>NC_064250.1:12667443-14068943 GCF_003254725.2 Canis lupus dingo
ACTTAATTTTAAGTGTATGAAACCACTCTGATTTACAGGGATCATTTCACCCTCTGACTCAGTGCCATGTTATTATTTCACGATGTCAAGGATGCCTCCAAGTTGTAGTTTAAATGGTAGCCAGACTGGGAAGCATTCAGGGGTGAGCTGAGTCCTGAATCATCGAGCCCCACCTCTCCATCCCAGATCTCATCTCGCATGTTCCACTATGTGGTTGATTTCAACCATCAATGATTCTTCCTTCCATTAACCCTTTTGTTTTTTTTTTAAGTTCTAGAACTCATGCACCCAAATAAATATGTCTAAACCCATAGATATATGTTCACTTAAATGACTCTCCCTGTAAGTATAAACATTTTGCTAACTGCTTTTGAAATTATCTGCAAAAGTAATTTTCCAGCTACAGATGCAAGGTGGGTTCATCAACTTACAGTCACTGAAGACCTTTCCTTGATGACAACCTATTTTACCTCCCCTGCCACCATTTTCTCTCTTGGACCTCTCACTTTTATCTTGCCCCCAGGCTATAAAAAAGGCTTAGGAGTCTAAGATGAGAAGGCTAAGGAACAGAGGAGACCAGCAGCCTGCAGGGCAGGGTGGGGGTGAAGGACCCTTTTGCCAAACCCACCAGGGAGCAAGCTTAGTGAGATGAATTTATCTGAGGGCTGTCTGACAACTACAAGAAGAAATGTTGATCTCTTGGGTGTGACCAGCTCTATGTTGTGAATGTAAACCCTCTAAATTATTACAACCAAATTTTAGGTCCGTTGAAAACTCAGTTCCAAAGAGGACTGCATACACATAAAAAAGTATACATCCTTCCAACTGTGTGACTTTTAGAAAATAACTTCTACGTGTATCATTTGACACTCTATTTAATGTTTTAAAACGCGTTTCAGCGAAAACATGTTTCATAATATTAAATTCCTAGAAAGGAAGGCCTTATGGAAATTCAATAAAAAGTAAAAAAAAAAATCATCTTTGAAGACCCAACTGATAGAATTCAAGTGAGAATAAAGCATGTATTTTGTGCGTGGTGATGAAGTGCTATAGTTTGGCTGATGGAGATAGCACAGAGTGATTCTGTCCCCTGGATTGGCACAGATATGAGTATGTCCCAGTGCTCCTGGGAAAAGTGAGGCCCTCAGATCACCCCTGAGTGGGAAGGCGGGGGAAGACATTTATCCTGCTTTCCTTCTCAGCATCATTTGACCAAACCACCCTCATTTAGCCTCATGGTCCATCATCATAAATTAAACCCTCCAGAATCTCAATTGCCTCCTATCTCGATTGGCTATTTGCTCTGAATGTACTTGAATTTGTCAACACTGCCCTGGTGCTGCTATGTACCACAGGAGCATGGTATGGTCTGGTACTACCACCAGAATTCTAGCTGAATAGCAGATAACTGTGTGTGCCCTTGCCTTGCAGTCTCCCCTCTGTTGAGAAATTCATTCAGGAGAAGTACCCAGGTTACCCAAGAAGTTAAAATTGGGGAATGGAGGGAGGTACTTCATACAAGTAGTAACTCAAATTTGAGGTCATTCCAACCACAGATGTCCTTGCCTTGTTTCCATTCCCCAGGGCAACAGGCAGCAGTCCATAGGTTATATATTCATTGATGTGACAATCCCACTACATTAGACATTTTGCTTATCTCAGGGGAGTACCCAGAAATGCTGGGAACATCTCTCTCCACACACCTCCTGTCCTGGTATAGTGGACAATTAACACCTGTGCAAAGCAAACCCACGGTCTCAATTACCCATGTATAGTTGTTTAACAGAAACATGATACTTAGAGCAGTTGGCTAGATGTTCCCACCTCAAAAGGATGGTTTCAACCTACTAGCTAACAGAAGTAGCTCAAGAGAAAACGACATTGAAAAGCCAGCATAGTTTACTATAGAGGGTTCCATAAGGCTGGAAACTATTCATAATCTGATTTAATAGGTCTGGGAAGCCCAACAGTATGGTATTAGAGCAAATGTATAAAAGATGCCATTCCTGTCTCAGGCAACAAGATAGACTTATAGATACTATGATTTTTCTGATAGATCATGGCCAAAGGATTGTTTTATGAACTCCATTCAAAGTTAATTATTACATAAGACATGCTTGAAACCTTACTGTTTTAGTCCTTTTGTAAGGAAAGCTTCATGAGGTAGAAGAACAAAGCTGAATTTTAATAAATCTGTGGTAAGCAGTAAGAAGAAAGACGGGGGAAACATACTCATGTCAGTGATTGCAAGCTAAGAAGAAAGGCCAGAAGGGGTGAGGGTAGAGAGAGGGACAGAATTTGGAAGAAAACAAAGTGAATCAGAAGAGTTGAAGAAACAGACTGTAAGCAACAAAGGAAATGACAAATAGAGCATCAGGAACAATAATAGAAATGATGAGATATTCAAGGTGCATGACTGCAGAGAGAGAGAGACACCAAGTTCATGTTGGGCTGGTTATAGTACAGAAGGCAAGAGGAGCCAGGGATTTTAAAGAGTGAATTCTCTAGCAAAGCTCAAGCCATCCAGCAAGCAGCTTTCAGACTTTAATGTGGAGATAGATACCCTAAGAGTCTTGTTTAAAATGCAGATTCCTGACTCCATCCCAAGACAGTCTGTTTCCTTCTGTCAATGGAACAGGAAAATGTTTTTAAGAAGGCTAGATGATTTTGCATTTTTTACACAGATGCAGGTGATCTTCAGACCTCACTTTGAGAAAACTCTAAAAACAAATCAAAGAAAATCTTACAGCTTTTAACAGCACCAACTTATTAGAAGAGAACAGAGGTGCTTGTAGGTAAGGAATATGCCCTATGAACCTGGCCAGGAAGCATGGAAGACCCACCTAGAATTATTGCCGCAGAGCGAGAGATGCTGCAGGTGTGCACTGTGGAGCAAGATCCAGCATAGCTTCTTAAGTTTGCTTTCTGGTTGTAGATCATCCTTTGCCCTTTGCAGTTGGAGATACCTCTCACCCCAATTGAGACATACATACATACATACATACATACATACATACATACATACATACATACATAAATAACACCTCAAAGAAGCCTCTGAAAATAATTAAACATGATAATTCTGGATTATCTTTAATTAGAGGGAGGCTCTGGTGCACTCTGAGCTTCAGAGGGTCATCCTGCATTTGTTACAAGTGATCTGTCACTGGGTCACGTGCACATTATTCATCGCTTTCACCTCTGATCTTCCCCTCCTCCGAGCACAGCCCTCTGCAAGGGCCCTGCACTTAGGCTGTAGAATAAAAGAAATCCCCTCACGCTGTTCCTGCCACCGCTACTAGATGACATGTCCCTTCCAGGGGGAATTCAGATAGACAGGCTCTTCTCCTTTCTATCCTTCATTCTGCGCTGGCTGCTTGGTGCCAGGCCCATGCCTGTGCCAGGAGCGCCGGCCTATCCCTCGTGAGGACTCAGGTCCTTGTTGCTGCAAGAGCAGTGCCCAGGCTGGAGCCAACAGTCTGCAAGCAACGCCAATGCTTGTTATAGGCCCATATAGGATGCCAGCAACATGGAATGAGAAGAGAGGAGGGAGGGAGCGAGAGAGACTTGGAAAAACAACCAGAAATGCAGAGGGAAGCCAGACAAAGACTGTGGCCATCTTTTAAGACAGGCCTGCAACCATCTCTCTGCCTCTTCTGACTTGGTTTACCAGGCCTGTACCTGAGCAGAAAGTGTCATATCTTCTATAGTTGACACCGTCCTGTTTTCTTCTCTCCTTTCTGCACAGATTCAGGGCCCCCCTCAGTGCCTCTGTCCCAGGGCTCCTGCTTGCTGCCTTGAGTCAGTTGATTGGTTCCCTGACCGCTTGTCAGGTAGAGAGCAGAGGTCCTCTGCGTTCATCCTGGTTCCCCGCAGCACATAGGGGAGCACCTGCCCCAGCCGAGGTGGGCGGTGGGTATTTGTTGAATTCAGAGTGAGGATCATTCTTTCCTCCCTGAAACCAGTTCTTCAAAAGTTATTAAGCTTCACATGAACAGTGTCCCTCAAGACCATCTCCCCAGGTTAGGGAAATTGAAATGTACTTAGAGTAAGTACCATCTCAATTAATACATCAAAATTAGGATACAAATTCTGTCCAGAAACAAGTGTGGCCTTTGGGGTCAGAGTTGGGTCTCTAGCCCAGCCCTATCATTTATTTCCAGGCTGCGGATCTGAGAAGTATGCCTTTTCCCTACATCTCTGTTGTCTCCCCTGTAACATTAAGGATAATATTGCCCCTTCACACAAGGTCATCAAGAGGATTAGATGAGAAAACTCATTGAGAAGCCCCTGATAGATGTAAACACTCAAATGTTTTTCCCTTTTAATTTTGGATTAAGCTGCATTTGGTGGCTTATTTCCTTTTTCTGGTCTTAAAATAACATTTCTAGTGTGCAGAAATACTAATTAAGTAACACCCAATGATTCAGTTAATAGCATCCACTTCACAACAGTTACGTGAAAGTTTAAACACGATAAGACTTAGCACTGCTACCTGTACAAACGGCTGTAACACGTTCCCCACCTCAGCCTTGCCCATGCTGCATTTGTTTTATTTTGCATTGCTTACTAAAGATAAACTTGGATTTTTGACACATAGGGTTAAAAACCAAAAGCTAAGCTACTTTTACTCATATTTAACTTGCAAGGAAAATTTGTGTGTAAATAGGAAAAATCTCTCTTTAGGTAAATACAGTCACGGTGTGTATTTGTATGTCTTTGGTACAAAATGATCTTACCATCCTTCTATCTGGTTGTAATGGGCTTCAAGGACTTCTCTTTGCTCTAAATAGGAATATTTACTGATCAAGAGCATGCTGTTGCATTCTCTTCTGCTGTAACCCGAGGAAACAGCACCTTTTCACCTCTGAAACCGGTGTTGCCATATTACTCATGCCAGTCTTTTCTCACTAATTTTATGATTATAATGAGGCAGTGGTGCAGTAGTTAGCACAGATGACCTTCTAATTGAAAGACTGTAAATTCAATCTCCATCGCTGGGCACCGACAGAAATTTAAATAAATATAGCTCCTAAAACCCTTGTGATGGGCTGGCCTAATGACCACAGGCTAGCAGAGCCCAAGTCATCTGTCACAGGGGACCGCCGGCATCTTCTGGGTGTTAACTACAGGAGTCATTAGAAGCAGGTTGCCCTCACGAAGCCAAGTGAGCTGAGGGACTTTTCCCCGGGCTTTGATTCAGGCACTGTGCCTGGCTATCCTGTAACATATGCCAGGTCACTTTTTTGTCAAAATGCCTCCAAAAACAGGCGCCTGAACACAAGGGGGGAGGCTCCGTTCTCAAATTGGACCTAAGCAGATACGAAAAGCCTTCTCTACGGGGCCCCCTCTTGTCTACTGCCATGTATAGATTCAGATGCAGTAAGCTGCCCAGGGCTGTGTTGACATCATCCCCTTGCTTACTGTATTCCCCACCATTTTTCACCCCCATGACCTTGGACAGCAATCCAATTCAGGTTTCCAGAATGAACTGCCCTGAGGATCAAGATGGGTATGGAAATGGTCAGTCCGAGGAAGGAATCCATGGAGCTATAATGCTGGCAACATTTGTACCAAATAATTGAGTACTTGCCCTTGATATATTTCTGACCTTCCATTTTGGCTTGAACGTTGTGCGTATGTCTCTTATTGTGAGCTGCCTTAATTCTCTTTTGGAAACAAGTCGTATATAAATTTTTTAACAAAGTGGCTGCTTTAAAATATGTCCCTGGACCTTGACAGCAACTACCTAAAAATGGCCCCATATTGCTGACAATGCCTTAAAGCTGGTTATTGGGTTGTCAGCATGGTGCATCTTTATCCTGAATATATCACACAAACACAATGGAAATTTCCCATTGCCTTTAAAGTTTTGCATTCTGTATATTTGGTTGTTAGACAAATAGAGCAAGCTTTGCCGACTTCATTTTCATTCTTGGCAGCATGTTTTTATCATAAGGCAGATAGTCATTAATTTACAGAATCAACGCTGGGAACAGCTTTTGTGATCTCATATTAAATTTTCCCCTGAATCCGCCCCTTGGCAAAAATTACTCACATCGTTAAAAAATATTTAATTAGGCTGTAGTTTATACCCAGCTCACTGGGGAAATGTTGGAATTAATATGATTTGCATGAATTCTGTTTCTCTTTTTCTGTCAGAGATTAGTTTTGAATTCAGTTCAGAGGGTCGTTGACACTGCCAAGGACTCACAATCGTGAAGGTCAAACAGGTAGCAAATACTTCCCCTGGGTAGGTTCCCTGAAAAGACAGCTCAAAATTGCTTTTAATTATGGGTTACCTGAAAGGCCACTTGCTGTTTTTATTTTTCCACAGATCCCTGAAACACTGCATGATTGGAAGTTTTAGGTAAACCATTTTATTCCCAACTAAAACAGGCCTGTTTTTGTGTAGAGATAGATACATGTGCTTAGCTGTGCGAGGCCCAAATTATTTTCTTAGCTGCTTACTGATTTCTGTGGGTTTTTCACAAAGGAGAAAAGTCTCTTCGCTTTGTACTGGGATATGGATAAAGTAGTCTTATAAGACAGTCAGCCAGCAGAGAGTAAATTTTCTACATAGCAGTGTATCTGCTTGCTTAATTCTCTCACAAGATAAGATACGATGTTTAGTTATGCATTTCCTTGTTTATTCTAACATGGGTCAGGAAAAAAAAAAACCTTAGGGAATTCACAATCCTGTGCCATTTTTTTTTTCAAAAGAAAATTTAATGGAATATTTAATTAATAATCTAATCAATCAATTAATCTCCGTTACAGAAGTGTTGAAATCTAATTCTTTTTCACAGCTATATCAATAAAAGAAGGGAAATGGCTACCCACTTATCAGGATAATAGGAAACTGTTACAGACACAAAGAAAAATTGACATTGTATTAATTCTGCTACACTGGCCCTGAATTTGCCAGTATTACCAGAGTCTCCTTCGCATCTGAGACAAATTTCAGTTCACTCTCTGAGACTACCAGATACACCCTTTATGGCATAACCTTTCCTAATGGTGGGAAAAAAAAAAAAAAAGTGGTGGTTAGGGTCTTGTCTTTCTTTCTTTTTTTTTTTTTTTTTTTTTTTATTCCCAAAGATTTGGGCTTTGTAGCTCTAAAAATAGGCACATTCCAATAATGAAAAGGCATTTAAACTTTTTGGACATTACCTCTGCCTTTATTGTTGAGTTTCAAGTTTAAAAAATATAAACCATCTGCTATCAAAATATGTACAGAGCATACCATGCTGCTGACTAGCCAACTGTTGATGAATAAATATTTATATTTTGAATGATTTATATAGGGCTTCTTTCAGCACTGGAAAGATGAGAGTCAGTTTGACCCTTGATTCTAAAAATCGTGTGTCAAGTCACTCGCAGGGAATGGATGCCAGGTGTATCTATTGCAATAATAGCCTTATTCCGTAACACGGCTAATGAAGATCAACACATGTTCCAGATTATTCCAAAGTGTTCTAAACTGAAAGAAACTTAAAATGAGAGATGAGAGGAAGACCAGGATTTTTTGAGTACATATGTTCTGCTGGACATTGCCATGCTAATTTACACACATAACCTTATTTAGCCTGCAAAATACCTAGTACGATAAATACAAGTATTCCATTTTAAAATTGAGGAAGATCCAGTTCAAAGAGGTAGAGTATATAGACCATCTTTTTCAGTCAGTCCTTTCTTTTACACAGAACCACGCTGAACCTAAAGAGAATAAATAACCCACACACAATAACAGAGTTTGTCTCAAATATGTGGCTGGAATCCACATCTCCTTCACCTTCTCTCGGGTGTGTCCAAATTTTCCCAAAGACCACTGTAGATCAGCTCAAACTAGAAAAAGTTTTTTTTAAGATTAATTTATTTATTCGAGAGAGAGAGAGAGCACATGCGTACACATGTGCATATGCACACTGGAGCAAGGACAAGGGGAGGGGCAGAGGGCAAGAAGCAGACTTCCCACTGAGCGGGGAGCCCAAGGGAGGGGTTGAATCTAACCACCCTGAGATCATGACCTAAACTGAAATCAAGAGTCAGATGCTTAACCAACTGAGCCACCCAGGCAACCCGAAAAGGGATTAAGTAAAAAACAGCATAGCCATTTTCCCTACAACTTTATTAGTAAATTTTGCATTATTTGTTTTAGAGCAAGCCAGCTCGATTCTTGTGCTTGTACACGTGGCTTTATGAAATGTTTTACACAATAGGGTAGATGTATACCTTCCCTTCTAGTAGAAGGAAATTCATACAAACAATAGCATATTTACAATATTCTTTTTATTATTTTAAGACCTTTATTAACAAGTACTACTGTTTGATTTTTTTTTTTTAAATCAAGTTGTAAACTTTTACCACAAATTAAAAATGAGGTTCTTGAAACTCTCAGCTAAACCAGACTGGAAACAATTTAAAGATCTTTAAAGGTATATTGAGAAAAGCCAGGCTTTTAAAAAAAGAAAAGAAAAGAAAAAGCATTTGTCATTACCAAAAAGAGATGCCCTTAAGGTTAAAAATAATAACCCCATACCACACAGATAATGCAGATGGTTCTAGTTATCTGATCAGTGGGCAAAAAGCAAACACTTAAGGTCCTCAACTCCAGTCTTTTGTTCATTATCTTATTGCTGGAATTTCATGTTCATTTCTTCTTGTTGGATGACTAAACCGGATGGCGGTAGGGATGGTAAGCCAGCATTTACTCAGCCGCACCCTGCTCCACCTCAGAAAGGACAGATCCTCAGCTGAATTGGCTGCTTTTGTGTCCTTGCCATCTTGTGATTTAGGGTTTTCTGGGCGTCTGGGTGGGTCATTAAAATACCGGATACTGGAGCTGAGGTGGCTGCTGACCTTGGGTCTCCTCTTGTTTACTTTCCTTCTCTTCTTCACCACTGTCCTCTCCCTGGGGGTCTTTGGGAGGAGGCCCCCAGTCGCACAGTGTAGTTACAGACCCCTGGTCTACCCTGCACTCCGGATGGAAGGCCCTCCAGCAGCTCTCCCTGCATGGGTCAGTTGCAAGATTGGTCACTGCCTCTCCACTCTGCATCCTGGGCCATGTGGGAGCTGAGGCCCGAAGTAGGGACCACCTGGGGTGGCCTAGCCTCAGAGCATTCTACCAGCTGTCCTTCTCTCCCCACTCTCCCTGTGCCAATAATTCTGCTGGGAATTGTGGGGAGGAGGAGCCCTGCGACTGGAGAGCATCTTAATGGTTAGGGTCTGCCATGTGTTTACTGCCTTGCTCAGAGCCCCAGGGCCTGTCACATTTGCTGCCTCCACACTCTTCCCCCTTCCTCAATGTCCAACTCCACCATCTCTCTCTGTCCCCTTCTCCCTCTCTCCCATACTGGGAAGGCACTTCCTAGGGTCCTGGTTCCTTTTGGCAGTGTGCCATATAGATACATGGCCCTCAGTCATTCCTGGTGATGGAATCATAGAGGTTTCTGACATCATTGAACCATAAAACCATTGCTGCTGTGGCCTTCTTGTCTCCCCTCTCCCCAACCCACCCCCCAACCTCCCACCCCTGCCAGATGCCTCTGAGACAGTGAGAGCCAGTCTTGTGGAGAGGGCAGGTCATGGAGGGGGGTGCAGGGCAGAGGGGTGGCTGCTGGGTCTTGTTCTTTAAATACTGGTGGTTCTGCTCTGGGCTCTGCGATCTGCTCCCTCCTCCCAATACAACTCGCATATTTACAACATTCTTGTCTGAATATATGAAAGCCAAAATATGTGACTTAAAGGCAGTGAGTGAGAGAGAGCTATGAAATTGAAGAAATTGTACAAATGCCAATAGGACGAGGGACATTAACTCAGCTTTGCAAAAGGATGCAGGTGACTCACAAAGCCAGAAGAATCCTTTTACACTTAGTTTTTGCTATTATTGCTGTTTGCTTTTCCTTTCTCCTATAGCCCCCTTATCTGATGAGCACAAAGCTTCTGGAGTCCCTGTTTCATCCTCATGTCTAAGGTGGCCAGTCTCAATATTTCATCCCATGGTCTCAGAAAACTGCAAAGTTGGTAAACGTCATGCCATTTGCATCTAGTTTCATTTCTGTTTGAAAATAAATACCATACCCTGTTTTCTTTCACTCTGAGGAGGAATAAATCATGAGAACAGTTCCTGAGAATATAGTCTACCCTCTGGGGCCACCAGTCGTCTTACTTTAGTGGGTCCGCCCCCAACTGCACTCTGAGGTGTTCCCCTGCTGCTCCCTATTCGTACTGTTGTGCTCACTAGGCAAAAAAATAAGCATAGTATCAAATTCCCACTGTCTAATCAGGCTGTTTTCACAACCAGATGTACTTGAAGAGATTATGGTTGAGATACATTGAAAACATGAGTTGTAACAGTTTGGGAAATTTCTAAGTATTTTGCAAAATATTATGCCCATGATGTGGCACGTATTGGTTTTTTTTATGAATCCTGATTCAATGTGAAAGAGTAGACATAATTATTATTATGGCTTCTGTTTTTTAACTGCTTGTTGTGTGCCAAGCACATTACTCATCTCAACAGTCCCAAGCAGCAAAATCTCCATTTGACAGGTGAGAAAATGGAGGCTTGGAAAGGTTAAAGCAAGCTCTTCAGGCTCACACAGACGTTGACATAGCTAGGTTTTAAACCCTGGCCTTTCCAAGTCCAATCAATGCAATGTCTCAAAGCAGAGCAATGGAGTGTGAGGCAGAAGTGATTCCCTGCCCTGATCATGCACCCGATGTGGGGCTGGCAACCCCCTCAAATTCAGGATCTCAGGTCTTCGCTCTGACTTACAGTGATAACAACCCAGGGTTTCAGGGAGGGGGGAGGCAACACACCAGAAAGCATTTTGAGATCAGCAGTCTAATCAAATCAACAAATGGTTATTGAGCACAGTGCTAGGTATCTTGGGAACCATAAAGATAAGTAAGATATCATCCCAGACCTTAAGAAGCCTGCATTCTAGAAAATGGTTTAATAAGAAGTGTGACAGTGGCTCAGGAGAAAAGTGTTACAACCCTTCAGTTCCTGGAACAAGTCATTTCTATTTCTTCTACAAGGATGACTTTCTTAAGACTGGAGATGAACACTGGTTAGAGAAAATTTTCCTACAGCACACAATAAATTATTTTAAGAAAGAGAGAGAATGAGGGAATCAGTACATATTTTATCCATCCCTACATTAATACCTCCCCAGACCAGTTCCTGATGACTCAACACTGTTCTGGCCGCTAATGGCAAAAAATAGTCCCCACAGATATATTTTGCACATAAAATCATCCAAATACACAACATTAATTATGCACATTATGTAAAAAGATAATAGTGTTACCTTTACAGTGGGGGGTGGGAAGGAACACATCTCAGTGGATAGATAACATTCTGTTCCAGCTGAGGAATGTCAAATTGACTGCAGGAGGTGATAGAAATGCTGACTTTTCCAACCAAAGATTGCCTCTTATTCGAAGTGCACACTCCTCAAAGCTCCTACAAATCTTAGGTATTGATTTTCTGGGATGTCAACTGCACTACTTTCCTGTTTCTCAGCCTGGAAAGGCAGCAAGCCTTGCATGAGCTCCCTGTCACTGTTTCTTTCACCTTTGAGGCTTCCACTCTTATGTAAGTAGACACTGTATAAATCAAGGGGAATTTTTTAGGTACTTCAAACATTTTTTTGGTGCTAGCTAACTCTCTGTCACCAGCATAGGAAGAAGGGATTATCCCTCACAATTACAAGTTATAAACTGGAGAGGCAAAAAAGGTACAGTGCCTTGTCCACCCTCATTCCGAGAATCCATAGTGACAAGGGAGGACGGAAAAAAAAAAAAAAAAACAGACTTTTGCTTCCCAGGCTAATGCTTATGTCAGTAATTCATGTCATGCCTTTATATGTTAATAGTATCACCTTAACGTGGTCTTTCCATTTATGTCCTTTTCTTCTGTTTCAAAAACTCTGCTTCCATATACCCTGACATACTGGACTATGGCACCAAGTCAAGGACTATGGTTCTCACACTACTCCTCCCAGTACAGTTTTTCTTTCAAGCCAGACCTTTTCGAAAGACCCAAAACAAACCACACCAGCATAGAGCTGTTCTAGTTGGAAAGTGTAGTGCCTCCGAGGTACCTCAGGGGCTCCTTAATTTGGCTCCAAGAATCAGTAGGCTCCCTCATTATCTGCCATACCAAGGAGAATTTGAGGAAAAAGATTATGCTTTTCATCAGAGTCTCAAAGGATCCATGAGCCCAGAAAGACCTAGGGTATTTATCTTTCGGTTCAGCTTGAAACTCATGATCATCTCCCACTTACCATCTCCCACTTTATTAATGTGCTTCTGAATCAGACTCAGATGGCTTTGTTGAGGTCCTAACAACTGTAAAACAGTATTGATTGAAAGTCCTAGCAGATCAGACTTGATAGCCCAAGATGGGCTTCTATTAATATGATGAATGAAGAAGCAAAATCAGTAAGCCACCATATTACTCTGGGATTCAGACACTTACCAAACCCTTGAAATCCACTCATTTCTCAATAAAATTGCAATGCTATTTAATTATTCACTCACTTAACATAAAGGGCATACCTACTGTGTTACTGGGGAGTTGGGCCAGGGAATTAGACAGAAATGGCTTCTGCCCTCAGGAAGCTTACTTCAATTAATTAACAGAAGGTGACGTTCACTGATCACTAAGTACATGCCATATGCTTTGTTTGGCACGTTGCATGTGTTATCTTATTTAATTTTGACAACTGTTAGGTAGATAACCATTACTTACCTGTATTTTATAGTTAAGGAAACAGTAGAGTAACTTGCCCAAGGTGAGTAATGGTTTTGATCCCAGGCCATGTGCCTTTAGAGGCTGCATTCCTAACCAAATACTCTCCATTAGAAGCATGTCAAAGTAAATATTAGAAAACCTTCCAAAACATAGCCCACTGTGTGTATACCATTATTCATTAAACTGTACCCGGCTGTCCCAAACACCTAAACAAATGTTTTTAGTCTAAGAAACATGCCCTTCTTGTCTGGCTATCCTGGAAGGTGCCTCTTTAAATGTTCAGCAGAAAAGGCAGGAACTCATCAGTCTCAGCTATTAGACGTTATTTCCAAATGATGCAATTAAAACTAGAACAAGAGACTGTGTAATTGTGGACAGTCACCTATAGCCATTAGATTGTATGAAAGGGTTGGCTCTAAATTCAGTTAATAGGTTACCAGAAAACATACCTTCAACAATCTCGATTTCATCTTAAAGAAGCAAGAAAGTAACATTACAGGAATAATGACTCATTAGTGACTTGAAATTGGGATTATTTGGCTTTGTTTTGTGTCCTTAGACACGTAAGGCTGAAGGGACGATAGATCAGAGACTGAGAAAAATCAAATGATGGAAACAAAAAGATTTCTTCCCAGGTATAAAGAAACCGAGTGAGGTTCACTAATGTGAAAACCTCTACATGATTTGGCATGGAGGTTTGAGATCATCCCAGCTCCTCCCTGGGCGGTTCTCCTGAAGCTCAGAGAAGAGCTGGGGTTTTCCCGATGGAGGAAATGGATAAGTCAAGGATATGCAAGATTACAAGAGGGATATCCCTTCTAGCCTGGAGCCTATGAGGAAAACAAATACCTGGGTGCTAGAAAAATGGATGCAGTTTGCCCATTGGCTCGGTGATGCCAAATGGGTGAGCTGAGAAAACATGCTGTGTTTTCTGATGGAGTCCCAGATCCTCATGAAAGAGAATAGGTACAAGCTTACCAGTCTCTAGCAGTTAAGGCTGCCAGGTCCCAGCCATCTCCATCAGTTCATTCTTGAGATTTTATTCATCAGAATTCATTCCAAAACACTGAAACTATTGCCCTTGAGGCTTTCATGTTCTTTCATGGATAAAGAAGGCTGCAGCTGAGTCTTCACAAAAGTTGCTCATGAAATCCTTGAGTCATCCTTGTTTTGATTTGGTTTTGTGTTTTTATATTCCTCTCGGTATGGATAGCATGAAATTTTCAATTTGCAAAAGGATTTAATCAACAGCAAATGTTTTGAATCAGATTAAAACCCAAATA
Organism: Canis lupus dingo; assembly: GCF_003254725.2. Taxonomy (NCBI): domain Eukaryota; kingdom Metazoa; phylum Chordata; class Mammalia; order Carnivora; family Canidae; genus Canis; species Canis lupus. The sequence goes on from NC_064250.1 coordinate 12,681,493, forward strand.
CTTTAAGAGCTATGTATTTATTCTGTCCTGCTGGGTGCAGTCATTTTATCTTGCTTCTGAAGGGCAATGCAAAGCCATAGATGCTCCAATGAATTTCCTGCAACAGATAGGTATGTTAGTGGTTAACAGTGATAAATGTTTACCTTAAAAATCCTGGGTTCTTCCTTAGAATTTGCCCCCTTCTCCTTGACACATCAAAAATGGGAAATCATCTCTGAGACTGTTTTATTTGTCTGTGTTTTCGGGACAGCACATTTACATACTCGCGAAGGCAATCAATATAAGCAAGCCCAGGTCTTCCAAGAATCCTTAATTATATGTCTAAGAATGCATATGTATTCACATGTAATACTTGTGTTTCTGCAGTGTTTCCCCCCACCTTTTTGAGCTGACATGTGCTAAGACTCTTTGGAAGTGGTAAAATCAAGAGTGTAACAGGCAAATGCACAATGAGTTGTTAAATGTGATGGCAAAATAAAAAATTTTTAAAAAGCTTCAGTCAGTATGATCAGTTAAAAAAAAAAAAAAAGACAGCCGGCAAACTGTCTATCATGTGATGAAATTTGACAGTAGGGATTATGGCTTTGATGGACCAGAACAGCTAATAGAAGAAGCTGACATTTTTGAAACCCTGCTAATTAAGGGTTCCTTCCTTAATATTAAAATAAAGTCTTTGTCTGGGTTTTATGGTTGGAGAATCAGGTGTTTTCATTAATATATGCCAGTCAGTCTTAATAAGCTTGGAGGGCAGAGGAAGTTATTATTGAGTGACCTTCTACAAAATAAGCATGTTGCTAAGGGCTCTAACCCTGCCCTGTTCAGACTGATGAATCTCATTTCCAATGCAAAAGCTTCACAAGAAATCCAAGTATTCTCTGTGCAATCACAGAAAATAATCCTTGTGTCTCTTGTAATGTCCAGAATTGCCACTTACTACACTACTACTGTACAATGAATATTACAATACATATTATTTTTCTAGCACAATTGTCTACATTTCTGAATTGCCCAGAATAGAAAAACTTATTGTGAAGACACTTGTATTGAAAAGTCAGCTCATTTTAATACTTTTCAAATAGTCATCTACTCTGTTCATGAATTATAATGCTCCGAATACATCTGACAATACTGGCTTTGAAAAGGAGATATGTCTATATTATTACATATTCATTTTCAAATAGATTTCAAACAGATTTTAAACCATTCATTGAAATTCATTGAAATGATAAATTCACAGTTGGATTTTGATTGACTCTTAATCCAATTTTACTTTTGATAAGTTTTCACCCCTCTCTTCCCACCCACCCCCAACCTTTCTCAACCAATATGTTTTTTGTTCTGCTATTGGTTTTTAAAGCAAAACTGATGGGATATGGTAAAACTTGAAGGTTTTGATATCTATGTAAAGCTTGTCAAATGAATTGGTAAATTTAGTTAAAATCAGTAAAGGACCACACTACAGGTGATTTGTCTGGCTAATTTCCAATATACCAATTCTTCTCTTATAGAAACAGATGTGCATTACAAGTTACTGTTGATTCACATCCAGAGCACCACTTTGAAAGAGTCTTTCAGTTATTGAGCCGTATCTGGAAACATGCAGGTAGCTAAGGTGGCTGGTGTTGGGATAATAGATCAAACACCTTGAGTTTTGTGGTTACCCAGCATGAACCAGCTGCTCCTTATCTTGAGCTCTTTCTGTCTGTCCTAGGAGAAGTTGGGTAATACCTCTGTTGCTGGATGCATGGTCAGGTAAACAGACAACAAACCTATTTAAGTCTCTTTGGAGAAGAAAGGAGCTAGATTAAAAACTGCACAGTGCGTCACAGGTTTTGTGCTCACCCATGGGAAATAAAAACTTTCCATCATAAAAACTGAATTAATTACAATATGCTAGGTACAGGAACAAATGAGATACAAATCTTAGGTTCAGGGCTTTAGTATGTGGGACAAGAAGTTCAAAATGGCAATGATTTCAGCCTTAGGTTTATTGGAGTCAATTGCCTTTGAGATACATACTTGAGAAGAAAAAAAAAAGACATTTCCTATAAATGACTTATTGAAGCTGTTTTTCAGTATTTTAAAAAGGAAAAATAAAAAGGTTAGTGAAGACTAGCATAGATCTATCTCCTTAGGGCCCCGATCAATCATCTTAGTGTTTATTGAGCCTCTACCTGATGCTTCCTTCCCACTGTCCTGGGCTTATGTAGCACACTACCCCCTGCCCTTCTGTGCTCCAGTGTAGTTAGAACCCTGTGGTATCTTGGATTTCTCCCATCTGCTCATCAGTCACCTGTCCTTTCTAATTTTCTTCTCTATGTAGAACCAGAATAGGAGTTGCCCTCCCAGACACTTGGTTTATAGTCTCACCTCTGGACTCATCCACACCAGTGCTACTCAAAGTGTGAGTCATGGAGCTACTCAAAGTGTGGGTCCACATCACCCAGGAGCTTCTTAAAAATACAAGATTTGGGGCCCCACACCACATCTATGAAACCAGTATCTGTAGGAACCCATGACTCTGCATTTTTAAGGACATTCCAAAAAGATTTTCACCAATTCAACAGAGAGTAATCAATAATGCTCATTACAACTTATTTGTATACTATGTTGTGCTGTCATATATTTTTGTCATATCATTTAACTCTGCAAATGTTTGCCCTGTCACTCCAAAGTGGATTATAAGCTCCCGGGGGGGGGGGGGGGGGGGCAGATGCTAAGTTTTAGTGTTCCTTTTTATGCCCATAAGCCAAATTCAGTGTCTTACAGAGAGCAAATGACTAATAAATACTTGATTGACTAAAGTCTTTAAATTGTATATTAAATCCAAAAATTCAGTCCTTTTATTCTAAAGACATTCTTCTATTTATATTTTTTATTCTCTCACACCTCTTCCCTTGAACATCAATCTCATAGTGTTCTAATACTTGATGTTTCTACTCCAGGGATTCTGTGGTTCTAGAGCAACACTGTCCAGGAGAAATATGCTACAAATCATATTTGTAACTTTAAATTTTATAGTGGCCATATTTTAAAAAGTAAAAATAAGCAAGTGAGATTAATTTTAATGATAACTGTATATATCTAAAATATTTTAATATATAATAATATAAAATATGTTGTATTGCCTTCTTTTATTTTTTTACATGAAGTCAGAAACCTAGTGTCATTTTTCCCCTATAGCATATTCTAATTCGGACTGGCCACATGTGGCTACCATATTGGACTGCCCAGCTCTTGAGACTAGTCATGGATAAACTCCAGAGGTGTATGAAACCCCTAAAATAAAATGCCAAATCATATGTGTGATACCAGAGCATTTTTCTAGTGAGACAGAAAAATAAACTTTATCAGGTTCCCAGAAGGGTTTATTTCCCCCACCACCATCAAATTCCCACCCTCAAATATCTTAAGAAACACAGCACTGCTTTTAGCCTGTGGAATGACTCATTTTCTCTACTTGCCAGTTCTATTTACATTCCCTATTCTAACAAGACTAACTCACAGTCTGTTATTAAACAGTTGTGAATTTAACTTATTCCTTTAAAATAGCACCTAGAGACTGCTCAGGGTATTGACTCGCTTCATAGAAAATAACCTCAAACACTACCACAGTTGGTAGTTACAACAGCCAAAATAAAATAGAAGTATATCAGGACTTTTTCTTATGGTAATTCACTAGGAATAAATGATACGCTAGACCCGTGTGCCCACATAGCTTTCAGGAAGCTCCCAAGATGTGCTAAAACATGTCAACAGGAAATGTTCTGGGAGAGTCAGTAACTGATCACAGCACAGAGGATTTTATTCCTTCTTGTTCTCTTCTCTGGGCTATGAGCTCCAGATTAATATGACACTTTCTGCAATAGCTAAAATATTCTTGTATACCTTGTGATTTTCTTGGATGAGATTTTTCAAGACCCCTCACAGTGACATGGAAGAGGAGAGCCAGTTGTTTTCTTTATAGCAGCTATGGCATGACCTAAATCAGAGGAACCAAGATGTCAGTTGAGGAAGTGCCTCCTTTTTTTTTTTTTTTTTTTTTTTTCTTGCTTTCTCTTAAACATAAGGATCTCTTGAGGTACACAGACAAATTATCTTTCTTAAACTTTTCTGGTTTTGTTCTTCTTTGTCATTCTTCTCTCAACAGCATCACTTAAACATTGTGACTTAGCTCATGGTGAGGGCTTCCATTATTGAGTAGCCCCTTTAAAAACAATCAGGTATGATTAACTCTATTATTTGTGCACATGAAACATATCCAAAGTTTTAATCATATAAGCCATATTGTTTTTCTATGACTAGAATAAAATAATCCTGTGTAACTTTCAAAACACAAATGGAAAGGTCAACCCTGTAATTACTACTGTTGTCCTTATCCATTTTACCTTTCTTGAAAATAAAAGGGCTGTTTAGAATCAGGGAAAAATTTCAATATCAGTCTTAACGTATAAGAATTTTCTACTTTTTCTTATTTATGTGACCAAAAGAAAAAGGGCAAAATTCACTGTAAGAATAATAAAAACAATTAAACAAAAATTGATACTGAAGCATGGCCATGCATAACATGCATCTCAATGTGTATCTAGATTTAAATGACAAATATTGAACCATGTAAAATTTGAGGATGTTGGATTAACTATGCCAATATCAACTATTTTATGTCGATTGGTTTCCTTATTACCAAGGTAATGAAGAAGCTTTGAAAGTGACATCTTACTATTTGTTTCATCTTCAGAGAAGGGAGATTGACTTCAGTTTCTTTTTAAGGTTGTTAATCCTTCTTTCTTGGCATCATTTCACTTTTTACTATGATGTAACCTCCAGTTGCATCCTTTTTTCCTTCCCAGCACTGTGATAAATACTAAGAAGTTGGCCTTTCCTGCCCTACAGACACTTTAAAACTTCAAAACTATGGGAACCTTGTAAAGCAAGGTTTTAAAATTTCTTGATTTAGTCACTTTCACAAATCCCTGTGCTCATTCCTATGATGTAATGTCCCTTCAGTATTACAGCATTCTCTAGGTTCTTCTTTTAACCAGTGGCTCTTAATGAAAGGAAAAAGATATTGATATATCAAAACTATTCTAAAACCACTGCCTTCATAATATAGGGTGATGGAGAAATCCTGAACCATAGAACTAGAAGAAAAAATGAAATACAGTATATAACTTATTTCTTAAGCAGAAAAAAAATGAGAGAGTCTTCAAAGTCTGTATCTGTTTTATACCGAGACCATATCTAGAAGCATTCAAATATGTTCAACTGTAGACTGAGTAATGACCACCTAACACTTTTGAATATTTAACAATCAGTGTCCTTGATCAATTCAACTATTAGGAATGAGAGTCATAAAAGCAGCATACTGTTCCTTAAAACTGTGCCTAAATTCGAAGCTGTATCTGCAATCTGTTCTTTATTTTCACTGGTATTCCATTTCTCCAACAGCTTTTTTCTTTTACTCCTCTGAGAACTAGGAAAGCCACTGGAATTATCTTCTGGCACTTCTTAATCAAAGTTCAGAACTGGTTATGCAGTATTCTCTTTGGATATCATGGTTGCAGATATCTCAGGTCGGGTGCTCCAAGGGTTCTGGAAAAGTGTACACCCCCCAAAAAAAAGAAAAAACAGTGGAAAAGTACTTGGCCTCACTGATTCCCAAAGGAGTTAAAATGTTTATTTCTGAAGATAAAATAAACACAAGATGTGGTATCTTTTAGCTCAAATTCTTCCAAGGGAAGGCTCTGTTAACATATCTGTAAGGAGAGAGTTGGATTCGTTTTCTTAGTTGATGACATTGAAAGGATTTTTCATTCTGCCTCATCGTTCTGATATAGAACCTTTCTTTCTTCTTGTTCTACTAATTTATACATGTATTTCTGTAACAGACCCAATGCTTTTATGCGTTTTTTCTTCAGATAAGTCAGCAAATACATAGAATGAGACAGAGCAGTAAAGAACATCAAGTTTCTGTCAAAACAGTTCATAAATATTCAGTAGAGTTCTGCAGTACGTAGGAAGTTATGAAGATGGCATTAAGATACCAGTAAATCCAAAGAAAACCTATGCTAATCAAGCTATCACATCTTATTATATTTTATTCTTTTATCACTTTATTATCCCTCAATAATAGAAACGTGACCCCCAAAAAACTACAAATCCTAACCTGCCATGCTGAAATAGAATTTCCTTCTTATCCTGGGTCAGGATTTTCTAACCAGGGTCTTATAGGAGATCTGCAAGCCTAACCTGGGAGTTAGTTTCCCAAACCACTTGCCACTAACATAGTCCTCTCGCTGGTGTGACCTTCTATCACAATATTGCTGGCATCCCCTGTAGGAGTAGGGCCCAGCTGCAAAGGACTCTGGAAAAAGGGCTGAACCAACAGTGCCTCCAAATCTTCCCATCAATCCCAATGCCCTCAAAAACTAAAAAAAAAAAACAAAAAACAAAACAAACAAAAACACATATAAAAGGTTTAGGAAATTATACCTTAAATGGCAGGTTTTGAATATTTTTTACGTGATAAAAATGAACATTGTATTATTCCTAACACTGAAATATTTTTAAAGGAAGAAAAAAATAGATTTTATGATCTTTCTTTATAAAAATATCTTTCTTAAGTTGTTGCAGTGTGGCGAGGACATTGCTGCCTGTTCCTCATTGTACCAAACCATCTCAATCAAAGGAGCACTGAATGCAATGACTTGCACTGTTAGTACATCGCTGTAGTTAAAAAGTATTTGCTCACCCCAGGGGGCCAAGCAAAGGCTATCGACATGCTTGCTTGATGTATGAAAAGACAAATTAGTGCCCCATCCTATCTACCAGCAGGATACAATGACCCTACATGGAAAAGTCAACTCAAACCACTGTATGATATATTTACTTTTTTTTTCTGGGAAACTTCAGAGTTACCAAATCAACTGTGTCTAGTGTGCAAATTACATGCAAGCTAACAGAATGTGAATTAAATTCGAGGAAAGCTATGGTTTAGCTTGACTATGCAGATGGCCCTAGTGGCCATAGTATGTTCTGGAGGAATCTAGGGTAGGTTGAATGGGAAAGCACAGGGAGAAAGGAGTTTAGACCAAATCCTATTTCTGGATAAGGCTGTTTATGACTCATTGCCTGTCGCCTGCCCCTTACACATTCTCAGCAGTTTCCCAATACACTCAGCAATGTGAGAGAGGAATTTCTTTCCATGTCACTCAGGGAGAGGAAAGGGGGACCCAGTGAGCAAGGTTGGAAACAGTACTGCTTTTTCCTCTTTAGGTTAGAAAGACAGCTCAAAATCTCATGGGTCTGTTTCTTGAGTTAATAAACATAGCATGTTTGTTTTCTTTAGCCACGTAAGGTAACTGGATTTATTATAAAATGAAGAGGGTCTCATATTTGCCATACAATGCAACTCGCACTAATCAGAACACAATATTAAGGGGAGAGAGGCTTTACCTTTCCATTATGCAGATCCTAGTCAATATAAAATGAAATTTTTCCAGAGTTGTACTGTTAATTTGAAGAGATAGTTAAGAAATAATTTTTACAAAACTATGCGAGCATGTGGATAACCCACTAGCCACATTCGGTTACAGATTACAGAGAGGGGGTTACAAAAAATGGCTGCATTAAAGAGTGCCTTAAAAACCTGTCCTTTCCCAGCATTTTTATAATCCTATCCTCAGTTAAACTATGTTGGCTTTTATAAAGGAAGGCAGAAGGTCTCCACACATTTAACAAATACTTATTAGAAATAAACATATCATGTTGCTATATTGTAACTCATTTTACAGGACAAATAATGTTATAATAATGCCATGAATGATATAAAAGAACCAATGGAAACTTGTCCAAATCAAGCACAGATACGGCAGCCCTGGTGGCGCAGCGGTTTGGCACCTTCTGCAGCCTGGGGTGTGATCCCGGAGACCCGGGATCGAGTCCCACATCGGGCTCCCTGCATGGAGCCTGCTTCTCCCTCTGCCTGTGTCTCTGCCTCTCTCTCTGTGTCTATGAATAAATAAATAAAATCTTTAAAAAAAAAAAAAAAAGCACAGATAAAGCAAATTTTTTTCAGGCCTAAATAGTTGTCCTTTATTCATTCGGCAAACATTTGTGATAAATCTCCTGTGTATGAGACACTAGTCCTAGTTCTCTGGGGCCAAGTTTGGGAAGACTTGGTAACTGAGGATTTGAGGGTATCTAATTAACTATAGTGACATTGGATTGGAACTCTATTTATTTTTCCTGTTTCAAGGTAGCATGAAGTAATGTCTGTTCATCAAGAGAAAGATCCCTAGTCTTGGTTCCTGCAGTGTACTTTGAGGTGTAGAATTTAGTGGCAGGTGAGTTCTAGCCAGCCTTCCTACGAGAGAAGATCAGACAAGAGGTGAGACAAGTGGTTAACTGAGAGTTTGCCAACTGGGCAGCCAGCCCTACTTCTACCAGCAAACAGCTGGGTAAATTTGAACAAGCATTTTTAACTTCTTACCTATTAAATAAGAGGGCATCCACGGATGGTTTTTAAGGTCTTTCCCATCTCTAAAATCTAATAGAGTGAAGTGAAAAGCAGTGCGAGGAATGTTGAAAGTGCTAGACAAACATAAGATGTCAAGAAGAAGAAGAGAAGGAGGATTCCAGGTCCAGAGACTCTTGTCCATCCCCATGTCTCTGTCCATGTAGTATACCTGCTTTCATTCGTTTTTTCTGCCTAAGAGTCTAAAGGCAAAGCACCCTCAGGCCTGGCGTTGGGCGGGCTGCGCACCTCTGGCCTCCTCCCACCCTGATGTTCAGTGTTCTCTCCTTAATGGAAGTGAAGCTAAAGGATGGCGGAGCACAGAGGTCCCTGCTCAGCCTCCCTGACTGCAGAATCACTGCCCAAGAAGTGGTAGGGTGACAAAGCAGACTTCAAACCAAATTCTTCTGCCACCATTAGCTTTGCTAGTATTCAGGTTCTTCTGTAAATCAGGAATAATCAGAAGAGTTTAAAGGAGTGTTGCAAGGATCAATCGAAGAAAAGTATGGACAATACTTGTACACAGTGATCGGTAGCTCCCCCCTCCCCCCAGTGTTATCATTGTAGTTGGGGCTCAAAGTGCACATCACTCCGGCCATACTTTCTGATTAAAGCCACTTCCCAGACACCACACAAGCCATAAGAACTCCTCACTCGAGTTTCATAGGAGTATATGTGCCTGGGTGTCATCCACTCTCATCCACCAAACGCTGTTTGGCAGAGGCAGTAGGCATCTTGTTGCTTATTTCATAAAAAGTGATTTCCTGGGCAGCCCGGGTGGCTCAGCAGTTTAGTGCTGCCTTCAGCTCTGGGCGTAATCCTGGAGTCCCAGGATCAAGTCCCGCATCAGGCTCCTGTAGCCTGATGAAGCCTGCTTCTCCCTCTGCCTGTGTCTCTGCCTCTCTCTCTCTCTGTCTCTCATGAGTAAATAAATAAAATCTTAAAAAAAAAAAAAAAAAAAAAAAGCTATTTCCTCTGCACAGTTTTGCTAGATTTTCAAAATCAGGCTCAGAGGCAGGTAGAGACAGTCTTGTTTTCAACTCAACTCTCCAGGCCACTACCTTACACTGTTGCCATTGGGGGGACACTCCAGGGGACCCCCTCCCTCCCTGTAGAACACAGTGTGAGTAGTGCTCCCCTTCCCCCGCAGAGTCCCATGGAGTAGCAGTACTGCCATTTCCCGTGCAAGGTCCAAATAGGGAACTGAAGCCCAGGGAGGTTAAGTGAATGGCACAAGATCACACAGCATAGGATGCAAAGATTCTGATCTCTAAGTCAAGTTACGACTCCAAGTAGTTTGAGGTTTCCCCTCCGCTGTGTGGCCTTTAGTATCACACACACATAAAGACTATGAGAGAATCAAATTTTCAGTGCCAGCCTTTCCATCCACTGTTGACTCTGGGGTATCCTGGCGCAAGAGCTCTTGAGGGCACAGGAAGAATGTGGTATGGCACATCATGACTCAGTCTTGCTCTAGATGTGCTATACTTGGGCCATCCTGCTATGGAAAGGAAATGCCTGTACAACCAAGCAAAGCAGGCTGTGGAGACAGTGGCCTCCTCCTCCTCGCCATAAGACGGGCTTACATGAATATTCAATAGCCGACACCCCTAAAAAATCTATTAATCTCCCACCTGTGTTGTCATCTTATCACAATCTGTGGTTGGTGCCAAAAGGCACATTGCAGTATTAAGGAAAGACTCGGAGTTTGAGAAGTGACAGCAATTTTAAAGTGCTGCAATTGGGCTCCATGCAAAACGCGAGTGACTTCCTCATATTTGCTAATCCCCAAACAAAATAACCATCAAGAAATATTAAAACACACATTTTATTAGTTTCATTTAATTTCTTAATTGCTCAAAGTCAGTTTACCCATTTATTGCTGTGTGAAATGCTTAGAGGCAAGGCGCACATTAAAGGGATTATTTCCATGTAATCCCTCCCTCCCAGAGGGTAGGAACTGATCACTTATGAATCCTGATTTACGCTCTGTAACAATATCAAATGGAGGAAATAGTTATTGTAAAATGATAGAGTCAGTAGTTGGGTAATACGGTAGGAGAGTGTAATTTAATAGCAAAGAGAAAGTACCTCATTTTCAGTAAAAGTTATGCGAGCCTTTTTCAGGAATAGCTATTAACCAAACTGAATTTAGCCTCCCATTTTTCTGGCTCTCCCTCTGTTAATTGATAGATGTTGAAGATGTGTAGCCCGTTACGATTTTAATCAAATGGTGTCTGGGAGTAGATGTGATCATTTTACTGGGACTCAGAGTTCTGGGGATAATAATTGCTCTGGGTATTACACTCTCTGTGACGGTTCGCCCACTGCCAGCCTCCCTTCTCGGAAGAAAAAGAGTGCAGGCTCTCAGGTGGCGTCTGGAGGGATGCTGCAAAGTGCACAGGGAAGGGACAGGTGGTAGGAAGGAGTTCTAGGTAAAGATCCAGCAAGAAACTTACGATAGTCTAAATTTCTGGCACTGGGGTGCATTAGAGCTGGCCTGAGACCAGGAAACTCCCAGGATCGGGGAAAACCCATCAGGGACCCAGGAAAGAGCTTTTTTCTTGTTCTGCTGCTGACACATCTCTCTACCTTGAACCCAGCATTATTTTAGGAGCATTATTGCTCTTCTTGGAAGGATATAAGGGTTATACCACCAGAAGAGCAGAGATAAGGCCAGTCCGTTAGATAGGGGCTGTGCCTCCACGGCAGGCTGACCCTCTTCTGATATTCCGTATTCATTCTTTACCTTTACAAATCAGCCTGATAGAAAGAGTATACAAAATAAAACATTTTCCTAAGGCCCTCAAGGAGATTTGCACCATGTATCTTATTAGATTGAAGGCAAAACAAGCTGATACTAGCAGAAAAAAAAAAAAAAAAAAAAGGACTGGTTCAGACCCCAGCTGACCTCTTTTGCATGGAAAATTCTCCATATGATTACTGAGCTAATGAGTAATATTTAATGAAAACATTATGCCTTTGCATATATTTGTAAGCAACACTTCTTCCATCTAAATTCACATAGAAATAAGCTGATATGTATAAATATACATCTCGGAATTTGGTGTATTTTAAGGAAAATACTCCTCCACTGTCTCTGACTGTATCTATACAAAGCCCAAACTTCTCAAAACCATAGAATTCAGTCAATCATCCGGTTGACACCAAACATGCGAGTATTTGATGATGCATGGATAAAACAGCTGAACATGAGGCAGGCTCATCCACGTTTCACACGGTGTTTGGGCTTTATGCAAACAACTGGGCTAAACAATCACTAATTAAATACACCCCCCCCCCAAAACCATCTTTCTCTTTTGACTAGAATGCTTCAGCGTCTAAGGAGAAGGACTTCCAACCAGGATTGTTTGTGGGGCCTGCACGTATTTCCTTTCCGCTGGGACTCTGAACCACAGCGGTGCTGAACTGGAGAATGGAAAAAGCCGTGACACCTTTCTTTCCCACCCTTTCTCTTCCCCTCTAGGTGGAGCTGACAGGCAGCAGCGTCTTTGACTATGTCCACCCGGGGGACCACGTGGAAATGGCAGAGCAGCTGGGCATGAAGCTCCCGCCCGGGCGGGGTCTCCTCTCGCAGGGCGCTGCCGAGGACGGGGCCAGCTCAGCATCTTCCTCCTCCCAGTCGGAGACCCCCGAGCCAGGTGGGAATCGCAACCCCGACATGTGGGATGGTGGGCAGGACCTCTGCCGGCGATTGCACTCAAGTTGCCAGTGTGAAGAGACTATAAATAGGTCTAATGGTATTTAACGATTCCATGCAGCTTTCTGTCCCAGGCAGTAATTAAATAAGGAAGAGATGTGAAAATAAGGAGACATTTTAATAAGTATAATCCAGAGATCTAATTTCAGTTGAACAATACGTAGAGAAGGTATACTAGCTCCTTCAGTTCGTCTTTCACATTACTAGAGGGAAAAGGTTCAGATTTGGAAAGCCCTCTTCCTTTTATTGTTACCATGGCTAAATGTAATGCATTTATTTATTATTCAGCAAAATCTATGATAAAGGCTTCTTGAGTTGTAGCTTGTAGAGAATTAAAAATATTAGGGACTTGCAGAAATCTTGGTTTCTTTCTTTCTTTTTTTTTTTTTTTTTTGTAAGCATCAGAAGGTACTTGAAAGATGTGAACAGATAAATTAAGGCTAAAAAGAAAACAGAAATGGCTACATTTTAAACTGCCTTTCCACCCTCAGTATTTAATTAGATCAATTGTATAGAGGAATGAACAGAGGTGACATTCCTCATTGGGATTCCTTCCAGGACTCTTATAGACTTTGCATTCAGAATGTTCCCATTTTCATTGTGTTGTACTGATGATAATTTAAGTATTAGGGGAAAATCCATTTATAAATTAAACAAAATGACTTGATATCCATCAGTCCCCTAGTTCATCAAGCTGTTCAAACACGGGGAAGATTGGCTGGTCGGCCTGGGTCTTCCGAGAGCGCTGGTAATTAGATCTGCGAAGGATTTATTCTTTGCTGATTGGGGCTTTAAATTAATTGAAGTTCCACATTTGTGGTTTTGTCCTTTTTGTACTTTTTTAGAGGAGATATTTCATATTCTTGTGTGGTGGAGTGCTTGGCCAAGCAGCAGTGGTTTAAATGTTAATTTTTCTCATGAGAAGTTTAAGATTTTTAATGAATCAAGGCCTGATTTGAAGTGCAAAGTTTTATTTGCTTACTTGGGAAATTATTTTTGCACTCTTTAAAGATGCTTGTACTTTACTTGATGTGTTGCTTTAAAACAGATTTGCAACACAAACTCATTTTATAGAAAGAAAAGTAGAAAAAACCGGTCTTAAGATTAATACTAAAATGATTCTAAGAAAATACTTAAATTTGACCAGCTTAAAAATAATCACAGTATGTTTGCTCACATAGATGGGGAAAAAAAAACATATTTGCCTTTTTGGAAATATTGTAATTCCATCTAAAACCAATTCATGTTTCCTCGTGTAAGTTAACTGCAGCTTCTAGGGCATTATTCTGCTGCATTGGTGAGCATCTTTCTCCAGTGAAGCACCAGGCATGAGAAGAGAGAGTATTTAAGACTACTCCTTACCATTTAAAAATGAAAATAATTTTGTTCACAGGGAAGTCATATCTTCTACTGTTACTCACAGACTTCATTGAGTGATATGTGAAGCTGCTTTTTAGTCATTAGAACATTCCTATCTGGGCAGATTTGAGAAATAGCACATGAAAATAGTTTTTTACTCTTTCCTTCTGGAGATGGATTAGGGAACCTCAATTACTCATACTCCTCAACACTCAATGTATAAAAATTAAAGTTTGTAAAACCCTCATTTCTCCAACTCACAAACCCTCAAGTTTAGATGATCACCAACCTTCTACCAGGACAGCCATCCCTCTACGTCAAAGCCCACAGCAACCCCCCCAGCCTCTGCTGGAACTGCCCCCATGGGAAGCTCAGAAAGGCTGAGCTCAAGGCTGCCCGCTCCATTGGCGAACAGCTCCCAGAGAAAGTTCTCTGAAGATGGAGCCAAAATCTAACTTTGCCACCATTTCTCCTCACTGATCCCAGGTCCGTCCTGTGGGATCTCATTTCAGATCTACTACTTCCTCACCATCCTAGCCTCTCTGATACATGAAGTCAGATATGCCAAATTCTCCCTCCCTTCCTTCTCTTTTCCAGGTCCAACAGCCCCTAATCCCACAAACATTATTCAATAGCATGTTCCTGGGACCCCCACCACCCTGGTGTCCCACCCTAGCCATGCCTCAGTTTGTTGGTGACCCTCTAAGAACCCAGTGGAGCCCTCTAGTTGTAGCTGACTAGTACAAAGCAGAGGGACTGTCCTCTTTCTTGGTTTAGATTACTGTAATTCTGTTAAAACAGCATAAGATTGAATTCGGTCCTCTTGGCAGCCAGATCACACTGTTGATTCATATTGAGCTTGATGTCTCCCCAAACACATGTTAAGGGTAACTTGTCACTTGGAAAAGACTTTGATTGGGAGAAAAAGAAAATCCAGTAAACTTGTAAACCAGTTCTGCTGGGATACTATAGGCTAGAGTCAAAATCACACTGGTTTAAGATGGATTATACGAACTCTGATCAAACCCATGCCTTCCATGAAGCTCCAGGATCCATAAAACAACTCTAGGCACACTATTAGGAGAGTAACGTATCTCCTCTAAAGTTGGTCTGTCATCCAATATTGAAGTATGACTGACAATTTACTTGGGTCCCTTTCCCTGCCCTCCCAACCTTCTTGGAGCCATCCTAACTAGTAAAATTGAAAATTCTGCTTTCTAGGTTTCTTAACCACTGGGGCTCATTAGCAGCAGTGGCATCAGAAGGGTTTATCTTCCTTGATGAAGAATATAGCTCCCACCATTACAAAATGTGAAACTTACTTTGCCTTAAAACTCTGTAGCTTGGTTATTTTCAATCTTAGGCTTAAAAGGCAATTAGATTGACTGTTTAAATACCAAAAAAGCAGTGTAGGGTGATACCTTTCACTAAATATCTTCACTAATGCAGATCGCTGCTCCACGGGAATTACTTAAGAAGTTCACATCAAGGCATTCCATCCCAAAGCTGCTTATGTTTCTTAAAGGCGGAAAGAATTTTAACAAGATTTCCTAATTCTTGGTAATATGAGGGGACATTTTTGAAGACTTGTTCACTGCAACATAATCTTTTAAACTCTGACGAAACATTCTTTTTTAAATGGTAGTGTAATGTTGTTGGAAAGGGGATATCAGTATGTGATGATTATGAAAATGAAGGTATGGACTTTTTCAGAAGCCCTGATGTGTTCAGTGTAGCATTACTAAATGACTGAAATCTAAATAACATTTGGCATTATAATAAAAGGAAGTAAGTGACTAAACCAGCCTAAGAGGCAGTGATACTGTGCCATAATAGGAATTCGGTTTCTCTGAACTGCCAGCCTTGTGATTGTCTTGTCTTGAAGTCTCAGGATGATGGCAGGGGAGTGGGGGAAATCCCTTGACTGTTAGAAACCCAAATAAACCTTTTACATGTGTGAATAGTTATTAGTAGTTTAGTAAATATGAGGTTTCTTCTAGAGAAATCTTAAAGTCAGGCAGAAGAAAAATCCGGGTGGCCCTCTTTGTAGGTTATAAAGTTCTAGAGTGCCTATGTAGGTCTCAACATTTAGAAAGAGATTGTGCTGTCCTGCAGGCTCCTGCAAGGGGGGGCGGGTGGCATAGAACCTCTAGAACAGGGTGTCTGGATGGTTCCTTTCCTTTTCTAGATCTGCATGTAGCTCTTCATTACTCTTAATGATTCTGTAATCCCAGGATTATGAATGCTATCCTCTTTAAATAAATTTCAGTGCTGCCTCTTTAAATGCTTAACAAACAGAAAAGCAGTTCTTTCATGAAATCCTGCAGGAACTTTAAAAATCTCCTTATATTCCTTAAAATTAATTCATTCGCCTTGTGAAAACTTTAGAGAATACAGAAAACAAAGAAAAAGACCACCAAACATCCTGCTACCCCAAAATGACCACCGTTAGTATGTATAGACTCTATGCCTATCCTTCCAGATGTTCTGTTCCTGTATATGCATGTATTTAGTGTGGAGTGGGTGGAAGATTTGTCCCAAATAAGATCATAACACACAGGCTTCTGGTAATCTGCTTTTTCACTTAACCTTAAGGCAACTTTCCCTGTCATGTTCCTCACTTTAACATAAAATGTCCTTTCTGTCTCCAGTGGTTTGTTTCCCACTAGCTAACAATCAAGTCCCAACTGTAGGACTCCACTGGCAGGAGTAACATGCCTGGGTCCTGCTTCAGAGGGAATTCAGCCAGGACAAGAGGTTCTTGCAGCTTATTGAATGGGTACGAGCTCATAGAGAGAGAAATCAATACTGCACCAGGATTTAGACAATTTAGCAAAACGTATGAGACAGTACTTTTGGTCAAGAATAACTACAGCAGCATGGTTAACCATTGATTGTCTAAAACAGAGGTTATTGTGCTCTGTCTACAGTTTCAGACAGACCTACCCTGTTATGGGGGGTTAGGATAAACATTGTATAGTGTGATCTTTATGCTATTATGCTATCTTTATGTTATTTACTATGCCTACTCTATGTCCTCAATATTTTAAAGACAAGCAGAATTGAAGCTGTTGAGCACTTGTCTGGATGGAAATAATCTGCATTTTCTACTTATGCATCTGTGCTGTGGTAAATTTGATCAACACTTGATTCGACAGGAATGCAGTTCCTCTGAACTCATTAGACAGTTTCACAATAAGTGATTTAATTAGTGGAATAAATGTTTAGGACTAACAATAAAGAATGTAAAAATTTTATCTGAGGATCAGATCATTATTTTGTTTCAAAACCTGCTGAGATATGAGATACACTTGTGCCTTTAAGGGCGAATTATTTACCATCTAATATAGGGTTGGCAAGGGTAGGGGACGTTCTTTGATTTTTTTTTTTTTTTATTGGTTCAAGTTTCCTATCAATGAACTGAATTTAGAAGTCAGGCAAGGGAAACCATCTTACTAACCCCACATCCAACCTCAGTCCCCAGACAATGTGACTGTATCTACAGCACTTTCTGCTGTACTGCAAATGTCAAACAGAAGGTGTAATGGATTTAATATTAGCGCTGGCCAAGGTGTTGAGGGAGCTGTTAATAATGTCACTCCAGTTATTGATCTGAAGCCTTTAAAAATCAAAGAAAAGTGAGAGGTCCCCTACTGGGGAAAGGCACACAGTGACTGGTTTTTATTGCCAATATATTTCTACATATAGAGTGGCAACTTTCTGGAATTATGTTATCACCATTAATCTCTGTGAGATTTTTGGAGTCGTTATATGGTAAGATAATATCATGAGACTGCTCCGCATGCTAATGCTAAAAGATCAGACCAAGTCCTTTTAGACATCCACAGAGCTTGATCATTTGCACGGCAACTACAACAGTTCAAGCTGTTGAATGTAAGATGTTTATTAGCACTAGATTTACTCTTGATGGCAATGTCAGATCCACTGGAAGTATAAAATACAAACTACGTAGTCACTAGGGTGAGCGCCGCTCTACTTTTACCTTTCTAAAACCCTGACTACAAACCCATGTAAGCACAAACCATGCAGTGACTCACTTGAGAAAGAGATGAATTTTGTTCTTAGAATTAGTGTACCTTTTCAGGAAACTGCTAATCCTTCCGTCTGAATGGCAGTTTGTATGCAATGAAATTTCTGCTTTCCATGGTCCCCAACTAATAAATGAAATTAAAATGTGTAATTTATGTTGAATGTTTATCAAACTGTAAACACACATTTAATTCCTTTCCATATTCATACAATATAAGCAAAGATAAATCCACCAGATAACGTACCATGGTTATCTCTGATGGGTTGAATATAAAATACATCCCTACTGTAGCTGTAGCAATGATCCAGACTAGTTCACGATTACCCAACACTGTCCTGCCTCCTGTTAATACCTATGTGCACACGTATGTGTCAAATCTAGTAGTCGGAAAGCAGCCTGACAAAAACTAATCTTTTCATAACCCAAAGAGATCATCATTTATGCATAAACTCAGCTTTTCTACCAAAAAATACATATGCAAAATTATTTCCCTTAGCTGTATCATCGTTATTTTGAAACGAAATAGAAATTATCTTTTGCCACTCCTGAATGAAGATGACGCATATATACTAAAAACAAGCCAGTGCTATTCGAGAGACTGCCTTGCCAAACTCAGAGTCCTTCTTTGGCCTCGAAAACATGACCCTGATGCAGTACTATTTTTCTCATGCAGAAAGTAGACTATTTTTAAATGTCACTTTTATCCCCAGCTATGCTAAGCAAGATCATCTGAACTGCCACAGAAGGAAAGAAATACTTTTGAGAGCGCTCTCCTTGGCATTCAGGGCCTAGGCACACATCACCTTCATTTTGCATGAGCTCACTTCTGCGAGCTGGTGGAGCTGGTCGGTGTGCGCAATGAGGACAATTCAAAGGGACCTTTTACTTCTAGGATCTTGCCTGAGGGAGCTAAAGAAAAGTCAGGTGAAATCTCTTCTTCCCGTTGGGCTATGCTGGCCTTCCAGGCCAGCTCCCAGGTCACACAGCTGTAGTATACTGCATCCCTTTGGGGTTTGACACCCTGACCCACTGAAACGAAGTTGGTGACTCACTTAACAATAGAAGAATAGCCTCCCTTTTGTTCCCAGAGAAGATGGTGGATCTCACCAGAGTTCTACGTGCCGTTCTGAAACAAACTTTCTCTTCCCAAAGTTAAAATCAAGTGGTTGCAACTCAAGAAAAACTGCAGCTTATGTATCAATTAATATAATGGTATTTACAAACAAAATATGTTTTGTTCAATAATAGAAGCACAGGACTCAGCAAAATACATGATAGTTTCACCCCATTTATATGTAGCATTTTTTTTCCTAAACCTTCTATTGAAGGTTTAAAAGATCAATCTTTTAAACCCATTATTTTTAAGTTATTTTATATAGCTTTCTAGGTCATAATTTTGACTTTTCTTTACCTATGGTGATAAGGAGTACATTTTCAGAGTTTCTAAAATGAAACCCAAGACAACTTGTCAATGGATGCACTGCCCCTCTTCATTAAAACACACTGACAAAAAAAAAGTGGATGTCATTGGATGATTACAAATTATAGATTCTATAACTCTTGCCTTGAACAAAGCACAAGTTATTTGCTTTTAATACATATCACAGCACAGAAATTTCATCCCTGTCCAAATTATACCATTCTGAATTCTTCATCTGCACTAAACAGCAGATTTACGAAGGATCCGTTACCTGGCATTGACTGAGCTTTGCAGGGTGCACAGATCAGAAGAGGCAGAGCTGGCTGGAAACCATTTCCACCCCTAGTGAGCAATTTACTCATGATTGCTTGGGGAAAATACTGGAAATATTGCTTCTGTGTAAAGTCTGCAACTTCCAGTTGTCAGCTCTTCGCCAAGCAGTTATTCTCGAGTATGGCTTTAGAAGCAAAGTGAGCTCAGGCCACTGTGACCTGGCTGGCACTCATATCCTGCTTGGTGTATGCAGAGCACAGAAACCACTAATTACAGGAGTTAATTCACACACTGTCCCTCTGAGGCAGGTCAGTGTGTTATCCTGATTTTACAGATGGGGGGGGGGGGCGGTGTGCAGGGGTGGAAGGGGAAGTGATAGAAAATCCAAGTGGCTTGCCCCAAACCACACAAGGTTTTCAGCAGCCAAGGTTAGAGTAAAGGATACAATATTGGGGTTGAAACAGGCACAAAGCCTAGGAACTAGATGCAAAAAGGAGACAAAACCCTGATAGAAGACCTCCAAGCAAACCCTGGAAAGGAATTTTTTCCAAGAGGGTTCTGACATCCAGAGAGAAATGTAACTATCCCCTGATGCACAGAGTTCATTGGCTAAACCATGTTTTTGTTAAATATAGTCTCTCACTTAGGACTAAAACCCTCCATATAATCCTTTCCCTCCCTTCATTCCTACATTGAAACTCCTCATACCACAGTGAATAGTAGCATTGAATCGATTATAGGCAAAATTCAGCCCTGAGTCTCTTGGTCCTCATTACCTATGTGCCTTCTCAACCAACAGCATAACAAAATTGTCTCTGTGCACTTCACCTCTGCTCTGCCTCAGGCTCTGGGAAGCCTTTCCAGGCTCTTCCTTTTTAAACCAGCCTTCCAAGGCAGGCATGATGTGGAAAAAGAACAAGATGAACAATAGGGTCCATCAGGAGTCAGTCATAGCCTCCTGGAGGTCTCTGCTCATGAAACACAATCATGATTTCTTGGGACCCATGGAAAACATCACCTATCTTCTGTTGAAAAAACTAGCTTGAGAGAGGGAAGAAACTGTGTCTCTTCTGGAGTTGTTATTAACTAGAGTGAATTCTTATTCAAGATCCAGGCCCACCTTACAGTAGAGATTATATAGACCATTCCATAATCATTGACTGCATGTCTGCTATGTGTCACACATTACACAAAGCACAGAGGAAATAAAGCTTCTTGCCTTCCAGAAGCTGACCATCATGTGAGGGGGACAGATTATTAATACAAGGCAGGAGTATGATGATGACAATCAGGATACTGTGGTGTATGGGCAGGGTAGCATTGTATTACAAGCCACTGCTATTGGCAATCCTGAGAGAACTGTCTCAGGTTTGAAATGTCAACCCTGAAATTAATAGTCCATGAGTGTTGCTTCTTTGGGAGTGAGTTGCTTTGACATGCCCAAACATACAGAGACCATGACTGTCAGGGACTTTGAGGCACACTGTCAAGGGTTTCCCAGTTGTTTTTTATTTTGTTTTGTTTACTTAATTAACCAAAAAACGTCTGAAGCATGATAGGTTCAGAGGAATATTTGTTCCTCTGACTAGTGATCTTTTGGGGCTCTGTAGGAGTGTTCTGAATGGGAGTACTCCCAACCTATCTTCCTTTCACTGATTTCATTAACAAATCCAGGAAATGCTAGCTTTGGAAATAGCTCTTTTAGCTTTTTCTACTCAAGGTGCGACTTGTTGCAAATACTCTAGGAACATTTATGATGATATTAATAAGTAGCCTTTACTGTGTTTTACCTATATGCTACAATTATGAGAGTAGGCATGTCTAAGTAATGTATTTCTCATAATGAGCCTCAACCAAAGCCAGAGATACTAGATGGCTTGCCTCACACCAGAGTGGTCTGTGGCCCTAGAAATTGAACTCAGGCTATGTGTTTTGTTCTGAGTACTTTGCTAGGTGCTTGCAGAGAACACCAGAGGCAAAAGATAGGACACCTGCCCTTAGAAAACTGATCATCATCAGTAGAAGACTCACACACAACCACCAAAGAAAGAAGAACAACAATAGTGCTGCTACCTTCAGTTGAGGCATAAAAATGTCAAGTAGTGTAAGAAGTCAGGGAGAGGCTCAATGACTGTAGGTGGCTTTGATGGGGAAGGATGATTCACATGTGCTACATGAAATGGACCCAAGAGCAAAAGAGGTAAGGGATGATCTACCAGGAGAATCATCCCACGTGGCACCATGGGGTGCATCTGGGAGGCAGGAAGGAGCCCTGTCTTCCTCATTGAAGCAAAGGTGTGTCCCCATCTAGGATGGAGCCAGATCCTGGAAGAGCTGGAGTGCCAGGGAAAAGCATCTAAGAATGGTATGATAAGTTCTGGGCATAACTTATTAAACAGAGCAGTGACCCAGTGAAAACATGATCACTTTATTTTTGTATTTTCAAGTTTGAATTTGGGAGGATCCTCCCTTGTAGGTCATATTATATGACATCTAACTGAGACTATGTTCTCCATTCTTCCCAGGCAGCTCTGTTAGAATAGTCTTCCCAGTATCATGCTGATTCCTGTCTGCAGGTAGCTTATGCTCACTGGACTTGATATCTGATTATTTTGTCAAGAATTTGTAGGATTTGCTGAATAGAGTAGACTGGAAGCAAAGAAAACCATTCAAGAGGCCATTTCTTTAATCCAGAAGTAGTGAGTAGATCTTGAGAGGAAATATTAAAGGGCCTTGCAACAGAAGAAATGGTGATTTGCACCAAAGATAATGGAAAACAGTGGAAATGTACCTTGTGGTCAGTCTTTAGCTAGGAGCTAATAATGGTTAATACTCTAGAAATTATGCAAGTCTCAAGCTTTCACATGATTAGGATTGATGATACCATCTGTCCACTATTTTTTATCAACTGGTAATAAAATCTGGAAAAATTTGAAAATTACAAAATTACATATGCTATTGATCATAAAGTATTAAGATATAAATTCCCTTAGGGTTCAAATCTGTTCCTCTTTATGGTGTATTAAAATATATCATGCGCCTTTGATAAAATATCAGTCTACTGGTCAGTGCTGCTTATTTGTCACAGGATTTCCCCTCCACATAAAAATACCAGAAAGAGCAATGGTAAAATTAGTGACATCATAAAGAATTAAAACCCTGCTTTCCTATGTCCAGCCATCTGTTTATTAAATGGAGCAAGTGTTGATGTTGGAAGAGAATCAAAATTATCTGTTGATCCCCTAAAATTACTGTTAGTCAAAATGAGGCAAAAGTTGATATAATTGATAACATTAAAATGAATTAAAATTTTGACTAATATGTAGGGAAATGCTTTCCATTTCATGAAGGTGATATAAAAGTGTAAAAACGTAAGCACAATAGTCTAAGATTTGTAAAACATTCACTCATTCATTATTTTACTCATTCAGTCATTATTTATTGTATGAATATTGGTCAAGCTCTGTTCCAGTTTGTGGAATATACTAGTCACCAAGAAGGTCCCTGCTCTCACAGAACTTACATTTCACATAAGCCAGCTGATGAAGAGGAATCAAAAGGATCTCTTTTGAAAGATACAGTTCATAGACATCTCCATTTTATAAACAAGGCATAAATCTATACATCAATTTGTAACAGGCCTCTTGGCCTCTGCTTTCTAGAATGGAGAGGTGACACATTCTAAGGCAATATCTCCAAAATGTGTTCCTTAGGTAACTGCCCTGTGAGAGGTTCTTTGTAGAAACGGTCCCCTAAAGAGCAGAGGGAAAAGCTTCATAGTATATCTTCTCATTGGAGAGTAACAATGGGCATTAATCTAATGAACATTTGAAATTTGTGTGATCAATAAGTCTATTTTGTTGAACTCACCTTTCCCAATTTTTTTCACTATGGGAAACTTTTTTTTAGAGAGAGAATCTTCTGACACCCCAGAAACACGTGATTAAGCACAGTGTTGTTTCTACTAACTGGATGCCACTCCTTCCCATCCGCACCTGACTCTTCTTCCAAGACACTCATATGCAAGCAGGATCACTGTCTAGCCACTCTGCTCAGAGGTCAAGTTATCTCGTTCCTTTGATAGCTCTCCCAGATATCTCTCATCAGTCTTCAGAGTGCCCTTCAAGCTTTCCTAAAGGTGAACTCCTAGGTCAATCTAGTTCATAATCAACTGTATAGTTTAAGTCAAGACCTGTTGGCTCCAAGTTTTACAGTTTTTAGAGCAGCCCTGAGCTTTCATTTTGCAGAGTCTCATATCCTTCTTTTACCGTGTCCTCCTATTCATTTACAAGAGAACCACAAGTCTCTGGTTTCCCACTCACCATAGCGAGATAGGTTATGGTGGAAGGGTATGATTAGGGCTGCCCAGAGCTCTGTACATGCCTTTCCTCCCCCTGAATGATAACCCCAACCAGTTACCACTGGTTGCGGATACAAGGGCATATGTCAGAGCCATGGGACAGGAGACACAGTGTGGCATGGTCATCAGTTACTAGGTTGTTTTCTCTAATTTGTAGCAATTTAATTCAGTCATCTTACTCATATTATGGATTTTAAAAATCTGTAGTCTCGTTAACTTTCTAGTTACTCTAATAACTAAGAGTTGATAACATAAGAAGATGACAGTCCTAACCCCAATTATAGGACATACTCCTTAAACTATTTCTCTAGTAGTTGCAAATATGTAAGTACTACAGGGTCTTGGAACCAGACAGCATGTGTTCATGTGTTGAACTCCTGGCTCTGTCACATACTAGAAATGTGACCTTGAGCAGGTGAATTAACTTATACATGCCTCAGTTTGCCCGTAACAAAATTTTAGCTCTCTAGTATAGGTTGGATAATGGAGTAGGAATAATCACCTGTTGGTTTTAACTTCAAATAAATTAGTATACCTTATAAGGGTGTTGTGAGTTTATACATCTAAAATGCTTAGGGATGCCTGGGTGGCTCAGTCAGTTGAGCATCAGACTCTTGATTTCAGCCCAGGTCATGAGATTGAGACCCGTGTCAGCTCTGTGCTCAGCATGGAGTCGGCTAGAGAGTCTCTCTCTCTCCCTTGCCCTCTGCCCCTCCCCCAACTCATGTGCTCGAGCTCTCTCTAAAAATAAATAAATCTTAAATGAAGTAAAGTACTTAGAACAGTAGCTTGATTATGGGCTTCACTGACACCATGCTCCAGTTATCTGACTTAAAGGGCTCAGAGTCTGCTGGATCACAGCACCCAATAGGTATGCTTCTGAAAATTTCCTCACACTCTTCCTATGTCTCTCTCTGTATCCCCTCTCTCCATTCCTTCCTCTCTCCCTCCCCCATCCCCCGTAAGTGAAATCCTTCTGGAAAGACTCCATATAAGAGGAAAGACTCAGAAATACAGAATCTACCTTCCTCCAGCTTCTCTAATGCACAGATTCTGTTTCACAAATTCAGATTTTTTGTACACTTCGTTTTCTTAAAGCAGAACAGAGACCCTAATTCCTATTCTCAGAGGTCCCTCCCACTGTTTCTAGATTCTGAGCACTAAGAGATGCCAGCTAATTTCCCCTCTTCTAAGGCTAGCTTGGAGGCTGCCCAGGTCCACTTTGGAATAGACCTTGATGTTGGTCTCCAAAGGTTTGCAGCTTCTAGCTTGGCTATTAAAATGTTCTGCTTATGACCCCATGATTTAGCCCATGCATAGCATACATGATGTGCTTGACTGCTCTTTTTCCCGCTTTTTCTGGCTGGCCATCATGATGTCACCAGAGCCACAACATGCTCCACAAAAGACTAAGTGACACAGAACTGGATGTTAGGTCTCCACGACCTATGGCTACTTTTACTCTTAAATCAGCTTTCATGCACCCTTCTGGTCTGTGCTGGAGAACAGGTGGAGGCACTCATCTACTAGTTTGAACTTTAAATGGATCCATTTATTTTGTGTAGGAGGGCTTCAGTTCATCACTAATCTTGAGAACTGATATGAGTGTAGATTTTGTGGAGTGTTTCTATAAAAGCAAGAGAGATGCCCAGATAGATGCCCCAGCCATAGGTACTATATATGGACTTAAATAAATAAATTAAGAAACTCATTTCACATAGGCCACCAAGCAGTCATGAGATGTTAATGACTTTTAGTCACCACTAACCTGGACAAAATTCAAGCCAATGACCTATGGGTGAAAGGCACTATATATCCCATTACCAATCCCCTGAGCCATCCCATTGCCCCTGACAAGGTATTTTATCATACCCAGTACAGGGCAGTACGATAGTCCAAATTCCTATACCATCAGAAAATCTTTCATTTAAAAGAGCATTTTAAAGAGAGGCAGAAGACCTAATTCCTCAAATAAAGAAGTAATTGCAATTAAGAAAAAAAAAACTTCTGGAATAAGGTTCACATGGGTGTACCTACACACATACACAGTGTTGAGACTTTTTTTTTTAATACCAATATTTATTTTTTCATCATGCTTACTCCACTGCACATTTGATTATGCCTCTGGATATCTAGTAAACTGGCATATCTTGGAGTTCCATTAAAAAAGTCATTAGTTTTAGTTTAACATTTGTATAAAACTGATTCGTTAAACCCATGGTGCTTTCTTTCCTAGCTTGTTTTTAAGTGTCATAAATAAATGACTTAAATGTCCCACAAGACAAATGTTCTTTAATCATCTAATGCACTCATTTATCCTAAGCCTTAACCTTAGTCCTAAATTAAGTCTGTTGCAAAAACATAACTTCATCTAAAAACACCCATCAATCCTACATGGTTTTGATAAGCACATTTAAAAAACATAAACAATCAGACAGTTGTCAATCTGGGTGAAGCCCCGTCCCATTTAAAAGTTATTCACCAGGAGCCATATTTCATGTCCATACTACTGATAGAATTATAAAAGAATGGCTGGAATTCGGATCTTTGCTGAGAGCTCATACTGTGAAGCCAGGGGGTGGGGCTGTGGTTTACAAGAGTATAAAATGAAGGGACTAGACAAAAAAGATAATCTTTAGTCCATATCCGATACATTCTGTTTTATTTGTTTTGGGAAGCTATTAATACTTGGACAATGTTGTAAATGCATTAAAATTTCATGATCACATATTTAGTAAATTGCATGTCATGCCTTTGATTAATTTTCATTTGTTCATCGTCCTAAAAATCTGTCAAAGAATCTGGCTGCTCAGAGCTTCCACATGAGTAATGATCACCGAAAGGTTTGGTGCAAGGAGAAAGAAAGGGGGAGTCTGATGGAATAAACACTTGACTAAATTGGGTACTTATTACCTCATAACTAAGAATCCACATGGTTTGGTGAAATCTTCACTTTGACAAGCTCCCAGCTTAATTCTGAATTCATATGTCTTTCATTTACCATTTACCAATGGTGCCCTTTCACAGTAGGGCAAAGATAATCTTCCATTTTTCCACTGGCTTCCTTTGGTCCTGCAGAATTATTACTGCTGACCCCTTTAGGGTTGCTGGATGCTCCCTCTGCCCCCCACTGGGGCTTTAAAATTTTTTAAAAATAGATAAGAGCATTCAGCAAATAGCTAGATTGAGAATAAACTCAAAAATTATCACCAAGGCCCTTCCTCTGCCATAATTTGTCAAATCTGCTGATAGGAAACAAATTCTATTCATAAAGATTTTATTTGGGAGGGGGGGAAACTCTTGTGATTTGGTAGCAATTCAATTATAGTTTTGTGAGATAGTGAGCCCGGAGAGGGAATCCAGACTGACAAGAAATATGACAGGACAGTTACAGAGTGTTTATGCAATTAAACTTTCACTGACAATACCTGCAGAATGATGAATGCGTGGGCGGAGGTGTGTGAGCGCAGGCAATGCCCCACAAGTATTGCCCATTTTTCATTATTATACAACTGTTCAGATCTTTCAAGAACAGCCTGAAGTGAGGTGGAAAAGAGAGTGCTGTTCTGCAGCATGTTAACCAAATGCCTTTTTTTTTACTCCCTCCCTCCAACGGGTCTTGATGTGCCAGATGATAAAAGAACATCTATTTTAGAAAAATGTTTCGAAAAGATTAAGATTTACCCTGAGCTTGACATATATTAATTTTGGATACCAAAAGAGGTTTTTATTCTTTTTTCTATCTGCAACTTTATATCACTTCCCAACCGATAGCATAGTGCATAATTAAACTGTTGGGTTATTCATTTTATGCAAGCAGGTGCAAAGGGCACCATAAAAGTAGGATTTTACTGATGGTAGATTAAGAAAGAAAGGAGAAACTTAAAAGCCTTTTGTAGAGAACCACAAAAGCTTACAGAAGAGATTAATTTGGCTGGGCAAAGTCTGTATTATAATGCCTCAGTCTTCCAAGGATATATGAAAACAGGAAAATTTCAGGATTTCAGGAGCCTCTGAAGGATGGTGTAGGGTTTTTCAGATTAACAGCCCTGATTTGGGGTCTTTATGGGAGACTGTCAGTTTGAGGGGTGATTTTTATTTTTTTAAACAAGCATTGAGATGACACCAATGTCTTAAAAACTGCTTTAATGTGTGTAAGCTTCACCTTGGCAAAATCAGCAGTGCCCAGAGTAACAACTAAAAACCAATGGCAAAGTGAATTCCTTTCAGACCCCAGAGATTGGATGATTCATTGTGGGGAGGTCAGGGAGAAAAACGTTCTAGCCTGTGGCACAAAGATGCAAAGGTTGATGTGAAAGCCATGTGTCTTCCCTTAATATTTACACATCTATTTAAATTAATGAGACTTTACTTGGGAAAAAGAAATGAGACCTATCCTCAAACCATTCATTCATTCCTTCATTTTGACCTCTGGTAAGCTGTTATTGATAAAAGTTTTTTTTTGTTTTTCTTTGCCTAATGGTTGACATTCCTTTGTTAACATTCCTATCTCCTCTGGGAACATTACAAACCTTGACGTTTTTGTACAGATACTCAATTGTTATGCCCAACCCCCCCTTATCACTTTCCTAAAGTTGAGTACAGACCCAAAAGCAGAGAGCTGTAGTTACATGCCTACCTACATGACTGTTCTAGGATGAATTTGCGGTTCAACAGTGTGAGCCTCCACACAGCCCTGTGGAGATCAGACTCACTTCTAGAGACTATGTTTACATGATCCCATCAGTTTGGTAAATTCAGTGAAATAACCGGTCACTTCAGTATCATTAAAAATCAGTTAACCTTATTTGTATGATAAGTGACTTGACTATACTTTTCTGTCAAAATGATTAATCCTGAAATCCCCTGTAAACTGTGATCTAAATAGGAGCCTTCTAGAATTCTTTTGTCAAAAAGCTGCACTCTGTTACATCTCCCCCCAAAAAAGACCTGACTTTGTCAGATGTGATTTTTTTTTAATATACAGTAAAATTGGTAGTTAAAAAAATATTGTTTTCGCATTACTTAGGTGTTAAAATTACACAGTGGTGTTCCTTTATTTTCAAAAACCAAACCTAATCCTGTTAATTCAAAGTGAATAACAAACAGGACTAAGACTTTTTCCCAAGTTGTTACATTTATTCAACCTGCTTGTGTTTTGTTCTTCATCATAATTATTTCCAAGTCAAATCTGCGCTGATTTCCTTGCGGACCCGCGTACCTCTGACTAACTTAAAGAATTGAGCTGGGATAATTCACACAATTCCTCAGGGGTCATGTTCACTGTTTTTTTTCAAGGACATTTTTATTACAAAGCTGATGAAATTTGCATATTAATTCATTTCTTTCAATTTTTTAAGATTAAATGTTGTCAACATGTATCAGTGCAAGGCTCTGACAGTGCTGATGAAATGGGTCAGTCAAGCTTGAACATTCAGAGTAATGCAGCCATCTGCAACCCCCTAGCCCCTTGTGGAGTTCTGTGCTACCGTTGCAACTTGATTAAAAAAAAAAGTTTTATTCACTGCAGGATATTAAAACATTATCTAAGAAATGATATGTGTTCGTTTTTCCATTTACCCAGAAAGTGAATTTGACAAACACTGGGTCTAAGGAGAGCCCGGCTGAGTTGGGGTTAGCACCCTGTCAGTCTTAATTAAATGACAGCCAAAAAAAGCCCCCTAAAAAACTTTTTAAATTTGGCAGAAGGAACATAGGAGAGAACTTGAGTTTAGTGTTTCCTCTCCTGGTGAGGTTTCAGGGGCTTCTCCCATTCACATTCTAAGGAGGAAGTGATGACGGAAAGCTGATAGAATGTCAAAGATCTCTTGTAACTGATGTCCCAGGGTCCTCAGAGGTGGACCTGCCCTTCATTTTAGACACAGCTGATAAGCACGAAGATTCCTTGGTTCCACCTAAAAACCCTCGCGATGTGGTATTGATGTTTACATGGAGATCTTCATTTCTGTCTGCATATCCTTCTGTGAACATCAAGCTGTACTGATTTATCTAATTTCCTTACAGTCAAAACATACACTTGCATCAGATACCCTCAAAGAGCAAGGCCTCCTGGATGAGAAATCCCTGGAAGTGTTACATTAGCCTTTCTTTGTGAACCCTGATAGCTTTCGAGATCTTTTATTTCTCTGTCTCTGCTTTTTGGTAGAAGCCTCTTTGTAATGTAGTAATGGCTTGAATAGATTCCAAAAGCCTTGCAGAGAAAAAAGTTGTTTGGCTGGCTGCTGCTACCTGGAGAGCAAGGAACCCTACCACCACATCACTTCATGGGGCCATACAACTAAAGGAAGTACCTCCACAGCATGAGAAGTCACTTCCTGCACCTCAAGCTATTTTCAGGGAATATCATACAGAACCACCTGACCCAACTTTTCAACTCCCGTCTCTGTGAGAGATGGTGCCTTCTGGGGACCTTCTATAGTAGTTCATAGTGTTAAAAATAAATAAAAAGTATTTTCTTAAAATACCATTTATAGTTAAAACTGCTCAGGCACCAACTGCATCAGAGACTCAAATTGTCAAGGTTCTTACCCTTTAGCAATATGCAATAACTGGCTAATTCCTGGGCAGACATTGTCCAATATAGGTACAACATTGTCAGCTAGGAAAGTTTGTTTCCCAAAGTAAAAAAAAAAAAAAAAAAAAAATACACTGCATAGTAAGAAGGGAACAACAGAAAGGGAAAGTCATCTCAGAAATGGTTTTATCTTGATTTTGAATTAAACTCCCAAACTCATATTACATTGAAAAATCAAAATCAGACTTCACATTGTCGAGTTGGAAAATGTCAGATATGAAATATTTAAACTGTGGAATACAGTCTTCGACTTTGGGTTATAAAACTTTAATTTTGTGAGTTAGTAGCACTCCAATAGTTCAATATTTTTAATTCTACAAATCCATGTTTATTAACTTTCAAGGTTTAAACAGTATCACCAAGTCTATTGAAACTAAATTATTCTGACTTGTGAGAGCTATAGGGTAGCTATAATTTGTTTTCTATTTCTACATAAGTGACAAAGACAAAAGAAAGAACAAATAAAAGGAATTGATTGCCACACAATTCCTTTTTATACTTTCAAAACAACCTAAAACTTTAGCTGGTGATTAAAACCCAGATTCATGTCTGTAGTTTTAATTGTGGGGTTTTCCTGCATGAGCCAGGTGGCACTTCACATGGGGTTAACCTTATGTTGTCATAAAGGGGCGGGGCTGGGGGGGAGGACTCCCATTTTCCTATCACTGAGGGGTTAACTGGTATTCCTCTCAAAAAAGAAAATTGTTTTCTTATCTTCTCTGTATTTAGGAAATGTGAACTGGGTATCCCTACACCAGTTTTAAAAAACCCCTACCTCAATTTTGTAACTAGAGGAGAATATTGAGAGTAGTTGCTAAAGCAGTGGTGACTCGTCATCTTCCTCCGATTAGTACTGTCTTATTCTAATTCCCCAAGTGTGTCATCCCTGGTCCTAGTGATTCCCTGACCTGTCAATCTGTTAATCTGTCAATTTATTTAGCATTTGTTCAGCACCTACTATGTGTTAAGTCAATGAAGTCCTTTCATGAGACAGATGAGGTATTAAAGGAAAAAATCCTCCACCAGGAGAGAGCAAGTCACATTTCCCTCCTGGGTCTGTCCCTACCAGCTAGCTCACCTTCACACAAGTATGGAGACCCTTCAAGCCTCCTTCCTCACCCACAAAATCAAACTAGTCCTCACTCACAGGGCTGTCAAGGGCATTGTGAGAATAATAAATTTGAAAGTGCTTTAAAAACCCTGAAGTGTTGTAAATAGTTCACTAGAGTAACATGTTTGGTAAAGAGCACAACACAAGAGTTTGGGGGTTATCTTCTGATTTTTCTGTTTTTGTAGGTGAGCGAATAATGGTCTCTAGGATTTTTACACTCTAATACCATATCCATAGCAGCTGCTGTAGATTTCGACATCCAAGTTAGATTATCCAACACAGTTTTGATGAAATTCATTCCCCCACCTAACTTAATCTGTAGGTAATTTAGTTTGCTGCCAGAGAAGGAAAGTACATTTGCAGGAAGTCCAAAGTCCTGGTTTCCAGCAAGAAAATGCAGTATGTTTTGTTTATTGCTTTTGTTTCATATATAATGTATATGACTTCATGATGATTTGTTCAGGGAAGAGAAGTTGAGGAGTTACCCTTGCATCTAGAATCTGCTGAACATGCGCTATAAAAGCATTACCTACTTTGGAGTCACCCAAATCAACTTGGAATACCAAGTTCCTCTCCCAGGGCTGTTTCCTCTGCACACATATGAGCTTACAGGCCCTGTTTCTCTTTTAATGATAACATTCTGTGATGGGTCTTTTCTGGGCTTTAGGAAGCCTGTCTTTTCTTCTGCTTCATGTTCATGAAGCCAGCTACTGCTATTCTGAGTCCAAAGTTCTTTTCGAATGCTAGAGAATCTTGTTCAAAATGAAGATTTTTATCACACCCCTGGATATTCGGATGCCTGGTTGCGTCACTGAAACTTTTCTGAGCCATCTTTGTCATCTATATAAACCTGCTTCCCATGTCCATCAGACAGCAGTTCTGCTCACCTTCTCTGAAGGCCAAATTTGCCTTCAGGCTGCTGTGACTCACACAGCCAGGATTTACACAACAGACCGGGGAGGGGGTTGTGCATTGAACTTTTGTTCTTGATTGGAGTCATTGCCAGTTGGGATGAATAGGTTTTGAATTATGTATTCTCCAAATCAAAAAACCGTGTCTTCTTTTTTTTTTTTTTTTTTTGACATAAAATAACTGAATGATGAGGGATGGGGAGAAGTTGAGGGCAGTGTGTTCATGGCACAGCACAACTGAAAGTTCAGTTTTTAATAAGCAACTAACCCATTCTCTGACACTAGCCAGATCTGATTGAACTTTAGCCCGTCTTCTCAAGTAGTCATAGGAAAGTACATGATCAGTAAACTGATACCCAAAATGATTGTAGGGAAGTAGGTCTTAAAGTTTTAACTTCTCCACAGACTAAATTTCTAGGAACAACCACAGCAATCACATATCCATGTATATCGGAAACCGAAAAATTATTTTCTTTTTTTTTCCTTAATAATATACTGATTTAACAGATGAATCTGTTCTCCTCTTTGAGGGGAGCTTGCTAAACTTGTTAAAGAACTGTGTTCTTCAACCTAGCATAGGCAGGGTAGTTAGGCTGTTCTCCTCAGCCTTTCTCTCAAATGGGTTCAATTACAGTAAATGACCACGAGAACTTCCATAGAAGAACTCTCTATACCTAATACTTAAGATGAATGTCTTCTTTCTACTGTACTTTAAGAGATAGAGACTCATTTTATGACTCACACATCCCACTATCTACAAAGCCCTGTACCAGAGCTATCCTCAAGGAGCTGGAGTTCTGGCGGGGCACCAAGAGGGTAATGACAAGTTACACAAGTCGTCACTCAGTTACAATCACAGGATAGGAAGAACTACAAGATACATAACAGGGGTGACCTCCAGAATTTTCAGAAGGTACATGAATAGTGTTTGATTCCCTGGTTTTATTATAAAACGAAAGAATGTTTTTAAACATATATATCATATATAAAATATGTGTGATTTTGCCATGAAATTAGGCGGTGCCTTATGCTCTTTGGGAGGAGGAGGCAATTTCTTGATTATTTCATTCATCAAAGCCTTCTTGCTTCAAGAGATTAAAGGCTGCTTCCTCTCCAACACTCAGAAGGTATTCACAGACTACTATGGGAACATCTTACGTTGTAAAAGAATTTTATCCCCCAAAGGAGATAAATCACATTTGTAGAACTTAAAAAATATTTTCTCATTATTTTAAGTGTCCACATTCATCTTGCATTCAGGTCATTCTGAATTTGTGGTCCTCTACTCTAAATATTAGCTGTAAAACCTTAATTCCCTTCCTCAGACAGATTTTACCAAGGCAACTTAGGTATTCTAGAACTACATATTCAAAGTAATTCTTTACAGAAAAAATAATTTATAAGAATACCCATCGTAACTTTTTTGCTATTGCAAAAGTGAGAGAGTAGAACTGATCTATAATTAGTGGGGACTTGACTAAATAAATGAAGTCACACCCACAGACGAAAATACTATGCCACTATTAAAAAAAGTGTTGTTGAACATATACGTATATTTGAATATGTAACAGGTTCCAAGCTATGAAGCCAAAAAATGGCAAGGGGCAGAACAGCACCTATAGACTGTTGTCATTTGTGCACCAGGAGAACTGCAGACACACATACTCACAAATGCATGAAAGATCTCTGCAGGGGTATACGAGAAGTTGGAGACACATAAGAAACTCTGGGAGAGGTTCTAAGAAATTTGGCAGCCGAGTCAGAAGCAAAGTTTGTTTTCACTGTATAACCTTCTGTAGTGCTTGAAGTTTTTCCTTTTTCTACCGCAGGCCTGCTTTAACTTCTGTTTTCATGTTTTTAATTGTCAGAAAATAAACTTTAGAAGCTGAGATCATCATGAACTTATTTTAAGATAAAATTAATGAAAATCAAGTACAAGGGAAATCGCTTTCTTGAATTATACTTTTTATCACAGG
Source organism: Canis lupus dingo (assembly GCF_003254725.2). NCBI lineage: Eukaryota > Metazoa > Chordata > Mammalia > Carnivora > Canidae > Canis > Canis lupus. The sequence continues at coordinate 12,715,785 of NC_064250.1, forward strand.
GGAGCCTCGTGTAAGGAAAACAACCCTGTGAAATTGTAAATTCGCATTTATAATATATGTCCTTTATTCCTAAACCAAAGTGCACTCTCTAAATTAGTTCTAGGAGCTCCGAGAAAGTTATTTGCACCGAATCACCAAGCAGTTAGCTCCTCTAGTCTTGCTAGACAAGAAAGGGCACCAGGAAGCAGCTGCTTTCGTGGAGGAGGAGAAGAAAGCGAATCAGAACGCACACGACCCCGTGACCTCTGGCAACAAATAGGGCTCCGTGTGAAACGGGCACAAACGGAACATTCGATGCCTAAAACCCTTTGCCTGGGCTAGAGTAATTAGAACTGTAATTCAGATTTGGGATTTTTCTCCAAGGTTTCACAGCTTATGAAGTCAGCAGAACAGGGTTATTAAATCATAGCCTAGTAGCAAGTCCAAGAGATTTTTTTCTAAATGTAGAAGACCGAGAAAATGCAAGCACCAGCTGAGCAGTCCTGTGGGCGAGGCGGTGAACCCGCCACGGCACAGCTAATGACCTGTTTTAGGGGCACAGCTCATATATTCCAAATAACAGGGGGGAAAGAATTCCAAATAGCTTAACATCATTAAACCCAAAATGCTATTGGATCCTTCCTCTGTGGCATCATAAAATACCTTATCCAAGTGGTGAAGGGATATGCTTGCTGTAAATCATGGAAAGTTTATGCCACCCCAGATGCAAACTTCGCACTAACTTGTTCACTCTGGGGAAGGTTCATGGGTTTCCTTTGTTTGGGGGTTTGGCTTGTTTTTTTTTTTTAAAGCAATAATAGTCTTTGTAGGATGGCTGCCGTGTCAGCATTTATCTTGAAACTCGTGGATATGAGTTCTGACTGGAGTCACCTTTCTGACAAGTGTTATTGCGACTGTGTTTTATATCCCTGTTCAGAATGGTTTCTAATGATAATGCTCTGTCTACCTCGCTGCTTCACACTAAATTATAGATGCCACGATGACAGGGCAGACTGCATCGAGCACAGAGCCTGACTCCCTCTGTGTGATGTCAATGCCTCCACCCTTCTGTGCCTGGAATTAAAAATGGGAAGCGAAGATATGCAAAACATTTGTGCTTAAAAATAATGTTCTGTCAGTTATTAAACAAGTGATATTTCATTTAATCAGCTCAAGGGATTATTTTAAATGAAAAGGCAGAGAGGATGATTTTATTAACACATTCCTGCCCTAGAGTCCTACTGTAATAATTCTTTACCTGCCTAAATTAAAAAGTTATAATTCAGTCTGTCTACAGGAAGAAGTTCTGGGTGATTGGATTTTATTAGTTCTTTGATTTTTAGTTGCTCACAAATGGAGGTAAAGGCTGAAAAGCTGATCCTATAGCTGTGAGAATGTTTTAGCTACTTAATAAATCACCCCTTCTCTAGATGGTGATTGTATCCAGGACTTATAAAGCAAGTGTGCTTCTGAATACAGTATTTTATCGAAATGGGGGCCGTCTGACCAATCCTCTTAGATATTTGGAACTCCCTGCAATTCAGCCCACCACATATTGAAACCAATGTGGCAGACCTGGGTACTATCCCAAATGTATTTCTAAATGTTATTTAACTGTCGATTACATATAAGACAGTATGCTAGGATCTAGAGGAAGAAGAAGACAAAGACATGAATAAAATCGCACTTCTGGCCTTATGGGAGCTTATAGGCTAGTAGGGGAGGCACCCATCAAAACAAAGAATACAAGGGAACCAGTGAAACAAAGGGCAGAGAACAAGAATAGAAGTGGCTGGCTTGAAGGTCCAAATACCAACGCTGACCTATTGCACAGAAGCATCACCATTGTGACACCTTTAATAAATATAGTATCTTACGGTTTACCAAGTATTTTTAAATACATGACCATGTGTGCTCATTTGACTTTCAGAACAATCCTGTGAGGTTAGGAGTGTATTATTTCCATTTTACAAATAGAAAACTGGCAACAGAGAAATAATTTTTTGCATGATCGTTGATCTCATAATTTAAACCTGAACTTCAAAGTCTGTCCTTATTAAAGCAAAGTTTGCTAACCTGGGAATCTATTTGATCAACCCATGTCAAGAGGAGCACTGTACACAAAACTGGGTGTATGGACAAAGGTTCGTTGTTCTTGGGAAAGGGTTTGCTCAAGTTTTCAAAGTGGACCATGATTCCCAAACACAGTAAGAATTACTGTTGCAATAGATTCTTTCATCAGTTTTTACATCTGGCTTTTCACTTACGTCACTAAATTGTTGTAATGTTTCCTAGAAAACAGGGGGTATGTCATGAGAGTTACAGGGTATATAGACACAGCTCCACTCCCAGCTGCCTTTAGTCTCATTGATTCCTACAAAGAGGGTGTTGAAGCAGCTCTTTAGTGGTCTGTTCATTCATTCATTCATTCACTTAAGCATTTGAGTACCTACAATCCTCCTACTGAGTCACTCTCTATCCATGAGGTACAATGTGGAATCAAACAAGTTAATGACCTGTTTGTTCAAACCAAACTCTATGTGCAAATATCTCTACCAGATGCTTTGAAGGATATAAAGATGAAAAAGAAATGGGACATGGCCTCAAGGATCTTAACATCTACTAAGAGAAGGAAATTGGAAACAACTGGGTAGAAGAGGCAAGATGAAATTAAGGTATGGTAGGAAGAAAGTAGATTATCAAATTGTTCAGCTTTCTAGAGGAGGATGTGGAAATTTATACTGGAGAACATTCTCGAAGAGTGCTTAAAAGGAGTATTTTCAGTTCCTTTCAGAAGTAGCTCTCCAGAGAGGATGTCCTCTATTCCACATTAATTGTCATGCTCTTTCAAATTCTCTTCAAACATGCACATGGTATTGGTCATCTGGTTACTGCTCCCACCCAATACAGATAGTTATCCCTATCCCTTGGGCAGAATTATCTTGGCTATATAAAGAAGGAGGGAATTCAGCCAAAACTGCATTTGGTGGGAGAGTGGCTTTCTGTTGCATTTGGAACATACTCCTGTCATTTTCACTCATTTTCAGCCCTTTTGATGGATCTCTCCAATTGGAAAGAACTCAAAAACAATTTCAGTGCAGATGCAAATAATCCTAACAAATTATTCTATAAATACACCACAAATAGCAATACTTTGTGAGGTTAATAGCTCTTACTTATCAAATAAGAAAACTGAAAAACAGAAGTTGCATCCATGTGAGGAAAGTGGCTGAACTCTGAATGCAGGGATCTGTTAGGTTCTCTGGTCAGCACGACTGCACTTACATACAACCTGGAAGAACCCTAACCATGGGTTGGCTCATGATCCATAGAGATTTGTATCTTTTTTAAAAGTAACTTGCCATTTGCCAACTCTTGTCCTAGAGGTGTATGTGGAAGGGGAGGGAGGGCATGTGGTAGGGCAGGAACACAGGGACCTCATCCTCTCATGAGCCAAGGCATCAGAATCCAGCCAGCTATCTGAAGGGCAGACTAATCTTACAACACTTGAAAATTAGGACCCAGAAGCCACGGACAGGAGTTGATATACTTTGTCTTCTGTTACTGAATATAGGCCATAAGTTGGCAATTCTATAAACAAAGTTATCCACCCAAAAATTTCAACTTAAGCTAGAAGGCACATTGTATGGCCTCATAAATATCAAACTTCCTCCCGACTGAACTAGAACTTTCAGTTTAATACAGTAGGTAATGAAATATAAATGCTTTCCTGAGTCTACTCACTTTCTTTGGAAACTGCAGTAGACAGAAGGAGAAGGGTTCAGAGTTGGAGTAGAAGAATTCTTATACTATATAATGTAGAATTTACGAACAATGTGGCCAAAAGATATTTTAATGAATACTATTAGGTCATTAAAAAAAAATTCTCCTAGCCTTTGTTCTTCTAGGATCAGAGAACTTTCTAGGTTGAAAAACTCTAACAGTAAACCCACGACTATCACTTACGGAAGGCAGTAAGTACATGGTAATAAAATTAACAACAATAACAGCAAATGACCAATGAGAACTTCCTATGTGTCAGGTAAGGTGCATATGTTGTTCCATTTATATCTCACCAAACTCACTGAGGTAGGAACTACTATGAACCGCATTATACAAGAGAGTTCAAGAAAAGTCAGGAAAGTTAAGTAACTTATCCCAAGGTTTCACACCAGTAGGTAAGTAAAGGTCAAGTAAGTAGTAGGGCTAAGATCTGAACTCAAGGCTCTGACCCCACAGCCCATGTTCTCCTCCACCTCTCTGTATCAAAGGCAAGACATTGAGAAAGTCAGACACACCTGACTTTGAATGTTGTCTCAGAGCTGGGTAACCTTGGACAAGTTATTTTATTTTCTAATCCTCACTATCTTTATCTGTAACATTGATATAATAATGGCACTTCAAAGGATCAGTGAGGATGAAAGAAAACCGTGTAGAAAAGCACAGAGTAAAATTCATATTATGGCCCGTTACCTTGCACATAAATGTTCAACAAAATCTAGGGAATTTCCGGAAAAATAAAGAGTGGAGCTTTGTGATGACAAATTTATTAAAGTGGCAAGCTAGATGGCTAATAGAAGTTTTGAAAGTGTGTATATAAAAACTGTACTGTGGATACATATAATTTTTACCTCTGCAGATGACTCCACTTAACTTTTGAGTTGTTCTCATTACAGCTATTAATAGTATTTTAGCTATAAATTAATTGTTAAGAGCAAACTTAAAAAGGTAACATGCCATTAACTAAGCAGATCACTCTCAGAACCTGGAAACTGGATGTGCGGCTATGGTGGTGGTTCAGACGTTATTTTACTTTTCCACTACAATGGATTATATAAAAGACCAAAAAAAATGTTTTTAAACCCTCAAATATAAAAATAAAAAGGAGTTCATGCATAAAGCATGATGCCCTGAAGCTTATTAGATCTGTTTATCTCGTTGTTTAAAATGAATGCTACTTGGTATAGTTTACATAACATGGCAGGGATCAGCTTGATAAAGTGTCTGCATCACCTGGGGAACACACCGGCTCATTTCCTCAACACCTTTCCACATGACTAGCTTGCCAGCAAGTATAATAGCAAACAAAGTTTTAATAGGTCAGGAGCAGAGTAACCGCTCACATTAACCAGAGGGGGAGAGGGGCTTGATGCACACCATGGCTAATAACTGACACTTTCAGCATGCATTTTTGAATGCTGCTTAATGGGGAGTTTAGAAGGAAAAGCTTTTATAAACGCCTGAGATTACTTACAAGGTTGGGGCAGAGGGAGAGGGGAAGCGGAGCAGCATCGCTGTGCCTGTGCACTTGAAATCGCGGGTGCACTTTAAGGCAGGTGGCTCATAAACCGTTTCTCCATCACTTGTCTGCTCTAGCAACTCACAATTAACTCCATTATTGGGCTTTGGGATTGACTGCAGCTCTTCCATTTTCTTTAAAGCTGTCCAAACTAAGAGAGGCCCTCATTTTTATTTGTGTGTTGTCTAAGTGAGGCTGCTACTTAGAGACTGGTGGGTTGTTTTTTTTTCTTTTCTTTGTCATATCACATCAGTTTTGCTGAAAGCTGCAACAAGACAGATAAACATATGATCTATCTTGGAACCTTTTTTTTCTTTTTTCTTTTTTTACCTACTAGGAGGAGAAAGAAAAGGTTGAATATCTATCTTTCTTTCTTTCCTTCTTTCTTTCTGTTTCCTTCTTTCTTTGCAACTTTCTCTCCCCTGGGCAGTGTGATTATTTACGAAGTTAATGGCATCTACAGAGTTCATAGGTCCCTCTTTTTCCCCCAGAAGCACACATAATAATAAGTTTCAATAAAGTTTTCAGATATGAATAGCTATGTTGCTAACCCTTGCTTTGACAGCTGATAAACGGCAGAACATGCTCAATATTGTATTTATCCTTTCTGCATTACCAAGAGGGGAGGCAAAATCTGCTCCGTATTTAAACAGAAGAATGGACAGACTTCCTTTTGTTGCAAAGTCTGGGTCTTTTGTGGGTATGCTATAACTGAAGCCTCTTTAATAATACAGGATGTGGAGAAGCTATGTGGAGAAAGAGTTGGGAGTTCATGTGGCATGTTCCTTAGATACTATGCACTGTAGCAAATAGGAAACTTTGTCAATATGTATCCAGGCTCCAGAGGGATAGAGATCAGTAACTGAATCATAGGTAAATAGATAGATTAGATATGGCAGTGGCGGGAAACATGCTGAAAAACAAATCCACGAGAACAATTTTACAGGGCCTGCCTTCTATTTTCATAAGGAAACTAAGCCAAATAATCTGACAAGGGCGGAAATCAAATCATCTGTCAAGTTCCTCTACCTTTCATTTATCACACAGTTTAATACCATAATGAAAAATAGCAAATGAAAAATGAAGTGAATGACCAATGAAAAATGCATTCTCTGAGGATACAGTAATGTGCTGTTAGCCTAAATCCTCCACCCCTGTACACATGTAAAGTGCTAGGGGAGGCCCTATGGTCACACAGCCCTCTTCATTCAAGTATGACAAATCTTGGGATGACATTAGCATTGTGGTGGAGAGAGTCCTCAAGACTGAAAAGCTTTCCTCTGTCCTTTGGTCCTCTCAGGCTGCTACGTTTTTTTAATCCCTTCTTTACATCAAAATCTGGACTACTACCGGGTTGCTCTCTGTGGGCAGAGGCCCAGTGACTCCATGCTGAGCCAAAAAAATGTTAGTAGCAAGAAGAGAGGATGGAACTGTCTTTTGTGGACTGTTCCCCTGAGTGCCAAAGATTGGTCCTCACGGTCACCATGTAAGGCAGTGCGAACCCCATTTTCACAACTGTGGAAACTAAAAATCAGAACAATGGATTTGTCCAACCCCTGCAAGTAGTAGAGGGAGATCTTAAACGCAGGTCTCGTTGGTAACAAACCCTGTGCCCTTCCCACTGATTTGCTACTTCCTGTAATCCAAGAAGATAAAAATGTCCCATAAGGTGGATGCCAGGGCACCTGAGTGGAAGTAAGGAAAATAAAAAGGAACTTGGTAGATGGCTTTAAATATATAATCTAAGCAAGAATGATTAACATTTACTGAGCACTTAGTATGTGCCAAGCATTTTTCAAAGTACCATACCAATTGTCTATCATTTTAAAAAAATTGTCTGATCATCACAATAATCCTAGGACTGGGTACTAGTCTTAATATGATTTCCAGATGATGAACCCGAGGCTCAGAGAAGTTAAGGAATCCACCCGAAGCAGCTGACCCCAGAGTCTTCTCAACTACTCCCACTCATCACCTCTTAAAGCCGAAAGACAGGAAGAAAGTAAGAACTTGCCTGGAGCAAAAGGGTTAGATGGCAGCCTTTTGGTTTATTATAAGAAAGGCTGTTGTTAAGAAAATAGCTTTAGGAACAGCAATAAAATAGATCCATTTAAATAATACCACCCGGTAAGAAAAAAAAAAATCATTCATCCTCCATCCGCCTGTCCAAACAGTGTAAGCTTGGAGAAGAGATAACATTTATTTTGCCCACTTGGGTACAGTCTAGCAGATTGCGGGTACTCAACTCAGTCTCTTACTCTTAAGCCAAGATGATTAATAAGGCAAAATATATTTATTTCTAAAAAAGCAGAGGAGTTGATTCTGATTGAGACAGTGTGTGCTGTTGAGCCTCAAAACAAAACTGACCTCCGCATAATTAGGTTGGACATGGTGGAGTGAGGACTTGAACACAAATAGTTCTATTTTGACAAGCAGGATTCAAGAGCAGCTGCTTTCTTTCTTTCTTTCTTTCTTTCTTTTTTTTTTTTTTTGTCAAAAGGAGGATGATGATTATTTAATATTTGTTGAGTGCCAACAGTGTACTCAGCGCTGCGCAAGACCTAGGAACTGGATGTTGGAAACTGCCTGAAGGGAAACGTTAGCAAATTAAAATCCATAGAATCAGCATGAAGGCGGCTGAGGAATACCTGATTAGAGCAAGGCTCTGCGCCCGTCCCAGAACAACAACAAAAAAGGCAGCGATAAGGCAAGAAAGAAAAACCTGGATGGTTCAAATCGCAGAGATGCAGTCGGGTGGAAAAGTATGCTTTAAAAGAGAGAACTCCCACCCAAGTGAAGCTAATAGAAAGGAACATAAAACTTCAGCAGGCAGGATGGAGGGCAGGAGAAGGAAGAATAAATTCAAAGAACAAAGACATCAAGGCAAATTATCAGCCTTTCTACGAGGCCTTCAGGAGAAGCAGGTCTGGAGGAAAGGCAGCCCCGGGTCAGAGTAGTGGGAGCGGATGTGGGGGGGATGCACAGAGCACCGCTAAATTATTGCCCTGCCTGGGTGCATGGTGCAGAGCACAGGTAAATCCCTGACCAGGGGGTGGGGAGGCAAAGTGCACTTATGGTGGTGAGGGGGAGGCTGTGTCCTGGAGAGGATGAGGGCATCAAAGAGAGCTATGATCCAAGAAACCGTTCCATTTCCCAAAAGACTGGTGGCCCTCACCTGGCAAGTCCCGGAGCAGGCACAAAAAAGCAGCTGACCACGACCCTCATGATCTTCCTGGTGATCACAGCGATGGCAGCACACAGACCTCCCCGCCTTGGGACAGTGAGCTCAAGGCTCACCTCTCAAAGGAGCGAGGTGGCATTCCAGAAAGAACCAGTGCAGTAGTGGAATCATAGCAGATTGGAGAAGACTTAGAAGCTGTGGAGTCCTTGGAAGGAGTCCCCCAAACCACCGAGAACAGAGAGAAGTGGTGCACGTGATGCATTCCGACTTTCAGAGGACTTTAAGAAAGAATGAAAAAATGATAATTCTTGCAAGAGTATTAAGCAAAATTGGTAACCATGGGCAAGTGTTAAAATTCTGTTACATCTTTAAACTAGTTAAGAGATGGAAAGCAATGAGTAGGAATAAAAGGCCATTTCTTTCCATAGAAAGAGGTTAATTGTGGGGAGCCCAGGGGAGAATGCTGATACCAGCTTTCTTCAGGCTTACTAACAACCTGGAAGACGAAGATGAAAAGCAAGATGGCAAAATTTGATGAAAAAGAATTATTTAAGGGTATTTGAGTCATGGAAGAGTCTGAGAGTGTCTAGAAAACACAGACACGTGGGGGGAAAAAACAGGGAAATTTAAAAATACCCCAGCAAGCAAAAATTCAGCTAAAGCATGCAGAGGGCCATCCACTTCGGAGAGGAGAAGGAAAGCTTAGATCCCCTGAATGTTTCTCTCCGGTGCTTGGCATACTGGGTGTAGTTGCCCTGAGTGTGATTCTTTTGTAGGATTTACCGAAAGTAGGTGTTGGTCGTTGTTTATCATCAGCTACTATTAGACCTCAGCTCCTCGGCGTTTTATTTTCCCCTAGTTGTAAAATAAGGACATAAAATTGGTCACATTTCTAGGAATACTGAGGAATCAGATCTGTTATTGATTTAAAATTCCAAGTGAAGAAGTGTTACCCACCCCACCCCCACATGTTTATTGATTGAATTAGTGGCCAATTTTCCAAAACACCCAAGTGGTTTTTGTATTCCATTTTTCTGCCTGCCTTTGGCACATGACTAAAACCTCTTTTCTGTTCACAAAAATAGCTGCTTTATTTCTATAGATAGCACCAAAGCGTACCCTATGTGTCTAAGTCCGCCATTGTCCCCTGGAGAAAGGTGGTTGCTCATGAATAGGAAGTTAATCAGCTTCTTATAAGATAAATTCTAGCTATTTCAAATTTAAAGGAAATACTGTCCCACCCCAAAGCCTGATGAATAATATCTCAGGATGCCAGGAAATGAATTCGTACTCTGCTACTTCCCGCCTCCACTCTGCCATCCTTGGCCATCTGGAGAACAGAGCCCACCCTCTGAAAAGCTAACGGGGGGGGGGGGGGAGGGGGGGGCAAGAATTTAGGTTGATGTTTGTGTCTGAGTTGGATGGTGTCACAGGATAACAGAAGAGCATAAGAGGGGCTGGTATTATAACACTAGCAGAGTACTTTACAGTTTAAGTAGTTCTTTCATGTCCATTATTTTGTTTGATTCTCATGAGAACCCTGCCGGAGTCTACATACCATCATTTTATAGATGAGAAAACCAAAGTCTAGAAAGGTTCACTGCTAGTCAATGAACAAAGAGCTGGAACTCCAGCATGGCTGTTTTAACTACACAAACCATTTTCTTTCCAATTCACCAAATAAACAAAGGAAGAAAAAAGGCCTGCCCTTCTTCAGGACTTAAGTAACCCTTCAAGTGTATGTATGAAATGGTTGATATTTATCAGACTCCTCTCCTATTCCCCAACACACACACACACACACACACACACACACACACACACATCCCTACCACACCTCAGCCCTGCAAGACAGCATTGAAGGTAAATCAAAGTGGCAACTTTGACACTCCCACTTGTTAGCAAGAGCAACCCACTGGAGAGAGATGTTTCCACATTCAACATTACCTTTAGGAGGTCTGTGGAGACTTTGGTTTCTATTTGCACTCATCTTATGTTAGTGATTTTCATATTACATTAGCAAATTTAATCTCTGCTAATGTGATAAGAAGTTACTAACACAATGAGACTTGATTTAACAACTTGCTGGCTTTGGTGGCAAGAGCAAAATTTGCTAGCAGAGCACCAATTCCAATCTGTAATTAGAAAATAAATCAGGATACAGGGACATCAGAAATTCCTACATTTCAGATCTCGAGTGGAGGCAAGGTAGAAGGTAGGAAATTTGGGACCCAAGAAGTTTTTGAAAGGGGATAGAGAGCTTGAGGAAGCACTGTTGGGCTTGACATCCTACCTATGTTACTCGGAGTTAATAGAGTATAGTTTGTCAATTATATGGCTTCTTATTTACTAGACTTAAGAGAGCCTCAGGAAAGCATGGGTGTTGAAATCACCAAAATAATTACCAAATTTCATTTAGCAAGCCAAGGTAGCATTCTTCTCCAGCAAGTCATTCCACTCCTATGCTGGACAATGGGAAAGCAAAGGAATTAGCCTCCCTGGGGGCACTTTGCTCCTGACCATTCTGTTTTAAGTACCAGTAATGAGGAAAACATTCAAACAAGAAACCCCCAGAGAAAGAAAAAAAAAAGGGAATCCCCAAGTGTGGGGAGTGACTTTGGGACAGGGTACCATCAGTTGTTTCCAGGAAATTCTAAGGGGCTCACTCTACTACCAATTCTTATTTATTCTAGGCTTCCATAATACAGATGATGGAAGACAACTGGAAATGCTTTCTGAGTCCTGGTAATAAGCTAGAAAACGTTGAACATACTTTCTATACAAAATCTCCCTTTCTATCTACACACTATACATATGTAGTTTAGATCACCAGGTGGCCAGATACTCCAACATCTAGAAATGTATTCAAAGTACCAAGGTTCTTAGATCATAACCCAACCTTCTCCCACAGAACTTTTAAAATATCTGCTTAGAGGGTGGCGGGCTGGCTTCGCCGGGAGAGTGTCTGACTCTGGATCTCTGGGTCATGTGTTTGAGCCCCACGTTGGGTGTAGAGATTACTTAAATAAATAAAACTTCTGAAATATCTGTTTAAAAGTTCTGCTGGATGCAAGCACATGTTTCAGACTCACTCACTTTCATCTGAAACCCCTCTCTATTATTATTGTTTTTCTTTTACCAAGCGAGGATTTATTGCTATAATATATACGTGCATGCACTGGATAATAAAACTTCCCTGATTACCTTATAACTGCACATTAAAAATTTACTAAGATAAAATTAATGTGATTTTAATAATATTGTTTTAATATACAGAATGTCAGGTGACAGCCACAAAACTCTTTGGAATTCAGTGTGCAACGCGCCTCTTTTGCAGCACCCTCACAGCAATAGCTGAACTGACAGATGAACATTGTCTGTTAAAATTTCTGATGCGCGCATCCCAGGGGAAATAGCTGAAGTTGGGGCCTTTAAAATGTGACCGGACAATGCTTTTGAGACTGTAATGTAGGGAACTTCCCTGCATGACGGGGGACTGGGGCAAATCGACATATAAGGAATGTTGTTTCCTGTACCCTCTTCTATGAGATTCCGCCAGAGAAAATAACTTCAAAGACTCTTTTGATGGAGAAAAAAATGTTTTCATTCGCCCGTTTTATGATAGTGCTGCAGGATACTTACAGTTGATTTACTATAATGACAGGACCTGTCTACTGTCCCAAAGGAAAAGAAATTCTACTTTTCTCCTGCCACCTACCTGCCACATTTATTATTCCCAGCTAGACATGTGGACAGGCAAGTGATGGGTTAAAGGGAAAGACGGTTGGAACGCAGCAAATAGAGATCATCAGACTCCCACCAGTGTCACTTGCACTAGGCTGCCTGTGACCCAGGGCGGGAACGTTCCCATGGTCAGGTGCCTGCTCGCTTCAAACCCCCATAAAGAGAGCAGACCTCCCAGCTCTGCAGGGCTACTGAGGGGATCTGAGAGGCCAGGGAGAAGTAACAGCCTGGCTTGTACCCCGCTGGGCAAAGACTCAGCCAAAGGAAGTGCCAGGACACTGCACTGACCCACTTCGGGCCCTTCCTCTCTGTTTGTTCCCAGGCAAAAGAGATACAAAAGCATCACTATGGCACGGTGAAAAGTTGGAGAAGCATTCTGGAAATTGACATGCAAATAAGCACTCCAAGTACTTCACTTTGTTCTGAAAATTCCCATCGCTGGGGACCTATAAAAACACCAATCAGAAGACAGGCAGTGATGGGAAGGGGCTGGTGGTTTTGCAGCCAGTCTCCCCCTACAAGGGACAGTCTCTGTTTCAGGTCCCAGTGGGAGCTGGCAACAGGTAAAACTAAACACACACCTAGCAAATGACCTAGAGGACAGCAGCCTCCGATGTGACAGAAAAGTATTCTGTAATAGCACATGTGCATTCAAGTGGCGTCTGTAGGAATGGTCCTAGCTGCCCCTGAAAGCCCTAAGATGCAAACATGCTTCATAACCTGGGTTCATGAGAGAAGCCGAATGTTTCAAACAGGACAAGGAGAACTGTTTCCACAAAGCCAGCTCCTGCACTGAGCAGATGTACAACTTGCTACGTAAAGACATTCCAGTTCTAGACAAGGATCTTAAGACAAAATCCCTGCCTTAATCACTTAATCACTGCTTTTGAAATCATCACTTCCTCTGATAACTGGAGATGTCCGGTTCCCACCAGCAGATCCCAGGACATGCCCTATGCAGTGCTAACTGAAAGCAAAGATGACCTATGAGAGTGGGATTGCTGCCTGGTCAATGGCCTGCACCAGGCTTCACAATGTCCCTTTGGTTGAATTTATGATAAACACCAGACCCTGAGAAAACTGGCCATTCTTATAGTGTGGGTGGCACAGGCCAGGTGTAGAAGGAGGCAGAAAGGTTGGAGGTGAAGGGTTGAAGCAAATGCTCTGAAAGCTGGGCTCTTTATTAGGAAATGAGAGGATTTCATTCTCATTCTAATATAAAGCAAAAAGCTTACTAGTTTTTATACTGTGTGTCCTGCTCATCTCACCAACAGGAGGCAGGTAATCTGGGTTGTGCAAGGCCACTTACCATCATTGTCTTCTGCCCCCTTCCAATCATCCCAGAGCCAGCCTTTCCTGAAAATCATCACCCTTCCCTCTCCCTCACTGGAGACATTCCTTGTCAAGAAAATCGAGCCACACATTCAATGGTCTGAATTCTGTTGCTGGATTTATCATCTACCTGCCGAGGATGATTTTTTCAATTCCATAGCAATTCATTGGATTTAAAATAAGGAAGTTGTAATGCCATATAATAACAAGTCCAAAGGAAGGACAATACTAAAATGGGTTAATTCAGTGGCCCAACAAGGGCCAAAAACCAGGTTCTTTCCTTCTTTCTGCCTTTGTCTCCTTAGCATACAGGTCTCATTCTTAGCCTTGCTTCTCATTTAAATTTATAGCTACAGCCATATCCTCACAGCAAGAATCTGACAAACAGGATGCTTTGCTTTTTGTGGGGGAGGGAGGGGAGTCTCTTTTGAAGGTGACATAGAACTTTCCCCCAAAGCCAAACCCAGAAGATACCCCCCAAACTTCTCAGGGTTGAACTGCATCACTGCCCGTGCACTCATCCCTGGAGGCATCCTCAACACCGTTCTTTCTCTGTCATCCTACATTTAATCTCTCAGTGCATCCTGTCAGCCTTCCTTCCAAAAAGGGTCCTGAGTCTGACCACACCCCACCTGGCCTATGACAGTAGCTTTCATAATGAAGCTTTCACCTTCATCCTTTCTTCATATTCTCAGCTCAAGAGCATGCTCGTGCCCCAATTCTGCTGAAAACTCCTGTGTGACTTTGACATCATATTGTCATCACATTCAGACATATTCAAGGCTATGTCCTTGACACCCATACTACTGTTTCATCATCTCTCTGCCTTCATTCTCGCCACTCTCTTTCCCAAACACTGCTCTGGCCACGCTGGCCTCTGCTATTCCTTAAACACACAGTGCAGATTCCCACCTCCAGACCTTTGCACAGGTGGTTTCTTCTTCCTGGAACACTATTCCACCAGATAGCCAAATGGTCACTACCTTACTTCATTCAAGTCTCTAATCAGATGCCACCTTCTAAGTGAGATTTTTTTTCTGGCCCCATTATTTTATATTGCAATACCCTCTCCATACATCCTCTGTGTTTATCCCATCACACTTTTGTCCATAAGATTTCCTGCCATCTAGTAACTCTCAATTATTTATCTTTTTTTTTTTTAACTTCTAATTGGAAGCTTTGTTGAGGAGAGTTTTCTTTTTCCCACTTTGGTAACTAAAGAACCTAGACCACTGACTGGCACCAGTAGAAATTCATTAACTACTTGTTGAATGAATAAGTTGTGAAACTAGTTGTGGGCAATTTGACCCACAATTGACTTTAACCAATCATGCCTGAGGTTGAGCTTGTTTCCCCTAAAGAATATAGCAGGCAGAGAGAGATGGGTACTTGAGGTATTTTTAAGGAAAAAAAAAAAAAGGAAGAATTTTGGTTAAGCAAGAGTCCTGACATATTCCTTGATTTATTTCCCTTTTTAAAAGCAAAAGACATAATTATCACTTATCCCAACTCAATAAAAATGTCTTACTTCATTGATTCTATTTTTTCCCCACATTTTACCATCTCTAACTTTGGGGTGCATCTTATAATAAGTGCTATCTTATGCTCTTATGACTGGCAGTATTTTTTTTCTTAGAGCTTCACAAAAGGATCTTAAAATGGATGATGTCTTAGAATTGGTGAAATCCCATAGTATCCCTTGAAACATGGCATGCCTCTGAAGTTTGAAGCGATACTAGAGAAGAAAGAATATTATCATCATTGTCCATAGACACATAGCTGGCTGCTATTAAATTAAAACAAAAAAAAAGTTTTGAAATCTCTCATGATCTCCAGCAGAAAACTGGACATTCTCTTTATCTCTTGCCTTCCTATTGGGAAGCTTTGATTTAAGATAATGTCTGAGCAGAGAAGCTTCGTTCAGCATTGTCATTTGACCCAGATTGTATGTTTTTATAGCCTGAGCCAATTAGTTAAAGTGACTTTGACTATAATAGGGACCTGTGACATTCCTCAATATTATTGCATTAGTCACCCTGGAACAGTTTCTGGCTTGTGTTTGTAATCTGGCTCTGATTGTACCTTCTTCATCTTGATATTTATATGATTGGTTGCTGTCCTATAAAATAATGACCTTTGAGTCCTTGAAATTAAACCCTCTCTGATTTTCTTTATTTCAATAAGTCCTTGGCACTTGATGGAACAGCATGAATCACCTTTATTGTTCTGATTACTAATCAAGCAAGTTTTTTTCCTTTCAATCTGTTTAATCTATATTAACCAAATGAGGATTGGGCTGGCAGAAAATGGGTTGTGCTCCCAACTCTGTTCCTGGACAATGGGGTAAACCTGGGCAAATTGCTTACCTTCCTCTCATTTTTTCTTGCTACACATGGGGAGATTGTTCTAGATCATCGAGTTCTGTGCTGGAATGGGTTTGTAGTGCCAACCCAGTGTGTGTTTAACTTGGACTACAAGACAAGGCTACATTGGAGGAGGGCTGAACCTCATTAAATACACTAACTTATTTACAAGATAAAGTTAGATAAGCCCTGACCGTGAATTCCTTGAGGACAAGACAATGTCTCATTGACTTTTGTAACCTATTACTAAACAGATACTCCTTGAAAATGGAGACAGTAGCTATATAATTCCTTTCTGTATCCCCAATGTCCCACAATATGTAAGTGCCTCATACTTGGCTGCTGCTGAACAAATAAGTGAAATGTGGTACACTCTAGCTACTAGTTCCTCTTTGCCTTGACAGAAGCCATAGTTTTCCACTCCTTCCATTCTTTCTCTGTTTCTTCCCTGTAACGTTTTTCCAAACTCTTCTACTTTTGCATTTTTTTCCTTTTTCTTTTTTTTTTTTCTGGCCCGTTGGTATCATGTCATTTCATTATTGTAGGTCCCAATCCCTTTCCAGTATAAAATATACAGGACATGAAAGTTACCATTTTGACCATGTTTAAGGATATATATAGTTCAATAGCTACAAATACATTCACACTGTGCAACCAACACCACAATCCACCTCAGGAACGTTTTCATCACCTAAACTGAAAATCTGTACTCATTAAACACCAGCTCCCTGATATGCTGTGCCTGAGCCTCTGATAACCATTACTGGACTTTCTGTCTCTAAAAATTTACCTAGTCTAGGGACCTGTGGAAGTGAAAGTCTCTCTTTTGTATTTTGGAGTTTGCGCCCTTGCTCCTTCAGACCCTTCTTCTACTTCTGTTTTTCCTTTCAGTTGCCCCTGAGAGCCACCCTCTCCTTGCATGGCCTCATTTTCTCTCTCCTTCTGTGCTTCCTGAGTTGCCATCCACCACATGACAATTCCTTTACTTTTTTTTAAAGATCTTATTTATTTATTCATGAGAGACACAGAGAGAGAGAGAGAGAGGCAGAGACACAGGCAGAGAGAGAAGCAGGCTCCCGGCAGGGAGCCCAATATGGGACTGGATCCCAGGACCCTGGAATCATGACTTGAGCCAAAGGCAGACAGATGCTCAACCATTGAGCCACCCAAGAGTCCCCACATTTTTATGTTTTAATTCATTTATAAAGTTGTGTCATATTTAAATGTGTTCCAAAACATTTGTACAAAACATAGAAAATATGGTTCTTTAAAACTTTTGAAAGTAGGTTTTAGAAGTGGCCGCTCATAAAATGACAGGACTAGCAGGCACAGAGCGGAGAGGAGAGGGGAGCTGTGGTCCTTGGAGGGGTTTGTAGGGAAACCATTATTTCTGTTTGAACGCCACCACCATAGGATATATATAAACCTAGAAGACACAGCAGATAGATAGACATATAGACAGGTGTAGACATATAGATATATATCTCACAAAGACACAAAAGCCAGTTTTCTCAGTGCCAAAGACAGAGAGGAGTCCTAGAGTTCAGTGACAGAGGCGTAGTGATTCCTCCTGTCACATAAAGTACAAGTTAGGCGCTCTCCTTACTGATGTTCCATACCCGACTTTCCCCTGAAGTCCCAACTGCCGCCTGAAACAGAGTATTGCAGGGAAGTTGTAAACAGGACAAGCACCAACCCTTTAAACACACAACTTAAGTACACAGAAATAGACATTATTGTAGAACAGATGTACATTTCATAAAATCTGGAAAATAAAAAAAATAAAATTAAAATAAAAAAATTTTTAAAATCTAGAAAATAAAGTAAAAATTACAATCACTCTAACTTCCTCCTCTCCTTTCCCCAGATTTCCTCGGTTTTTCTTCCCATGCACCAGGACTCTTTGAAATCTAGTGCCACAGAGATGAAAGAAAGTTAAAGATTTCTAAATAAATTACAATGAATAAATCTAGACTTAGTTTAAGCAAATTGTAGAAGCAATAGTGGTTGTTTTAGAGTACGTGGTCATAGACAATGGATCCTCCTTAAAGTGGGAAAAATAAAAGGGCTTATCTGGAAGAGTGTTGTGACAACTAAATTAAATGTGTATGTAAATCACCTGGCATTAATCCTAATTCCCTGTACCTCAAAGCTGATGTGCACAAAAGAAAATGGCTAATAAGGAAATCTAGCCTATCACCCGGTATATGGATTTAAAATCCTAGTGTTGAAAAATGTGGAGATACCTGCTTCCTGCAATCGTTATATTTCTTAAAAATTAATATCCAAATATGTGGTAAGTCATGCTTTTCCAGCTTTGTAGACCTGAGGAAAGCGTAAGTCTTTGGTACATGCCACCCAGAATCAGCAGCTAGTTTGCAAACTCTACCCCACAATCTGATTGTAAGAACAGCATTCCTATTCGCTCCATTCCTCTTTTCTCCCCTTATTTTCTCAATGTTCTTAGGTTCCTGTATTGAACATTTTATTATTGCTTCATCTGTATATTTTTTATATGTTTTTCTTATCCCTCTTAGTCCTTTGTACTTATCTTTTAAATCTTCTCTCTCTAGTTTCTTTCTTACTACACTACATCTTTCTTCCTCATTTTTATTCCCTGTTTAATCTTCTACTCTCCTTTTCCGCATTTGCATTTTCTCATGTTCACATTTAGTCTGTAGCACTTTCTAGTAAAACCAGTGACTGTAAAATTTTCTTACCATCTTGTAGTCAGGTTCATGATACCTATCCATTTCTGAAATTTATCAGCCTAGAAATCTTTTACCCAAAGTGATGTTGATGATAGTGACGCAACCAGGAATGTTAGTGAATCTGTGAATTTTAAGAACAAAATGGCAACGTGTCTATAGGTTATTTGTTGTTTGTTTTTTTTTCTCAGCATTAATCACATTCACATTTGATAGGCTATTTCAGCACCAGGTACCTCCTAAGCGCTCAACGAATGTTTGCTGCTTAAATTTAACTTACATTAATCAAACCTTTCCTTCGTATAGATTTATCTGATTTCCCGAACAACCTTCTGACATTAGGTTAGATGTGTAATATCGTGCGCTTCAGAGGGATAAGGGAATCAATGGTGGGAAGGCATATGATTGACTTCAGAGTGTAGAGCTGTCTGGTTGCTTGGGCAAACCTAGAACTCAAGCTTCCTAATCCCAAGGCAGATGCCAGTCCCCCATGCCACACACTGCTTTCTGTGTTTGTGGCCATCATCCTGCCCAGTGGTACCACTGTTGTTATTCCAGGTTAGAATCTTCTACTCTGGGACCAAGGGGGCTACTGAGCATCAGCATCCCTTGCTGCTCCTCAATCCACCTCATATCTGCAAATATATTATGAACACAGACTACAATCACAAGAGCTAACGTTAACTGAGGCTCATCATGTGCCACTCAATGTGGACAGATTAGTTCACACATTACACTGTATGTGGCAACTTTAAATAAAAACAATAGAGTTCTCTAAATACTCCCTATATATTGCTATAGGTCCTACCAAACATCACCAGAGCTGTTTTGCAGAGGAAATGTATCTATCCATAGGAGAAGAAAAAGCAGCAAAGTCTTTAGAAGTTTAAAATAAAATCAAAGTGAGACCCACAGACCCAGTCTCCAGGCCCTCCCCTTCTCGGCAATGAGTCACCAGCCTGTACTATTGGCCTTGCTGATGGGCTGGTCCCAAACCAGCACCTAGATCATGGCATGATGGAAATACATCTTTATATTTAAGACTGCCTCACTGTTTGTCCTAAATGTTAAAGGTCTTCTTTTAATACAGAGGCACTATTTTCTCCTCAAGGTTATCTGTAAACCCTCCCTGTAAGATCCTCCTTTTTGTCTGTGTTAATTGTTGGGGCATTATCAGCCAGTCATTGCAGAATTAAGGATGTTATAATGAGAGAAAAATAAAGAAACCCCATGTCTAGGAAGACTAGTACAGACATCATATCAATTAAGGGGAGGTGGGGGGGGGAGGAATCTCATTGCCAAACATAAATCCCAAAGAAAAGAAGACACTCATTACAATAATAATAATTACTATTATTACTAATATGAAAAGAGAAAAGCTTGGTTCTAAGTTCACTGGAAAGTTTCCCTTCAGTCTTGAGTGATTCTTCTCTAGAGCCTCCCGGGAGCGCAAGCCTATAATTTTAATTATATCTTGGCATTCTCATAAAGCAAACAGCCTGCTCAGGTAGTATTTATTACCTGTTAGGAAGAATACTTATGAATATGCTTCGCAAATTCCAACTGCAGTGATCTGCGATGGGCCTTTTCAAGGACAGAAGGGGTGAGTTGGAATGCACATAGGAGAAAAGTTGCTCATTAAGGGAAGGTTTGTTATCCAGCAACGTATAATTAAGGTGACGGTCCCAGCTTCTGTGACAGCCAACACTCGGGTAGTTGTTTGATTGCCGTATGGGTCAGAGATCAGCTCCTGCTACAAGATGTAGCCACATTAGTGTGTTAGTGAACAGGTTAGAAAGTAAATTACAGCTGCCTTTCTCAAGCACATTACTGTCGGTCTTCATTGTTTTGTTTTTACTGTACATCAGCAGGACTGTGGCTTCTGAAGACTTTGTGTGACAGGTTAGGCATTTTATCCTTTGAGTAAACAGTAATCATGGTGTGAAGAAAGTGGGGCATTGGAGAATTTTTCCTATTCTTTGAGAATTCCACTCTTCCTTTTTAGTTTGCTCCAAGGGCTCATTGGGGATACATATATTAAGCCCTTTAAATAGTTCATAATAAATCTTTGTCTCAGGCTGATTCTGACAGTTTTTTAAAGAGTCTTTTAAGAGAGAATCCTCAATCATTTGTTAATCCATGGGGTGATCTTCAGACTTCGGGAAAAAAATAACAGGCAGGGCTCTTGGGTAGTGAAAATACAATGTAGGAAAAAATATATAAATATGGAAAATCCCAAGAATATCACCTTACTGAGATTACTTACATGTTCTGCATGTATCTGAATGCTTTCTTTCTTCCCTTACAAGCCAAAAGGAGAAAGGAAAATAATTGTCAAACTAGCAAGCATTTTTATTGATAATTTTATGTTTTTGGACTTACATGCATCTACTAAAATGTTAAATTTCAAATTGTATAACAGAGAATATTCTTTTTAAAGTAAACTAATTCTCTCAGTAAAAAGATAATTTCTTCTTTGCCCTTGTTTCCCCTTTAAGACTACTCTATCTTCCCCCCAAATTACTTATATGCACACTTTTATTTTACCTGGTCGGAGAGAAGCATTATACCTTTAGAGAAAGGATTTTAGGTAGTGGTTGTTAGTGTCAACAGAAAAACTTTGAAGGGCAAGACGTAGCTTTCAGAATAAAGACCTTTCTAGGTTGACCTGAGATCATTTTCGTTTCTACTTTGGATAGAACTAATATTGTCCAACATATTTAAATAATATAACATGATTTGTGCACCAAAAAATAATACACGGAACTTACCGGAAGAAGGTAGAAGCCATATTATCTACCATGTAAGTAATTAATATTAGTAATCATTACAAAACCTGTGCATTATTTGTCCCAAGAATGGGAAATACGCTAAAGTCTCCCTGCAGAGAGACAGTGCTCAATCTCAAGTGTTTTACGTATAAATGGTTTCTATTTCAGAGAAACTTGTTTTGATGTATTTGCTTTTGCTTGTAACTGAAACAATTAGGGAGGAAACTAAAAGATGCTGGTCATAACTTTGAGCTTAAAACATGAGGATAAGCATCACAACAGGGGCATTTTCTCCTTGTATAGGACCTGAACCTGTACGTCACTTCTAAAATGCAGTTTTCTCAAACTCTTGGAAAATCCTAAAGAACTTTACTAATGACATACAAATAGAGTTTGTTGGGAACAAATGCAATAATAAAATGGGGCAATGGGCAAAGGACAGTCTACTGTTATAGATGGATTCATTCTCACAGAGGGTCAAATAATTGAAGACCCAGATCAAGGGCAACCATAAATATCTGGAGTCCCTGCAGTTGAGAGGATTAACCACAGAACAATTATGACAAATGCAGTGGGAGCATTCAGCTACCAGGCAACAAGGAATATGTGGTGCCAATTTTTAAAATAATTATTTGGCATTATAGAATATACAATTTAGACCCAGAAACTATCTGATATAACGCTGAAGTATTGATGTTAAAAATATCAAGTACATCATTAGACATTTACGTGTGAAGCAGGGAAAGGGGCAGCAATTAATACAAATTTGCTTTGTTTGAGAAAAGGATGCATCTACCCCATTTTCACCATCACTATTAGCAATAGCCTTTATCTTCTTAAATTGAAGAAGAGAGGGTAATTCTACAGCAAGGCTAATTGCATACTATGTAAATGGAGTCATTAAAAAATGTCTGCTTTTTTTAGCCCCACCACTTGGAAAGAATATGCATAGCCTTGAAGAAAATATACAAATGACCTAATGTTGAGTTCAGATATGGAAATGATGCTGGCACATATATTATGATGCCTACACATCTATTAGCTGACCAAAACTATTATGATGAAGCCAGGTCTTCCTTACAGTAAAAGCAGGGTTACTTCTACCAAAGGATTAGAAGACTTTGTTTAGGTACTAAGATGGAGCAGTGGTCATTGAAACGTATTGGGATCATAAGCAAAAGGAAAATGTATTAATTCTAAGGTGTCAAAATAGATACTCGTTAGCAGAGAAAGCTATAGATAATTATTGGGCTATCTCCCTTTCTGGCTCCCCTAAATTACTACAAGTATAAATAAGCCTCAATCCTTTATTGATGATGGGTTTAATACAGTACTTCTAACTGAAAACATTTTGAAAAATAACCACTTCAAGACATGCTGGACTGAAGCCATAATGAAACCAACAAATTCTAGCTGCTCAAATTTCTCCTGTATGATAGAAAATAATAAATGAGAAGAAGATACTGACTCAGGAGACATTTGTGGAGACCTGCCAACCCAGGCTCTCCTCTATCCCCAGAACACACACACACACACACACTATACACGAAAATAAAAACTGGCTATTTCCAATAAGGGGTTAATATCCAAAATATATAAAGAACCCACACAACTTATTATAAAAACAAACAACTCAATTAAAAAATAGGCGGGGCTCTTGAATAGACATTTTTCCAGAGAAGACATACAGATGGCCAGCGGGCACATGAGAAGATGTTCAACATCATCATCAGGGAAATGCAAATCAAAACCACAATGAGAGATCACCCTCCACCTGTCAGATTGAGTAAAATCAAAAAGTCAAAAAATGACAACTGTTGGTGAAAATGTAGAACTGTTGGTGGCAATATAAATTGGTGCAGCCATTATGGAAAACAGTGTGAAAATTCCTCAAAAAATTAAAATTAGAAATACCATACGATCCAGCAATTCTACACTGGATATTTATCTAAAGAAAATGAAAATACCAATTTGAAGAGATATGTGCACCCCTATGTTCACGAAGCATTATTTATGATAGCCAAGGTATGGAAACAATCTAACTATCCACCGATACATGAATGGATAAAGAAGGTGTCTCACTCACACTCACACACACACACACACACACACACACACACAGGAATATTATTCGGCCATATAAAAGAATAGAATCTCACCATTTGCAACAGTATGCAACAGCATAGACCTAGAGGTGTGTTACTAAATGAAATAACTCAGAGAAAGACAACTACCATATAATTTGGCTTACATATAAAATCTAAAAAAAAAACAAAAAATCAAAACAAAACCGAAACAGACTCATAGGCGCAGGAAACAAACTGTTGGTTACCAGAGCGGAGAGGATTGGAGGGAAGGCACAACAGGTGAAGGGGTTAATAGGTACAGTCTTCCAGTTATAAAATAAGTCACAAGGATGAAAAGTACAGCACAGGGAATATAGTCAATAATATTGGAATAACTTTGTATGGTGACAGATGATAACTAGACTTACATTGGGGATCATTGCATAATGATGTACACTTGAAACTAATGAGATATTCTATGTCAGTTATACTTCTATCTTTAAAAATGGCCATTGTGCTAGACCCCATCTCTGAGAAGGCAAATTTGAAAAAGCCACATATTTATACCAATACTCACATGAATTTTCAACTATTGCTGGTTCTCTGACATTCTCCAGGGGAAACTTTCAATCATTCAGAACTTTTTCTCTGTCAGACAAATGTATCTCAGCTCAATCTTCTGAACTCCTCCCACCTTTATTCCTTTTTTTTTTTTTTTTTTTTTTTTTTAATTTTTATTTATTTATGATAGTCAGAGAGAGACGGAGAGAGGCAGAGACACAGGCAGAGGGAGAAGCAGGCTCCATGCACCGGGAACCCGACGTGGGATTCGATCCCGGGTCTCCAGGATCGCGCCCTGGGCCAAAGGCAGGCGCTAAACCACTGCGCCACCCAGGGATCCCTATTCCTGTTAATCATATGACGGCTCTCATGCAAAACCCTTCCTCATTCTTCTAGGGACAGAGTGGCCAGATTTTGCTAATAAAAATATAGGATTCTCAGTTAAATTTGAAATTTGTATACAATATCTGGGTCCTACTAAAAACAACAGGGATTATTTATTTGAAATTCAAATTTAATAAGATTTCCTGTATTTTATTTGGGAGCCCTAATTAGGAGTATACTGTGCTATAGCCACCACCTTTTCCAGAAGCCCCACTTTGGTCTCTTCACCCTTATGAAAACCTTTCTCTCTTGGAGGCCACCACTCTTGAAACTCTCTCTTAATAGATGCCTTGATTCCTGTGCTTCAACTCTCTAATGCCAAAGAGGAGTGGCCATTATACTTCATTTCCACTGCTGCTTCTGCACCATTTCCCCCAATATCATGACTTCAAAATTTCCACCTGAAGAGAAAAGGGCACTCTTTATCTGTTTCAGTGCCATCATCTATCAATATCCACATCACTCACTTTCTGTCTTCAGTGGCGTCAGCTTGTGCTCTGGAGTCTTCTGTGCAACAGTCTCCTCAAGGAGGCACAGAGGCCCGAATGATAGTTTCCAGGATGAGTAACTACACATACTTCCTTGACTCCTCGAGCTCGAAAAGTTCATTCTTTGACTTGCCTTTAGCCAACCATTGGCATAATCATCTCCTGACTTTTAACTACACTTCATTTTTAACATGCCAAACATCTGTGTAAAAAAAGGAGAAAAACTTTCTAGGATATAGATGCAATAAAAGAAGTCACAAAGGGTAAAACAGAGACTTCTCAATATAAAATTTAAAGATGTATCAGTGAACAGTACAAATAGGAAAAGCAAACAAATGGGAAAATATTTATAAGAATTATGTCAAAAATAATATTCTTGGGGCAACTGGGGGCTGCAGTTGGTTAAGCATCCAACTCTTGGATTCAGCTCAGGTTGTGATCTCAGGGCCGGGAGATTGAGCCCCATGTCAGGCTCTGTGTTCAGCATGGAGCCTGCTTAACACTCTCCCTCTCTGGCTCTCCCTCCCCTCTAAAATAAATAAATAAATCTTTAAAAAAATAATATCCTTAATAAATGTAAATATTTCATTCAAATTGGTACAAAAAATACTAAAAACTCAAGTGAAATAGGACATAAATGTAGAATTCACTGAAAAAGATTCACACAGCCAATAAATATGGATTAAAGCATTATTCAACTTCGTTAGAAATAGAAATGCAAATTAAACACGTGAGATGTTTTTACATATTGCTTTCCAGGGAAACCCCACTAAAGTATCTTCTCTGAATCTTCTGCTAATTTAATATTTTTTATCAAGTGAGAACAAATATTTTAAGATGGTAATCAAATGAACCATCAAACACTGTTGATAATATGTAAACTGATACAGCGTAACTTCTCTGCAAATCAATTTGTACAGATTAGCTTTAAAAAAATAAAAGAAAGCTCATGTTCTTTGACCTAGTAAAAGTGCTTCTAGAAATTCACCCTAAGAAATAATAAAAAGGTTGGAGGAAGAGTAATTTCAAAGAAATTCATCACCATGCAATGGAACATTATATAGCCAGTAAAATTAGTATGTTTGTAATGTTATTATCACATAGGGAGCTATGACTGACTTTCAAAAATGATAGTGACACAGATATGGTCCCAATTTTGAAATAAATATATAAATAGATAGTAAATAAGGCTGTAACAAAACATCAGTTTTCATAGTGACTATAACTGAGTGATAAGGTTATAGAGATTTTTTTTTTCTGGTTTACGCTTTCACATTTTCCAAATTTCCTATGAACACAGAGTAGAAAGAGATAACATACACTTATTTAAAAGCCATAAACAACATTTTGACAAATCCTTTCTGAACAAAGCCTCCTTCCTGACTACCTCCCCCAGGTCACCACCCTGCTGCCCCATCACCCTTTTCTTTTCCCTAGCCCCTCACTCTGTCACTGGCACATTCTTGTTTTTAACCCTTGGTAATCCATCACCTTTTGGACTTTGTTTCATTCCCATGGTACCAACTCCCAACCCTGGGAGAAGTTCAGAATCCTGAGCATTGCCTGGAAAGACTACAAAGCCATTGCTATTAGGGTACCCTAGAAAATTAGCGCTCCTAAAATTAAGCAACTTCCAGCCACTGTGTAGTTATATTACTTATTTTCTGCTAGTCCTAGTTGCTTTGCCCACATGGGCTGCTAGGTACCTTCTTTCACTTTCAAAATCCTCTCCTCCTCTCACTTCCTCTGTTGAAATTAAGTTGTTCAAGGCCATTCCCATCACACCTTCTCTCTCTCTCTCTCTCTTTCTCTCTCTCTCTCTCTCTCTGACTCTCCTTTTTGTCTTACATCTGCCTTTTGTTTCTCCCCCCCGCCCCTATTTCAGAGGCTCACTTATCTTTCTCAATCACTGATTAAATATTCCTTAGAACTTAAACTCTTCCATTAGCATTTCCAATGTATACAACTTTAAGGTCAGTCTTCTTGATCAGTAAACATGTCCAGGTCTCTTTATTTTCATTACCAAAATCCACCACAGAAAAGAAGGTCATTTATATACTCAGTCTTTCTTCCCCTTCTGTCTGGAAGCTGCTCCCTCTGGAGTGGCCCAAAGAATCGACATTACCAGTGGGCATATCTGGGAGCCATTGAATGCTCTGGACAATTCTGTCAATTAACTCCTCCCTTAGTTTCCTACATGTTAAATTATTTATCTTTAGGATAGCATTTATTTTAATCTTGGACAGAAAAGAGGGCAAAAGGTAACATGTCCAGAATTTGTCACTAGTATGTATCTATCCAAATCATCATTTTCCATAAAGCCTTTTACCAATCCAAAGTCCTAAAGTTACACTGTGAGGTGTGTGTGGCACCTTTTCCCAGCTATCCACATGACTTCATGTCATGTCCGAAGCCCCCCCATCAGTGTGGCCCCTGTGACCACCCAACCAACCACATGGCCCTGCTTGCTTCCAGCCCCTTCTTCCTCAATGCTCTTCTTTATAGCATTCGTCATTGCCAGAAGTTACCATCTATTTTCCCTTCTCCAAAATGTAAGCACTTACATTTATAAATGGTTCCAGCTCATTGTAGCTACTCAGTATTTAAAACACTGAACAAAGACTAAGTGAGCTATAATAAAACATCTGACATGTGCTTCCATGGGCTATTTTAGAACCTCATATTATCTTTCAGGATCATGTGCTGAGTGAGGGCAAAAAGTTCTAGGGATGGGCAGACAGATGATCCACCTTTAAAAGATCGTCTTTTAAAGATGTAAAAGGCATGCTCCTGGTCCATAGGCCTGCACTTGGAAAGAGAGAGAGTTTGTGTATCAGTGGTTTGAATCAGGGCCTGATTTTTCAGCCGGTGCTGTGTAACTGTTTCTCATCACATGGCATTGTTGGAGTTGGTCACAGAGCCTTACAGCAGTGAAAAGGAAGAATGCATATGTGTGTATTTGCAAGTGCCTCTGTAACCAGACTCCTCTATACAACTCCTTTTTAAAATATAGTATGTCGATGACATCTGCTCCTAAAATGGAGATTTGGCCAGAATGCTAAGAAAATAAACATGGCAGTTCAGCTTGATACTGGCAACCGGTTCCCGCCCCATGGACAGGCTGCATGGAAGACTCCTGTATATAAAATAGTATATTAAAGTAAACTTACAAAAGCAAAGAGCAATCATTTCAACCATAATTTTTTCTTCCTCTTTGGGATTCTAATTTTAAAAGCATTAAAGAAGACAGCTGCTCATGCTGTGATATGTGCTAAACAGCCTGAAGGATGGAAAAAAAATATATTTGTAGCTCATAATAACTATTGACCTTTCTGATATACAATGTTCTCTGTGTTAGCTATTCGGTTCTATCAACAGTGAAGATTGAACATGACTTTTTAATAGAAAACATGGGGTTTTGAGCTGCCTCCACAAAGGTGTTTATGTATTGTTATTTTGTTTTGTACTACAAAGACCAAGTTCTGATGCCCTTTGTCTGACATCATGTTTGTTGTTAAAAAAAAGAAAGAAAGAAAGAAGGAAAGGAAAGGAAAGGAAAAGAGAGAAAAGAAAGGAAGGAAATAAAAGGAGGAAACAGAAAAGGGGGGGAGCCTCAATGTTACTGAGTATGTTTTATATGAGGAATTGGCTCATAACCACTTTATAGTCGTGATAAAAGCATTGCCACACTCGATCCCATATGCAATATTGGTAATGGAATCCAACGGCATCCCGGGAGGACATGCTATATTTCTCTCCCAGAATAGATCCCTCAAGTGGCAGCATTTATAGGGCGTCTCCAGTAAGATTTAAAACACTTGCTTGCAGTATTCATATGGCATGTTCTTTGGAGCACACAGCCTGCTGCAGAATGGGCACGTTGGATGTCATGGACTCTCAAAGGCTACCTGGTTTTACCCTTTGAACTTTCCTGTTGTTTAGGAGTTGCATATAGAAACACCCACCGGTAGCAGCTTGACTCGGACACCGTGTCTGTTTCCCCAGAGTGGTATCATCCACACACCGACTGGGGAGCAGCAGGCAGCAGCTGAACACTCCCTTCCTCAGGGGACAGCCTCACCGAGTAGCAACCCCTGCCAGGCGCAGGAAACCTGAAAGGCAACCTTATGCGTTAGGATTCTCATCCCAGGCAGGCAGATATTGCCAGGGAGTGTGTGCTGACAGGTGGCATGGTTTGGCAGAGTATTATTTTTCTCCCTTTTTTTGGCGGATTATTCTTAATGTGACTTTGAAAAAAGTTTATTACATCATTATTGAACCACAATTATTTTCACAGCTATGCTCTAGAGTTTCAGTTAATGATTCGCAAGTTTCTAAACAAAGCTGAAGACTCACAACCGAGTGGGAGCAGGAATCAGCCCTAATGAGACTTAAATAAATTCAGGGTCTTTTTTTGTTTTTTTTGTTTGTTTGTTTTTTTGGGGGTTTTTTTTTGTCGTATTTCAGAGCAAGCAGTGAAGTTGATAGAGGCTGATTGCTGAGCCAGAGCATACTGGCTGGAACTGCCTTTGCACGATATCCAAAGGGTGGTTCTGTGAACTCGTGTTCACAGAAAATGTTGGGTACTGCCTTGCGGCAGTGGGCAAGGATCTCAGTCTAGTCCACTAAAGACTGTTATCTCCTTCAACGTTGCCTGGCACATGGTAGAGGACAGGCCAGTGAGGTGAAGACCAACTCTCAAAAAGAGAACAAAGTATTCTAATTCTGGGGAATATCAGGCCAATCCTTTTTTAACTACCAAACCACCGGTCCATGGTTCAAAATAACGCTTTGCAGAACATGCTTCCTTAGAGATGAAAACAAGGACAAGGCATATGATTCCCTCTCCTCAAAAATGAACCACCAACTACAACACACCATATCTTGGGACAAGATGTTCTAGCAGAATGGCATGGCAAGTGTAAAGGGAATAATTATTCTTAAAAGAAAGCACCTGACTATTATTTTATTCCACAGGCAAAGTGAGTGACTACTTACATGAAACACAATCCTGAGCACTTGCTGGTCATGGGGGGACAGGGGGTGGGGCGGAGGCAGGGCAGAGGGGAGCGGAGGGGGGTAGAGGAGGTAAGAGAAGCTGGAGAAGAACAGGAATAGATACAATAGACAAGTAAGACATCAGGCTGGCCTTTCAAGATCTCCCAGACTTGTAGATGCCACTGTTGATAGCACCTTTTGCAAATTGTACTTTTTAAAAAATCATTTGAGCATTTACCTTTGAAAATACAAACCCTGGGGGAATCCCTGGGTGGCTCAGCAGTTTAGCACCTGCCTCTGGCACAGGGCACGATCCTGGGGTCCTGGGATCGAGTACCGCATTGGGGTCCCGACATGCAGCCTGCTTCTCCCTCTGCCTGTGTCTCTGCCTCTCTCTCTCTCTCTCTCTGTCTCTGCCTATCATGAATAAATAAATAAAAATCTTTTAAAAATTTTTAAAAAGAAAGAAAACACAAACCCTGCTTACAAAAATCAGCATTGCAAGCAGTGTTGCTTGCATACGTGAATTTGCCAGGTACTGGCACTGTGGGCTATGCTTTCCTTCTCACTGTCACAGGAGTTTTACCCATGTTCTTGTCACATAAGAAACAAGGCTATGATTTTTTCCAAAGAGAACGTCTATGTGGATATTATAATAGTTATCTATCAATGCATGACAAATCACCCCAAATGTTTTGCTTAAAACTATCTCACATATTTTCTACAAGTCAGGAATCCAGTAGCAGTAAATCTGAGCAGTTCTAGCTCAGGATCTTTCATGAGGTGGTGATGAAAATATCAGTCAGAGCAGTCATCTGAAGACTCGACTGGGGCAGGGGGGTCCACTTCTAAGCTCACTCATGTGACCACAACTCACTAGGAAGCCTCACTAGGAGGCCTTGCAACGCTGGCCCATCCACCAGGTTGCTTAGGTGTCCTCAAAATGTGGCAGACAGCTCCCATCAGGGTGAATGATCCAGGAAAGAGCAAAACAGAAGCCGTTCTGTCTGTCATGACTGAGTTATACACCGCCAATCCCACCATGTGCTATTTATTAGAAGTAAGTCACCAAGTCTGGCCCACACTCAAGGGGAGATAAAGCAGACTCTGCCTTTTGGAAAGAGGAGTATTGAGTGATGTGTGGCATTTTCAAATGACCACACTTATCATCCTGGGTAAACATAAAATCTGCTGAGAAAAGATTTATTTACCATGTTTGTCCTACTATTGGGAAACTAGGTTGGGAATATTTTCTTACATTAAAGGCAACAGTTAATGAATATTAGTTCTCGAATATATGAGATGTATGATGTAAAGACATATATGTATTTACATGCATATATGTATAGTTTTTGCTCTGGGAACAAGGAACCATGGTAGGTGCTGAAGAAGATGCAAATTAGAACTATCAGCCTTGTTGCCCCCGAATACCAAGCATAAGAGATAAAATGAGAATATAGATAAATAACGATAAGAACAGTATTTGGCTACATCATGACCTTTGGAGTCAGACACAGATGTGATGTCTGTGTACCATGCCACTGACTGGAAGACTTGGCAATACGGACTCTTTTTATATAATAAAGACCTAGTATTTGTATCAGTATGGACTAAGTTATGCTGCAGTAAAAAAAAAAAAAATTCTGAAATTATAAGAAAATTTTATTTCTGTGAGAGTCGGTTGTGGGGTCTGTCCCACACTATCTTCATTCCAAGACCCAGGCTGATGGAGCAGGAACCATCTGAAATGTTGATAGTCACCATGGCCAAAGGAAAGAGAGAGTACCTCTCTCTACTAAGAGACTAACTCTTAAAATTCTACCTGGAGGGGATCCCTGGGTGGCTCAGCGGCTTAGCACCTGCCTTTGGCCCGGGGCATGATCCTAGAGTCCTGGGATCGAGTCCCACATCGGGTTCCCTGCATGGAGCCTGCTTCTCCCTCTGCCTGTGTCTCTGCCTCTCTCTGTGTGTCTCTCATGAATAAATAAATAAAATCTTTAAAAAAAAATTCTACCTGGAAGCAACACATGACTTTGGCTCACATTTCCTTGACCAGGGAAAGCCGTACAACTCAAGATAACTTCCAAGTGGCTGAGGAAGAGCAGGAAAACTTTTATAAGAAACAACTTGTCACATACTTGACACATATTCATTCTAAAGTCCTAAAATACATCAGTATCTAACAAAGCTAACAGAATAGGACAATGAAACAATTTGGCTTTATCACGGTAATTGCAAAATGAACAAACATCTCTTCCCTTGTCTTCTGAAAGTCATTTTGGTTATTTGCACTTTGGTTTGTCCTGTGTGCACAGAACCTCTGAAAAAGGAAAGATTCATTTAGGCAATGAAATAGGAAAAGAGTATATTTAACTTCATATGTTAGCAACATACCCCAATCCACTTCTCCTTCAAAAGGAAAAATACTTCGTTCACAATT
Organism: Canis lupus dingo; assembly: GCF_003254725.2. Lineage (NCBI taxonomy): Eukaryota > Metazoa > Chordata > Mammalia > Carnivora > Canidae > Canis > Canis lupus. The sequence continues at coordinate 12,748,099 of NC_064250.1, forward strand.
GCAACAGAGTTTTCTCAAAATTTAATTTTTCTTTTCCTTCTCTCATACATCGGGATTTGGTGGCAGTTGCAGGGTTCTGACACCAGGTTGCACTGAAAACATTCATAGTGTATGAAAAAGAAAGACCCTCTTTATTCTGGGGCCTCATCTACTTACAGGGACCCTGGAGAGAATCCTGAGGTTTTCAGGTGGACCTGGCCCTAGGATTAGCCAGTAGAACTAGATGGTTCTCAGCTACCTCCTCCCACTCCAGCTCTCACATCACCCCTGCTCCTACATAGTAATAAGGAAGCAGCAACTACAATGCTAGTTAGGGATTCATAAACAAATGTGAAATAACGCAGATACGATTTCACATTATGGTGGCATTTGCCAACATAAAAATTATTACAACTTTGCTATAAATTGTTCTGTAAATTTTACAAAATATGCAAAAACTGACATTTCAAGAGCTGAGATAATTTAGATTTATTAAAAAGTTGAAGCCCTTGAGATTCAGCCAAAGAGAGTATATTTCTTTATCTAGATTTTAGTGGTATGGCTCTTGTCTGTGTTTTGTTTTTCAGCTCCTTGTTTATAACTCATGAGTCAAAACTGGCCATATCTGGGCTTTGACCACTTAATCCAGTTTTACCCATAAATTTCTCCTGTGTCTCAGGCAGCAGAGATAGCTTCTCTGAATCCCAAATTTCTTATCAGAGCATGCAGCAATCATAGCCTGCCTCAAAAAGCTGACAGGAAAACATCTGACATCTAGAAAGCACTCCACAGTGCTTCTTTGCCATAGACTGGTCCCCCTGTCTTTAGAGAGCACCAGTCTTAAAGACAGTCCTCTCACCACTCTGTCCTGTTCACACACACCCCCAATACACACACGCATATCTGCACGCTTGGGTACGCACACACACCCTCTCTTCAATGCCACAGTCATGTTGCACATCACCAAGGCCACATTCTCTCCCAGTAGAACCTTCATCAAAATCGTGCTTCTCACCTGAGACACATAGAAGCCTTCTCTTCTAAAGCTGCCACTCTTGCCTGTCACCTGCGGATAATACATCTTTTACATGAGAGACACCATTGTCAGAGCGGGGAGACCTGGGGTGTATCTGCTAGCCTTGAAGCAAGCAGGGCCATGGCACGTGTGTGTGCCTGCACGCCATGAATGAGCTCGTTACGTGTCCCTTTGAAAGGGCCAGCGTGGCCCGTTACTCCTGCCCTGTCCTCTGAACTAGAAAGTCATATGGAATTAAAAGAGAAATCTTTATCAGAAGTCAAACTCTTTTCTCAGTTGCCCCCTCTCTTTCTCCTCAACTCCCCATTCCCCCATGGTCTGAAATAAAGCTTGAAGACCAGTTTAGATCTTAAATCTCAGCTCCAATGGAGCAAAACCTGACCTTAGCGTTCCTCTCACACCAGTTGTCCTGGGTTTAATTAACGCTGCCCCTGTATGTTTAGGCAATTACTGTTGTAAGACACGGGGGTGCTGCAGGGGGGGCCTCAGCCAGGGCAGGACGCAGTGTTCGCCCCCACGGCTCATACAAGGCTTGTCGCCCAGCGGGAAGCACCCACGCTGCCATCTCTAACGTGCATGCTAAGTGTTTTCCTGTGCAATTCTACATACTGAAAACAGTGATTCCTAATGATGCCTGAATTATTCACCGTTCCATAGCGAGGTGGTTCCCTCCTCGTGGGGTCAGGGTACCCAGCACCCTAGCCCTAAAATCTCCCTCACTTCTGCGAGAAGTTGCATTTTTCCCTCAGCAATTGCAAACATGATCTTGCTGAACGGAGCTGAATTTTGAAGGCTGAGTTTGCGGTGTGGATTCTGATGGCTTCACGTTAGTTCAAGTCTCTGAGGACCTGTGCCAATAAATGTGAAAGGGACAACAGTAGATTGGCATACTTTTCCATTTCCACCAGGATGAAAAACTGCTATAAATTAAGTCTAACCTTAAATGTATAATCTGTCCTTGGGAAGGGGAGAAAAAAAAAAAAAGGATATAGCATCTTCAAGCTCTCGGCATCCCTTACGAGAAAAAATTGGTTCTAAGGGTCTCTGATCTTGTGTTTTAGTAAAATAGAACTGCACGGCTGACTGACAGTTCTGATCTAAAGCATTTACGTTTAAGTTTTGATCTCTCTGCTTTTGATTAAAACTAATGAGCTCATTTAATTCAAAATGGGAATCTCTGATAAGAGAAATAAGGTTGATGTGATTGGATTAGAGGGGCAAATTAAACTCTTAGAGCAGAAGTTTGTGCTTATATAGTGTATTAAAAAGCTGTTGGCGTATTATGGCGTGTTAGATGATGAGAAAAATTTCATAGTAATTCATATTTAATCAGAAGAAATGAAAGTACTAAATATAACATGGCTCTGCTTTTCCCTCGAGTGATAAAAAGCTGTACATTTAAAATGACATCAGATCCATGCTCTCTAAAACAAAAAAAAAGAAAAGAAAGAAAATCTTAAGAGAGACACATAAGAAAGGGACACTTGTCAATGGTTCCCTCACCCCAGAAGAAAAGTGCCACAAACATAGGAAAATAGAGCCCTATTTAGGCAGGAATGATTCAAGAAAAGCCACAGACAACGAACAGCAAAGTTTCTGTTAGAATAGGAGCTTGTATTCGTCCTTCATCTGAGCATCAAGTTTCATGTAAAAAATAGGTATTTCTTTCCCTTAGAAACATAGAAATATGTTTCTTAATGCTGGAAGGCTTGTTTTTGCTATTTTTCTTTGTTTTAATACCTGTTTTCACATTTTCTTAATTCTTACAAGTCCCTTTGTGACACATATTTGTTTGCCCCCCACCCCAGAGGAAATTAGTGGCAGGGGTAAGGCTTCTCAAAAAAAATCCTATTTGCTGTTGGACATTTTTTTTTTTTAATTTTAAACCCAGAAAAAAATTTTAAACTTTAAAGTTTTGTTTTAGGAAAGTAAAATTAGACAGTATTGATTAGGCTCTAAAATGCCAAAATTAATTTCTTTGCAGGAAAACACTTATATTTATAAAATCCATTAGAAGATAGATTTTTTTTGTTGCCTTGTGGCCTGTTTGCCTAAAGGTATTTGTAGATCAAGACTGCAAACTACCATTTTAAGTTTCAGAAGAAAAGAATTGTTCCCCTTAACCTAAAAGTGCATAAAGGGAAAGAGTAACTGTCTTGCTTAAGAGAGGAGACTATTATTTGTTAATACCCCGTTCAGATGGCAGTAGGGAGGACAAGCTGCCTTTAGTGACAAGAATGGACAGTTGATATTGTTAGTAGTTTTTATTCGTTTCCGTCTATACATTCCATTCTAAGCCCTCTATCGGGAGTCAGTTGAGAAGACGTTATGCTTTCCTATTCCCCCACAACAAAGGAGACCGACTCAGGAGGGCAAGGACCCTGGCCAGGATACGGTTTCACGGTACTTAGAGAACTGCCCAGTGGGCAAATGTTACCAGAAGTGATTTGCAGGGAAAACAAAGAGCAAGCTATCTGTACTCTTCATCTGAAGACTCTGCCTCAGTCTTGGTTGTACGGCATGTAAATCTATGGTGTCCTTTTTCACGCTCTCCATGTGCATGGGCCACACTGCCAGGTGTGCTATTGTTACTTACTGTAGATCCTACTTGGGGAGCTGCTGGAAGTTAAAAGGCCTAGAAAGCTCCTGCTAGAAACTGGAATGGAGTTACTTCGGATTCATTAATTTTTCTTTTTTATTTTCTGCAAAGGAAACATTTTCTAAATGAGGTACATTGATTACTACGCTCTTAGCACCCATCAGTCATTTATTTTTAGTGAACTCAAGGATTGCACCTGAGCAGTAGCTGTGAGGGGCTGTGTAGACATCTAAATCATGTGTGTGTATATTTTTGTATTCTTCAGTGGAGTCAACCAGCCCCAGTCTGCTAACCACTGACAACACCCTTGAGCGTTCCTTTTTCATCCGAATGAAATCTACTCTGACCAAACGCGGCGTGCACATCAAATCATCAGGATATAAGGTAAGCTGGGCTCTGGGAAGGGACATATTTCTGTCTCAGGCCAATCCTAGGTCATTTGCATCGAGCTTCCCAGCTGGCTGCTTTGGGTCCATATAATTAATGCCTGTGACCTTGAGCAGCCCATGGGGTTCTTAGTTATTTTCCTGTCTCAAGGTAGGGGCTTCATTATACCTCTCATTCTCACTTCAGACATTGCTGAAGCACTAAATCCCTCAATATAGTGTCTTTTCTTAAAACACTTGTTAATAATGCACCAAGGTCTTCAGCACTTGCTAGAAATTCACTTTGATGGGGAAGCTGAACCAAATTCATATCAATCCTTAAGATGAGTGTTCTAGAATGGATACTTGTAAGAATTCTACTTCTCCCTTCAAATTCCCCCTTTCTCTTTAAAGAAAGACTATCCATTTTACTGACCTCTTGGCCACCAAGACTCATATATGTAAATAAGAAAATCAGGTTGGATGTCAGGAATCTTAATTGAAATTGCACTTATTGCACATTCAGTCATACCTTAGCATACATAGAATACTCAACATACAGAGCACACGTTCCCCACAACAGCCAGGACCAAGTCTGGAGTCATAATCTACATTATTATCATTTTAAGGGTAAGGATAGAAAAGCCTCCTAATCTCGGGAAATTCCAGCATTTCGGTTACCATAGCAACACAAATTAAGACCTATGAAATTTATGAAATGCCTTTGGCAACCTGAAATCTTATCAATTTTACAGCACACTACCCACTCTCTCACACAATATTTACCATATGCAGGAGGACAAACAGCACCCGAATATACAAGAGACGTGGCTGGCATGACCTTTACCACTTTTAGAGTCGAGAGCTTCCAAGAGCTCAATTCTTTAGGGTTACCGTAGCATTGCCAGGGATGCTTAATAGTCATGATCATTGGGCTTAAAATCCATATATAAGTCATCAGAAACCAGCGGCCGCATAAAAGTCAGAGGCGGGTACTTTGTTTGACATGAATTCTTCAGAGGGAAGCAGGCCCTTCCACAAACGACCTTTAGCTGAGCTGTCCTACCGTCTGAAAGGTGCACGTGGAACATCCTAACCTTTAACAGGGTTCGAAGAAGGAGACGCTTCAGGCAGCTCCACCCGCAGGAGTATGACCCCATAGCGAGGCCTGTTACAAAGGGATACATGGAGGAAAAAAAAATCCCAACTCTATCCTTAGGACTATGCTGATTTTTTTTCCTGCCTTACTGAACACAAGACATTTATTCATTACGAAGTGTGTAGCTTTAGCAAGTTTGGAATCTCTAAGCAAGCTGTAGGAAGAGCAGTTAGTGTCACTTTTATGGTAGGAAGCTGCGGTGTTTGCATTCCAGTCTTTAGAAGCTGCAGGCCTTCCTTTTCACCTCTGTTGTGTCAGCATTTGTTCCTCACTTTTAGTGGCTTTTACTGGTTTGTAGGGGGCATGTCCCAAGAGGGAGTAAGGGTGGGAGAGGTGAACCATAGTTTGACAAAGCAGCATTTAGTATACTTCAATATCATTGGGTAGTTTAATTTTTTGAACAACAATAAAAAATTTACTGCTTTCCCATGACCGACTAGAGATCATAAAGCCCTGCGAAATTTTGAATCTACAAAAAAGTACACTGTCCAAGTGGAGAAATCATTTGTGTTTCCACCTAGGCAAGAGACCACATAGCTTGCATTCTTTCTGTTTTTGTCATTTGGTCAGCTCAGTACAGCTGCTTTTGCTGCATGGCCTGAAATTGGACAAGCTCATTTCTTAAATATTAATAGATTATCCATTCGATGAATTTTCCTTGAGTTCCTACTCGAGAGCCTCTTCTAGATCCAGTACTCCAGCATTAAACAATAAAAAGTCCCTGTTTTCATGGTACTTAGATTCTAACAGCGAGAGACAGTCAATAACAATAAATAAAGAAGGTGATTTCGGGCAGCAATGAAGCCCAAAACAACCGTGGCTACCGTAGTAGACATGTTACAGTATCTGGGCATGGTGCCCCGTGCGTGCATCAGCCCTCACCACAGTCCCAGAAGAAAAAAAAAATTGTCATCGTTTCCACTTTACAGGTGAAGAACCTAAGGCCAGGGGTTAATTAGCATACCCAACTTCACAATTTGAAGGGACAGAGCATGGCTTGAACTCTGGGAGCCTGGCTCCACAGCCTGGGCACTGAACCACTAGGCTACACTGTTATGCTGAGTGGCTGGTGGGGCCACTTTGGATAGCAGTCATGGAGGGTGTCCCTGAGAAGGTGACATGTCACCTTGAGGGGTAAATGAGAGCACACCACCATGGAAACAGCAGAAGAACAGTGTTTGCAGAGTTCCTTGGGTTTGGGATTGAAGACGCCTTGCTGCAAGAAAGCATCCTCGAGAAACAAAATGAAATAGTACAATCATGAACATCCAGGATTGGAAAAGAGCAGCTATTCTAGTTTCCATCAAATCCTGCCATGTTAAGGTGATCATATTCCTCTGACCAACCCTGCCCATACATCTTCCGAAGACATCACGAAGGTCGCCATCCAGTACCTTACCTCTCTCCCCAGTACTGCTAACATGAGAGATGATTCTTCTACTCTTTCCCTGATAAGATGAATCATCCAACAGCTCCAGCTCTACCCCTCCTCCTCCACGATGCCCTTGCCTCGTTAATTAACCTTGTCTGCAAGTTAGGGGAAGAGCTGATGGGAGCCCATGACATGACACAGCTGAAGAACATCCCTACTTATCTGTTCATTCTCAGTAAATAAATCTAACAGCTTATAAAACATTCAAATAAAACTGGTAATCACCCCACCACCACACAATAAGCACAAATAAAAAGAAACAGCAATGGTAATTTCACCACACTCCCAATATTCCTCCTAATTTATTACCATTGTTTGCTTCTTTCTTTTCCCGTAAAGCTCCAAGATGTGAAGCCGTGACCGATGCAGGCCACTGTACTTCTCCATTTTTTCTGTGACCTGGGCACATACGCTTTTCTGACTTGTCTGTCACCTTATCTGCCACTCTTTCTTGAAGAGTGTTTTTATTGCTGACAGTAATAATGGCTGCAAAAGTAACGCCTGCCGAACATTGACTCTCTGACAGGTACTCTGCCAAACACTTCATACTTACTTCTCTAAACCGTACAGTATTGAAAAACTTCCTCTGTGCCAGGCATTTCTTCAACTTTACATACTATTGTTACGCCCATTTTGCAGGTGGTGAAACTGAGCTTTAGTGGGCTCAGTACTTTGCCCATGTTCACATAGCCCTCAAGCAGCTACCGAGGAGTCAGGATTGACCAGGCAGTTAGGCTCCAGAGTCTGCCCTCTCTACCCTCTGCTTCAGTGCTTAACAGATAAAGGCCAAAGAAGAGCTCGGCAGGAGCTGGACCTCAACAAATGGAAGGTTCCTCTCAATTTTTAAAAGAAAGACCCCCTGCCTGATTAGGACCTTCTCTTATGGCCCAGCACATCGCACAGCACTCCTTTACGGAGATCCGCAGAGATTTACCTTCCTTTCCAGGGACTTGAACACCTGCCCAGGTGCCCACCACCAAGAATTCTAGCCAAAGAAGTGCCCCTCTGAATCTGCAAATTCAAGTAGAGGGTGTGTGATATAGGTTGCTGTTGCTTCCACGCCCTGGGCCTCGGGAAAGTTGCCCTCTTGCCAATGAAGTTTCCCAGCCGTGAGCTGACATTCAGTTGTCTCTGTCCTCATTTGCTTTGAAATCCACGGTAGCACGTTATCTGGACCAGCCACTTTTTATGCCTCAGGGGCTTCTTGTTGTTTAGGTCCCATTGTTGGCCACATATCTTAGCCTAACACAGCTCTCCTTTAAATTGCATTGCATCAATATTCTGCCTCCTTGATTAGGTCTATGTCTGGGGGAACTTACTAGGTATAGCACAGGGGGTAAAAGGAGATATGTAATCAGGGAAATTAGAGAAGTGAAGACTAATTGGGTCGCCTCCTTCGCTCCTGTCTTTGGAGGATAGTTTCCATTAGCCTGGGACTGTCAGTTTTCTAATCTGCTCTTCAATGCCCACCAGCACCACTGTCGTTTCTGGCGTTTCTATCCACACACATTGTGATGTCCTAACTGGGATGGCATAGCGGAGCATCCTGGGCTGAGAAACAGACACAAAAGAGAGAAACTCTCTGTCATGCTTATAGGATACTGAGAATGTCTCTCAACTCACCGGCAGAGGTGAAAACCTTCCCATGCCAAGGGGTCCTGCTAGGTCATACAGAAACAAGTTACTAAGGGAATAAGGGGGCACTTCAGATTCTTCCCTCCCCCCCCCCCCAAAAAAAAAAAACCCAACTCCCATCTGGGATGATTTGGGTATGGATTTGCCTGTAGCTAAGTGTCCTATTAAATGATTTCTGGGGCAGCCCGGGTGGCCCAGCGGTTTAGCGCCGCCTTCGGCCTGGGGTATGATCCTGGAGACCCGGGATCGAGTCCCACATCAGGCTCCCTGCATGGAGCCTGCTCCTCCCTCTGCCTGTGTCTCTGCTTCTCTCTCTCTCTGTCTCTCCTAAATAAATAAATAAAATCTTAAAAAAAATAAAAATAAATGATTTCTGTAACCAATTCAGGCTCCTTATGACATAAAGAGTTAAAGAGTCAGAAAGCATAAGTAATAGAGAAAATAATTTGTAGGTTCACTAGCTTATTGGGACTGCAGATTTACCTCAGCTCTAAGGATACCTGTATCTAGACATGAAGTAACAAAGGCAAATAAATGAGAGGGTGCTAATTAGCTAAAACAAATTCTTCTCTGCTTTCTCTAAGCACAGAGATGCCTTTTTAATTGGAACCTGTTCGTTTGTTTTGGTTTTTTTTTTCAAATTCATGGTTGCATCTGTTCTGTGGGAAAAGGAACTCCCCTAATTTTACTAGTAATTTGTTTTATTTGGGGTGTCATAAATCCCATTAATGATTTGATTAAATCTGTGGAGCCTCTCCCAAGGTAAATTTATTTTACATCAGGAAGTTCCTGAATCCCTGAGGTAAATCCAGTGATCTCAGGTTACAAACGCGTATTTAATAGGAGGACATCTTTGGTATACTTATTAAAAATCCAAATGAATACACCTTCCAGAATGTATTTCACCAAAATTACAATAGCTTTTTCCTTCCTCCTCATTTCTCCTTCCCATTTATTCATTTTGTGTTACTACGTATTAAAGTCCTGTTGCAGAAAACATCAACTCCTAGGCGGCAAAAGTTAAAAACCAAGACCTACATTTTGATCCCCTTTATGCAGATGCTCTTCTGGAAAAGTATTTCTCAGAAAACATTTTTTAATAAAAATTATACCCAATATTAAAGAATGACATCTGTAGTTAAGAGCTATTTTCAGTGGTAAATGGCCCTCCTTTTCTTCTTGTTCACTTAGTTGTGCAAGTTGCATCACTAGGATTTCAGTGTCAAAATCACAGCTAGGTAGATTTCAAAGTTGAAGGCTTTTCACATGCAATGTATTCTTAATTGAATGTGCATATTGACAACTCTCAAGATGATAGCAAACTAGGAGGGAATCATTACAGTTTCAGTCATATGGAAGTTTAGTTCTTGGTTTGCTGTGCTGATGAGGTCCACAATAACGAAGATATAACCTCTCGCTCTTGATCATGTGCCCCTTCAATGTGCCACCAAACTGGTTGAATCCACCTAGCTCTATTTCTGGTCCCCTAACTTACAGTCTTTTTCTGGATCTATTGTGAGAAACCTCCCAGAAAATTTTGCTTCTCCATTCCATTCTGCACCCTGCTCCCTGGAATATCTCCCCAAAGCCTCAGTGATCTTTACTTTGTATCTGCTTCTAAGTCATCACTGGTTCACAGTATCAATATATTCAAGAATCTGGTCCTAGCTTACCTTTTCTACCACCATCTCCATCATTTTTCCCTGGAGCTACTATTACTGATGCTCTAGCAAAATCTGTCCAAATCAGCTTTCCTGAAATATATCTTCATTTCACACTGCTATGCTTTTGACCATGCTATTTTCTTTTTCTAAAATGCCTTTCCACCACACTTGCACCTAGAAAATTCTTTTTTTTTAATTTATTTTTTATTGGTGTTCAATTTACTAACATACAGAATATCCCCCAGTGCCCGTCACCCATTCACTCCCACCCCCCGCCCTCCTCCCCTTCCACCACCCCTAGTTCGTTTCCCAGAGTTAGCAGTCTTTACGTTCTGTCTCCCTTTCTGATATTTCCCACACATTTCTTCCCCCTTCCCTTATATTCCCTTTCACTATTATTTATTCTTACACAACCAACATGGCACTTCTCACATATCACTTCTTTTTTCATCTCCCTTGATGCACCTATTCTCTTCTCCTCTGTGCTAGAATAGCATTAAGACTTATGTAAGCTCTCTTGCCTCAGTTTTCCCACCTGTAAAATGAAGTTATAATAATATATAACCTGAAGACATTTCCTACGGATCAAGATAAATAACACATGTTCACCTAAGCATCTTCTCTCCTTTTCATCAAGTACTATCATATAGTTTCATGTGAAACTCACAATAATTCTTTTAAGTAATTATACCTTTCCCAACTTGAAGTTAGGTTAAACGGAGGCACAGAAATATGAATTGACTTATCTAAGGTCATATAGATGGTAAATAACAAAACAGAGAAATATCCATATCTTCTGATTTCAAATGCCTTCTCCTTTCCAATATACTACTCTGGATACCGGGTGATTTCTCACTATACTTCCTTGCCTCAGCACAGTACACTGCATGCAGTTGCCACTCAATACATGTTAGCTAATTTAAATTGCATGTTCTCTTTTTTTCTGTGATAGCAATGAAAATGTTGATAGTACTGGGCCCTGTAACACACTAGAGACCCTGCTAGTTAACATCAGTGTGACCAGTGGAATGCCTATGAACCCAATGACTATACTTTGATGGCTCACATTCCTTTATCTTGCCTGCCAGGATATTGTTCATCTTTACCAGTGCCTTACTAAAATCAGAATGTACCACATCCATAACATTCCCTTAAACCATCAGCTGAGGATTCCTTTCAGAAAACAAAAAATGGAGTCATTTTAATATTACCCAGTCATCATTACTTTGTATTGGCATTTGGTGATTTACCATTTTCTTTCTATTAAGTCATCTTTAAAGAACATTTTTCTAGATATAAATATTTTGAGGCTCTTTCTGAAAATTAGAACAATATTGCTGATATCATGCCTTCCAATACAACTCCATGATTTCTCAAAGACTGATAAAAATAAATGAAGTGTTACTCTAAGGAGGTTGGTTCTTTCTTTGCCCAAGAGGGTAACTGTATGCAGTGAATTTTAATTGTACCAGGAGAAGTGTAGCTTAGAGGTATGACTAGAACTAATATGAAGGGCAATGTGGTAGTGGTCCTTCTCTGGAGATTTCTAAGAGCATATACTAAACTTATCAATTAGGAGTCTCTCCTCCTCCTAGTCAATTGTTGACACGACTAGGTACCATCTGGATGTTTCCCCCAGTCTGAGATTCAGAGATGTTCCAGATGTCCATACATATCAGTACTTCTCCTAAAGCCTTTGCTTCGGATTTGTGTTGTCTTGAAATGATGACTACAGTATTCCAAACTGCACAAAATGTAACTGTCTTGTCAAATCAATAGATGAATTTTCAGAAAGACCAAAAATTCTGTCAACCATTCAGGCTTTCTAAGACTACGCATTTATTGCCTTTCAATCAACCCAGACACCCAGAATAAATTGAAGGAGAAAAAATTTCCAGGGTAGAACTTACAGGCAGAGGTTATCCTGATGAAAAATGCAAATAGAGGAGAGAACCAATAAAATCAAATGTTTAAAATCCTATTACCTCTTTTTTCTCCCTGCTCACCTCTGCACAATTGTCCATTACAATGTGGTTTCCAGTGTCATTTTAAATACAACTGACACTGTTTCTGATCTTAAAGAATTTATTTCCCATTACCAAGGCATGACAGTAGGTCTAGCTTGGGATATGTCATTTCTGCCGGGACTAATCAGCTAGCTATTTTACCAACTAGAGGCATAATCACTAGCCATTCTGTGAAGCATCTGTAAATTCTAAGTATGTCAGTAACTGCAGCCCAAGTATTTTGCTAACTTACAGGTATTTCATTTTTCATCATACAGATTTTAGAAAGAAGGCAGGAGAAGTAAGAGCATCCCATCTTCAACTAACACTAGATCTTTTCAGGTTGGCTGTCTGAGCCTTTGGTAGCTAAGAATGATGAAAGTGATGATCACTTTCAAAACGAAATCTTTGATGTAAAAATTAACAACTCTTTCTGTATATAGTGTCTTGCACTAATCCCCTTCAGAATTATCATCAATGTCCCTATAAATATATTCTCAATCTGATAATTTCCTTAAATGTAATCTCACTATATGAGACTTTAGCCCAATTAAAAAAAAAAAAAAAAGTCTTAAAAGGAAAAAAATAGGGATCCCTGGGTGGCGCAGCGGTTTGGCGCCTGCCTTTGGCCCAGGGCGCGATACTGGAGACCTGGGATCAAATCCCACGTCAGGCTCCCAGTGCATGGAGCCTGCTTCTCCCTCCTCCTGTGTCTCTGCCTCTCTCTCTCTCTCTCTCTCTCTCCCTGTGTGACTATCATAAATAAATAAAAAATTTAAAAAAAAAGGAAAAAAATACAATCTGAGGAACTAAAAAGTCAACTCAAACATAGTTCGTCATTTCTGAGACCTAGCTCTCGATATGAAAAATGCCTCAACAGCAGCAACCAAGGCCCTCCGTTGCTGTTTCCCCAAAGTCACCTCTTGATCCAGTGGTCTGAAGTAGCAGGTGCTTCACTCTGTACAGATTTCAAGGGCTTCCAGATTCCTTACTCTGTTTGACCTTCATTACTTGAAAACTGCTCTACTGAATGGTGATTAAGCACAGAGGCTATGATGTCAGACAGTTGGGGATTTGGACTCAGTCCTGTCATTTCTGACTCTTTGATTTTTAAGTAAATTGCTTAACTCTTTTAAGCATCTGTTTCCTTTCTCACAAAATCCTGGTAGAACCTTCTTCAGGAGGTACTGTAAAATAAAGAAGATATAGATAAAGTACCACTACAGTGCCTGACCCAGAGTAAGAATGCAATACATGTCCATATGTGAGGTTTAATGTTTATGGCACTTGTACTGTGAGTTGATCTAGATAGTCCAAAATCTTAACTTCCACAACTCTGCGTGTGCACCTATAACTATGGAAAATAGTAATTCATCAATAATATTTCAGATTATCTCCTGGAAGTTATACGAGCTCAGGAATAATAAATGATTTCTTCGGAATATAGAAAATGCATTTATTTCTGGGAAATTTCTCCCTGCTTAAGTGTCCTGAATATTGATTTGATTTTAAGAGACAAAATATGACTGAAATACGTCATCTGTTCCTTTAACAAAAGAAGCACATACCACATGGTTTTCTTTGGAATTAATTTAGCCTCATGGCAAGACTAACATAGCCCTTGAATGCAAGAAGTGAAGTAGGGGTAGGGCCAATTTCATGTTGTTGATCTCTGGGATAAATGGATCTTCTAGGCTCCCACAGTCCAGGAGGCTCTAGGTTTGGTTAATGTATCTATATAGACATAAATTGAATCCTTTGGGGAAGGCAAACCACCACTGTGGCTTGAACCCAACCTTGGACCACATTCTGGACGAAATTGTGTTGGCTCATTCCAAATAAGGGAAAAGAGCCTGGATTCTGGAGTTTCTTTCTTCTAGTGTCATAAATTCTTAGGGGACAAGGAACTAGTCACATCTCTCCTGTCACTCTATGAATACCCTCCACCATCAGACTAAAAGAATAACCCATTGCAAAAGAATGGCCCATTGCAAAGTGCCTTGAGTTACAAGACTTACTTATAAGACTCTTACTTAAAAGAATCATCTGTACTATCATTTCTCAACCCTCTGCTGCTGGGGGTATGGATGTGTTGGTGTGTATGTTTACTCTGACCTACCAGCGGGCCATGGATTGGAAACGTCACTTTCAGCTCATTGCTGGTAATGGTTTACAGAACCAATCCATATAAGTTGTTGCTGAACTGACAGCAGTATTTATACTTCCCTTTTGCCAGGGCTTTTGTACCTTCTTTTTATTCTCCCTCTGTATAGGTTGTCTTCAGGTATTCCCATGGGTCACACCTGCATTTCATTCGGATTTCTGCCCTCATGTCGCTTCCCTCACCACCCCATCTAAAATAGCTCAAGCACACCTTCTGTACCCCATCATCTTCTTTATCCTTCTGCCTTATTGTTCTTCATAGCACTGAACACAACCTGACACTATGTCATAAATTTATCTGTATATAATTTGTCTCCCCATCACACTGTAAGCTTAAGCTCCCACAAGATCTTCCAGGACATAATAGAAATTCAATAAACATTTGTTTAAAAATGAATGAACTTAGAAATATTGGTCATCATTTGTATGAAGGCTAGAATATATTCCTTCCTTAGGTCAGTCTGAAGTTCCTTTAAAGGGGATTTAGAGATGAGAATATGCAGCCACTGGAATTATATAACTTTTTGAGTTTCCAGGCCCTATTGCCAGGAAGAGAAGTTGAAGATTTTTCCCTTTTCCTTTTAAAATGCCTGTACTAATGGTTGACATCTTCTATAACATCTTTTTCATGCTATCATATTCAGTTTTTTAAAAATCAACATGTATTTAACTTGTACCCCACTTGTACCCAATTCTAGAGGCTAGAACTCTGGAAGCACAATCAAGAGTCACTTGATTATTACTTGGTAGTTCTGAATATATTTAACAGTCCTCAACAGCCCCTTGTCAAATGTCCTTCAAACTCATGACTCCTTGTAGAAGTCATGAGAACAGAGTGGCTTAATAGGGGCACACCTGGTGAGGGGAGTGAGAAAATTTCATTCTCCTGCCAGCACATTGCTATTCGCTTGCTATGCAACATTGGATGAACAGACTGATTATTCTGGGCTTCTGTTTCCTTGCTAGAAACAAAGGAAACAATCAGACTTGCTTCCAGTGTTCTTTTGTCATGTGCTTGTAGAGATTGTATCCCCTTTTAGCTCTACTCTCTACATTAGGGTAAAAGCCCCTTTGGGACTCTCAGGGTAGAATGGAATAGAAAGTCCACCTAATCTGGAGCAGCTTCACTCACTCCTAGAAAGAGAAAGGTTAAACCTACCAGCAAGTTCTAGCAAAGGCCACCCAAGAGTTAGCAACAGCTACCATACTGCTCTACAGCCCGTGCTGGTTTGAGAACCTGAAATGTGGGGAAAATGGGAAACATTTAACCAAGTCCCTGCCACAAGTGAGGAAAGGTCTAGGGAAGATTCTTTAATTCTTAGATGAACTTTTGTACCTTGTCCTATGTAGAGACTATGAATAGACTACATTTCTGGGAAATCAAATGAGATCCCAAATTGAGTGCAATAATAAAATGGTGCTTTGAGGATAACTCTCTTGCCTTATTCCATGAGCAGTGACAAATTGTTTTTCCTTACTTTTAACACAATGTGTACTCACCCCTTTTTATGCCAAATAACACACATTTTATGTTCTTATTAAATTCATCTATCTTCACCTTTAATTTTTTTTTTTGCAGTTGGCTTATTGATGAACATCTCTGTCAGCGTTGTCTGAAATGGTTGTTAAGTTTCCAGTTGAAGGGAACTGCAACTTTTAACCTAACTGAAATATCCCTGCAGACAGTTGAGTCCTAGGTAAATGTTTTTTAATGCTGAATGGAACTAAGACTATTATCATTGTCAAATCCCTCAAAGGAAGGTATTGTGGAAATGTAAAACATTCTTATTCTTGAATTGTTGTTTTGTTATAAACTATCTTCTCCATGAAACAGTAACTTTTTTTTTGTCTCTTTCCACTGGAAAGATCTGGAGAATGACACAGTTGGTCCAAGGACCCATAGTAGCCAGATTCCAGGCACCTTGGTGCAGTAGAGGAATGTTAAGTTCTGTGGATTATATCTTTAAGACACAAAAGTGGCAGTGCCTAATGCCTCCATGTTCTCAAGCAGAGAGCCTTTAGGTCGGCCTCAGTGAATTAAAACCGGAAGTCGACATGGGCTGACAGCAAGCCAAGTCAGTAGGTGGAAAGGAAGTGGAGCTCGGAACCAATAGACCATACTGCCCCTCTCTCATAGAAGGCTGACAAAAGGCTGAACCTAGAGAGGGCCCTTGTCCAGTCCTCTTTTCCACACAAATCTCCCCTTGGGAAAGCACCAGTGCCAGTGTACCACAACAGTTCCGGAGACATTTGGGCCCTTCCCCCAAAGAATCTTTTCTCCCTCCTGCATACATAAATCATACCTCCTAATCATGCCATCCAGTCCTAAAAACTTTAAAAGGATGGTGCTCTGTGAGTGAAAATTCATAGGCACCTGCTCTTGATTTACTTCCTGCTTAGAATAATTTTTACACAGCTGCAGTATCACAGAGTGACTCTGTTCCCAGTACCCAACAGTGAGGCTCAGACAAGGGATATGTTGGATGTTTGGGTTATAATGATTTCAGCTATTCCTCTTTTTTTACAGCATCATTAGTAATCTGTCATTCTAATAATAATAATTCCCTTTTGACATCATGGAGGTAAGAAGAAATCATCACTGACATCAAAAATGAGGTGATATTTCAGCGGTATTATTTCGCTGAAGATAAAATGGAAAGCTTTATTACTCCCCATGCCTTTAAAGAAAGCTGAACAAGGCATATGCTGACCCTAGAGCTTATCTACTTCAGTTCCTTCCAGACTGATATGAAATAACTAATTTTAATTGTTCCAACTAGAGCTTCAGAATGTGCTTTTCCCCCCAAAGCTTTGCATCCACATAATGGAAACTTTTTCAAAAACAAGCTTTATCAGTTTATAATAAACCGGGAAATCAAAAGAAAAGTCCATTGTTACCAAAAATGATCTTTAGTTTTTGCTCTTCAGTATCACCTTTTGTTCAAAGTATTTAGGAATTGATTTCACTCAATCATGCAGTCAATACTAATTGTGTGCCTGTTGGGTAAATACACACTATTCCGGGTACTAGGAAGACAAAGATGGATAAAATAGAGTCCTTGGTCCAGGGAACAGAGTCTAGACTGAGGCAGACACACAAAGAAATGTGTGCTGTAGTATAGATATGTTCCGAGGGCAATGGAATGAAATAAATAAGTCTATCTGGTGGGACAGGAGAGCTTCTCCAATACAGCATCATTTTAGCCAGTTCTTAAAGGACAGACGTGCCCTACAGAGATATTAGAGAACAGAACTCAAGGCAGAGGGAACAGTCTCAGCAAAGAGATGAAGGCATCAAGTGCACTGAGCAGAAAGAAAGCTGGTCCTTAAGGGAATCGGGGAGTGAAGACATCTAATCTCACTCGGCAAATGTAGACAGGAGTAGGAGGAGTCTTCATTTAGTGCAACACAAACTCCATGGGCTAATCAATGTTCAGGGTAACAGGATGAAGATTAATACTGTTTTATTCAAACAAAACTTCATGCATTCATTGTGAGAAAAAGACCACCTATTTTCTACTAACGGGATCAAGAAGGTCATTCTCAGCCTATGGGATAAGAGAATAAGTACATGGAATTAAGTAAGTCATTGGATAATTCCTCTTGGAATGTTCTCAATTTATTTTTCCTTCGACCTTTCTACCCTATATGAGTGCTGGGATTCCCCCCCGCCCTGAATCTTAGAGGCTGATATAAAGAGACATCCTGAAAGGAGGAGTATGATTTTCCTAGATTCAGTAACTCAAGAAAAAAAAAAAAAAACTGAAATCCTTATGCATTAAAATCTTAGATTGCAAAACAAATCAGAAATAGGAAGCATCACACAGACCTGAGTCAGCTGAGTATGTGGTCTGTACACTGTTAGGTATCTGAAATCTTGGAAATGTCTGGGTACTTGGCATAATATAAGCAAAGCCTACGTATCCGGCAGCCTACGGTTTCCCTTAAATATAACATTTTGTAAAACCTCTGGTTTTAGGAATGGTGACTTCTTTCTCATTAAAAAAAAAAAAAAAGATTACTTGTACTTCAACTCATTTTCTTCTAATTCTGGTTGGCCATTCAGCATTTCTACTAATTGTAGTAACCTCTATAAACAGTGTTATCTGAACACCCAACCCCTTTGTTCCAATAAAGCCTGTGCATGTCACACCAGTTACAGTTCACCTGCAATTAAACAACTGTTCTCAGATGAGCAGTAACTGATGACAGAAAATCTGAACATTATAACCATGCAAATATTCAATATTTTAAGTGATATTTTAAAAGTCCAGTATAGCATCTAACTACCAGATTTGCATTAGAGCAAATTTTCACCCTTTCTTTCCCCCTCTCCCAAGAAAATAAAAATTTTCTATTCCTGGATTGAATGCTTAATTACTTCCTTAAAAACAAACTTTAAACAAATAAAAGAAAGAAAATCTCCCTTTCTCTATTTTTTTGCTGTGCCTGCAGAGGCTTTATCATTCTATCAAAGATAATATGAAACTTTGGTGTTTTGTGTTGCAGATCATTAGCTGACTTGCTTTTTATCTGCTTGATTTTATTTAGTTTTCTTTCTCAAACATCTTTTTTTTTCCTTCAAATAATCAATGCTCTTGATTGCTCTCAAATGCATCTGCTTGTATCACCACAAAGCTAGTGTAACCCCGTGGAGTACACTCCCAAACCATGCAAGAGCCAGTTAAGAGCAGATCTTTTTGTTTAAGTCAGCTCTCAGGATAGAAGGGGAAATCGCATCCCCAGTTGGCTCTTGACTTTTTCATTACCAAACACAGAGGCTAGAAAAGAGAACTGGACAAAAATGGGCTTGGGTATATGTTCAGTTGCTTTGCATGTACTAAAGCAACACAGAGCTGATGCACAATAAACAAACATGCATTATGGGTTGTTTTCAGTCACTTTATAGACACATGCATTCATAAATTTTGATACGGTTGTAAGAAGCCGACTTTGATGGGACCAAACTCACAGACGAGCTTTCGATCGCTGGAGCAACCACAGTCTAACTTTATGTTGACAATTTATCAGCTCTTCTCCGTCAAGGAAAATTGTTTTTTAGTGCTTGCCTATTAGCAATCACATGCATAATATGAAATTGAGTTTTGGGGAGGACGGCCTGCCATCTGTCTTTCTGATTCTTTTTTCAGCATTTCACGCTCAAGTTCAACTCTCTGTGTATCAGAATGCTGTAAAACAGGATTTACCCATAATATGGGCACTTAGCAAGAAAAATGGGCCAGATACCAGTGTTATCTTATAACTTGCAGACTTTTAAAAAGGAAAATCATTGATACCCCAATCTGTGTGTTATCTTTTGAGTGTACTTCAAATTCTGTCTGCCTCTCAAAGCCAACTTGGGTATGACTGGTTCTTGGTAGAGAACAGTTCATTAGGGTGCTTTGAAAAGTGTGAAGACACTTTCATAAAAATAAAAATTCAAATAAAAAGTGGAATGTAATGTGAGGTTAAGAAAATGGAGCTATAAAGGACTGGTGTGAAGAATGAAAAAGATGTATTTAGTTTCCCTTCCAAGTTCCAATATGCTAAGATTTTTATCAATAATATTGTTTTTCTGCAACAATACCTGCCTCAGGGAACATCTGCTCTGTAGCTGTCAGGATTATACTTCTCAAAATATGCTTAAGATGATTCTGTTAAATTGATAAAAAATAGGACACTCTGCAATGTAGAAGGACTGCTCAAAAGCACATTCCCAAGCCTTTCATGTGTAACTGCATTTGTGCGGCAGGGCATTTATTATGCTATAAATTCCATCACTGATTTTGGCCAGTTCAGATTGATTCTGCAGTAACTGTAAGTAATGAACCTTCTAGAGCTGAAGGGGGGAGGAAAAGAGGAGGAGGAGAGGTAGCCAATACACATGTGGCTGTGGAAATACAAATCGTAGGGTTCGTTTAGGCACAGCTTTTATCAGATCATTCAGCCAATACCGTACAAAGCAGGAAAATATATATCCAGAAAAATCTACAGGTTCCTTGACCTGACTCCAGGAGTTACGACAGGCAGACGCAGGAGAACAATTCTTGAGGAAAGAAAACAATTCATCTTTCCCTGAACTTGTACTTCCCAAACTTGTTCCTTCTCATCTTTTTTACTTTTTGCCGTCTAAAGCACAGGCAGCTGCCCATCCTACAGGAGCAATAAAATATGGAGCTCTTTTCTTAGGGAAAAGTTGGCCATCCCTGAAAGTGACCTCCCTCAGCTCAAGTACCTAGGACTGGATGGACCCTTAGACCCAGTGGAAGAAGGGGCTGGGGTGTGACTATCATCAGTTCAGACTTTTGTAAAGAGGGAACTCGGTTATCCTGGAGTTGATTACTGAGACTAGCAAGAAACCAAGGTAACCAATGAGATGAACAACGGGAGAAACACCACTTGAGGTGCCCCATGACTGCTGCCCCTAACCCCCCAGGCTCAGCCAAGGTGGTGGCTAAAGAAAGAAGGTGTCAATGAATGAAGCCAAGGCAGCAATAATCTGCAACTACAGTAGAGAAGTATATACCATCTAATATTACAGTGGGGAAGGGGGATTCTGATATTCTTTCAACCTGAGCACTAGGAAAATAGGCAGGATGTGGGAGATGGAAGAGAGTGTGATTTGGGATCATGGATGTCAGCAAAGCTAGAGAGGAGTAGAGTAGCGAGATTTTGGGAAGGAAGGAGGAGAAGAATATGCAAAGGGTTGACATGAAAGACACACTTCACCTAGGGAGGGAAACCAAGGAAATCTTCAGTTTATTCTTACCCAGCTCCCTTCTCCTCTCTGATTTCACTTTCATGGAATGCTTAGGAACAGGGTCAGGCCCAGAATGTTGGACCTGATAGCATGGGCATTAGGGGCATAGCTTCAATGGAATGTGAACAGGCAGTATTTTGTTCTGGTCCTGGAGTTTGTGTCCCGATCCCAGTGAATTTTCAAAACTACAGAGGTATGAACAGATAATCCATCTCAGAGAATGGCAAAGCATCCTCACTGTTCATTTGCCCCCAAGAACAAATACCACAAACTTTTCTGAGATTCTCCCCCTATGTTCCTTTCCCTTTCCCTCTTGAGAATCATAGAACTGTAGAGCTGAAAAGTTCATAGATGTGGTATTTGAATATTATGAGGTAGATGTGGGGCCTCTTGAAATACGTACATTTATCACTGGGCTATTTCTTTGGAGTGATTATTAACTGCCATAAGTCGTCTTACGTCAGAAACCACAGATATAGATCAAGGCAGGTCTTTAGATATGGGCACCCAGAGTTAGCCACATGGGGAGCCCAGAGCTATTGTGGGAGGGGGTATTGGACAACACAAGTGTAGTAATAGGTCCAGAATGGACATTCCCAGCTCCAGAGGAGCCCAGAGCTATTGTGGGAGGGGGTATTGGACAACACAAGTGTAGTAATAGGTCCCCAGCTCCAGAGGAAACCTGACAAAAGTTTCTTCCTGTATGCATTACTTGGTACCATTAACATTATCACAGCTCACCATCAGTCACCCCTCCTGGCATCTTGCTGGCCTATATGGGCACAAAGCGAAGGAGAATAGAAATTGTTGCATAAGAAAGAGATGGAATATCCTGTTATGAATCCTTTTTTTGTTTTAGGCATGAGTAGGGATAATAATGAGCTTTAGAAAATTGTGAAGGATTTTAGCTCCCTTTAAAGGGAAGGACTTGTCTCTAACTGTGCCTGATGATTCTGCAGTATGCCACAACATTTGTGCAACTTCTAAACATTTTTTTTTAATTTGTATTTATTTATGATAGTCACAGAGAGAGAGAGAGAGAGAGGCAGAGACACAGGCAGAGGGAGAAGCAGGCTCCATGCACTGGGAGCCCAATGTGGGATTCGATCCCGAGTCTCCAGGATCGCACCCTGGGCCAAAGGCAGGCGCTAAACCACTGCGCCACCCAGGGATCCCCATTTGTGCAACTTCTAATCTGGTTCAGTCTCTTATTTCCTGTGGTCATGTTGGAATTTTAACATACCATTTAGAAAATAGGAATTATTAAGGAGACTGAAACACTTGTGAACTTCTAGAACTGTTTGGAGTGTCTTCTACAGGTCAGAGAAGGGACATAAAAATGGGACTTTAGATAGAGAGAAGCATGGTTACATGTCTTTCCAGAATAACTATATGATTCACTAGGCATATTTACAACCAATTAAGACTACCACAAGGTCAATGTATTGAGTTGTATAAAAAATTACCCATTAATTAAAGAATATAATATTTGCTCAGGAGTTGATTCACACATATCATTGGAATCTAAACTCTCTATAGCTATCAACTATGTGGTATTAATCATTGTAGCTCAGTAGAGCTACCAAACAGAAATTGGTAAAAATTATCTGTAAACTATTAAAAGCTGAAAGCAATCACCAATACAGTTATTTATAAGTGGGTTTTGTATATATAATGATTAATATCCAAAAAATCACCATTTTTTTAGTGATATGGTAGAATGTACAGAGCCCTGGCCTGAGAATCAGATGGAAGTTTAGCCCTGATTTCGCCATTTAGTATATATCTGACCTTATGGAACTCACTTAGCCTCCCTGAGTCTGCTGAAAGGAAGTAATAGTGCCTCTTCTGAAATATTATAGTTATTATGAGGTTAATGTAAAATAATATAAGTGAAAATGTTCTGTAAGGTCTAAGTCTCTGTTAATATCCAAGATTATCAGGATTCCCGGGTGGCTCAGCGGTTGAGCGTCTGCCTTTGGCTTGGGGCATGATCTCCGGGTCCCGGGATCAAGTCCCACATCAGACTCCCTGTGAGGAGTCTGCTTCTCCCTTTGTCTATGTCTCTGCCTCTCTCTGTGTGTCTCTCATGAGTAAATAAATAAATCTTTTTAAAAATCCAAGATTATCTTTATTGGATTACAACTGTAAAATCTGGGACCTTAGCATTTCAGAAGATACTGACTTAGTTTATCACTAGGCATTGATTCTTTTCCTCGTTTTATTTCTGTTCTTGAAGCATATGTTTTTGTGAAGAGAATTATTTTTAACAAGCATTCAGATTACCTATTTTATTTCTGAAGAGGGCAAAGGGCAGAAACTATTTTCATAAAATACGAGGAGGAAGGTAGCTGGAAGTTACCACCATGGCTCCATCCCCACAGTGAAGTCTGTGGATTGCTCAGAGGAAAGGATTATGGAGTGGCCATGAATCCAGGGTTAGTGGGCATGAGGAACCTCTTAGGACTCGTTGCCATTGTTGCTCACTTTGGTTAATGTGAAGTCTAATGTTTATAATAGCCAACGATGAATTTGGTATTGTACTGTTTATTGACTGAAACCTTATATGTCCCTGTTTGCACTGAAATAAAGTAATCAGTTACCAGACTCAGTAATTGGTAACATAGAGATTTTAACTTCCTTAAGATAGAAATAGTGTATGTTCTTCAGGGCCTTGATAAGCCAAATTCAGTGGACATTTTCTATAGTGCCAATGAGGTGGCATCATGAAGTATCCAGTGTGTTCAGGCAGTAACTAAGCCCCAGGAAGAATCTTATCATTACCTATGTTCTAAAGACAATTTCATATTGAAAGCTTTTTGAAGCAGAAGGAAGAAGCAGCTTTGGACTGTTCAGGTGGATCAAAATAGGAACTGAGAGTGGCAGGAGATGGAGTGTGGTCTGTGAGAAAGGACACTAACTTAAAGGAACATCACAACTACATTTCACTGTATAATGCCAAACAAACACTTCATCTTCCTAAGCCTCCTGCTCCTTATTTGTAAAATGGATAGACTATGTGCTCAATCTACCTTAGAGGCTATTTTAAGGATCAAGAGGAAAGAAAGTTCCAGACTTTGTGAACTCCCATGCAGTAAGATGAATGGAGAGTGTTCAAGCAGTTGGTACAGTTGAGGTACTCAAATGATAGTCTGTGCTCTGTGTGGTATACTGAAAAAGAAAAGACATTCTGTGCCTCTAAGGAGGAAGAGAGGCAGACACAAGAGAGAATATTCCCAAGTAGTACATTCCTAGTGCTGATTGAGTATAGAGACAATAGTAGGAATTCAGAGGAAAGAGGACAGCTTTGGGCTAGAAAGGCCAAAGAAGAGAAGGGATGCGACACAGATCCTGAGGAATGGATATTATTTTCACTGATGGAGGAGGACAGGGAAGGAATTCCTGGCCTAAGAGGCAGTGCAAGCAAAGGTACTGAGAAGGTAAACACAAGACAGATTCAGGAGATGGTATAAAAGCATTTGGAACGTAAGAAGGATAGTTATGGAAGATCAGGAGGTGAAGGTTGGGACTCAATTGTCACAAGACTTTCCTGAAAGCTAAGCGGTCTGAATTTTATTCCAGAATCAATTGAGGTTCTTGGATAGTATAATAATAATAATAATAATAATAATAACAATAATAATAATAATGATACTTTATATCGACATGGTACTGTGTATTTTCAAGGGTTTTTTTTTTTTTAGATTTTATTTATTTATTCATGAGAGACACAAAGAGAGGCAGAAACATAGGCAGAGAGGCAAGCTTCCCACAAGGAGCCCAACGTGGGACTCAATCCCAGGAACCCGGGATCACAACCTGAGCCAAAGGCAGATGCTCAACCACTGAGCCACCCAGGCATCCCTCAAGGTATTTTTAAAAGCACTGCCCCATTTGATTCTTCCAGCAATTCTGTAAGATAGAGATGGCAAGGATGATCATGCCCATTTGACACATGGGAATTGGAGCCTCAGAGAAGTCATGTGGTTGCTCCAAATTACACAACATGTAAATGAGGGCTGGGAGTCAGTGTAAAGACACTGTAGGAAGATGAATCTGGCAGCAAAATGCAGTATAAACTAAAGTGAGAAAAAATAAGAGAGACCAGCATTAGGAAGCTGCCCACCAGGTTGTACAGATGTGAGATTTCAGTAGTCTGTATTAGTGTAATGGCACTCAGGGTGAATATATCAGTAGTAAAAGATAGGGTAAAAGAAGAATTCCCAAGCCTGACGATTGGCCCTAGTAAGTGAGAGGCAGAGGATCAAAGACAAGTCCCAAAGAAGTGATGCACTCAGTAATTCTGACTTTAACCTCTGATGAAATGAAAGTCTTACTAAAAATAAGGAGAGGTCAAAGGTTCAAGTCTGAGTAAGTTAGCTGAACACTAGCCTTACCCACACTGGTTCTTTATCCCCCCATGGACAAAGTACTGTTCATTCCTTTTAGTCACCTTCCTATATAGCCCTGATCACACTCTCATCAGATACAGAGAGGCAGATCATGAGCTCCTTAGTGATTGTGAAGGCCCTAGCACCTGGCACCAAGCAGTGCCTAGTAACAGTCAAACATTTATCTATTCAATGAATACATGAATGAGTGAATAAATGGAATGCCCCCATAGTTTTCTTCTGAAACCTCAGGTGGTCATATATAATCTTTTCTTGAAAAGTCCTTAGTTTAAAAAAAAGTCTTTAGTTATTCCCAGATGTCTATAAAATAAAGTCATAATTCCTTTGTATGGCATTCATAGCATCCCTGCAATCCAGCCACCTTTTCCTAGGCCAGCATTTCCCACCTCCCCTGGGGTCTCTCTGTACTCCTCTCCATTCCTAAACACCAACAGCAGTTCTGTACCTCTATGCTTTTCTTCAATCTAAAGGCCACTCAGATCCTACTTGTCCATAGGAATTCCACTCAAATGCCACCTCCTCCAGGGGCACCTCCAGCTGTGTCTCCTCAGGATGGTTCCCCTGGTCACTTCCCCTGCACTTTGCATTTGCGGGCCTCACTTAGGGCTCAGCTCACGCATCCATCTCCCTGATGGGTCTGCCCCCACGGGACCTGGCAGTAGGGTGGTGGCACCCAGGAAGGGTTCAGATGCAATGAAAGAAAATAAAAATGGCACAAGAGCTGCTCTGGGAAGAAGATGATGCACTTAATTTTCATGTCCCCTTCTAAAATTTACCACTACAGATTTGCTACAGATTTCTCTCAGTGAAAAACAAAATTTATGTAAACACGGTACATGTATGCAAGGAAACGGCCTCCCTTTGCCTGTCAGAAGGCAGTGTCGGTTTACTTCACTATCTACGTTTTTCTTCTGCCCTACTCAGCAGAAAAAGCCCAAACAAAAGGAAGAAACTGGCATATTTTGGATTGACAGATGTCAAGGGACACTACCATCTAATTTCCTTATTGATTAATTTGAAGGTAATTTCCTGGTAACCCAGGCTTCCAAAAAGGTATTTTAAGTGGCATGTTGGTAAAAGAAAATTAATTTCTCTGCGTTAAACTTGCCAGCTTTTGAATTAATTGCATGAACATAACAATCAATTAATAAATGTTAAGCAAACAAGGGAAAATCGGTCAATTAAAAATGACAAAATTGATTCCAAGGGTAGATAAACCAAAAGACTGTCATAACGCTCACTTCGAAGTTTGGCTATCCTGCCTATGTACAATCTACCTCCCACTTTCTACACAGCATTCAAATTGCTGAAGCTTTATTATAATTTCTTATAAATAAATTACCACCTAAGCCGTCTTCGCTGCTTTAGAGGGATTAAGGAAATCAAACATAAACAGCAGTCCTCCACTAGCTACTAGGAGAAGGTCATTGCTTTGGGAAAGTGTGCCACCCACCGTACTTTGCAGAAGTGTTTTTGAAAGGGAAGCCTTTGCAAAGTGCACCAGTGTTCTCTAAATGTTTGCCAAGGCTCTGTCAGGAGGAATCTCTGTAGACTGCCTTTTTTCCCTTGGTCATAAACTCAGATGTCTTCCAGGGACTGGGCAAAGTGAGGAGTGGCAGGGCCCAGGGAGAGTGCGTGCCTTCGTAGAACATTCAAATGGAAACTTCTTAAACACAGCACTATCTGTCCTCTCATATTTGGGGCTGGATGTGGCCTACGAGGCATGGGTTTATTCTCCTGGCCTGGATTTTGAAATTTTTCCCCACACTTGAAAAGAGAGATGGTTTGCAAATGATGTCTAAAGAGAGTATACAAAGGATAGAATTTGCCTTGTCATAATATCTGTATAGCCTTTATAACTGTGCAGCGTTATTATTGTTGTTTCCCTGGCCTGCCATGCTTGCCTTTCGTCCCACTCAGTATGTGTTTCATCAGAAAACAACCCCATTGTCCTCTCCCATGTGGATTACAAAAAATCAGGGATCAAAGCAAGCACATTGCTGATTTCTCCATTTTGCCAAGGATACTGTTCATAACAGAGATGTATACAATTTCTAGAACTATTTATATTTCAGAAAATAGAAGATCTCCAAATAAAAGTGTGAAAAAAAATGACACTGGAGAAGTGTGTTTAAACTTCTACATCCTACGGAATCTTCACTTGAATGTTGACAATCTCTCAGTCTTAATAGAACCAAAATCAAAACCCATTCCCCCAAAATGTTTTGCTCCCATGCACCAGCTCTTTCCATCTTAGCACGTGGCACCATCCTCCATCCTGAGACTCTGGCCAAAAGCTTAGGGGTGTCCTTTGAGACCACTCTTTGCCTCATACCCCACACTGAATGCATTAGAAAATTCTGTCATTTCTACCTTCAAAGTGTGTCCACAACTCAATCACTTCCTCCCACCATTCCCTCCTGAGCTACCATCACCTCCCAACCTGGACCTCTGCAAAGGCCTCCTCCTTGGCCTTCCTGCTTCCCCTCAGGATCCCAGAGCAGCCATTCGCAGCAGCCAGAAACATTTGTCAGATCTCAGCACTCCCACTTTGACCATCCTCTTCATCCCCATATCCCAGAGCCTAGAACAGTGCCTGGCAATACATCAGTCTCCGTGATACTTGCTGAATATGTGAAATCATGTAGTTTGACGAGGTACACAAAAATGCTACAGGGACACTTGGATGTTTGAGAAGATGTTCTCCCAACTGACCAAGGGACCTGCCCCTGAATCTGAAAAATCCACACATCTGCCACTCTGCCGCTCACCCTATTCCTCCCTTTGAAAGTATCATGGAACAGGAGATGTTGTGTGTGAGTGGGGTAAGTTGGCCCATACTGCCTAAAGCCTCTCCTTTGGGGTTTATGTCTGCCTAAATCAAAGTCGGAATAAAAAAGTCAAGTGCTGATTCTAGTTCTTTTAAACAGTCGCATACTTACTTGGCAGTCATGATAGCACAAGTCACTCCAATAATCAAAAGAATCATTACTTGTTTTGCTAAAATCCCAAGGAAATAGCACAAGATGTGATATTTCAGCACTAATGAGGTTGCGCCTGCAGAAGTGTGATTTTAATTGTGATAGATTTAGAGAATCCATTGCAACACTGCAGGAGAACAGCATGCTCTTCCTGGTTCCAGGGAAAGGGCATTAATATCCCATGTTTTTGTTTTATTTAGTCTTAGCCGGCTGTGTGGAGAATCACCTAAGGTGATGGTAGAGCTACTAGGGACTACATCAAATAGAACCCTCTAAAGAAACTTTATTTTCTCCTCCCACACTATGAACAGAGACGGCACAACAGACGAATATTTGTCTTGAGTTGCCTTACAAGCTACCAGATTGATTTGCTCTGCCACTGACAGTTCTGATCCTGACAACCTTTCCACCACCTTCCGTCCTCCGAAGGTTGAAAGTCCCTGCTTGAGTACAGTGGCTCCCTAAGCCTTTACATGGGCAGATGGAGGAATGGAGTTTCTGTGGAATTTTACTTCATTCCAAAGACCGATCAGGGTTGGGTGTGAAAGCTCCTGGTGGAAGTCTGCATATGAGCAGTGTTGCTGATTACTTCATTAGAACCCTGAGCGCTTCAAGAGCCATATGCTTTCAAGTTTCTTTAAATGGTATTAGGGAAAAATATCCTCAAGGCATTATTTTTAAAGGGGACTTCAAACGTTCCCTGAGAAAAAAAAAAAAAGTCTAGCACGTTTGAACTCCAGGGGGTTGCAGGAGAAATCTTACTTTAGCAAGAATGAAACTGGAGCCCTCTCTTCAGTTTCGGGGGGAAGCAAGTGTTGGTCCCAATCAGAAATAAATTTCAAATGTGGATGGAGAAAGATGCAGAAAATTTCCAAATCCTTGAACCCTGAGCATAAAATAGCAGAGAAGAGGAGGACTTGAGAAAGGAAATATTTTTACAAAATCATTTTCGTTCTCATATTCAGTGAAACAAAGGGAATTGAGCACTCAGCCCGTATTTTGCAGAGTGCCAAAGGTGGCAGGCTCTTCCCATTTCTTCCATGTAGGAAACACTTCGAAATAATCCACCTCCCTTCCTGGGTCACATGTATTCAAACATATTTAAAGACCTGGGAAGCAAGGCTACAGGTAGGGGTAAAGCTATTCATTTCTAGTTTCCCTGCAAAAGGGTCTGCTCCAGAGGTCAAATCAAAGAGAAGCTTCAAGTTTAAACCCTCCTCTTCTAAACAGATCCCAACCTGATCTCATTTAATGCATTGATATCTGGTTTCTTAGGCATTATAGTTGCCGTATTACATATCAAAAGGACTCTTGAGAAATTCCCTCGAATTGATAATTCTAATTTCTTATGTATAACTACTCTATATTCACTCAGAGGACAGCTGCATTGTATGCTAAATCATGAATCGTAGAAATTGGTCCCTTTGTACGTAGGTTTGTATTAAATCGAGATGCTCTCTTTTTTTTTCCCCCTGTTTGTTCCCACACTTGAGTTCCTGGTGTCAGTTTGTATTTGGCTTCTTGAGCATATTAAAGTTTTTCTAGTGCTTATGATGTTCTTGCCAAGAGCACACTTGCAGCAATCTGCACTAGAACAGTCTTTGTGCCAATTACTTCAAAAAGTATTCTTTAAAATAAAAAGAGGGAGGGGGATTTTTTTTTTTTTAGGGAACTTTCAGGTTATAGTGTGATGGTTTCAATTTTAATTTTTTAGTCAGTCTTACTGAAATGATGGCTTAGAGGCTCTGAAATGTGCATCTTTGGTTTCTCTCTCCCTCTCTCTCCTTCTTTAAAAGCCTCTCTACAAAATGGAAGTCCTGATAAAGACATAGGAATAGCTGGGGAATCAGTAGTGTGGAGGAAACTGCTGTCGTTGCTGACACCACACCCTCATCTACTTAAACAGCTTTGGAAAGGAAACTGCTAGAAGCTTGTTAAAGAGTTTCCAAATGTGTGTCTCTAAATGACTCTCTCTAATCATGGCTGAATAAACCAAACGCAGCAAATGAGCTGGTGACAGGCACAAAAGTCACATGAGTGTTTTGAATAGCATATGCTGAGTGGATAATAACCCATGTCAGGGCCATGGGGTCTTTTGAAGGTTAAAATCCTAAATTTGATCGAGGCATTTATAAGAGATACAAACACATTTGGGAAAACAAAGGAGGAAAACCAAAGAGAGTACGTCCGCTGAATGCACTACCAAATAAGAGAAAAGGCGTCAGGCAAGACGTTAGGGGACCTCGCCTTTCCTCCTGTGCCCACCACTGACTGGCTTTGTGTCCTTGGGCAATATAGTCACCGCATTGGTGTCCCTCTCCACACCTGTGACATCGGAGGGGTGCGTGAGGCCTTCTGCAAGGTCCCCCATCTCCAGCGTGCAGTCTTTCTGGGATGCTGAACACAAAGAGGTTTTGGCACAAGTACAGATTCATTCACTACATAAAGAGACATTTTGAGAGGCGTATCATTACTAGAAATTACTCTCATGAAGGATGGAATTTAGGACTAATTAAGCAGCCTTATAAAACATATGAGCTACAGAGTTTAGAGGGCAGGTTAAGAAATGTTTAAGAAAATGACCTTTGCTAATCGATGCTCAACACATAATACCCAGGCCTCCTAAAGAATAGAAACCAAGGTAACAGAGATTGAGAGTTATGGAAGTTTAGGGCTTTGAGGATGGGTCTGGCTGCATGTTTAAAGATACTGGATTCAACAGATGCAATGCTAGGGAAGGGCCTCAGAGGCCATGTCATGAGGCCCACTCACTTTCCCAATGAGGAAATTGATGTCGAGAAAGAAGGTCCCTCAGACACACAGCTACATGCTGCCTGAGTGTACCAGGAAAACTGAGGAATCTTGGCTTCCTTCTGTGTGGTTTCTTCCACATACGTGGGTCTAAAGTGCCCAGCTTAAGAGAATGCTCTTTGTTCTTGCATTATTTTCTGAGTCCCACATATCTCCTGGAACATCCTGGGAAGTGATCTTTTTGGGTTTGACCTTTAAGGAATTCTATGTCTGAATTTGAGGACTATGAGTGTTTTAATTTTTTCCAAAAATATTTATAACCTATGTGTTTGCTTTAAAATTATTTAATTATTGGCTGTCTGGGTGGCTCAGTCGATTACGCATCTGCCTTCAGCTCAGGCTATGATTTCAAGGTCCTGGGATCGAGGCCCGCACTGGGCTCCCTCCTCAGTGGAAAATCTGCTTCTCCCTCTCCCGCTGCCCCTCCCCTATATGTGTGTGCACACTCTCTCCCTTTCTCTTACTCACTTGCTCTCAAATAAAATCTTTAACAAATTAAAAAAAACTTCTAAATTAACCATCAGAAATACAATTATTAATACTTGTGTGCTTCCCCCTTAAGGAAGTGGTTGCTGAAAAACTCTATCAGCCCTTGAGACCAGAAACTTATCCTTCCACAAAGGCCAATCTACACATCTACATGGATAACTGTAGTTCTGCATCCTCAGAAACTGAGGAAGAAAGGGGTAGCTGACTCCTACAAATAAGAGCGATTTTTTTCTAAAGGTTTTCCTTTGTTATAAAAAAAATATAGTCATTTACGGATGCCTGGATGGCTCAGCGATTGAACATCTGCCTTTGGCTCAGGGCATGATCCCGGAGTCCCAGGATCGTGTCCCACATCGGGCTCCCTGCATGGAGCCTGCTTCTCCCTCTGCCTATGTCTCTGCCTCTCTCTCTGTCTCTCATGAATAAATAAAATCTTTATAAAAAATACATATATAAGTATTGTATATACACTTTTAAAAATACATGTATATACACATATATACATTTATGTATGTATGCATGTGTGTATATATGTGTTCATGTATATATGTGTGTGTGTGTGTGTATAGTCATTTATTCTCCTGTAGGTCTTCAGATTGAGTGGAGAGGATAGACTAAGGCTAGCTTCACATTTTCTCAGGATGGCAAAGAGCTCTCTGGAACTGCTGTCTTCAGGCAGAGAAGCACTCAGTCTATGGTATACAGATGTCTTTGGACATTTGTTGCAATTTTGAGTGTCTACGTATAAATTTTGCTAGCAGACTCAAGAGAGACAAAGGCTAAGCAGACTAACTTAGAACAAGACTAGTTGTTTAACTCAAGAAATTTAAAGAAATTTAAGTAAAATTCCCATTCAACAAAAGTATTAAGCAAAGATCATAAATAAAAAACATTTCATTTATATCTTTCCTAATAAGAGTTCATGGGTTCTAAAGAAAATATATAATATGGTACAGTATTGGGGTAGGGATGGAGCTGGAATAGGTAGTTGTATGGGAGCCAGTTTCTATTCCTTATTTGTCACGGGACCAGTTCTGAGTCTTTTTCTTTTTTATTTTTTTTAATGCTGTGGGAAAATAAAATTGCTGTCTACACTAAGAACTGCCACTCCACTTTCAAGTCGGTGACTCTTAGCCATAAGCCACAAGGGTCCTCTTGGGTCCATGAGGTGTGATACCCCCTCCTCCTCCACACCAAGTGATAGAAGAATACAAGTGTTACCCTCTACAGAGCTACGATGGTCCTCTGTCCTTCTCTAGGAGACTTTAATAAAGTAACTGAATCAAACAAAATTTGATCAGATGTGTCTGGTTCAGCCTTCTTGCTTTGCCCCTTAACAATTTATCGAGGTGTTTCTACCCATGGTCCTGTTTTATTAAATGATATTTGAAGTGTTCCACTCTCTGAGAAAATGTGGTTTATGTCTTTGGCATACATTTACATAATCTTGTTAAGGAAATCTCTCCAGCTTAAACTATCCCAATAAAAAATCTTATCTCTGGTAGAAGAAAGACTGTTTTCTCCAAAGAGAGCAAGAAACAAATATGGAGTCCAGACACATTTTGAGAAACTAAGGCTGTAATTATAGTTATATTTTTATGTTATGTATTTGAAGTTTGTTAAAAGAGATGGATGAGAAGTAATTGTTATGTGTGGAGGATACAGTCATGTAAGAAAAGAATGCTGTAGCTAATGTTTTTTAAATGTGGGTTTTAAAAATAATTTTTTATTTGTTGCCTTGGAAAATATTTCTACATTTAAAAAAAAAAAAACTGAGGGTGATAAATCATCGGCAATCTCTCAGCTCCCCACCAGAGCCATCAAATTAAGGGTTAACCTCTCAGGATTGCCCTGAATTAATCAGGAGCTAAGCCAGGGGCAGGCTGGGCAAGGGGGAGGGGATTGGCAGAGCTCGACCTCCCCCAAGAGGCTTGCAGCACAACAGTGCAGCCCACTGTGGCGTGGCCACCGAGAGAACGCAGACCTTTACACAAATAAAGGCACCTTGACAGGGCTCCCAAGGCTGCTCCCTCGGGCAGCCCTGCGCTCAGAAAATACATCCTGATCCCACATCAGCCCAGGGTTCCTGCTTATCATGCACCAATCCTCCATTTTTCAAAGAACCAAGATAAGGGGTTGTGTTCTATAGAGTAGGGTCTTTTTTTCAGTCCAGATTCAACCATAAATACATGTTCATCTTTCGTCACTCATGTAGGAGGCAGTCTGTGATCAGTCTCTAGGTCATCTTCATTAAGATCTCTAGATCGGTTCCGCTCTTTAGATAAGAAGGATGCTGCAGGAGGACAGCCCAGTGCTTGGTGAACGCAGATTCCCAGGCCCCCCTAGATTTCAAGAATCCAAAGTTTTGGAGGTGGGCCTGGGAATCCACCCAATTAATATGCTTTCCAGGTAATTCTTGGGCACATTCAAATTCCAAAACCACTAACCCTAGAGGTTTTGTTTTCTTTTCTTTTTTTTAACATGAATCCCTGATACCAACATTAGGTATTTAGGTTTGTTTGTTTGTTTGTTTGTTTTTTAAGATCTTATTTATTTATTTATTTATTTATTTATTTATTTATTTAATTTGAGAGAGAACAAGAAGGAGGTGGAGAGAGGGAGAGGGAGAAGCACACTCCTTGCTGAGCAGGGAGCCTGACATGGGGCTTGATACTAGGACCCTGAGATCATGACCTGAGCCAAAGGCAGATGCTCAACGACTGAGCCATCCAAGCGCCCCCGGGGTTTATAATTTAAAGAAGAAAGTATGTTTTCCCTCGTGTACCAGACCCATTTAATTGTTTGTGTTACTTGTGTGAGTTGACTTTATATCTGGAAGAAAGTCCATACTCACGCTTGTGCAATAGTCTCTTCCTTCAAGACCTTAGAATCTCTGTGATGGTAGAGAAATTAGCCTCAGCTTCCTTCCTTCCTCTGCTTACCATAGTCAGAAATGCCCTTACCCTACCAGTCTGTCCGCTTCCTGAACCCACCTTCAGGAGTCTTCTCAGGAGTCCAAGCAAGCATCTGACTGGCTGTGCTCCAGTTAGATCCCCCTCCCACTCACCTTATTGCCATTCAAACCAGATGAGGTCCTGAGAATTAACACTTGCTAACTGTAGCCCTTTTACTGCTTCCACCAAGGACTCCTCTTTCTTACCTTTGGCCAGGATGCTCTCCAGGTACCCAGTCTCACCTCCTCTCTTCTCTGCAGCCAGAGCTGCCCTAAGTGGAGCGCATCTGAGACTCTCCTTAGGTTGTTGCTAGTCCTATAGCTTAGTGAGCTGAATCCTGCCCAGTATTGCAGGTCCCTGATCTTAGAGAGATACTTAGGGACAAACTCCCAGAAAGCCCCCCACCACTGCACGGTTCCCGAGCTGATGGCTATCTTCACACCTAGTTGATGAGGGGATTCCAAGACCACCTCTCCTGTTGCATCCTCCTGGGGGCCCTGAAAAAAGTCTGCATTTTTACCCACTCCCTGCCACCACCTCATTCCCCCCCACAACCTCACCTCCCCGAAATCTCACCCTTGCCTTGAGAAGTTACCTTTTTCTTCTTCTACCTTTTATTTATCCCCAGTTGCTCAAGTCTTATTGTGAATTATGACCAAGCCTACTAGAATAGAGTAATTTTTCAGAAATACAATGTGAGCTCCTGGAAAAGGAAGGGGAATGGCCTTCTGCTGTCCTACCCCTACGGAGTCCAATGGCACTTTCTTCAGCTAGGAGCCCTCTTCTCTGTACTGCTCACCTTTCTGGACAAGTACTTGGTTTTGGCCAAGCTTTTTTCTTGCTGTTTTATTTTGTTTTTCTCAGGGCCTTGTACAAAGACTGAAGTAGCAGGAGTCAGAGAGACAGGGACAGAGAATTTAGGCCAATTCTCCAACCCATGAATATGGTCTAAGTCCGGGAGACCGACTCCCTACAAATTGCACTAAGTAATTTCTATCAGGTTGATATCCTCACGCCGGTTTAAATGAAGTTGTTATGCTATAGGCTAGATGTTTAGGTTTGGGAGACCGGGCTAAACCTTTATCTTTTTGCGGGTTGGGGGTCACCTCAAAGCCCCCACCACTTAAAAATAATTAGCTGACTTTCCCACCTGAGCTAGTGATTTGATGATCTGTATGCTAACCCAGACTTCTACAGGGGAAGAAAAGAGAAAAGACTGGAGTGCCGGAAGGAAGCTTAATTTTTAAGGTAAATTTGGATTCCCTTAAAGGACAAGTGAAAAATCTCTGAAGATGCTCTCAACCCAGAGAATCCATAGTTTTCTCACGCCTGCAGCTTTTTTTTTTGTTCCTATTTGCCTAGCTCTGTTCCGTAATTGACATTATATGTGGAAAATAATGCACATAATACTTAGCATTTCCTTTTGATAAAGAAAACGGTTCATATTACTAGTACCAAAATTTATTCCTGAAAGAATGGAGAATAGCTTCCAGATGTATTTTTCTGTTGCAGACTTTCTTTCCTTGAGTATTGACAGAGGGGAGGTTTTATCAAGGTCTTTGTGATGGGCTTGTTTATAATGAGGAGATATTAGTGGAGCACATCTAAGTGTTTATCACTAACAGATGACTGAAAGAGCATATGGCAGGAAGAGAAATATATATTTGTCCAAGAAACGTGGCTTGTTAACACTCCCACACTCATCCTAAACTCTGTGGACATGTACTTACAGCACTGCGCACATCCGCTGGGTGTATCAGAAGAAAAATAAAAGTCAAACAATGATTTCTTCAATATGGGACTGTCAGATAATGCTAATTTGGACATTTTTTATCAAAGATGGTAGAATTTCAACTCCAAAACCCTGCACATTCTGCTTCACTGTGGCTGGCATCTGGGCAGTGCTGTGTAAGAGGTTTGCAAAAATACAGGCTTTAGCATTTTTGTAGAGCTCTTTATGATAAAACAAGAACAATGAAAGGAAGCATGAGGATTGAGCTCTTATATAAAATTGAGTTCGGGGGCAAAGAATCTCTTATTTTAGAAATCTCTTTTAAAGAATGTCTGTAGATTAGATTTAAGGCCAGACTAAGATGAACCTTTAGAACACAGAGGCAATTTTTACCTGGCATTGGCCAAAACCAAAGTACTGTTTCAACCCAGATATAACCCATAAAACCCTATTGATCAATTCTTAAAGTAAACTCTGCATTTATTAACTTGCAGCTGGACTCCCAAACTCCTGCCCTGACCACGGAGTTGTAAGCATGGTAGGGGAGTGGTGAAGGATAGTGCTACAGCACACTAGAGGCCACTCCATGGACCATTAAGCCATAGAATTCTCTAGAACTTCACACGAACCCTATGTCTCATCTGGCTCTTATGCTCCATTTTGTTTTTTTGTTTTTTTAATCTGAGGAATGCTACCTTGGCCAAAGTAGATGACTCGCCAAAATTACCAGACCAGAACTAAAACCAAATGTTCCATTTTCCAATTCAATGTTATTTCTATGTCACAATACTCCTCCCATTTTATAGTATCTGTGCTATTTTTATAGTTTCACGGTTCTTGACATAATATTAGTATTTAGGCTTATATGTTTGTATTTAAAGTCACTTCCCTCCCATTCACCTACTTAACTTTACAAGGAAGCCATCCCATTCTTTGGGATTACCACTGGGACTAGTAACGATATGGCAAGATTGGCGTTTATGTCAGAATGGAATTGCGGGTGGAGAAAAAGGGGATTTCAAGCTTTCAGAAATATTCCTTTTTTTTTTTTTTTACAAAAATAATCATGATAGAGTAAGAGAACCTTAACTTAGAGAAAAAGAGAAGTTGCCTTAGGTTTCAGATGCTCACAGCAGGGAGCGGAGAGGGATGCTTTTGCTCTTCTCTCATGTCTATTTTCTTTATTGATAATTCCATTAACCTGTTGGTTTTAACTATCATGGGGAGTAAGGGGGACCACCTTCCAAAACTATTCCTTCAATTATCATCTCTTATGTGTCCAACTCCTTTTTCCAGCTCTCCCCAGGAGACCCTGTCCAGAATGACTCCAAGCTGCTCAAATACAAAATACCACAGGGAAATCTTTTTTGTCCCTCTGTCAGCAATTCTTCCATTCAGTCTATCATCATCATCATCTTATAAAATAGGCACAAAATCATGGTGCTTCTCCTCAGCTCCCATTATTGCTAATGTCTAATGCTTCTGCCTGCCATTTTGGTCCACCCATTTCTGTCTCTTCTCCTGCTCACACCAACTGAAGCACTCCCAGAGGCCTGGACATTCCCAGTAGTTCCCTTTTATGTTATTTGTTCTTGCCCTTTTCCCTGTGTGGAAGCCCCTTTCACCATTCTATAGTCCTCTCTTATGTCAACAATTTATTCTAATGCCAGTTTCACATAGCCTTCCTGATCCTTCTGTCAAAGGTATTTCCTTCCTATCCTGAATTCTCCAAGCTCTTACTCTGTATCTTTCTTATGGCGCACACTTCTAACTTAACTGAAATTGTATTTGTGAGCATGCACACTATATATCAGGCACCTATGAAGGCACTCTAAATACATTTTAGCTAATCATTTCAGCCCTGTAAGACCTGGAAAGGCCCCTACCCCAGAGATCCATATTTAATTGGTCTTGGGTACAGCTTGGACATGGAGACTTTTTTTTTTTTTAAGTAGGCTCCACACCCAGCAAGAAACCCAATTTGGGGACCTCTCACATGGAGATTTTTAGGTACTCCTGGGGTAATTCCAATGTATAGCATGGTTGAAAATCACCAGTTTAACTCCAAACCCACTTAGCCAGATATTCTCCAAGAGTAGATATCACTTTGAAGCTTCAAAGAACAAATAAATGCTAGACCTCAGCACAGTCCCACTGAATTAAAATTTCTAGGAGACAAAGTCTGGGAATCCACATGTTGATAAAGCTCCACAGGTCATTCTGTCACATAACCAGGCTGGAGAACCACTTTCTTTATCAGACACTGTGTCATCTCCCAAGAGCACTGTATTACAAGTAATTACACATGTCTCCTCCCACGGTGTAATCTGTAAACTCTTTGAGGACAGGTTACATTTGAGTCACTGTGGTCTGCTCCCTGGCACCTAGCAAGGTCCCTTGCACATAGTATGTTTTAGAAACCAAAGCACCAATATTAGGTGCTTTGATGAAGAAAACAAAAATGCCTTTTTAAGAAAACAAAGACACCTTTACACTGAATTTATTCACTTTATACTGGGTTTTTAATCTCTACTATACTGATCTAGAAAGTCAATATGTCATTTCAGTTCTTTGAGCATCATAGTTGCATGTCTGTACAGTGCCAGGGCTAGGACTTAAACTCAGCTCTTCTGACAATACTCTGTCTTGTAGACCTCAGGCCTTCAAAGCAACTACAAAGTGGAAAAACTCAACTATCTATGTGTTTCTGTATGTGCGTTCAGACATGTTTCTAATATTTTATATAACCTGCCACTTGGGGGGAAAATGTCTGCATTATGAAATGGATTTGGAAAAATACATTAATTTCAACCTAAAAATTAAGTATGGAACTTAACAGATATCCCTTTCTTCTCATCAGTCTCAACCTCCCTCACCTCCAGAGGTACTTACAGACAAACATATCCTTTGACGTTTCTTAACTGTTTAGTTACCGCATTAGGGTTTTTTTTTCCTCTTCATCTTAATGTGTATTGCTTCTCAAAGACTTTTCAAATAACCTGAGCTTCTGGTTATAAGTGAAATATTTTTAAAGATTAATATACAGTTTACTGAAGGTAGTAAATTGGCATCTAGTATAAACTTGTGATGTTGCATCCAATAAAAATATGCACATAAGCGTAACAAAGTTGAAATGACCCTCTAACAACACCTAGATAACTGGGTTCTGAGCTCTTTTTGCCATTTCTAAGCTAGGCAGTTCTGGGCAGGGAACGGACTTTTCAGAAGCTTCTTTTCCACATTAAAAAAAAAAAAATGAAAGAGAGAAGGACCTAAGGTAGACCCTCCTAAATTGTCTCCCAAACATGAAAGTTTATTAACCTTTAAAATAAGAATAATTCATTTATTAGGCTTTGGGTCAAGATTAAATTAGTCATCAGTCCTGATCTTTATTATTCAGTTGATATTTTGAAGGGCAAACAGAATTATAATGAAATTTGGACACTTCTTCACAAGGTAGAAAGTGTTCACCTCCATTACCTCTTTTCATTTTCTTCCTTTCTTCCTTTCTTTCTTTCTTTCTTTCTTTCTTTCTTTCTTTCTTTCTTTCTTTCTTTCTTTTTTTAAGATTCTATTTATTTATTCATGACAGACAGAGAGAGAGGCAGAGACATAGAGAGAGAAGCAGGCTCCTCGCGGGGAGCCCGATGCGGGACTCGATTCCTGGACCCGGGATCATGCCCTATGCAGACACTCAACAGTCAAGCCATCCAGGCATCCCCTCTTTTCATTTTCTTAACGTCCCTGCAGAATGCTCCTTATTATCCCCATTTCACAAAAAAGAAAATTGAGATGCAGAAAGTTGTGTGACTTGTCCTGGGTAACAAAATCAGAAAATGACAAA
This sequence comes from Canis lupus dingo, assembly GCF_003254725.2. Taxonomy (NCBI): domain Eukaryota; kingdom Metazoa; phylum Chordata; class Mammalia; order Carnivora; family Canidae; genus Canis; species Canis lupus. The sequence goes on from NC_064250.1 coordinate 12,788,120, forward strand.
TCTAGACCCCTACGGGACCTAACTTTTGACCTCCCTCAACACCCTCATGGCCACAGGCAAAGCCAGAGATGGAGGATAGGCAAATCTGACATGCACACAGCTCCCCCGCTAGCTGCCTCTGTGCCTTCCCAAAATGTTTTCTAGCCCAGAAGCCCATAAATTGCTTTGGAATAGAATACCAAGTGAGGATTTATTTATCATATCATTTCTGAGTGCATATTTTCTTGAGCATTTATAGATCTGTTTTTCCAAGAAGCTAAGAGTTCCTGATAAAACACGACAGATAATGATAAATGAGCATCTATGTAAGCCTAGCTGGGAGGAGGACCAGGGACTGTTAACACCCCTCCTGTGAAGTTAATCCCATTTCTTTTAGCTATTTCTTTATTAGTTAATGAGGTCTTACAAAAATGTGTGTCTGTGATGGTGTTTTAGCATCCTTGCCTCTAGGAACATTTTCAAATATTCATAAAGTAGCTCGTCTGACCAAAGCTTAAAGCAAAGGTGCATTGAGTATGAATTTTAGTCAACTTCAAATGTGGGTGGTCACAAAGCTGCTCCTGAAGTATCCTCAGTAATCTCTCTCATTGGCATCGCCAGATCTGCAGCGCTGGGTGCAAATGTGAAGGGGAACCAGGGAAAAGGTATTATTTAGGACACCAGGACTCCAAAGGGTAGCCCTGTAAGCTTTGATCCTGCCTCCTGACTGACAGCAGTGTGGCTTTCTTTTAGAAAACTGAATAACTTAAGGGAAACAAAAACAAAATGAAAAAGGAATTACCAGTCAAGCCCCTGGGAAGGAGAGCAGTGGCTAGTTCTTATTGCTCCTGGGAAGCCAGAGACCCACTTTCCCACTTGAGTTCCTTATGGTGAAGAAGGAAGAGTACAGTCTCAAAAAGTGGTTTGGTGCTCAGTGATGCATTTTTAGAGAGGCAAACCAAGGGCGTGAACTTGGTTAACGACTAAACTGAGCTCCCTGATACAATGGCTCACAGTGATTACATCTACAGCCTAGTTTTGGAGGGTCCCCCGCACCACAGCACAGTCCTAGGAACACAGCTAGAGGACACACACAGGGGGACACACATGCATCTCCAGCAGCCTCCTCTCCCCACGCATCCACACACACGACGACTTCCATCATCCCAAAAGCACATAATCCCTGATGCTTTTCCACCCTTTTATGATTTCGTTTCCTCAAAACATCACTTAAGGAAATTGACATAATGGCTGCCCTTCTATGTGTAGTTTATAAGCAAAGGGATTTTTTCAAAGGGCATCTGTAAAAATACTACTTAAGTTGTGTGAGGAACATGAACCACTTTACTTTGGTTCTGGCTGGCTTGGACTATCTGTGGTATACTTCAGCTAAGAAACCAAAAATCACGGTCCAATATTCTCCCACCTGTTTCTGCACAGGAAACCGAAATGAGCCACCAAAACGGTGCAGATTTCCTGATCCTACTTTAGAATGAGTTCGAGGAACAAATGATAGGCCAAGCTCCTCTGAGCTTCAACCCCATAGGGCAGTGCAATGAATCACAGTAGTACTGGTAGCTCAGTGCCTTCTGACATGGAATATCTATGTTCTGAAGGGCCCATTCATGTCATTGCCACTAAGACTTGTATTAATTGGAGTCTTTTGGCCTTTTTGCGTTATCAACCCCCACTCCCATCCCCAGTGAACCAGTGAAGCAAAGTTCTGGGCCATACTTCTGAAAGGAGATGACCATGTAATTCCACTCAGTACAGATTTGGAAACAGACAAGCATCATCCATTAACAAGGGCAGACAATTCAACCATTTGCCTTTGCAGCTCATTGCTCAACTCTCTGGTCATTTTAACTGGTTGTACATTTCCTCTAAATCTTAAAAAAAAAAAAAAAAACAGAGGGCGAGAGAAAAGAAGAACGGGAAAGACAAAGTCTTGAAAATAGCAATAGCATGGTAATAATGCTGCCTTGAGAAAAGCTCAGCATATAATATTATTACTCTTATGTCCCTGCCTTGGGGACATTGAGGGCACTTTGACAGCCATTATCGTTACAGAAGATACAAGCTAATGCTGGTCGTTCCAGACATAATTTTGCATTTCTCAAAAGAAATACTGTTACGTCCCAGACGTAAATGTGACTGTGTCCTGTCCTTAATGTTCTGTTACAGGTGATTCACATCACGGGCCGGCTACGACTGAGGGTGTCTCTCTCCCACGGGAGGACCGTTCCCAGCCAAATCATGGGCCTTGTGGTTGTGGCTCATGCCCTGCCTCCCCCTACGATCAATGAAGTCAGAATTGACTGCCATATGTTCGTCACTCGAGTAAATATGGACCTCAATATCATTTACTGTGAAAATAGGTACTTTGTTTTTGTTCTCATTTCCTCTGTTGTACGCTACACGTTGGTGAAGGTTGGCGTTTGCAGCGGTCGGAAGGATTTTACTCTCCCAGCGAGGCTCATTAGAAATCCTGATCTTATTTTTAATGGCTGCTTGGACTGACACCAAACATGCTTTTTATTTAAAACCTACATTGCTGTCCTGATTTCCATTAGGGACGACAATGGAATGAATCGGGATACCCAGACATCCATATGCTATAATTAAGACCCATTTTGGCCGAGAACCCAAGGAGAGAGCAGGGCTGAGACGTTCTTGGCAAAATTATGCAGCAAAAGGTATCTCTGGATGCCTCGGTCAGCCCCACTCCCTGACTACTGTCCAGGCCCAGCCTCGGGAGGCTCAGGGTTCACAGAGCTGTTCAGCACATTGCCTTAGCTGCTTGAGGGCTGGAGAATGCGTCACCACACACCAGGGGGCTTACCCAACAGACATTTCTCTCTCACAGTTCTGGAGACTGGGAAGTCCAAGGTCAAGGTACAAGCTAATGAGGTTCCTAGTGAAAGCCCCCTTCCCGGCTTGCAGATAGCGGCCTACTTGCTGGTCCCTTCCTCTTCTTATGAGGACACTAATCCCATCACAGGGGCTCCATCCCCAGGACCTCATCTAAACCTAGTTACCTCCCAAAGGCCCCACCTCCTAATACTATGGCATTGGGTGTAAAGGCTTCAATAGATGAATTTGGTGGTGGGAGGGACATATTCAAGCCACAACACATGTAGGGGGAGAAATGAGAATTTGAGGCCCCCAGAGGGAAAAGGATGAAAAAATCGGCAAACCTATTAAATAAAACGTTGTAATCCTGACGTTTGCTATCATAAATTAAAAAAAAAAAAAAAGACTCATCATATAAACGACTTGGCAGTCCTTCCTTAACACTGAGCTTTGATAAAAGGACTTTTTAACCTCTGGTTTAAAAGTTCATTTTTTCCATTAAGCACAAAGCAAGGGACAAGGAAATGGGACAGTGCCCCCTCAGACCTTTCACCCAGAAGTCACCAGCCCATCATCAGACCGATTTGAGGAAGAGAGAATCACGGGTCACAGGAAGAAGAGTGAAGGGGAACCATCCACCAATCGGTCATGGGAAGGAAGCTTCCATGATACCATCCATCTGCTGGTGCCACAGGCAGAATCATTGAGGCAGTTTTGAGAGGGTGCTTTTGTGGCACAGATTATTGTCAGGCATGAACGTAGTGTATGTTCACCGAGCCCTGGTAGTGCCTTCAGAGGCGAAATGCAAGAGCATAATGGTCAAGTAGCTCAGATAATTGACCTTTCCAGGGCCTAGCCAAGAGGAATATAGCCAGCATCTATATTCAGCCCACTGGGAAGTTCTGAGGATGTTGAGACCAAGTTAGAAATGCGTACCATTTCTGGTCAGAATTGGATTCAAAGGAAAGAATTCTCCAGGAGAAAAAAAACACCCACCTGAGCTATTAGTGTTCCATGGGGGAGAAGATACCACGCACCTATCACTCTTATTGAATAAGTAACTCTAAATCTGTTTTTCAGGTTTGGTTGGCATTTCTTAAAATTGTGATCATTGTGACTGTGTACTTGGCTATGTGTAAGGTATTCTGGAATGGCAAAAGAATATCAGGAAAGCAGCAAAATGATTAGCAAGGGTTAGCAAGGAATAATAAAGATAGTTAGCTTTTGTTGAACGCTTAGTACACACCCGGCAATATGCGAAGCTCAGCATATACATCATCTCATTTAAGCCTCAAGACAGTTCTGTGAGATGAGTGTTGCCACCGTCTTCATCACCCTCAGGCCATTTCAGTTTAGAGAGGAAGAGTAAGTGATATGCCCAAGGTCACAATTTGAACTCAAAATGTGCCAGATTTTAAAACCAGGCATTTAGCCACATATGGGCCTTCCTGCATTACTTGTCACTCTTTTTTTTCTAGAGAAGTCAGGCCGATTGCTAAGCAAGCAGTCCAACTAACCAGTGAAGGAGACCTGTCATATCTATGCATCCACTGAAGAACACAGTCCTAGTCCACAAAGCTGTGTATCCTGATTAAAAATATAGAATGCTGGAGATGAAGCTCCAACCCAGGGAGGCAGATAGAAAGGCTGATGCAACCTGTGGCTTTACATCTTTGAAAACCTATGTTGGGCTCCCTTGATTCAGATTTTACTACCATTACTCCCTCCGAAAAACAGAGCCTCATCTTATTGACCTACTCCTGGTGATTGTCCTATCCCAAAACCCTCACTTAATTTTCATTCCTGTGATCAAAGATTGATTAATTCTACTTCATGGACCTGAGTGCCTTATGGTGCCACTCCAATAATTGAGATCATTTTCTGTGACCCACTTTAAGCCTTTTTTCTTCCCTTAAAAAAAATTGTTTTCCACAACCCCTTATTAGCCAATACAATATGGCATTAATTCTCAACTGATGATATGAATTATTTTAAAAGGACCTGTGTTAAAAGTAACTGCTTATTTGACCTGAGGAGATAGCATACCTTATGTGCCAGCCACTGTGCTATGTTCATTTCATTTCATTCATTAATCCCCTGGCCAATCTGTTAAATTGCTTTTATACATAAGGAAACTGAGGCTCAGAGTCACAGGCTCTGGTACATAGAAGTGCTTCAAATATTTTGAAGGATTTCATTCCAATAAAGCATAAACTAAAGAACATCTTCCCTAAAGTATGGCTGGCTTTTCCCCAGGGTTTATTGGTTAATTAGGGAACTGCTACTAGCAACTCAAGCCCTCTTCTGGACTCTAGAGACCACTCTTCTCCCCTGCATTCCCTAGGACGGCCGCACACAGGGCTGACATCAGATGCTTTCAGAGGAGCTGGCAAATTTCAGAAACACCAATGAGGGCCTTTTAACGACATCCTTGTTCACCCATTTATAGAAAAGGGGTATAAACAGAGCTTAGAAAGGTGCTAATGGTTTTAGGAAAACACCAACTAATAATCTGCCTTGCTACCAGAAAACCATGGGGTTATAAAGCTCTTCATACTGCCCCCATTTTGTCTCGTCTTACCAAGAATTCTAGTTTGGCCAAAAATCTTATTTAATATTAGACATTGAGAAATCTACTCACTGGATAGTACATTTTAATTGTATTCCACATTATTCTGGTTTGGTTTTGTTCCTTATTTCCCTGCCTTGGAGGTCAGCTTGAACTCTCCAGCAGTGATCTCAGAGGTTTCTTAAATATGTTCTTTCTAAAGACTCACTTCCTATTTGGCTCTGTCATAAGCCATAAACCATAAAAAGCACAGAGACAGTAAAGAGAATAAACAAAAGATATGTTCCGTTTTGGACCGCCCAAAACCAATCTGTACCTGGACAGGGAGGAGGATAATAAGCATTTTGACGTCTTTGTGTAAATCAGGGCAGATCCCCCCCTCCCAACATGTTTTCCAATTTCTGTTCTATTTTTCTGTGCTCCTGCCTGAGGACATTGACGTGTGCACAATCAATGACACGGGCTTACACACACGTACTGTCAAGCACAAGCCTGGAAGAGCTGCTGAAATGGTTTAAAAGTTTCTGTGTGGAATCCACCACAAAGTACCAGTTAAAAGGGCCAGGAGTGAAAGCTGAGCTCCCAAATGACTAAGGCTGAAAAAGATAATACCCCCAGGCATCTGTATGTCTCAGCATTTAAATTATATCCCTTGAATGCCAATTTGGACTTTGTGCCAAGAAGCAGTTGAAGCCCTTTTTCATGGAAATACCCAATAGAAGACCAATCTGTTTAAATGAAAGGTGTCTCTAATCATTTGGTATCACCATAACATGTTTTTATTTTATTATGTAACCTTGAATTATCTTGGCCTCTAATGAGGATCTTGTATTGTTACTGATTCTCAATAATTTCATGGAATTATGTTGTCCAAATGTGCCTTCTGATGCCAAAAAAAAAAAAAAAAAGAAAGAAACGAAAAACCTGTCTCATTATTTAAACACAGTTGCTTGATCTAGCACATTTCCCTACTTTTGGAAAAGTCCGACATCCTTTAAGGAAACCATCTTATCTGTAAAGGGCTTCCTTTCCCTCAGGGTGCCACCTCTCCCAGGTACCCTGGTATAATGAAAACCGTAGGCAGATTCGTTTCTAAGCCATTGAACAATTTCTGTATTTCCTCCCCTTCTGAATTCCATCCTGTGTTCCTCTCTCTGCAGGATTAGTGATTATATGGACCTGACCCCTGTAGACATTGTAGGGAAGAGATGCTATCACTTCATCCATGCCGAAGATGTTGAGGGCATCAGACACAGTCACCTAGACTGTAAGTACCTCTTGTGTGTGGGGACAGCCTGGCTGGGGTCATCTTTCTCTCTCTCTCTATCTCCCTCTCTCTCTTCTCTCTGCTGTCTGTTTGGTTTTGGTGCTGATTTCTCCCTGAGATGACTGACTGTCAGCATGCAGGGGAGGAAAAGTGAGACATAAATCACTTCAACTTGTGTTGGAATTAGATTGAAAGTTGGAACTCAGGCCCAGAGAAGTTGCTGGATTTTTAGGCCCTCACATGGGATGTTGTGGTCTCTTGTGCTCTCTCTCCCATGAAGTGATGGGGGAACCTTTGTCTTAAGTGCTTTCTTGACCCTTTCATTTTCCAGAGAGTGAGTTCCACTCTGAAATTAGTGGTCTCTGTTGCAAGATATATGTGGGAGAAGACAAGTTCAGACAGACCAGAGCCTATAGCAATTCCTACTTGACTGACCGCACAACCGGGGCAAGGAGGAAGCCAGACCACAGGGGCAGAGCACATCGTGTGGACACGGCAGCTCTTAAAGGCAGTGTCTTTTCACTGTTATTTCTGGACAGAGGGTTATTCAGTGGAACAGATACCTCCATCTCCTGACTCCCAGGAGAGAGGAACTCATCTCAGCTCTTTGAGTCGATTCCCAGCTCCTGATTCACAAGTTGAACCTCCAAGGCATCTTTTTTTGGCATCTAAAGAAAGGAAGACCAGCAGTGTTCTGCCCAGGTCCAAGCAGAAGCCCCCACACTAGTGTCCCATGCAGTTTCCCTCATCAAACTTGGTGGGCCGTTTCCACTGTGTGTGGAAGGGCTCTGACAATCCCCTGAAACATGAGGCATGGTCTGCAGAACCTCTGAGGAAGAGCCTGCCCCTTTTCCAACCAGAAATCCTTTTTATGAACAATCACCAGACTCTTCCTCAAAGACGAGGGCCCAACGAGCTCATCTTCCTAGATGGTTCTAAACCCAGTCCTGAACTCTGGTTTTAAATACATGCAGGGTGCCACAAATGAGATAGGACGGCTTGACGATCATGTTTTCCTGGTGGCCCTTCAGTCTACTTCCTCTCCCCTTTCCTGGCGTGGCTGAGGAGAGCCGGCTCAGGTCTTTCCTGCTCTTTGCAGTTGTTTGCTCGTTTTAAACTCACATCTTCCAAAGCATAATGGCGGGACGGTAAGCCAGCCAGAGTCTCAAAGTGTGAGCATCTCGTACTGTTTTTTACGCCTGCATTAGCAACATGGACATGGGACCTAGTTCAGTGTCAGGTTTTGTATATATCATGTCTCTGGGAAAAGCCTGCCTGCGAGGCCGCTCTCCAGCAAATTCTGCTCCCGACACTGAGCGCGTGCCTTGGTATTGCACACCAGGGATTTAGGGAACACACTTGTTGCTAAGAATGAATGGGTGTTGTGCATCGCAGAAGCAGATGGCTCTTCAATTAATTGGGGGAAAAAAATGATGCTGTTTTCTGAAAAGAAACATCAGGTTCTTTGTAGCTGGGAATTTAGAGAAGATGGAGAAAAATCAGGATCTTTGGAGGAAGCTCTGAATGTATTTGTAGACCAATGTATGCCAGAGATCCAGACTTTAAAAATGAATATATTGTTTTTAGGACGCTGTCATGGACCATGTGTGTGGGGAGAGAAGGGTGCTTTTTCATTTTGGAATCTTAATTGAGGTCTAACTTCAGAAACCTGGTGCTGACAAAAAAGAACTATGTCATCCTCAGTTATTATTTGGAAAACGTCATGCTATCTCTCTGGGATTTGATTTACAGCTTGAAGAAACACAATTCCTCAGGAACAGTGAGCTAGGGCAGTTCATTTCTTCCCATGAAGCAAAGGTCTCCAACAAATATGTTTGATGCCATTCTTTCCGATCTACTTTTATCTCATTTTCAGTAACCAGAATAATTTGAGAGGGCTGAAAATCAACTCTGCCATTCACTATTGTGCTAGTCCCCTAATTTTGCTGGTATCTTGCCAACTAATAAACAGAGAAGGTATGCTTTTAAATTCTGTGATTTTTTTCATTACTTGATATTGACATACTGGCTATTGCTTTATGATTTAGCCTACTAACAATGATTGAGTTCACTCTTTCAACTCATACACACGACTTCTAATTTTAAGTTCTTTTAATAACCTCAAACACAAGAAAAACAAATAAAATGAGCTGATAATTCTGCACAGTAAAATACACTTCACATATTTAGCTATCATGCTGTGGAATAACTCCACAATGTCAAGTAGCACACAATTAGTAAAACTGTAGGGGGAGGAAAAGGAGTGTTTTGATCCTGAAGAATTTTGATCCTAATCAGATTGAAATTTCAACGTTCTTGTAGTGCTTAATATCTTCAATCACACACACACACACAAAAAAAAATCAAACTGATGCCAATGTCAGGTTTTGCATTCTGTGACTGAAATAAAATGCTAAAATATACAAATGCATCTCGCTTTGTACAATAAACATTAACATCATTATAAAGTAAGATTGAGTCTAAAATTGTGTGATGGAATGTCTGATGTTTACCTAATTCTCAAACCAAAGCCAGCCCAGTAACAAAATGACAGAGCATGTAATAAGTCTTGGTTGTGTAAACACTGGAAGAAAAGGCAAAAAGCCAGCACAGCATCTTGCTTGTCCAAAGCCCTAGGCTATTACTGAAGGATGCCTCAACTGTACCTTCTTGGCAGAAGAAGGTCATGGTGACAGAGAATCAGCTCAAGAATAAGATAGAATTCTAAAACAAAGGGATGGTTAAAAAATAAACCGCATTAACTATTTAGCTTTTCTTCCTAGAGCTATTGGCACAACTCCTGTGCCTGTGCATGAAAGACAGGTTTTAGCCCATCTGATAATATTTCTGATATTTTGATATCTGTCTTATGTTCCAGTTTATGGATAAAACTTAAAAAAAAAAAAGACTCCATAGTCTTTGATAACTCAAAATGCTATCTTTATCACTTATATCTTTTTCCTAGCATAGGCATCTGTAAATCCGTAGATGAACTTGTCTCTAGAATAAGAAAAGTAAAAGGGAATCTCAGCTGCATCAGGAACTGGCAACTTCCATCAGTTGAACCAAGAACTTTGGACCATTCACTCTCCCACTAAGTTAACATGAGACGCCTGATAGTACACTGGCTTTCAACATAAAGAATCACTAAGAATCGCATTATCTATACCAACATGGTGGGTGAGTGAAATTATACTGGGATTCTAAGACCAAGGGGGTTGTAGGACCTCTTCTTTCACACTGTGACCAAAGACCTCTCTGATTTTTTTCTCCTTATGCTACCTCACTGGAGTCATTGAACCCAATTTCACTGATTCTCCAGGGCAAATTGACACAATCAACATTTCGAGGTTTGAATTTTAAACTACTCATGTAAGCAATTATTTGAGCATCTTTGCCTAGCAGTCTCCAGTTCTCCATTGCTCGGGAGGTACCGATCTCCAGCTGACTGATCAGGCCTCCCTTGAGTCCGACGCCCCGGTTAGCTGGAGCACAGGAGAGCAGCGCCACCATCTACTACTCTACCTCTGCCGCCAGCCCAAATACAGACGGGCAAGCCACGAATGCTAAACCAAATGGAGAAACAGGTTTTGCATTTCTCATTTGTCCCTTTTAATCCAACCTTTTGTCTGTAGAAGTTGCTGGATTTGTCTTAAGATATCCCCAGGGTCCTTTCCGGGTCAAATGAGCAACTCTCTCAAACCTAGAAAGAGTGGTGGAGGGAAACTTCTCTTCCCTCTATGATGTGCTCCACTAGCAAGGCTTGAGGCTCTGTAGCTGTGGGACGTTAGTGAAAAGGAGCCAGAAAGGATAGAAGTGGTAGCGTTTCTCCCCTCCTAGGATGCTACCCAGGATGAGGAAACTCTGGAAGAGTTCTTTCACCAAGAAAGAAGGACTTCCAGCTTGTCTGTGAGAGCCTATAGAGAAAGCATGGCCCACCCGATATATTTGAGGGAGCATTAAAAAAAATACAGTAGCCTTGGTCTTTATTTCTTAATTACAAAATTTTATCCTTCTTGACAAAAGTCATGCACAGCTACCTGGAAGAATGCATTGCATGCTGTTTGCATCAATAACCCCTACGCTTCCCTCCTGAAGGCGTCTCATCGCCAAATGCAAGCCGACTGCTTAATGCAGGACTAATTAGTATATCCCCTTCCAGTCTGCAGGCCCTCCATTGTAATTCCTTCCCAGCTCATTTTTTTCCACAACCGAGCATCAATCAAAGTAAGTGCCCTGCCTGCCTCGGAAACACAAGATGTCCTCCATGCATTTGTCATCTGCCACACAAACAAAGGGGGAATTTAATTGTTGATCTGGGTATGCAGCCACCGCACACAGTAAAGGAAGCTGCAGTGTGGGGAGAGAGGACGGCGCAAAGTTTGGTGGGTGGGCCAAGTACAAATAGCACAGAGGACTTCTTTCTATTCTCTGATCTTAGCCTTCTTCGGAGCGGGGCCTTCGGGGATTTGGCTGCGACCTGATCATTGGCTGGACTTTTTCCCAGAGCAAATGAGCTTTTCCTCTTCTTCCATATGAATATGAAAATGCCCCTGAAAGATGATGTGTGTTACAGCTACCACGTCAGATTGTTTTCAGAAGCCAAGTCAGTCTGCATCATGTGCCTCTCCATTAACCAAGACGGATTGTCACATGGAGACAAAATAAAGTCAGGGTTTTATGCAGAAGTGAATTACCGGTATTATTTTACTTCTTTTTTTTTTTTTTTCCTTCTTTTCGGGAAAGTACCGATTTTGGCTTTTCTGATCCAAAAGCAGGCAGATAGAGAACAGAGACCAACAAGGGCCTAACTCTCAGCTGAGTGTCCTTGCTCCCCTGCATTATAGAAACGCCTACCCCCAGCTTAGTGAGTCCAGATCTGCGATTAACAAGATCCCTAGCAGACTCCCATTCAGGTTAATGTTTGAGGACTGACTATACTAGTATGTCAAAAGCACTCTTGTACATGAAGTAAAAGTAAATACAGACTGATTAATCATCTTTTTTTAAGATTTTATTTATTTATTCATGAGAGACACATATATATAGAGAGAGAGAGGCAGAGACACAACACAGGCAGAGGGAGAAGCAGGCTCCATGCAGGGAGCCCGACGTGGGACTCGATCCTGGGTCTCCAGAATCAGGCCCTGGGCCGAAGGCGGCGCTAAACCGCTGAGCCACCCGGGCTGCCCCTAACAATCTTAAGCGCTTCATTTTCCCCTCCAGTTGGTTGAATTTTGTGACTATTAGTAAAGTACAAGTAGCGACTTGGCTCTGAGGGTATGTCAGTCAGGGTTCAAATGAAACGAGTACATAACTACTTGATAAAGAGATGAACTTCTTTACAAAGGTGTAAAGTTTTGAACATCAGTGGAGAAAGCTAATAGAGTGTAAACAGAAATAATAGTCAATTTGTAGGCAAAAGGAGGTGTTTTGGGTTTTGTTTCCCCAGGTTAATCTTTTTCCAAGTACTTGTTGTATGTGTGAATACAAACAGTAACATTTTCCCTGTTCAAATTCATCTAACATCTGTGAGTATTTACTATGTACAAAGCTTTGTGGTATTGCAATAAGGTTTCCAAAATAACTAAGGTGTGGTCTCTACCTTCCAGCAGCTTACATACTAGTAGGGAAGATAGCACGAAAACAGCCAATTTTGAAAACATAGTATAAAAAAGGACTATTGAGATGTATGAACAAAACACAGAACCCCTGAGATGGGGGGTCAGGGAGGAGGGCAGGGCAACAAGGGAGGATGAGAAGTCCCAGAGACAGCACATCTGCCCTGGAACTTGAAAGAGGATGGCAAGAAGCCAAGGTGGCAGGAGGTGGGCAGAGGTGCAGGGTCAGGGACATTCCAGGCTTAGAAGAGCATAAAAGGACACAGAATACAACAGTACACAATCTTTCCTCGCTGCCCAGGAAGTAAGCTGGAACTTCGAGAGGACAGAGATATATTCTAAAACAATCCTAACGTTGATCCCTGGGCTTTTCCTTATTACTATTTCAATCCGTAGCTGCTTTTATTATCATAAAACAGAACATCTAATATCTGAGAGAAACTAACCCATTGCTCTTATAAAACATGCTCAAAAAAAAAAAAATACTTCTAAGACTTCCATTTTAACCTAAATCAAACTAAATAAAATCAGTTCCATCATTTCTAGTACATTATACAAGATTAAGAACAAAATGCTGTTTTATGTTTTATAACTACTTTCCTTAAAATGTTGATTTACTGATACCTTGCGTTCTCTCAAAAAAAAACTCAGACTTCCTTGTTTAATACAAATGAGTGGCATGGGGATTTAATTTGTGTATGTGTTTAGCATACAATGATTTTTCCATAAATTTTGTGTTAACTAAGGATCAGGTCACTTGAACCTCTTGATGAACTCCGCATCCCCTCTGGCTTCCTAGAATTTTTGGCAGGGCACATCGACTAGAATGCATCCCGTTACTGAGTAACAGAAAACCCAAGCAAAAATGACTTAAACTTTCTCTGTAATCATCTTTCCTTTCTCTTCATGATCAAAACAGAGCTGTAGCACTGCCCATCACCAGTTCCTCACAAGACAATGCCCAAAGTCAGGAAAGGGTCAGTCACTATTTTGTGTTCATTTTTGAAAGAAAATGCTCATACAGGCCCTCCAGTAGAGAGAAGCCCCCCTATATCTCATTGTCCAGCATTTCATCAAGTGCCCAAGCCTAAGCCACACACTAGATGCAATTACCAGGTCTGGCTTCAACAATCAAGGCTTGTCCCCCCTTGGGACTTGGGAAAGTTGCCTTATCCAGGAACAAGTGATAGAAGAGCTGCACAATACACAACGTGCTGACTGCAGCTCACACTGCTGCAGGATCTGTAGGAAAGTTGTTGTGAGTCAGTCCGAAGAGTTCACAAGAAGCACATTTTCTTCTTCTATCTTTCTTTTCCCTTATTATTTTACCTCGCATGAGAAGATGAATGTTAGCTGAACCTACTTGTGGTCATTGTTTCATAATATATGTAAGCTGAGCCACTGCCACGCTGTGTGTTTAAACTCACACAGTGATGTATTTCAATTATTTCTAAATAAAACTGAAAAAAAAAAGGAGTAGCTGCTCAGTGGACAACCAACAGTGACTGCTACATGGGAGAATCTGACACATTTTCACAACAAAGTATCTGGGTTTCTGAAAAATCTACACAACAGGTGAACAAATGACATTTACCTGGGCTCCTTTAAGTATTGCTGATTTTGCCAAACATGCGTTCTCTATACCTATGCCTCACCCACCTATGTATTTCTTGTTAAAGAGGTTTAGTGGACTTCATAAAATGACCTCCTCCAGAAACACAGGGTTCACGAGAGACATAAAGTAAATCTGAGGCAAAGATCCAACCTTATCCTTCTACCCTGTTTTAGTTCTCCCTACATTGTAGCTTAACCGTGCCCAACACTTCATTTTTAAAAGGAGGTGATGAATTCCCCCAGGCCAGGTCAGACCCCTGTGCTTTCAGACCCTCATCCCACTTCCCATAAGAGTTATTACGTTTACAAGTTTCTCAGTGAAGATGATTAAGTATCTGTCTCCCATAGAAAGGCAAATCGAGGTAAGTCCTATATTTTCAGAATGAAGAAAACTTCTCCAATGGTTCTCAACGAGAGAGACCTCCCCGTGGGTCTCACTGTCCGGTGTTCCACCACTTTCCAAACCTAAAGCAATCACTGGTAAGGGAGTGGAATTACCATGACCAATACTAATAAAGGGACAGGCCCACGACCAATTTTTGTGGACTTTGAGATCCCTGGTGCCTGGCACAGAGTCAGTAGGCACTCAAAAGAATATCCATTGAATGAGTGGATAAATCCACCATTTCCTTCATTTCCTCACCATAAATTTTTCTTAATTCCCTGCTGAAGAGTTCACGGCTTCCCTTATATGGCAAATCCCGTCCCCCCCACCCCCACCCCAATACCACCACCACCAAAAAAAAAGCATAAGGGCTAAGAAATACCTGTCCTTAAGTATTTTAGGTCAAGAAGGGCAAGAATGAGTGGCACAGAAACTCTGGCCGAATTGAAACAGTTTGAAAAAAATCTGAGATCTCGGACGTCACTCCTGCCAACCATCACTGATTTTTTCCTGTCCTAGAACATACCATCAGTGTTCAAAAGCCTTGGTCTCCCATTCAGTACATTATCATGAAGAAAAGAGGAATTTATTTTTTAAACTTAACAAATTGACATTTCCTAAATCAATGAAAAGTTTTCTGCATGATTCAATATTAACAGTTAATAAAAATCTATCCATTGGCAGTGGTATAGGAAAAAACCTCTTCTGAGGTGATAAATCACACAGATAGCAATTCAAGCAGGGCCTGTCATTAGTGTATTAGGGGGAAAATCCATAGATGATGCATAGTCATTCACAGACCATCCACAGGTCTTCTGTCCTCAAGCTCGTAACTCACGTTAAGTATCAAATATCATTAAACTTTACCAAATATTGCTCGGCACATAGACTCACAAAAAAAACAAAAAACCAATTTGTGGATGCCCGCTATTTAAGACATCTAGCTCACTAATTGCAAAATCTATAGGAAAGTCTGCACAGCATCAAAGCCTTGGTTGATCCTATGAGCAGTTCTAAATGAAAAACCGTCTCGATTGCAAGTAAATAAAGCACTTAATGCACAGTTTCTGCCTCTAATGCTCTTTCTCCTGTGGGTTTTGAAAATGACCTTCCTGTAAGCATCAAGGACTATAACTTTTAGATAAAGAAACTTGTTCCTATTTTAAGTCTATGTCAGGTTCATTCGCCTATAGCCCACAGTTTTTCAAAAGCAGAGGAAAAAGTAATCCAGAATTAAAAAAAAAAAAAAAAAAAAAAAAGTCCTGTTTCCAGAATGAAGTTCCCTGTCAGCCTGCCTTGGGCCTTAGGTGGAGAAGCAGAGATTAAAGAGTCAGTATTCTTTTTCATGTTTCATCTGCCAGTTTTGTGAATGTAGAAAGGAAACCAGTGGCTACAGCTAAGCACCCAACTGTGGTATTAAGTAGAAAGGTGTGATTCTAGCGCACACACACCACCCCCCCTCACTTGCACACTCTTCACATTAGTGAATTCAGAAATAATATTCGAGTTCCTGGGAGACAGCACCCCCTCTCCATTCTCTGCAGCCACTGATGAAGGTACCTCCCGGCCGGGTGAATGGCGCCGCAGATGCGTCCTCATATCTCCATGACGATAATGAAGCTCTTTGTTCAGCTGTGTGAATGTGAAGTGTGCAATCTCCGATGATCTCACCATTTCCTATTTATTCTATACTTACCTGAATACGCCAAGTATTGCAGCTTTTTAATGCATATGCAAGCCACTAAAATGTCCTTTTGTGAGACACTTCGCTAAAAGACCGCTTTTGATATGTGTTCTTCATCTCCTCTCCAAACTGAATTAGACTGCTTCCTTCTTTTTAAGACACAAGTAACTCACTATTTAGATTCTTTGGCTTTGATTTGGTAGAACGGCCCAACAGGAAGAGACCATGTTCTCTTTTTTTCTCCATATTTCTGAAGGCAAACTTGTACTGATTTGTTTTGATTTACTAACAGAATTATGTTCCTGCCACAGACACAGGCTTCCTTTATGTCCTCTCAATCATCGGTCTATTTCTGGGGACAGAGTTTTCCCGAGGAAAACTGAAATCCCTCTGTTGGTGGCTGTGTGCAGAGCCATGGATGTGTGCCTCGGCGAGAGCTCCTGGGGCTCAGGGGGGAGGAGCTCCCCTCTAGGCCCAGCGCTCCTTGGACGCCACCACTAGGCTCAGACCAAGAGACCGACCAGGTGACATTTTTCAAAGGTATTCAAGAAAACTGAACACGCAGTCTTTTGTGGGGCAAGTGTGTATTTGACATAAGGGGTCACGTGTCCTAAAAAATCGGAAGTTCCCTGCAGTTTTCTCTTAAGTGAAGCGTATGGGTCATGCCCTTCGCAATCAGGGGTGGGTGGGATCTTGACGCTAAATAGCCCCAAACTGTCAAACCAGCAGCACTGGAGCGGTTCAACCAGGAGCGTTTACATCTCCTTGTTCTATTCTTCTCACAAGCGTGGGGCCACCCTGTCCTCGAAAGAGCACAGCCTGCAACTCAAAGGCAGCCTTAGCTTGGAACATGGGGTGGTGCTGAGGGCAGCTACTTGGTTCCTCTTGGAGCAACAGCAGCCGAGAACAACTGGTCCCACCCTAGACTTCCAGCCAGGGAACAAGTTCTCACGGGGTAGCAGAGGTGCTCAGAATTACACCTGGGACCATTCGAGATTATAAGTGAACCTGGGGGAAACGTACCCATCCCCTCATATCTCCTTGAGTGCCCTGTAAAATCTCAGTAAAGGCCCCTCCGATGTTGTGAGATCCCTGAATGCAAACGAATTCCTATGGTACAACTTGAAAGACATAATTCTAGAGATGTTATGATATGATGGGTGAATCCAGTGAGGGGAACACGGGCTGCTCTACCCGAAGTTTCAGACACCAAAAAGTAAACTTTGAGATAAATCAAAGAGAAGATGCCAGGTTTCATGTTAAAAGTACTCACGCCATATCCCGGTACAGAGCTAAAAATATGACCCGCATATAAATTTTCTTTCTCTCTGCTTCCTCTCTTTTTAGTTTGAGCACACTGTTATGAACTTCCTCTGCAGCTCATTGGTTTGATGACTCTATCTCTTTTCAAGGGACAATTAGCTATTTTTTGAGGACTTCCATATCAAGTAACTCACATCGTGCCTTTTTCAGAGTTTCCCCACAAAAGAGATTTTAGGAAATAGCCTGACACAATCATTCTCTCATTTTTCCCCAATATCGAAAGCTAAAACTCCCAAATAAAAACAACAGCCACTGGATTAAAGAGAATTGAAAAAGTTCTTGTGTTTTTTCAAGTTGTCTAATTTATTACAAACTAAAAATCTCTTTCAAACTGGCACCAAGGTGGCTTTTCTTCTTGAGCTGATTAGGACCACATGAGCTCAGGAAAAGCTGTCAGATCCTGCCTCTGGCGCAGCTGGAATGATCCAACTGATTTGCCAGTATGATTTTTTTTTTTTTTTTTAAAGAAAGAAGCTTCATCCCCAAGTCATAAATGTATATTCTGGAGCCCCAAGCAAAAATTATTCCTGTTCATTCTAAAAGAAGCAAAATTCTATTGTGACTCCTTTTTTATGGGACCTCCCAGAAAACCAATACAACCAGGGCAGTATTTGAGTGACCATTTCCCGCTGTAGTAGGAGCTAACTCAGTGCCTTCTCTCTCCCTGTCTGGCTTGCCACTGACGCATGGAGGTCTCCTTCAGGAAGTCCTCAGGGAATTGCCATGATCCAGGTCCAGGCCGGAAGGTGTCTTTACCTCTTCCGAACCACTTTCAGTCTGGCCCGGGGCAAATGAATGGAGTAGGTGAAACTTGTTTTCTCCAACTGACCACAATGGGCTCCCAGATCTGTTTGTGGCATTGACCACAGCAAGCTAAGGCATTCAAGTAGCTGCCTGACCCCCCAAGGAGTCTGGGAGGGGGGGTCCGTTCCTTGGGGGTCCTTCCACAATACTTCCTCATGTGACCACCTGCCAAGCCTGCCTCTCCCAAGTAGGTCTGCTCTCTTTGCTAGATGGCCTTTGGCCGGGGGATGAGGAAGGCTGCACTCCTGGCCATGCTAAATTTGTATTTCTTCTTGGGAAACAGAGTCCTGTAGCCTTAGCTCCAGAAGACAAGGCCACATTCTGAGTCTTTCAGCCCCTTTCACTGCACGTAGGCGGAGCTCACTGGGGAGGGAGATGTTTTGCTGGCTGTACAGTTCAGAATTGAGATTTTGTTTCTCTCTTTGTTTAGAAGTAAGAGAAAGTATTATAAGGAATGGGGGTGGGGGGATCTTTACATTGATTCTACAAATTCTAATTTAACTTTGGAATTCCTGTCTCACTTTGCCCCTTTCTGTGCACTCCCCCCTGGAGATAACGTTTTCACTTCGCCTACCTACGTCTGGTCAAAGTCCGGTCCGGAATCCCCAGCCGGCCTGGGCCGATGTCAACTACTATCTCAGTGTTTTCTTCATGTGGGATTTTGAAAAGGGGTCTCTGGGTCTCCTTGCCCTTGTTAAAAAGTACCAGATCCATCTGAAATTATTCCTTACTCCAGATACACAGCAGATGGGATTAGACACCAACCGCTGACTGGGGTGCTGGAAGTTTCTCTGTGTGAAGATAGTGGGCAGAACTTCATGACCCGTCATTCCTCTATTAATAGTTAACCAGGTTGAGAGGATTTGAATAAAAGCACATCTTGTTGCATGCAACAACGGTTTGACAGAAGAGCTGTATGGCAGAGTGAGTATTTTACTGCTTTCAGCCTCACCACGCAGTTTTGTAGCCCGGGAACCCATGCATGCAGAATGGCACAACTTACAATCGCCGACAAAAGGAGAGCACAATGCTACCTGTGGAGCCTCGCCACCGCCACCGCCACCGAGAGAAGATGACAGTTCCGGGCCTTACAAATACCCTAAACTGTTGAATGGCCTCAGAGTAGAGTAGAGCTTGCCCCTATTTGAAGCGCTCATCAAAGCGAACGAATCTTTCTCGAGCAACTGTGAAGACATAATTATTAAATTTTACAAGCATCCTTTTGGTGCATTGTGAGGAAAAGGAAGAATAGGAGGAAAGCATCGGTGCTTCTGTGTTTACGGACAGAGGACGTGGAGGGAGATTTGTGATCACTTTTAGAGCCGGGAAGAGCAGCTCAGACACGACGGGATGAGCTTCAACGGCCTCAAAATGCGGCTCTTCTCCAAAGTGACTTCCTTTTACCCATCCAACCCCCCCCCACAAAAAAAAAAATCAAAATGTACTTCATGAAACTATTGTATATGAAGCACTTATTAGCCGTAATTAAATGGACAATATGAATTTACTACGTCTTTAGGACTCTGGCTTGTTCTGGTTTAGAGCAAGATGATTAATGCAAATACATATTACTTGAGATAACCATTTAGCAGCTAATTTAGCCAAATTTATTACAGCAGTTAGAGGTTTTTCATTTTAGCAGACGGAGACAAGGACATGCCAAAAAGTGGGCAACGTGGACGAGTGCACACTGCCCTCTAGTGGCCAACCAGCCGGCGCGCTTTCGGGGGTGTGGAGTCCCTGCGATCCCCAGCCAAGTAATAACCGCAGGTTTTTCACATTTCCGGCATCCTTTTAAACCATTCCTTTCCATAGCACTTTATTTCAGGGGATGATTTACTGCACTTTCCCCTTTTACTAGCTCAGGAGTACCCAGATACAAATCAAATCAATTTCAACTTGGCAAGATTTTGGTTAAAGTATCATTTTTAACATCTGCATTTTAAAGCTCTCCTTCAGTGGGTATTTAATGGCACCGTTTCACATTACTGATTGTTTTTACTTGTTCCTTCATCTGGGGCCATATTTCAGAGCGTGTGTGGAGCTGTCACTCTGTTTGGCTCTAGCCAAGTCAATTCCGTGCCTCCCTTAGGCCAGGGTTTCTCCCTGACTTGGTCGGGGGATTTATTTTGTTCCAACAGTCAGTAAAGTCTCACCAGAATTTCCCCGGATTGACCAATGTAAATTTTGTTCATACGCGGACTATAAATTCTGTTAGACAAGATCAAAAGGAACAGATGTAGGAGGACACTGGTTGATGCTGCTTGCACTCAGGTGAAATGATCAAAGACAGGGTAAAGCATCTTCGGAACCATTCAAATATCTGGGATCTCAAAGAGATCTACCTCGCAGCTATGAATAAATCACATACAGATTTTCCTTTGTTAGCGTCTGACGTCAAACCCATTGACAATATCCACACCACATTAGGTATTCTGTGAGCCAACAAGATTTGTAGTCCTTTTATTCTTCCTTTCACACCATGGCTGCCCAAAACGGAATAAAGTCCTGCTACAAATGCTAGTAACCCTCGCTCCACTGAATTGTTGATTTTATTTGTCCTACTAATGGCATTCTACATTAAGCATACAGAAGGGCACCCCTGGCTTAGTGTGGTGTGGGACCCCCCCCTTTCAAAGCTTGCCGTTCTACCGAGATGAAAATCATTTGGTCCCCATCTTAATACACAATGCCTTCTGTTTTGTTCTTTTTTCCCCCAGTGCTGAATAAGGGCCAGTGTGTGACGAAGTACTATCGTTGGATGCAGAAGAATGGAGGATATATTTGGATACAGTCTAGTGCCACCATAGCTATTAATGCCAAGAACGCAAATGAGAAGAATATCATCTGGGTGAATTATCTTCTTAGGTATATTTTCTAATTCTTTTTCATTTCTGTGTCAGTTATAAAATATGCAGCCCACGGTTAATAGCTGACATGTCTTATTATCTTTTGGCGGTATCTGGTGTGGAAATATGTGGAAATTCTGCTTTTCCTTCCACAAGATGCAAAGAAATATGGAAAGATCAGAGCAATGTTGGAGGGGACTTCCAGGGCAGACTCACAACATTTTTAGTAACTCTTGGTCTGTCAACATTTGGGCAGCTCTGCAGAGGTTGCTTTGGCTTCCCCCACAAATGGTCAGGCTAGAAAGAAAGAAAAAAAGTGACAGACTTTTGCCGACAGATGAAGCATTCAAGAGGCACCTCCTTCTCCCCACCCCATAAACCTACACTCGTGCATTCCAATCCTTGAGAAAATTAAGCAAAAGGGCATGGGGAAAAAGTGGCAGGGTCCATTATATCCCTCCTGTATCCCATCCCTTTGAAACCTTAAGCATATTACACAGCATTTGATTCCCTAGGCATTCAAGTTTTGGTAAGCCAAGTGGGCTGCTTTGCCGGAATCAAGGCAATATCGGTATATAAATGAAAGCAATCTTCTTTTGCCTCGTGCCATGGAACTTTGGTCTAGTTTTACTGCTATTTTAATGTGCCCACCAATTTACATCCATAAATGAGGCCAGGCTCAACAAGCTTCCTAAACTCTAGTCTGCGACCCCTCTTCTCTCTCCTTCCTCATCTCTCTCCTTCCTCATCCAAAGCATTTTGCCTTTGGAGTCAACCAAGCAAAAAGAAAACCAAGACCTTGGTTGGGCTGCTTTTGGGGGCAAAATTTCCTGGAGGTCTCCCACCGTTTCCGTCATGAAACTATGAGAATGCTCGCAGCCTGGCTGCCTCCCGTCACTGTCATTCCAGTTTTTGGCTTCTCTTGGCCTAAAGCCACCAAGCAGAACCCAACACGTGGTCTGAATAGGAACGCTTCCAGTAGGTCTTATGAATGGAAGTTGGTGCCCTTTGGCTGATAATCTAGACAGGGAGTACCTGAATCCCATTTTTCTCGGAGACAGCCAAATGGAGCCGAGATGCTGACAACCATGGCTCATCAGCACACTGACCCTTCAGAGTGTGTTCACGTACATTGGTGATGACTTGAAGGCATGAATGTGCTTGCTACCAATAGCATATCAATCAGACACTAATGATTATTGCTCTAGAGAGGGCCTTAATGTGCACCACTTAAAAGAGTCTTCATTTATCTACTTTCTTTTTCCTTTTCTGACCTCTTCGACGCTACAGTAATTCTCTCCAAAGGTCCAAGTATGTGTATTTAATGTGGCTTTCTCCGAGGCCTGATTTTCATGTGAACTTTCTCCTGTGTTCGTGATATGCTCAAGATGAGTTCTGATGCCAAGGAATCCTTTTACAAAGAGGTTTATGAAACAGTGGCTATGTGTAATGCAGGTTATAAAAACTCACATGCCAAAGAGAAATCAGAATAAGGTATTGTGGCATGAACATTCTTTTGCTAGTCAAAAATGTCGTCGCGCCAAGGAGACCCATTATTATTATTAGAAATCAGGCATTAGCAACAGGAACGCCACAGACTGGAAGATAATCTGTCCCCCATGCTGATGGAACACAGTACACTGAAGTCGTCTGTACACTTGGCCACTCCCATTCAGGGAGATGATTTCTTGCTGTCTGGATCTTTCTTACTGCTTCATCCCTCTCAGGACTCCCGACTCTGCCCCCAAGTGGAAGGAATGAGAAGGGTTAAGGAGAGGTCAGTCCATGAAATTTTGGATCAACACCACTGACCTGGCCTGGGATCAAATGTACAAGCTCCTAAGTGTTTGGTGATTCTAGTCCATCTAATTCCATAGGGAGAGGACTGAAGTAGTCTGGGTACCAAAGACAAGTTATCAGGCTCAAGAGTCTCAATCTCAGACACGGTAGACCTGTGTCAGCTGACCCAAAGACTCACCCTGAGTTCAGGGGGAGAAGTCTACAAGCTGGGTGACAAGTGACTTGTGAACCCCCATCTGGACCAGAGGAGACTAACGCAGATGGGCATTAGCAGAGGAAAACCACCACGTCTGCCATTTCACTGGCATCACTTCTAGAGGCTCAAGATCTAAAAGAAAAAGATGTGGCCTTGGCAAAAGAGCAACTATTGAATATTAGCAAAAGAGTAACTTACTGAAGTTTCTTTCCCACATTTCCTTTCCTTTGTTCTTCCCTGAGCAATATTTTCATTTTCTCAAAACCCTCACTTCTGGGTCATTCAGGCCTCTCGTTCCCCATTCTGAAATGACTGCTCTTCTCCTCTTCTCTCACGTGTTGGTAGAATTAGGGACTCCAGAGTGTTCAGAGACTGAGAGTCTAAGGCCACCTTCCCACCATTAGTCTCATCTCATTATCTAGGGAAAGCTCTGCCCCTGAAGCTAATTCACACTAAGGAGTAAATGCCTGATAATCCATCGTGGTGAATTAACCCTCCCCGCGACACTGGCCGCTTTAGAGCGGTTACTGAAACAGTGACTCTCAAATATAGGGATTTCACTAGAGATTAGCAGATGAATCGGTAATCATCATCTGGTTGGCTAGCCATCCTGGAGGGTAGAAGAGGCATTTTCCACTTTGAGGCAAGAAGGCTTTCTTTGTGTCTCGAGATTACAGTAGCCCACATTTGCTAGTACATTGGGCTGGCCTTGAAGGTGGCATTTCTAGAAGATAGCTCGCTCAAACTGACCAAACACACACTCTTTTTCCAGAAGAGGCCTGTTTCTGAATTAAAAATAGAACAAAAATTAAGCACATTTGTGCAGATGGGGTTAGATCCATTCTGTTAGGGCCTCTTTCACACTGGGACTCTCCCCACTGCAATCAGAGTTCCAGCTTAACAAGCCACAGGTGTACACCACATGAACGGCTGAAAATGTGATTGTAATGGGTGTGTTGACAGTTCAGTAGCCATAATCCATGCATCCCAAGGTGCACCTGTGCATCTGTCAGATCATTAGGCGCCAAGGGCTCGGCACACCGCCCCCACCCTCACTCAGTGGCTCTGGAGCCATCTGAGCAGCTGAGAAGCTCCATCAAGGAACCAAGACAAGGGTACCGAGGCAATGGACTCATTAGGAGCCCAAGAGGAGATAGGGCACACCAGGAGGTATGGGAAGGAATAGCTGAGAGTACTTCTCCCCCCGCCCCATCCCCGCATGTGTTAGACTGGGAGGAATGTCAAGCAGCGCAATGCCCGGGTCCCCGGCCCCACCTGATTATTTAAAAGCAGTTTTAGTGGCTTTCCTGTGGCATTTGGGTATTCAGCCCTCGTGGCAGGGTGCAGCTTGCACCCCAGCACAGGAAATCCCAGCCTCAGGAGAAGTCCCATAAGGACCTAAGAAATGGCTTCTCGCGTAGTCTTTTAAACTCTCTAAGCTCCAGAAGTCTGGGGCCAGGAGGTGGGGGGCGGGGGGGGGGGGGGAGATGGTCAAAAGCAAACCGTGGAGAAGGGGTGTCCGCCCTCCTGATAAATGCCTCCCTCGCCCGCAGTAACCCCGAGTACAAGGACACACCCATGGATATCGCACAGCTCCCCCACCTGCCGGAGAAAACTTCGGAATCTTCGGAGACATCCGACTCTGAATCAGACTCTAAAGATACCTCAGGTATTACAGGTATTCCTCCTTCTCCATGTTCTACGCTCAGGGCTGGCCTGCGCAAACACGGGGGTGGGCGGCGGCCCCAGGGCCACCATCGGAGCCGGGCGGAGAACCAGGACATCGGATGCAGACACACAGGTCGCATCAAATCGGTACCTGGGTCGCTCTCTCTCTGTACGTCCGTGTGTATGTTTATGTGTCACCACATACATCTGTGCACACACATACGTACGTGGCATCTCTACACACATACATACGTATGGTAAGGGATGTATTTATACACAAAAACACGTTATTCTATAATACAGCCCCAACATGCCGGTACATATACGAGTCTACAGACCGCCTGCTTGGCTTAGCAGTCACTCAGTGTCCGCCCTCCACGGCCACACAGGAGTCCTGCCCTGACTTCACAGCCAGCTTTGGCCTCTTTACCAGAAGCAGTAGCCAGTTTATTTCACTATCTCTAAGACAGTCTGTACCTTTGAGCCCCAGATATTCACATCTTTCCCGAGTTGGGGCTGAGCCTCCAAAGCAGGATCCTTAAGGGCATAGGTAAGGGGTTCTTTGGAAAGCAGACTTTCTGGTAGTTCTTTGGGGCTCGGGAAAGTTAAGTTAAAAATCTACTTTTCCTCCAATCCCCAGCCCCCATTCCACAGACACGCTTAGGGCCAGGGAGCACAGAACTCACAGAGTTTTACAGCTGCAAAGAATCCTAAGCCTCTTCTGACCCAACGTCTTCCACAGAAATGAAGTAGTTCCGTGATTTGTCTAAGGTTGCAGGACAGCCCGCCTTCCAGAAGCGTCACAGCAGAGCCACAAAATCAGCATCATCCCTAAATCTCCTGAGTTGTGTTACCGGGAGAATCTATCTCCCTCTAATGTGCCAGGCGGCTAGGGGTCCCCCACCACCACCACCCTTCCATCCTTAGGGGCACCTGCTCTCCAGGCTTGTACGCCCATATCCCTCTACTCTAGACAAAGCTTCGGGGAAGCGGAAGGAGGTGAAAAGCGCAGAGGATCCTGACTGTTTTCCTATCCTAAGCTGAATTCATCTGCCAGTTCTTTACTAGGGCAGAAGTTCCAGAATAGACACGCTCTGCGCCTTATTTACCTACCAACATAGCAGGGAACAAAAAAGACAACAATCCCACCACCCACCCGGTGGAGCCTATACTGTAGTCGGGGGAAGAGATCAAGGCGAATGAGAATAAGCACCACCTGATTCCCTGCACGGCCAAGTGCTACAGAGAAAAACAGGAATAAGGAGTGTGGTTTTCAATCATGAACAAATATCCACCAACGGAAAGTGCAGACGTCTGTAGAAAGTCACCTTGCACACCACCATGCTTCTGTGTCGCTAACCTCTCATTCCAGATCATCATCGGCTCTGATGCCCCGAGTATTTTTTTTTTTTTTTTTTTTTTTTTTTTTTTTTTTTTTTGCAGGACTTCTCAAAGGTTAGCGTGCCAAACGATCGCCCGGGGATCTTGCTGAAATACAGAATCTGATTTAGCAGGCTTGGGTGAAAGCTGGGACTGTGCATGTGTGACGCGCCCACACTCTGAGTAAAGGGCCCGCTGGCTAGTCGAAGCCTTCCAGACGGAGAAAGCCCGGGCTCTCGGTAGCGAAGGTGGGGGAGCGGCCCAGGTGGGCCCACACTCCGCCCCCCCCCCAGCAGGTGCGCCGTGCGTCCTGCCCTGCTAACCAGGTGTCTTTTGTCTCCCCTCCCCCCGCCCCCTGCCCCCCCTGCCCCCCCCGCCCCCGCCCCCTCCCCCGCCCGCTGGCCCCACGCAGAGGACAACGAGAACTCCAAGTCCGACGAGAAGGGTAACCAGTCGGAGAACAGCGAAGACCCGGAACCCGACCGGAAGAAGTCGGGCAACGCGTGCGACAACGACATGCACTGCAACGACGACGGGCCCAGCTCCAGCAACCCCGACAGCCGCGACAGCGACGACAGCTTCGAGCACTCGGACTTCGAGAACCCCAAGGCGGCCGAGGACGGCTTCGGCGCGCTGGGGCCCATGCACATCAAGGTGGAGCGCTACGTGGAGAGCGAGTCGGACCTGCGGCTGCAGAACTGCGAGTCGCTCACGTCCGACAGCGCCAAGGACTCGGACAGCGCGGGCGAGGCGGGCGCGCAGGCCTCCAGCAAGCACCAGAAGCGCAAGAAGAGGCGGAAACGGCAGAAGGGCGGCAGCGCCAGCAGGCGGCGCCTGTCCAGCGCGTCGAGCCCCGGCGGCCTGGACGCGGGCCTCGTGGAGCCCCCGCGGCTGCTGTCCTCCCCCCACAGTGCCTCGGTGCTCAAGATCAAGACGGAGATCGCGGAACCCATCAACTTCGACAACGACAGCAGCATCTGGAACTACCCGCCCAACCGCGAGATCTCCAGGAACGAGTCCCCCTACAGCATGACCAAGCCCCCCAGCGCCGAGCACTTCCCGTCGCCGCAGGGCGGCGGGGGCGGCGGGGGGCTGCACGTGGCCATCCCCGACTCGGTCCTCACCCCGCCGGGCGCCGACGGCGCCGCCGCCCGCAAGACTCAGTTCGGCGCCGCGGCCCCCGCGGCCCTGGCCCCCGTCGCCTCCGACCCGCTGTCGCCCCCGCTCTCGGCGTCCCCGCGGGACAAGCACCCCGGGGGGGGCGGGGGCGCGGGGGGCGCGGGCGGCGGGGGCGGCGGCGGCGGCGGGGGCGCGGGCGGCGGGGGCGCGGGCGCGGGCGCGGGCGGCGGCCCCGGCGCGGCCAACTCCTTGCTGTACACTGGGGACCTGGAGGCGCTGCAGAGGTTGCAGGCGGGCAACGTCGTGCTCCCGCTGGTGCACAGGGTGACGGGGACCCTGGCCGCCACCAGCACGGCGGCGCAGAGGGTCTACACCACCGGCACCATCCGCTACGCGCCCGCAGAGGTGACCCTGGCCATGCAGGGCAACCTGCTGCCCAACGCGCACGCTGTTAACTTCGTGGACGTTAACAGCCCCGGCTTCGGCCTCGACCCCAAGACGCCCATGGAGATGCTCTACCACCACGTGCACCGGCTCAACATGTCGGGACCGTTCGGGGGCGCCGTGAGCGCCGCCAGCCTGACGCAGATGCCCGCCGGCAACGTGTTCACCACGGCCGAGGGACTCTTCTCCACGCTGCCCTTCCCCGTCTACAGCAACGGCATCCACGCGGCACAGACTCTGGAGCGCAAGGAGGACTGAGGCGCCCCCGCGGGCCCCCCCGAGGCATCGTCGGCGTTTTCGTTTAGACCTTTTGATTCTAGCACTTTGAATTCGAGCAGGTCGGCGTCCGCTCTCCACACCGCGGCCCCCTTGCACCCCCTTTCTTTACCTTGACTCCTTCTTTCCCGTAAAGATATTGTTTATTTTCTGCCTTCGGAGAGTCCGATGACCCGTTGCCTGCCGTTTTGTCTTCTTCTAAGATGTGTGTTGGGTTGTTTTGCTTTCCTTTGCATCTTTATTAAGATGTCTTTAATGTGTATATGCCTCTGCCATAGAATACTCAGTCTTGTGGTCAAGAGATTTCTCAAGTGACAACCATCGGGTTCTTCACCAAGATCTTGATGTGATCAAGATTGAAAGAGACAAGCATAAACAATGTGCCCTGTTTGACGAAGTCAAATGAAATGGGGTGTTGTTCGGTTCTGTTCTGTTTCGTTGTTTTGGTTTTGGTTCTGGTTCCTAATTCCTTTTAAAATAGGGGGATAGTATTTTAGAATTTTATGCAGAATTTAATTCTCTTTTTATGGTTAAGATTTTAAGATTTTCTTACTTGCACATAAAAAATAATTTGGGTTCTTAAACTTAATTTCTGGCCTGTGACTAGAATGTTTAAAAAAAAAAAAAAAAGTTGGACTAAATGTTAATTACTGAAACATTAACTTAATTTCTAAAACCATGGTGCTATCATTTATTAATCTGTAATGTCTTCATACAAAATGCAGCTCCTGGGCTGGGTTTTGGAAAAAAAAAAAAAAAAAATGTGTTCTGTCCTGGTCTGGAGTCCGCTGCTGCAGTCTCCTTGGTTAGTTAAGACAAAGCCCTCATTAACGTTTGCTGCAGGACTTAAAATTTTTTACCTCCCAACTAACAAACATAGCCTCACATTAAATTTAATGGGTCAGTAAAGCCCTTTTTAAAGGGGCCTTTGGAAAACTCAATCAAACTGATTTGAGGAGCAGTTTAGTTACATACTGCCTTTTGTTGAGCTGTTTTTCTTTTTTTTTTTTTTTTCCTTTTCTCAGTCTAACTGAGGCTAATTTTTTGCGACTTCAGTAACACTTCAGAGTAAACGAAGGAAAAGATATTTAACATCTTTTTTATTTCTTTTTCATTTCTTGCTAAAAAAAAAAAAAGGGAAGGTTGTATTTGGGGGGACTGATTTGATTTGATGGCATTTTTTTTTTTCCCCTTTGGTTCTCTTATTTCTAGGTTGAAACCAGTACGGTTTAAAACTAAAGAGTGGGTTGATAAGCTTCAAACAGATAACCGCAACTGAAAACCGCACATGAAGTAAAAAAAAAAAAAAAAAGAAAAAAAAAAGAAAAAAAAAGAAAAAAAAGAAAAAAAAAGGAAAAAAAGAAAAAAAAAGAAAAAGAAAAAAAAAATCTCCTATTTTGTCTTTGTTGCCAGAAATCAGTGTAGTGTCAAACACTCCAAATGACTGTCAAGTATAAATTCTTCCTCCACTCCATCTTTGGCAGCTGTTTTTAAGGCATCTAATAACAGATGTGAGAACTGTAATGTGTGCAATGTGTACGTGTCCTTGGCTGTCGGCCCCATTGCAGTTTCAATGTGTGTTGCTATATGCAGTATATACTAAGCTAACGTAGTTGTTTTGTCCTTTGTCTTCTCTGTGCTCTCTCTCTAGTCCGGAGTGGTCCAGTCCCATTCCTGCAGTCCTAGTGAATCAGTGATTCTTGGGGGTTAGTGAGTTTTGTGTGGTGGCCTTCCTCTGTAACGTCACCCTATGCTGCTTCTACTGTCTGTGAATCTTTCGTTCCACTTTTTAAAATCCCTGCTGTTGCTTTGCTGGTGTATATTCTCCCGACCTCTCCTTCCTTTCCCTCCCTCTCTTGTCTCCCCTTCTCCCTCCCATCTATCCTCCACCCACCCACCCTTACCCCGCTCCCCCCTCCCCACACCCTTCCCCAAAATCTTTTTCATTCTCAGAGATAAAAAAGACTCTTAACTAGCTCAAGGTTAATGGAGCCATTTTTCCCACAATGGAGTTCTGGGTATGACTTTTTCTTCTGGAGTGCAACACAAAGCACTGAAGAATAACGCTCAGATATTTTAAATAATTGATGCCACAGAGCCTCAGTTGTTAACATTCCCAGAGTCCCTTGTGCTCTACCTAAGCAGTGGGTGCTTTTCTTTGGTTTCCTTCCAGGTTGGCTGATGGAGCAATATATAAAGCAATTATCAGTGAGACAGAAAATTATTTCAAAGGTCAACCCACATTTTTTAAAAACAAAAGGGGGAGGGGATAATGGAATATAGAATTGTCATATATATTTGTTTATGTGTGCAATGCTAATATAGTAATTCGGCTGTCCTTTGAATATCACTGTGTTGCGTGGTTTCCTCTAGGACCTTTGATGCCATGAGTCGGGCCCACATCACTGTGGAATAATAATAACTAAAAGAAGTGAAATGCCACAAATTTTAATAGTGAGCTTACTTGAAGGATTTAAGTAGGTTTAGAAGGTGAAGAAGGCCAGTCATGATATTTAAAGATTAATTTTGGAAGCTCTACTCTAGCTATCGAACAATCAAAGGAATGCACCTATCAGCTACAAAGAACAGCTAGACAGCTGTTTGTTTTTTTTTTTTTTCTTTTATAAATGTTTCTGTGTTGTGTCAAAATGATTTCTGGTGATTTAAACTAACAGATAATCACAGCTGCTGTCTAAATCCATAGTGTTTAAAATTACAAAATGAAAAAAAAACACTTCATTACCTGTGAAGACTGTGTCTGTGTTTTTAACTATTTCTTGTACAAATATATGAAAACTTTTATGAGGAGACTGGTGCCAAGTAGCTGAATAATGGGGAAAGGGATATTCTGTTCGTAAAAATCTTAGCAGTGTTACCAACTCTACAATATATATATAAAAAAAAAAATTAAAACGTTACAAAGCGACAGCTATGGTACATTTGTTTTGTGTGAAGCTAACCGGACCTAACTTCCTGAGTGCCTGGCTTATTTTGAAACATTTTTTTTCATTGACCATTGATAATGCTGCAAATCAGAAATGTACATACTTCATTTACAACAGGGTTCTTTTTATACTTTTGTAGATTCTCATACATGTCACATACATGGTTGTCTTTATGTAACTTAATTTTTTCATCCGCAGGTGCCATTTTCATAATAAACTTCTCTTGGATTTGTTACTATCTGGCATCATTTCTTTTACATGTAACCATCCTAACTAATGAGTGCTGGTAGTATTTGTTTAAGCAGGTACCTTGGTCATTACTATTGATTTTTTTTCTTAAAAAGTTCGAAAAAAAAAAGATACATCCATATTTTTGCTAGTTTTGGAAAAAAAAATGCATAGCTTGTGTCATGATGAGGCTGACAAGGCACAGATTAAGATGCTAATCCAAATACTACACCAAACTTGCAACCATCCTAAATTTTCAGCTACCCCAACTCATTGTCATACTGAGCATTATTATGCACATTATCAAAGCTGAACAGTGGGCCTGCATGGTAACCACTACGGGAAGTGTGCATTTTTTCTTGATTAATGCACAGTAAGTGATGACAGTTTTCATACATTAATCATTGAAAATGCACTCGATATTTTCATTTATTACAATCTATAATGTATAACCAACTGTTCCATTGCTTATATCGTCTCTTTATACTAAATATGTATTTTCTTTCTCCAGACAAGCGACTAAGTCACGATTGTGCTGTTATTGGTTAGGTCAGCGCGCAGCATGCAGCCTGTCACGTTTGAAGGCAGGTCATCTGGCTAGCAAAAAAAAAAAAAAGAAAGAAAGAAAGAAAGAAAACTTCAGCTTGCTATCTCCCAGATAAGGATACAGATGGGTCACAAGTTAATTCTGTGCTCTCCAGAAAATGAAGAGAGATGAACGGGTTGAGCTGAAGCAGAAGGCAAACACTTTTGTCCCAAAGCCACCAACCATAGTAAATGTCACTCCCTAGTTAAAGTCTTCAGTAACATTTGCCAATTTGAGGGTACTGTTTATTAGTGGAGGCTGGCATCAGACTGGTGGATATGGAAATGTGGCCACGGTGGTAGGGTCCTAGGTTTCTCCACCGTGTCCTCTCTGGGTCCTTGAAATAAATACTTGGAAATTGGAAATAGGGAGAAGGTAATTAAGAACACCGAATTGGGTTCTCCCTATGTGTTTCCAAAATGTTTCCTGCTCTTTTGCTCCCGAGAGTCAGAAGAATATAGTACAACAAGATTGACAGGTCAAAACCTGATGAGGCTGGAAGCTCCATCCTGAACAGAGTGGGTGCGGAAGCCAGCCTACCCAAGCCATTCAGTCTGGTAGGCCCTGCCGAAGCTGGCTCTTAGTGGTGGCCTCCAGAGCTTTGTCCGGGGCGGGGGGTAGGGGCTGTCTGCCAAGGCAGAGTGGCAATTAGAGGAGCGTGGCACTAGGGCTGACCCTCTGTCAGCTGACAGCAATGTTGATTGGCCATAACACTTTATTCCTGGACCCTGCTTCAGCCCTGTGATCTGCAGGTGGTGGCAAGGAGAGTTGAAAAGCAGCAGCGGTCAAGGGATGGGTGAAATGAAATCCTCACAGCATCTGGAGCTTCGGCAGTGGAAGGGGTGGAAATCCTGGATTTCTTACCCAAGCTCAAGCCTCCCTTAGTATCAGCAAGTTCCCTGTCCTTTATTTGTACCCATCAATGCTAAAATATGTCACTAATGAAATAATAAACATCTCAGGGCCAAAAAGAGAGCAAGCGAGCTCTGGGCCCGGACCCACTGACAGTCAAGGAAGCCCTGCCATCTCCCCAGCCCCCGGGGCTGGCAGCCAAGCCAAGGCCTGAGCTCCCAGAGGCACAGGACCTCTCCCTTGCCAGGCTGGCGGCAAGTCAATGTGTCAAGGCTCCAGTTTGCAGGTCGTGGACAGAACAAGGCTCTGTCGCCAGCTCCCTGTACCCTTCCTCTTCTCTTTCCCAGCCAATACCGATTCTTGTTTATTTGGCAATAAGGAACAAGAAAAAAAATTGTTTTCAAAAAAGGCAGCAGGTGGGACGCGAGGGAAGCCATGCTCTAGATGAGCATAAGGAACTGAATGTAGTCCTTGTGGATCATAATTCTTACCCAGCTTTGCCTCCCCCTCGACAAAGCCTGTTTCTACCGAGCATGTTTAAAACAATTTGAAGCTAACCTGGCCTGGGCATTACATTGAAGGTAAGAGATAATGTCGAATGTCAAGCCTGGAAGCTAGTCTGTTCAAGCTAAGATAATTACCCAGGTTCAAAAAGTAGAAAGAGTAGAAGACTTAGGAGAGAAAGAAAAATACCTTTGCCAATACTTCATACCACGTAGTAACAAAAGACAAGCCTTGTTCTTGAGCATAATTCCCAAAGAATGACAACAACTAGCAGGCTAAAGAAACAAGTCTCGTGTGCTAAGGTAAGTGATCACCCTCAGCTGCTCCTGCTTTCCTATATCTCCTAAGGAATCATGATAAAGAAGGGGGGCTGACCGGGTGGACCACAAGCACTAACCATGGCTTGCTCACCTTCATGTCCCCTTAGTGCCTTGCTCAGTGATTCACAAATAGTCTTTGCTCAGTAAAGATCTGCAGAATACTGATGGATGAGGACATGTAAAAAGGAGAAGAAAGGAAAGGAAAGAAGGAAAGGAAAGGAAAGGAAAGGAAAGGAAAGGAAAGGAAAGGAAAGGAAAGGAAAGGAAAGGAAAGGAAAGGAAAGGAAAGGAAAGGAAAGGAAAGGAAGGAAAAGGGAAGGGAAGGGAAGGGAAGGAAAGGGAAGGGAAGGGAAGGAAAGGGAAGGAAACATGACTTGTCAAGAAGCAGAGATCCCACTAGAAATGTCCATGTGGTATTGCAGAATAGCTTGAGTTTCTATCAAGAAAGGAATAGCAAAATGGACAAAGCAACAAGTGTGTTCATTCCCACCTCCCTGGGGAGTCCAAACAGCTGGCACAGAGTTGGCCCACAATAAATGTTGGCTGGAGGATGGGTATATGCGTCAAGAACACAATCTATTCTGTATGCAGCAATAAATTAGGCACATCAAATAGAGAAAGGAAGAAGAAGAAAGAGCCCAAGTAGTTGCTAACTTAGTAAACTCCAACATCATATGCCATGGACAGCTATGTAAATGTATCTTAGATGCTCAAGAAGGTATCCTTTAATAACAGATCCTCACCAATGAGCTGTAAACTGAGGCATCATCCAGAGGATCTTAGCAACTCTCAGGTAGAAATCACATCTCCTGGGACACCTGGATGGCTCAATGGTTGAGCATCTGCCTTCAGCTCAGGTCATGATCCCGGTCCTGGGATCGAGTCCCACATCCAGCTCCCTGCAGGGGGCCTGTTTCTCCCTCTGCCTGTGGCTCTGCCTCTCTGTGTGTGTCTCTCATGAATAAATGAATAAAATCTTTTAAAAAAATCATGTCTCCTTAATTTGAGTGGTGAGGGTCTTTCTAGCCCACTAATCGACAGTTGTAATTTCTAGAGGATGCTAAGCAGAAATCTTACCTCCAGAGTTAAATGGGGCCCTCTGCTGTCTGAGTGGCCTTCAAAGATGTGAAGATGGCTATCAGAGGCCCACGCCTCTCCAGGCTGTCACCTGTTCTTCCAGTTGTTTCTCCAGTGGCACCATGGCAGATGCCTTCACTAGTCTGGACACTCCCGTCTGGGTTTACAAGAATTCATCAAGGCCCCTGTATCTCTCTCCTAGGGCTGCCTTATTACCACGAACTGAGTGCCTGGAAACAAATGTATTGTCTCCCAGTTCTGGAGGATAGAAGCCTGAATTCAGGGGGCCAGCATGGTCAGTTTCTTTTGGCAGGCTCTGAGAGAGAGCCGTAGGCATGTTTCTCTCCTAGCTTCTCGTGGGCTACTGGCAATCCTTGGCACTTCCTTCACTTGTGGGTTCATCACTCTGATCTCTGCTTCCATTTCCATACTGCCATCTGCCCCTTCTGTGTCTCTATGTATTCAAATGGTATGCTCCCCACTGTGTCTCTCCTCTTCCAATAAGGACACCAGCCATACCGGATTATGAGCCCACTCCACTCCAGTATGATCACATTGTAACTAATTACATCTACAATACTGTAGAAAGAAGAAAATGAAATCATTATCATGTGCAGAGTTACCGGAGGTTATGACTTCAACTTTTTGAAGGACATAATTCAACCTGTAAGAGCTCTGATTAAAATATGGCACTTTGGGCCAATCACAGATCTCCAGGTGTCATCTGGTGCCAACATGGAAAAGAAGTCCCATTACATCTCTTGCTCGTGACTCTGAACTCTTTGCAGGGGGGGTGCGGGCAGGGTTTTTTTTGTTGTTGTTGTTGTTTTTTTAAGTAATCTCTAAACCCAACATGGGGCTTAAACTCACAACCTGGAGATCAAGAGTTGTATGCTCTACCAACTGACCCAGCCAGGTGCCCTAGGACTCTGAGCCCTTAATTAAAACAGACTGAGAGTGCAGTCACTTCTTAGCAGCCACATCAAATTGTTATCTCATCTTGAGCCTCTAGTCAACAAGAACACCTTGGTTTCTTCACCTTGGTTAAGGTAGGTAAGTCTTCGACCTCCTACATGTATATAACCCTCATGTGACGTTGGCACGTGCCTAGGTAAAAAGCAATTTGAGGAAAGCAGTTCACTAGTTCATTAGGCATGGAAGGAGAGCAAGAGCCTGTCCCTGTGAGAACACACTTCTCATTCTCATTGTACTTTACATGCCCTCCGAGACCACTTCACCCTGCCCTGCTGGAGAGGTGAGCCCTGGCCGCAGTATTTACGGAAGCGTTGTGGCACGTAACACATCCACAACAAAGATTCCCAGTGGGCTGAGGCAGGGGAAAAAATGACCAAGAGAAGGAAATGGGAAAAACTGGACAAACTACCATATCAGCCCTTCTATGGTGGCAGAATGGGGTTAGCGGTGCCAAGACTCCTGATATGTTTGAGTAAAATCATCCACTCAAAATTCAAGAAGGCATCATGAGGCCAAACTCATCAACTTTCTGAAAATGAATGGGCCTCCTTTTGTCTCCCTTTGTCCCTTTTTATGGATCAAAATCAAAGAGGTTAGTGTAAGATTGTCCTGTGCTTCTCTGGGGACAATGCACAGTTGTTTTCATTCTTCTGTTCATCTCTCCCTATATGGCAGTCATGAGATATGCCAATAGGAAGGACTCAGATAATGTTCCTATGTTGAAAGAATTTTTCTAGAAAAGCAAAATTAGTTTCAGTTTTTAAAATATATGCAAACTATTAAAGCTACTTAAAAAGAAAGCAGCAGCAGCAGCAGCAGAGGATAAGGAGGTAGCTCTTCCTTGTACTGAAGGAATTTTCAGATTTATAGCGGAAGTGTCAGAAACAGGATGTAATATCCATGTGACCCCCCCACACACCTCCCCCAAACAAAACCATTATACCCTTGATGAATTATTGACTTTAGAGTTTTATCTGTGCCATGAATAATCACAAACTTGGGAGTCTCAGGGCACAGTTCATAAACAAATAATTATATCACAATGATAATTTTTCAGGAATTACAACATCAATCATGGCCATGTTATTATCAAGCACATTTTCTGGTTGCCTCTATTCATCAAACCCTCCTCCCTCTCCACCCTTCCACACCACACAAGCAAAACTCATCACCAGATTGCCTCTTATTTACACATCACTCAAAGCAGGACAGACCAGGCACACACAAAATGGGCCAACCCGGCATTTATGAGAGATGAGTTTTCATTAAGAAAGTTTAAATTAAATGCATTGAGAAAGATGGAGGGGGGGGAGAGGATTAATTATTCCAGACTCCCTCAAAGAACTGTCTCTGCAGAGATCTTATTCAGGAGATAAAAACAGACACAAGGTTTATTCTACTATTCCATTTCGGGCAATACTAATAAAGAAAAAGGAGTTCCTCTCTGAGAGCCAAGGAAGCAGCCGCAGCACAACGGCGTGCCCTCTCTTTTAAACAACGGCCACACGTGTGCACCCAGCTCGGGCCTGTTCTGCAGCTCCCCCCTCGGGGGGAAGAGGCGAGCCGGTGGGTACAGAACTCGGAAAGAGCTCCCACACCTTGCCCAGGTCTGTACACAAACCGGGCACCGGCTGCCCAGGAAGTGTGAGTCTGATCTAAAGCACTTTGCTGGGGCTCTAACAGCAGGTCAACATTTCCAAACACAGTAACAGCACAAAAAGCGTCTCCAACTACTTTACTTTGCTGTTTCATATCACGTAAGGTCATAGGCCGACTTCTCGGGTAACACGGATAGCGCGTTCATCTCGCAATTCAAAGGAAGAACAAGGGATCCCTGGGTGGCGCAGCGGTTTGGCGCCTGCCTTTGGCCCAGGGCACGATCCTGAAGACCCAGGATCGAATCCCACGTCAGGCTCCCGGTGCATGGAGCCTGCTTCTCCCTCTGCCTGTGTCTCTGCCTCTCTCTCTGTGTGTGACTATCATGAATAAATAAAAATTTATAAAAAAAAAAAAAAAAAAAAAAAAAAAACAAAGGAAGAACAAATGGTTTGCAAAGCAACAGAGGAAGGGCCCTCTCGAGATAAAAGTTTGAACAGAATACAGGGTTACGTACAAATCCATGATACGGTGGGGCCTGCCATTATCTCTGTGCGAGAGAACTTTCTCCTTGGTCTCCGTTCCTCGTGGCAAGCCAGGCACGTGAAATGATGTAATTCGAAATGACCAATAGGGAGATACTGACCCGAGCATTTCCAGTCCCCCAGGCATGTCTCACTCTGGAGGACACCCCTGGGTATGTATGGCCTGCCCGAGATCAGATTCTCCTCCCCTTGACATCAAAATATATCTAAGAAGAGGTAGGGCTGGTGCCCAGCAGCGAGCACCATGAAATGGAATAAGCCACATGGTGGGCGTCGTTGAACTGGACCCCATCTGACCAGCCCTGAACCCCACCATCCAGGCAACCAGCAGAGCAGCTCAAGGCTCAATGGACTATTTCACCTGTGATACCAGCTGCTCTTTATGCTGCTCGCATTTCACAATCTTCCAGTTCCCTGAATGTACCCGGACTATTGTTAAGTCGCTCTGCCTTGAGACCGGTCTTAATATATAAACTCATTCAAAGGACAGGAAGTGGAATTCAACTTCTAAGATTCAACTCCCAGTCCATGGCCCCATAAAGGTTCTAAACATCCCCCTCAAAACCTTTCTCCCATAATAGGACACCATCTTCCCTAGCAGCCCAAATCTCTCCTCGCCCTTCCTCTCCCAACACAAAGGCCCCAAACTCTGGTGCCTGGGCCTCCTGGCCCCACACCTGCTCCCCTCCGCCCTGCACCACAGGAGCTCCTCTGGCAATTTGACCTTCCTTGCCTACCACCTCCCTCCTCCCCCCCATCACCCCACTTCGCCTGATGAGGGCCTCAAGCCAGCCAATAAATGGAAGGCCCTTTGGGGAAGTCTACCCTTTTTTAGAAAACCGGGGAGGATCTGACCATAAATTCTTAACATTGTAATTTTTGGATCACAGGTAAGGGCCGCCCCTCTGGCCGAGGGGAGCTGGGCAATGGGGAGGGAAGAGGAAGAGATAAGGAAGCTCATACAAGCCCTAATTCACAACCTGCTCCAGGGCAAACGCTGGCCCTGGACACTGGCCCAGTGCTCCTGGCCTGAGCAGCTTCTGTGGGTTCCCATCAAGTCACACAGGAGGACTTGGTCGCAAGCACAAATCCACAAACCTCAGCAGACACCTCGGCTTTGGAGTCACCCGGAAGAATAAAAGACTTCTAACCATTAAAAGGATCTTTTCCCAAAACGGACATCTAACTGCCTTTCCTTAACAGCATTCTTTAGGATGAGGACATTAGCAATTTTTTTCATTTTTAACATTTGAAATACATCAAAAGGAAGCTCAGATTTTTTTTCTTCAGTATTTACACCTTACTTCCTTACATGCTGCTCTGGATATTTACATACAGTCGCCCAAGTTAGAGACATTTTCCCCGACATTGATTAATCTATAACTCTTTGAAGTAGGGAAAGCACTACTATCTCCACTTTACAGATGTGGAAACTAAGACACAGAGGTTAATGATGCCCAGAGGTCAAACATCCAGTCAATTGCAAAAGTGGGTTTTAAACAGAAGCTCCCATTTCTGCTCTTAGGCTTGATTCAAGTTTGTTCTCAGCCACCTGCCCTATTCCCATGAGAGCTGCCTCCCTGCCTGGCCAGCGCTAACGTTGCCCGAAGGCCCTTAATATGCTTCTCGAAAGACCAATGCTTTCCTTGCCTACTGTCAGTATTTACCTTCTTCTTATTTATGCCTTCGCTCATAAATAAATGACAATTCATTTCTGGAGTGTTTGGCAATGGTTTCGCTTTGTGAAATAGTACTATTATTTTCTTAATTGTTTACAATAAACAGAAGCCCTGTAGTTCTGCCTAAGCTTAGAATCTCGTGTTTTGCTTCATTTCTGGCAGTTGCCCTACAATTAATTTAGTTAGAATCGATCAAAACCAAGCCAGGAATATAAAGATGAATAAAATATTACCCTCTGCCCTTAAGTTGTTCACAAAGTACAGACGGAGACAAATGTAGAAGTTAATCACTCCAGCAGTATGACACAGTGATGTGCGGGTACACGGACCGTGGACTAGGGTCGCCCTGAGTAATGGCAGGTAATTCAGGTTAGCAGGGCAGAGAAACCTCCCTGGAGGAGAGGATGCTTAAAGCAAGCCTTGAAAGACAAGTAGGACTGGATCACGGGAGGAAGGGGAGATTCCTGGGAGTCATCACCAATATTATGGAGGCAAGACAAAGCTTGCAAAGAATTCACTCTGCTGGAGTACGGCCATATCTAGGGACAAAATGAGTCAGCTGATAAGTTCATAAAAGGGTTTAGCCCAAGATTTGCCAAGCCAAGCCCTGTGCCCTCATGCAGGGCTGCATCCTCCCAAAGGGAGGGGCACCTTGTTCTCACATAAAGACAAGTTCCACTCCCCAAGCCCTCCTTCTGTGTCTGCTGGGCTGCATATGCCTCGAGGGGATGAGGGGGCAACATTTTTTGTTCCGACAAAAGAGCCATGTAGACAAGTGGCAGCCCAAGCTAGAGAGCTACCCTGAATGCTATGCTGAGGAGTTTGAATGGCATCCCATAGGCAACGGGAAGTTTAAAGGATTTTATTCAGAGAAGTAACATAATAGAGTTTTTGTACTGGAAAGGTCACTCTGATGGCAGTCTGAAGGACAGCCCAGATTAAATAGAGGCAGTTAGGAGGTGGTTGTAGTAATATCCCATGTGATAAAGGATGAGGGCCTGGGCAAGGGCAGAGACAGGGCTGGAATGAAAGGGGTGGATGTGAAGATCTCAAGGAAGAGATTTTAGTGATAGGTTAGATGTGGAGAGAAGCGATGGAAAGAAAGGAGTGAGGGATGACTTCCAGGTTCCTGGCTTGTCTAGATGGCTGGCATTTACCAAGACAGAGAATACAGGAGAAAGGAAAGGTTTAAGAGAATGAACAAGTAGGGGGAGGTCAAGAACTCCATTTCAGATATAGTAAGTTTCAAGTATTTATGGAAAATTCTGGTAGAAATGTCCATTGAGCCATTGGAAAATAGTTCTAGATCCCTGGAGAGAAATTGGTTTAAAAATAGAGCATTATCAGCAGTTAGACAGTAGGAGCAGCCATTGGTCCAGGGGCCACTGCAGAGGAAAACAGATAGAGGATGATGAGCAAAGGGCTGAGAATGGAGGCTGGGGGTGTCAAAGGAATGATCAGAGGAATATGGCCTCTTGACGGAAACTGGAAAAGTAAGAGGCCAGAAGGTAAACGGAAGTGAGTCACAGTAATCAGGGAAGAAAATGATTTCAAGAAGGCCAGCAAAATCAGCGTTACCGAATCCCACAAAGTTAGGTAAGGACTCAGGTGCCAAATGGTTTCGGCAAACAATGACAGCAAATAATGGCTACCCTTTTCAGAAAATTGATGGTGAAGGAAATGCAAAAGGAAAGGCTTCATTCCAAGGAACAGCCTGATATTTGACACTGATTGCTATACTCTTCCTTCGAAAAACTGTAAAACTTTCACTATTCATTTCAAATAGGTACTGAACAAGTGGACTTGAGGCCAAGTCTTACCCTTGTGGAATCTACTCTGTCACCTTCTTCTTTTGTGCACCACATGGATCCACCCCACAGCCTAGGCTCTGGAACACACACGCCAGCCACAGAAGACACTGCACATATCAAGATCACACACATCAGGTGCCATGTGTGTAGCAAGGACTTACTGTATTCTCACTGACATTTCTCCCCAGGGAAATTAATTGACTTCGTTTGGCATGACCTCTCTGATAATTCACAGTAGCTCTTCTGTGATAGCCTTTATTTTTAAAAAAGATACCACATTCCAAGAAAGAGAAAGTAATGAAGCATATAACTGAAGGCTTTATTTCATACAGAAGGAATGAGTCTTCTCCCAAACCTGCATGAGACTGGGGGTTGAGTCCTATGGAATTATGGTTCCTGGTTAAGCCACTATCACCAAATACCATTGTCACACTGTTAGTTGACTACTCAATATCAATTCACCTTTTTCTCTTTGGTAACAGAGCTCAAAACTTTAGGTAGACACAGTGCTACCCAGAATAAAATATTGTATTTCCTCCCTTGCAGCTAGATACAGCCATATGATAAAATTCTAGCTAGTGAGATCTGAGCAAGGATGGGAACTTCCAAGCAAGCTGATCCTCTAGTGGCACCTTTCTGGTTCCATCTTTCTTCCTCATTCTAGACTGTAGCTCACCATAATAACTGGAGCTCCAGTAGCCATAGGACCATGAAGTGACCTTAAAGATGGAAGGCATAAAAAAAAAAAAGATGGAAGGCATGGGCTAGGTTAAAGGAGAACTTAGCTCTTTGAGGACCATACCATGCCAGCCATGGACAACCGGGACTTCCTGAGCCACAGATTATCTGAACATCTTTTACATGAAACTGAATAACCTATCTTGTTTAAGCCACGTCACTGGGTAGGGAGAGCTTATTTGGCTACTGAATTCAATTCTTAACTGATGAATTGGCTGTTCATCTCTGAAGAAAGTTCCCTAGATTTTTCCTAAAGACCGTCTTATGACCTGCATTGCTCCTTGCACATTCCAGCACAAGGATGGGAAAGCATGACAGGTTAAATGAAGGAAAAGCTAGAAGCTTCAATGTTGTAGGGAAGCATGAGGACAGGTCCTTTAAACCTTTGGCAAACAGCAGACAAGTGAGGATTCCAGCTAACTTCACGTAACCAAAGACAGAAAGAATCCCGGAGGGAAGTTGAGGTACTTCACAGTCTCACAGTCAAAA
Source organism: Canis lupus dingo (assembly GCF_003254725.2). Lineage (NCBI taxonomy): Eukaryota > Metazoa > Chordata > Mammalia > Carnivora > Canidae > Canis > Canis lupus. The sequence goes on from NC_064250.1 coordinate 12,830,296, forward strand.
ACAGAATCAATTCTGGCTGCACAGACAATATCCCATTTTGGAAGGGGATATAGGAAATTCTATATCCTGTTTGTAGCAAAGTAGTGTCTTCTATGAAACCACTTATCTCAGAGCATCACCTGAACTGCTCTTCAACACTAAACATGGTCACAGCTTGAAGAAAAAGTCAAAAGGCCTCTGAAGTGACCAATTCAAAGAACAAATCAAGAGCTTCCCCAAATGAACTTTACTATCAGCTGACAGTGAGAAGGTTTATGGCAACACTGATGCCTGGTATGGATGCAATTGGGAAGACTTCTTAATGGAAGCAGGACTAGTAATGAGAATCCAGATTGGTACTACAAAGCAGCCACCAGTTATCTGGACACATGACACAGTCCTGGCTGGGTGCTTTGAACATTGCCTAATGTGAGCAACCAGAAACCATGAGAACTACTGCAAAGAAAAAATCAAATCATCACAAGAAGATAATCACAGATACCATCTACACACGCCAGGCATTCTGGTCAGTACTTACAGGCATTCTATGTTGCAACCTTCTGGCCCAGTAATAGTAGGTGCTATTGTTATCTCTACCTCACAGATTGAGAAGCTGAATTCAGAGAAGTTAGGTGGCTCATTCAAAGTCTCATAACTATTACTTGGTGCAATCAGGATAACACCAAGGTCTCCTTGGTTCCAAAGCTTCGATTTTTAAGCATTTTATTATGGGCTCCCCCCCCCCCTTGGTGTGCAAGAGGATTTGGAGGAGGAAATTGTTCTAGAAAGCCAGAGCACCTATTTTTTCTTTTAAAGGATTTGTGAAACAGAGATCTTAAGACAAATAGCAAAACAACAACAATAATAATAATAAACTTTACTGGAGGAAAAAGTTTCTTGATAATAATTTTTGATTCACTGGAAATTTTTAAAAATTGACATTTATATTCCTACATAACACTGTCTAAACTTTTATAAAGTCAAAAATTTCAAAACTACAAACCCCTATCTACAGTTATGTTGGAAGACTTAAACATACCTCTCTTATAAATTGATAGAAGAGTGAAGAAAAGATAAACACTGTATCAGTAAGTTGAACATGATCTATAAATATGACCTAATGTGCATATATAGACCAAAGCACTCAACAATTGAAATACCGAACCTCTCAAGTTCACATAGAACACTTACAAAGCTGGCCATATGCTGGGCTCTAGCAAGCCTCAACCAATGTCTAAGGATTGAAATGTTCATATTCAATATGTTCTCTCACCATAACGAAATCAGGCAGGAAATAAAAAACTAACTAGAAAATCACCATATGTTTGGAAATTAAGAAAAACTCATAAAGAAAGCATCATGATGGAAACTAAAAAATAACTGATCAATAACAAAAATACTTTATATCAAAATGTATAGGATTCAACTAAAGCATTATTTACAGGGAAGTATATAACCCTATAAACATGTATTAGAAAATAAAAATAATTGAAAATGAATGTTAACCATCAGGACATTAAGGAAGTTAAGGAAACTGTCAACAAAATGAAAAGGCAGCCCATTGAATGGGAGAAAATGTTTGCAAATCACATATCTGATAAAGGCTTAACATCCAAAATATATAAAGAACTCACAGAACTCAGCAGCAAAAATAATAATCCAATTAAAATGAGCAGAGGACCTGAATGGACATTATTCCGGAGAAGACATACAAATGGCCAACACATACATGAAAATGTGCCCAACATCAATCACCGTCAGGGAAATGCGAAATCACATCACAACGAGACAAGGATGAGGATGAGGTGAGGATGTGAAGAAAATAGAACTCTTGTGCCCTGTAGAGGGGAAAGTAAATGGGTGCAGCCACAGTGGAAAACAGTATGGAGGCTCCTCAAGAAATTAAAAATAAAAAAATTTTAAATCTTTAAAACACTGAGTTCATAGAAATACAGAACATAGATTGATTAGTGATTACCAGAGATTAGGGCAGAAGTTGGGGGGGCGGGGGCGGTCAAGGAAGGGGAGACAGCTGAAGGTGATCAAAAGGCACAAACTTTCAGTTTGAAGATATATAAATTCTGAGGATATAATGTACAGCATGCCGACTATAATTAACAATTCTATATTGCATATTTGAAAGTTCTAAGTGGATAGATCTTAAAAGTTCTCATCACAAGAAAAACATAACAATGTGAAGTGATAAATGTTAACTAAGTGTATTGTGGCTATCATTTCAGCGTATATATGTATATCATTATTTTGTGTACCACAAACTAACACAATGCTACATGTCAATTATATCTCAATAAAATGGGATGGCGGATGGAGGGAGCAGAATATTTTTTTTGGGGGGGGGAGCATAATATTTAAAATGAATCAACACACACACACAAACAGAACAGTATTGGACTACGGATCAGGAAATAGAGACTTTTGTAATAGCTCTCTTGTTCTGTGACATGCTATAGGTCACTTTACCTCACTGGAGTCCAATTGTATTAACTCTGGAGTGAGGTAAGTTTGGACAAGATGACTCCTAAGGCGTATAAAAGAAAAGTTTTCTTATCTGACCTCCACCTAACCAGCTGGACTACTGATACGCCACATTCCTGATGGCTGGTCCCCAGGGTATGCTGCATTCTTACCACTGCTGGGCTATGGGTGAGGCTGTAAGGACAATTTCTTGCTTTCTGAGAGTCAGTAGTTTGATCAAACTCATTATGCTTCTTACAGAAACAATGTATTTTATTTAATTTTATGTAAATATTCAAATATGAGGATGAAAAGAAAGCAAATGGTTGTTTCTACAAAATGAAGGTGATTTCACAAAGGAGAGTCACGGTAAAATTCTGATATTAAGGACTAAAAAGTATCATGGAGAAAAAATAAAATCCTAGATGGGTTCTGCTTTCAGATTGTATCAGAAACTTCTTTAAATTTGCACTTCTCTTTAAATGAACTAAAATTTGGACAAATGGAGAGGATACATTTGGATGGTATTTGTGCAAGAAAAAAAATGATTTATAATCACTTGCTGTAATTGGTAGACTTGCACTAAATTTTAAAAATTGGTAGACTTTCACTAAATGAAAAAAAAATCTTTGTTAGCCTATAGTCTATATCAAAATGTAAAAACATTTAGATTTCTTAGTTTAAGATGAAATGTTATAGTTATATACATGTATTAGGTTTTCTATGGTTTTTTGGTAAAATAAGTTCCATGCTCCATCCAACTTTTTAACTAAGCTATCTGTCTTGATTTTATTAGATAACAAGGCTTCTTCCATAATCTGTCAGTGGGATTGTGTTTATTCAGAATGAACACAGTGGTTATTAAGCATTTCTTTTTTTTTAATTTTTATTTATTTATGATAGTCATACAGAGAGAGAGAGAGAGAGAGAGGCAGAGACACAGGCAGAGGGAGAGGGAGAAGCAGGCTCCATGCACCGGGAGCCCGACGTGGGATTCGATCCCGGATCTCCAGGATCGCGCCCTGGGCCAAAGGCAGGCGCCAAACCGCTGCACCACCCAGGGATCCCTATTAAGCATTTTCTTAACGCCCCAGCTTCAATAAAATCTCTCAGCCTTCTGAAATGGCCCATATGTTATCTCTTCAAGTCTGTCTTTTTATCACATTATCTGGCTGTTCAAAAGAACTGGTCAATCTGAAATAAACAAGATCACAAGGACAAGCATTTCAAATGCCCGCGCAAATCAACAGGAGAGCAGCTTCACCTTTGGGCTCTCTCTAAACATGCATGCCCCATTGTTTCACAAAGTAACCTTTGGCTTCCACTAACAGCCACAGTACCATTAGGTTGGACAGGAAATTTAGTCGAAGAGCATTATACTTCAAATGAGGAGAGATAGGTCCACAACATTAAAATGACCTTTCCAATGACCTTTGAAAGATTATTTCATGAAACCGTCTTGGATTCCCCATGTCTCTCTTCTTGTTTCAAAACAATGAAGACAAATGAGATCCAAAACAAGTTTTTCATAAATTTTTCCAGCAGTATTTAAATTTTTATTTGGCCTTAACACATTTTAATACAGATGAATTAACCAAATATGAAACTGTGTTCAACGTAGAAATAAACAGAGAAGGGTAGATGATAGAAACAATCGTTTATATAGAAGGCTGACTCATTCTTGTCAATGTCCAGGGGAGATCAGACCCAAAAATACTGACTCATACTAACTAAAATGCACAGAAGACCTGACAAAGGCAGCAGACTGGCAATATATTAAAGTGAGAAATAGAATTGTCACCCAGGCTGAAATTATTCAGGTTGGCATAACAATCTCCTTTTCTCCCTGTAGTCAGGCAAAACCAAATGGTAATGAGAAGCCACTCATTACCATGAGAAATCACTGTGAAAGACTTAGAAATATTTAAAATCTGTGTATTTTCTGCATTCTCTCTCTCTACATGAGCAGACCTTCACAAGAACGAGATAATTGCCATGAGGACATGAAGTCAGAAAGGGCTGAGGGCAGTCAGAGGAAGCTCATGTTTTAACATCAGGCTCACCAGAGGGACACTCTTGCCTTTGGGACTAGAATTTATGAAAGTCTGATTACTGGTGAATTCTCCCACTCCCAGGAACAAAGGTGGTATGGGATAAAAGAAAAGGGATCCTTGGTGGTTCTTTTTATTCTGTGCTTCCCACAACTGACCAACGCCTCTGCTCTAGACACGCTGCTTCCCTAAGTCTGGTAATACATTTATACGTACATGTAAGAGTGCCATCCTGCAAGCCTGGACAGCCACCTGCCTCTTGTAGGGGACTCTACAGCTCTCTCCTCACCTCCATCTGCACTGCGCTTGTGTAAATAGATATAACTCTATTTTCCTCACTTCTCAGTTCTAGGAGAGGTATTATAGCCACCGAGAACCAGCCCCTTGACCTCATCTTACAGAGGTCACAAATCTGTCTGAAATATAGGTTTAAGAATGATTCCTGGTTTGATTTTGATGTTCCTAAATCTTTACTAATTATGTTAGCTCCCCTCCCCGGTAAACAAATCTGCATGTTTTCAAACAAAATTCCTCAACTTATCCAACAGAAAGAGGGCTTTCCCATTCATCAGAAATTGCTCTTTTGTCAATACATTCTATTCCCACTTTCAAAAGAACATTGTTCAATATTCATGTGTTGAAATAATTTTTAAAATGTACAGCTTAGGCCTACAGAGTCATATGTAACCTCACTGTAACTTGGGTGTCTTGTTATCCCCTTCTCATCTTCAAGTTTCTTCAAATAAAATTGCATTTAAACCAAAGTGATAGTGACCCATGTAGAATTAGTGAAAAATCACTTGGGGTCATGTTAAGATAGCAGACTAAAAGTCCTGCCTGAATTTTTCCCTTGATACTAATGGAAATCTCATGACAAAAAAATCTCATGACAGCAACCAAATACAAAAGGGTCATATTCTAATTTAATAAGCTTCAATACAAGATATTTTGGAGCTAAGAGAAGAAACTCAGCACAAATCCATTTTTGAACAATCCCTCATCCTCTCCCCCAAGAATTTCAACATTGATTTTAACTAAGTATTGAGAATTCTCACTAATACCTACAGATCTAAAGAAAGGCAAACTAAGTGGTTATTATTAACTTTTTCCTCTCCTGACAGAAATACTGCCAAGAAAAATGTACACAGGGCATCTGTGTGGCTCACTCAGTTAAGCATTTGCTCCTTCTGCTCAGGTCATGATCCCAGAGTCCTGGGATCGAGCCCCACATCAGGCTCCCTGCTCAGCCTCTGCTGCTCGCCCTGCTTGTGTTTGCTCTCTCTGTGTCAAATACATAAATAAAACCTTAAAAAAAGAAGAAGAAGAAAAAAAAAAGAAAAATGTACAAAATGGAGAAAAGGAAGCCAGGGCAGATCTGAGCCAAAGTGAAGGCTTTAGGCAACATACACTGTTGAAAAGATGTTAAACACACTTCCAATGATGTATGGTGAACTTGGTAAAGAACACATACCAGAATCTCAGAAGAGGGCCCAGAGAGTCTAACAAAGACAGCAGAACCCTGAAATGAGCTTTCTCCCTTCACTTACTCACCCCAATCTAAGTCAACACCCTACCACTTTCTACTACTACAGAAAAGTAGAAACTCAGTCATATTATAGCTTAAAGGAAAACCAAACTGATTTGAGATATTGTGGAAAGAGAGTTTAAAAAAAAATCATCCAAACTATATCAAAGACAACAGAAAATCTAGACAAAGCTCCCAAACACGAGCAAGATATAAAACAAACAAAAATAAGCCGAATTAAGCCAGTATGTGAACTATGCACACAAACACAGCAAAACAAACAAACAAACAAAAAAAGTGCATTGTACCATAGAACAACTAATGAGGGGGTGCCTGGCTGGCTCAGTCAGTAAAGCACGCGACTCTTGATCTAAGGGTCATGAGTTCAAGACCCACCTGTGTCTATAGCTTACTTTAAAAAATAAAATAAGTGAAAGTACTGTTTTTGGGGCACCTGGCTAACTCAGTCAGAAGAGCATATGACCCTTGATCTCATGGTCAAAAATTCAAGCCCTACATTGGGTATAGAGATTACTAAAAAAATAAACTTTAAAAACAAAACCAAAAAAATAATAACTAAGTAAGAATTTTTAAATCAAGAGTTTAAGGACAAAGTTGTAACAGATTGGAGTGAAAATACAGATTGTAAAGAAAACTGAGAGCTGAAGCCACATTATTATAAAATTCATACAAAAAACTAGAAAAAGCAAAGAACAGATTAAATACTTCAGTAAACATATAGGAATGACTAGAGATAAGTACAGTAAAGGCAAATACTAATATAAAGGAAAAACAAAAGTATAGAAATATTGAAAAGCTGAGAGATATAGAAGATATAAAACGACAGGTCAACATAAGGATAATCAGGATTCCTCAAGTATGTTCCTTCTCACCCAGTGAAGCAGAAAATGAATCCAAAGATATGACATAAGAGCATTCTCCTGAAATGAAAAACTGAAGCTGAAGAGCATAGTCTGGGAGTATGTGACACAGAAATTTCAAAATTGAGACAAATCCTAGTTATATCATTGAACTTCAAGAATCAAAAATAAATAAAAGAATTCTTCAGCATCCAGACAGACAAATAAAATTACCAACAACAACAACAACAAAAATCAGTTGGCTTCCAACTTCAATGACAGAAGATACCAGAGCAACGTCTACAGCCTTCTGATGCCAAGAATATATTACCAAGAAATAACCAGCCGGTACCTCATCTGGACCCAATGGGAAGACATTATAACACGTGAAAGAACTCAAGGAACACTCAAGCAGCTTCTTGGAAAAAATTTATGATGATGAAAGCCTATCAATTAAGAGATGCAGCAAAATAATTAAATCAAGAATAAAGAACTCATATGAAAAAGGCCAAATGGAGAGCAACCCGAGTGGCTCAGCAGTTTAGCGCTGCCTTCGGCCCAGGGCATAATCCTGGAGACCTGGGATCGAGTCCCACATCAGGCTCCCTGCATGGAGCCTGCTTCTTCCTCTGCCTGTATCTCTGCCTCTCTCTCTCTCTCTCTCTCTCTCTCTGTGTGTCTCTCATGAATAAAGAAATAAAATTTTTTTAAAAAGGTCAAATGACAAAGAGTGAATCAATTTCAACATTGATTCAATACCACTATAGAAATTATGACCAAAGATAATGTGAATGTAGTAAACCCGTGTAATAAAAAAATAATATAAGTAGCAAAAAGGGACGCCTGGGTGGCTCAGTGGTTAAGCGTCTGCCTTTGGCTCAGGAAGTGATCCTGGAGTCCCAGGATCAAGTCCCACATCAGGCTCCCAGCATGGACCCTGCTTCTCCCTCTGCCTGTGTCTCTACCTCTCTCTCTATCATGAATAAATAAATAAAATCTTTAAATATATATATATATAAGTAACAAAAAGTAAAAGGTGTAGAAGAGATGAAGAGGATAGGTGCTCATGGCCTCTTCCTTCAAAGGCATATATCATATGGAATGAAATCCTAGTCAAAAAACTGTGAGTCCACACAACTGCATGCTTGCCTTAATCATTTTTATACTTTAGAGAGGTTTTTTTTTTTTAGAATATTGTATCTCTTGTGGTAGAAGAATACATTTATTCAAACTTCAATGTTTCCTTCATTTTAACTGGATATTTTTCTTCTATTAAACTCAGTAAACCTGAACACACACATTATATATACACCTATACACACACACATTATACACATATATCATATATGTATATATATGTGTATATATATATATATATATATACACACACACACAATGATTCTTTTTTTAAAAAAGATTTTATTTATTTATGAGGGACATACAGAGAGAGACAGAGACAGAGACAGAGACACAGGCAGAGGGAGAAGCAGGCTCCACGCAGGAAGCCCAATGCGGGACTCCATCCCTGGACTCCAGGACCATGCCCGAAGGCAGGCACCAAACCACTGAGCCATCCAGGGATCCCCCAATGATTCTTTTTTTAAATGTCCTCTGGACATTTTCAAACAATCCCAGAAGTAAATTCCCATATATCCATCATCTAACCTCACAGCAATTAACAATTTACTTGTTTCCCTAAGATACACACACACACACACACACACACACACACACACACACCCCTGCAGTTTGCCAAGTCTTAAAAATAGGAGAGTGGAATTTGAGATGATTTAATTACCATTTTTATATTCTCTGCCCTGTTGAATTCTTTATGATAAACCTATAATTTTTTTCATAGGACTAGTATCTTTCCTTCTCCCTAGCTGCCTCTCTCTTGCTATTCTGAAGTAACTGGAAGCAAATAGGCCAAAACACCAACAGTGAATGATTTTGAGTGGTGAAAATGTGAATGATTGTTTTTTTTATTTTCAAAAAAAAAAATAGTAAGATAATTTCAGAGACCAATGAGAAGCCATGCAATGCAACCTACAGACACAGACATTATTGTTCTCCTCAAAAGTCCTTTTCATTTTCATTACAAACCGTCAGGGTTAGAATATCTCCCACCTCTGGAGCACCTGGATGGTTCAGTCAGTTAAGCATCTGCCTTCGGCTCAGGTCATGATCCCACAGCAGGCTTCCTGCTCAGCACAGAGCCTGCTTCTCCCTCTGCCCTTCCCCCTGCTTATGCTTGTATGCACTCGCTCGCTCTCTCTCAAATAAATACATAAGATCTTTAAAAAGAGAGAGAGAGAGAGAGAGTTATCTCCCCCTTCTGTTTTAAGCTATGCGCAGGGTAAGAGCTTCATGTGTACTACCATATTTAAGCTTCAGAAGAAAGCTCAAAGGTCCATAATCTTGTTGTTCCAACTTCATGGACGAGGAAATGAAGTATAAAGAAATCAAATTATCCAAGGTCAACCACTTATAAATGCCTCAGACTCAGATGGGAGAAAGGAACTCCAGAGATTCACATTCGTTCTTGTCCCCGTTCTCCTTGCTGGAGAAAAGGAGGCCTACGCCTTGCTTCCTCCAGCAGTGGCCTTTTCGGAGCTCTTTTCCATAAGGCCAGGTCCCACAGAGGAGTTTTCTCACCAGCTGCTGAGAAGAGATTTTCTCCCATGATGACATTCCTCTCGGGGTAATCTCAGTGGCCCTGACAGTCTCTAGTAGTCACATATTACGTTCTTTAATGACTAGAGATGTTGTTTATTCGACTGAAAAAAATTCAATAAATGCAATGGCCTCTTGGCCATGAATGATGGCTAAGAAAATACTAACTCTCCTTTATCATATTTTAGGCTCACAATCCAATAGTAAAACGTTAAAACTCCTTTCCTGAAATCGTTGTGTATCTCACAGGATAAAAGCCTCCTGCCTTCTGACAAATGCGACATCATTGTCCCTATTTTATAAATCAAGTGTTAAGATACAGAGGTTAAGTAATTTGCCCAAGGCAGAGAAAGGCAGGAAAAGTGGGGAAAAGATAGAAGAGTACTAGTCTTCAAGTTTATTATCCAACAAAGAAAATCACGTTCACACATTGGGAATAAAACTCTCCCTGGGACCAGCTCCAACATCCGCTACTCAGTTGTTCTGAGAGCTGCATAGAAGAGACATTCTGCTCACATGCTTTGGAGTCTGACTTGAGTTTTAATCTCAGCTGTCCCCCTTTATACCTTAGTTACTTCCCAAAGCTTCAGTTTCCTCCTCAGTAAACTAGGGAAAGGAAAGATATTAGTTTGCCGGGTTATTGTGAGCATCGAGCAGCATAAGACATGGAAAGCAGTTCCCAAGTGCCTGGTACATAGTAAGTTCTCAACAAACGGTAATACAGTATATGTCAAAGTAAGAAGATGTTCAATACCTCTCTCAATCCTGATTTTCTGCTTCAGGCACGACCTGTTTGTAGAACCCTGATACATTTGACGTGTTAGGCTGCTGATATAAGCATCAGGCTACTAAGATGATGAGATCCACAAATGTTAAGTAGATAGGAGGGGTACTACCTTCACCTCTGTTTTGATCTATTCATTTATTTAAGTCATCTCTTTGCCAAAAGTGGGGCTTGAACATATGACCCCGAGATTAAGAGTCACATGCTATACCGACTGAGCCAGCTGGGTGCCTCAGCCCTGTTTTGACTTGGATTTTGCCAAAGAGAGTACTTTCTCAAGCCCTAAAAAATATACCCACATATATCACAATAGCTCTGTGAGGTATCTCTGGGCAGCAGAGCATGCCATTCAAAAGACCCTTCTTCTGGATCAATTAATGGCACCCAGGAAAATCTCAGAACACAAGAGACTTAAAGGAGCTGGAGGCATCCTTGGTCTTTCCTTCTCAGAGCATGGCTTCCCAACCGGTAGACAAGGAATGGGTCACGGGATGCCTGACATTCATCCTTGGGGCTGATGGCCACCAGCCCAAAATGTCAGTTCTCCCCAGGAGACTGTCAATATTACCATTGTCTACTAGTACTTTGATGTGTCAAGGGGTGGGAAGCAGTGTAGCCTTCAGTACCACTTGCCCGCGGTTTATCTAAGGACTATCAACCATGACTTACAGCCCTACTTGCTAAGCCTTCACTTAAAGTTCCTGACTACCAGCCACCCCAGTCATGGAGTGTGTGCGTCTCCAGCTCAGGAATCTAACAAAAAATATTTGCTACCCTCGCAGATGGTAGCGATGTGATGGTAACCCAGGACCTGGGGCTCTTAATCAGACATACAGTATTTTTTTTTTTTAGCTTTTCCCTCAAAGTACGTCAATATGCAACTGTGACTCCAGCTAATTTGCCAACCCAAAGCTGTATTCAGATCAAATGCACCCCCACAACGAAAGTGGCAGATATGGCCAGAAGCCACAAACATTTCAAAAACACACCTTAATGAAAAGCCACTTTTCCATCAGATCTGTCACATTTGAATGGAAAAACAAAATACTTTGTCGCTTCTAATAAGTACAGAGAGCCTGACAGGGTAATGACTTTTTTCTCCCCCAGCACTAATCTCAAATATAATAACGTCTAAATATGATTTTTATCTTTAGACATTCTCTTATGGAGCAAAAGCTGAATTCTTGGACTTGCACTTTTAGTTTCTATCTCTCCGTCACTGGCTCAGAAATAAAGATGAGTGGGATATGCTGAATGAACCGGACTCCTGCATGAAATGGTTTATGACAGATGACGATATATGATGAGAATACAAAACCCTGATGATAATAGGTTTATTTATCGATTGCGAATAAAATTCATGAAGTGTGAAGCTGAAAACTGCACTGGAGGGAATTGGGCAGGGAGGCCATCAGGAAAAGTATGCACAACACAGGAACAGGCCGAGAGCTGCCTGGTGGGGCCTGCACGGCCACGGAGACCGGGACGGAGGTGGGATTTGGATGCTGTGACCTGCTGGAGTCCTTGAGCAGAAGACACGGGCCTCTTACTGCCTCTGCCTCCTTGGCATGTGAGGCCTGTTCAGGAACCGGGGGAGGAGTGGAAAGGCACAGAAATCCAGAAGGCTGGTGGTTCCAGAACCACCTCCGCCACCAACAAGCTATGTGACCTTGAGCAAAGAGTTTGAATCCCTACTGGGTGGAGGCTGGGGCGGGAGGTGGGGTGTTGGGGGATCCCTTCATTTTCTTTTTCTCATAAAAGAAGTTTTATTCATTGAACCAATAGCACACAGTGCACAGTGCTGAGCCCGATAACCCTGAGATGAGGAAAGCCAGGCTCCTGTCTTTAATATAAAGGCCGCCCCTGTCAACACCTACCGTGCAGCCCAGCCCAACACCATGGAATATGCAGCACTCCCGACAGTCTTCGTGAGTCTCAGTCCTATAGCGGCAACTACAAAATCACATTTTCCAAGCACTTGAAGATGCTCACAACAAAAATGGGCTAAAAGGCAGCAAAATACGAGAGGCTTTTTAACTCCCAGCTGCTGTCCAGAAAGACAGGGAGGAAAGGATGGCAAACCTGAGCAGTCATTCGCATATCACTGGAAGGAGCCAGCAACCCCAGCAGTGTCTTCTGTGAATTCTCCCTGCGTGTCCCCACCAAACCACTGCTGAGACAGCTCAAAACCCTACAAAGGGGTTTTGCTCAATGTACACGGGAACTTGCATACCATAATCTTACAAAATGAGACCAAAAGAAAAGCATCTCTTCATTTTCTTTACCTTCCTGCAGCCCCCAGAAGCCAGCTCACAGGAAGCCCTTCATGACAGAGCTTCCTAAGACATGGCTTCCAGAAAGTTGTGGCAGGTAGTGATCGAAGGAGAGAAAAAACAGGGTTCCAATTTAGGTCAGTAACACAAAGTCTTGAAGTAGGTTTCCTGCTGAAGACAGTTGAGATTTCCTTTGAAAGACACAGGTTCTGTATTCATTTTTCCAGGGCCGGCTGGCAAATTGCCACTACCTTAGCAGTGTCAATTGACAGATGTGTCCTCTCACGGTTTCCATGTATCCAGAGAACAAGTATGGGTCCTCTCTCCAGGGGCTCACCAGGCTGAACTCAAGGTGTCAGCCAGGGCTGTGATCTTGTCTGGGGTGTGAGGTCCTTCACCAATCTCATGGGGTTTTGCCAGAATTCAGTTTCTTGCAGTCGTAGGACTGAGGGTCTTGGCTCCTAGAGACCACTCACAGATTTCTGCCACATGACCCTCTCCGGAACATGGACATTTGCCTTTTCAAGGCCAGCAGAAGAATCTCTCTGAGCCCTAGACCCTCTGTTGAAGACTCACCTTACTGGGTTGGGCCCACTTAGGACTTTTTTTTTTACGATTTTATTTATTTTTTTGACACAGAGGGAGAGAAAGAGAGCACAGCAGAGGGAATGGCAGGCAGAGAGAGAGAGAGAGAAGCAGGCCCCCAGCTGAGCAAGGATCCAGATCCAATCTGGAGCTCCATCCCAGGACCCAAAGGCAGGTGCTTAACTGACTGAGCCACCCAGGTGCCCCAAGATGGCTCTTTTTTAATTCAAGTCAACTGATCAGGGACTTTAATTTGCCTGTCAAATCCCCTCACCTTTGCCATATTCTGTTGGTTATCAGCAAGTTACCGGTTCTGCCCACACTCAAGAAGAGGGGATTATACACGAGCATGGTTACTGGGGGTCATCTTGGAATGGCTGCCTACCCGAGGATCTCTCTTTGTATCCTTTTGCATGGTTTAGTTACTTATGCTATTTTCATTACACGGGAATTTCTGCTCTTGCTGGAGAGAAGTCTTCCAGAAACAAGTCTCTCTCCCCCATCAGTGGTACACCCAGATTTTGTCATTACTGCTCTGAAGTTTGGGAACAGGAGGTGACAGGGAGTTTTTACCCCTCTACCCTGGCAACGTATTCCTCCTATGGCTCTCTCGCTCTCTCAGGGAAAAAAAGCAGGTACAATATAGAAATATCACAATCAACTCAAAATCCCCATGGATTACATGAAATTACTGTAAAGAAGGTCACCTCACACAGGGGGGATTTTCCACTGAAAGCACCCCAAGCAGAATAACTTTTTGCCTGAGGAGAAATCACAGAGGAGGCTGAGCCTCCAAAAGATTGCAAATGCAGCGCCAACCATCAAAATTGATGCCTCCTCTTGTTTCAGAGAAAACCCAACTGCTCCTCTCCTCCCCTCCTGGCTTTACCAAGCCACCCGCAGCCAGAAGCAGCAAGCTTCTTGACCTTACCCCACACTCTAGCCATGAAGGACTTAACTTCTCGACCTTATCTTTTCAACAGGAAAGAGGTTTGTGGTTAACGTGAGCCACGGCGTTTTTCACACACACAAATTTTGTTCCTGTGCTGGTTCCTGGCACTTTTCCATGCACCTGCCTCCACTGCCCCTCCCCCGCCCCTCCTCCTGGTTCTTCCGGCGCTTTTTCTGCATCCCTCCTGCCTGGCTGGATGGTGTTCAGCCATCACTTCAACCCATCCCCCAGGCTGTCTGCCATCCCCCCTGGGCCTGCCTCCAACACTCTCCTTAGTCCGTGATATATTGATTTTCTAAAAGGAGAAGCCCTTTGCACTAATGAATAAATGGTGCCAAATCAGCCCGCAAGATTGAAAGAGAATACTCTTTATAGAGAAAGAAGTAGAAGAAGAAAGGAAGGGGAAGGAAGAAACGCATCAGGACCACCGAGAGACAACAGACAAAGCGACGGAGCTTCTATAATATAAAACTAAATCTTCAGACCAAGACTGACTCTGACTTTGGGTGGGGAGAAATCTCGACCTAACACATACAACTGAAAGGAGGTATTGATTGCATTACAAAGACCACATTGTTGAAGGAGCAGTTCCAGTGGGTTCCAGAGTGCCACTGCTGGCACAGCATCAATATCATAAAGTAGTTGTCCTTGGGCATCACCCAGTTTTGAGGAATGTGGGTCAGATGGGCCTGAGTGTGAATCCTGTTCTGTTGCGAAAGGACAGAGAGATCCTTTCCAAGTCACTCGGCTGCTATAAGCTTCAGGTTGTCTCTTGTAAAATGGAAACAGTATACCCACGTCACGGCTGCTATTCTGAGAATGCTACTAGATGTATGCTCTGTGACAGGATTAGCACAATGCGTGGCATGTAATAGATGCTCAGTAAGTATTGCTGCTATTTTGACACTCTCTGGATTGGGAAGCAGGCCACCGCCAGCATCAGGCTGCTCAACGTTACCCCCTCACCTCACTTAGATGTTGTGACCAGACAGGTTTCTTTGATTTTGTTTTCATTTATGGGAGAGAAGAGGATCTCCCTCCCCAAATTAAGATTTTCTGATACTTAAACATTAAAACAGTCACTTGTGGCAGGAGCTATGAAAAGGTTGCTCTGAATGAGGCATCTGCTCATGACTGGGGTCTTGTAAGTGGTTTTCATTGGGAATAAGTTCTGGAGAAGAATGCTGGCAACCCAAGCTGAGAGGAAAGCCTGGGAATTTTTTCTGTGTTTGTATAACTGATACGCCATGAAGGTCGAAACGTATGGCAACATTACAGGAGTGGCCTTCCTGGGACGAGAGTGAGCCAGAGCAACTCCAAGAGCACATTTGGAAGCCATAAAGACATTGGCCTGTGGAAGGTGCAAGAAGACAACAGGGGCCAATCGTAATAGCAAAGTAAGTCAGTTACCTTTAAATAAACGCTTTGAATATAAACAAACACTGTTGATTAGTAAAGATTTCAAGCATACGGTCAGCAAAGGAGTCACTATCTCTTCTGTAATAACCCCTTCATCTATAAACCAAGTCCAAGCCCCCTGGAAAAGGCTCATGCGTAAATCAGATCCCATTCCGTAAACACACGTACTAGCCCTTTGCACAAAGCAGGCCACAAGCTCTGTTCTCCAGCATAGGTACAAAGTCGCCAGATATGAAGCAAATTATCAAGAGCAAAGATAAGGCCCAAATTAAATTCTATCCATGGCTTAACTCCCATTAAGTAGAACTTCTATAGTAGAAGTTCTTACAATTTAGTGTGCCCAAGAAGTGACCTAAGATGCTTGGCATCAGGACCCACACATTTGGTTTTTATTCATTCAACAAAGATTTATTGAATGGCTTATGTGTCGGGCAGTGGGGATACAAACAAGATCTCTATCCTCACAAAAGCTTATTGTCCAGTGGGGATCTGGACAAAAAAACATACCATTACGATAGTGCTGTACTGTTGTCATAGAGACAGCTCTCACTTAGCCTTAGAAGATCCTCCCAGAAATCAGGGAGTTACGCCAAAGAAAGAGGAGAACCAGTGTTTACTGGACAACCACATGCTGCCAGACTATTTACATACATCTGCCCATTTTATCCTGAGGCAGGTGACCATCCTCTCCACGTCACAGGGGAAGAAACTAACAGTTTAGCAGGCGGGTTCCTGCACTGGGCCCAGAGCCCAGGTCTCTGTGCCTCCAGAGCCCATGCTCACGTCCACGGACACAAGCCCTCGGTGGGAACAATTTCACTCAAGGCTCTGTGGTCACAAAATGGCACTGGAGTTTGAGTGTTTCGACTGGTCAGGACGCTATCGTAGGAGATGGAGAGCGCAACCACCAAATGAAAAGACCATAGAGATTCATGCAACAGAATGCTTTGGACAGGGAGGCCGTGAGGTCAAGGCCGCCCTGCAGGGCTCTGGCTGGATACCCCTCAGGCCTGGG
The DNA here is from genome assembly GCF_003254725.2 of Canis lupus dingo. Classification (NCBI taxonomy): domain Eukaryota; kingdom Metazoa; phylum Chordata; class Mammalia; order Carnivora; family Canidae; genus Canis; species Canis lupus. Next base: position 12,846,887 of record NC_064250.1, read on the forward strand.
ACGGCTTGGCCACAAGAGGGCAGAGTGTGCATTGAACAATCACAACAAAAATCCCAACAGCCCTTAGTGGGAAAGAAACCTAATGCCCCGGGATTTCATTAGTTGTTCCAGGGCTGAGAAACACTGGCTGTCCTCTGGTTCAGCAGGGGGCAGATAAGGGGTTTTTACGCTCTAACACGGCACCTGGTCACGCCATCTCGGAGTGTATGGGAAGAGGCTTCCCTCTGATCAGCGCCACTCATTCCCAGTGGTAGGCAGTTCACTTAGCCCTAGGACCTGAGGGGTAGAGCCTGGCTTGGTATACTGCACGCTCTCCCACCGGCACACAGTACGGAGGACAGTTAAAAAATTAAAAAGTTAAAAAAATAAAGGTCGGCCCCTCATGTCAATGAAATAATAATAGCCACAGTCATAGCCATAGCACGGGTTTCAGAGTCAGCCCAGGGCTCAAGTCCTGGCTCTATGACTTACCAACCATGACTCTGGTCAAGTCACGTAGCCTCCAGGAAGCCCAGATCCCTCATCTGTGAACTAGAACCTGCCCAATAGGTTCATCGTCAGGATTAAAAGAGTCACTGACTATAAATACTTAGCACGGCTAACAGTCGTTATGGCAGCTGCTACGTTGTGGTGACTGTTCATAATGACAGAGTTGGCTGTACATCATGCCACAGAGAAAGTAAAACTTTCTGAGGGACATCTTGCCTTCCCACTGTCGCCAAGGCCCTGCGCTGTACACCCCCCCCCCCCACCCCCTTTCTTTCCTGTTGTAAATGCAGAGGCTTCTCTCCTCAGAGGCGAGGCCATCCTGTCCCTGTGCAGTGGGAGGCCACATCCCCCTTCTCAGGAACCGAGGCCTTTAGTCATTCATCACACCTGACTTGTGCCTCTTCCTCCTCTCCCCGTTCCCTGGCCCCTTCCATTCCCACATTGAAACACGTTCTAGACTCTTCTGCCTTAAAAATAAATGTCAGTAAACAAAACCAGCGTCCCCCATACCCCACGGGTCCCTCTGGCTCCTCTAGGTCTCTCCCCTTTGCAGAACTTCTCAGGGGGGCTTTCTACAACCCAAATCCCTGTTTCCTCACTGCCCATGTACTTCTCAGCCCATTCCAACACGATTCCACCTGGTCTTCTCTCACCAATGCTGCCGACCAGAGGCACCACTCCCGTGAGTGCCCTTCCATTCCCTTCACCTTCTGGAAACACTGCGGTCCTTCAGCCTCAGCAACACCAAACTATTCCTCAGTGTTCCAGGATGACTCTGCTTTCTCCGTGGGCCTCTAGATGCTGGAAACTTCCATGCTGTATCTCAGGCTGTCTTGTCACTCTCCTCTCTTATTAGGTGCTCTTGTCTCTTCCCAAAGATCCAGTGGCCATCTCCATATCCGTCACGTCTCAGTTTTAGGCCCACACCTAACTCCACCTGAAAGTCTCGTGCGTGTCAAGCTCACTGCATCCAATACTGAATCACTTCTCCCCTTGCCTGTCTCCCCCAGCCCCTGCCACCCACACAGCTGAACCTCTTACAAAATCTGTACCCCCATGCAGCCAGGTACTTAAGTCAGAAACTTGGCAAGCACTCTTAATACTTTTCTCTCTTTTACCCCTCACATCCAATCATGATTCCTGTCCATTCTGCCTACCACATTTTTTTTCAAATCTTTTTCCTTTTTTCTCCACTGCCCTCATCAATCTAAGCTACCATCATCTTTTGCCAACTCTTCTGGATTCTACTCTTCACACTTCAGCCAGAAAAACAATTTTAAATGCCAAGTTGACCATGTCATTTCCTACATTTGAAATCCTATGCTGATTCTAAGTTCTTTGGGACAAGTCCAAAATCCTCAAAGGATTCTCAACTTCCCTTCCTCATCTGGCCCTTCCTTCACACTCTGGCCTCCTCTCACTCTCCTCTTTCCTTCTCCCTCAGTTTCCAAAAATCCCCCTTCCTCCCACCTCAAAACACACATTTGAAAGTGGGTTAACCCTGCGAGCATCTATTGTGTGCCAGGCACCGTGGGACTCCCAGAGCTGTATCAATCACAGCTTCCAGAAGTTTTCACTAATGGATGAAAGGTAGCCTAGCTGTGCCCATTAATATAAACCCTGATAAACAGCATAAAAAATGTACACCCGGGGGGATTGGGGGAAAAAAGTGGAGATGCAATGTACAGGGACAGCTTCAACGATATAATCTGTGTTCACACCGTGCAGGATGGGGACAGCCAGCTATTCCCCAGACACGCATGATATGACGAGGGTCTAGAAAAGGAGGAGTGAAAACAGAAGACATAAAAGTTATGTCAAGTTGATCACGGAAAGAAATATGTTCAGTGTCAAGTCCTGCAGACACCCAGAAAGCATAGGCACCTACCTGTATTTGACAATGAGAGATCACTGTGGATCTTTGAGAAAGTGGTTTCTGTAGAAGCCACGTCACAAAGGAAAAACAGCTCATGTGAAAGTGAAGACTGGCTATACTATTGTACTACGCCGAGAAGGTTGGTAATAAAGGAAGAAAGCATGGGAGGAAGAAGCTGGAGGCTTTAGTGTCGCTCATCAGAGCTTGGGCAAGGCAGGCAGGCTCCCGACCGGGACTAGGTCAAACTAGTATCTGTCCTCTCAGACCACCGACGGTTGGTTGGTAGGACTCCCAGGAAAGGAGAGAACGAAAGAAAGAGGTCTGCTGCCATCCTCCGCTCACGTGGAGAACCCCCTTGCCAGCCCTGGGGAGCAGCCTTGGGGGCCACCAGGAGGCAGGGGCAGCCGGTCTCACTCTCAACATCAGCTGTAAAAAGTGCAGAACAACAGCAGCCGGTTGTAAAACTTAAACAGATCAGACACTATAAAATACTTTGTAATGCACCATTGAGGCGACCAAATAAGAGGCTTGAATAAATTTATATTCCAATTGCTAAACATTACAGTCAATTTAAAAACCCACAAAAGTTTTGCTGAACAACTGTATAAATTAGAATGGATCTGTCGCATTGTACAGTACCTAATAGGCTGAGACATCAAACAATCGGCGCTAACTCCCTCTCACCTGTTAAATCATCTTGAAATAGATCTGCTCGCACAACTCTGTGTTTTTTCCTCTCAAGCAACACTGTGAGGTAATTCTCAAGTTAATGTGGATTTTATTTATCTATTATTTATTTGCATTTTTCCCCCTCAAGACAGAAAGACGAAAAGCCATCAGTGCTAGGAATTTATCAGACCTGAACCTGTCTTCCTCCCTGGGAAGCTCCCCACCTGATTTTCGGGATGTTTCTCTTCCACTGAGCCCAAGCAAAATTATCAGCTGGTAGCAATTTTATGAAAGTTGAAATCAATACATACACACATACCTAAACATGCTCATGTACTGATGCAAACACACACACACACACACACACACACACACATACACACAAAGGCGATACAACTTGAAGAATAAGAAACTAGACCAAGAACCAAATAGAACATTCTGTATCTGTTCCTGTCATAGATGCGCTGGGAGAATTTAAGCAGGCTCTCTTTCCCACACTTCCTTGGTTCCCATTCCAAATCATTTGATTGATAACAAACCCAAAACACACACTGAAGCAGCTGAGAGGATAGGAGGAACCCTCTTCCCCTCAGGTATGTATTCACGTTTAAGAGCCAGGAGCTAAAGAGTAGAGCAAAGTATAGCACTTTGTCATTTTCCCAACAACCCGATGAGGTAGATAGGATTATTATCCTCATCTTCCAGACATGGTAACTGAGATCTAGACAAGGCAAGTAATTAGATTCACAGCATACAGCTAGTAAGTGATAATTTGGGGATTTGAACTCAGATTTCTCTGAGCATACCACAGAGAAGATGGCTGGAGGGCAGGCAACTCAGAAGCAGATATGAGACCAAGACTCTCTTCCTCAAATCTATTAGAGGAAGATGGTCCTGAAATGGGGAGAAGCTGAAGGTGGGTTACTTGTCTGTTTTCTCTGACCAAACATTAGAAACTCTGCAGAGAAGCTTCATCTTTCCCCTACTGTAGCCTCCTCAAGATTCTGTGACCTGGTAAAGCAAGATAATTGGACGGATGGAGCATGAAATCCTCAAGAACAGCTAAGGATAGAAAAGAAATCCAGCTGAGCTTCATAGAGTCTAGAATCTCCTCTATCCTTTCTGTAACCTGAAAAGCTCCTTTAGGGCTCCTCTGCTACACCTCCTACCCTACCCCCCAGCCCTCCAAAAAAGACATTAATCCATTTCATCTTCTAGAAGTCTGACCACAAAGCTGGCTTATGAAGTGATTGCTCTGGGGTCAAAAACTATCCCTGGACCATTGAGGAGGGCAGTAGAGCAAGAGGGAGGGACTTCCTTGATAGTATGACACACAGCCGGCTGGGCAGCAGGAGCTGTGGGCAAGCTGTAGGTTTCCCTGAGAAATGGCAGGATGGGCTGAAATGGACAGGTGACATAGCTAATTGAGAGGTGAAATATTCTTGCCCAGGTGTTTCAATTACTTTCCTTACTGAATGGATGAGGAAACCAGGACCCAGGGACATCAAAGGACTTGCCCAACGTCACCCAACTTAGTTATGGCTAAATTAGGACTAAAATTTAAACCTTCCTATCTCTTAGTCTAGTGCTCCATCATCCAGAAGTGAGTTAACATCCAAGAAAGCAATGAAAAGAGAGGTCTCAAGAGACTACTCAGACTAGCATAGTCATGTCAGGATAAAAGGTAAAGGTGGTCCAGATGTGTCCATGATGGATAAGAAAGAAGTTGGCCTAACCCCTCCAGACTCAGGTCTAAGTTAAAAACCTAAAGGGGAGGAGGGGGGGGGACGGCAGGGGGACACATATTTATGTGCTAGGGTAGGGGTACCTGGATATTCACTCTGCCAAATCCAAAATAACTATAGATATGAGCTACCTGATTTACAAATCCAGTACTTGGCTGATGTCATTTTTTTAAAACACCATTTCCATCAAGCCTTTAAGGTACCATAAATAAAGAATGATGGTTGGAACATAATCTCCTTTGTGCCACTTGGGGGCAACACCTACATGTTTGATTTATTGAGATGTCTCATCGTCTTCTGAAAGCTGAGGAAGTTGTGAATCTAACAGTCATCTTCCCATCTTCCCTGCCTGACTACTGAGAGCTCTGGACATGTTTACCTACTTGTTTATTTAAAATCAAATTGCTTTCTATTTGTCTCAGGACAGGACAAGGCAAATGTCAGCCATGAAGACGGGTTTGTAGGTGATGAAATCTCCCACAGGGGATGAGAGGGGATTCTTTGCACAGACAGACCATGACTTCCAAGATGGTCTTCATAGTCAGAAGGCAATACCGTCCAGAATGACCACCAGCAACAGGAAGGCCTGGTTCTGTCTTCTGGCCTTTCTGAAGGGTGGGTAGGCAACAATGCAAAAATCATTCAAGGAAGCAGCAGGTGGCCATCACTGAGAAAGTGAATAGGGTAGCAAGGCAGCAGCTACACGGAGATGTACGGGACAGAAGGACAGAACACTATGCGTGGGGCAGGCAACCAAGAACAGGGCAGGGCTCCCAAGCAGAAAGAGAATGGGAGCCTCAGATCCATGGGACAAGTCTAGAGTCCACCTGAAACTGTTCTCTTCTACATAGAGCTGGTTCCAGGCATGGGCACCTTCAAAGCAGCCTCAAACTTCTCTCCTGATATCCAGCATCCTTATAAGCATGAATAAACTTCTCACCTGAATGCCCCACAGGCACCTCGACTCAGCAAATGGAACACCTCATTCTCTCAAGAAAAACTTCTTTGAAACCTTTGTCAGAGAGTAGCACCACCCTTCATCCCAATAAGCAAATGGAGCTCCTCAGAATAGTCCCAACTCTGTTCTGTCCCTTACCATTCATGCTAAATGGGTCCCAGACCCATTCTCTCCTCTACTGCCTCAGGTCAGGCCCTTGTCATCTCCCACAACTAAGGTTCCAGCTTCCTAATTGGTCTATCTGATAATCCCCTTCCAAACCATGCTCTCTCCACAGCGCCGTCAGAATTAGCTCTCTGAGCTCCCATCTGACCATGTTGCCTCTCCTAGTTCATAAACTTCAAAACAACAAAACATAAACCACAGAGGATTGAACGTGAAGGTCCTGTGCTCTTGCTCATACTGTGTTCCCTTTGTCACGCTGGCAAACTTCTATGCATTCTTAAACACCGGGTCAAATGTCATCTCTTCCATGAGATCCTCTCCAACTGTTTCCTCTCCTGCTCTCCTTGGCTAGTTAATTCCATTCTCTTCTGTCCTTCTGTACTTAGTCTATGGGTTTCTACTGTAATATACACAACATGGTTTTATAATTAATTCATCTATCACTCATCTCCTCCATGAAACCGCAAGCACATCAAAGGCAGGCACTATTCTTGTATAGCCAGCAGCTAATTCACAGCAGATGCTCAATGTTGAGTTGACTCAGGCAAGAACCCAGCTAATAAAGGTAAAAGAAGAGGTGAGTGGTGACGTTGATTACGGAGCTAGGATTCTTTAAGCGCCTCTAAATAGTATTAGAAATGGCCCTAGAGAGCAAGTACTTAGGTAAATTAGATTTAGTTCTCTTTGCCCTTCTCAGAGAGTTGCTCCTGTCTATAGCCAAATGAAGTAAGAGGCTAGATGTCAAGTTTGTGCCCTATGACCCTACCCCTTTGGGCAATAGCTGACTGAACCAGAAATAGATAGCTGACCAAGTGTTCTAGAGACAAATTCCCCAAAAGCAAAAGAATGTTTACTATAAAAGGCCAGCACTGGCTTTTTATCAAGACAAAGCTATAGGGGGGATCCCTGGGTGGCGCAGCGGTTTGGCGCCTGCCTTTGGCCCAGGGCGCGATCCTGGAGACCCGGGATCGAATCCCACATCGGGCTCCCGGTGCATGGAGCCTGCTTCTCCCTCTGCCTTTGTCTCTGCCTCTCTCTCTCTCTGTGACTATCATAAATAAATAAAAAAAAATTAAAAAAAAAAAAAAAAGACAAAGCTATAGGCAAGAAACTTAGGACAGAGCTCAAAGTAAGAATACTATAACGATAATGATACTGGAACAGCCAACACTCCTAAAACTTTCTATATGCCACATATTATGCTAACTGATTTTACCCATTAATTAAATCCACCCTGCACTGAACCTGTGAAATAGCTACTCCAAAAGGGGATATCTTTCCATTATCCCTGCCCTCTTTGTTACAACTGATTTCCATTGCTCGCAGCAAAGAGCCCTGATTAGTACCTTTACTATCTCCATTTTATAGATGGGGCAAAGAAGGCAAGAGAACTTTCAACGTTCTTACAGATAGAAATGCAGAAAGTCAGCACTGAAGTCTAGTCCTTTCACCTCCAGAACCTGAGCAATGAATGCTTTATTCTCATTTTTGGTCCCAGTCTCATTTGGTCTTTCTGTAATTTTTTTTCTTTAACACCTATATCCTTTTCTGGAGAGCGTTTACAAGCTATTTCTCTGTTGTTACAATCAAAATGAAATGAAGACTGGGAAAAAGGAAGAACCAGGCTTCAGTCATAAAAACGAGAACTCAGGTGGCTTCAAGACAGAAGGTCGTGAGCACAGATAGTCAAGTCACAGAGCAGCCATGGGGAGGAGAGAGCAACCAGAGCTGAGAAGTAAGCACAGCCAAGTGCTCTCTGCCCTCATGCCTCAGCTGGGGTGCAAGTCTGCACAACTGCCCTGGTTCCAGAAGAATTAGCATAATCAACATGGAAAGGGGAATTAGAACTTCACATTGAGATGCTTTCCCTTGTCACTCACTGTGCCCAGGTCCTTCATACACCAAGAGTAAACCTGACCTGATCTTCTGCTCCCCACCCCCTGTTGGCCAGATATTTGTGCAGATACGGAGCTAAGGGGAGAGGAGAGGGAGAGGAGAGGGAGAGGAGAGGAGAAGCCGAGTTGGTTCCTTTGCAACATCCCAAACCTCCTGGGCTGCATCAGGAGACTTTCATCTCAAAACAACCACTGAGAAAGATTCTTAGTTTTTACCTTCAATTCCTCCTTGGCAGTTGATCTGGGTTTTCTAGAGATGCCAGTTGTATGAACTACCTCAAGGCCTCCATAGAAAGGGAGCTGCTGGGGGATCCCTGGGTGGCTCAGCGGTTGAGCATCTGCCTTTGGTCTAGGGAGTGATCCTGGAGTCCGGGGATGGGATCGAGTCCCACAGTGAGTCCCACATCGAGTCCCACGTCGGGCTCCCTGCATGGAGCCTGCTTCTCCCTCTGCCTGTGTCTCTGCCTCTGTCTCTCTCATGAATAAATAAAATCTTTAAAAAAAAAAAAAAAAGAAAGAAAGAAGGAAAGGGAGCCACGATGACAGGTTTGGCACTCCCAGCTTGGCTCCTCTTTTGCTTGTTCTATTCAAGGCTACGTGAGGGACCTGGTAGCAACACCTGGGAGGGCTTTGAGCAAGGATAGGTCTTGGGGGAATTGGAGGAAATCACCACTAGAGGGCCCCACTGGGCCCTTTCTGACCCAGAAGCAACTCAGACAGTGAGTGCGCCCGGGGAATTCATCCACCCAAGCAAGAACCTTATGGTAAGACCAGGGAGAGGCAGAGCAGTTAGTCTTGAGCTGTTGTAAAACACAAAACTTAGAGGCTAGAGACACACTTCCTCTACCTTTCCCCCCCTGTTTGAATGAGGTTAGAAACTGAACCTAGGCCATCTGATTCCTGAGCCAAAATTCTAAGCCATGAAACCACCCCAGATTGCATTTGCTCAACAATCTAGACCTATGGAGCTACGCTAAGCATTAGGACACTGCCTCAGGCTGGTGGTGGAGAGCAAGAAAGACATGAAACAGGCCATTATCACATAAGGACTAAAATGCAGAAGCCAGAAAAGTCAGAGCACAAAATCCAGTGTTGGGGTCAGGGACTTTACCTGTGAAGGGGCTGCAGACAGATGAGAATGGGGCACAGAGGGGTGTGAGGAAGAGGGAGCAGCACACAGGAAATTACAGGGACGACAGTGTTCATGCAGTCTGTTCACATCCACAGTCTGTGCACATCCCAGTTGCACAGGACTGGAGTGGAGGGGGACAGGAGACCCATGAGCCCCAAGACCGGAGGGGACAAAGCTGAGTGGGGCCTCCACCCTGGGGCAGGGAAGACTGTGGGAGAGTGTTAAGTAGTGGAGTACCTTGACCAGATTTGTACTTGAATGTGGCTTCTGTGGGAAGAATGGATCAGAGGACAAAAGGGGATGCGGAAAAACCAATCAGGAGGCTACTGTAATCACCTAGTAAGAGATGGCTGGAGTCAGGACTCTCCATGGTTTCCTATTCTCCATGCCTAGGTCACCAGGCCACTTAAATCCTTAATGAGCAGACACAGTGTATGAAGAGATTGAAGGAGGAATCCACCAGAGAGACTGGAGGGAAGGAAGGAGAGAAGGAATAAACACCAAAACCAACATCACAAGTCAAGAGGAAAAGGAAGGTGGTGGCGGATCTAAAAACAGCTGATTAGTAATAGTAATAAATTCAATAAGGGTTAGGAAAATAAGGTCTTTTTCACCAAGTTTTTAAACTGGCAGCACCAAGCAAGAATGGAATAAAGAGACACGATAATTGATAGTGTTGAATTGGCACAGTTGTGTAACAAGAAAATATTTCTCTCACATATTTACTGAAAATGTGTCAGTAAGAACAAAGCTAGATCGCTGGCAATAATGGAAATAGATAATTTTTTAAAGTAGTTATCAGAGCTGAAACTAGCTGGCCTGTGTGCCTGAGGCACACTACCCACCCCCTTAAGCTTCATTTGCCTATCAAATGCTGACTCCCTTAAGGACTCATCTAGAATGTCTCAGCTCTGCAGGCTTTTGTTTGCAGTATCTCTGAAGCTACTTTCTAAAGGCCAATAATGTATTCATTCCACTTATCTTCAGAAACTTTGAAAGTGGTAGAGTAAATCAGAAGAAAGTTTCAGAAATAACATGGGGTTTGGGAAGAGATGAGGGTGTGGGGATGTCAAGCGTGAAGGAGATCCCTGGGGCATTGGGCAAGAAAGGGACCACCACAAAGGCATTTAATCTGGGATGGGGAAAGAGCACAACATCAGGTTAATGGGCTCTAGGTGCAGAGAATTTAACGGGTCAATTTTGTTCCCTCATTTTCATTGAGAAGGAAATTAGAGCCCATAAATCTCAACTTGTTATGCATTTAAAATTCTTCAAAGGAACTCCAGTGCCTCTGGGATCAGATATAAATGCTTTAGCCTGGGTGAAAACCAATGCGCCTTCCTTGCTCACCATGCCCCTCCCCCCCACCCCTGTGATCTGCTTCTTCTGTTGCCTTAACCAATGGTGAAATGAAAATAAGCCACACTTGCTTTGGTGGCGAGAGAGGTAGCTTTGGGGACTGGACTAGTTTTCTATTGCCATATAGTTAATTACAACAGTTTAGCAGCTTACAATATCACATATTTATTGTCTCATAATTTCCCTGAATTAGGAGTAGTCTGAGCACAGCTTAGCTGCATCCTCTGCTTAGGATATCACAAGGTGATAATCAAAGATGTCAGACAAGATTAGGTCTCTTGTGGAGGCTCGACTGGGGAAGTACATGCTTCCTCGTGCTCATGGTTGTTGGAAGTATTCTGGTCATTACAGCCATAGGATCCATGGCAACTTACTTACTCAAAGCCAGTGACAGAAAGAGAGAGGTTCCAGCAAGATGGATGCTACAATCTTATATAATAATGTAAATGTGATCATATACATCCAATTGCTTTTGATATATTCCCTTAGTCAAAATCAAGTCACATGGGCTGCCATGCTGAAAAGGAAGGGATTATATAAGGGAATGAATACCAGGGGGTGGGCATTGCAGGGCCACTTTATGTGGGTCTCTCCAAAGGCCAATGGCCTGCAGACTCCCTGACACAGTAAAGCTCTGGAGAGTCTTCCCACAGCAGGGAAGTCTTCCCAAATATTATCCTCAATGCAGTGTTTCTCTCTCATGAGGTTTGTAGATCTGGTCATTGTTTTGCCCATCTCAACCCTTGGATATAAGCCTAGTGCAGAATATGTTTCAGAAATTTTATCTTTTATATGTTTAATACCCTACTTATGAAGTGAAATTCTAGTTAGTGTTTCCTTGACCACAAATAAACTTGTGTCAAGGAGCAACTTTTTTTTTTTTTTTTTTTTTTCAAGGAGCAACTTTTGCAAACACAGTAGTCCCCTCTTACCCTCAGTCAACAATAGTCCAGAAGCAGATGATTTCCCTCCTGACATATCATCAGAAGGTCAATAGTAGACTAACGCTAAGTCACAATACCTACATCGTTCACCTCACATCATCACATTGTGTAGACATTCCATCACTTCTCATCATCACAAGAAGAATCAATACAATACATTTTGAGACAGAGATCACATTCACATTACTCTTGTTACAGATTGTTATTATTGTTCTATTATGGTTAGTCTTTTACTGTGCCTAATTTATAAATTAAACTATCATAGGTATGTATGTACAGGGGAAAAAATAGTATATTTAGGGTTCAGTACTGTCTGGTTTCTGGCATTCACTAAGGGTCTTGGATGTTACCCCGTGTGTAAGGGGAGAACTACTGTACTGCCTAGAGGCCTCTACACAATAGGAAGGGAGATAGTTCGTGGACATACCACAGATTTAGTCAAATTGTAGGTGATGTGGGGAGGGGAAGGGTAAAGTTAGGACTTTTACGAGAGTTTGCCAGCTTACTCACCCTTTCCTTGGGCATATAACCCTTAGGCCATCACCTAACTTCCCAATGAGGAGATACACGTGAAAGCCCTTGCATTATGAATATTTGCAAGGAGGAATGAGAACTAGGTCTATATAGATTCTCTTGAGGTATTCTCAGGTGCAAAATAGGTGGGGAGAGACCCACTGACTTAACCTTCCATGTTTGGCATTTAATGCATTAAATATTCTACCCAAATATTTAATTTATTATTTCCTTCTATGCATGTGCCAAATTAAACATCTATTACATGGCGTCTGTGTAATTCCAATTGGTTCTATCCCATTGCTACCTTATAAACCAATAGATGAATATGGTTTGCAGGAGTGAGTGTATGATGTCAACAGTGGCATGAGCATGCATGACAAGTCTTGCAAATTAAAAAGGCTTATAAACATTATATTCCTTTAATTCACAGGAAATCAACCAAACTGGAAATTCAAATTCACATGTGGCAAAAAATAGTCTTCTTATACACTAAATTCCACCTAAAACCAAAGACTTGCAGTTCTCTTCCCCATCCCTGAGTTCTAGCAAAATAAAAAATTGAAAACATCCTTTACATGTTAAGGTATACAAAACAAAACACAGGGATCCCTGGGTGGCACAGCGGTTTGGCGCCTGCCTTTGGCCCAGGGCACGATCCTGGAGACCTGGGATCGAATCCCACGTCGGGCTCCCGATGCATGGAGCCTGCTTCTCCCTCTTCCTGTGTCTCTGCCTCTCTCTCTCTGTGTGTGTGTGTGTGACTATCATAAAATAAATAAAAATTAAAAAAAAAAAAAACACATTGCTCACATGAATGTTACAATCTAGAAGAGGAGACCTACGACACTATTAATTAAATAAATATGGAGCAATCTCAACTATCAACTATTAGGATAGCCTGAAAAATGTCCCCCCAAAACTATCCATATCTTAATCTCTAGAACCTGTGATTATCATCTTATATGGTGGGGGGGCGGGGAGACTGCAGATGTAATTAAATGAGGATCTTAGATAGGAGATGATCCTGGATTTTCCAAGTGAGCTTTAAATGCAATTGCATGGATCCTCATAAGAGGGAGATATGACACTGAGACACAAACAAGGCAATGTGATGATGGAAGCAGAGATTAGAGTAACATGGCTACAAACCAAGGGCTGGAGGACAGCCACCAGAAGCTAGAAGAGGCACAAAGACATCTTCCTACAGCCCCAGGAGGGAGCACAATTTTGCCAACACCTTGAGTTTAGCCTGGAGAAACTGACTTTAGACTTCAGCTCCAGAACAGTAATAATAAATATCCACTGTTTTTACGCCACAAAGTTTGCAGTCATTTGTTACAGCAGCCACAGAAAACTCATACAATTATCATGAAAAAAATAATGCAGGAAGGTTAGAGGATAACTTGGGGGGGAGAGAAGGGGCAGCTCTTCTGGATGGGCCAGCCAGGCAGAGCCCAGGGACAGGAGAGCTCGGGGCTAACGCTGAGAAGACTGATACTGACTCTGGCTTGGGCAGCCTTCCCATGGCTCTCCTGAGAAGGGTGACTGACTTTCAAGGAAAGGCGACCCTTGTCTGGAGTGCGTTCATGAGAGAATGGGAGGTAATGAACTGGAGACAGGATAGAAACACTTTTTTTAATAGTTGTGCTCTAAAAGGAGGGCAAAAAAAGGACAACCGAAGGGAAGCCTGAGAGCCAAAGGCCCATATATACTCTATGTTTAATTTAATTTAGTGATCCTAAAAGAAGGGTTCATTGAAACAGATACTTGTCAGAGGTTCTAGGATTTGCTCACAATCATACAGCAGGAAAGTGAGCACAACATTTTAAAAAGTGTTTTGAATTTAACCCTTAGTACAAATTCTAAGCTGTAACAAAAAAGATAAAAATGCCTTACCCCTGGGTGAAGGGGAGCTGAACCTGTGTAGACAAGTGTCTCCCCTGAGCCACCACACACAAGAGTCCCAGGCTTCCCAGGACCGGCTCTGCCACCAGAAGTCCCAGTGACAACTCAGGACAAACATCCTGACCAGTAACATGTTTAGTAAATACGAGTCCAAGGAATGAATGGGAAATAAGACTTTTCATCTTCACGTACTATCTGAGCAACTCCAAATATTCATAGAGAATATTTTTGTTAATACTAAAAAGAAAATATTTTGACTATAGATGTTGCCTGACTAGGCAGAGGAGACAAGTAGAAGATCTGTAGCATATGTTCTAGTGTTAAAGAAGAATGAAGATTTTCCGAGAATCGCCAATAAAGCCAGACGGAAAAAAATGTAAAAAGAGTAACTAGACAATCCATCACAAGCAGCCAGGGGTTTTGAACATATCGTGTGTGAATTCAGCGGGGTCCGTGGCATTCTGCAGTCATCTTTGAAGTGCTGAAGGAAGACAGAGCTGCTTAGGGCTCTTATTTCACAGCTGATCTTCATGACATATAGACGGCAGTCCTACTTCCCAGGGTTGCTGGGGGGAATAAATGAGATAAATGCATAGCAACCTCTGGCCATCACCTGTCCAGCAGAGGCTAGCACACGCACAGGACCCTCCTCCTCCTCCTTCTTATCAACCAAGAGCCACAGGCTCTCGAGACCTGGCTGTGACCTCACGTCCACCCACTCTTCTTCCTGCTGAAGATGCTCTAGCTACACTGCCTTCCTTTCGGTTCCCTGAACACACCCTGCTTTCTCTCACCCAAGGGCTTCTGTTCCAGCTGGAAGGTTCTTCCTCCAGATCTTGGTAGGAGGGATTCTCTCTTCATTCAGGTCTGAGCTCAAGTGCCATCCTCTTAAAGAGGCATTCCACAACCATAGTATTAAACCCTCTCCCAGGAGGTCATCCTAAAGCACAGCACCGATTTTATTTTCTTCAAAGCACTCACTTTTCGGGAATGATCTTATTGACCTATGTCCTACCTCTCCCCACTGATGGCAAACACCTGGTCTTGTCATATTCCTTGCTTCTCACCCAGCACCTGGAGCAGTAGCTGGCACAGAGTAGTGGCAGTCAATAAATATCTGATGGAGTGAATCATTTTCATCTACGTATGGAGTGTGTACACACAGCTTCTTTATGGACAGGTAATCTCTGCATGTGTGCGTAGATATATATATATGAGAGAGAGAATGTAAATGAATTGGGGAGAATAAACACTAAGTTAGATGGCATTGGTTTAAATCTAGTTTTGTCACTTGAGCTATGTGTTTGCAGGTAAGATACCTAGGCTCTCTATCCTGTTTGCCTGTCTGTCAAGGGAGAGTGAAAAGGATCTCCCTGGTATCATGAGCATTGAAGGAAGGGCTCCAAGTCAAGCACTTAACAAGATGCTCAATATACTTAGCAAACTCCATATTATTTCCTGTCAAACAAAATTGTTATCATATGGTATCTACTGTAATATCCCACATACTCTTAGAAAGCTATCATGACTGAATTAGCAAAATCTTTAAAAACTAACATATTCTAGGATACCAAGTTGCAAAGATGAACAGTTACCAGGGCCCTGAAGTTTATCAAAGTCAAAGGTTATATCTAGTCTAATGCCAAGATTATTTGGAAATATTTCTAATTTGGATCACAAAGTGAGGAGTAAAAGAAAAAAGATGCATTCAAAATATCATGAAAACTGCCATTGGAGAACCACTTAATAGAAAAATATCAATGAACCCCCAAATTCTAGTGGCTTGACTGCCCTCCTAGCTCTACTGTTTAGCTAGTAGCTAATAGCACAAAGTCAGTCAAGATCCTTTCTACAACAGATCTCTGGGTCAGGTTCCAGCCACTGATTTTCCCAAGTCAGAAAAAATACAAGTTACAAAGAAAGGAAATCTAACAGCCATTTTTAGAGAACTGAAACAAATGTCAAATCCTCAGGACCTGGGCATCCAGTTGCCGACCTGACATGAAGAAAACACCCGATTGGAAACGAATTAAAGGGCTAGGATATGTAGAGTCTCTCACAGATACAAAAGACAGAGCCTTACCGCTGAAGTGTTTACATGGAGTCTCACACGAACCTTTAAATGACAGGTGAGTTTAAGTCTATTAAGCTATTTCCTCTACCTATTAAGTGCCTTTTAAGTCTGGTTTCAAAATTAGGAAAATCTGCAAGAAACTAGAAAATTGCAGCAGCAGCCCATGCCCTTATAGACATGGTGATTTCCTCCATGCTGTAGCTCCTGCGCAGTGCTCTTCAGATGGAAGGGGCCTATGAGGAGTTCATGGAATCTTGAGGCATCAGAAGGAGCCAAGGTCCAGAAAATGGTTGTCTTTGCTCAACGCAGAACCAAGGCAGAACCATGGCTACAAATTGGTTTCCTTTTTCTAGATTCAGTGTTATGTTAAACTCATTTTAGTAATTAAGCACTGGGATGTTGATCCATTAATGATCCACTGGACTAGGGAATAACAGCACACACACAAAAATCCAGTTTTGGGCCTAAGTTTCTTGATGTGCCTACAGTCATTTGTATTAGAATAACTCCATCCCAGGATGCTGGGTGGCTCAGCGGTTAAGCATCTGCCTTCCTCTCAGGGCGTGATCCTGGAATCCCAGTATTGAGTCCCACATCAGGCATCCTGAATGGAGCCTGCTTCTCCCTCTGCCTGTGTTTCTGCCTCTCTCTCTCTCTCTCTCTCATGAATAAATAAATAAAATCTTAAAAAAAAAAAAAAAAGAATAACTCCATCCAAACTCAGATGTGAAAAAGAAGCACTAGTTTCTTTAAATCCTTCTAAATGGTGGGGGGGGGGGGGGGGGAAATAAAAAAAAAATAAATCCTTCTAAATACTACTTAGTTGTTATTCAGTCTCGATAACTATTGGGGTTGCCTTCTCCTTCCCACTATATGGTTGAACCAAGCTCTTGGGGAGTTTTAGACATCATCAAAGCTTTCCCAATGTCCCTCTACCTACTAATCCACAGTGGTTATCACCAAAGCATAAGCATCTTTGCCAAGACTAAAACCCTCATACCTGGGCCCTGTGGGACCAGGAAATTTAACAAAAATCCCCTACTCCTGGACAAACAGAGCAGGACTAACTCCATTTTGTGCTGCACCCGCCACCTCCTGTATGACCCCCACATGACCTGCTTATTGCTTAGGGCGCTGCCCCACCCTAGTCAAGCCGCTGGGCACACCCTTACCCGAAATCGGCTCATAACAATGTAACCCCGCCTTGTGCCCGCCAAAACTGCGCACCGATTCTGACCAGAGTGACAGGCCAGCTCAAATGAATTCTATAAAAAGGAATTCAATCGGCCACCTGTGTGTGGACCGACATGATTGCAACTTTCTGCGTATGTTACAATCCCATTGGCCACTGGCCCCTATAAAGCTGCTACGTCTCTTAGCCTCGGGGTCCAAGTCCCTGCTCCGCTGTGCCGGGTACACTTGGACCCAAGCTCGAGCTTGTAAATAAGCCCTCGTGTGTTTGCATCAGTGTCAGCTCCTTGGTGGTTTCTCGGATTCGCAATCGTGGGCACAACAGGCCCTAGCCTCCCTAAGCCGTCAGGCTACCTGTGGCAATGCCACAGAGCACTGTTCCTATCCTTGCTCTTCACTCATCTACCTGCCAAATGTCTACCATCTCCTGGCCACTGGGATATCTCATGTCCCCAGCACTCCCCTCTCTCCCCTCACCTCTGGGATCCCCAGCATCATCTTTTCAAGAAGCTAGGCATGTTTTAAAAAAAAAAAAAGAAAAAAAGAGAGGAAGAGGCATTGACTTCAAGCAGCTTCTGCTTTTTGGTTCTGCAACAATCCCTCAGGCAAAAAATAGTAGGGGTCTAGCTACCTAATTAGAATTCAGGAGAGGAAAAAAAAATATTCAGCAAGCAAAATCCAAGTGAGCATCTCAAAACATTACGCTGCTTCACCTTCATAGGCCATGCTGATGCTGGCTCCCTGGTGCTAGCGTATTAAAAAAATTTTTTCAAGTTATGGGAAAGAGCTTTAGCTTTAGACACCCAAGACAGCTTGACTTTAAGTATGTATGCGTTGTGCATGCACACACACACAATTTAAGAATGTTTGTGTTTGTATATGTACAAAATTGTTGAAGACCTGTCCCAGAGCTCTTTAGAACTGTTTCCAAAGTAATGGCAATATAAAATTATGTTCAAATTACTGTCTATTAGAATAAACCCTACACTGTTACTTTAAGTCTCACTCAGGGGTAGTTAGCCGTGCTAGTCAGGAATATATATATATCCCAGTTGCTATTAGGTGAACATTCCATCAAAAAACATCTATTCCCAAAAAGCTGAAAAGCTACTACAAGCTTTTCAGTTACTCCTTTCTCATCAATATCAGACATTTTGCCAACATAATGGATGTTCAAATTGGGTTCTCATTAGTGAAAGTAATAACATCCAATACATGTGCAGTAGCTAAACTATTTTAGAGGTATAACCCTTAAAATGAATAGAGTTTAAGAATCTGGAATGGAACTGTGCTGTCCAAAATGGTGGTCAAATGTGGCTATTGAGCAGTTGAAAGGTAGCTAGTTTCAATGTTAACAAAATATTTTGGATACACTCAATTACATAAAATATATTCCTTAAATTACATATTTATATATATTTTAGCTATGACTCACATATTTTCATTGGACAGCACTGGTCATTTAATTAATTAATTAATTAATTTTTAAATTTTATTTATTTATTCATGAGAGACACAGAGAGAGAGAGAGAGAGAGAGGCATAGACACAGGCAGAGGGAGAAGCAGGCTCCATTCCATGCAAGGAGCCTGACGTGGGACTCGATCCGGGGTTCCCAGGACCACACCCGGGACTGAAGGTAGCGCTAAGCCACTGAGCCACCCGGGCTGCCCTGGTCATTTAATTTAAAGATGGTGTCATGATTTATTCCTAAATGGTCTTGGGTGCTGCCACTGGTTCAGTAGATTCTAGACTTCCAGTAGAACAATCTGACATAGTTAACTGAATCCTGATGCTGGACTAGGTATTTGTTCAACTTAGGCATCATGCACTATTGTAGGTACTGGGGCAGATAGATCAGGGATCAAAATAATCAAAATACCAACCTCTGACAGAGTACAGAAGAGGTGCTTTTGTTTCAATTTACTAAAGAGTGACCATCTGACAAAATTTGATCAGAAAACTTATTTTCATTATAACCTGGTAGTGAATTTGCCAAGGAATAGCTAAATCTCACCTATTCCAGAATACTGCCATTAAATTGAAGATTCTAGCCCTGGACCTAATGCTTTATAGGGTCCTCGTCTAGAGTCCTCCAAACACCCCCTACTTGCACACACACACACCCTCTCCCCGTCAAGGCAGATGTATATACCAGAGCCCTGAAGCCTGGTGAGGCTCAGTATAGTGCTGCTACAAGCTGATGAGAGCAGGGGTATAATGCAGGGACCAGAAAACATAGGTGACTAAAGCATCAGATGCCCCAAGCTGGATTACAGCCTGGTACAGCCCATTGCCCTGGTGACTGATAGGCATGACTGCAGAATTTTAAATGGGCTGTGTCTTTTTGCACTAAGCCCAACTACTCTCAGTGGGTTGGGACTTGAAGGCCATATATCAGTCTTCCCCATCATACTAAAATAAAGGTGTAGCAATTCCAGGGAATTGTATTTATATTACATATATAAGCTAGGAGATTTGTGGTGATCACTAGTGATACATAAATTATATTTATAACACACACATATAGTCTGTATCCTGTAGAAGATTCGTATAGTAATGACCTCCAATGAATCATACCTTCTAGTATCCATACCCTTGCTAGTCTCTTCCTACCTTGACTCTGGCCTTGGACCCATGACATACTTTGGTCAACAGAACATCGGCAAATGTGATGCAAGCCGAGGTTAGAGAAATACTTGCAATCTGCAGTTTGTTGTCTTGCAACCCCAAGGCCACCATGCTGTGAGGTAGCCCAGATTTTGGAAAGAAAAGCATAGATTATCTCAAGTGCTCTCAGCACTCAGCATCTACCTCCCAGCTCACCTCACCCACCAGCTATATGCAACTGCGGGAATGTTTAAACATTGTTGTTGTTGTTTTTAATTTTTATTTATTTATGATAGTCACACACAGAGAGAGAGAGAGAGAGAGAGGCAGAGACACAGGCAGAGGGAGAAGCAGGCTCCATGCACCGGGAGCCCGACATGGGACTCGATCCCGGGTCTCCAGGATGGCGCCAAACCACTGTGCCACCCAGGGATCCCTAAACATTGTTGTTTAAATGTTTAAGGCCATTGGGTTTGGGGGTGGGTTGTTATGTAGCAATAGAAATCTGATACAATCCCCCAGTTAGGTAAAGACACGTTCTCACCCTCAAAGGCTTCCCTGTACCCCACTAACACTGGCATAGCATAGGTTAGTTTAAGCATTTATTAACCAAAATATTAAAATGAGGTTGGTAGTCTGCTTTATATAAAGATTTTCCTCTTTAAGACTTAGAAAATGTGATTCTGAGTGTAAAGCATTTGATTTGTAGAATCATGGAATTCGTTTTCATTACCTGGAATGAGCTAAGTTGATAGCCTAGGTGAACTGCCAAATCTAATTATTTTAAAAATTTGGTTACTTAGATAAAAATCTTTACTTCCTGAAGATCTAAAAACAACTTAAATCAACTTAATATTTTATCATAAAAGAGGAGATCTAGAAGCAAGACCCCCATGCACAAAACTGCAAGAAAATCTTGAGAGTGTATAAGTGCAAAATTAATGTACACTGATAGTAAGTACTCTGAGAGTTTAGAAAAATGAATGATTAATCTAGAATGGAATCTCATAGAAAAGCCATAGAAAAAAGAAACTTCCAGTTAAATATGGCACATTGAACATACTCCTTCCTTCCTGATAATTGCCTAAAATCACAGTACAGAGAATTTTTTAAATGGCATGAAATAGTAAGAACAAAGAAAGTAAGAGGTGGCCACAACAAAATTTTTGTGCAATAGTATCCGACCTGGAAGACAAGAGAAAGGTGAAATGTGCCTGGAAATGGGAGGAACCCAAATGCAAGTTGATTCTCTTTGCAGGACCACTGCCCTCAAAAATATACTCAGGAAAGAGGAAGCGAGTATCTCTCAAAGTAGGGTATAGTAGATAGAGCTGAAGACAGGAATGCTTTGACCAGGTTGATGTTAACAGCAGCAGCCTGACCCCACCCTCAGTGCTAACCACATGTGACTGTCCTTCTATTCTCCTGTAGGGTCTGCAACACTGAACTCAGGCACACCAAGCACAGTAGACTTAAGAGGCAGCATTATGACAATGGGTGGATTATATGAACATCTTCATATTAGATCAGATACCTCAAGTTTTCTTTCCCATGCCTCCAAGATCATTAGCAGCTAAATGTATTTTTTAAAGACAAAAAATTAACCATATCCTCTAGGAAAAAAATGGCCCCTCAATAGAAAAGACTTAAGGAGATTAATAGTCAAGGAGCACAACCCGTAAATAGAGCTTCTGACAGATCTGATGGACTTTGCTCTTAAATAGGAAGAGATAGCCCAAGAATCAGCAGATGCTTCAGGATGACTCCTACGTGAAAGAAAGATAGTGAGTCAATCAAGCAAGAAGAGACTTGGAAGAACAAGAGACCTTGCAGGGAG
Organism: Canis lupus dingo; assembly: GCF_003254725.2. Classification (NCBI taxonomy): domain Eukaryota; kingdom Metazoa; phylum Chordata; class Mammalia; order Carnivora; family Canidae; genus Canis; species Canis lupus. Next base: position 12,868,251 of record NC_064250.1, read on the forward strand.
CAAGGGAAAAAAATGCCTAAAGTTATATAGTTACTATCCTCAGACAACCTTAGAAAAGATTTCACAGCCATTGAACAATAAAAAAAAAAAAAAAAAAGATGCTGCTGAAGCACCTGGGTGGCTCAATCAGTTAAGCACTGCCTTTGGCTCAGTCATGATCCTGAGGTCCTGGGATTGAGCCCTGATTGGGCTCCTTGCTCAGCGGAGAGCAGCTTCTCCCTCTGCACTCCCCCCCTCCCCACTTCTGCTCTCTTTCTCTCTCTCACTCCATCTCTCTCAAATAAAGAAAACCTTTCTTAAAAAATTAAAATATAAAAAGATCCTGAAAAAAATCCAGAACACTCAGAGAAAATAAAAATTAAGTGATAGGAGAAATTTTGTAAGTGCAACAGGAGGTTTGGAAGCCAAAGTGGAAATAATGTCCCAGAAAACAGAACAAAATAAAGTAAAAAGTGAGAAAAGTGAAATTTGAAATTAGTCTCAGAAGTCAATCATCCAAGTAAAAGGAGTTACAGAAGAGGGGGAGGATATGATGAAAGGAATAAGAAACTGTTCAACACAAGGAATTTCTAAAATGTAAATGCACACCACTTTCCAACAGAATGAATGAATAAAGATACAATGTAAATTTTTAGAAAAATGTTGAACAAGATCACCTTTACAAGTTTCCAGGAATGGAAGAGAAAGATCAAAACACAGAATTGGAAATTAAAATGGCAGCTATTTAATATGGAAGTGAAAATAACATGGAGCTATGCCTTTAAAATTCTGAGGAAGGAAGACTTCCACTCTAGAATTCTTCTAGCCTAGAATGTCCAGACCAAAAAAATTTCAAGTCTGAGGGGCTGAATAAACGTTTTTTCAGATAAGTGCATTCTCCAAAGATGACCTCCCTTGTAATTTTTCTCAGGAAGCTACTAGAGTCTATGCTTCAGCAAAACAAAGGAGCAAATCATAAAAGAAGCATAGAATCTAAGTAGTAAAGAATCCAGCTCAGGGAATCCTCAGCTCAGAGGTTGAAGGAGATTGAGCATCCAAGGCTGATGGCTGTGCCACTGGCCCAAAAAAGCAACCAGTCCAGATTAGAGCCAAAGGACAACACCTTTCAGGAAGTCTATCTCTAAGATAATAATGATCCAGTCAATAGGTTCAGACACTTCAAGAGGAGTTTTATCCTTCTGTTGGATTGTTTAGAGGCTCATAGAAAATTATAAGTAACAATTATTGGGGCACCTAGGTGACTCAATCAGTTAAGCATCTGACTTCAGCTCAGGTCATGATCTCAGAGCCTGGGGATCGAGCCCCAGGTGGAACCTGCATTGGGCTCCCCACTCAGCAGGGAGTCTGCTTGTCCCTCTCTCTCTGCTCCTCCCCACACTTATGCATTTTCTCTCTCTCTCTCTCTTTCAAATAAATAAAACCTTTAAAAAAAAAAGATTTTTTTTTCATGAGAGACACACAGAGAGAGGCAGAGACACAGGCAGAGGGAGAAGCAGGCTCCCTGTAGGAAGCCTGATGTGGGACTCGATTCTGGACCCCAGGGACCATACCCTGAGCCAAAGGCAGACGCTCAACCGCTGAACCACCCAGGCGTTCCTGTAAAATCTTTTTTAAAAAGTAACAAATATTAATCTTAAGGGAATGCAGTTACATAGCATGAAAATGTAATCACAGAACACTGCATGGCTTGTCTCAAATAACATTTCCATAAACTTAATAATTAAAACATTGAACATTAGGCTAATCAAAAGGCATAGTATAAATTTATTGAGACAACAGAGGAAGGGGTATGATGGTGACGGTTGGTGGTGGAAAAGGAACAGGATATAAATCCTCGTTTTTTAAAGTATGAAGCCAACAATATTCCAAACTTAAATAGGAAATAGGAATATAAACACGTCATCTAGAAATATGAAAGTAAATATCCAAAGGAACAGCTTTAAAAGTCAAAAACATGATTACCTGTTGTAAATGTGCATGGGGAAGGAGGACTACAGGACCAAAAACTATATCCATATAATCATTAAATATAGTTCTATTTTTTAAAAAAACTTGGGGATCCCTTGGTGGCTCAGCAGTTTAGCAACTGCCTTTGGCCCAGGGCATGATCCTGGAGTCCCAGGATCGAGTCCCACATCAGGCTCCCTGCATGGAGCCTGCTTCTCCCTCTGCCTGTGTCTCTGCCTCTCTCTCTCTCTCTCTCTCTCTCATGAATAAATAAATAGAATAAAATAATAATAATAAATAAATAGAAGATAGATAGATAGATAGATAGATAGATAGATAGATAGATAGATACTTAAGGGAAACTGAGCAAGCTAGGATCTGGCTAAGTGGAAGGAAGACAATTCCACTCAACTTCTATGTCTGAAGTAAAATGATTGACCACAAAGCTCACAACCCAATGGGAGAGATGTGCAGCCCAGCTAGGAATGATGCCTTTGAAAAATCACAGATAGATCCATTTGTTTTCAGGCTTAAGAACATATTTGGATTTCAGATGGCTGGTGGGGGGTGCGGGGGGAATCAAGCAACTCTGGAAAGAATAGCATGAAAGAAGAAAGACTCAGCAATGCACATGGCAATTGTCCAGACTATGAGGATTTCAGCCTGGATGGGGGACTCTTGAGTTGAGGGTTAACATTCCACAGGGAGAGCCAGATTTCACTTTGGGGAGTTTGTAGGCTCTGGGCCTTTTGGTCAACATTTCAAGTGAGGCTCCTGTGGATATTAATATCTTAGAGCCATGCACTGACCAGAAACTTAATCGTGAAGCCTCCGAAATTAGACTATTACAAAAACCCAACCCTACCTTCCAATGCCCTTACATTTTTTTTGTGGTCCCTCTGCCCCCATGCTCAGGAACCAATGGTAAGGCCACCAAAATTCTAGCAGGATGAATTCTAGAGCCCAAGGAGGCTTAGATAGTAGTATTATATCAATGTTAATTTTCTGATTTTGATCATCATACTATGGCTAGTCATGAGAATTCCTTTTTTTTTAGAAAATGCACAGTAAAATGTTTAGAAATAAAAGGGAATCACGCTGCAAGTTAGTCTTAAACAGTTCAGAAAAAAGGTGTGTGTATGTGTATGTATGTATGTATATATACACATACACACATACACACATCCATCTACACACACACACACAACACATGTCCATCTATATACAGAGAAAAGGATATAGCAAATGTAGCTAACATATGGGGAATCTGGATAAAAGATATCCAGAAATTGTTTGTACTCTTGCAACTGTTCCATAAGTTTTAAATAATGTAAAAATCATATATAGAGAGAGGAAACGATGCTTCAATGCCACAACAAACAATGCTTCAATGCCTCTTCCTAAAAGAGGCCTCTGGGCATGTACTCAGATAATCATATATTGGGAATGAGTAGTGGACCCAGATCTTTAAAGAGCTGCTGTGCACAGTCTTTGATACCCAGAAAACTAAAGCACCATTCTGACCTCCTGTCAGAACAGAGGTATTTGGGATCAGGTAATAAATGGATTTCAAACCCAATCCTACCCATCTCACAATGGGTCTACTGGGTCCATAGAGCTGCCTACTGGTCATTTCTGCAACTCCTATGTATGTAAATGGAATGGACATACTAATTTATAAAACCATCACATTGGTTATTGGTTTCTCAGTGGCTGCTTAGCTCAGGTGGGAACAGCATCAATAGTACTTCAGATCTGATCACTGTGATACTGTGTTTTACAGTAAGAAATATATATTTGCTCTTCCTCCTGTTCATGGCACAGAGCTTCCCAAACCCTTGGAATTTCCTGGGTTTTTTAAATTTAGTGATTCATCACTTACATATATATATAACACCCAGTGCTCATTACAAGTGCCGTCCTTAATGCCCATCACCCATTTAGCCCATCCCCCACCCACCTCCCCTCCAGCAACCCTCAGTTTGTTCTCTATAATTAAGAGTCTCTTCTGGTTTGCTTCCCTCTTTTTTTTCCTTCCCATATGTTCATATGTTTTGTTTCTTAAATTCCACATGAGTGAAATCATATGGTATTTGTCTTTCTCTAACTTATTTTGCTTAGCATAATACACTGTAGCTCCATCCACATCATTGCAAATGGCAAGATTTCATTTTTCTTGATGGCTGAGTAATATTCCATTATATATATGTGATATATAATATATATTTTATATATAAATATATTTATATATAATATATTGCATTATATATATATATATATCTTCTTTATCCATTCCTCAGTTAATGGATATTTGGACTCTTTCCATAGTTTGTTTATAGCAGCATTATCAACAATAGCCATCAGGTGCATATGCCCCTTCAAATCACTATTTTGTATCCTTTGGGTAAATACCTAGTAGTGCAATTGCTGGATCATAGGGTAGTTCTATTTTTAATTTTTGAGGAACCTCCACACTGTTTTCCAGAGTGGTTGCATCAGTTTGCATTCCCACCAACAGTGTAAGAAGATTCCCCTTTCTCCACATCCTCACCAATATCTGTTGTTCCTTGTGTTGTTAATTTTAACCATTCTGACAGGTGTGAGGTGGTGTCTCATTGTGGTTTTGATTTCTATTTCCCTGATGCTAAGCTGAGCATCTTTTCATATATCTATTGGTCATCTGGATGTCTTCTTTGGAAAAATGTCTATTCATGTCTTCTGCCCATTTCTTAACTGTGGTGTGTGTGTGTGTGTGTGTGTGTGTGTGTGTGTGTGTTGTTCGAAAAGTTCTTCATAGGTTTTGGATATTTCAGATATGTCACTTGCAAATCTCTTCTCCCATTCCACAGGCTGTCTTTTAGTTTTGTTGGTAGTTTCCTTCACTGTGCAGAAGCTTTTTATCGCAATGAAATCCCAATAGTTCCATTTTTCCTCTTGTTTCCCTTGTCTCCAGAGACATGTCGAGTAAGAAGTTACTACAGCCAAGGTCAAAAACATTGCTGTCTGTGTTCTCCTCTAGGATTGTGATGGTTTCCTGCCTCATGTTTAGGTCTTTCATCCATTTTTAATTTATCTTTGTGTATGGTGTAAGGAAGTGGTTCAGTTCATCTTTCTACCTGTGGCTGTCCTGTTTTCTCAACACTATCTTTTTGAAGAGACTGTCTTTTTCATTGGATATTCTTTCCTGCTTTGTTGAAGATTAGTTGATCATATAGTTGTTGGTCCATTTTCTGGGCTTTCTATTCTGTTCCATTGACCTAAATTTTGGTTTTGTGCTAGTACCATGACTACAGCTTTGTAAAACAGCTTCAAGTCCAGAATTGTGATGCCTCTAGCTTTGGTTTTCTTTTTCAGGGTTGCTTTGGCTATTTGGTATCTTCTGTGGTTCCATACAAATTTTAGGATTATTTATTCTAGCTCTGTGAAAAATGCTGGGGGTATTTTGATAGGGATTGCATTAAATGTATAGATTGCTTTTGACACTATAGACATTTTAACAATGTTTGTTCTTCCAGTCCACGAGCATGGAATATTTTTCCATTTCTTTGTGTCCTTTTCAATTTCTTTCATAAGTGTTCTATAGTTTCAGAGTACAGATCTTTTACCTCTTTGGTTAGATTTATTCCTAGATATCTTATTGGTTTTGATGCAATTATAAATGGGATCACTTCATTTATTTCTTTTTCTGGTGCTTCATTATTGGTTGTTGAATAGAAATGCAACAGACTTCTGTACATTGATCTTATATCTTGCAACTTTGCTGAATTCATGTATTAATTCTAGTAATTTTGAGGTGGAGCTTTTTTGGTTTTCTACATAAACTACCATGTTGTCTACAAATAGTGAAAGTTTAACTTCTTCCTTGCTGATTTGGATGCCTTTTATTTCTTTTTGTGATTTCTGATTACTGAGGCTAAGATCTCCAGCATTATGTTAAATAGTAGAGGTAAGAGTGGACACCCATCCAAGCTCTCAGTTTTCCCCCATTGAGGATATTACCTGTGGGCTTTTCATAGATGACCTTGATGATGTTGGTGATGAGGTCTGTTCCATCTATAGCTACTTTGTTGACAGATAAAACCCTTGGAATTTCATGTGATGAGCGCAATAAAGGTAGCTTTTGTTAGGTTAATGAAGCGGCTCCAGGAAAGTACTACAGAAGGAGTCTGGTCACCAGTGGAGCCAACTAAGCAATTAGACATTTCAAATTTTCAGCGCTACTGTACCACCTCCCCCCACCAACTCCTGGAAGGGGAGAGGTTGAAGACTGAGTTCAATCACCAATGGCCAAGGATTTAATCAACTATGCCTGTGTAATGGAAGCCCCCATAAAAACCCAAAAGGAGGAGGTTTGAAGAGCTTCCCAGTTGGTGAACATGTGAAGAGGCCAGGAGAGTGTGGAAGCTCACCACCCTTTCCCTTGCCCTTTGCTTCTCTTCCATCTGGCTGTTCCTGAGTTATTCCTTTTATAGTAAGCAGGTGATCTAGTAAGTAAAATGCTTCTCTAAAATAAAATAAAATAAAATAAAATAAAATAAAATAAAATAAAATAAAATGCTTCTCTGAGTTCTAGGAGCTGTTCTAGCCAATCAATAGAACCCAAGGAAGAGGCTGTTGAAACCCCCTATCTACAGCTCTTCAGAAGCCCAAGCGGCAACCTGGACTATAACTGGTGACTGAAGTTGGGGATTAGGGGGGAAATTCTCGTAGACTGAGCCCTCAATCTGTAGATCTGACACAACCTCCAGGTAGTGTCAGAATTGAGATAAATTGTAAGACACCCAGCTGGTGTCAGAGAATTGCTTGGTGGTGTGTTAAGAAAACACAAACACATTAGAATTGGTGTCAGAATCATAGCCGGTGATCAGAAGTAGAATCAAAACAAGAATTGTAATCACTCAGTTATGCACTATTTTTAAGCAGCTACTTTATAAAAGCTAATTCAGCTAGGTACTTTGTTTCCCCAAGGGTATAAACAGAACCAAGTAAAATAAAACATGCTCATTAGTAGCTACAAAGGCAGTTTGTGATGAGTTCCTTGAAATTCATAGCATAGCATAATGGGAAATTAAGACCAAGGATAAAATTGGAATAGTATTTAATTTTGTCTTGAATAGATAAGATTTTGGCAGGTAAAAGGACAGGAGAGTCAAGATTTTTCCTGCTAAACTAGCTAATTGTTTTACAGATATATTCTAATTGCAAAGTAAAAACAAACCTATCACTACTATAGGATCAACAGTTCAAAAACATAAATCCAGCTGGTGGTGGACCAAGGATGTCATTGTTATACAAAAAACAGTGCCCATGTGGGAATTCAAGTTCAGAGCTGCACAAGAGAAAGTCTGCCAGGGAAAATCAACTCCTTTTCCTGGTGCCATACCAAACCCTGCACTGAGCAACCTTGAAAGTCCTTCAATTCAAGGGGAAGGCATTCAAGGCAGCAGGCTCCACACAGGTAGTTAAATGCGGAGGCTGTGCTCCCTTGATTTTGTAGCCTTAGAAAACAGGGCCATTCCATTACTGCTAATAACGTAGACCGAGAAGCAGAGACAAGAATGCTTTGCTTTTGAAGCTAAATCCCCACAGGAAGGCTGCTTTGCTCTGTGTAGGCAGAAAGAGACAAAGAGTTGCAAGAAAACAGTCACATCCTCCAGCACTTTTATCTCCTTGCTGCCTAGCTACTTTCATAGGTAGAGGAGAGGGAAAATTCTTACGGATGGCCCAGAATAAGCAGGTGCCTCTCTCATGAGCTTCGGGAACACAACCTCTGCAAGGTTTAGTAACACAATCTCTAAAGAGCTGCCCCGTGAGAGAGTAAGCTGCCCTTGACTAGTAAGGTTTGGGAAAGTGTTTCTTACCTCTTCTTGTCTCTTCACGTAGAGTTTTATTTCCCATTGGTTCTTCCAGGCTTCTTCCTCAGGCTGCAAGGAGGAAGTGCAAAGTTGCTTTATTATTTGAAACCAAAGTACATTATTAGGGTTTAAAAACAAGAAAGAAAAAAAAAATAAGCAAGAGCAAGAAGTTTAACAGCATCAATTTCTACAGCCTTCTCACTTCAGTATTTCAACATGACAATCCTCGTTTCTGCTAATGCCAATCCAGTGACAGCTTGCTCACTCCATCATGGGTTCTTCTGGCTCCTACAGAGAGCTTCCTAATCTTAAGCCAAAATTTGACTTTCAGTTACTTTGAGCAAACAGTAAGGAAAGAGAAGAAAAAGAATAACTGAACAGGAAAATATTTCCCCGAGCAAAGAGGAGAAAAATCCACCAACTACAGAGCAGCATTTAAAAGAGAGACAGAGAAATAGAGATCTAAACCCAAACCACATGTATCTAGAGATTTGGCGGAGAAGTTCAGATTTTCAGATCTAGTAGACTAAACAGTGTAAAAAATTAACATGAACAAAGGAGATTTAATAGAGACCTGTAGGTATACTACTAACTTTGTATTCTTCCAAAAATAGACATTCTCAAATACTTTCGGAACAAAATTTGTTTAGGTATTAGGTTACTGAAAGCCTTTTAAGACTGAGTATGCAATAAAACTGGGAATAAGTAACAAATACTTATTTCCAAAATAACAGAAACAAATATGCACATATAAGCCACTAGACATTTTTTTTTTAATTCTTGGTTCAGCACAAAAAATAAACTCTAAAGTTACCGACTGTCCAGAAATAATGAAACTATTACTAGGAATAAGCATTCAATTGTTACCTGTATGTCACTTATCTTTAAACTACTTTATACTTAATCCTCAAAACACCATGAGGTAGAGGCTATTACTCCATTTTTCAGGTGAGGAAACAGGAACACATAGAGGCCGAATAGCTTACCCAAGGTCATATGGGTAGTAAGTAGCAGTATCAGAACTTGAACCCAGACATTCTAGTTCTAAAGCTCACATCTTTAACTACTAGACTGTAAAATTCCATAAAACCCTACAGGAATGGCCAAGGTCATAAAGAATAAAACTCATACCCTTAGTAGCTTTTTAATTTTTAAAAAACAAATTAGGTGACACAAGATTGCAATATGATGGCAGACTTAGTAAATGATCCTATTGCCTCCTTCTGCGCTAAATGGGTAGTGGAAGAAAAAAGTGGAAATCTTTCCCTGGCTGAAGATTTATCAATGTCTGTGTTATGGTGTGGAGGTGGACATGAACATTACATTATATGTTACGATGTTACATTACATCGAACATTATATGTTCGAGTGTCCTCGAACATTACATAGACACCAGCTAAGGACTGATAAGAATCATGGCTTTGACTAGCAATTCCATGAGTATTACAGCCATCTGTCCATATGCAGTCAGAATTATTTCTGCATATGTGGAGTCAAAATTGAGTTCTGTGATGACATCTGTAATGATTTTGACTACTCACTTGCTAAATTGCTATAAATGGGTACCTTCCAGAATGAAGTGGTTAAGAGCCCAGACTGTATCAGATCTTGGCTTGAGGCTATGGCTTGGCCACTTGCTCGTTTTAAGACCTTGGTAAAGTTACTTATTCTTACTTTCCTCTTATACAAAATGGGAAAAACAATATCTACCCCCACCACACCATCTCCTGAAGTTGTAAAAACTAACTCTAAAGCACTTAATAAGGTACCTGGCACAGAATAGCTTCATTCTCTCACTTGATACATGCTCTACACATACACAACACTGGAAAATAAATGGCTATCAGCAGACCAAGAATTGAAGATTTTCCACCCTCCAAAAGTCAGAGTAGACAGAAAGAAATTGTCAGAGGAAACCATAAGACTTCAGAATCTTAATAGTACGCTAGGGTATTTGGACAAGCTTCTTGATAACAAAACAAAAACAAACCTAAAATCTCTCAGTAAAATGTTAAAAAATAAAAAACAGATACAGCTTTCTTAAAAATAGGAGGAGCTAACAACACAGAAATAACCAGAAGAAAGGGGACTCTGGAGATAAAAGAGCACAGAAGCCACTGTTGCACCCATTAGACCTGAACTTGCATGTGAAAGGCTTCCTGTTGCAGAAGGGACAGATGTCAAAGCTCAGACTCACAGGAGATAGGATGTCTAATGGGAGACTCTCCCCTCAATAAGCCAGGACCCATAGGTGAGGATGAAGCAGAACAATCCAGGCCTTCTGTGAGATCTTGCATTCGAGAGAGACCCAGAACTCAGGGCTCAAACTAGGAGTAGGGTCATTCTGGACTAGAGTTGCCCTCAGGTGCCAAGCAGAAGCCAACTCGAATGCTCTCTGGAACACTAGCTTTGTTTTAGTTCCCCACTGGTTCTTAGAGATACTCCAAGTACAATAATCCAGAACCAATGAGGAGGATGCGCACTAAAAACAGGTTACCTCGAGGGAAAAAGGCAGAAAGGGGCGTGTGTGCGTGTACACACACACATACACAAACACAAGATCTGGCCTGACTATAAAAGAAGTCCACTTATTATGTTTAATGAATATGTACGCTATGCCTCTGCAGGGAACGCAAAGTTTTTATCAAGTGATCTTGCAAATGAGAAAAAGAATCAAATAGAACTTCTACAATTAAAAAATGTGATAACCAAAGTTAAGAAATCAGTGGATAAGGTAACGGAAGATCATGAGCAGAGATAAAAATCAAAACAAGTTATCTAGAACATAGTCCAGAGAAACAAACAGGAAAATGGGTAAGAAGTAAGAGGTACAGATAGAAGAACAAGGGGATTCAGTCAGGGTCCCCAGGGAAGAGTAGGACAGAGACCACATTTGAAGAGATAATAACTGAGAATTTTCCCTAACTAATCCAGATTCAAGAAGTTCCATAAATTCCAATTACAATAAGTAAAAATAAGTCCATACCTAGACACAACACAGTAAAACTCCTTAAAAGCAAAGACAAGGAGGGTACTCCTAAGCTAAGTCCGAGAAAAAAAATATTTTCTAAAAACATATGTTTTATTTATTTATTTGACAGAGAGTGAGTGAGCGTGGGGGCGCACAAGCACGGGGAACAGCAGGCAGAGGGAGAGGGAGAAGCAGGCTCCCGCTGAGCAGGAAGCCACTGCAGGGGATCCGTGTGGGGCTGGATTCTGGGACCTGAGACCCCGGATCATGACCTGAGCCGAAGGCAGATGCTTAACCCACTGAGCCACCCAAGCACATCCCAAAACAACAGATTTTGTTAAAAAGGGAGTGCTGGACAGACAGCAACCATACCAAAAAGAGTAATCTTTCAGTATGCTGAAGATCATTATCAACCTAACATTCCCAGTGAAAATATTTCTAGAACCAAGATGAAATCAAGACATTTTCAGAAAAAAAAAAAGTTTATCACCCAAAGGAAAATCTAAAACATGCTCTTTGGGTAGTAGCAAATATGATCCAAAATTGTTGATCAGACACGTGAAAAGGACTTGTGAGTTCATGTAAATAAACCCCAAATGCATAAAGTAGGTCTTGTGTGTTCTAAATACAGAAAAGTCATTGCCTTTTTGGAAGGAGGGTAAAGTTACCAATTAACTTTAGACTTTGATACATGTTGCGATTTTTCAAGATAACATATAAGAGGAACAGAGAAGGAATGTATAATGCCTAAACTAGTAGGGGAAAAACAGAATTATAAAAAGTTTAAAAGATGCAAGAAGGGAGAAAGTCCAACAACACAGAAGTACAGAGAACAAAGTAAGGTTAGATTTAAGCCAAATAAAAAAGTGATCACACTTCACTTAATTGAAACATATACAAAAGAGTGAGAAAAAATCTCTACGAGCTGATAAAAATATTTCCTGAAAAATCACCTCAAAAGTGAAAAAGCAAGAGGCAAAAAATTACCCGTCATCTTTTGTGTAAGAAAGGAAAGATAGAAATACACGTGCTTATTTTTTGCAAAATAAAACAAAAGGTAAATGAGAAATAAAATCAGGGGCCTATGGGGGAACAGGGCATCGGTATCTGTGAAGTAGAAGGGATAAAGAAGGGAACAAGACTTCTAAGTATACCTTTTCATATAGTTTTGACTTTTGAACCATGTTAATATTTTATGCATTCAAAAAATAAATTGAAACAAGAATGGGGAAAACATGAAAGTTGAATACAAATAGAAACAAAAAAACCCAACCATATATCACATTGACTGTATCCATAATTATACACATAATTACACAGACGGAAAAAATTAATCTAAATAATTTCTGAACACAGTACTGACAACACACCTCAATGGAATACAGTTTAGTCTAAGGACAAAAAGAAAGCTACCGAGAAAATGTTTAAGTGACTGAGTAAGCTTGTTGTTGATGAAGCCATTATGAAATATTTTGAATTTATCACAGGACTGGACAAATATATTGTTGGGAACCCAGGTTCTCATTGTAGAAGATAAAAGGTACAAATATTGAAAGTGTACTGAAGAGAAAAAAAAAACAACCTTGTGATCTAAAAATAGAATTAGAGATCTCATTAGTGTAAACTTGAGATTGCTTAGCTTTCCACAGAAAGGACCTGGAAGCAATTACAGCTCTGTACCAAAGAGCACCTCTGGCATCTAGACCTTAGTTTTGAATACTGTTCCCTGCTATAAAGGAACATTAGGACATCTTGGAGAAAGGACGGTTTTCAGTGCTGAGACGGGGTAAGTTAAGAAGAAGCCTGGAAGACTTTGTACCAGAATAAAGTAGTGCTCTCGGGACTCCTGGGTGGCTCAGGGGTTGAGTATCTGCCTTCAGCTCAGGGCATGATTCTGGGGTCCTGGGATCGAGTCCCACATCACACTCCCCCCAGGGAGCCTGCTTCTCCCTCTGCCTATATCTCTGCCTCTCTCTGTGTGTCTCTCATGGATAAATAAATAAAATCTTAAAAAAAAAAAAAAAAAAAGTTGTACTCTCAAACCTGGTGGGTACTACCACAAGAACAGGTTTCCTTGACACCAGAGCTTGAAGGAGCTGGAGATGGCCAAACTGGGGCTAATTTAAACTTCAAAATGAATAATGACAGGAACAGATTATAACACTATATAACAAAATCATCCACGAGTCCACTCTGATCCCAAAACTTTACTTTAAAAGGAATGGGCAAGAGAGGAGAGAAAAGGGAAGCTGGTCTATAGAGTAGAATGCCAACCAGTAAGTGTAGAAGGAAAGATAGAAATCAAAAATCTTTTTTTTTTTTTCTCAACAGTGAAAATCACCAATGGAGGATAAAATATGGAGTAAGAGATTGGGGGGGGGGGAGAGTGTAGAGAAACCCAAAGGAGACCTACCTTAACCAGGGAAGCAAGCTTATCACAATGGGACAAATTGTCCCGTGCGCCTCTAACACACCCACCAATGAAAACACGGCATCGTCGTGGCCATCCTCTGGTCAGTATTATTTGTGTAGGCCTACACTGAAACATAGAAGGAGTCAGACAAATACAAAGAGAGATACCTGGCACAACTACTGAGGTGGGATCTTGAAAGAGATAGAGGACACAGAGAATGAAAAATCAAACGAAAAAAGAGTCTGGATCTCTGTTCTTCATTAGTGAAAACTAAATGTTAGTATCCAAGGCTCTTGGTTGAATCCTGGGTGGAGGAAAATGTGTACAAGACCTTTACTGGGACAACTGGGGATATCTGAATGTGGACTATTGGATGATAAAACATCGTATCGATGTTAAAAGTGAAATGGAAATTGAATGATTATGTTGTGGTCAGAGAAGGTCTATGTTCTTAGGAAATAAAGGCTCAGCTCTCACCCAGTTCAAAAAATGCCTTTGTATGTGTTTATGAAGTTTTCATATATATACACACACACATAAGCATCTGCAACTTCACATCTTCATATAGAGAGAGAATGTAGCAGAGTGCCAATGATTGGTGAATCTAATTGGTGTTTTTGCTTGCAAATTTTCTGTAGATTTGTAATTTTTCAACACCAAAAGTTGGGGGAAATTTAACTGAAATATTCATTTAAAGGACAAATGATTATACTCAATTGAAAAAAGAAAAAAGAAAAAAGATCCAACTATATGCAGTAGATAAGAGAGCCATATTCAAACCCCAGGATACTAAAAAATTGAAAATGAAGATTTTAAAACGGTAGCGCGGGTGGCTCTCTAAATACCAGACAAGATAAATTTTAAGCAAAAAGTATTCCTGGAAAAAGTAATCTCAGTGATTTTTCAAAAAGTTCAATTCACAATTTAAAAATTCTAAAACTGTGTATGTCTAATAAAATGGCTTCAATATCTAAACCCAAAGCAACAGAAATACAAAGAGAAGTAGAAAAACCCACATCCATAGTGAGAGATTTTAACCTAAATCTCAGTTGTTGACAGACCAACTAGCCAAAGCAGAACTCAAATGAGAGGAAAAATCCAGATATGCAAGAACCTGAAGGTTAGCATCCATAAACGCCTTCTGAAATACTATGGGATACTCCCTGGCTAAAGAAAAAAATAAGTCCAAAAGGAAGACACAGACCTACAGAAACCAAGGGCAAGAGAGAAAGCAATTTAAAAACAAACAAAAACCTCTAAAAATTCATCATTAAGAAAAAAAACAACCCTAGAATTAGTATCTGAGATTATCTGAACGTGAGAGGTGGCTGGAATCTTGAAGGAACTGAAAGCAGGCAGATACGGTTATTTTGTACAAGAGGACGCTACAGATTCTGATTAACTCCAGAGGATAGAAAAATATTTAGATGCACATCAAAAATTCAAGGTTAACTACTTGAAAAATGTAGTGCGTTGCTTCTGAATGACTTGAGTAAAAAACAGCTACGAGAACAAAAGTAAACAAACAAGAACTTGATCAAAGATAGGAAAGTAACAAAACAAGAAACTAAGCATGGTAAAACACAGTATGTCAATCCAAACACATCAGGGACTCCAACGGATGGCTCATATGAGGAGAAACAAAGCTAGGAGCTATTTACAAGAGATACCCCTAAAATAAAATAGCACCACAAAGTTAAAAATAAAGAGATGGGAAAAAAATCCACATACCAGAAAAATGCCACAAGAAGAGTACGATAGTCTCAGATAATACAGAGTTGGAGTCTATAGTCACCCACAGAAAACAGAGGTATATATTTTTTAAAAAATCACAATCCAAAGGGGCACCTGGGTGGCTCAGTGGTTGAGCGTCTGCCTTGGGTTCAGGCTGTGATCCCAGAGTCCTCGGATCGAATCCCGCATCCCTCTGCCTGTGTCTCTGCCTTTCTCTGTGTGTCTCTCATGAATAAATAAATCTTAAAAAATCGCAATCCACGAAAATCCTAGCAGTCACACCCAGTTGTGCACTATCCCCAGAATGTCAAAGTACAAAAAGTAAAAAATCTTCATAAAAATATATGAAAGGAAAATCCATAAGTGCAGTAGGTCTAATATTCTTGGAGTCCACTCCTATATATCCCCTCCAGATTTCTCCTGATTTATTAGCAAAGTCTTAAAAGTCTTTAATGTGTAAAGTTATTTTTTTGCCAAGATGTCAGTGTCTTTCTGTCCCAAGAACCTGCTAAGAAGGGACCCTTTTGATCGAGCTAATGGGAGTAAGTATGGCCGTGGGGGGTCTGGAGGAGAATGAGCATCCCCCTTCAAGACATCCGCCCCTAGTGGAGGTGATCCGGTAGGTTTCAGGCAAAGGAGGGCAAGGGTCTTGAGATATTGGCAGGACAAGACACTTACACGGGCAAGGCAAGCTTGGGGTGATCTGGGGCTTCAAGATTGGTCGTTTTATCGAAGTCTAACCAGACATTTCCCTTCCAAGTTTTGGAACCCCATCTTTTCCAGCTGATGCCCTAAACTTGAACATAAGGATTTATGTTCTTTGTGAATTTAGAATTTATTCATTGTGAATTTAGTCCTCCTAACGCTACAATCCACACAATTAAAGTTTGTACCTGCCTTTTAGCAATATCAGCTCTGTGACTAAAAGAAGCACTAATTCTTGGAGGGCTCTGCTATCCTATAATTAGACCAGGCTCTGAGCTGAGAACTAATGGACCTGAACTTGTCCTTTCCTCTTTGTAAAACACTCTAGCAGTCTCAGACCAATCTGCCCCACAACTCTGTTCTTTAGTCCTTGTTACTGAGTCCAGTGCAGCAGTTGCTTGAGATCTCAAGGCATTTGCTTCCAGTGACATTGGATCACAATTAACCACAGGTGATAGCTTGATTCCTTGTGATTCCAGGGCATGAGGCATGTATGAGGATCACCAGAGTCCCATTTCCCATTAGCAAGGAGCAGAGCACTGCACTTAAGCCTAGCCAAATCCCCAAATACCATTTGTGTGTGTGTGTGTGTGTGTGTGTGTGTGTGTGTGTGTGTGTGTGTGTGATATTTATCTTCTGGGACCACTCCCAGTGCCATTTCTATCACTGTGAGTCCAGGCAAGAGACAGAAACTACCAAAGAATTTGATCAGGGAAGATTAATATGAGGAACTATCTGTGGGGAATACATTCTTTTTTTTTTTAAGATTTATTTATTCATTCATTCATGATAGACAGAGAGAGAGAGAGAGAGAGAGAGAGAGGCAGAGACACAGGCAGAGGGAGAAGCAGGCTCCACGCAGGGAGCCCGACGTGGGACTTGATCCGGGGCTCCAGGATTGCGCTCCGGGCCAAAGGCAGGCACCAAACCGCTGAGCCACCCAGGGATCCCCTCTGTGGGGAATGTGTTCTAATAGAGAACGGGGCTATGGAAGAGCAACCAAGGAAGGAACAAGTTTGGAAGGGTGGCCCCTTCCCCAGAGTGGGATTCAGATCTCTTTCTAGAGGACAAGGCTGCAGCCCACTGGGTGGCGGAGGAGCACTGCAGACACCTAGGGCCAGACCTGGTCCGCAGTGGGAGAGCCCAGGCCAGGGTCAGCGAGCCTCCTGCAGGGTGCCCACGAGCAGAGCAGCTGGGCCCGGGACTGGCCATACAGCTTGCTGGCGGGGAAGCCCCCCTCGGTGTCTTACAGGTTCCAGGACAGCCAGGAGGCAAGCAGAACAGGACACTTAGAACAGCAGGGTGCCCCTGCCCCCTCAATGTCCCTCCAGCACCCCCTACTGACAAAGGTGGGCATCCAGCCAGATGGCAAAGGAGAACTGTTTAGAGTCTGGTTCCAGGGTCAAGGCAGAGAAGGGCACGTCTGGAGTGGGGAGACAGTAAATTGGTAACTACGCTGTTCACTCTCCATTGCACCCCCTTTTCCTTCACCCAGCTATGTAAGTATCCAGGGCTCTTGACCTGGCTCAGTACCCGGAACCCGCATTCCTAGTGGGGTTAGTCCTGGGGAGCGCTGCCTGGAGGGGCGGGGGGCACCTTTATCACAGACGTGCTAGTCCCTGTTGGTGCCTCTGGGCACCCAAACTGCAGCCTTCACCCAAGAACATTGAAACCCAGCGACCCACCTTGCAGCGCTGCTCTCCTCCCGCCTCCCAGGGCCTCCTTGCCTTGCACACACCGCGGCAGCCCTGGCTGTGGGGCCAGCCCCAGCACCCCCCAGCCCCCCAGTACCCACCCCCCCCCCCCCCCCCGCCTCGGGCATCGGACACGCGGGCCCAAGTGCGCGGCGCTACGGACTCTGCCGGGGGTGGGGGGGGGGTGGGGAGCGGGGAAGCTGGAAGCGGCCGAGGGGGGAGGGACCTCTGACCCTCAGGAGCCCCTCCAAGCCAGTGGTGCTCGGAAGACAGGCCCCGCAGCGGGGAGCGCTCCCAGGTCGGCAAGGCAAGCGCCACCACTGGTGCCCTCCCTGGACACGGCGCCTGACTGCTCAGGCCCCAGATCTCGGTGTTATGATGATCTCCAACTCTGGGACCCCCTAACGGTTGCAGGAGAAGACACGTGGCTCAGGTGTGGGGAATATGTTACCTAGAAGCTCCAGTTCATCCCGAGTCTAATGCAGTCTTTTTTTTTTTTAGAAGCCATCATCTAGTAGGGAAAGGAATGAATGTGATGTAGTTATTCTCCTTGACGATGAAACCCATAATAATAAAATTTCCACGCCTAGAAGGTCTCCCCCTAGACCAGGCTCCGATGTGGGGTTAGAAACACCATCTCATTTGTGTAGCTCCATCCAGGTCAGGCATGGCTCATCCACTTATTCCATTTTACCACTGAGCTGAGCGAGCAGTGAGGCAGGGCCCACCTTGGGAAATGGGGTGAAGGGGGGAAATGCGCCCTGAGCCCGGCCACCCACCCCCTGCATTCTTCCTCCCAAGTTCCTGGAGCTGGGCCTCCTTCAGGGCTGCTCTCCATTATCGGAAACCTATTTCCTGCGTCCAGAGCTCTCAGACCTCTGATGTCAAGTGGGGAATCTGTTCCCAAACCAGTGCACGTGCCAGGAGACAAGGGGCGAGGTACCATCACTGAAGTAGATGAGTAATGAAATCTAGCTTTCACCTCTTAAGTGACAAGTGATTGCAATTACTTCATGTCTGCTTTCAAAAAAACCAAAAGAGTGAATGTGACCCTATGTGATCTGGAAGGGCTAGCGCTGCCCACATCCCCTTTCTGAAGAAACAGCCTCACTAGGGATCCCCATTGCCTCCACTCCCAGCATGGGCAGACTTCCGATCTGGCCCCAAAAGATGAACTTTGCAAATCGTTGTGTGTTTTTTGTTTTGTTTTGTTTTGTTTTCCTAGAGGATTGGAAAACTGAAAGCAGCTGGAATGGCACATAGTGAGGGTATCGAGGTCCAGAGGAGACTCTCCAGCCAAGAGAAGGAGGACAGAAGAGAGAAAGTGAGGGGGTCGCTGTCTTGAGAGTTTCCTTAGTCCTTGGCCGCTTTCTAGGCTTCCAGAGCTGGTCCAATGAGACTGCCACTCCTCTTGGCCTGTTCTTGGATGTCCATGACATTTCCTCTTGAATTCCAGTGCTATGAGAGCACAACTTAGATGGTGAACAAGTGGTCCATCAGTTAGCAGCAGAATTTAGTGCCACATCCTGGCCTCCAAAGCAAAACTGATATATCTGCCCTCAAAAGTAGGAGTGATCAAGAAAATACCCAACAGTTGTCCGGCAGAGGCCCCCACTCATCAGAATGGAGGCCTGCCCAGTCAGGTGCCAGCAGGTATATACCGGCCGCCAGCTTAAGTCAGGATGGCAGGTCATGGTGCTCGGAAGAAGACCATCAAAAATGGCTTCACATCTCCCTAAATGAGATAATGCAGCAAGAGCTTACCATAAATTATCAAGTATGATACAGTCTTCACATTTCTCCTACCCAGACTTGGCATTTCTAGCGTCACCCCACTTTCCATGGTGCCTGAAGTGAGACCCTTCTGAAACACAGGGGAAATCACCCTGGCCTGGCGCACAGGCCAGATCCTTAGGTGGAACTAAAGTAGTCACTTCAGGGGTGCCTGGGTGACTCAGTCGGTCAAGTGGCAGCCTGCAGCTCAGGTCATGATCCCAGGGTCCTGGGATGGAGTCCCACTTAGGGCTCCCCACTCAGCGTGAGTCTGTTTCTCTCTCTTCCTCTTCCCGAGCTTGCACTGTCTCTCTCAAATAAATAAATAAAAACCTTAAAAAAAAAAAGTCACTTCAAACATTGGTTGTCCTGTATTCACATGAGTCAGAATGAGGCAGAGTGTGACCATCAGAGCAGGGAGAAAAATATCTCTGTGAGGTTCTCGGGGGAGATTGTGGATAAAGATATACAGTGTTGGTGGCCCTGGTAAAAAGCACAGGCATACTGACTCCCCATGGAGGAGGACCATTCACGCCTTCACATAACCCCTGTTGAGCTCCAGCAGTGATGTCCATTTTTGCACAGACCCAAATTAAAGTCGTGAAAAACAAAATAGGTAGCCCTTGCATATTTTTAAGCTACTATCTAAATGTTTCATTTTTGAGTTTAAGCAGTTGCAGACAATGTCACTCACAGTATAAATATTGACATTTTAAGATAAAACTGTTCTATTCTCTTAAATGTAAAAACAGAAATGGATAGTGAGATAGAATATGACCAGAGGTTGAGATGAGGGGCTGACAAATCCTCTTTAAGAAGCTGAGATGATCAGTATCCAGGCAAGGTGTTAGGGCAAGAATTCTCTACGTGGAGGGAACAAGTGCAAAGTCCCTGAGGCAGGAACAAGCCCAACTTTTTGAAGAACAGGAGACTGTTGGTGTTGCAGAAACATAGCAGACAAAGAAAAGAATAGTAAGAAAGAGGCTCTAAGAGAGAGAGGGATAGGCAAGGACTGGATCGTGTAGAACTCTGGAGGCCATTTGTGTGGATTTCTTTTTGCCCCTCCCACTCTCCACCCCTATACCCCTGCCCTGGGCCCCAGGAGCCTGACCTGTGTCTCTGTCAATGGGTTTGGGTGACAAGTGACTTCTAGATGTGCTTAGCCAAGGGTGGGCCCCAGCAGGGCTAAAGAGGCAAAAAGCAGGAGGATGGGGTGTTTCATCCCCCGGCTCCCTTTTCGCAGGGTCCCATGAGCCAGCTGGATTCCTCCAGCGAAGATCCCAGCTCCTGTCAGGGAGCCTCTCTATCCCTGCCTCTCTTTCTGGTTACCATTTTCTTTCCCTGCCTTCCCACTGTCCACACCCCTTCACTCCCACCTGTGATCCCACCTGCTGAGATAGCCTTGGGTACTTCACTGTCTTGTGGTTTCCCTCCACCCTCCCCGCATTGGTCAAAAGCCTCTTCATTGAATTCTTCTCCAATTACCCCAATTGGCGTGGGTCATCTGTTTCCTCCTGGGACCCTGCGTCATACACCAGGATAAAGTGCTTACATTTTGTTAGCAGTATTCTTAGATCCTTTGGTAACCGTGTTGCATCTGCAGAAATTATAATACTGTATCACAGATCTTTTTTATTTTAGCTTTCATTTCCAGGGTTTTTATGGTGTTACAGGAAATGCAATGACTATATACATGATGCATGACAGAACTACGTGGTACTTGAGAGACAACTGGTCCAATGAGAACAAAATGCAGGCGGAGGCCATGAAGTTCACGTCTTGAGCGGCATTCCCATGCACACCCCTCTCTGGGGAATGCCGTCCCAGTAACTGCAGAGCCCATTCCCCTCTCCAGGTTAAAACTTCCTCTTCACCCTGGTGTTATTTGGAAAGCTTTTCAGCCATAACCATATTTAGTCATATTTGGGGTGGGGGGGAGTGGTAAGTCAAAAGCTAAAAAAGAAAAATAAAGAATATATATGTGCGTGTGTGTGTGTGTGTGTGTGTGTGTGTGTATACACACTTCCCTAGTTGAGATCAGCTTACTCCTAGCATAGTTGTCTGGGAAAGCCCCAGTCAGAGGTCACACAGCTAACAAAACCAACCAGAACCCAAACCTCTCCCTTCAATTGAGTGGACACTGGCTGCTTTCATTCATCTCAATCCAAGAAACATCATGTCAAGTCATGGCTTTGTCACACGGTTGGGAGCCTCAGTTAAGTGGCTGCCAGGCCCGGGCTGCAGGAAGACAGTCCATGCTAATCACTGCAAATCACAGCTGTCTTTTTTTTTTCTTAAGCCGAGTTTCCTTCATCAAGATAACAGAAATTTACTGACAAAAGGAAACTTACAGACAGCCCAGAGGGGAAGCAGGAGGTAAGAGTGAATTGCCCAGTTAAAAACAGGAACATGTGCAGAGGAGAAAGTTTCCCTCCCGGTGGAAACTAAGCCAGGTTGCCAGCACCCTGAGCAGCTGCTCCAGGATTGGGAGCCCCTGCACCACCCCTTCCCCAGCCCCCGACCCCCACACAACACACGGTAATATGGTAACCAGACCTCAGGGCTCACACCTTCTGAGAAAGCCAGGGAAGGCTAAGGAGCGCCTGGGCTCAGGAAAATAAGAAGCAAAGAAGAAAGGATGTAGAGGTTGGTTAAAAATAAAACTTATCAGATGAGAATTAAGTCCTAAGTCCGGAGAATGTTATCTCTCCCCACAGGAGGGTGGAAAAAAAAATAGGCATGTCAAGGAGAACACGGGCCACAGGATGAATAAGCATAAAAATAGGAGGAAATGACCAAGCAAACGTGCCAACTCTGCAGGAGGAGGGCCTTTCTTGAGGTGCTGACTCTCCAGGACAGGCCGGTAACCCTCAAGTGTACACAAGACACTGGCCAAGCCACGGTTTCCCGTGCTGATGCATTTTTCCCCCGTACCTTTTTCCAATCGGTTGCTTGCCCTCTGCCCCACCCCAGGCCCCATGTACCTTTACTACCTTTTCAGAAAAAATAAAGGTTCTTGGGGAACTCCTGCTTACCAGCCTTTTTATGGCAGGTAACCTCACCCCCAGGGAATTTTTCAAAATCTAGAAGCTGGCAAGTGCTTAAGCCCCGCTCCAGCTGCTCACCCAGGCCCTGGGCGAACAGCCGCCCGCCTCCCCACCCCCGCCCACCTACAGCTCGGGGAGATCTGGCAGGAATTTGGGCTCCTCCCAAAACTCCCTTCACAACAAGCCGACCACACCCGGACCCTGTTCTCTTTTAATTCCCTGGAAGCTCACGAATGATAAATAAAACAGTCCCTCCATTCCTCAGCCCGAAGTCACCTTCTGCCTGTACGCCCGCCCGCCAGGCATCTGTCGTAAGGGATACGCTCTTCTCCCTCAAAAACAGGCACAGAACAAAGACTACTTGTT
Source organism: Canis lupus dingo (assembly GCF_003254725.2). Taxonomy (NCBI): domain Eukaryota; kingdom Metazoa; phylum Chordata; class Mammalia; order Carnivora; family Canidae; genus Canis; species Canis lupus. The sequence goes on from NC_064250.1 coordinate 12,890,756, forward strand.
AAATTAATTTTTAATGACCCTGTGTTTATCTGCTCCTAAAATTATGAATTTCATTCCACGACTGCTCTTAAATCTGCAATGCAAAATTGTGACCATAAAACACGACAGCCACCCTCCAAGCTCCCTCTCTGGCTTTCGGAAAAGAATCACAGAGTGGTCTTTATAAATTTTCTGAAAAATCTCAGCACTCAGGAGTGTGAGCAGCAACCACTTCCAAAAAAGCTGACTATTCTAAGTGCTAAGTTTATCAAAGGTCAAACAAACAGGATTTGAGAAAGAAATCTGGTGCCTTTTTGACACTCATAGTATCTATGTAAGCAAAAGAGCTGTGCTGAAGAAATGAAAACGACATCCTTCTACAAGCCACCTTAAAAAGATTAGGCGGAGACTGCTCAAGTGCCTTGGAGAACTCAAAATGTTTATAAACCTCCACTCCACGTCACTCAGAGGCGATGAAAGTATTGCTAAGACGCCGCCGGGGCCTTGCTGTCTTCTCCGTCGCTTTCTACTTATCCGATGGAGAACTGTCCCTAACAGAGCTACGCTGACACCTCAGCTCGACCTCAACCCCAAATTGGGAAGGTAGCTGTATCAAAGAGAAAAATCTGCTTTCCTCCCCAGGAGCGCGTCAAAACAGGGACAGGAGAGCAGCCGTTGGCATGCTGCCCAGATGGCCCCATCAGGCGCCGTGGGCTGCCGGGAGGCCTCCTCATGGCACCCAGGAAATCCAATCCGTTTCCCTTCCAGTGGCCCCATCCTGCTCGTGTCTGGCGTTAGCCCAGGAGGCCAAAGTCGGGCCTGAGATAGCCAAAGGTCCCCTGGGAGCCCGAGAGGCATGCGGGCAAGATCCCATTACCAAGTCAAGGGAGGACGCCAACTAGGAATTTGGTGATTTCTGTTCATGTGGTTGACACTGAATAACTGACATTCCTTTAGAAGGCCGGGCAGGACACCCCTGTTGAGAACCAAAACATTATGTAAAATGCAAGCAGCACGCTCCCCTTGCTCCCCTTCTCCCTTCTCCCGACTCCACTCATTCCTGCTTTTCTGTGTGCCATCTCCTCTGCAGGGAGGAGATGACCACCAAAGACCACAAATCCTGAGGAGCGGCAAGTCCCAAGTCAAATCCTGGGTGCTACTCCATTACCCTGTCACCTCAGACAAGCCACCTGACTGTTCCGAGAACACTTCCTCCTGTGCGGAGAAGAGCCGTGTCACAGTGGCTGGAAAGAATAAACAAGTGAGAGCACGTAGCGCAGGCCTGGCACATAGGTATTCTTGGAGTCCAGGGAGTCATTTTACCCATTGTTCTACGTTAAGTCTCTTTAACCTCTCACCCCAGCTTGCAAATGTAAAGGACACAGGCGCTGGTCAGCGCAGCCTCTCCAAGGGCCTAACCTAGCAACATGGGAGAAACAGCAACATATTAAAAAATCACATTCAGATGGGAGCCGAGTGGGTCTGAGTAGATTGGTTCTTTAATATAAACTAGCATGTATGACCCAACAGAGTTCAACTATAACCAGCCTCATTTTGAGAAAAACTATTTCTCTCTACTCTGTTTTGACAAGTCTCTAACCACCTGGCTAACTAGTGGTATTCGTTTCACGTCAGAGGGTTCAAGACTGGAGCCAGGTCAATCTTGTCTTATGTTTATTTAAAACTAACTTTACCAAGAACATCCTTTGGGCTAGTCCTTATAGTTAATCAAATATAAAAGTACCTGACATGTCCAGAATCCTATTTTATACAAACTGCTGACCCAGCATGGCATTTCCCATCATTGCTTTCTAAAACACAGGAAATTTCGGGACTGAATGGCCAAAAGAAATTAGGATGACCCAGCCTCGAAAGAACCCGATTTAAAGAAAAAAACCAAAATCATGTCTGAATGGATAGTTCATGATTCAGACAGCCCACCATTTAATTGGTATTAACTACTCTACTGAAGATCTTCTTAATGCACTTAGGTAAGACTTTTTATTTCCATGAAATTGGATCTCTGGTTCAAAATTGAATCTCCTGCCGAGGACTCTGCACTATAAAGGTGACGTAACACTGAGGTGGGCTCTTAACATTTCATTGCCAGGAATATAAAGGAAATTGATCAGATTATTTGCCAAATAATGTTTCTTTAGCAGGGCTAAGTCCTCCCCTAAGTGGGCTGTCAAAGAGACGACCAAAAAGCGGACACTGTTACAGTTTTATTTTCCAGGTTCAATCTTCTAGGTCTCAGATTCAACCATGAGAAACATCAGTGCATTAAAAAATTGATTTGGTATTTAGTTTATTAGTTTATAGGACCTTTGTCTAAAAAGGAAGAAGCAAGGCCTAAGAGGTCAGATCTTCTGGCAAGTCCAAATATTGACTCAAGTGAAAGAAGCAAGACACAGGACTGGAATGACATGATATTCCTTCAGAATCTTGTCACTCGCATCCTCATGACATTAGCAATCATGGGAAAAAGCTATAATTTTATGGAATACAGAAGTCCTAGTGAACAACATTCTTTCCTTCTCTCTTGCTGAAAGTTTTTCAAAACTGTTCCAAAGGAGGAATGTACCCTGTCCTGTCTGCAGTTATTCTTTTGTTACTCCTATAGTCCCAAGCTACTCATGGGCAGAATTTTTTTCTTTGTTCAGCTTTCAGATTCACAGTGGTCAGAGACCTATTCCAATAGGTAAACAGATATGGAATGACACGGTGACCAAAGCATTCTAAAACTCTTAGCCTCAATCTGTAAGTTGATGAGAGAAAGACGTGTATAAAAAAATTCTAGCTTGCCCTTTTTGCTAAAGATGCAGGAAATGAATCAAACCATGAAAGCGCCGAGGTAGGAGAGCAAGTTTATTCAACAAGTATTTACTGAGCCCTTAATGTGCCAGGCACTATTTTAGGTGCTGCGAATACATTCCATTGATGAAAAACATACAAAAATCCCTGTCTTCATTGTGCTTACACTCTAGAGGAAGGATACAAGACAAGATACGTAATAAATAAGTAAATTACATAGGAGGTTAGAAGGTGATAATTACTATGGAAAAAAAAAATAGAGCAGTTGTGAGAATGAAGACAAGTCTTATCTGGAAATTTTCCAAAACCAGAAATGGGGAAAAAAAAAATAAGTTTCTTTCTTGGAAAGTGTATATTATCTATAAATGACGAAAGAATATATTTCTGGCTCTTTACTGTTTATGGCATTTGTATGCAAGAAACTAAAGGGATTTAAAGATATGAAAATGGAACTGAAAACCAGAAAGACTAACTCTCCTAAAACAGGTGTACAATCCGGAGTTCTTGAGTTTGCTGCATTAGCAGGACCTCCCACATTCCTAGTGAATTCCAGGATTCTGGACATTCTGCCAGACACAGTGGGTCCGAGAGTCAATTCCGTTGAGGAAAGGCTCCTAGGAACAGAAACGTGTAGACATACTCAAATAGTCTCACGGGATTCTCTTGATTCACTCCATTTCCTTTTTAAAATACAACACCTCATTTTTTGTTATTTTCTCACTCTGTTAAAGAAGGGTGAGCACATTAAAAAAGGAACACTGAAACATGGGAATGCCTACATTTCCAACCCCTCTGCCATTCGCAGACTGTCCAAGATGCACACAGGCTTGTCGGGTATTGGCCTTTTGATACCATTACCAGACGTGGTTGCTTCTGAACTACCAACCAGGTAGGTTCTTTTCCCCCCTTTGACTGAAATTCAAATTCCATTTCAACAAAGTAATCCAAACAATTAAGGTCTAGTTTTTGCCTCTGGGGAATTAGGTTCTCTAAGTTAGAAGTGAAAGTAAAAAATAGATGGTGTATCATCTCTGACCAGAAAGTCCTATTTTCAGTAAAATGGAGGAGAGGCAGAAAGTCTAGGTTTCAGGACCAGGGGGGAAAAAAAAAAAAAAAAGAGTGTCCACCCACAGGATACTTATAAACTGATGACTATGACAGCAGCCCTTTCTAGAGTAATAATGTCATTAGGTTGTGATGATTCTCCAGAAACCCCAAAAGCCCTGGATTAAGAACATCTGGAAATTGTGCAGATGACACAAATTTCTGTTTCCTGCAGTTAAGGTTTCACGGATGCCTCTCTGTGGCATCTGTCACCATTTTGTTTTTCTTTGCAAACCTCCTCCTTTCAAATCAGGAAGTGTACATAAAGTGCAAGTAAGATTCATTCCCTTGCCCATGCTTCCAGGATCTTGTTTTGGTAGCCAGTATTATCAAATCTATCAGTTAAACCGCTGGCCCGCTGGGTCATCTGCAGGTATTTCTGGAGTTAGCAAAATGAGTTCATCTGGCAAAGAGAGTGTCTGAAGGTGGATGCAGTCTTGGCAAGAAAACACAAAGTACCATACGCAAGACAGGGATGTGAATGATGCAAGCAGTCGGAGGGGGCTTCTTGTCACCGAGTCACTGAAGAGGCCTTCTTTGGATCTCAACTCTTAAAGAGATCTCAGGAGCCATGACTAAAACGAACGAGGTCAGCGGATTTCAGAGCACGGTCAATCCTCGGTGAGGGCAGATTCCGTTTTCCCTGGGTTGGGGGCAGAAAAGAAAGAGGGTAAGGAGCCAGGTCTGATGAGTTTAATGCCACAAATGGCATCAAAAAAGCCCCCAGTGAATACTTCCTATCTTATAACATAAAGGTGAGCATGGTGCCCCTTGACAGGACTTAGCACAATGTGTTTTCTTTGGGTTTTGATGGGAGTATGGTCCAAACGGGTCACAGGTTAGGTAACATTACGTACATCTTTATTTCAATCTTGGATGAACTTTTCTTGATTACTATGCCAATGGCCACTGTGACTGTTCAAGAGAAGGATACAGTAAGTAACATTTCCCATATTCAGTGGGCCAGAAGCTTACCTTTCACAACCCCCCCTAGCAAGACCACAAACAAGCAGGATGAGTGTTTCAATACAACATATTTTGGGAAATGCTGCCTTACAGCTGGAGGCAGGACAGGAATGGTATTAAGGCTGGAGGGGACAGGAACCGTGCAAAGTCATATTCGGTTTGTATTATGTGAGCCCAGTGTTTGTAGAGAGAGTCATACTGCCACATCAATATAATTAATTAACCGTTATAACTGGGCTCCAATGTATCCCCTATGAAATGTGCCAAAATCATGGGCCAAACCTTTTGTTACGTTTGATGAGTGAACATTAATGACAAAAAGTTAACTATGTATGGTCACAAAATACGTGGACATTCACAAAGGAGGTCCTTTGCATTTTTTTTTCTGATTTTTCCAGCAGAGATAAGGCCAGGGTTTCAGGATTCAGCCCCTCAAGATGTCATTACAAATGAAGGTAAGCCACAGCTGAGACTGCGCAGAGTACAGCCGACCCTTGAACAATATGGGTTTGAGTTGCACGGGTCTACTTCCGCTCGAGTTTTTTTCCATAAATACAGAGCAGTACTGTCAATGTATTTTCTCTCCCTAATGATTTTCTTAAGAGCATTCTCTTTTCTCTAGCTGACTTTATCGTAGTACAGTATATAATACATAGACCATACAAAATATGTGTTAACGGTTTATATTTAAGGCTTCCTGTCAACAGTAAGCAATTAGTAGTTAAGTTTTGGAGAGTCAACATGTATATGCAGATCTCTGCAGCGGGGTGCCGGGGAGGGAGTGTCTGGGGTCAGCACCCCAAACCCCACCCCCCACTGTTGTTGTTCAAGGGTCAAGTATGTATTAGAATACATACACAAATGTTACATAAAAGTCACAGGCTGACTAGATTAAAAGTCACAGAAAATTCTCAAACACATACTAGTTAAATTCCTGAATTTCTTTTTGGCTTCTGCTCTCTCTTCAGCATCAAAGTACCAAACAGTCATGGCGTATCTGTGAAAGATAAGCAGATATAAGACAAGAGATTTAAAAATACCACCAAGAAACAAAAAATATTTAAGTCTCACATCAGAGTCATTTGTAAAGCCAACATTGAAAGTTTTCCCTATTATTAGAAGTCTGTCCCAATTTTAATTTAAAATAAACTTCTCTGGTTGCAATTCTATTTAAATGTAATGAAACATGTAAGGAATTCCAAGTATGCACCAGGCATTATCCTGAGCAATGGGAATTCAAATGATCTTGTGAATAAATCTGCCTCTTTCTCAAGGAGCTCAGGCTCTGACAGGGGAGACAGGCAATTTAACAAATAATGTAACAGGTCGACATGATCTACAGAGGAAGGACGAGAAGGGAGCCATTCTGCTAACGACTGAGAGACCCAAGCTGTTGGGGAGAACTGAGAGAAGAGGAGGTGACACGAGTAAAGTTCTAAAGAATGACTTATTTAAAGAACAGGACACTTTAAGCTCTTGGCTTGCTTCTTTAGTTTTGGATACTAACACAACGATGCAACAGAATAATGATGCCCTCAAGCTTTCTACTGTGTTTCCACTAATTTGCTTTATACCATCTATGGGATAGACTGTAATAGGAATCATTTCATGTGTGAGTTTTCAAAAAGTTTCATTTTATAATTATTATTAGCTACTGGAATTTCTACAGCACTTGATTTTTTTTCAAGAGCTGCCCATCAACATCTGCTAATGTTTCTCCTGTGACTTGGGTCATCAAGAGATTGGGGAAGACCGAGGGAATTCTGCAACAATTGACAGGGGTCAATTATCGTACCCTATTAAACAAGCCACCACCAGGCTTTGGTAGTAGAATTAGTTACCTGCTGCTCACCTAGGGCACATTCCCATTTGACATTCAATATGCAACTCCGTGTGGGGCTCAGATCTGTGATTTCTGGAGGGGAACGCCTAGAAAGCTTAAATACTTTACACATGTGATTCTAATTTAATTAGGCTTGTTAAGGTTCAGTCATTATCCCACCGAAGTTCTCTCCCCCAGCCCCCAAATGCAATTCAGTTGCAGTTCAAGCTGCACCCCCACAGCACTTGGCCACCACCTGGTTTACAGCTCCGGCCATAAAACAAAGGTAGTGAGAGGCATATCCCAAAACTAATATTATATCCAGAGTTTTCAGACTAACACTAAACAATACAAGTTCAATATTCAGTTCCTCTGAAAAATCTCATGCTTGATCTCAAGAAGGGGCTTTTAAAAACCCCATTACTGGGACATGATGGGTACAGAGGGCCCAAACCAACTTTAAGAGAAGGAAAGGGTAAAAAGGAAAAGAAGTCAGAACAAATTCCTTTTTCTTTTCTCAAGGTTCTTTCTCTGTTTGCAATAGGCCTCTTGTAAAAATTCATCCAGAGTTAACCATCAGAATTCCTGATATGTGATAGCCAACATTCTCTAGGGATACTTCAACCTTAGATTTGTTTCAGGGAGGAGTGGCAAAGGAAGGAGGGGAAAACTCTGTGGGAAATCTGGAATCCAGGCAGCCCCGGTGGCCCAGCGGTTTAGTGCTGCCTTCAGCCCAGGGCCTTGATCCTGGAGACCCGGGATCCAGTTCGCCGGGCTCCCTGCAGGGAGCCCGGGAGCCTGCTTCTGTGTGTGTGTGTGTGTGTGTGTGTGTGTGTGTGTGTGTGTGTCTCATAAATGAATAAAGTCTTAAAAAAAAAAAGAAATCAGGAATCCACTGTGTTAACCTAATGGTAAACAATTTGTTAATAGTCCCAATTGATGTTAGTGGCAATAGTTCCAATTGACTAAAGAATCTAGTTGCTTAGTTGCCCCTTTAAAGTGTTACTGCCTCCAAACAGGTTTGCTATCAGCTTTGGGGTGTGGCTGGTCCCTCATATGCACAGGACTTGAGCTTAGGGACTTCTCCAGGAGCTGGGTTTTGTACAAAAAGCTTCTCAGGAAGAGTCATGGCCCTGGCTATTATTACCTGGTTGCATAGGAAGGCTGGACTTCGTGTGGATTCCTACGGTCTGACCAGAAGAACAAGAGTCTGTCAAAAATGGGTTCCACATCTGCTATGAAAGACTTCCCTTCTGGAAATATCCGCAGGACCCCACCGTGTAGCTGAGGGCCACAAAGAAGATGGATTATTTACTAGCCTCACACATAATTAACTAACAATGCTATTTCAGCCTCGTCTATAAATAATGCCATCTTCCAAACTCCAGTCCCGATATGTATTACTCCTAAAATTCTCTTTAACCTTATACCTTGTACTATTGTACTACATTTTATTTCAAACTTAGCTGGTCATCTCTCCTCATCCACTTTACCCCAAGTCATAAAACTCGCGGATACAAAATGCAGTGCTATTAGATCCAATCACACAAAAGCGTCAAGACTTGACTGTTTTTAACCTACAAAAACCCACCAGCAATTTCATATGGCTCCATCTAATATTAAGAACATCCTAGGATAGTCATCACATATAACATCCCCTTCAATCAGAATTTACAGCTTTCTTTTGAACTCCTCCAGCTCCTATGTGATCTCATCACTGGAAGTTACACATGCTCTTTTTTCTGAACTCAGACCACCTTACCCACACTTTTCATTACATGCATCACTCTATTCCTTGGATTACTTTTTAAAAATTTGTACACCCAAATCTCCTGCTGAGATAGCCATATCAAGGTAGAATTTGGGCCTCACGCACCAGTGTTTCCATACAGCATAATGCCTACCATTAACAGGCACTCAAATATTTGTTGAATGATTTCATACTTCATGATTTATTATCACTGACCCGATAACTTTACTCTCTAGCTTGTAACACTACCTTTCAAGATTTTAAGAGATAACTAAGGGACATATTCCAGTCACGTTACCAAATAGGGAGAAGAGACATTTGACTCACTGGTTTCCCAGGTTTTGTTTTTCGGACACCAGATAAAATATCCTTGTGTTTTTAAGACGACCAGTATCTCCCCCCACCCCTAATGAACAGGAAATGGAGATGCAGAAGGTTCAAAAGCCACATGAGCTTGAAAAATTCTCTGACTTCTCAGACTCCTAAATCATCCTTAAGTTTCAGAGAGCATATAAATTCCAGACAAAATGTCTGTCAGCATGGAACCAGACTTCATATCTCTATCTATCTATATGTTCAAAAATACAAAAATAAGCCAGAGAGCCTTTGACATTCACAAACCATGGTGAGCCATGGCAAGCGGCCACCAATGAGACATATCACCCCGAGAGGACTGTGTGGGAAACCTCGCTTGGGCTGGTTTTATATCTTACAGTTAGTTCTATTTTTGTGGAATTGTCTCAACGTTGCTGCTGGAAGGGTGAAGTATATATCTTACTGTGCACTGAAAGTCATATCAGCTCTGGATTAGACCCCCCCAAAAAAACTGATCCCTATTCCTAAAATAATAAATTACCTTCTCTTTATCAACCACTTTTCCCAAACCGAGTAATGATACTCCCTACCACCATTTCCCCCCACACACATACCAGATTAATTTCGCATTCATTATTTCATCTGGTCAACTTAAGTATTAACATCACAGCAGGAGACAAAAAGGAAATGGTGACTTAGAAAAGTTTCATCCATGGGAATTATGAATCCCAAACGCTCCTCTAAATTATCTGAATTCTTTCCCTAGAGTTTCTAGACCCACGCTCTACTCCCTTTATTCTAGAGTACCTTGGCATCCCAATTCTTGTTCAGATAGTAGATGCAGGTGATGCAGCGGCCATCGCCGTTGGGGTTGTCCACGTGTCGAACATAACCTGTCCCATTTCCTGGGTAGCAAGCCACCATTGCCTATGGAGAAATGCCAAGAAAGCTGGTTAACAAAGCTGAGACCATCTTCTCCCACTGGGGAACAGCTGAGTAACACAGTCTTTTGGGTGTTGTGTGACATTTACAGGCGGCCGCAGGCTTCTTAATTGCATGGACAGTACATAAATCAAGATGCTTCGTCATAGAAGATTAACAGCAAAGTCATACCTTATGGTTCAGCCCAAATAGAAAGTGGTTCAGCAATATTCCCACAGTTCTAGAACATTGTAGACAGTAACCCAGCTACCTCATCATGAGGATGCCCTGCTTATCTCCAAACCTCCTCTTTGAAAAATCAGGTTCTGGGTTCCCACCCTGGACCCACAAAATCAGAATCACTAGGTAATGGCTTTTTGGGCTTATGCCTGGTATAATATGTGTTCTCAAAGCACCAAATCACCCACTGTCTCAGAACAATGACTAAAGACCCTTGCATTGACAAAGAGACAGGAACCAATCACAAATGAGGAAAAGATCAGGCTTGCTCAATACAATGCTTAGGGATTGAAAGAAGAGGGAAGGGTCTGTGCCCCTTCGGAAGGAAGCTGTGCCCCAATTTGTTGGCACCAGCAGCACAATCAGGTCCAATTCATAGAAGAAGCCACAGACACATCTTAGTATGTTTCTCTATGCTCATCTTCTTTCCTACTGGCACCTATCACATCAGGTGGTAACCTGAAGTTCTCTTCCTTTGCCCAAACACTACTTATATCAGCCAGGTGGAGGAACAAAGTAGAAAGCCAAACAAACACATCCTACTGAAAATTACTATTAGAGAATTACTATTAAGTGGATACCAACCTCTAAATGTTCCATGGGAAAATGACAGCAAGGTGTAGAAAACAATGGGCAAAGTACAAAAGCTAGTTCTCTTCACAGGACACTGCCTTGTTCCTAAAATATTTTCACAGGGATGAGACATATGCAGGGAAGATACTGGAATTGTCAACATAAGATGAGGAAAGGGATATTTTTCCTATTTGTTGGCTACTGCATTCTTAGTGACTAGAACAGTGCCTGACACATGGAAAGGTGCCTGTTTAAAATTTGACAAGTGAACAAATTAGCAAATGGCTCTGTCCTCTAAAGAGTAAGTTTACATTCTACCTAGATCAATAAAGATTTCTATCATTTTATTTTAAGGATTTATTTATTTTAGAGAAAGAGAGAGCATATGTGGGGGAAGGAGCAGAGAGAGAAAATCTCAAGCAGACTCCCCTGCTGAGCACAGAGCCCGACCAGGGGGCTTGATCCCAGAACCCTGAGATGATGACCTGAGCCAAAAGCAAGAGTCAGATGCTTAACTGACTGAGCCACCCAGCTGCCCCAAGATTTCCATCATTTAAAAAAACCTATCTTTAAACATGTATGTAGTTGGTATTTTCCCTCACAAACAGGCAGTAACATTCCACTGGTAAAACGATCTGTCAGGTAGAGGCCCAAGCTAATACACTAGAGGCTCAATGAATCAGCTTCAATGCTGTGGGTGCCAAATCACTCTCGGCAGTAGCATGAAGACATGAACAAAGCATGTAGCTTTAAAGGCTTCACACACACACTGCATACTAGAACAATAAGGCTGAAGAGTAACTTGGCTTTACAATTATCTTAATGCTTAAATCACCATATCCCTCATGCTGCTATCAATCCCCATATCCTGCCTTCGAACATCTAAAATGTCAATGCAAGGTCATATCTTGGAGCCGAAGTTAGCCTGTTAGCCTTAACCTCGTTCAGAAAGTGGAATTTTGAGGCCACTGCAATCAAGATTTAACAAATGATGGTACCACCAAGCAAAAGATGGTTCGGAGAAAGCTGATTGGTAGCAGGCAGAAATGATGGGCTTGGCTGGGAAGAAGAGATAAATGAAGTCACCTATAATGACTAGGGAATTACTCATCCCTGGAAGCAGCTCTTAGGATTATAAGAGCCACCACTGAGCCAATAATGAAAGTCACTTAAGCCACAAACAACTATAGGCTAGATTCCCTACCATCTCAGCCTCTCCCCACTGTGAAGCCCTGAAAAGAAGCAGCACTCCATCAATGCTATATAATCTTATATTCTTAAACAGCCCTACTTTACAGAAAAGGTCAGTGGTCTGGATGTCTGCCATGTGGTTCACTCAGCAACTAATTGTGTGATCCCAGGCTTAGTTTCTTTTCTGGAAGGAGGAGCTTAGGTTGGAGGGCCTCCGAAGGTCTAAGACTCTAGCTAAGCAGCAACCCCAGTAGGAGCAACAGGGTTCTTCAGGGCATTATGAAAGCACTTATCTGCCTCAGAATTCAGTTTATAATAAATACAGAAAAAGCAGATACAAACTCACAATAGTACCTCTTTTATGAACTGCTGCTTCTATAAAGCACACATACAGAAAAAGAGCTAGCACATCCCAGGGACTGATTTTGACACAACTTCTAAGTGTCAGCAAAGTGTCTGATTGCTTAAGGAAGGGGAACAGAGAGAACGTTTCTGGCCCGAGTGAATCTTCACCCTCTCTCCTGGTTTCTGAAGCCACAGCATCAAGTTCGAAACAATGGAAGGAAATTATTGTGGGCCTCAGTGGGCCTGTCAAAACTACATAGGCCAATTTTATCAGTGTTTTCTGGACAAAAGCCATAGGAGATAGGTCTTGGCTTGGGCACATTCCCAACTATTTGTTGGTCTCCGACAGAGTCTAGAACCAAGAGGCTAATAAGGATGTGCTGAGAAGCAGGGCTCATGTCAACGACCAGTCACACACTTCTGTGCCAATCTCTGCACGGGACAGAAACAAACCCCGGAAACCAGTAGGTTCAAACTACATTGCTATCTAAACCTCATCAAGCCTGGGAAGGGATTTATAATGTATAAAGGCAGAGAATGCTTCAAAACAGTAAGAAGAGGCCCAGGGTACTTCCATGACCATGTGACCAACATGTCAAGCAATAACACTGACATTGACCAGGAGGATGACTCATTGTAGACTTTCTATTTGCCAAAACCTCCTGACTGGATTCATATTTGAAATTTATAGAGGTTTAATAACATATTCGTGTGGCCCACAACAGGACATACAATATAGCCCTATATTCTTGGGTGTGCAAATAAATCCACGTGTCCCCCTATGTGTTCACCATTTCTTCCTCCGACCCCACCCTGCCCCCGCAACACTCCCCACCACCGCTGAAGGAGGCATTTCCAGAGCTCTGTAGCTAAGGGAAATGCACTGACTGAACCCCTCCCAGGCTGGCTCCAGACCAGACATATGTGCTCTAGACATCTCGGTGGCCACGTTCAGGCAGGAACTGTATATGAATTCTTTGAAGATGCACACAAATACATAGAAAAAATTTTTAAGGCTTTATTTATTCATGAGAGACACACAGAGAGAGGCAGAGACACAGGGAAAGGGAGAAGCAGGCTCCCTGTGGGGAGCGCCATGCAGGACTCGATCCCCAGACTCTGGGACTACATCCTGAGCTACAGGCAGACACTCAACCACTGAGCCACCCAGGCATCCCGGATACATAGAATTTTAATAGCCAAATCCAGGTAGCAAAACCTGTTCCCTGAATGCCACAGGTAGAAATGAAAACAGTGGTTCTGCTGGAGATATCACTGAGCTGCCTTCATAAAAAAAGTGTATCTCATCAATCCCAAACGTAAGGTTGAAAAATGAAAAGTCAAAGATTTCCATTCCAATGCCTACACAGAATGCTCTTGACTGACACCAGCCCTAGCTTGGTCACACATATAAACCATTTCCAAAAAGTGCCATCAGCAACCCCCACTGTCCACTCAGCCACGATGATCATTTTAGACCCACAGGTCGGAAGAGGGTGCATGTGCCCTGTTCAGCCTCCAGTGAGACTCACCACTTCCCTAACAATCAATGGCCTAGACTTTTATAGAAATGTATTTCACATTGCTCATGACTTTGGAGTCAGATTCACTAGTATGACTTGATCTTAAACAAGCTGTAAAGTGGCCTTTGACGTAAATTTTAACTTAACAAATTAAAATATTAATCAACTCATTTTCCTTGTAAAATCTGCAATAGATGTGAATCCGTTTTTAAAATTTGTCAAGAATAGCATGACTTCAAAGCTACCTGGTAGAGTGACCTTTAAAACCAGTATTTTGGTCCAATGCCAAATGCTAGACCCTTTTAACTGCTGGGCAGAAATACCAGTCAGTATTTGTAAGGATTTATTTTGAATTATGAATGGTCTTGGGTGCAGCATATTTTAAATAAAATGCAACCTAAGTACAGGATAACCTGTACTTAACCTCTTGGTTGCTTCAGTTTTCTCGTTTGTAAAATGGGTTTATGAAGGTTGAAGGAGTTAATCCATGTAAAATGCTTTAGCCAAGGCCTGGCATACACTAAACGCTGCTTCTCAGGGTTGTTTAAAGTTCCTGATGTGCACAGCTGTCTTCCCCTCACCCAGGGCTTCTGAATGTCTCCCATCAGGGATCTGATATTCTACTTAAGTGCTCAGTAGCTTCAAATCCAGGCCTGGCAAACTCAAATAGCTTTTGGCACTTCCGAGTAACATAAATGATTGAAGCCAATCAGAAATATATGTGCCTGAACTCTGGCGTGTGTGCTCTGCTGTCTACAACCAGGGAATCTGCCGTCCTTTGCCATGAAGGCCCAATGTCCCAAATCTTCAGATTTTAGGAGAAATACAGGCAACTGAACCAGAGTTGCACGTAAACTCTCTTGAATAGCTTTTATCCCAAGTTTTTAATCATGGTCACAAAAGATACCTCAGGCTGTACTCTGAGGTCACTGCCTGTGGTCTCCCAAGTCAAGCAGCTCTGTGACAGCTCCAGAGCTCAGGTGGGCGCTCCATCTCTTTTCCCCTGGCTCAGATGCATCCTGTCCCCAGGCAGAGCCCCCATCCCTCAGCGCCATCCACATTCCACATGCCTCCTCCAGTCCTTCCCCTGTGCTAGCTCTGGACAGGGTCCTTCCCCTCTCCACCATGAAACAGTTAACCACACGGAGAACTTGATGTGTAAAGACTTGAGAAGTAATACATGAGACTACGTATATTCTTCAGCTTGGAAAAATAGCCAGGTGGCTCATCATAGTAGAAAACGTAATGGGTTAAATTTTCTGGCTAGAAATGGGTCCAACTGATAGTTGGATGACAACCGCCAAGGCAATAAACTTGCCGATTTTTCTAGTTGGCTGTGGGTTCGAGGAGCTGAAGGCTATATACTCCCAGGGTCATTTTTCTGGGTGCTCTGAGTTCAGCACATATTTTCATACATACATTTAATGGGGAGAGTGAGCAGGGCAGCCCCCTGGCTGCATACTTTATGTTCCATATTCACAGAAGCACCCACTAAGGAAGGGACCCAGTTTGGTAATGTGAGGGGTGGGGTGGTTGTTAGCCACTGCAACAAAGGCACTAGCTCTAAAATTGAAGATCTCCTCTTTAAAAAGAAAAACAAAAATTAAAAACCAAGTACTCAAGCTGCTCTGTGCAGGTAAACCATGAGAAAGGCTAGATAGAAAGACTGGAAGAAGCAGGATCTTTCCAAGTTTTGTTCTTTGAAAAAAAAAAAAAAAGTAAAGATAAAATATAAATTAAGCCAAGATTTCACTTTCCATGATTTTCCATTTGGCTCTGACAGAACTATAAAAACCCTTTGCAAGGGCAAGGAACTTAAATCCAGAGGACAAGGAAGGCAAACTGAGATGACTGCTTTAGCCTTTTCCCCCATGTTGGTTCTTCCTGGTTCAGGGGTACATAATCTTCAAGGATACCTTGTGGGACCCACGACCGTCACTTAAAATTCCTACTGTCCAATACTCGGTAAGACATCTTTACAAGATAAAGGCAACTATGCAGAGCTTTCTCCACGGATTTCCAGAAAACGTCACCCTGCAAAGTTCACCACTGCTGCCAGTCCCATCCTTTATCTGAAGTTGAACAAAAACAACAACAAAAAGCAAGCTCTCAAGGTGGTGATGAACTGCTCATGAACAAGAAAAGGGCTTTAGAACCTTTTACATTCATTCTAACTTCATCTAGATCGGCGTAAAGGAATTATTCAGTTAAATGTAGGTACTTTCGAAAAAAAGTAGGAAACTCTGCAAACTGTCACTAGTTATCTTGGCATCTTGCTTGTTATCTGTCTTGTTGGTTAAGAGCAAACCTAGCTATTTCCTTCCTTTTTCTGCTTCTAGTTAAAGATTGATGTAGCAAAATGAGGAAAAAAATAGGAAATATGCTCTTGGTGGGGAACGTGAGCCTTGGCCAACGAGCATGTTCCCCTTCCTAAAGTTTCAGTATCTGACCAGACAATTCACAGGAGTCAGAACACCAGTCAAATACAACTAACTGTAAGGTAAGTAATCCTTTTAACAAACCTCACGTTATTCATTAAAATGTTTTCTGCTATTTGATTTCTACACGGAGAACCACTTCTGTCTTCCTCCCTTGTTCTAAATCCACACTAAAAACGCCTCTTTCTGAGGTGCCTCGGTGGCTCAGTCCATTAAGCATCTGGCTCTTGATCTCAGGGTCCTGAGTTCAAGCCCTGTCTTGGGCTCCACACTGTACATGGGGCTTTCTTAAAAAATAATAATAAAAAAAATTTGTTTTAGAAGCCTCCTCCTGAACCCAGAACGTTGCTACACAAAACCTCACCTTCGGTTTAGAGCAATAATCATCAACCACCCCCCTCCCCCCCCACCCGCCTTGCATGAATTTCGTTGAAATGCAAGAGCTTAGGTAATTCTGAAAATGAAAAGTAAAGAGGCATAACCAACTCTCAGTGGCTCTGGTGACGTGAGTTCACCCCTTTTCAGGTCAGGTGAGAGCATCGTGCCTGTAAAGGCAGGAATTTACCAGCTTCACTTGAAAACCTGTCCCCAGGTAGACTTCCATCCGCACCCTCGATCTGCTGCTCTACTATGAGTTTGGTCCTCGCTTTGGGATCATCCAAACGATCAACAACTACCCAGACTCTAGAACCTTCGATTTAATTCTCCTAGCTCAGGGAGGGCAGTTTTACCAGATGCCAGCGCCCCTTGGGGTTCTTACATTCAAGAGTTAGGCTCCCGCCCCCACCCCAGAAACACGCGCACGCGCGCACACACACGTCTCCGTAAGAGTCACAGGCCTGTAAACTCTGTACTAGATCTAGATCCTACTCCAGGGAATCCTGCATTTCGTGCATGAACTTGAGTGAATCATTCTCCCAGGAGAAGCCATTGAAACTCTGCTGAGGCCAAGAATTTAAGAAACTATTGTCATTCCTTTCTGAATTGTGGTTAATTCCTCTCCTCGGAGAGGGCTCAGCCAGAGCTTTGCAATTAGGCACAGTAAACAGGCGGAGGAGCACCGACATATCAATACAGGCTGTTTGGGTTTGGAGAGGCGGCCCTTCCCCCGAGGCCTGGCTCCGGGCCAGCAGGGTGACGGCTGAGTGACAGGGCTACGTGCGCTGCGTGAGGGTGGCAGCCAGCCCACACCCGAGCGCACCGCAGGGCAGACTGCGGAGGGAACCGGCACAGGACAGCCCTCCCCCCCCACCGCCCGAGTCACCGAGAAGTGTTCTGAAGAAGGGCTTCCCTGCACTTAGGAGATCCGCAAAAGTCAGCCAGACTCAGGGTGAAGGACATTAAGAGGGGCGTCCAACTGGATCCCTCCCGACGCCTTGCTCCACACGCTAAGAGCAGCCGTGTCCTGAGGACCTGTGCAGCCAGGTGGCACTTTGCACACGCCCTCCCGTTTAATGTCCTGCAGCCAGCAGCCTGGAGTCACGCTGCTCACGGGTTCTCAGCAGAAGTCATTACACCCCCTGCCCCACCCTGTTAGTTATCTTCTTTGCATAGAAAAGCAAATTCATGAGTAAGGCAACAGGGGGTAGGGACTCACAACACTTAACTTCTTCTTTTCTTTTTATTTATTTATTCATTTATTTATGATAGTCACAGAGAGAGAGAGAGAGAGGCAGAGACACAGGCAGAGGGAGAAGCAGGCTCCATGCAGGATCGCGCCCTGGGCCAAAGGCAGGCGCTCAACCGCTGCGCCACCCAGGGTTCCCAACACTTAACTTCTGATGTGTGAAGCAGACTTCTCAGAAAAACAAAACTTTACCTGCAGCCCTCCAAAGGCTCTGGGAATAACAGAAAACAGGAATGTTTGTGGTTTGCAGGATTGTCACAGAATTAAGTGTGGCCGTCCTTAACTTCTCATCTGCCATGAATTCTAAAATAAGGGAATCCATGATAACTCACATGTAGTTGGTAAGACAAGATTTTATAAATGGGAAATTAAAAAAAAAATTACCGATCAAAACACATCAGGAAAAATGTCTTGAAACAATATCCTTAAGCTAAGAAAAACCAGGCAAGCGCTTTACCTACTATTCCCAATGAATTTTCAGAGTATTAATTAGGGGACACTGCAACTATGCTGGATAAAATAAAGTCGGAGAATTTTCTAGGAAGCCAGATCTCCTATTTACATGTGCCTTTTGGTACCTGGAAAAATGTATCTGCTCAATGAAAGAAATGACACACAGCAAATTAGCTGGAATTAGCATTCGTGACATTCAGTAAACGTTTATTAACTGAACAAACATTTGTATAATGGTTACTACCTGCCTGACACCATTCTATATGCTTCATGAATATTCCCTCATTCAATATTCATAACCTCATAAGGCAGGAGCCATCATTATATCCATTTGACACATGGGGAAACCGAGGCATGAGGAGGTTAGGTCCCTTGCTTTCTGAACCCAGTGAGTCTGGCTACGGAGTGTGGGGCTGTCCTCATCAAGTCACGCTCACCTAATGTCTGGCATTAACCAAGTCACTCCTTTTCGGGGGAACAGAGATCTTCATTTGTACTTGAAGTATCTGAATCCCTCTCACCCTTCCATAATCAAGGAAATTGCAAAGTGCAAAAAAAAAAAAAATGTGAAAGAGAAGCGTGCTTGGTATTGAGTCTGTGAAGGAAAACTCCAAAGTAGGGGGGGAGGGGTTAACAAAAGCACAGGGCAAAGCAAAGTGACTTTGAATCCTGGCGCAGAGTACCAGCTGTCCACTTGGTCTTGGCTTCAGTTCCTCCCGCTGCAAGACAAACTCACTCCCGCCCTAAACTCTCTGCAGCCCCAGCAGAGCCCCTAATCTGCTCTGCATGCAATTGCTCAACAATTAGCCCAAGTCATCCCCAGGCCGCTCTGCTCAGGTTCTATAGGAGGAAGTCAGCGTCTCTGGACCTTTCCTTGTCAGCTCAGGTCAACACCAGCCAAGGTTTTTGGACTTGTTTCAAAGTCAGAAGATAAACGACCAATTAAGAAAAAAATCATAAAGGAAATACAAGTGTTTTCGTAACAGGAGCGGCACCTGGTCAACTCAAAGGAATCCCAGGGATGAGATAAATTTTCCTTGCTCACGCACAAAGCTTGTTTAGGAGACAACTCCAGCACTACCGTGTTAACTGGAATTCACTGAATACAGAACTTTCTAAGATCATGGTAATTAGAATATGCTGGGTACAGACCCCCTAGGCCCTAGAGGAGGGGCGAGATCCAAAGGGATAACTTGAAGGGGTAGAAAGTAAAATGCTCCTCTGAGAGCAGAGTATTGACTATTTTGGGGAACTGCGAGGGGACAGAAAGGAGTGCCTGGCTCTGAACTGAGGGGACAGGGATCATTAATTTCACTGTCCCCATGTTCTTTCCATGATATATACAAGCAGAAACCAAAACTCATGGAACATTATAGAACTAAGCGTGGTCTTTCCACCACTGAACACTGCTTCTGAAATATCAGGAAGCATCTGTTAAGTGAAAACAGGTGCTCTAATGTCCAGAGTGACCGCTTTAACTCCAAGGTAGAGCGACAAGGATGACTCTCCAATGACTCTTACGACTTACCAGATACAGACCCAAACCTTTAACTAGGAAGCAAAGGCCTCCATGCCGAAGAAGTAAGAAAAGGCCAAGCAGCAGCTACTCTCTGACCTCCACCAGGTCTTATCGCTGATTCCCGTCAAGCTGGATCTGCGGTCACTCTCCTCCGCACCCCCGGAGAGCTGCTCATCTCGGCCTTCTCCGGTGTCCCAGGGGGTAGCCATCCGACCCCAGAGGCCAGAGGCTCCCCAGAGGCCAGAGGCTTCCCTACGGTCCTCACAGGGAGCGCTTAATAGTCAGCATGGAACCACCGCACTGAGTGCTTCCCAAATCCGGAGGATCCTTTCCCCTTTCTCCTGGTGCCTTCAGCTCACACTTTCTGCAAGACTGTTGGACACACGGAGGGAGGCAATATCCTGCAGACATTAACAAAGACTCTTCCTCACCCCCCCCCCCCCCCGCACTGAACGTCAACGGAAGGAAATCAGTTCCAAATTTCGCTCCAATTCGAGCTCTTAGCAAATTTAAGTTTACTGACACAAGATAATAGGAAAACATGCAGTTTTTAAAAAGATTTTATTTCTTTATCCAGCAGAGCACAAGCATAAGTAGGGGAGTGGTAGGAAGAGGGAAGAGGGAGCGAGCAGCAGGCTCCCCGCCGAGTAGGGAGCCCCAGGGAGGGCTCGATCCCAGGACCCTGGGATCATGACCTGAGTCTAAAGCAGATGCTTAATCGACTGAGCCACCCAGGCGCCTCAGGAAAAAAATGTCTTAACATGTTTACAGGTGGTGGGTTTTTCTCAACCATCTTCCAAATAAACTGCACACCCTTGTGTGTTTTCGTTTTAGCAATGAATAAACTCAGATCGGATCGAACGATTAAACTCTGATTTTCTTACTAACAAAGTGTAGGAAGATCTGACACCCACTCGGTGTTCAGCCTCCTCGTACTAATTTCACTCAGTGTTTCTCAGACTTGAGCATGTGTGAGAATCACCTGCAGGACTCCTGCGTGTCTGATTCACTAGGTTTGGGGAGAGGCCCAAGAACTTACATTTACATCAAGTTTCCAGACAATGCTGATACAGCTGGTCTGACAACCACACTGAGAACCATGGTCTATCCTGTGGCAAAATCAAGGGGTTTTGTGCCGTGCCTCACCCTAGATGATAAAAGGTACGGAGTGATGAGTCAAGTGCACTGGCTAATTAGGGGAGGGTGGTGGGTAGATGGAGGAGGTGGTGGGCACAGCAGGAGGGGAGAGGAACCCCTCAGGCAGTTTCTGGCACAGGCTTGGCGGGGGGGCTGCCTAAAGCTGGCAGGAAACATTCCAATTGTAACTCCTGCAGCACTGCTGAGGATTACGGTCATGTCAGCGGTGGAGTGTGACTGCTGGTAGGAGGCTCTTCGGGAATCAAATAAGAAGCACTGAGAGCCCGGATTTGCCCTCTCAGATGGAAATTCAGTCTCAATTTTCATTTAATTCCCTCTAACCCTGGAGGTCGATAAACAGGATCGTATCCATGTTCTAGATGAGGAAAGCAAGGCTTGGAAAACGAGATGGCATGAAATGTAAAATGCCCAACCTTGGGCCTAGTAGTGAGTACCAACTAAATTAAACTAAAATATAAAAATAAGAATCCATCTCATTCATGAAGAAGAAGTGGAGATTGAGGTCCTGAGACACCACTGGCCAGGGAGCCAGGATCAGAGGCCAGGGTTCTAAGTTCATGGCCCTGGGTTTTTTGGGGGCTCTCTGCAGCAGGCCCGTTTGTATGAGCTGCCAGGATCCAGGTGTGACCTGGGGACTTTCTGGGACCGAGAATAAAATTTCAGAACCGAGAAAAGAAACCTTTAGAAAGCCAAAGTCTTGTCTCTCGGATGCTCCTTCATAGCATGTTTAACATAATAAAATATAGAAACACTTTGATATCAAATTAGGGGCCATACTGCAAAAGCTCTTTTTTTTTTTCACCTAACAAAATATTTATAGCTTTTCTGTCACCCTGCCATCCTTTGAAATCAAAGTTCTGTTTGAAGATGAAATTAAATCAGGCACCTGTGAATTGGGAGAGACCTGCTCCAGGCCCTGAAAGTATCTGCTTAACAGTCTCTGCCTTCAAGAATTCGTAAGTAAACGGAGGGCAGGGAAAGGAAGGAGGTAAATACAGGCACTTATTCTCCAGGGAGCAGAAGGCAAGGCCTCATGGAGAAGGCACAAAGATGGATGCTGAAGAGTAGGAGACAAATAGCCCAGAGCTCAGTGTGTCTGGCAAATTAGCTTCTAGCATTTCAGGGAGTGGGAGGGAAGGAAGTCAGTCAGCAGGAGAGTGAGTGTAGAAGGGTCAGATGGGGTCAAGGGGGGTCAGACGGGGAGGGCCTTAAATGACCTGGTAAGAAGTGCGTTCGCAGCACGTACAGTAGACAATGGTGTTAGAGCACAGTTGGGTCTGTTGAAAGCATGGAGACGACAGGATTCTTGTTGGGTTTTAGCCTACTTACATTCTGGGAGAATCACATTAAAATGGATGACAGGGAGAACAAGAAACAAAGGCAGGGGATTTATGGTTAAAATAAGTCTCTTTAAAATAATTCCCTCCTCAGGGATTCCCACTATGAAAGCAAGACAAAATTTAGTTAAAGGAAAGAAGGAAAAAAAAAAGACAAAACTTGAGGCTCCATGGTGAATGTAAAACAAAACAAAAACAAAAATCCAAAACAGTACAAAATAGGCCAAATTTGGACCAATAATACTGCATGCTCTGGCCCGAGTATTCGCTATTTTGTGTTTTAAAAAGGTTTTGTGTAGGGGCGTCTGGCTGGCTCAGTCGGTAGAGCATGGGACTCTTGATCTTGGGGTTTTGGGTCTGAGCCCCACCTTGAGTGTAGAGACTCCTTAATAAACAAAATCTCGGGACGCCTGGGTGGCTCAGCAGTTTAGCGCCTGCCTTTTGGCCCAGGGCATGATTCCGGAGTCCCAGGATCGAGTCCCATGTCGGGCTCCCTGCATGGAGCCTGCTTCTCCCTCTGCCTGTGTCTCCGCCTCTCTGTGTGTCTCTCATGAGTAAAAAAAATCGTCAAAAAAAAAAAACAGGCAGAAACTTGGTTCTACATGTTGTGTCCGGACAACACAGAGCGAGCACCCAAAGATGTTCAGACTGTTTAAAACAGTATGTCCTTACCACTTGCAAGCAAAGCTCAAAAGAGTATTATCCTCAATGCTTCAAAACGACTTCACATTCCCCCAGCAGAACCAGAAATAGATGTCACGGACACCTGGAATGGAGTTTTTCATTTTGTTTTCTTCCCAGTGAAAAAAAAGAAAACAAGACTATGATCACAGTCTTTGATCCTTTGTATCTTAGGGCTTTTAAAAATACGGTAATAGCATTTTGGCCTCATTTTTGGAAGGAAAAATAATACTTTGTGTGCAATAGGCACATTTATTCCAGAACGTGAGAAACATTGATCACTGCATCTCCTAAAGTAAAAAAAAAGCTGGTTTGGCCTAATAAGGAGGTATTAACAGGGCACAGAACATGAGGGACCCTCAGTAAGGAGGTACTGCTGGATGAATCCGGTACAAGACCCGAAAGCCTGCATTACAGGCTTATAAACCCACGTCTGTAAGGCTGGGACCAAGTTGGGGGAGGGGGTGAAACTTATAACCCTCAGTCAGGACCAGCAAACCGAAACAGGAACAGAAATGTAACCCACAAATCATGGTCAAAAGAAGACACAAAATTAAAGTAAGTGCCATATTGGTTTAAGATTGAAATAATCGAGGGAAACAGGGTATAAATTCTATGTATAATGAACCAAGCTAACTAATCTCGCTTGGCAAAGAGACACACAGCTCTGAATCGGAGCCAAATCAACGGCTCCTGGCAATCCGCCAAACCGAATTCCTTAGTCTGGCATCATAAAATGATTTGTCTGTCGCATTTACAATTCCAGGGCCTCTGGATTCCACTACCCGCTGGGCACCCCTGGCAGTTGCCCAGCAGAATGCATCTGAACTATCATTACTGTCAGAACGTCAGCATTTGACAAACACTAGAAAAATACGACACCCGTTTCTTAGAGCAATATTAGTTACCAACTACAAAGGGATACTACCAAGGAATTACCAAATCTGTTCCTGTAATAATTAACAAAGAACTAATAACCTTCTCCATAGCGCTAACCTGCAAGCTGCTCCTTGGTGCTCAATAGACTTGGGTCACAATGTCACTTAATGTACCCAAGGCCACAAAGGTGTGTCAGAGGCAGAGTCCTTGCCAAAGTGAGCAAACCTGGCCCGCAGGCAAGGTCCTGCAAGTTCTATCCTCAAGTGCATGATGATGCTGGGGTGCTCAGAGATGCTTCTCCGATGTGCTCTGCTCATTACGAGTTAAACTCCACCCCACCTTTAAGCTTCGGCAGAGAAATCTTCCATACATGGGGTGTTTTCAGAATGGAGCTGTAACTTGCAAGGCAGCTTGTTATTTACACATTTGAAATTTGTCTAGCCAGAGTCAGGATACAGGAAGGAATTTACAAATTCTGCTTGAGCTGAGTAAGGTCAGAAAGCGAAATAATTCAGGACACCCAAAGGTCAAAGGCACATAATTCCACCTGAAGGTGTTCATCAATTTTAAGTCACAGGTGTATTTAAAATTCCCAGATCACATGCTGATGTGGCTGAATTAACCTAACGACCCTGCCTTCTAGTCCACTCACTCACAAAGCAAGCCGAGCCAGGAGAGCCCCTGTCTAGAGCCCCTTTGCTCAGTCCCAAGACACACCCTGATCCCTTCCCCAGGGCTTGCGGAAGACCTCATCTCTCCAAATATAAAAACACCTTACCTGCTGCGTGACTAATGGACTGGATAGGTGTGATTTCTCATACGTCTCTAGCTCTAAAAACCTGTATCATTAAAGATCTGTGTATTTTTGGTCACTTATTTTAAGTATATTTTGGTCACATCTTATTTTAAGTAAACAGAAAAATTGTCGAAAGCCCAAAGAAGAGAAACAAAAATGACAAATCAGTCCACGAATGGACCGTTTAACCAAAAAAAGAGGGGCACCTGGGTTGAGCGTCTACCTTTGGCTCAGGTCGTGATCCCAGGGTCCTGGGATGAGTCCCGACCTGCATGGGGTTCCTCGCAGGGAGCCCACTTCTCCCTCCGCCTATGTCTCTGCCTCTCCATGCTGTCTCTCATGAATAAATAAATAAAATCTTAAAACAAAAAAAAAAAAACAGAAAAAGAGAAAGCAAAGTTGGTGACAACTATCTCACTCCACCCTATTTTCAGTGTTCTTTAGGTAGTTTCATAATCGCTTTCCACCTCCTTTTGCCTGTCCATGTCCAGGTCCACTGCAGTGCAAGGCATTTAATGATTTGTGAATAAATTAAACCGATAATCACTGATTTGCCACTTTACAGCAAGCAGATAAAGTGTGGTAGAATGGCAAGGGGCCCAAAACTGAACAAAAGAAATTGCAAGGTAAACATAAACACACCTCTCCCTACTGCTTTTTCTTTGCTCCTAAGTGTCATTCTACAAAATCAACCAAGAACATTATGAAATCTCACCCAATGGGGAAACCTGCTTCCCTGTCACTAAGGCCATACCCTATAAATTATTTCCTTGAATTAATATCCTTCCTCCAGGAGCTAAGTTATTTTTAAACTCAAAACCTTTTATAGAAATTCCTCACATCCTCACAAGATATTCCGGTGCTTCAAACTCAGCGAATCTTCCGCCTAAAATACCTTATTCACAGACTTTTAAGATCTTAATTACAGAGCCATCATGCATGATGTCTAGGCCTCCAACACCGTGCTCTAAGGCCTGGACCCTCCGTGGGCTCTGGCAGCTGTTGTTTCATAGGATTCTACATGCCCCACTCCCACCCTCAGCCCAGGTTGACAGGTCCCCTGGGGCAAGGTGAAGAAGCCATCAGACTTACTCCACAGAATGAAGACGGAATGAAGGGATTCTAGAATGTCAGTCAAGTCTCTGTTGACCTCAACTGAGGCTGAGGTGGCCATCGTGGGGCAGCCCTCTTGAGCCATATGCATGGAGAGGCAGCCAAAGCTAGATGGTGAGTAGACTGTGGAGCAGAAATGAAGAGAACAAGAAGAGAAGCAAAGATGAGGGCCATAAAACTCTGGAGAAAACAATTACCACACCAGCTGTCCTTAGGACTTTCTGGTTCCTAGTTCATGGCCCCAGTCTTCTGTGAACCCTGATCGCATTTCCTGCACTTGCGTCCTGAGACATACCCTGATCTTTGAAGATGCCATTTTTGCTTAAAGTAGCTTGTAACCATGATCAGCTCCCTTGAGTAAAAGATATTCCTGATATCACATGAGGAGGGTGGGCCACAACTGTTACTGCTCAGCAGCAGGGGAACAAGCCCACCACCTTGCAACACATTTTCTTTTATTCATAACTTATCCCTGTCATCTTTTGTCTGTACTGCTTCAGGAGGACTGATGTCTCTGTTCACAACACAACTCCTGTGACCCCACCGTCCGGAACTTCTCCAGTCAGGGATCCTAACAACCAGTTTTGTTGGCAAATACTTTTCCTGGAAGTAACAGTAGGAGAACATTAACATAGTCGCTCCCTTTCTTCCTCAATGTTTGGGTTTTGTCTTTTTGCTGTTTTAAGCTCGAGAATTAATCAGTGTGAACTACAGGATCTTACAATTTGAAAGCAGAAGGGAATGGAAGCTCTCTGAGGCAGGGGTTGTGCCTGTTTACCTCTGTATCCCCAGCCCCTGCCCAGTACCCCACACAGAGTGAACACCACTGAGCAAATCAAAGGACGAAAAGTAGAATAGTCAAGAACACAAACTCTGGAGTCAGATCTGGGTTAGAATTCTAATCGTCCACCTAGAGCCTTGTAACATTCTCGGGTGCACAGAATTGCACTAAGAATTTTATGTATGTTATCTTATTTAATGCTCCTTCCCCCCAAAAGCTTTAAGGTATTATTACCCCTTGTTTTACACTTGATGAAAAGTAAGGGACTTACCTAAGGCCACAGAGTTCCTGAGCCTAAGCCCCTAACACCTAGGAAACTGCTGCATACCACTCACTCTGACCTTGGGGAAATGATTTCATCACTCAATTTGCTGAAGATTGTAGTTCTGAAGACTAAGTCAGAGAGATAGTGTTTATAAACTATCTAGTGTTTATAAAGTGCTTAGCACAGTGCCAGAGGGGGCAGACTGCTCAATAAAAAGTTATTATTCTTAAAGTTACTAAATAGTGAGCCTACAGTGAGATGCTTCAAGCAAGAGAACATTTAGTTCCATAAATTACACGTTCTCTGGAAAAGAGCCATTTCCAAGATGTAGGCAGCCAAAGCAAAAGGAGCAAATTATGACCAATATTTATCTTGGATATGGTCTAAATTCTCCGAAAGGGAGTAGAGTAGATAAGAAATCTCTTGATAGCCTGAAAGCGATGACCATGCTGGAAGTTAGGGGGCGCCATGCTGCTGTACATTTTAGGAAACCACTTCCCCAGAGGGTCCCCAGCACCCTTGGAGTTTTAGCCAACAAATGGCAGGCAGATAAATTCTAACTGGTGACAACTTTTTTGGCAGGAAGGGGGAAGCCTTTAATATTTCTTCCCACACTCTTCCACAATTTCAACTTTAGGTCCGACATAGAGATTTCTATTTTATTCCCAATGCCTTTGCTTTTTAAAAGAAAAAAAAACAAAAAACAAAACTTGTTTTTATTTAAGTTCGATGTGCCAATATATAGTATAACACCCAGTGCTCATCCCATCAAGTGGCAATGCCTTTGCTTTTGCTTCATTTGAGATAAAGGACATTCTTGCATTATTCAGTGACCTTTAAAAGTCCAAGAAGGAAAAGTATTTAATTAGGATGAACGGGTTGACACCCATAACCCTAAGAAATACCTAAAAAAACAGCTGGTCTAAACCAAACGTGTAAATTGGTGATTGTTGAAAATGGGTCATAGGAGCATAATTCATTCCACTCACCTCTGTACATTATATACGTGTTTGAAATTTTCCATGCTAAGACGTTGCAAATAAACTTTGGAAATAAATGCACAAATTGTGCCTTTTAAAAATTTAGTTTCTACTGAAAGCCTGCTCAGTGAATGCAGCAGGAAACTGGGTTTATATCACTACTCTGGGAAGAGGATAGGGTAAGGCACTCAGATGAGGGAAGAGAAGAAGAAAGTTAAATTAACGTGAAACTAATATAAATCACACAGAAATGCACTGCATTTCTACCATGCTTTATTAAGACCCAAGGCCACAAAGCGAGGGAGAATTCTTTATACAAACAAATCAAACTTTTTATCTTCGACTCTTAATAATTGTTGGCTCAAGTCTGGTTTACAGCTGGTTCCAGTTGGCCACGGAATAGCCCAACCTAGAGGTGATTTTTCTAAAGGACAGGAATGAAAAGCTTTGTGCCAAAACAGCTCAAGAAAAGCCAGAAATTTAGGTATGGACAAGAGATGACTTTTCTCCTTTCAATTCAGTCACCTTCTGAAAGGGTTAATTGAGAAGCTATTTGTTCTACCCAGAAGATAATCTATAACTGAAGAATCTTATCTAGAGATCTTTTTCCTTACCCAGACATACAGTGTTTCTCCTCCAGTCTGTGGAGTCAATTTCTAGTCAAAGCTAAATACAAATACTTAACTTTCAAATTTGTTAGTGACGACTTTCTACCAATTAATCCTGACCTCCCTCTGAGCAAATTACGTTCCTAGAACGTTGGGGGTAAAATTCTTAGCACCTGAGTTGCAATGAAACTTGCAAAACTGATAAGAAGCCATCTGCTCTTCCAGACTGAGGCAACAAGCACTTCTGTAACACTGAGGCTAGCCCTCCCCCGCCCCCCCCGCCCCCCATTCCAGCCCCAGGAGGCAAGGTCATTCAGTGCAAAAACAAAACTAACCAAGACAAATGGCTTTCTAATCACTAAAATGATAAAAGAGTAAAACACTTCCATGTCAATCTTGTACAGAGTCCAGGCAGCTGAGTTTTCCCCAAATCAAAATAAAACTTAGAAAGCAGCATTTTCTCCCAAGATTTACTTTATTTGCGCCTGATTAACAAGTGCTTTCAGACATTCTATTCATGTCCTCCTGGCTTTGAAAGGCATATAGTCGTGTGTTTCTCCTCTACTCTGTTCCCCCACTCCAATGGGTCCTTTCTACCCATTTTCAGTCTTTCACTTGCCCTTTACTAAAAGTATCCCCTCGGTCTATGAGACAAATGAGACAATAAAGGTATGTTTTATCAAAGGGTCGATCTAAACTGAGAAATGGTATAGATATTGTTAAAGATTGGTGCACCTTTCTTCTCATGCTAGCATGCCCTGCCTCCTCCTGTGCTAAAGTTTTCTACGGCTCTGGGTGCACCTTGACCAGTCTGCAATAAAAGTGCAAATCACTCGGAACTGCCACTGGAGAATGGCCGGGTTAGCATTTGTAGAAAAGGCTGAGTAGCTGGACTATCCCAAAGTAACATACACAGACCAACATCGTGGTACCACGGCTCCCATATTTCTGCCAATCTACCTGGAAACGTTTCCAAGATAAATTACCACCCAGGGAGTCACTTCTGGCTGTGGTGAACAAAAACAGGGTTTCTTTCCAGAGGTACCTGACTACACTCTCCCCATCACTTAACTGGTTGTTTTGGGTAGATTTCTCCACCAATGGATAGTTCGGAAAGGGAAGGTGGTGGCGTAGGGCTCAGCAGCAGGACAGATTTTGCTCAGCCAGGGAGCCCGTCTAGTAGTGTGCAACAAGCCAAGGGCAGCACCAAGCCAAGGGCAGCACTCAAAAGTGCAGACCAGCTTTACTCTCTCTCAGGTCAAACTTGGTCACATCTGCCAAACTCCACACACCAAATGTCACCCTGAAAAACATCACAACTGTCTCCAGAATTCTTTAAGAGGAATACCCTCTGAACACAGATGAGGTACAGTATTAGGGGACTTTTAAAGTGGACACATCTAATATCATGACTTCGCACGTGTCTCCCATCATACGCAATGTTTCCAATAACCTGTCCCTCATCTGGACCTTTGGGAACCTCCACGGATTAAAACCAGCCCAGAAAACCGCAGCTTGCCCGGTGTGTACCACCCACGAGACCCACTGTTTCAGTTAACAGAAGGTCATGGTAATCATACACCTGAGTCCCTCAGCACGGATTTTCGCTGGGAGGCGGGGTGGGGGAGGGGGACCCGGACTGACTTCTTGCTCGTCGGTTAAAAGCTAAAGTTCACTCGCAGCCCAGCGAAGGCAACAGACACGGGCTCCGAAGGTCCCCAGTCCCCGGGCGCTACGGCGGCGGCGGCGGCGGGGAGCCCGCGCGTCCTACCTTGGACCTTTCCTTGACGTAGTATTTGCCCAGCCGGCTCCCGCAGTACAGGACGAGCCTGTCGATGAGCGACAGGAGGAAGCTGATGGCCTCGCAGCCCTCCTCGTTGCCCCCGATCCACGTGATCTGGTCGCCCCGCAGGTGCCGCTTAGAGACGCCGGCGCGCGGCCCCGCCAACTGGCCGTCCCGCAGGGCCCCGTTGCAGTGCAGCTGCTTGACGCGTTCCAGGACGCAGTCGCCCACCACCTCGCCGAGGAAGTTGTCCAGGTAGCAGAAGCCGACCTCGTGCAGACAGGGCACGATGTACTCCAGGGCGATTTTCTCCAGATCCAGCCTCATGATGTGTCCCAGGGGCATCTCGCCCTCAGAGCCAAGCTCGGGGATCCCCAGCGTGCACCGAGACCCGGAGCGACCTGCGCGCGCGCAGCCGAGGCGCGGGGAGCGCGGCCCGGGGTTCAGCTACCTGCGGCGGCCACGGTCCCCGAGCCACCGCCGCGCCAGGGAGAGGGGAAAGTTGTTCGAAACTCTGGGAGGCGGGATCCCTTCCCCTTCCGAGACCGGTGGGAGCTGCGCGGGGATCCACGACCTAGCGCCGGACTGGCCCAGCGAGGAGTCGGCGGGCCCCTTTTGGAGATGCGGAGCCGCCACTGGTGCCGCGGCGGCCCCAGGCGGGGAGAGGCGGAGGTCCAGCCCCGGAGCCGGCCGACTCGGCGCGTCACGGGCCCCGCCCCCGGCCCCGCCCCGGCCCCGCCCCGCCCCAGGCCGCGGCTCCGCCCCGCCCCCCGGCCCCGCCCCCGGCCCCCGCCCCGCCCCCGGCCCGGCGCCCACTCCCCGACTACCGCTGCCCGGCGCCAGCCTCGGTTGTTTGTGACTAAAGGACTGGAAAACATACGGAATTTTTAGAATGCTACCGATTTGCATATGTTTTGCATAAAAGCCCATAACAAACTTGAAGGATCCCAACTCTGAAAATGTAAATGAAATTAGCACAGTTTACTGCCACGGTCTGGGCTGGTCACCTCTTGAACAGAATAACAAACTCAGAAACAGATACGTGTGTTGAACAGTGATCCAGGTCTAGCTTTACCTGGTGCCTTGCCTTATTCCTCTTTCATCTGCTGTTTGACCCAGGTCAGGAGACTCAAGCCACTCAGAGAGTGGGATAAATCCAGTTTAAACGAAAATTAAACATTCCCCTAACCCTCGTGTCCCCACCCCCACCCCCCAAAGCCCTGTGTCCTCTCCCTGGGGGGGGGGGGGGGGACGGGAGAGAGGAGGAGGAGATGTGTACAATGAAGAAATGCTGGATATTATCTGATTGAACCCTGAAAATGCTGTATTTTGCTTCGCTGCATGTTTTCATCCACTTCTCTTTCAAGCTTCTTATTAAAATAGGATGTTCTGAACCTCTGCCTTCAGAATTAATCACATGCTCATGTAACAGCCATATAAGTATACCCCCCAAAAGACACACTAAATTCTAGTCTCCAATCTCACCTTTTCTCCAAGAAACTACACTTTACTCAGGAGGGATGGACACCACCTAAAAGACTTTTTTAGTTATTCAAAGGTAAGCTGATTGCTTTATGGGTTTTTCATTCCCTTTCCTACCAAACACCAGAGATTAGAATCAGGGGGAAAAGATTCCTAAATTGCATGCAAAGTCATTTCCATATTTTAAATTTTACATTACATTGCGTTCAGGT
This sequence comes from Canis lupus dingo, assembly GCF_003254725.2. Classification (NCBI taxonomy): domain Eukaryota; kingdom Metazoa; phylum Chordata; class Mammalia; order Carnivora; family Canidae; genus Canis; species Canis lupus. The sequence goes on from NC_064250.1 coordinate 12,922,411, forward strand.
TCTTCATTTCAGTTGAACAAAGGAATGAACAAGTTTTACAGGTATCATGTATTTTGTACACAACCCTCCACAGCTTTTTCACTTTTATTCTCCTTCCAAAAGCCCTCTCCGCTCTGCATGCTAAGGGAGAGATATGAAAGGAAGAGACGAATGAAATCCAAGCCAAGAATAAAGAGTAGAATAGGAAAGGCGCTGCTGCTACATGATGGAAAGAAGCACTCAGGGACCCTTGGTGGAGAAAGAACCTGGGGGATGTTCAAGAGGGAGCAGTCAGTAAGAAACCTGTGGTGAAACTTCTGTTTTACTGAGAGGAGGTTCTCTGCCAGGATGGTGATTAGCTGGCACTGTTAGCATGACTTTTCAAGAGGAGCTGCACCAACTGGAGTAAAGACTTGGCCAGCCTCAAGGAGCTCTTGTCCGAATTTCTACAGCAGCTTTGTGATGACAGGAGCCCATCATCCTGGGACACCGCCCCCCCGCCCCCAGCCCCTGGCACCTAATATGTGCCTAATAAATAGTTACTTCGAAGCTGATGTGCAAACCTGAGCTATGGTTATCTCCGTGATGGTTTTGGACATGTCTGGACTTCTCTGAGAGGCTACCAGAAGGGTCTATTTGCTTGAGGATCTGAGGAACCTCCCCAAAGAGAAGCGCTGGAAGAGAGTCTGGCAGACCAGCCTGGTCCAGAACAAAACTGCAGAGGCCAGTGAAGGAAGCAGTTAGGCATTCTGCAGGGTTATTTGTCTCTTGACTTTGTCTCCCCATCCAGCCATGGGGAGCAGGAGACCTAAAGCGAAAGCTGAAGGACTGACTTCGTTTATGGCAAGGAGGGAAATGGAGATGCCATACCAAAAGGGGAGAAAGCCCTTATGCCACTTCTGCTTGTCCCCCCACATAGCCAGGAACTGCTCTGGCCCATTCAGTGATCTCCCCTTGGGGACATTACAGATAGTGGGGTAACCAGGAGAGATGTGGTCTGAAATGGCCTGAATAGCAGACTTGCTAGGCCATGACTTGCAGTATTTGCAGCTTTGGGGTCTGTTGTAAACCTTAGAAATAGATATCCCCGAATGAAAAAAGGAGGAAATGACAGATAATCCTCAGTAGCTGGCTGAAATTTTTCTAACTGAAAATTCTCTGTAGATACACCTGCCACTCGTAGGAATAATTCAGAGGGAATTTATAGAGGGCTGGAAATCTGCAGTAGCAGGTGGGGAAAGTGGCAGTCAGCAAAATACAGAAAATTGTGTGTCCATCTCCCAGAATGAACATATTGACCCAGGACTTTAAATCCCAGGACTGGGCAAATTAGGCTTACTAGGCAAGTAATGTTTCAATAGTTTTAGAGGAGAGTTGCTACTGGTCTAGTAACTAGAGCAATAGTCTGTAAACAAGTTCTAGTGACTGACAGCCTTAAACCGTTCTAGATTATTTGGTTGCAAGACATGGGCAGTTTAGGAGGGTACTCAATCCCTTGCCACCCTTCCTGCTCAGCAAAGGCACTGATTAATCAGTCAAGGGCCCCCCCTCCACCCCACCCCCCCACTCCCCCCACTCCCCACCCTGATCCACTTGGAGCTGCCAACCATGCACTTGGCAAAGGAGCCTGAGACGCTGTGGCTGGCAGAAAGCACAGCGTGCGGTTACACAGAGGGGCACGGACAGGCTGGAGCCTAGTGTGCAAGCTCGGAGGCTGAACCTCAGAGTGGCAAACCCCAAGCCGAGTGTTAAAGTACATTTGTTTTTGTTATTTGTCCATTAATTGGTGGCATTATAATAATATTAAAATATTCTTCATATTAATAATCAAAACAAATTAATTTCCATGTCATTTAATTACAATAATATCGTCTTCTAGTGTACATCTGCAGGACAGATGTAGTCATTTTCAAGCATGTGGTTGAGTCAGGAAGAAAGAAGAATGTTGAATTTCTTTGCCTTAGAGTGTGAACTGAAAGGGATCCTAGTGGCCACTTTGTCCAACTTCCTTTCCCTACAGATGAGAAAACCAAGGCCCAGAGGGGTTGGACATCAGCTCTGAAGTAAGGAGTCTCTGGTAAGTGGGAGAGGAAGCCTGGAATGCCTCTGTCTTCTCAACTAGAACAAAGAGAACATTCACTCTCACCCTGCTCATTTTTAAATGAGGTAAAACTGACAAAACATAAAATTAGCTCATTTAGAGTGAACAATTCATTGGCATTTTGTACTTTCATATGAGTACAACTACCACCTTTCTCCAGTGCCAAAACCTTTTTCCCACTCCAAACGAAAGCCCTGTACCCACTAAACAGTTATTTCCCAATTCCCACCTCCCCCCAGCCCCTGACAACCACCCATCTGCTTTCAATCTGGATAGTCCCCATAAGTAGAAGCATAAGATATGTGATCTTTTGTGACTGACTTCTTTCACTTGGCATGTTTTCCACGTTCATCCATGTTGCACCATGTATCAGTATTATTTCCTTTTTCCGGCTGAATAATACTCCATTGTATGGATATACCACTTGTGTTTATCCATTCATAAGCCAGCAGACGTTTGGGTTGTATCCAGCTTTGGGTTATTTTGAGTAATGCTGTTACAAGTATCCATATGCAAGTATTTGAGTACCTGCTTTCTATTCTTTGGGGATATATATCCAGGAGTGGATTTGCTAGGTCATACAGTAATCCTGTGTTTAACTTTCTGAGGAACCACCAAATTATGATCCACAGTAGCTGCACATTTTACATTCCCACCAATAATAGGGGAAAGTGGAAGAGTCCTTTTATATCTCTTTTTGTTTCTTTTCTTTTTCTTTCTTTCTCTCTCTCTCTTTCTTTCTTTTTTTAAGAGAAGGAGAGAGAAGCAGAGGCAGGGGCAGAGGAAGAGAGAGAATCTTAGACACTTGATCTCACAACCCTGAGATCATGTCCTGATCAAGTGTCAGACACTTAACTGACTAAGCCACCCAGGTGCCCTCCTTTTTTATTTCTGATGAACACTGTCTACATTTCTTCTGCCTTCTCAGCGTTAGGCTGTGCCTGAGGTTCCCCCTCTCCTAGCTGCTACCCGAATACTCACCTCCTGTGTTTTTGCCATGCCACATTGAGGTCAATCACTACATTGAATAATTTTAATGTGGCCAAGGGCTATCTTATGTGTAACATTTACCACATTCCAGGCACTGTGCTAAAGTATTAACAAACCCTACTTCCATTAATTCTGATGACACCACCAAGGTACTATTATTATTATTATTCCACACTGTGAAGATGATGAAAAGGAGATGTAAGCTAAGGAACTTGTCCCAGTCACACAGTAACAGAGTATAACAACACTGGACAAAATCAGAGAGATTCCAATGTGGTAATATTAGGGGAAAAAATCATTTTGAACCATTTGCTTGGCATAGCAATATTTTTCCCTTAAATACTCTTTTTCATTATAACTCTTAATTATAACACTCTCACCTGCAATGACAATTTTAATGATTGGTTCCCGTACTGATATTTGGTGCATAAATTAGTCAAGTATAATAAGAGTAATCTTCCAAACGTCCAAACTACAAATTAGGATTTGCTCATTGCTCCATTACACCAATTATGGCCCAGTGTTTCCAGGAATCCCACATAAATCCAGTGATATAGTCTGTTAACAGTAGTCAAGTAGTCCTTCGTAATAAACCACACCTCAGTCTACTGGGTTGCATGGTTTACCCCTCAGGATACAGGAAGTGCATTTAATTTAAATAGAGCTGGTGAAACAAGAGGAGAGTTCCTGAAGGGAATTTATGCTACAGCTCACTGCAACGAATTGGGTTTAGAGAAAGATGCATATGATTATGTGCCATTCCCTATGAGTCATCCCATCCTACTCCTTTCCAGGTCTAGGGGGATGGCAAAGAAAGTGACTTTCTATATGGACTCTTTTCTTTCTTTCTTTCTTTCTTTCTTTCTTTCTTTCTTTCTTTCTTTCTTCCTTCCTTCCTTTCTTTCTTCTTTCTTTCTTTCTTTCTTTCTTTCTTTCTTTCTTTCTTTCTTTCTTTCTATTTTTTTTTAATAGAGGGGGATAGAAGCTGAGGGAGAATCTTAAGCAGGCTCCACACCCAGCACAGAGCCAGACACAGGCTTAATCTCACAACCCTGAGATCATGACCTGAGCTGAAATCAAGATGGAGCGTTAACCAACTGAGCCACCCAGGCGCTCTATATGGGTTCTTAATTGTTCTAACATATGGACAAGCTTAAACCTCTCTCATTTGCTCTTTGATAATTCAGGCCATGTGCAGATTCTGGGGTGTGAAATATCAGGAATCTTCATTAATATTTTCCAATTCAACTCCTGCGAAAGCTGAAAATATTTTAAAAGTATTTGCTCTTGCTAAAAACATGATACTGATCTTAAAAATACAGCAGGATCAGGTTTATATTAATATGGAGTATTTTAAAGAATTTTTATGCTTAATTTCATAGATCCTTTTCCAAAAGTGTTTTCATTCGTCAGAATTTCACATCTTAATGTATTATATTTTTAAAGATGTTTTTATTTTAGAGTAGTTTTAGATTTACAGGAAAGTTGTGCAGATTTATACAGGGTTCCAATATGCTCCATGCCCAGTTTCCTCTATATCTGATTTAATACAGATATAGCATATTGTCACAATTTATGAACCAATATCGATACTTTATTTTTAACAAAAGTCCTTATTGTATTCAGATTTCCTGTGTTTTTACTGAATGGCCTTTTTCTTTTCCGGGATCTTGTGGACTACACTGTGATATTTAAAGGGTGGGTAAGAATGAATAATGAATGCATGACAGGGAGGAAAGAAACAAACATCTTGTATTTTTATCAAACCCAATCTTCCTAAGTGATTTTCCCATTTTGTTGAGGACAGTATTTATTCTGTACGGTGGTTGAAATGAGTTCACAGTCTTTTCAGGAAAGTGTAGACCAAGACAGTCTTTTCATCCCTTGGGCTCCTGCAGAAACTTCCAGTAATTCCCCAGGATAAGAAGGAACGGATACCTACAGAACATGTCTTCTTCCCATCCTAACAACCCATTGTGGTGGCTGAGCCTTGGTGGCACCATTGAGAGACACTGTACAACCAGGGGTCTCTAGGATTCATGTCACTAATCCCTCCTCCCTCCTCCCTCTTCCAGCCTGACTATGAAAGGAGGAGGCGCCAAAGACTCCAGCGACCTGGGGCTCACTGTTCTAACAGACCTTGATTTTGTTCACATATTTACCTCCTGCCTAGCTCCAGAGAAGGAGACCAATTGGTCTAAGTCTCAAACTTTAGCATCCATCAGAATCACCTGTCAATCTTGCTAAAGCACAGATTACCGGGCCCACCCCCAGAATTTTTGATTCAGTAGCTCTGGATGGGGTCCAATAATTTGTATCTCTGACAGGTTCCCAGTAACTGCTTCTGCAGGTCGGGGTCACACTTTGAGATCCACTTTTCTAAGCCAATCGGTTCCTGACATTACCCTGGTAACGATTAGGCCAGTGGGTGAACAGGTGACCTTAACCAGCCAAATCCAGTGGTTCTCCTTCCTGGCTGTATATTAGACTCACTTGGGAGTTCCTAAAAACTACCTCCAGCCAGGGCCCACCCCAGACTAATAAATTAGTATTTCCAGCGATAAGGCCTAGTTATCCAGCAGTTTAAAGGTCAAAATAGCAAGTAAATAAATAATACATCATCATGACCATCACAAATTAATAAGCAATAAATTAATTTAAAAATCAATTAAAATGAAATAGCAATAAATAAATAATTAATAAAGCACTCATGATTTTAATGTGTAGCAGTATTGAGAACCCCTGGTCTGCTTAAACTGAAAAGAATTTCTAGTGGAGGGAGAGGTCTCTCTATTTTTCTTTATGCTGAATGTTGAGAAAAGCAACATGCAGCTCTGTGGCCCCTGGCAGCCATCTAGTCACCATGAAGGGAGCCAGTGTCAGGATGAATCCAACACGGAGGAAGGCAGAACACAGTGTTGAAAGAACTTGGGACCTTGGTGACATCACTGAGTGGCTTATCTTACTGTTCTGGGAATCTGTCCTACCTCTGGACTTCTAGTTATGTGAGAATGTGAGATAACGCATTTCCTCGTTTTAAAAACCAATTCAAGTCACGGTTTTCAGCTACTAGTGCTGAGAAACATTCTAACAGGTGACCCCAGAGAAATGGTCGTCCTGTCGCCATAACAAATAGCTTCTACTCTTAAAGACACCCTGGCTCGGTGTCACCCCTTCTGTACACTCCAAAGGACCTGCTTTCTTGTCAAAAATCTGACTCACGAAGACTAGACAGATGGGGCAGCAGTACAGTTCTGGTATAGTCTGTGGCTAAGCACCTCTCCCTTTCCAGACTGCACGTTTCCAGCTCTGAAATTGTGTTTTCTTCTCCCCGACAGAGGAAATGAACAGGATGAGGAAAGACCTGACATCTTACCTTCTGTAAAAATAATTAGTTTTATCTATCTACCTAAGCAAATAATCTCACAATAGTCAAATTGGAGGTTACAATTGTATGCTTCATGAACTGTTTTCTTAAATTGCAAATTTGTTTTCAGGCAATGATCCTTTTTTTATATTTATAATAAGAAAATGTTAGTAAAACATAAATATTCAACACTGGGAGCTAGTTGGAACAAAGTAAATGTCCAACAAATATCTATTGCATAAATTTAGTACCGTAGGTTACAAAACTGAATGTAGAGTAAGAATCCCTTTTGGAGAGAGAAAAGAAGAGAGAGACTGAGACCAAGATGTTATTAATAATTATTTATAAGTGGGAATATGAAAGTTTTTTTATGTCCTATTGTTTGTCTGCAGTTTCTAATTTTTCTTTAATGGGCACATATCGGTTTTGTAAAAACAAAGAAATATATCTGTATAAAGGATATGGGATTGTTTTTCCTACATTCTAATTCTTCCATGTGCTGGTCATTGGCTTGTCAGTGCCAAGTACCAATCCTGTCATTCTGTGCAGTGCTCTGTTGGAGGTGGCTGGAATCCTGTGAATTGCATTTCCCAGACTCCCTTGCCAGCTGGCCAAGTGAGACGCTGCCAGTGGGAAGCATTGGTGGGAAACTGGATGAAATGATGGAGAGACACCCTCCCCTTTGTTAAAAGCTTCTGGCAGTGGCTGTGGCAGTGACCAGCAGCTAAGGGCTCCGGTAGCCTTCAGCAGTTCCAGCAACAGCATCCGTGGTTGGGGCAGTGGCCAGTTCCAACAGCATCAGCAGCTTCCCAGAGTCACACACCATCACCACCTCCCTTTTCCCCTCCAGCATTAGGACTGGTCCTGACTTCCTGCAGATGCTTACCTCCAGGTTACCACACCTTCCCTTTTTTGTTCCTCTAATCCAGCATTTGTAACTGACTGCTCAAGTTGAATTCCTTCTGTTTGAAATACCTAGAAAGATTTCTGTTTTCCCAATTGGACATGGATCGATATGACTGTGTACTCTCAGTTCCTGCATCAGATTCACCGACAACTCCTTTACTGCCAGTCTGTAACTCCAACTCTCCTCTGCTCCCTGTCTCCATTGCCATGACCAGTCCAGACCACCATCATGTCTCTACAGCCTTCTCTCATGTCTTCCTTCTTTTACACTTTGCCCTACAACCATCCATTCTCTACATAGAAGCTAGAGAAATCTTCCTTAGACATAAGCAAGATGGCGTCATTCCCCTTTGTGAAACCCCTGCCTTTAAAAGTCCAAATTCATGACCATGGCCTACAAAGCCCCAGTGACTAAGTCATCATTGTGCCTTGTCTTCTCCACTTACTGTGATCCAGTCACACTTTTCTTTCAGTTCTTGAAACAAGTGAAGCTCTTTCCTACCTCGTGATACTGCATATGTGGTATCTTCCCCTTGGGATACATTCTTCCCTACCCTACATAAGGTAGCTTCTTCTTATCATTTCCTATATTTTATTTCTTCAAAAAGGCCTTCTTTATCACCCTTAACAGATGTGGGCTTTGCCCATCTCGGTTCCTTGTGTATTTCCTTTAATAGTGCCTATCAAAACTTGACTTTTCTTTTTTTTTTTTTTGGTGTGTTTTACCTCTATTTCTCCCAGAAGTCTGAAGGCAGGGACATGTTCACCATGCTATCTGACACAGATCAGATGTTTGCGATCCACTGAATGAGCGTGCTGCATATTTAAGTGTGTTTCTAAATTCATGAGTGGAACTCAAGGAAATCTGATTTTCTCAATAATTTTTTCATTGTTGGGTGTTTACATTATCTTTCTGTAGAGAATAAGCCAAAAGTTAATACAAATCTAAAAAGCAGAAAGAAAACAAGTAAACATTTTGGAAAGTAGACCAAACTGACAGAAGATAATAAGGAGCTAAACAACTTTCCCATAATGTAGTTTCAAAACATTCAACCAAATCTGATTTGGTCCAAATTCTTCTGTTGACAAATATAGTTTTGCCTAAACTGATTTAAGCTCAGTTATCCAGCCTGACTTCTGAGTCTCTTTTAAGGCTACATGAAGGTCAAGCAGAGAATTTCACTTAGGATCACATCTCATTCTTCAAATACTTTTAGCTCTTACATCCTTCAGCCAGACATTCATTCATTGAATCAGTTAGTCAGTCAACAAATATTTTCTTGCATGCTTTCCCTGTGCCACACACTGCACTAGGGGCAGGCTACAGAGGTAAACAAGAAAGACAGGATTCCTGGGTTTTGGAGGCCTACATGCAAAAGGAGACAGACAGTCAACAAGGAAGCCCATAAGTAAAGCACGATAATTTCACCTGGTGATTAAGTGCTCTGGGAAAATACAACAGCAGAATGTGATATGCAGTGGAGGGGCGTCCTCAAGTTACTGGTCAGAGAAATCTTCCCCTAAGAAGGCCACATCAGCAAGGCTGCACTAAGACTGGAACATATCAAAATTATGGTGTTTTTCTCTCCTTACCATCCCCCCACTTAATTAAAAATTTAAAAAGCCAACTGAGGCTTAAAATAAGTGTGAAGAAGGTCAACAAAGCTCTGATCACCCTACCCCCCACCTCAATGACAACTACTTAATACGTTTGTAGAAATATCTAATTTTTCTTTTTAAGATTTTTTAAATTTATTCAAGAGAGACACAGTGAGAGAGGCAGAGACATAGGCAGAGGGAGAAGCAGGACCGCACGATCATGACCTGAGCCAATGGCAGACGCTCAACCACTGAGCCACCCAGGAGTCCCCACTGGGGAAAATATCTAAAATCAAATTCATTCCAAAATACTTTCTCATTTTTAGGGCTTTTTTTTTTTTTTTTTTTTTCTGAGTCTCCAAGTATACTCTTCATCTGTTTCCCGAGTCATCTAGCACTTAGAGTCATCTTTGCACAAATCTGAAGAGAAAGTATTCCAGGAAGAAGGGAGAGCGAATGCAAAGACTCTGACTGAGAACTTGGTATGTACAGCCTGGGGGCCCGATGCAGTTTTACTGGAACATGGCCTTACCCATTCTTTGTATATCATCTGTGTCAACTTCCACACTTGCGTGACAGTCACCAAGAGGAACTATCTCCTTTAACTTTGTTCCTTCCCTTAGGCGACTTGTCTGTCTCCCGCAGGCATAGCCCACCACCCTGGACAACAGCACAACAGCTGCCCTGTCAGCCAAAACCTAAAATACTGAGTGGCCCACTGTACACAGAAGTTTGCTGCTCCGTGGATTTTATTTATTTATTTTATTTTATTTTATTTTATTTTATTTTATTTTATTTTATTTTATTTTATTCTTTTTTATTTATGTATGAAATTAGATCAAGAGCTGGTGAATTTTCAGCTGTGGAGGGAGCGTGATTTCATTTTCCCTTTTTAAAAGGTGACTTCGGCAGCTGGGTGGAGAATGTGGGGGGAGGCCCGGGCATGGCGGAATCAGGCAGGTAGAGGCTCTGGCAGGAGTTGTGGTGAGTCCCCGGTGCTTGGACTGGCATGGGACCAGTAGGTGTCAAGTCTCCCAACAACATGGGCTTATTTTTCTCTCCAAAGGGCTCATATCCACGTATCCTTCCTGGTGTCTAGCTCTTATCAGTAGAAAAAGATGCCTTTTGAATCGCCCCATTTGGTTAGTCATTTTATCTGAGAGGCCTCTGATGTACTTCTAGAATGGAGATGGACTTCTGGAATGGAGGCCCATTCCAGACCTTCACAGGAACCTCTGGAACACTGGTATCCCAATCTAGTTCCCAGATGCCTTGGGAGTCCCCCGGGCCCCTGCCAGCGGCTCAGGCTGTAGGAAACACAAGTACGGATGTGGCTGTCACTCCCTAGCTTCTCTCGGTGACAAGCTGCTGAGAACCATGGGAGGCTAATGCCAGAGTTCTGGTGCTGTGTCCCCCTCTCTGGTCCTTATCACAGGGCAGAGTCTTCTGGAGCTCTGCTGATGTGCCTACCTTCATGGGCTTCCCGGCTCAAGAGCCGAGACTTTATTCAAAACAGGCCTGTGCCTCTTCAGTGTGATCCCCACCAAAGTGGCCTCTTTTCTCTAACTGGAGAACTGAGTCAGCCACTTGGCTGGTGGCTGTCTCAGCCCACTCTGTATCTGCTTTCTTCTGAGTGTTGGCTCCTACTGGCAAGGGAAGGGGAGCGGGCTGTGGGTTTTTGACAAAACTTCCTGGACCGATTGAGAGTAACTGGTTTCGGCCACATCTCATTTGTTCCCTCTCAATTGCATTCAGGTTCCATTCAATTTTTAAAGACTTTTATTTATTAATTTTGAGAGAGAGTGGGCACATGTGCATGGGCAGGTAGGAGCAGAGGGAGAGGGAGAGAGAATCTCCAGCAGACTCCCCGCTGAGCGCAGAGTACCATGCGGAACTCCATCCCAAGACCCTAAGATCATGACCTGAGCTGAAATCAGGAGTCAGACACTTAACCAGAGGAGCCACCCAGGCACCCCAATTCCATTTTTAAAACATAAATTGCTTTTCTCAAATATTGTAGATTTGAGTTGGAATCTTTAGTTTGGGGACTGCCTGAAGATGTCTTTGTTTTATAAATCTGAATGCAACTCAGATGAACACAGAGCCTAGGCGGTACCACAAAATAATATTTAAAACCAAAAAAAAGAAACCTTTATAGAGTGTTTTTAGTTCATTTTATTCATGAAAAGAAAGGAAGGGAAGGAAGGAGGGAGGAGGAAAATCTAGGAATATAAATGGAATCATGTCTTACTAAATACGGTGGAGTTACTCCTGAGTGCTCCTTCATTTTTCAAAGTTCTGTGCCTCATTCCCTTTTTTAAAAAATGTGGTTAAAAAAAAAAAAAAGCCCACATAACTTCACTTCTTGATTTATGAGACCATAATCTTTCCTGCCAATATGGTTTACTCCCCATGCTCCTCAAAATCTCTCCAAACCTTCCCAGCAGCAGCACGTGTTTGAAAACCGGCAAAAAGGAAACAAAGAGAAAGTGAATACCCAGGTGATTTTTAAAAGATAAGAACTGTTTAAAGGCTGCTTGCTTATAAGAAGACTTAGTGGCTTAGAGAATGATCTGGGAACTTCAGCATATTGCCTTTTTTTTTTTTTTTTTTTTTTTTTTTTAATAAACATGAGGTGAATGGTAGCTGTGTTTCAAGTTAGAGGTCAGAAAATCCGAGAGAGGAAACAATTCTGGAGTTTGCATGGCTGGTCCACCTTCTTCAGGCACCTTAAGGACCCAGAGAACTAGGCTTGACAAAGGCCGTCTGGACTTTAGCTGCAAGGTTAGTCTTCATCTGACAGTGAAAGTGGTTTTAGAGCTTTAAAGGAGAAGAGGAAGAAAGGGTGGCTATGCAGGATTGGGGAATTGTGGGCTGAACACAGGGTAGTAGTGCATTTCAAAGAGGGAAGCATACCAGAATCACCTGTAAATTTTTTTTCAAACTGGATCATTTTGATCCAACCCTCTCCGCCATGCCCTCCAACCCCACATCCCTCCATACCCTCCTCTTCCACCTTATACTGTAGAACGAACTTCTGTTACCCACAGGATTGTGTCTGTCTCCAAGTGCATTGGGGCCAGGGGTATATCCAGATTTTGTGGGGCTTGAAGCTGATAGAATTTTAGGGGCTCTCTTTTTAAAAAAACAAAGTAGCAGATATAAAATGTCTGTAAGCTAATATGAAATGCACTTAGAGCACTACAGAGCCACAAACAGATCTGCCTCATTCTTTTTAATAACTGCATACTATTTTATTGTATGAATGCACTATAATTTACTTATCCATTCCCATATTGATAGATTCATATATTGTTTCCAGCTTCTTGCTATTATATAAAACAATGCCATGAGTACTTTTGTACATACATTAATTCCTACATTCAGGAACATATCTGTAGGGCAAATTTCCAGAACTAAAATCACTGGGTGAAAGGTACATTTGTGCATATCAATTTTGATAAATATTATGAAATTACCTTTATAAAAATTGTTCCAGCATACACTGTTAACAGTAGGAAATGGGGGTACCTGTTTCTCATACCCTTGCTGGTAATACTATTATTTATTTATCTTTGCCAATGTGACATATGAAAAATTGTATCTCTCTCTCTCTTCTCTTTTTTTTTGGGGGGGGGGTGCTTTTTCATATATTTGAGCAGCATATGTGGGTTGCTTACTTGAACTGTTTGTATCCTTTGCTTGGTTTTGTTTGGTTTTGTTTTTACAGTAGACCAATAACCTAATTGGTCTTTTTCTTACTGAATTATAGAAATATTTTTTATTTTAGGAAAATTATCCCAGCAATATGTAATATGCAAATATTTTTCCCAGTTTTTTTATTGGTCTTTTGACTTGGTTTCTAGGGGCTTTACCATCAGATTTTTTTAAATGTCATCCAATTCAGCCTTCCAAGAGAGGGCAATTTTAGTGATGGCAGTGTAGGAAGTCACCTCCAGAAAGGGTGGCACTTGAGCTGAAACCTCAAAGATCTCATGTTCATCTATTTGTGTGAGGGGCCTCATGCATGCAAAGAGCAGGAGACAGGCACTCTCATCAGAAGGCTCTAAGGAAGGAATGTGGCCCGGGTGTTAGCAAACACAGTGTACAAGGAATGCAAGAGCTAGAAAGGGCCCAAATCATAAAGGTTCTGAAGGTCAGGAAAAGAAGTATGGGCTAGCTTCAAGGCCCCATAGGGGAACCAAAATCAATGAGGGGAAAAACAAAAACAAAAACAAAAACTATAGAAAGCAATTTTAGAGGCACCTGGGCTAAGTGGCTGCCTTCAGCTCAGGTCATGACCTTGGGGTCCTGGGATCAAGCCCTGCATTGAGCCCCTGTTCAGTGGGGAATCTGCTTCTCCCTCTGCCTCCACCTCTCCTGCATGTTTGTGCTCTCTCTCTCTATCAAATAATTAATTGATTAATTAATTTGTAAAAATCTTTAAAAAATAGGAAGCAATTTTAGATTCTACATATTATTAGATGAATCTTCTAAAAATTATCACTGTCCAGCATGGATTGGGCTCTAGAAGTATTCATCAGCGAGTTGCTGGTCCTAGAATTTTCTAGGCAGAAGTATAACACAGCTGGGTGGAAACGCTAGGGGAAACAATCATTTGATAGTTCAACTCTGTGACATTTCTTTTTTTACCAAGAATACCAAGATTCTGAGATTTTCCATGGTATATCATACATACTCCCCACTTTTCTCTTCCTTCATAGGTTCTCTCTTTCTTTTCTGTTCATAAATCCTTTTTCCCGTCCATCCTTCTTTCTTTCCTTCCTTTCCTTTATCTTCTCCCACTTGATAGTACTGCCAATGCTTTATTCTCGCCTCCACTGATAGCATTAAAGGACAAGTGATACAGTGTTTATATGGAAATATCTTTCTATTTTCAGTGACACCGGTTTATAGTGATACTATGCATGTAACTGGCACTGGAGTCCCTTATCACCCAGGAGACCCTGAGGGCAGGAACCACATCTTTTCCCTCCAGTATGTATTCTGGTGCAGAGGCGCGGATCTACTACATGCTCAAAAAACAGGTAACGTTAATATGCATTCACAGGCTGTGTCTGCAAAATGCCTAACTGCAGATAGTATGGTTTCCTCTTAACAGTTCAGATCTAGGAACGGTGAGGGCAATGACTGGCCTAAGGAGGCAGGATAGGAATAGGAAGTTGATTCAAGAGTCTTTACTATGAATGAGGCAAAGCCACAATTACAGATGGGATCACAAAGTCAGAATGCAGTAGAGGTGAAGAGGGGCAAAAAAATGAAGCCTACATCCATAGGATTTCTAAAAGGAACACCTTCAATATCAAGTGATACTAAACTTGGAGAAAGGCCGTGTTAGGACCAGGAACTGAAATGAGAAGAAGAGAAGGAAAAGGGGACAGAGCAGGCTGCTCTCAGAACCTGGCACGAAGTGGAGCAGACCAACAGGGGAGTTGGGCAAGGAAGGCCCAAGAGCAGGTGGCACATAGTCAGCACCTCTGCTAGGCCAGACGCTGCTAAGTGCTTTACATCTTTTGCTTCATTTCATTTCATGGCAGTTCTCCAAGTTTCAAATTATGATCCCTGTTTTAGAGCTGCAGAAACAGAGGCTAAAAAAAGTCAAGTGACTTCCCTAGAGTAACACCGCTGAGCAGCAATGGTGCCGGGATTTATGCCCGGTCTACTTCCAACGCCTCACCTCTATCACTCCATCAGAGAAAAAGTAAAGTTCCCCTTATCGAAAACATGGGCCAGGCGGGCCAAGTGGAGTCAGGGAGGTCTCCAGGTGAGTGCAGGATGTGCCTTCAGCCAGGTGAGCTGGCCAGCAGATATGCTCTGCTCTTGGCAGAAGAAGGAAAAGAGAACTGTAGTTACAAGTTTTCTTAGCTTCTCCCTCCAGCCAAGTCAACGTCATGTTTGTTCTAGGGCCATCTTTTATCCAAATAATATCTTAATGTTTCCTCAAAGACGGTATCAGTGTGCTTACTTTGGATGCACTGACTCCTTTCCAATTCCCCTGGGGCCACATTCTCTTGAGACAGCTCTCTTCCACACATAGCAACCACACTAATTTGGAATTGGAATCCTACACAAAGAGGGAAAACACCCAAGAGGAAAAGAAATTCTAAACTTTTTTTTTTTTTTTTTTTTTTTTACCCACCATAGATTTAGTTGGGAGATAAGAGGGGTCCCACTTCAAACACAGTGCAGTACTATTAAATACATTAAGCAGAAAGAATCCTTAAATGTTCTGATGTGCTCACTGTTTATATTACAAAATTAATTGAAGACAAGAACAAAGGCAAACATTTGCAAATGGAGGAGAGGGGTGAGCAGCCAAAAATATACCAGGAAACAAAAGTTGGTTTTCTGCTTTTTAAAAAATTGATGAATCCATTCCACATGACTCCTTGCCTACTGCAGATTTTTCTTAGCAATGGGTACATAAATAAAGTACATCCAGAAAGCTGTTTTTATGGAACGAGTTCAAACGAAAAAGAAAAATAATTACAGAACACAGAATATTCCTTATGTAAATCCTGAATTAGAGAATGCCAAGAAACCAATGGAAAATGATAATGCCAGCTGACTTAGGACTTAGGACGAGGCCCTCAAAGATGTTTCCACTTTCTAAGGCTTCCCATTGCAGCCTTTGTCTGGCTCGCTATTGGGCCAGTTTTGCCACTCACATAGTAAGTGTATGAGGCTTGAAGAAGTCAGTTGTGCCCCCCAGGTCTCATGATTCTCACCTGTCAGGTGAGGGGCACACGACTGGCAGATTCTCCAGACACCATCTCCCATGGTTCGATGTAAACTGTACATCCCACCGCCTTTTCTCATTCATGTTCTGGTCTAAGCCAAAGCCACTGGATGTGTGAGTAACACTAAGGATTCTTCAGGAGAAGGAGGCGCATGTGTTCTTTAGGCGCTTTTCTTGAAGTAAGACACATACACTGTGTATAAAACATCCCACCACCACCCAGGCAGGGGTCCTTCTGCACTTGCTCCTTACGGGGCAGTCAGGACTGTGGGCTCTGTAATGTGGTCACATGGCTCAGGTATCATTAAAGCTATCTATCTTGCGGCTATCTTGTGAGCCAAATACTGTGGATCAACTTTACTCAAAATCTAGTCCAGCCTGCATAAGTAAATCCTCTCATATAAAATTACCTAGAATTCAATTAAGTTGCCTCAATTTTTTTCAGTTCATGATTATTTTTATTTGTTCTTTAACACTAATGATAATAATAGGCATTACCCTGTTCACTGAACCTTGTGTACCTTTTGCAATACGTTTCCATTTGATGAACCTTGATACTTGGTTAGGAAATGTGTGATCTCATAAGAGCAGGTTTCCTCAAGACAAACCACTCTCGAAAGCAAGTGAGAAGTTTTTTGTCTTTAATTCCTGTTTTAGACATGTTATAAACATGCAAATTTATTTCCCAGTTGATTCAATCTGCCACCTCTAAATCTTTAGGGAGAATTACAGAAATGGAGATAAAATCTTGGTAATTTATTCAATTTTATCACTTCTACTGATCCCATAAAAAGACTCCATCTGTCAAATTATCTTTTCTTAAAAAAAAACAAAAAACCTTTTATAATTTTCTTTATATGGGAATGTTGAAAACGAGTAGTTTAAGTATCTGTGTCATGAAAACTATTGACGTTCCAATAAAATCTGTTCTTTCTAAATTATCTGTTCCTTAGCCTCTTTTGAGAGGAAACTTCAGCTTCTATCATTTGTTTATAATTTGCTTGTGCAGCTTGGGATTTATTGCTTTGGGTGAATATATTATGGCATGTTTGGGAAGCGTAGAATAAAATATTCTTATGTTAACATATTCTGTGATTTGGATTCCAATCCATAATCAGTACATCTTTCTTTTAAAATTTCTGCTGCCTTGGTTTTATTGAAAGCACAAATAGTAAGCATAAAGAGATGAGAAACCTAGTTGAATCCTATCCTTTATCATCTACATTAAACCTTGTTTCGGTAATCACAGGCTGTGTGAATCCCAATGCACCTGAGCGTCTGAGCTCCATTAGAGATCCACCCCTGCCCCCCATGAATTTTCTGGTGTCTAATCTTAATTGGGCCCTCCTTGCACTAATCTTTGGTTAGCTCTTCCATTCTCTCAGTGACTGTTCCAGAGCTTCACTTTTCTCTTGAAGGTCTACTATCTATTGTAAGAAAAAATACAGAATGCCCAGTTAAATTTGAATTTTAGATAAGCAACAAATAATTTTTAGTGTATGTTCCCTGCCATATTTAATATGTCATATATTTTTATTTGCTAAAACCTGACAACCCTGCCCCTAATTTCTCTTTCTCTCACAGCCACCTTTGTCTCCTGGTAAAATCTGAAGTCATTAGCAGGAACTCTCTCAAGTTCCTACCATCCCTTCTCCTACCTTAAGACACACATTTACCTGTCTCTCTCCCACCCTGGCAACTAGCCTGTTCAAGACCAGCCCCCGCACAAAGTTGCTGACCTCTCCTGTGTGAGCTTCTTAACACAAAAGTACAGAGAGAGAAGCTATATTGCAACATGAATGCATCCTGTAGAGCCCAGCCCTGGATGCATGTGTTTAGTGGAGAAGCAGGTTTGAAATATATGGAGCCAGAAGCTGGTCTATGGAAAACTTTTCCAAATTTTACAGCTCAAAGAGGAAAGAAGCTTGACAGTTTTCCCAGATTTGACAACAATCTTAAATATTTACACATCATCAATAATTGTTGTGAATCTTAAAGAAAAGTTTCTAAATTACCAATTTTTAAAAGTTTAAACAAGTATGCTAGAGGAAAGAAAAAATACCTATTTACGAAGAGTGATATTGCAAACTCATTATCATATGAATCAGTGATAAAAAAAACTATGAAGTAAAAAATTTAGGGGAAATGCATTTTAGAGGTACTTAAAAGAGTAAATTTTTTAAAAAATTTATATGACTTTCTAGATCTTGTGATGTTGTAGTATTTTTCAACTTTTAAAAATTTCTAATGATTGTTATTTTTTTTTCATTCTACATAAATATTTGCATACCTTGTTTTCTATCCACAATTTTGTATTCTTTTTCTTAAAATGGCCTCCACTATCATGTGAGCTTCAAGGTCCCATTCAAGCCTGGATTCATCCCTGTGTGAAGAAATGCCAGAACAGAAAGCACAACTGTATCATTATTGATCAAGGTGGAAAATTTATAAAACCTACACCAGGTGGAAAGGGAAGCAGACAAAGGATCTAGAAAATCCCTTGAGGGAAACAAGCAGTGAACTTGATAAATTCCAGAAATGAAAAGCAAATGCCCTTGGCAGCTCTTGACACATTCCTGGAGTTCTCTTCACCGAGTCAGGTTTATTTTGGGAGAAATGGTTCCCTTTCCCTTGCTCAGCCCTCATGTCAGATTCCTCAGGATTCTTTGCTTGTCTTTCCTTCCTTACTCACACAATTAAAAATTACACCATCTCGTTTATTCCCAAGTTTATAATCAAGACCTACCATCTAATATCATTTGACTTTCTCTAGGACTCACCTCTCTCACAAGTTTCATCATACTCAGAGGGAATACTTTGGAGCATTTTCCCAACTCACCATGACTACTCCATCACCACCTCCCAGGCACCCATCTTGTGGGATGTGCTCTGGCCCTCAGGCCACAGTGAGAAAGGGGCAGTCATCTGACCCAGTCCCGAGTCCTTTTTCTATACATTTGGAACTGGGAGAGAGAGGGCAAAAGATCAGCTGACTTGCCTTCTCCGGAGAGCTAGACACATAAAAGGTAAATGAAGCTGAGCTGTGGGGCAAGCCCTTTCCACAGCAGAGACTCAAGAGAGGCCAGAGCATAAGCAAAGGGAAGGAGGCAGCGTGCACAGAGAAGCCAGTGGCTTCTCTGGGTAGCCAGAGCGGCTACGCAGCTTTCCAGGTCCTGTGTCAGAACCTCCTCAAGATCCCGTTGACAAGACACCTCTGTATTCCCATAACATATTTCTCATTTTACCTTAAGTTAGCATGAACTGATTTCTGATACTTGGACCCAGAAAGGTATGTCTAACTAATATAGCCACCAGGTCATATACAAACTCAGATGGACCAACCCCAAAGCATTAACAGAGAAAATTCTCTTTCCAGAGGAAATCCTGCCATTAGATTTGAGGGCATCTGAGAGTTTTTTTTTTTCTAGGTAGAATTTTTGGAGCTCACTTCAATTTAATTACAGAAAACTTTATTGTTAAATATCATCAGCTTCATTACAGTCATTTGGATCATAGTCCAGCTGTTTCTTCATGGATATATAACTTGATGTAAATTGGATTTCCCTGTAGGAGATTGAGATTATTCCAACTTTTCCTGGAGTGATAGAATGAGCTGTAAATTGATAAAAATTATCCTTATGAGATTTACCAATAATAATTACAGAAAATATTTTCTAACATGGCATATTACATTGGAGTGTATGCAACAAAAAAGCCTTTATTTAAATTTTTTAAGAGCTGCCTTTACCTAGTGATACAACAACATGGTATTGATTTGATAACTATCTTTTTCTTTTATTTATTTATTTATTTTATTTATTTATTCATGAGAGACACACCGAGAGAGAGGCAGAGACACAGGCAGAGAGAGAAGCAGGCTCCATGCAGGGACCCCATGTGGGACTTGATCCTGGGACTCCAGGACTATGCCCGGGTCAAAGGCAGATGCTTAACCGCTGAGCCATCCAGGGATCCCAATAACCATCATCTTCTAAAATGACTTTGCAATTGCATCTTAAATAACTTAAGAAAGTGTAGGAAAAATGGATTTCCATGAGTGGTTACTTTCAAACGTTTTCAGGGAAGGCAAACTTTAGAAAGCCTCTTTATAAGAGCTAAGTGCTAGAATCCTTATTGCAGCATGATCTAAAAACTGGAAACAACCTAAATGTCCAACAATAGGATGGTGGTTAAATAAGCCATAGAAATCTCTGTAGCTATTAAAAATGATGTAGGCCCATAATTGTTGACATGGAAATATATTCACTGGGGAAAAAAACAGGTTATAAAGCAGCAGGTTTCAATCCCATTTTTGTACAGTAAGTCAGTAAATAAATAATACTGTATGAATCTGGAGTTTCAAATGATGTATGCCAAAATGTAAATGGCAGTGCTTTTCTCTAGATGATGGACACCCTAGATGATGGGTGAGCTATTTGAATTAGAATTAATAGTAGAACCAATAGTAATATTATTTTCATTTTTTAAAATCTCAGCTTGAAGGGTTGAGTCCAAGAGTTTTAATGTAGAAGAAACAGTAAAACTTTCCTAATCCAATTCTCCCACTACCAACCTCTTACTGCCAGTGCTGGAATCCATTCTGGAGGTTTCTGATAGACCCTCACCCAGACTTAATGAATGGGAAACTCAGTACTTTCCAAGTATAACAAGATAATTCTGATGACAGCAGAATTCCATCTGGGAGGGGAAGAGAGTTTGGAGAAATACAGAATATTAAAGGTACTAGGGTGTGGTGAGCCCCCAAGACCAGGGGGCAGACCCAGTGCTCTGTATAAGACAAGAGGGATAATCTTTGTTCTTCCTGAGGGGAATGGGAGAGAGCTTTGCAGAGAAAGATGAGAAGAGGGGGCATGTCACAAGCTGAGAGAGGCTGGGACCCCCGCAGCCATCTCTGAGAGGGGCCAGCTGGCGGTCTTTCTCCCTAGCGCACCACGAGACTGTTACTTGGTTTGTTTGGGGGTTTTTTTTCCCTGTGATGTTAACAGCTCCTTGTCTTTTAGTGAAAATCAGAGTTGTGGGTGACATTAAGTCTTGACTGATCTGCTGTGAAATGGACACTGAACAAGTAAAGGTGGACCCCCAGAGTTGGCATTAACCCCAAGACCAGAACTTGCCAAACTCCTGGTCACAGCCCTGGACCCTCACCTGGCAGAAACTGAGGGAGGAGGCTCCATCTTGCTTGTGTTCCACAGGCCCCAGCGAGGCCTCCTCCCGCCTTCCACAGCTCTGCTCCTGCCTCAGAGCAGCTCCCAATCTGCATCTGCCTCCGTGCCTTTGGTTCTGCTCTGTAACAACTCAGTCCGTTTCATCCCTGTTCCAAATGAAAGAAAAAGGAAAGATGATGCCCTTGAAATATTAAACCAAAGTAATTTTCATTCCCTATAAGTGGTGTCATCCTATGACCCCTCACTCGTTGAATCAATGGGTTTGACTACTTCAGAGAAAGGCTGCATACTTAAGTAGAACAAAGTCATTACCCAGCTTAGAGTGTCAAACTAGATTTCTTAAGTTCACAGCAAGATAATTCTAGGCTTTGTTAAGAGAAAAAAGGGTTTTGCCTAAATTCAAAAAGTTTCTTTTCAACACTTAAAGAGCAAAGCTCAGGGGTCTGAGCCCAGAACTTCACTAGAATGTTCTGGTCTTCACCCTGCTGTGTGTGTCCCTCTGGGAGTACATGAAGATTTGCTGAGGGATGCATGGTCACTGGGAATTTTAAGAGAACAGTTTTCAAAATGGTCAACTTCCATGTGTATTCGTTCCGAAAATTACCCTGCTTTTAGCATTTGCAGATTACCCTGCTTTTTAAAAGTATTCTCCTTCACAAAAGAAAAGCCTACCTCTCATTGTCCAGAATCCTAAAATAATACATTGTCTAAGGGTACAAAAACCTCTAGGTCACCAAATGACTGGAGAATGCATGCCCCTGAGGGAAGGTTCTTTGAGAGCAACACCAGGTGAGCTCCCAGGAAAATACTAAGGGCCATGGGGTGGGGGTGGGGGGGAACTCATCTCAACAAAGCTATAGCGTCATCCATGGCTAAGTGCCTCATCTATTTTATCGTTGTTTCTATGTATTAGAATTCAGAAGTGATATGGTTGTCATGAGGACTTATATTGAAACATTGACTTAAATTGAAAAATAAAATCCAGACTTGTCCGGACAGAAAGTATGGCTGATTTCGCTGACTGGCTAGATAACAAAAACTGACTTTGCCAGCCAGGTTCTGTGTGGTTATTTTCCATACATTGAATGAGCAAAATCGAATGTTCTAAGGTTTCAACAAAAATATATTTAGAGCACACATCCAATGTAAAATACACCAGAGATAACATCTTTTTCAACTATTAAATTTTGAGATAAAAAGTTTCAGATGTCAACCTAAAAATGTGAAAGCTTTCAGAATTCTTTTAGAGGGTGTAAAAGGAAAGTTTGCTTAAAAACAGTGTACAAAGGCAGGGTAAGGTGAAAACTCATTTTTGGTTAGACATGAAGGAGAAGTGAGATGAAGGGCAAGAGGTCAAGTATGAATGTGGGAGCTCCTTCCCCCACCCCACCCTGGGACAAACCTAAAGACCCAAGAGTCAATGGGCAGTAGGGAGTACTTGGAATGAATAGATAAATTTGAGACAATCCTGGGTACAAGGGCTTGTTTCTTGCCCTCCAAGACCTAGTAGCTCAGGAAACACTCAAGCATCTTAGCCCACAACATGAAGTAACCCCAGGGCAATGGAAATGGTGGCAAAATATCCTTAGGTAGAGAAAGCACTGAGAGACCACCTGGCCTGACTGTCTATGGCAGTCACATGATATGAAAGAAATTCCCAAGGGCTTACAAGACCCATTGAGGGATACCGAAGGTGACTAGGAGTTAGGAATGGCCAGATCTTTAGAGGAAGGTGGCTGAACTCCCTAGGTGCAATCCTGCTCCCTCCCCCCTTCTCCTTTGCCCTATATCATCCTGGTAGAAGAAAGGAGTCTGGACGCCGGGGTGAACCTGAAGGAGGCAGTTTAAAACCAGTTGTAGGATTCCTACCCTGCATCTGTGAGTCATCAAATAATTTACGCAGGTCAGTTTTTTCATTAGAGTAACATATATAGTTATGGAGTTTTGTTTTGTTTTGTTTTTTTCTATTCTCTTATTTTTTTCTCCAAGTTTTCTTAAGATTTTATTTATTTATGCATTTATTTATGTATTTATTTATGTATTTATGTATTTATTTGAGCTATGCAGAGGGAGTGAGAGAGAGAGAGAGAGAGAAAGCAGGAGCGGGGTGAAGGGCAGAGGGAGAAGCAGCCTCCCGCTGAGCAGGGAGCCTGATCTGATACAAACTCAATCTCCCGGATCATGACCTGAGCAAAGGCAGAGGCTCAACCGACTGAGCCACCTAGATGCCCCTTTCTCCAAGTTTTATCTAAATTCAAGTTAACACATAGTGTAGTATTGGTTTCAGGAGTAGAAGTCAGTGATTCATCACTTACATACAACACCCAGGGCTCATCACAAGTGCCCTCCTTTGCGCCCATCACCCATCTTGCCTACCCCTCCCCTCTCAACAACCTCCTTTACAGCAACCCTCAGTTTGTCCTCTATAGTTAAGAGTCTCCTCTGGTTTGCCTATCTTTGTGTTTCTATCTTATTCTTCCTTCCCTTCCGCAGTGTTCATCTGTTTTGTTTCTTAAATTCCACCTATTAGTGAAATCATATGGCATTTGTCTTTTTCTGACAGACTATTTCACTTAGCATAGTACCCTCTAGTTCCATTGACCTAGTTGCAAATGCAAAATTTCATTCTTTTTGATGGCTGTATAGTCATTGAGTTTTAGAGCTTGAAGGAACTTGAGAGATCGTCAGCCCTTTGTTCTCATTTGACAAATGTGGAAACTAAAGTCTAGAGCGATAATGTGATTTGGCCTGTGTTTGGAACTGGTATCAGAAGTGGTGCCTCCCACTGGTTCACCTTCAGACTGAGTCTTTGGTAGTCCTTTATGGTACCAGCCTTCTAATGCTTTTTAGAACATACATTCTCCTCACTCAGTTTGTGTTCAGAATATCTTTAGTTTGGTTGAGCTGCCAATACCTCCAGAGTAGCCAGGAACACTTGACATTTTATCCTGGTTTAACTGTATATGGAGAGAACAATAGTGAAACAGACTTCATAAACATTGGTTTTAGGATTCATGAAAGCATTTTATAGTAGAGCTGCCCAATTGAACCTTCTGCAATTTTGGAGATGTTCTATATTGGCACTGTGCAATATTGTGGCCACTGGCTATTGAGGCTTTTGAGCACTAGAAATGTGAATAGTCTGACTGAGAAACTGAATCTTAAATTTTACTCAGTTTTAATTAATTTTAACGTATATATGAAAAATCACATGGGTACATTACATGTGCCATTAGTGTATGTGCCACAGTACACATTAGTGTACTGGCCAGTGCAGCTCTATAATATTCATAAAAATGAGGTTCCTCTTCTTTTTCATCACAAGTTTTGGGAAATTGGTTGAAACCAATAATTTCTGGCCTACCTACCAACATTTTCTTCAGATCTTTTACCTTCCAATTTTTGAGGAGACAATATTTTATATTATGCCAGAACAATAGTCATTCTCTAGAAGATCAAACAAGTCCCTTTGAAGGCCAAAGTTTGAGAATAAATCTTAGTCACTAGATCAAGACTTATTGGTGTTGTTTATTTAATTTTTTATTTCCTTGTACTGTGCATGTGATTTTAATAATTAAATTCAGTTTTAATAGCTTTAACTTCTAAGTAATGTTTTCCTAATTCCCCTACATTTTCAGATGATATTTGGTCTTTAGTACTACTGTATCCATTACCTATCACTGTGTAACAAATCATCCCAAAACTTTGTAGCTTAAAACATCAACATCTTCATTATCACAAGCTTCTGGGAGTCTGGAACTAGGGCAGAGCTTAACTGGATTCCCTGGCTCAGAGGAAGCCTCTCAAGAGGCTGCAATCAAGGTGTCAGCAGGAACTGCAGTCATCTCAAAGCTCGACCCCGGGGAAGATGTACTTCCAAGTTCCCTCCTATGGCTGTTGGCAGGCCCTGGGTCTTAGCAGACTGTTGACTAGAGGCAGGAATTCCTTGCCATGCGAGCTTCTTAAGAGTGCTGCTCACAGCATGGGAGCTGGCTTGTGGCTGCTTTCTGTTCCTTGCCACATGGGCCTCTACATGAGCAGATCACAACATGGCATCTTGCTTCATCAGAGAGAAAGCCAGAAAAGCCAAAGATAGAATAGGAGCAAAGAGCCTGCTCTTTTGTATTGAATCTCAGAAGTGACATCCCATTGCTTTTGCTGTATTTTGTTAGAAGCAAGTCATTAGGTACAGCCCGCACTCCAGGAGAAGGGATTAGACAAGGGGGTGCACACCAAAAGGCAGGGATCATCAAAAATAATGTGAGAAGCTGATCTCCACAACTACTTTAAAGAAGGCTCTTTTTCTTGCTGGTCTAGTCAATCTCGAATCTTAGTTTCAGGGTCAGCTCTATCTCATGTCAGAATGTGGGTGTGTCCAATGTCAGCCACCTAGATAATGGGAGAACTAGACCTAGAATCCAAGTCTCCTAAGTTCCTGATCAGTTCTGTGTTTTCTGTCATACATGTTTGGTTAGGACTCCAGCACAGGTACACGGAGCCTACAATGCCAAGCAAAAGCATTTTGACTTTAAAACTTAGGCACTACGGTTTCTAAACACAAGAGTGCTATGAAAGAAGTGATTTTTAAAGAAAGATTAGTGTGATGACTGTAAAGTGAATTGGAGAGGGAAAGACTGGAAATTACATTAAGTCCAATTTATTTACATTTAGCATATTTATGGCTACAGTTTTGTAGGTTGTGATTGCAAAAACATCCCATGTGTTCTCATAAGTCCTAATAAAATGGTCTTTTTTTGGGCCAAAAATATATCACATAAAATGTTATATTGGAAAGTCTATGACCAAGTTTTATAATACACAATATTTTCACATGTGTTCATTAAAATAAACTCTAAAAGTTATCTCCAGTGAAGTTCCAGAGATGATGTTTTCTACTAACATAGGAAGCTCCTGGTACAGTCAGGACTTGAAAACCCTAAGAAGATATTCTTCTGTAGTCTGTAAAACGTTTTAAAGTACTGTCCTTCTAAGCCTCTACATCCAGCATAACAACACACAAACTTGCATTTCAACAAGTAGGATGGTGTGGCAAAGTCTTCTACTTATCCATCTGTATTCACCCTTACCGCCTTCTTTTATTTTTTTTTTAAGATTTTATTTATTCATGAGAGACACAGAGAGAGGCAGAGACACAGGCAGAGGGAGAAGCAGGCTCCATGCAGGGAGCCCGACGTGGGACTCGATCCCTGGTCTCCAGGATCACACCCTGGGCTGAAGCAGCGCCAAACTGCTGAGCCACTGGGGCTGCCCCCACCTCTTTCTTTTAATAGTAAATTTTTGAGGTTTAGCTGGGCACACTGCCTAGTCAAGACTACATTTCCCAGCCTCCCTTATAGGTGTGGCCATTAGACAAAGTTCTGACCAATGGGGTATGAGAAGTGATGTAACTCCTTCCGGGTTGTGTCCTTAATGGGAAAGGTATGTGCTCCCCTTTCTCCCTCTTCCCTTCTGACTGGTCGGTATGTAGATGTGATGACAGGAGCTGGGAGTAGTCAGAGGTGAAAGCTCCCATAACAGCCTTGGACCATTTACCTATGGAAATTTCCATGACAGATGAGCATTTCTTTTTTTGTCTAAGTCACGTGTTTTGGAGTGTCTATATTAGTGCAGTTTATACTATAATATAACTACTACAGTAACTATCTACCTTTCCTTTACCTTAGTTTTCTACCTAAAGAAATAACAAAAAAATTTTATAAAATAAAGAAATAACAGATACTTAAACAGAAATAATAAGGAAAAGGGATCTATTGGGCTATGTTAAATTCTTGCTATCCTCTCCTACTTACCAGAGAAGCTACTAGGATCAGTAGCGAACTACTAATTTTTTCTTGCTATTTGACTTTACTCGCCGCCCCCCCTTTTTAAAGATTTATTTATTTTAAAGAGCGAGAGTGTGCACAAATGAGTGTGAGCCAGTGGTGTTTGGGGAGGGGCAGGGGGAATGAATCTTAAGCAGACTCCCTGCTGAGCACGGAGTCTGATGCGGGGCTGGATCTCTGAGATCATGACCCTAGCCGACATCAAGGGTTGGAAGCTCAACCAACTGAGCCACCTAGGTGCCCCTCTTCCCCCCTCTTCTTAGCCAACAACTAAAGAAGCAATAATATTATAAAGTCAGACTTGCTAATGAGCCAAGGGTGACTTTAAGTTTCCCTTTCTCAGGTTTGACTCGGGTCAGGGACTAGAAAGCGATTCAGTTTAGTGTTGATAAATGCTTAATCACTGCCTCTCTAGGCAAAAACAAGCTCCAGCTGGTAGAGTTTGCCAATTTCCATGGTGTAAATACTCTCACCATGGTCAAGTTCAACCTAGGAATATGAGAAATGCTCACATTTGCACCTTGCAAGATTAATGCCAGCTGGCTCCAGAACACTGGGATCTATCTATCTGTTGCCTCAGTCTTGGGATTGCTTACACTCTGGAGGAGCATGCTAAATTTACAGTGATGTGCACAAGAAACAGGAAAGACAGTTTGGGGTGTGGCTCTGATGCTCTCAGAACTGTCTGGGGCCTGACCTTCATCTGATTTATGATGCTCCTGCAGTAACCTTTCATCCTTTTGGTTCAAGTCAGTGGTTAGTCAACTTGACTGCACACTGGAAACGATGGGGAATTTTAAAAACTAGCAATGCCTGGAGTCCAGCCCCAGAGATTCCGATTCAACTGATCTGGGTCGAGAGTGTTAAAAGCAGATGGTCTTAATTGTAGCCAAGGTTGAGAACTGCTGGTTTAAAGTAGTAGACCTCTGGGGCACCTAGGTGGCTCCGTCGGTTAAGTGGCCAACCAGCCAACTCTTATTTCAGCTCAGGTCATGATCTCAGAGTCCTGGGATCAAGCCCTGTGTCAGGCTGTGTGTTCACTGGTGAGTCTGCTTGAGGATTCTTTCTCTCTGTCCCTCCCCCCACTCACTCTCTCTCTCTCAAATAAATCTTTAAAAATAACTAAAGTAGCAGGCCTCTTATTTATGTGACAGAGGGTTGGTATTATTATCTTTGCTTCTGGCATAAAGAGGAAGACGTCAATGACAAGGCCAGGGCCATTTTCTCAGTGAAAGGGAAGCCTGAGGGGGTCCGTGCTCTGCCTCCTCTGTGGGTCCTAGGAAGACCCAGGAATATTACATTTCTGAACCTTAAAAAAACACTAGTGAGTCTTCCATTTTAATTAGAAATTTAAGTCAGCATAGGAAATGCTGAAATCCTAGAAGCTGTTAGAAATCATTTAATCATCTCTGTTATGTTTTGAATTTATATAAACTGGTATTTTCATTGTGAAATCTGGTTCAATTTCTTTCTGCCCACATTAGAAAGAGATGCTAAATTTACTGCTATTCAAACTAGGTTATACAGTTTTTGATTGTTAAGTTAACGTCTGAAGTAAGTTGTGATTAGAATTTTACAAACTGGGGCACCTGGGTGGCTCAGCCGGTTAAGCCTCTGCCTTCAGCTCAGGTCATGCTTTCAGGGTCCTGGGATCGAGCCCTTAGGTTGGGCTCTGCACTGAGCAGGGAATCTCTTCAGGATTCTCTCTCTCTGTCCTCCCCCTCTTCATACACACTCTCTCTTACTCTCTCAAATAAATAAGTAAATCTTTAAAAAGAAAAAAGAATTTTACAAATCGATAAAATTGCTAGTTTACTAACGAATCATTTTCATGCAGGAATATGTCATACAATATACAAATCTATATATAAATACACAGACAATATAAGCAAGACACTGAAGATCTGTTGAGCCTGGCACGTGGTCAGCAGAGGGGCAGCATGAGATGGAGGAAGAACACAGGAGCAAGAGGCCTGGATGATCAGCTTGACACGGTTCAAGTCAGATGCAGTTTCCCAAGTCGTAGAAATGAGGGCTAGAACAGGGTGACTTTGGCCTCTTCAACTTTCTTTTTTTTATTTTTTAAGATTTTATTTATTTACTCATGAGAGACACAGAGAAAGAGAGACACAGGCAGAGGGAGAAGCAGGCTCCCTATGGGGAGCCCAATGCAGGACTCGATCCCAGGACCCTGAGATCACAACCTGAGCCAAAGGCAGACACTCAACCACTGAGCCACCCAGGTGTCCCCAACTTTCATATTTTGATAAGGTATCCTGAGACTGAAATCCATCAGAGGTATCAATGAACCATTTAGGTTCAAAGAACCTAATAGGGACAGCCCAGGTGGCTCAGTGGTTTAGCCCCACCTTCAGCCCACGGTCTGATCCTGGGGCCCTGGGATTGAGTTCCACGTTGGGCTCCCTGCATGGAGCCTGCTTCTCCCTCTGCCTGTGTCTCTGCCTCTCTCTCTCTCTGTGTCTCTCATGAGTAAATAAATAAATAAATCTTAAAAAAAAAACAACTAAATAGACTCTTCCCCATAGGTTTGGCAGATATTGACAGACTCTGAAAATGAGTGTCTATTTCTAATTGTTTCTTTTTCCCCAAAATTAATGTTCTTTCTAAATCAGACATTGCAAATAAGTGTCATCTGCAGGTCCAGTCCATTTGAGCAGTAGTGTTAGGAGTTGGTTGGACAGTGAGGTGGTCAGGGCCAGGGCCCACAACAAGAAAATATGGAGTCAGGAAAGCTAAGAGAAGACAGCACTAACATCCTGTCTGCAACTTAGACATGATCGTATTGACATACTGCTTTGCAGCCTTTGCAGAAATGACTTCTACAGAATGTCCTAAAATAAGACAGTTAACCACAAAGCATTTGTCTCATGGCCAACGGGGAGTGAGGACCTAAGCCTCAGATGTCAGCCCCCCAAAACCATCAGCCCACCAGGTAGACAGATACATGACCAAAGCCCAGATTGGCACCAGTCAGCACGCCCTGATTGCTTAAGGTTGTTCTGCAAAAGAGCTCATTAGACCCCTAAACTTCGAAACCTCGAGGGCAACCCTCTGGGATCCCCTCCCTCTTTGGGAGCTTTGTACTATCCTCAATAGCACTCTGCTTGGCTGCCCACCACTCCCCATCTGGTCCACCTCTTCATCCTTGCATGCATGTGACTGAGAACAGAGGGCGCTACGGGGAGAGAAATCTCGTGACACTAGCAGTTTCCCACACCCCTATGTTGAGAAGGTTTCTGAAGCCAGGTGCAAACCTGGTGGGAGTTAAGAGTGCCATGAGGAACAGGGATGGTCTTGGGTCCGAAAGGGGGAAGACAGCAATACAGGCACGCCACATGCCATCTGTGTTCCCCATCTTTCCATTTAGACCAGTGTTTTCTTCACCTCCCGTTAAGTACCTCTGAAGTGAAATGAGTCTGGGGACTGGGTATTCTATCATCTTCCACTAGGAAAATTTAGTCCATTATCAAAGTCGAAATGGATCTAAAGGTAATTCAACCAAAGCATTTGGTTACTTACAGAGTCTTTGACAAGCAGCTCAATTCCAGTAAAATCTTTATAATGATCAAACAACCAGTAGTTGATTCACTTAAACAACTAATTTACTTAAAGAAAAAAAAAAGACTTGTTATTTCGTTTTTGGCTAAAACAAACAAAACCCTGCTTTTTGCTTCTTTGGCTTTTAAGCTAGTCCCATTAGACACAGTCCAAAAGATAACAGAAATCGTGACCTTCCTTCTCTTCCGCCTCCTTAGGCCTGGGTGGCAGCAGTTTTCTGTTTAGGCTCTGTGTCACCACAGCATGATCTGAAAAGTAATTAACTACTTTAGGAGTTAATCCAGCATATACTTTGAAGCAGAAGCAATTCCATTCCTAATAGTTGCCTGGCAGATTGATTCCTACTTCTGGCTCTTGAAACTGTATGTAGTAATTGCCCCAGAATTTAAAAATCATCTGGGGAGTTCCTTCTTCCGCATCTAGGGTACAAACAGCTAATGACTTTGACATTTTGTAGTGTGTGTGTGTAAGTGTGTGTGTGTGTGTGTGTGTGTGTGTGTGTGTGTGTGTTGTAGAGGAAGAGGTTGTACTGCTTTCTGAATAGTGTCTTGAAAATCACTGTATGATAAGAAAGTTGTCTCTTCTCCCTGGAAAGACCTGAACAACGCTTATTTGATTAGACTTTAAAACTAAGTTTAGGGGATCCCTGGGTGGCGCAGCGGTTTGGCGCCTGCCTTTGGCCCAGGGTGCGATCCTGGAGACCCAGGATCGAATCCCACGTCGGGCTCCCGGTGCATGGAGCCTGCTTCTCCCTCTGCCTGTGTCTCTGCCTCTCTCTCTCTCTGTGTGTGACTATCATAAATAAATAAAGAAAAAAAAACTAAGTTTCAAAACTAGTAAATCAATAATATGTAGAGAGAAATCTTTATAAGGTGTCTTGGAGTCTATGCTCTTGCACTTGGATACACTGGTTACAGAGTTGCTTTCAGGCTGGTTTTGGTGGTGCTGTTACTGTTTGTAAATCAGTGTTGTGACTGTCTTCAGAGCAACAACTCCATCAGTTTGTAAATTAACCTCTCATTTTCTTGATCAAAAGATCTTACTTGAGGGGCACCTGGGTGGCTCAGTGGTTGAGCATCTGCCTTTGGCTCAGGTTACAATCCCAGAGTCCTGGGATTGAGTCCCACATCAGGCTCCCCACAGGGAGCCTGCTTCTCCCTCTGCCTGTGTCTCTGCCTCTCTCTGTGTCTCTCATGAATAAATAAAAGCTTTTTTTAAAAAAAAGATCTTATTTTAACACTATTCTCATTGCCTTCATTTTATGCCTATGTTGATTTGATCATTAGACTATGTTCCGCATACTACCCTTCCTAAACTTGCTGAGTTCCCTGTGACTGGGGAAGCGAGTCAGACCTTCTTCCAAATGCTTCCATCTTCTCCAACTTTATAGTCTCATGCAACACTTGACAAGCAAGGAAGATCTCATCAAATAGTCTATGACTTTACTATCTTGATGGTTGTGTTTAGTTTATATTAGTTATTTACATTCTGTCCCTCTTCAAAAACTGTGGATGGTTCAGTTGGGGTTTTCAGCTATTATCAGTTACCTATCATCAATCACTGTAAATTTTTGAACTGTCAAGTAGACTTCAATATCTTAATGGTTTGAAATACTAAAAGGAATTGAACTAATAAGCAGAATTGCTTCTGCTTCAAAGTATATGCTGGATTAACTCCTAAAGTAGTTAATTACTTCTCAGATGAATCTCTAGTTCGGGGGTAATTAAAGGAACCAGTAAAAAAAAATTTACTTCTGGTAAAAACAGAAAACTTAGACCTTTCTCTCAAGCTGGTTACAGTTTGGTTGGAGACAAGACTAATGTATATAAGACAACATGTACAATGTGAGGCATTTGATTACTAAGTCATAATGGTACTCGGTAAATTAGAGGGGGCCATAATCCCTGAGGATTGGTTAATGAATAAAGGCTTCAGAGATGAGGTAAATTGAGTCAAGTATTAAAGGAGACTAAGGTTTGGAAAGGCAGAGGGAGAAGAGAAAGCATTCCAAGTGAGACGCTGACAAGGGCAAATGCACAGAGAGAAAAACCAGTGTGGTCAATGGGGTGGTCAGCCTGTCTACAACAGGGGTTTGGAGTATGCTGGCAATTATGTAAATTTGATAGATAGGCATCCAATTACGATGGGGCTTTAAAGGTACACAAGGGACGCCTGGGTGGCTCAGCAGTTGAGCATCTGCCTTTCGCTCAGGGCGTGATCCTGCAGTCCCAGGTTGGAGTCCCACATTGGGCTCCCTGAATAGAGCCTGCTTCTCCTTCTGCCTATGTCCCTGCCTCTCTCTCTGTGTCTTTCAGGAATAAATGAATAAAATCTTTAAAAAAAAAATAAAGCTATAAGAGGCTAGTGGTTAGTGTAATAGAAAATCAGAGTCCACTGAGGATTTTGACCTAGGGAGTGATATTATAAAATGTTTCCAGATTCTATTTCTGACAGTGATACAGAGAATGAAGTCAGACTAGAAACAAGGCAGCTGAACTGGCTTAGCAGTAAAGGAAAACAGGACATTCTGACTATAGGCGGGGAAAAGGCAAGAGAGAATTCAAAGGAAATTTCAACCAGCCTTGGTGTCCGGCTAGATGTGGGATAAGGATGGAGTAAAGTCAAGGGTAAATCTGGAGGTGGGTGAAGGCTGGGGTGGGGATTTCAATGACAGAACCAGGGAAGCCAGAGGAAGGAAGTGCCTTTGAATGTGTGGCATTTGAAATGACACTGAGCCATTGGACACTGTCATTTGACAGTGAGTAAGGAGGTGACACCGTAGAAAGCTGATTTGAGAGTCATGAAACTTTGTTTCAAAACCTTAGTCTGTAACTATCTCCCACTGATAAGGAGAGTAGGACCTGACTCACCTGGCTATGGAATTGACTAACTGTGGTCAGAATGTGAAAGTGTTTTGTAAAGTGCTATCCAAATATGTGTCTTCAGCATTTTACTATGAGTGCATCTTCTCTCCGGCTGCTATGATGCTGAAGAGGATGGAAAACGTCTGTGCATAAATTTCACTCTGGTATGTTTTGAGATATATCATATCTGGTGACAGGGAGACTGGCTGGAAAGCCTTTGTAGGGAAACAGGTAAGAGATGGTGATGAGGATCTGGCCCCGGGTAGTGACAGTTAGAACTCAAGAGACTTAATATGCTTTTTAGGAGGAACTGATTGGATGTGGGAAATGAGTAAGAGGAAGGATCCTAGGGTGACATCCAGGCTTCTCATATGGGCAATTGATAGACTGTGGTTTAAATTACTGAGAAAGAGAAGATGGAAGGAGGAGCACACTGGATCAGGAAGGAGTATCATGACTTTAGTTTGTACACTGTGGTACACAGAATCACGCCCCACCCAAAGAAGTCCATGTTCTAATTCTCAGAACCCATGAATATGTTATCTTTTCTGGAAAAGGGCCTTTATAGATGTGATTCAAGATTTTAAGATGAGATTATCCTAGACTGTCTGGATGGGCCCAGTGTCCTTTTGAGTGAAAGAAAGAGGCAAGGAGAGTGAGAGAGTGGAGGGATGTGAGAAAGATGGGCCACTGCTGGCTTTAAAGATGGAAGGGGCTGCAAGCCAAGGAATGGGGATGGCTTCTACAGGCTGCAATAGATAAGAAATGGGCTCTTGGGCAGCCCCAGTGGCCCAGTGGTTTAGTGCCACCTTCAGCTTGGGGTATGATCCTGGAGTCCCGGGATTGAGTCCCACATCAGGTTCCCTGCATGGAGCCTGCTTCTCCCTCTGCCTGTGTCTCTGCCTCTCTCTCTCTCTCTCTCTCTCTTTGTGTCTGTCATAAATAAATAAAATCTTAAAAAAAAAAAAGAAATGGGTTCTTACCTAGAACTCCCCAAAGTGGGGTGTATGGCTAAAACCTTGATTTTAGCCAAGTGAAGCCTGTGTTGGACTCTGGACCTTCATAACTGTAAAATAACACATTCTGTCATTTTAAGCCACTAAGTTGGTGGAGATTTTTTGCAGCAGCAATGGAGAACTAATATAAACACATTTGAGGTATGTAGGAGTCATCCATGTCGAGATCTAGGACGGTTTTATATAGAGGTCTGGGATGGAATTATATAGCTATCTATAATTAGTCATTTGCACATGTCATATATATGTGTGTGTATTTATGTATATTTTAACATCTCTGAAATCAGGATGTGTCTTACAATTGATAATATAATTGTTATTGTCAGGGAACAGATGTGCTGTCTATGCATGTCCAGGTGGCTAGAGAGACAATGTTATCTCTGGACATTTCAGTCAACAAAACCCAAAGACTGTTTGAGAAAGGTATGTGAGTTGTTGTCTGAAGACTCTCTGTTAATAAGTTTTGGTAAGCTCAAGAAAGAGCCAACCTAAAAATCTTCAGTGTAGGTGTCAATGACTTGGAAAAATTCTTCAAGACATTATTAATTCTTTCAAGTAATGTCAATTTATCAATGTTCTTGATAGAACAAGAGATAGCGCTATGATGGAAAAACAAACATATAGATGAATTTGAGTCAAAAAGTAGCTCCGAGGAGTTGGATTCCAAAAAACTTAAATAATATATTGATCAATATAGTGTGCTTATAATTCCTTTTTATACATGCACAAAAGTCTAAAAGAACTTTTAAAAAGTTATGAAATGAAACTTTTAAGTGATATGAAAGCATCATGTCAACCTAATTAACACCATGCTTTACTCCTGCCATTCACAAAGTAATGGTGAACCTTACGATCGAAAGGACTCTAAAACTTGACAGTCTTTATAGCCATAGAGATGGCTAAAAGATTCAGAAAATACAGAACAAAAAGAGCAGAAGATTCACTGAAAAAGTCTCAGAAATATCAGAATCAAATAATTTGAAAATATGTATCTAGAGCCACAAAAATATTTATACTCCTTAATCCCATTTTGGGTAATTTATCCTAAGAAAGTCATCTAAAAGAATAAAAAAATGATTAGACAATGGAAGGTTACTTCCATGAGGAACTGA
The DNA here is from genome assembly GCF_003254725.2 of Canis lupus dingo. Classification (NCBI taxonomy): domain Eukaryota; kingdom Metazoa; phylum Chordata; class Mammalia; order Carnivora; family Canidae; genus Canis; species Canis lupus. Next base: position 12,957,713 of record NC_064250.1, read on the forward strand.
CACGGATGACAGTATCAGAAGCTGACCTATGACAATGAGTCCCAGCACTCTGACACTGGCAAGTACACTACACCTCATGCCAAGTGAGAAATGCAGTTCATAGTTATTCAGAACATGGTAGTAGCTTTGGTGAGTCATGACTTGTGTACTGATACTCTTTTGCCCTTTCCAAAAGGGTATACAGAGCATCTGGACTTCTCTGTGTAATCTCAGGTTTATACTTACCAAGACATAGGAGATAATTGGATCAGTTTGAGCCCATCCAACATGGTGCCATGCTGTTGGGCAGAGTGTCTTACAGAGCCACTTCATGGGCCTTTCTGATATCCAGCCTAAACGTGTCTCCTTTGGCCCAGACACAGATCCCTTGGTCCACTAGTACCTAGAGTATGAAACTTTATGAGGAAAGAATTGTCTGTGGCTATTTTCCTCAGAGGCAGGCTATGACCATGGCAGGTATTTAGAATTTCATGGACTATCTAGAACTACACAATTTAGGAAGGGAGAAGGGGTACATTTTTTGTTACAGAAAAAAGGAGATAATCTAAATATCCAAAAACAGTGAAGTAGATTATTTCATTATTTTAGTACATTCACTCAATAGAATTTTATTCACATTTTGAAGATGACAATTACAATAACAAGTAGCAGCATGGAAAAAAGAGAAATACAATACTGAACATAACTACTAGTGAAGCTTCATAAAAACACGTATTTATATTGAAAATGATCATAGTTGCATAGGGAATGGGATTTATGAGTGACTATTTTCTCTATAATTTGAATTTTATGAGGCATTATGATGTTATTTTATAATCATAATAAAAATAAGAGAAAACACGATCTGAACAACTGTGGTTTATGAAATAAAGTCCTCAATCTAACTTCAAAAAAGATATATAATCTGGAGTTGCAAACTACTAAAATACGAAATAATTAATAGAAACTTTATGACAAGTGACCAATAAAGGTCTGATCTGAATAAATAATGATTTAAAATGGACTCATAAAGCCCCTAAACAGAATAACCATTTACTTTCATGTTCCTTCATCAGAAGTAAATTTGTTACCAATACAGTGGTTCTTACAAAATCCAAAATAGATTTTTATATAACTTCTTACTTAATAACGTTCTTAACATCTTCAAAGATCTCAAAAGATTTTCACATATAAGAAGCTTTTCTAACTCTAACAAGTGGGTAGTAATGGTCAGTCTCATTTTGTGGTGGAAGAATTGTTTAAAGACGTGTCCAAGATAATCCACTGCCCAAATATTCAAGTGAAAAATATAGTTAGCCTTTTGACTGCTTAACTGATAACAACTGCCCAGCAATCTGTACTCATCGAGCATTGCTGAGCAGTAATTTTCCAGCTACATGAAACTCATGTCTTTAGATATCAAGGACTCCCACTCCTACATTGAGAATTATTCTCTTCATCAATGCATCAAAATTTTCTGTACCTTCTTAAATGTATATTGAACGTAATTTAGCCTTTCAAAATGGAGAGTTCTAGTTATGAAGATGATTTATCAACAATGATATACTAACTTCTTTGCAGTGATGACTTCTTAGATTATTTAGAATTATGATCATTTTTTATGGAAAAATGGCCCCAGATATATTTTTACCTTTTGCATTCTTGAATATATATGTGTGTATACACAAAAAGACACATGTGCAAACACACACACGGATTCCATCCTGGCAAACCTGCCTACTTTCTTACTGCCTCTTCGTCTTCTTTTTTTTTTTTTTTTTTTTTTTAAGATTTTATGTTTTTATTTATTTGAGAGCTAGAGAGCTAGCAGCGGAGAGCAAAGGGAGAAGGACAAGCAGATTCCCCACTGAGCATAGAGCCTGATGCAAAGCCAACATGGGGCCCATGAAGGGTGATCCCACAACCCTGAGATCATGAGCTGAAATCAAGAGTCTGATGCTCAATCGCTCAACCAACTGAGACACCCAGGGGCACCCTTACTGCCCCTTCTTAATTTCTTTTTCTTTTTTTTTTATAAAGATTTTATTTATTTATTCATGAGAAACATACAGAGAGAGAGGCAGAGACCCAGGCAGAGGGAGAAGCAGGCTCCATGCAGGGAGCCCGATGTGGGACTCGATCCTGGGACTCCAGGATCACACCCTGAGCTGAAGGCAGATGCTTAACCGCTGAGCCACCCAGGTGTCCCCCCTTCTTAATTTCTACTTCTAATTTGCCTTGAACATAAACACTAATAAGCAAGTTTGTAAAAATGTGTTGTAGAACAAGAGTTTAAAAGCTCACTTTGAGTACTTATATATATGTAAAATTGTAAGGATGCAGTTATTTAGAGGCTCCTTTATGGAGAGATGAGATTGTTGGAAAAAGAAGCCCTAATTAAGGAAAGGTTGAGAAATAGTTATGCACTAGGGACCTTATATTTTATGCCTCACTCCTTGACTTCTAGAAGATTCCCCATTTATCTGGAAGTGCCCACCCCTCCATCTATGTGTTATAATGGGAAAAGCAATGGTTGGGTGCTATGTTCCCCTCTCACCATAGGGTCATAAATGTTTGGCACAGGTAGGCACATGACTGAAGACTGGCCATTTATTTTCTTCCCTGGACATTTGAAATCAGAAGGAAAAGACAGAGAAAGGGAGAAAAATCAGTCCCTCTTTAAGTGGCCGGATGCATCAGATGAAAATTTTGTGAACTGGCAAAGGTCATAATTTCCATCCCATGAACACAAAGGAAGAGAAGGCATTAGGAGAGGATGGAGCAGATGCACAGAGAAAAGAATGGTAGGAGAGGCCAGACAGCTTCTAGTGCCTTCCTGAAGCCCAGCTAAATCTTTGTCCATGAGTTCTATGTAACCTAGGGTGACTTTCAAAATACTTAACAGTGGCATAGGAAAAAAAAAATCAGGTGAAGGTCAGATGGCTACTACACAGTCCTGGAAGTCTGCTGCCCTTCCAGGCATTACCCTTTTTGTGATGGAGCACAGAATCCTGAGAAATCCCCAGAAGATAAGCAGGGGTGGCTGAGGCATGAGGAGGCCTTTGGGGGTCTCAGAGCAACCAGGAACAGAGCATTTTATTTCTTTATTTTTAAAGGAAGGAAGAATTCCCTTTTTTTTTTTTTTTTAAGATTTATTTATTTAAATAGACATAGAGAGGAAGAGACACAGGAGGAGGGAGAAGCAGGCTCCATGCTGGGAACCCAATGTGGGACTCAATCCCAGGACTCCAAAATAGCACCCTGGGCCAAAGGCAGGCGCCAAACTGCTGAGCCACCCAGGGATCCCCAAGAATTCCCTTTTTAAAAAATATTTTATTTATTTATTTGAGAGAGAGAGAGCATGCATGCATGAACAAGGGCAGAGGCAGCCAGAGGCTCCTTGCTCAGCAGGAGCCTGTTGCATTTCAGGGCTCAATGCAGAGTTCCATCCCAGGACTATGGGATCACGACCTGAGCCAAAGGTAGACCCTTACCCCACTGAGCCACCCAGGCGCCCCAGGAACAGAGCATTTAAAAATGTAAATCTCACAGAGGAAGACCTAGACATGGCCAACAAGCACATGAGAAAATGCTACGCATCACTTGCCATCAGGGAAATACAAATCAAAACCACAATGAGATACCACCTCACACCAGTGAGAATGGGGAAAATTAACAAGGCAGGAAACTACAAATGTTGGAGAGGATGTGGAGAAAGGGGAACCCTCCTGCACTGTTGGTGGGAATGTGAACTGGTGCAGCCACTCTGGAAAACTGTGTGGAGGTTCCTCAAAGAGGTAAGAATAGAGCTACCCTACGACCCAGCAATTGCACTCCTGGGGATTTACCCCAATGATACAGATGCAGTGAAACGCCAGGACACCTGCACCCCGATGTTTATAGCAGCAATGACCACAATAGCCAAACTGTGGAAGGAGCCTCAGTGTCCATCGAAAGATGAATGGATCAAAAAGATGTGGTCTGTGTATACAATGGAATATTCCTCAGCCATCAGAAAGGACAAATACCCACCATTTGCTTCGACGTGAATGGAACTAGAGGGTATTATGCTGAGTGAAGTAAGTCCATCGGAGAAGGACAAACATATGGTCTCATTCATTTGGTGAATATAAAAAATAGTTAAAGGGAATAAAAGGGAAAGGAGAAAAAATGAGTGGGAAATATCAGAGAGGGAGACAGAACATGAGAGACTCCTAACTCTGGGAAATGAACTAAGGGTGGTAGAAAGGGAGGTGGGTGGGGGGTGAGGGTGACTGGGTGACGGGCACAGAGGGGGGCACTTGATGGGATGAGCACTGGGTGTTATTCTATATGTTGGCAAATTGAATACCAATAAAAAATAAATTTATAAAAAAATTAAAATGTAAATAACCAACATCACCATATAAGAGCAATCAACTAATTATCAGCCTTGTCTGTGTCCTTATAAAAAATTCTGCTTTTTCATTTCAGGTAGTTTGAGTGATTTCTGTTATATACAACTGTAAATCCAAAAAATATGATTTGTGCTGTGTCATGGTTTGCCATCTATTTTGCTGACTGAATCTGATGGTAACTTCAGAAAGACTTAGGGGCTGGAATGAACTCTGAAGTAATTTTGTCCAGTCTCCCACTCAAATTTACTTTTCATCCAAATAATTTATCACAAGGAAGAAAAAAAACTGACCCTTTAATTTAGTCAAAGTACAAGGAATAAACACACTAATTAGTTTTGTTCATGTTACAATGTAATACATGGTCATTGCAGAAAATTATTTTAAATCAAGATTAAAAAAAAACCCTCTTCTCCAGTCATTAACTTCAGAAAATTACTGTTAACACTTTGATTTGCTATATCCTTATTTTCTAGACTTTCTAGTTTTTGCAAGAATAGTTTTACATGGCAGCCATGTCTTAATATATTATGCTCTTTCTTTCCACAAAAATCCAGATTTTAATTTTTTTTTTTTTTATTTATGATAGTCTCACAGAGAGAGAGAGAGGTAGAGACACAGGCAGAGACACAGGCAGAGGGAGAAGCAGGCTCCATGCACCGGGAGCCCGATGTGGGATTCGATCCCGGGTCTCCAGGATCGCGCCCTGGGCCAAAGGCAGGCGCCAAACCGCTGCGCCACCCAGGGATCCCAAAATCCAGATTTTAAAAATCTCTTATCCTGTATTACATTTCTTGGTGTTGAGGCATTGGGGGAAGGGAGGAGGACAGATCTCAGAGTTCTTCGAGGTACAAGGTTTATGTAGCTCTTTGCTCCTTGCGCACAGTGCAGATCTCAGGAGAACAGGGTTGACCTTATTTCCAGGCAGAATTATTCATGTCACTACTTTTACTTTGGAAGCTGCTTAGCAAGTCATGTCTGACTGTATGAGAAGGGATGAATTTACACATTCAGCAGCAGGTGCACTGAAGTCAACTAAGTCCATTATTTAATCTCCAATATTAGCTCCCGAATTGCAAAATGGGAGGAAGACAAATGAGTTATGAAACCTCATATATCACTTAGCTTCCTTACTTTTATCCATTGGGAAGGAAAGTCTTGTCAAGTAAGAAAAGCTGTTTGCATTTAATCACTTAGACTTCTATCTAGAGTATTTTTAAGGTGATGCAAATTGTTGGTGTTAAAGATCTGCCAGACCAAACGAAGTGGCTGGCCACCGCATGGGGACGAATCACCCATAGTGCAGCAGAAATGAAGAGACCTGAGAATTCAGATGGCCACGAAGGAATAGCCAGGGACACTGGAAATAAAGAGCAGCAGGTAAGTTCTGTGAGGCTGGGCAGACCTGTGCTTCTAGAAGCCCGATAAAAGGAAATAAGAAAAACTACTGCCATTTCAGTCTGCATGGATAACAGTGCAATGTTCAAAAAAATGTAGTGGTTCACCTCCACTCCACATTCATCATCTTCTGTCTGGATCAGATGCTCAGTTCTGCAAGCCACTTTTGAAGAAGGAGGTTGGCAAATTAGAGTATGTGTCCAATAGTAAAACAAGCCAGAGGCAAAAGGGAATATAAGGGGGTTTTAAGGTAATAGGTATGGTTCATTTGGAGAAAAGAAGACTGAAAGAGAGGATGTCACTCTCTTTATAAATTTGAAAGCACATAAATGTCTATCAAAAGGAAAATATTTAGGGGCACCTGGATGGCTCAATCAGTTAAGCATCTTGCCTTCGGCTCAGGTCACGATCCCTGGGTCCTAGGATCAAGACCTATGTTGGGCTCCCTGCTCAGCAGGGGAATTTGCTTCTCCCTTTCCCTTTGCCCCTCCACCTGCTCATGCTCTCTCTCACTCACTCGCTCTCTCAAATAAATAAATAAAAATAATTAAAAAGGAAAATATTTAAATATAGCATGTCTGTATTATGGGGCACTATACACAGCCATTAAGAATCTCACATTCAAAAAACAAAGTGACAGAGTACAAGTACAAAACAAATTTGCTTAAAAAATAAAATTTTTCTTCTTTAATGTTTATGAATTTTCTATAATAATATTACTTCTATATTAATATTAAAATCTGCATATAGACAAAAGAGAAAGCAGAAACAAAAGTCTGAAATGTTGAGGTGGCAGGAGGGGAATGTGTGAGTATGTATATGTGTATGCTGAGAGATTATTGTTTTTTCTCTATTTTTATTTTAAATTATAAAAACAATACATGAACACTTACTATTAATAATTAGATAATAATTTCAATCATTCAACAAATATTTATTGAGCATCTTTTTAGGTACTTCTACTCTTACTGGTTCTAAAGGACAAAATAAGTAGCAGTGGATAGAAGAGACATGGGAGTAGAAGGGGGCTCAGTTAAAAAAAAAAAAAAGTCAGAACTTCCAACAGAATAGGCTGCTTTATACAGTGAAAAACTTCCACGTCACTGGAAGTGTTCAATCATGTACATTACTGTGGGAATTCTTATATTGAGTGATAAGATATAGGACTTCCAAGATCTCTGCTGATTCTGAGGCTAAATGACTTTCTACATTAATGATAAAGATCAGGAGAGAAGTCCTCACCACTCATCCACCATATAATATTGGGCAACTCAAGTTCCCTCTGACAGTTGTTTCTAAAATAGGAGAAATAACACTGATTAGACCAATGGAAACTTGACGGGTAAGATTGAGAATGTTTCTGAAGTACTTAGATCACGTTTAGTAGATAAATGAAGTCATTTGTTGTAAATGATCTAATGCAATTCTCAGGGCTACAGCATCGTCTATAACATTAGAATCTTTAATGAATGTCTTAAACTAGGATTGCAAATCCTTACTTTAAAAACCTTTGGTTCTACATGGGGCTCACTGTTCATCTATTATTTCCACACTTTCACAATACCATTAGGTCACAATGTGACCTCCTTCGCATGGGCATGCTCATACCACAGTGATTCAAAAAATATCGTTTTGGAGATTGGGGCATTTAAAAAGGAAAATGATAATTAGAAAAGCAAATTAATGCCACAATGAGCTACCACTTCACACCCCCTAAGATGACTGTACTAAAAAAGACACAATGAGAAATGTTGGTGAGGAGATGGGGAGATTAGAAGGCCCATAGAGCCCTGGTGGGAATGTGAAATGATGCAACCAATCTGAAAAGTAATTTGGCACTTCCTCAGATGCTACATGTGGAGTTATCACATGACCCAACAATTCTACTCCCATTTCTTAAGCCAAGAGAAATGAAAACTACACCCACACAAAAACTCACAGGTGAACATCCATAGCAGCATTATCCATATAGCTAAAAAGTAGAAATAGTTTAAATACCCACCAACTGATAAACAAAAATATAGTATTTGTAAAATGGAATATCATTCAGCAACAAAATGGAATGAGGTATTGGCAGGTCCAATAATATAGGGGAACCTAGAAAACATGATGCTAAGTACAAGAAGCTAGTCATAAAAGACTACACACTGTATTATTCCATTTACATGACATGTTCAGAACAGGCAGATCTATAGAAACACGAACTAGATTAATAGTTGCATAGGCCTAGGAGGCTGAGGGAGGGGACACAACAGTAACTGCTAGTGGATAGAGTGTTTCTTTTTGGGGTTAGGAAGTATTCTAGAATTAATTGTGTTGATTACACAACTCTGAATATACTAAAACACTGCGTCGTACGTTTTAGGTGGGTGTTATTTCAAATGCCATTTTGAAAAAAGGAAGAAAATTATGGTTTTACAAGTTCATTTCAGCTTCCTACATTTCTTTGGCTGTTATCAGGCCTGCTGTAATATTTCCTGGATATAGTTTCATAACCAAGACACCACTACAGAAATAGTGTGTGGTCTTCCAGTACAATGTTCCACGGTGAGTCAGAACTTTCAAACAAAGGCCACAAGGTAGAACAAGCTGGCAAACCAAATTTAGACCTTGTGGAAAACATTGCAAATGTAAAATATTAGCTTTAGGACCTCATGACCTAGTTGGACCCAGTTAAAATTACTGTAGATCAGAGCTTCATCACATGGATCAAAATCTAACCAGATAACGAAGTAGATGTTCCAATGTTTCAAGGTGCACTAGTTAAAAGCCAGTCCCTGATCTGAGTCAAAGTCCTCTAAAGATCAGAAAAGGATGTAAGAGTAATTTTTAAGTCACCAAAAAGGAAATAAGGAATGAAACAAAAAGTCACAAATGAAGATATTCACCAAAGAACAGGGAGTAGTGGCTAAAATACATCTTTTCTTTTTCTTTTTTTCTTGCTTGCTTTGTCTTTCTAACAGAATTAAAAGATGCCAAGGACAGGTCCCCTGTGCCCTCCTTTTGGGGCCCTCTGTGGCATTTACACAGTATCCTGCCCCAAGGAATTATAGTGACCTAAGGCCCTATGCCATCCAGCTTCTGCCCACCCTCATCTCACCTCCTTCCACACCTGCTCCCCACATGCTGGTTCCCACCATTCTCAAATCTCAGGCTCTTGTCCACCTTAAGCTTCTGACCATACTGGTCCTCTGCCCGAACGCTCTTCCATGTTCTTTTCATGGTTCCCCTTTTTTAAAATTTTCAGGTCTCCACTCAAATGTTACCTCCTTTGAGAGGCCCTCCCTCATCCATCCCATATAAAGCAAGTCAGTTCCCATGAGAGTCTGTCATTTCGTCCAATTTGTTTGCTTCACAGTATTTATCACAAAGTATTTCAACAACATTCGACAAATATTTATTCTGTCCCTAGTTTTAGGTGCTGGGGATACAGCAATGTACAAAACATGTAGTTCAATTTGTATTTGTGGTTTCTTGCATATTCTTTGTCCTCCGTATCATAACCTATCATATAACCTTCTCTATCATGTAACTTCTTTGTAAGCAGGAACTGGCTAAAAGGGAGGCAGCATGATGTAGATAGAGGCCAAGAGCAATAACTGCAGAATTAGGATGGAATCCTGGATCTTCCACCTAACCAAATTTTTTTTTAATTTTATTTTATTTTATTTATTTATGATAGGCACACAGTGAGAGAGAGAGGCAGAGACATAGGCAGAGGGAGAAGCAGGCTCCATGCACTGGGAGCCCGACGTGGGATTCCATCCCAGGTCTCCAGGATCGCGCCCTGGGCCAAAGGCAGGCGCTAAACTGCTGCGCCACCCAGGATCCCCTCCACCTAACCAAATTATTTAATCACTCTGAACCTTCTTCCCCATCTGGCATAATAATAGTACCTTATTTGGGGGGTTATTACAAGGACTAATCAAATAGTATGGTTTAGTCACTTAGAAAAAAACTTTAGCACATAGTAAACCCTATAAAAATGTTTATCAGAAAAATGTTTTTTGACCATTGGACCAATCCAGTACCTGACAAATAGCTATTGTAGTTAAATGGATTAATAATTACAGTGCCTGTGGTTAAACATATTTTAACTGGGCCAAAACTTAAACAGAAAGTTGAATTAACAAGGGTAAAATGCTACTTTTCATTTCTGAGCTCCTTGTTGGAAAAACTTCTTTGGTCTTAGGGAGAGAAGGTGACATCCCTGGTCAAGTCCAAGCCAGAGGCAGGATTCTCTTTGAAATCTGCTAGGAATATTGTGGCTGTTTTCTACCATAGGAGATTCTGGGACTTTCCAGGAAGGAAGGTTCTGTCAGAATTCCACTTAGTCTATTTTATCCACCATAAAACTGAAATAGAGTTGTGAAGAGGCTAACCACTAGCCATTTTCAGTAAGTCTTTCCAGTAAAAATTAACCACCAGATGTATAAATGTAGTGCATCTGCACCTGAATATTCTGTATGTACAAACTTCCACGAAAGATAGAATCAAATGGAATAAGGATGACTATAGTCATCAAAGCCATTGGGAGCTGCTGGTAAGTATTTACCAAGATCCTATCAAATTCTGGCATTTTTGAAAATGTTGATGGGGGAGACCAAAAACACAGAAAAGCAAAATATTTTGTCACAGATTTGCCTTCAAGAAGTCCACCATCTACTTAGATCAAAATCTCCATACATCAAAATGGGGAAAACTTTATAAAGGAATAACAATATATGGGAGGCAGAATAATGGGAAACACCCTCCAGAAATGTTGACAACCTAATTTCAGGACCCCTCGCTATGTTAGGTTACATGGCAAAGGGGAATTAAGGTTGCAGATGTAATTAAATTGCTAATCAGCTGTCCTTAAAATAGGGAGATTACTCTAGATTATTAAGGTGGGTCAATGTAATCACAAGCGTACTTCAAAGGGAAGAAGGAGGCAGACAGTGTTAAAGAGATGTGATGACAGAAAGCAGGCTCACAGAGATACTATTTTGCTGTCTTTGAAATGAAGGAAGGGAACCATGAGCCAAGGAACGCAGGGAGCCTCTAAAAGCTGGAAAAAGTAGAGAAACAGATTCTCCTCAGAGCTTCCAGAAGGAACAAAATCCCATCAACATCTTGATTTTAGCTCCAATGAGACCACTCTTATAGTTCTAGGCTATAGAACTGCAACAGAATAAATGTGAGTTGTTTTCAGCCACTAAGTTTATGATAATTTGTTACAGCAGCTAGAAAGCTGATACAACATATAATAAAACTCGAAGTATTATCCTAAATAAATTAGGAAGGGGAGAGACAACAATGCTGACTAAAGCTATCAGGGAAAGTGTTTTTGAGTGCGAAGGATTTCCGATTGCTCTTTTCATAGTTTAGAGGATGAATGTAAAAAACAAAAGCTCAGTATGGATACATGCTCAATCTATAAAATCATAAAGGGAGTCTGGATTTATTTACTAAATGCCAGTTTACCAGAGCCAAGAAGTACCTCCCTGAAACAAAAAAAGTAGCTTTAGTATAGATGGCTGGACAAACAGCTGGACAGATAGATAGGTTGAGATAAGGGGGGTGGAGAGGACAGAGAGAGAAAGAAAGAAAAGGAAACCGTTATTTATGCAATGTGGGGCCCTTTTATCCGGAGAGGCTGAAAATACAAAAAGATTTAAATTTTTTGGATAAATTCAGGGATGCCAGATTCAAAATGAGGTCAGGGAAAACAAGATGTTTGCAATGAAAGTTGAGCCTCGGTCATACAGAAAATTTGCTTTTCCTCAGCCCGACTTGCAAAATTCTGTCCAAGACAGACCTAGCTTCCAGCGACTTAGAGCCGACACAGTAGGACAATTTCTGTTTCTGATCCCCGGTTTGGGGCTTCCTTGGAGAATAACAAAGCTGACGAAACTGTTCCTCTCCCACCACACTATACCGTGGATGTGTTTTGGTCCAAACAGAGCAAACAGGAAAGGTCCTCATGTGTTCTTTGAGGGAGGAAACTGAAACCTGGCATCTTGGGCAGCTGAGAGCATCTTTCCTACCTGAGGGGGAGGGGGGTCATTCACACCACTGTTCTCTTGCTGCACCCACACATGATTGATTACTCCCCTTCCACAGGTTCTTCTCCCCTTCTCAGACCGTATTCTCTACTTCTTATTGGAGTGCCTTCCTCTGAGCTGCCGAACAGCACTCAGTTCCTCAGGGAGCTACAAGACCGTGATGGATGAGGTGACACCTATAAACTCTGCCGGGCCTTGCTGGTTCTTGCATCCTCCAGATCAGAGGTCCACATGTGCATGGATGGGAGACATGGGATCAGTCTGAACCTGTTGCAGCCCATGAGGCCTGATCAGGGGGCGTTGAGGGGACGGTTTGATGGAAGCATCACTGCAACTGCTCTCACAGTTATGGGATGAGACCCGAAGACCAGACGTTGAGCATTGCTCACCCTTTCAGTGTCCTGGGTTGACATGTGAGAATCGGCTAAAGTCCTGTACATTCACTTAGGTCTTTAAACCAGTAAGATTTAGGAACTAGGTATGGTGGACACCTTCTGATCTAGAATCTGACAGACTCAAAAAATGAGAGCTGAAGCTACCAACTTCATCTGTTTGCTTTCCTGTGTAAATTGTCAGAGTGACTACAAAGTTGGTTGTAACTCATTTCAAACCCAGACATGTACCTGTCATGCTTCATTTTAGAGAGTGATGGACTTAGACATGTTTTAGGTTCCCAGCAACTGTTCAAAAGCAGATAAGAAATATAACCAACACGCACGAGGCTGAAGTAAAATCATTTGACCATCACATTAGCATCATATAAGCCAGGTGGGCCTTTTTTCACCTAAAAAAGTTACTGGACATTTATAAAGTTTGGGGAGTGGAAGGCCTCTCTGACCAACATTGCTAGCTGTTACTCTTTCAGGAGAAAGGCCTTATCAGCACCAAAGGAAAATCTTGGAGTTAATTCAGGAGGCATTTTAAACAGACTGTTTTACCAATTGAAGGCCAAAAGGGCAATAGGAAACAAATGACCATAAAATGAATTTTCTGCTGCTGGAATAAAAAAGCTCCCTAGAAATTAACATCTCTGCCCTGCTGATCCATGGATAGGGATTTCCAGTAATATTCAAAGAACTTTGCTCTTTTATCCCTGCCACACCTCTTGTTCTTTCCAGTGTTTATTTCTATTATCATCCACCAATATATGAGGCAATTTTGTGCATAAGGCCTTTCCTAAAGCTTGGCTCAGTTCTATTAACCTTTATGCGGTAATTTATAGTTAAGATCTAAATGGCACTGGTGCATGTAAATAGTGTCTGTGGGCTCTGCCATCATGAGGAAAGCACCGTGTGTAAGTGGCTCCAACACATTTGCTCAGAACATTATGGAAGGAACTGCTGAGATGTCTGTAGGAAATTATTTAGTGAAATTCTCCAAAAGATGAATATGCTTTGGAACAGACTTTCTGTTGTGTTGAGTCTAATAATTTTCAGGGAAATGTGTGGAATCCAAGTCAATTTCTGAGATGCTCACCTAAAAAGAAAAAAATTTCCAAAGCCAAGAAATTGCAGGGACTTTTAAATTTCCTTGTAATTTGTCATCAAGGATAAGTGGATTTGAGAAAAATTTTCTGTATCTCCAGAGTAAATGCAAGGAAAGTAAAGATATCCTTTGACCAAGTTGATACCATGGAACAAATGTCTTTCCTTTCATTTTCTCTTACCCAAAAGGAGCTTACCTCTGACCATTCTCCAGATCTGCCCATCCAGACTCAAAGCAGGCCCTATAGTATCCTACTGGCCCAGTCAATTCACTGTTCAGAGCTCCCCAGAAACTTGACTGGCTTCATATCTACTTCTATCCATCCATCCATCCATCCATCCATCCATCCATCCAGTCATTAATATTCTACTGATGGCCTGTATTTGTGAGGCCCTATGTAAAATTCTGGGATACAACTGTGGGCAATACAAATATGGCTCTTTCCTTATGGAATTGTAAGTCTCAGCTGGGAAAGACACATTCAAAAGATAATTCCATAAGTAATTATATAATTGCAGTTGGATCAGTGCTCTAGAAGAAAAGTATGGTTCAGTGAGAGAACTTAACAGGAGTTTAGGGATTTCTGGCCTAGTCTGGGTGGGGAAGTGGGGGAGACAAAAAAAAAAAAGCTTCTCAGAGGAAGTAACATTTGTGCTTGATTCTTAAAGGAAGAATAGGAATTCATCAGGCAAATAAAATGTGTAAAGTGTGTAGAAAGATAGGCTGGAGGGAGAAGGGAAGGAGGGCAGGAAAGTGGGAGTTAGAGAATCTAGGTGGCCACATAAGCAAACAGGAAGGCTTTGGTATATAAAGGGCCTGGGTATAGTGAGTGACAAGGGAGAGCAGCTCAATGTGGCTGGAGCATGACCAACAGGGGTGGGGAGCAGGAGATCAGGCCAGATTTTACTCTTGGAAGGGTTTAGAAAGAAATAGTTGGGTCATCTTAGCTTGTTCCCAGAGCAGTCAAAATTCTGAACCTGTGGCCTTCTTGGGGTTCTCAAACTGGTTGTGCCCTAAACCTGTCAGACCTATATCCCTGAGGCCAAGTGAAATGACACTGGCCCAAATCTGCATGTGATGAATAACTAGTCAATCAAGAGCATAAATGCCAAATGCAGTGTGTGGACCTGGTCTGACTTTTAATTTGACTAAGTCAATTGTAATTAAACATTTGGAGGACATTGAGGAAATATAAAGCAGATTAAATATTAGATGACATAAAGAGATTATTGTTCGTTTGTAAGTATAAAAATAGAATTGTGTTTGAGAAAGAGTTATTTTCTCATAGTATTTAAGAGTTAAATATCATGATATCTATGATTTAAATTAATTTCAGCAAAATTTTCAGGAGTTATATATATAAACAACCGACAAGAAACAAACTAAAAGGTTTCCTAAAGATTTTTATATAATCTCAGTAAGAATACATTACAGGATATAGAGAACAATAGGAGCAAAGATGTAATGAGTAAAGCGTAAAGTATGCTTTAGAAGAAGCAAGTGATTCACTTCAGTTGGAGCTCTTGAGTCTGTTAAAAGGAATGCTAAGAAACAAAACCAGAAAAGAGAGCTGGCCCCCATTACAAAGGACCTTGAATGCCAGACAAAAGAGTGATGGCTCTGTGTTGCAGGCACTCAGGGATCACTGAAAGTGTGTGAGCAAGAGAAAAGCATGAATGCAGGAAAAAGAGTAATTATGCCACCAAGCATATGACAGAAGAGCCAAGAAACTTATAATAAATAGTCACTGTGCTCACTTCAAGTGTCAGACATTGTGAGCAAAAGGGTCACAGAGGCTATAGTCCAATGGAGGAATGAAATGTTAAATGACTACACAAGCAAGAGTTGTGAAGGAAAAGTACTGGGTGTTGGGAGAGCTCACAAGGAACCTAATGTAGATGAAGGGATCAGGAATTCACACCTGAAGTGGTAACATCTACTGGGATGTAAAGATGCTCTGAAGTCAAGCGGGGACCAGAAGGAGATAGAGAAGGAAGAGCTGGCCAGGCAGAGGAGCAGGCCAAGCACAGGCTCTATGGCAGATGGGAAAATGGCTCTTGTGACCTTCCAAAAAAGGCCAGTGCTGCACAGCAGAAGGTGGGGGGGAGATTGTGGCTTGACATAGGGAAGCATAAGGCAGGGTTAAGTCACCCACCACCTTAAGCACAGCTGATTGGGTCAGGAGCCAACACCTGACCAAAAGACAGACTCCCCAAAGCTCTCCAGTCCCCTATGAGGTGACCTAGAGTGACACCAGCTATTGACTGCCTGAACTACTTAAAGCTTCTCTCTTGGGAAGTTTGAATATGGGAGACAGGGAGAGAAAGACGCAGAAAGAGAAAAAAGAGAAAAAAGCAAACCAATAGATAAATAGAATACAGTCAAGTGGAAGCACAGAAGCAGACACCTGGGCCAGGTAGCCCATATTAAATATCTTGGCTTTTATCTTAAGAACAAATACTGATGAGGAGTGATAAGAGGAGAGCCTGACCTAGGACCTTAGAAGTAGAAACAAAGAAGTGGGGCGGTTAAAAATAAAAATGTCCACAAATTCTTTGACATTTCTCCCTTAATTCCCTCATGCTAAGTGTGGGCTCTACTTAGTGATTAGCTTCTAACAAATAGAATATTGCAAAACTGATGGTGTATGATATTCAAGATTGGGTATAAAGAGACTACAGCTTTCATCTTAAGTCTCCCCTCGCCCATCCCCTCCCTCTCTCACTCCCCCCCTCTCTCTACCTGTGGGGAGAAGCAAGCTGTCCTGTGGTAAGCAACCCTGTAGAGAGACCCACCAGGTAAGGAACTGAAGTCTCTGGCCAATAGCCAGAAAGGAACAGAGACCTGCTAACAACCACATGGATGGTCTCTGAAGCAGATTCTCTAGCCCTGATCAAGCTTTGAGATGACTACAACCTCAGCTAAAGTCTGCCTACAACTTCATGAGACCAACTAAGCTAAGCCACTCTCAGATTCTTAATCCTCAAGAACTGTGTGAAACAATAAATATGTCATGTTTAAGCTGCTAAACCTCAGCATGATTTATTATGCAGCACTAGATAATGAACATAGAGGAGAATGGATGACACTGGCATTACATGGGTAGAATTGCTAGGACTTTGTAACGATAGCTGTTGGCCATAGGAGAAAAAAAACAAGTAAAACGGATTCTGAACTTTGAGTCTGACTCACTGAGGTCCCATTTTAGAGAAGGGGAAAGAACACTGGAGGAAGAACTTCCAAGGAAAAGAAAGTAATCTCCATTTGAACTCATTGAAAATGAGATGCTGGTGAGATTTTCAGGTGCAAGTGTCCAAGAGATTTGGAAATCTGGAAGGGTGTTAAAGTGGTCATCAGGATAGAGGAGAACCGTGGCAGTGGAGAGCACTTCCATGGAAGGCAAGGAGATAGAGATGAAAGGCAAACCATAAGGAACATATGTGTTTATGAAACTAAAGGAGGAAAAAAAGTAATGCTCAGAAAAAAGGGTGAGGAGCCCAAAGGGAGTCTTGGTAAAGAAAAGGAGTTCAGTAGTGCCAAAAACTGTAAAAAGGAGATCCCTATCTCTAAAAAGTCCTACCTCACATTGTAATTCTGTATACTTGATGTAAGCCAACACTGGCTACATGGATGAAATCAAATTTCAAAGTCCACAGCAGAGAAAATAAGACCTTGAGTTGTAGTGACCCTCCCAAAGCATTTGCCACCATGTAAAGCTCTGCTCAGACCATCTATATGTCATTCTATAATGTCTTTCTCAAACTGCAAGGGAAGGGATGTTTGTGATTATCTCTAAACAACCTGCTCTTCTGACATATGGGGATTTTTCAAGTTGCAAAATATGGAGGCTACTCATTCACCTCAGAGTAAGAGTTTCCAGTGTAGGGAGACTTGGGAGGGTTGAGGAAGCAAAGTAAATGGTTTCCAGAACTATGTGGCAGGCCTCACAGAGAACTAAAATGTTGTTTGAAATAAAACAGCAGTTTCTCCAGCATCTCACCACTCCTGAAGCAACTGCTGCATCCTATTCCTTTCCTGGCAGACTTATTCTACTAACTGATGGTTTTCTATACCTTCTTTCATCACTTGCATTACTGAAGTCATCTTTTGGCTCATAGTTTCTGCTTACTATCTTCTCTTCCCACATCCCTAGTTTTCTGCATGGACACTGGACTACCTGGTTTGTAAATGAGTCTGCTCTTTTCTCTTTCCAGGTCTCTCTGTCTCAAGTTCCGACTTCCCAAGAGAAAGGCTTTGATTGGTTCAGATAATAACCTAGTGCCACTCCCAGCTACCTCGAGGGGGCCTGGAGAGCCTAAAGCAGGCTATCCTTTTGGTCAGGTGTTGGCTCCTGGCTCAACCAGTTGCTGCCACAGTGGTGGGAGAGATGGGCACTAAGTCTAGAGAATTCCCTGTGGCCTCTTTTTCCCAAAAGTAGACCATGGACTTATGAATCTTAATGACCATTGAAGTACAAATCCCCCAGTGAGTTAAAGGTAGAAATGGTTCAAAGTTTCTTCTTCCAAGTATGGATTTATTCCAAACAAGTTTTTATCTTTAATATTAGTTTAATTTAGCAGCAACTACCTATGGTACTAAACCTCAAAGTGGCATCTGCTGGCTACTTACAGAATAAAAACCTAAGGTAGACATAGAAAATACAAGCCTTTAAATACAAGAAGCCTTTAAATTATTTCAGTGAATTCTGCCTAACCTTAGCCAGTTTATTCCTGCTTTTCTTTTTTTTTTTTTTTTTTTTGAGAGACAGAGAGAGCACGTGTGCAAGCCTGGTTGTGGGAGGGGGTACAGAGGGAAAGGGAGAGAGAGAATCTTAAGCAGGTTCCATGCTCAGCACGGAGTCGACACAGGGCTCCATCTCCTGACCCCTGACATCATGACCTGAGCCAAAATCAGGAGTCAGACACAACCCACTGAACCACCCAGGCACTCCTCCTGCTTTTCATTCCTATTCATTCATTCAGCACTACTACTTGGTAGTAGTTTTTCCTAACCTGATAAATTATAAAGACAGTTAATAGAGAAACCTCATCCTTAAGGAGCTGACCTTCAAGGGAGGAGAAAGGAGCTGCATCTTTCTTCTCATCTCTCTTTGGTCTAGTTCAGTTTTCTCTCCCTCCTTCACCTTGTGCATCTTCTAGAAACATGAGTGTTGAAAAAGGAGAGTTGATATCCAGTTCTCCATGTGTCTTTACTACACTTGTCAAGGATTCATAGAAACCCTAAGTGAGGGGCGCCTGGGTGGCTCAGTTGGTTAAGTGTCGGACTCTTGGTTTCCACTCAGGTCATGATCTCAGGGTCTGGGGATGGAGCCCTGTGTTGGGCTCTGCACTCAGCAGGGCCTCTGCTTGAGGATTCAATCTCTCTCTCTCTCTCAATGCATTAATCAGAAAGAAAGGAAAGAAAGAAAGAAAGAAAGAAAGAAAGAAAGAAAGAAAGAAAGAAAGAAAGAAAGAAAGAAAACAGACTCTGGTTCTACCAACAGGTAAAAAGCAAATGTGGCAGGAAGAAAGGGCAGTGGGAGACAGAGTATGTCTTTTTCAAATTTATATGCCTTTATATTGTTCAAATTTTTAGAAGCTTTTTTCCAGAAATAACTTTCTATAACAGAAAAAGGAAAGGTTTTTTTTTTTTTTTTAAAGTTTTTGTCTATAAAGAAGGAAAAGAAATGAGCAGGGATGGGCAACTATGAACAAATGGAGTTGGTAAAATTTTCCATGACCCTACTGGCAAGATTATTTTGGTTTCATTAAAAAAAACAACAACACAAAAAGTCATCTCAAAGGAAGCATTGTGAAGTGAAGGAAGAACATACCATGCTTCAAGTGACTGAAAAAAATTCTTTTGTCCTTTAGATTTGCTGGATGCATGTAGATTGCTTTCTTATCCTTGAAATTCATATGACCGCATTCCTTCTTCACTATAGAAAAGCAAACTGACATGATAAAAAAAAAAAAAACAAGCATTAGATTTTAGAGATAGGCAATGGAAAATCTGGTGGTAAGGGGCCAACAGGGCACGGTTTCTTATATGTGTGAGCTTCCTGTAATGTGGAATGCGTACGTGTGAAATCACCAGTCACTACATTTGCAATAACTTAATAACATGACCGTTCCTCCACCCGTCCTCTTTCCCCATACCGAGTTCCAGTTTCACACTGGGCCACTTACTGTGAAGCTTTACAAAGAAAGAAGGAAGTAAACCCACCAATGAGGCAGCAATGTGTTTCAAATGCCACATTCTTAACTTGATGAAAGTTTCTTTTATCATATTTATTAGTAATGCTATGCAGTTCAGAGTGGATGGCCCAAATCTTGTATTTAATTGTCTCCCTGTGCTGTACCTTTCAAACATATTAATAATTATTTAGAAGACTTTCCCTCACTGGGGCAGAATTAACGGACAAAAGAATCCTAGCCAGGGTCATCATTCTGCCATAGGACTGCACCTGCTCCCTATTCTGACCTAAAAATGAAAGGAAAAAAATATGATATTTAAAAGTGCCCAGGTCCTTTTTTCTGATGCCAGGAAAGGGATGAGAGTTCCTGTTTCTACACTGTGGTTCATGCTAAGGGGTTTCCAAGTGTGTAACACTTAGGGGACTTAGTTCCTAGCTCCCTAAAAGCAAATAGTTCTTCAGGGGTAAGGCAGCAGCTGGCCAGGGGGGCCCGGTAATCCCCAGCAGCACACCAGGGCTAACAGAGGAGATAACTGTGTTTGAGGAAACTGATAGGATCTAGAGAGAAACCAAAGCTTAATACCTTGCCTGTCACTCTTAAAAATTAGGAAACAGCAAAAATAGGCAAATTGCTGCTTGAGGAGTAACTAAGGAGAGAAAAGGAAATTTGGGGCCTACTGCATTTTTCTAAAGCAGCCGTTAGAACTCAAGCTAGGCTTGGTACCGCAGACAGAGGTAGATAGGTCTGCGGAAATGGCTAATTTATAGTAATTCAGAATAAAGCCATACCCTAGAACAGATTCAAAGTGGTATTTTACATGGCTCTCCAATTAGCAAAGTCTGCCAGCTGACCAAATGAAGATGGTATCTGGCTCCCTAAGAGAAAGTAAACCACAAACCTGTAAATATTTTAATTAAAGTAGAATACAGAACTCATTGAATTTAATTTTGAACTTGGGACTATTACCCACTGCTTTAATCTTAGCTCTCACCCTGTTAAACATAAGCAGTAATGAGTCAGAATGCAATGTTTTGCTTTTAAAAAAAAAGCATTTTTCTAAAAGCAGTAACAAAAGTTATGAATGTTGGTTCTACTGCTTACAATTTTGGAAAAATGCTGTTCGTCTGTCCTTTAATTTTATGAGACAATTTTGAAAAACATCAATCAAAGGTCTGCTCTGACTCTCCAGGTGTGAAAACAGGATACCATGGGAAATCCAGATGGTCAAAGTATCAGCAGAGTTTTTATATTTGTGATTGGTAGAGAGAAGGAGGCCTCTGTTTGAAGTACAACAGATGGGAAATGCCAACTTCATCACTAAAAGTGTTATCCTCACTCCCACCCCACAATCTGGAAACAAGCCATGCCATTGTTTAAAGATGGCAGTCCTTTTCTAGATGAGGGGCAACTTACCAGACCCATTTAATCACCTTTACACAACACCTCTTTGGGTCAAGATGTAGCCAACACTATCTCCATTAGTTAATAAAAGGAGTTACTACCAGTCATTAAAAAATAGCAGTCTTATTAGAGATTTTAAATACTGCATGTACATTTTATCATTCTGAAAGGCAATTTGAAAAAAAATTATGGCTGAGTGATTGAGCAACAAAAGTGGTAAACTAATACACGTGTGCCTCTGAGCATGTGCACACCTGAGTACACTTACATTTTTAAGTAGCAGGAAGAATTACATTTTGCATGTTTAAGAGATCTCATTGGCAGCTCAAACACTTCCCCCAGCCTCTTGCCTCAGGCAGGTAGAGGCACTAATATTTCCTTCTGCCTAGAAGCAGAGGGGAGTTACTCAAGGTCCTGTGGCCGATTAAAGAGAAAACGGAGTACAGAGAGTAGGGGTGGGGAGTGAAGGGGCGGGGAGAGGAAGAGAGGGAGAAAAAAAGAGGGACAGAGGGAGAGGGCAGCAGGGCAAGGGAAGGGGCGGAGGAGGAAGGATGTGGTCTCATCCAACATCAGCTTCTATTTAAGTACCTAGCCCAGCAGACCATCCAATCTTAGGAGTTCCTGTCCTCTACTTTGGAGTTCTGGCCTGTTTGTCCCAACTTAGATTATTGCTAAAACAGAGAAAACAACAACCCCACGCAAAAAGCAGGTGCAGTAAAAGAAAACATAAATTTTCCTTTAAAAATATTTGGAATTGAGTCTTTGGAAATGGATGCTATAAATATAAAATCAGCTAATGCTCAAAACTATTTGTAATTTTCCCTTACTTAACTTAATTATTTGTCTCAAAAGGAAACCACAACTATTTGTAAAAATGATGTTTTCTGACCCTTGATTCAGGAATATCTGCCAGAGAACAACTGAGGTATACACAAAGTTAACAAACCCATACACACAGCAGTTGAATGCATTAGGGAGCAGCCTTTGTGTAACCAATTTCAGCTACTTTTCTTTCTAAGGAAAAATCTGAATCACTTTCATTTTAGAGGTTTTTTTTTTAACTCAAATAAAAAAAGAATTAATAGCCTTATTAGATTTAAAAAATCTTACAAATTGACAGAAAGATATACACAACACATGAGAAAAATGTTCAAAGGACATAAATAATTTTTAAATAGCCAATAATCATTTGAAAGGACGTTTAAGGACATTGAGAATCTAAGGAGTCAAAATTCCAAGTATGAGACACCATTTTTCACTTGTCATATTGGAAAAAAATTTAAAATAATATGTAGTATTTGGGAGTGATATAAAAATAAATACAATGGTATGCACTGACAGTATAAATTTCTGAAGGAGTGCTTGTACATGTGTGTGTTTTAAAGCCTTAAAAGAATAAGCATTCTTCAATTTAGCAACTAGATATCTAAAAGTTTATCTAAGAAAGCATCACAGAGATGTACTTAAAATATAGCTATAAGGATACTCATTGGAGAGTTGCCTACATTGTCAAAAACTTGGAGACAGCCTAGATGTCCAACAACAGAGAACTGTTTAATTTCTTTATAAAACATCTATATGATAGTATTTTTTTAATTTTTATTTATTTATGACAGTCACAGAGAGAGAGAGAGAGAGAGAGAGAGAGAGAGAGGCAGAGACATAAGCAGAGGGAGAAGCAGGCTCCATGCAGGAAACTTGACATGGGACTCGATCCTGGGTCTCCAGGATCGCGCCCTGGGCCAAAGGCAGGCGCTAAACCGCTGCGCCACCCAGGGATCCCAAAACATCTATATGATAGAACACTATGCATAAGCAGAAGAAAATTTAACGTTCGTAAAACATTAAGTGAAAAGATTTCAACACTACTATTTCAGTTTTGTATTCACACACCAAAACTAACAGAAAATAAATCATGCTATCAGTGATTATCTCTGCAAATTGAGAATACTGGTGATTTTTACTTGATTCTCATTGTTTACCTATCTTTTTAATAATGTTGTTACTACATTTTTAAAAGAATTATGTCAAGATTTATCCATCTGTCACACGTTTATGTTATTCTAAGAAAAAGGCAATATTCTTACTGATTGAGGCAAAGCTTTGGGGGGACAAACATTTCATTCATTGCTTTAATATTTTATCTCAATTATTTTAACATCAGATTGATATCCCACATCTGTGCAGCACTTTGCATCGTACAATGCACCTTTACCTTTGCACAAGGGTCTTCTAGCGAAGACCTCATCCCAGACAAACAACTAATGATCTATACCTACCATACATAGCACAGGTAACTAAATCTTGCTGAGGTCTTTGCTCCCTCTTAATAGAAATTACACTGTGAAATAGAGACTAGAAAGAGCCTTCTTGTAAAGCCTTAGATCTACGTTGTGTCCCCCTTTCTGACACTGTGGGTCTTCACAGAATTCCCAGCATGACTCATATAAAAGAGAGACAGAGGGATGCCGGGGTGGTTCAGTGGTTGAGCATCTGCCTTTGGCTCAGGTCCTGGAATCGAGTCCCACATCAGGCTCCCTGCAGGGAGCCGGCTTCTCCCTCTGCCTATGTCTCTGCCTCTCTTGTGTGTCTCTTCTGAATAAGTAAATAAAATCTAAAAAAAAAATGTTAAAAAAGAGACAATAAGACATCTGTCTTTCTCCACTGCTGTTCTCATCACATCAAAGATTAACGACCACACAGGAGGTACAAAACCGTGGAAGCCATGGAGACATCTGAATTGATATCTTGTAATGTTCATTTCATTTTCCAGTGACACATAAAATGTTTTCTTCAATGTGACTAATATCTGCATTCAGAGACACCTCAAATGTTGGCTAGTATGTTAGTGATACTGGGAATATTGGAAACGGGAGTCTGGAGTAGTCCGCATGCTCTGCGCTGTTGGGGGCCACTTACCGTCTGCAGGTGAAGCACACTGCTTGTTCTCAGAGGATGGGAAGAGCCAAAGTGTTGAGAAACAAGGGTCAGTACAAGGGTTAAATGAAAGCGAAATCATGCTGACCCAGAAATGCAAATCAATGTGCCTGAGCTCTCTGTAGAACTTGTGCCTGAACACTCTATTCTTTCTCCAGATTACCTAGTGTCCCGAGAGAGGCTCCAGCGATTTAGAAAAAAAGAGGTAAGTGTGGAGGGAGGCATCAGGCAGCAGTGGAATCTAATTTCATTTGAGAAGCATCTCCACAATTTATAGTGGACTTCTCACGGCGGGGGAGCAGTTTTGAAGTTTATTTCCCTTTCTTTATACTGCTTTTACTACCTCTACTAGTCCAAATTCAAAGCTCAAAATCAGAGGTGATTTTAAAACTGTATCTTAATGATTCATAAAAGTAAGGGCATGCAAGTGTAGAGATTTATAATGCTCATCTGCATTTCATTCTACAAAGTTGCAAAGCATGCAGGAAGCTCCCAAATGCTGAGAGAAAGCTTCCTGAGATATAAATTCCAGGTAAATAGCATCATGGTTCTCATCGCTAATGGAATTATGAGGGAGAAAGGGAGGGAAGACAGGGAGGAGAGAAGTAAGGGAAGAGAAGAGAGATGATAAATTAGAGAAGAAAATGGGTGCAGATTTAAAAGAAAAAGAACAGAAACCAAAATCAAAGAGGGACTCATAGGGGGAAGCATGGAACAAAGTAAGGCAAGGATAGATAGCAAAAAATCTTGTAAATGGGGGTCGAGAGCTAAATGGCTCAGGCCTGAACCCAGGCTCCACACCTAATTTCTGGGTGACTTTAAGCAAGTTACTTAACCTCCTGGAGGCTTGCTGAGAGAGCTTAATTGCAAGAATCTATGCAAAGCGCCCGGAGTAATGGGAGTAATGCCGGGGCAGGATGAGTGTTCAAAGATCACAAGCTAACTGGATAGCCCCTTCCGGGCCCAGAGGGAGGAATGAGCCAGACTCCCAACCTGTACCTTCCTCTGTCTCCCCACCTGAGGTCCTTTGATGAGAATGGCCATTTGGGGTCCTGGCCATACACCAAAGACATGGAGTGCTGAGCTTCTGAGTTCAAATCTGTTCTGTTACTTGCCAGCTGTTAGTGTGTTAATTTAGGCAATAAATACTTACCAACTATTTACTCCCTTTAGGTTCTGGGCTAGAATCTAATGAATGAAAACAGACATACCGCACCCTCACACAGCTTACAGGCTCATGGGAGAGCCAGGGAGCAATAAAATAATTAAGCAAGTACAAACAATATTAAAACTATCAAAGAGGGGCACACATGCCATAAAAGTATATATAAGTCTTGAGGAAGACACTGTGGAGCTGAGCTCTATCAGTGGAGTGAGCAACAGCCTAGACTATGAAAGGGACATAGTCCCTTAGTTCATAGAACCATCTAGGCTGAAGGAATAGCTGGAATGGTGGAAGCCCAGAAAATGAGAAGAGACTGGAACAGTCATCTGGAGCCAAACCAGGCAGGGCATGGTGGACCTGGTTAAGGACTTTGGTCTTTACTCTAAAAGAGAATAGAAACATCAGTGGAGGATTTTGATTTTGATTTTGATTTTTAAAGATTTAATTATTATAAATAATATATAACATAATAATTATATTATTAATAATGTAATTATAAAAATAATAAATTATTATTATGAGAGACACAGAGAGAGAGGCAGAGATCAGGCAGACAGAGAAGTTAGGCTCCCTGCTGGGAGCATGATGCAAGATTCAATACTGGGACCCTGTGATCACACCCTGAGCCAAAGGCAGATGCTCAACAACTGAGCCACCCAGGGGTCCCAGTGGAGGATTTTTATTCACGAAAACTACATGATTATACAAGGGTTTTGAGAAGACCACTCAAGCTTTGGTGTGGCAGATAGATTTGAGGAGGGCAAGGTAGACTCCTGAGGTGGCTACTGAACTGTGCGTGGAGAGCAGATGGTGGCTGGGGCTGAAATGGAAGCCATGCAGGGTGTCTACAGATGGGTAGATGTTACATCAGCAGGACTCAAAAGTTGGACATAGAGGGAGGATTCTTCACTGGAGGAAGTGGATGCTAAAATTGTCATTCACTGAGACAGGGAGCGCTGAAGAATGCCAAGTTTGGGGGAGGCTTGTTCCTTGGTTTAGCGTTACATACCTTTTACTTGTGTGACCCCAAGGAAGCCTTTTCCTCTCTCTGCCTTGAAGAGATCCTTGTGAGGATTAAATGAAACCATTTACCTGTAAATGCCTGACACAGAGTAGATGCCCAGTAGCCGGTAACTGTGTTATTAGGATTTTAGACAAGAAATACTGAAGCAACTTTGTCTTGGCCTTCCACAGAGGGCAAGATCCTTTACTTTCAGTCCAGATATCATCTTTCCTGAGAGAGTATCTGACCCACAAATGCAAGATCCTAGAGTAGAATGTCCCATTTGAGCACAAAGTAAATCAGGATTCTTGGATTACACTGGGGAGGAATTCACATTTAATTTATGAGAAGATTCCCCAATCTGCCCTCTTTTCAAAAAGGATTATTATGAGAAGTCAAGTTCTGAGACTTGTACACACATTTTCTTGTTTTCACATCCTGCACAGGGAAATCTACATCTGACTGTCCAATTTATGAACTTTTAGGATAAACATATATGTTTAACAAATGTTTCTTAAGCACTTCCTTTATGTAATGAACTATGGAATACAAAGACAAATAAAACACATTCCTTGTTCTTAATGAGTTTGAGGGCTGGTAGGAGTCACACATACATATTAAAATACCATGAGGGAGTGAATGATGAGAGATAGTGGGGAGCGAAACTCTCAAGTCTGGAAGTAGAAGATCCTAAGTTTCAAACTAGACCCTGGAACATAAGCTCTGCTTTCAAATGCTAGGCTGACCCCATGGTTTTGGTGGTGAAGGGTCCTATTTAAGTTTGGGGTCTGGAAAACCATCAAGATGCATACAGCCTCAACCCCAATAGAACAGAAGATGAAGATACTATCAGGTCTAGATATAATAAACATACAGAGTCAAAAATCATTACTAAACTAAATTTTGGGAAGGTAGAAAGGGAAGATCTGAAGTGCTAAGTCTAAAGAAAAAGAGGATTTGCTAAAAAGCAAGATTTTCCATTAACATTAGAGAACTATTCATACAGACAGAGAGGCGATGGATATAACGTCATGGTTGACACCATGGTTTTGCCTCATAAAAGTAACTTGAAAAAAAATCCACAAAATTCTGCCCAGTGTTAGGTCTGCTAACCACCTTTCAGTGTCAGCTGAGGAACAGCAAACTCAAGGAGCCAGCTCACCCCACATGTTCTGGCACTTTGTAAAATTTCTTCTGAAATTTAAATTAAAACCAGTGCTTCAGTAATGAGCTTTATTTTCATCCACACAGCAATTTAAACATGCCATTTATTTTCTGTCTGCCATGAGACTGGGAAATGAAGCATTATTGAACATAAAGCAAAGCTAATTCTAGGAATTTCCAAAATCAAAGACTATCCCTAGAACATTTTTACATCAAGAAAGCTTGAGAGTGAGTTCTAGAGAGTCCACTTTCTAGATGGTCTTGTCCTCTGAGCACTGAAATGATGAAGGTCTGAACATTCAGTGAATTGCTTGAAATAAGAGTCTAGCCTTTAGTTAATAGTTTCTGTCAGTCTCCTCATTTAATCCCAAACAAGTTATTGGTTTATACCACCCCTTCTAGCAGGCTGGTTGCCATTAAGCAGAAAAAGTAATTCTATTAATGGAAAAATCAGTGTCCAACACATCCTCTAAGACTTGACTCAAATGTCACCTCCATTACTGCCTCCTTGGTCATTATACATGGCTCTTTTAGAGTCTTTGTCACATTGAATGGAAATTGGTTCCAGTGCCCCATCTGTTCTTCTACACTGTGAGCTCCTCAAGGGCAAGGACAGGAGCATATGCATTTTTGTGACATGATACCTGACATATATAGTAGGTATTGTCAGACATGGAGAAAAGCACAGAAGGAAAATTAGGGAGACAAGCGGACCAGGGAAGTAACAGAACTGCATACCTTCCACAGTCATACACAAAGAAAAGGCAATGAGAGCCACCGGAGGTATGGTGACATGTCAGGTTGGCCACTGAAGGAACTGGAGGTCAAGCAAGGACCTGACCGGAAGAGGCTGTCCTTTCTCCCAGCAGCCTATCTCTTCTCTCTGACAGTGATTTTTGCCTTGCGAAATTTCCCCTTGGGTCCAGCTCACAGGTCAAAGGGATGGAGCAACCCCAGAAGCTGTATGTGTTGTCTGAGGCAAGTCCCAGGCTCCCACCCAAGTAATACACATGTGGCTGGTGTTTGAGGTCCTTGCTGGTTTTTGTTTGTTGAGTTTTAATGGAGAGTGGAGAGGAAGGGATCTTAAAGGCAAAGGTGCCTGTGAAATGAACACTGTGGGTTCTACACGTGCTGGGTACTTGAGGAATAAACCTAGTTGCACAACCCACTCAAGATACACCATGAAGTTGCATCACCCCATTATGTAAGCCTTTATCAAGGCAGGAAGGGGGAGGGGATAAAGTCTACAACCAAACAGGAGTGCAGATGAAAAAGAAAAAAGTGACTCTGAAGTTTTCAGCTATAGTGAACATCTGTAATTTGTAGTAGCAATCAGGTTTGATTCACAGAGGTAGCATGTAAACTTGGCCTTGAGCTTCCTAGTAACCAATGCAAAAAGCATTAATCAAATGATCAATGATCGCATAAAAAGTTCATGACATTCATCAGACAGAAAACACAGTTGTTCCAGAAGTGCCAGCTGTTACTCAGTACTTAGAACTGAAAGATGTGGTCACACAAGTGTTTTCATAAAGAGTATCAGGATAACATCCTCATCTACATTTCCTTTAGTGCACAAAATAGCACTTATTAGGCAATCATAATATTCTTTTTTGGAAACCAATGGCATATTGCCACAGTATAGTTCAGTAGAAGCAGCTTTACAAGGAGTCATACCATGTTTCACGTGTTCATCGGACTTAATTGTCCAACTTAACCCAAGACTCTAATCCCATTCTCCCATTAACCAGCTACGCATGTCTCCAAGGGTGAATCATTTGCCTGCCCTGGGTTTGAACTGGATGGTTTCTGAAGTCCAGCTTCAAAGTTCTAGAGGTCTATAAGGTTTATTACTTTGTTTTTCAGAAAAGCATCAAGCTTTCAGTGTCCTTGAAAGTGTGAATCCATCCTTGTAGGTATCTGTACCTGAGTAGCTTATGCTCATAGGAGACGGATATATTTAATATATCTCAAAAACCTCAAACCATGGTAATGTGTCAGAAATTGGGAAAATCCAAAACAAAAAAGGGAGAGACTAAGAATAGGAGTGGAAGAATGACAAACATAATTTTAGCTACTTGAGCATTTAGCTTGAAATCAACCTTCGTTTCTTTAGGAGTACTTTAATAATGATGACAATAACAGTCATAAAATTTGCTCTAAATGAGCCTCTAGTTTCTCATAGGCAGTGGCGGCAGCAGCAGCAAACACTTATTTGGCGCTTCCAACCTACGAGGCCCTATTACAAGCGTGAGATACAATTACTCTTCGAATGCTCACAATAATTCAAAGACGTAGATTTTCCTATCCAATTTCACAAATGAAGAAACTACCACCCTGAGGGGTAGAATAACTTGCTTCAAATCCTGTGACTTGATCCAGCGTTCAAGCCGGCTCAGGATCCAAGGTCTAACCAGCACAGGCACTGCCTCTGGGCCCCTGAGGTCAGAGACTGCTGACTCTCTGACAAATGGCCTCACTCTGTATAAATACTGGATATTAGAGCACCTTCCTCTCAAAATAAGGTTTGGTTGGAAAAAAATATATGTAGGGCTTCTAAGAAAAGCAGCTCCATAAGTGCAGAGAATAATAAAGATTTTAATGATCAATGATTACTACCCGCATAACAATTACTCAAAAAACAATCCTCCAGCTCTCTTGGAAAATTGAAGGTGGTCTCCCCTGTGCTGCCACAGCAGTCAGTGACTCCTCTGGTGAAACTTGAGCAAAGAGACCACCCTAAAAGTCAACAAAGTTGGGATTGTAAGGGGGTGGGTGGGCAGGCTCCCCTGGGGAGCAAGGGAAGGCCCTGGTTCCATTGTTAGATGTGCATCTTCTGGAAAGACCCGGGACCCCAGCCTGTCTTCCTCTTGGGTCACATGACATATTAGTCTTTGCTCTAATATCTCCTCTTCCTTCTAGCTCTTCTCTCCTCCCCTCCCAGCACATACGTGCCTGTTTGGAGATGCAGGAGAGGAATGCATTTGAAGTACCTAGCACCGATCTAACAGATAATCACGTGTAATCACACATCCAGGAATCACGTCTCATACATCTAATTACCTTTCTTCAGAGGATCTCAAAGCACTTTTCAGATAGTAATTAATCACCTCTTCTTAGGTATTTCCTCCTAAGACCTGAAAAGAGAAACACAACAATTATATGTCTTGCTCTCTAAAGAGCTACCAACATTTCTTTTGAAACAACATATGCACACACCCACACACACGTATGCACGTTCAGGGAGAGAGGGAGCCAGAGGAAGAGAGAGGAGGAGAGAGATTTTTTAACAGTGACACAGCAGTGGAATTCTTCACATCCTGTCCTGTGCTCGCAGCAGGGGTGGCACCCATGTCATCTGTATACCATAAGTGTTAATAATGATGTAGTTTTCCTGCACATCATGAATGAAATGGAATCCATTTTCATCTGTGAAATTGCCTGCCTCCTTTTATTCATTCATCTTCTCGAAGCCACCCATACCCTGACTTAGCAAAACCACCCTTGTCTCATCTCCTAGCTCATTTTATAGTCCTGAAGTGCAGTACTTCCTTCCTAAAGAACAGTGTATCTCCAAATTGGGTGAAACAGTTCTTAAAAGTTGGCTACTTTCAAAAATCAATGAAATGTGCTTAGCCCTTTGGTTTCTCTCCTACCTGTCAAAATAAGACCTGGGAGAAACCTGGGAACTGCTGATGTCTCAATATTCACTGTGGCTTCCTTCTAGGAGCCCCACCTCCAAACCTGACATGGCTCCAGTGGCTCAGCCTGGCCTGAGGGGCAGCTCCTTGCCATTTCTGAAAGGAGTATATCATCAGTGACCAAAGGGGACAGCTCCAGGCTGGTGAAGCCCAGATACTGTGAACAGTAACTTCCAGCCCTTTCCAACACAAAGAGGCAGCAGTCGTTGCCTGCCAGCCTCAGAATGAGCCTACTAGCTAGGAGTTTCCTGGCTCTTCAGCAGAGGTTTGTCATGCCTCTCTGGGGCCTGAAGATTGGCCTCCTCAGACAAACAAACATTTGGTTAGTGTGAAGGGTAATCCAAATTATGATTAGAAACAGATTACCCAGCTCAAGACTTATGTTTGGCCAGGAACAAAACCACACACCCAAATCCCTAATCACTTTCCAGGAAGAGGCCTCTCTTCATCTGGGATTGGGAACAACAGCCTTTTCTTGAACTTTCAATCTTTTCACATATTTCTAGATCCCTGTGCTTCTCCTTGAGGCACCAGCCTGGAAGTAGCCTCCAGCCAACCCCAGAGTGTTTGAGCATACTCTGCTGCCAACGTGGCCAGGGTATGCGTGCAAAGCATGGTCACTAGCAATTGGAGGATCCAGAAAAGTTGATTTCTAATTTTCTAATCACCAGGATTTGGAATAAGAGATGAAATGAAATCATCTCAGAAAGTTAGCCGGCAATTTTTACCCTCTCCCTGCTATGAGTATATGAGTACCACCCGTAACTATCTATCTATCATCTATCTATCTATCTATCTATCTATCTATCTATCTATCTATGTCTGTCTCTCTCTCCCTATCCTATCTCCCCTTCCCTTCCTCTCTCTCTGTCTCTCTGTCTCTCTCTCTCTCTCTCACACACACACACACACTCATCTTGGCAGCAGCTGTAGCCAGACAGTATCTTCATCCTGGATGCCTTCTTGATTCCCAACACACAGCTGCTAGGTTGGCCCTCACTCACCCTCTCCAGCTGTTGTTTGCAGAATTAGAAGCTGGACAACTGAGGGAAAAGAGGCAAAACTGTGCTAAGTGAAGGAGGATAAGACTAATGTACTCCTTTCTTGGAATCTCAAAGATCCAAGGACTGTGTTGGGGGGATCAGGACTAGCCATCAAGGCACCAGAAAACATCCTCCACCTGCCCTCACCCATGCAACTGGAATCCCAGGCCTTTCTTTAGGTGACTGAGGAAGTGAAACAATTTGCTATTCCAACTACTACCCCTGTGATAACAACTCCCAAGTCTTCATCTTCAGCCCTCACTACATTCTTGAGCTCCACATCTGAATTTCCAGGATCATATCTAGACAGATATCCTGCCAGCCCCTCAAATGCAACATGATCTGTTGTGAAGGCCCCCATTCCCAGCCTAGCAGACACTTGCTCCTCAGTTCCTCTTCTCAGTGGCGTCCTCCCCCACCCCTGACCCCAGTATACATGGGCTTGAAACCTTGAACTTGAAACCTTCACAGCCTTCTTCTCTACTCCTACATCATTCTATCTCTCCAATCTGCCCTCTTATTTTCATTTCTATGGAAATGATTCTCTCTCACCAAAATTACTGTATTGCTCTGCCTTATTTTAATCCTTCACCTAGACTTTTTTTCCTAAATAGTCCAAAGTTTGCCCCCTGCTTCTAAAACGTCAATGCTCTCCTTGATCTATGATGTTTCTAAACAAGTTTTTCAAGGACTGCCATAGCATACCCACCACTCCACTTTTTTCTTCTCATCTGTCCTTGGATCCCTTCCTATCTTCCAGCCATTACAAATTACTTGTCTCCCTGGAGCATGGCAAATACACCTTGCTGTTGTTCATGCTACTTCACCCCTTTCTCAGTGATTAACCCTGAGTCCCGGACCAAATGCTGCCTCCTCACCCAGAAAACCTGTTTCGTCTTCATCCCCATGATACTTTTTTTTTTTTAGAGTAGTTCACATTTCATATATACATCTTATGCCTTTGCCAGTCAATTCCCCTCATGCTATATATGAGAATACTGAGACATGATATCTTCATCGACTACTTAGCTGCTCAGGAAATAGTTGTGGATTAAAACCAATTCCTAGAAAGAATAGGCCAGTTCAACAAGTGGAACCAAAATAAGATTAATTGGGGGGGGGGCAGCATTGAAGGGGAAAATGTATTGGAAGAGGAATATATACGGGTGTTGCAGGTGGGGAAAGGCAAAGGCAGACCACCCCCTTACTTTCCAGTGAGGAAAAGGGAGGAAGTCCACCTCATCCCACATCTCCAGTTCCCTCAGGGATGCACAGCCTTCACCTATGGCAAGAACCTGATTAAGCAACGTCCCAATGACTCTCCTGTAACAGAGAACAAACTCAACACTGCCTTGGGGTTAAGAGTTAAGAAACCAACCCCCGGAATGAGCTCACTGGGCCAAGCACACACCAGGGAGCCTTTTCCCAGAGATTCCTTCAATGTACTAACTCGACACTAAATCTTCCCTCGGTGCTGTTGCTGATCACATATTTAAACTGCGGTTCCTCTACTTGAAATGTTGTTAAAGAAAAAGCCTCAGGGGACTGTTGATGAGTAATTACAAGGAAAGCAGGCATCCCCAGTCGAAAGTTTCTTTGAAAACTCTCAGCCCTGTGCAAATGTCTAGAAAAGCTGAAAAACTGAGGAAGACAAGGAATCGTTATTATTTAAATTCATTCAAATCTTATTTGTGGATCGCCTACCCTACTCACGGAAGCCACTGGATCTACCTGTCACACCTCACACCAGGTAGACACAGTCATCTTCCTTTTAGAAGCGAGAAAGCTGAGCTTCAGGAGCATGTGTGTGAGTTGACTTTGTCTCTTAACTAGCTTAAGTCTTTCTGAGGAAAGTCCAGGTACAGCCAATCCTGTTGTATCTTCCTCAGTGCCAGAGAATAGTGTGTGTCCAATAAGACTTGCTGAGCCTCAAAACCAAGGTTTCCTGCCCTTTTGTAGAAGCCATACCTTTGGTCATCTCCGTCCTCCCTATCAACCAGATGTCATCCCCTCTCACCTCGCAACTGCCACTTGGCCGCTGGGAGAAAGAGCCCCTCAGACTTGGCCCTGGGCGGGGCAGGAAGCCACAGGAGCAGTGCCCCCAGCTGCCCCTGGAGGCCTCGCCCGCAGCCAGGCCACGCCTCCCACGGTGTTCCCAGCCAATCAGGGAAGGTGGCGGGGTTTGGGATGCTGCTCCTGGGAGACCCGCACTCCTCCAGGGTTCAGCTTTGGCTGGCTGGCCTCTGGAACTTTCCCTAGGCTGCGCCAAGATGCATGTGATGGTGCTCCCCACCTTCCTGTCTTCCCTTCTTCACTCCAGGATTAGACTTGCATCACACTCTGATGACTCTCCCGGCTTTCCCCTCTCCTGATTTTTTTTCCCAAATGGCTTCCCCCGAACAAAATCTTGGCACAGTTAATCCTGTGTTGATGTCTGATTCTTGGAGGACTATTAACACATTCCAGTTTTTTGCTCTAATAGATTGCCTATAATCTTTGTTCCCTTCAGAGTATTTAGTAGGCAACGATTGTGTGCTGGGAGTACGATGGTTAACCACAAAAGTATTATTTAAGCCCTTTAGGAGCTGGTGAAGAAATCAAATAATTTCAAAAATTTAAGGCAGAAGGAGCTATGAGAGCTGAGACGGGGAATTTGATGTAATCTTTAGGACTGTGAGAGAATCCCCTGAAGAGAAGGAGCGGTTTCAGATGAGACCTGAAAGATGAGGAGTTAACCGGCAATGGTGGGGAGTAGTTCAGGCTGATGGAACAGAAGGTGCAAAGGCTCTGAGGTGGTAGGAAGCTCAACAAACAAAAGGACACAAAGGCAAGGAATGCAAAGCAATGAGACTGAAGAGAAAGGCAGGGCCCATCTCAGACAGCCTTGTGGGCCACCTTGGAAATTTAAGATTATTTATCTTTCAAGACTATGGTTCTTTGAAAGCAAGTACCCTGCAATAGCCCTCTTTGCTTGGCCTAGTATAATGGCTGGCACAGAGTATATGCTCACTAAATATTTATTGAATCAAAGTACTAGAAATCAATAAGGAAATTACTTGATTTTTTCATTATTATCCCTAATATCAAAGATGTAGCAAATCAGGACAAAGTATCAACCAGGTAGAGGCTTCTGTGCCCCACCGGCTATAAAACTAATGATAACAATGAGGATGATCATTCTCAGGCATTGATTCAATCCTTGGAGATGTGTAAACAGAGAGACAGCATAGCAGTGGGCACTGTAGCGGGTAGGAACATGCCCTGGACCAGACTGCCTGGTTCAAATACTGGCATTACCACCTCGCTCCTGAGTGGCCTTGAGGATGCTACTTAACATCACCATGTCTCAGGGTCCTCATGTGTAAGGTAGAGCTGATCCTCTACCTGCACCGGAGTACTGGCAGGAAGACTGTGGGGAAATCACTATGTGAGGCTTCCTTAGCAAGCTGCCTGGGGCATAACATGTGTTCAATAAATGGTACCAATTGTTAGTATTCAAACATGGTTCTCTCCATCGAGATAAGAGAACATTAGCAGGGAGATTTCCCAAACCAGGATGAATTGTCATGAACCATATGTCATCAGAACTGCGTGGGATCACTTATGATGCAAGAGACCAACTTTGGGGACCAGCTGGGTGGGTTACAAAGCCTGGGGCCTGGCCAAGAGACCATGCCCAGACATGCACTCTATACACTTGGATTCTGAAACCCATACTGATACTTATGTATAGATCTGCACATCAGAGCAGGCAGTGAACCACTCCCATCTAGAGATATGCAGTACCCTCCCCAGGCGGGCAGCAGCTGGGGAAAGGACATGTTGCTTCTAGGTTTTCTGTCCTGGAGGACAGAGGCTGTGCCTTTTGGATTCATTTCAGAACATCAAAATGAAGCACTGTGAGCAGACCTAGCTCAGTTCCTGCCTTTTGGATTTGTTTTTCCATGTTGGACATTGCAGTTAGAGCCCCAGCTTAGAAGAAAATGCCTATGGAGTCAAAAAGGATGAAAGGGGAAAAACACCTGGCTCCTTCCCCAAGTGCTGTGTCCCAGCTGGCTCCGGCTGCCTTGGAATGGGGCAGGGTGGTTGGGATGTAATTGCCCAGGCAGAGATATGAGGTATGCAGGCCTACGTGCGCTGCTGCACACACCACCAGATTGGGAGGGACTCTGTTTAGCGAGTGTCCATCTGATAACAACCTGAACCCTTAAGATGCCAGTTGCCAGCCAAGCTGGACATGTCCGTACAGTGGCACCCAGAGGTCCAGGAGACAGAACAAAGGACCTGTTATTGACTCAGTCCTGTGTTAGCACGTCATCCTCACCAAAACAAGTCTTGAGCCAGGCTGGCATAGAGGCTGTATCCAGGAATTCCAGAATCTAGAACAGAGATTGTCAAATTCTAATGGACTCTCTGATGGCAATTTCAATGCTAGTCATCGAACCTGAGTTATCTTGCTAGGATTTGGTACTTGGGTTCCTCTCCCTAAGAGTATTCTTTTCTACACTTCCCATTGTCACAAGGATCCATGGTGCTGGCTCTCTTGGGGCCCTCTTCTTTAGGGCACAGCATCCCCCAAGACCTGAAACCTTCCTTCCCCCCATTTCACTAGGATATAATAATATTAATTATGGCCAACACGTTTACTACTTACATTGACCACTTACTGCTTTAAGTGATTTACATAAATCTTAACTCATTTACTTATCGCAGCAACCCTATGAGATGTGCTCAGTTATTTTTCCACTTAATAGATGGGTAAACTGAGGCACCAAGAGGTGAAATAATTTACCCAAACACATGTAGCTAGTGAAGTGGAAACGCCAGGAAGCAAGTGCAGGTACTCTGGATCCAGCATCTCTGCTCTTACCCATCATGCTATCTTTCCTCTCTATCTGTGACCAATTTCTTCCTGATTACAAAATTTTAAAGGCATCATATTCCTAGGTCTGTTTTTTCAGAAGGAACTGCACTTTGGTACAGAGCTAGGATTTTCTAACTTCCTATTTTGTGTATAGTAGAATAGGGAAATGTTTCTAAATTAGGAGAGGCTAGGAAGGAAGCTATATTGTTCAAGAACTTGATTAATTAATCATATTAATCACAATATGAATATTGATTCATATTAATCACAATATGAATATTGAGAACTCTGGTATTTTTAGCCAAGTGAGTACTTGGGAAAAAGTATCTCTCTGTGTACACAAGCTCTGCCTTGGAGATCCTGGCATAAGAGAGACATACTCAGCCCAGTGGAGGAACGGGGTGCATAGTTAGGATAAGCTGCTGCTGACTCCTGGTTTTGTTTTGTTTGGATTTTATTTATTTATTCATGAGAGACACAGAGAGAGAGAGGCAGAGACATAGGCAGAGGGAGAAGCAGGCTCCCTGCAGGGAGCCTGCTGCGGGACTCGATCCCAGGATCCCGGGATCATGACCTGAGCCAAAGGCAGATGCTCAACCACTGAGCCATGCAGGTGCCCTGACTCCTGGTTTGTTTACAGCACTGCCTCCTCACACGGAGAAATTACAACCTTGCATATCTAAGCTCTGGACCCAAATTGGTGAGCCATTCCCAGGGAATTTGTCCCAGAAGGAACTCCTTGCAGCCATGGAAATGAAGGAAGAAAGGGAATGTTACTAAGCATATACTCAGCTAGGATTTAATGCTCACAGAGAGTGTAGGATGTAGTTGTTATCTTCCCCGTTTAGTGGCCCAGAGGTGTCATATATTCAACTAATGTAAAGCCCAGAACTCAAACCCCATTCCCAAGGAGGGAAGGACTCAGTGCCAGTCCAAGCCCCACTCTCCCTGGAGCTTTCCCTGAGTCCTCAGACCCACATCCGTCCCTCTTTCTTGAAACACCTGTATTACTTTGCCACAATCCAATGGTTACCAACATTGTTTCCTCCTGGGCCAATCTTGTAAGCCAAACAGATGATAACTTTTAGGGGGCAGTGGCTGTGGGTTGAGTATTTCAGGGCAGGAAACTGGGAGAGGTAAAGACCTAGAACCACAGCCTGGTCTCCCTGATCAAGGGAGTTGCCAGCTTGGCTTCATAAATTATATCACATTATCTGGTAACAGCCTTCATGTTACTCCTGCCCTCCTTTGTCATTCCCTTTAAAACTCCTTGCAGTTGGGTCCAGACATTCCAAAGCATCCCTCAAAGTAAGTAACCTATGACTGCATTGTCACTCACTTGGGTTTGGCGCAAGAGGAATAGATAGCCAAGTTTTCAGTCCTGCTTCTGCTTTCCAATAGCCCACCATCCTGCAAGCTCCTCTTCCGGGCATGGTGCCAACTAACATGAGACCCAAGGTCTAATCTCAGCTTTCCCTGAACCCCAACACTGCAGACTAGAAATAATGCATTGCCACACTGCGGGCACACTCAGACATGCCTGTGTCACCACCAAGTCAACGCCAACATACATTTCAGGAGAATTTACAAGGCAGAAAGCACCCTCTAATTTAACAAAAAAGCAAGAGGGCTGGGTGTTTCCTTTCTTTCCCAAAGCTAAGACACAAAAGCTTTCCTCATATTAAAGAGCCGGAACCCACCCAACCTGATTCTCTCCTCTCAATCAACAACAGGGACAAGGGCATACTGAGTCACGTAAAGAGGCAGCAAGAGGAAGCTGTCATCTCTGTCCTACCACCTCTCCAGGGTATGGAATGGCAAGGGGTTGTCAGCTGACTGCTTCCAAGACAAGCGGGGTGGTAGTCTGTTTCATGTCCCCTGGCAACTTGAATCCCACCTCACATCATGACTTACTACAAAAACAGAGCAGGGACAGCAGAGACAGCTCTAAAATAGGATGGTAAAGACTTCAAGTATAGGTCCTTCTTGATGCCTCTCAGCTACTTGGACCTCCCCATTTTAAGACAGAAAAAGTAGGCCATTTTACACTCAGCCCTTTTCTGAGCCCAACTCGTCTCATTAAAACTTTTCTGTCCAGTGTGCTATTCCCTCTCTGCCTTTTACAGGGATGGTTTCCCCACTCTGACTCCAGAAAAATATGTTGGTGTATTTGCATCTATTGCACGGCAATGATTGCCACCTTCCTACCTCCTCCTCCCGGGTTATAGAAGCATCTTAAATGTAGAAAATTCCCTTAAGTCGGACTCACACTTTCAGCTCATTCCAGACTAGTAAAGTATGAGCTATGGTTCTCCTCAAATCCTTACTTCTCAGCTACTTCCTCCACCTGCCCCTAAGATCTATCGTGAAGGATCCATTTGCCTAAGGCAGGAGTTCCAGGTGATAATCATAGGTTTTCCTGTCCCTCCTCTGATTGTAGTCCCCTCCAATTTCGTCTCAACTGTGGTTATTCTTGGTGTAATGCTTCCCCAGGGATGTGTGTGCAGTTTGGTTGAGGAGAAGGAACTAGAGACAAAGAGTGACTCCTTGCCCTCCTCCTCCCTGGCACTGTCCACATCCCTCCATAGCTCATCTACCGTGTTTTTGGAAGGAAGGTGCCCATAACTGTCCTTCAGAAGTCATGGAACTAGCTGTGCTTCTCAAAAGATGTGTAGTGAAGAGCCAGTTCATTTGTTTTGTAATTTCCAATCCATTATGAACTCCAACTTTTATAAAATAAAAATAAGTTACTAAAAAAGAGTTTAAAAGACATGCAAAATATAAGTCCAACTTTTTTGTTATTAGATCCAACAGTTATAAAATTATACTAGCATGTTGTTATAAACGCTTCTAAACACTTGCTCTCAATTTCTCACCTTATTCCCAGGCCAGCACAGGTGTGAGTAGCCCCGCTCTAACATGAGGCCTTTGCTGCTTACTTAACCAAGGAAACCCTGAACCTCTTGTCTATGCAAGATGGGAGAACAGCCAACATCTCAGCAGGTCAGCGATGCCCCCATCTGTATGTTCCAGGGGCTCATTTCCAATTCTTCCCCTGGGGTTCCAGAAATATCTCTAACATTAGAATAATGTTGACTTCCTTCGGAGGGGATCTGCCTGCACTTCTCGCTGCTAATCTGGACCTACCTAACCCTAAAGCACATTGGAGAGCAATGAGGAAACCACATGGGAAGGGACAGGCAAACACTGGCAAGTCACTGTCCCAGACCATCCTGTGTAGAACCGATGGGTATTTGAAAAGTATCCTCAAGACATGTGAAGGGTCTGAGAATTGTCATCATTGGGGCTGGTAAGTCATGGCCCACCCAGGCTTGCAGTAACGCAAGTGCCAGCTACACAATCAGCTGCTGTTTATTCAAAAACCTGTCACTGGAGCCAGGAGTGGGTGGGGGCAGTCCCCAAATGGCTATAGACAGAAGAGGGTAAGCTTCTCTGCAACATTCAGGAGGGCCTGGGAATTCAGTGGGAGGAAATGGTGACCCAGTTTAAATACTTTCTTTACTTCCAGAAGAAGCAAAGAAATCTCAGTGTCTGCTATAATGAAGGACTGATTGCATGTGAGGAATAAAATTGAGTGTGATCACCTTTTAGTAGGAGGAAGCTGGAAAGTGAGGTAGGAAGTATAGGATGGGGAATAGGAGTCTATTTCCTTGCAATAATTTTAAAAACAGCTTTATTGGTATGTAACTGACATACAATATAATTTGCATATTTACAATGTACAACTCAACGAGCTTTAACATACATGTACACTTGTGAAACCATTACCACAATCATAAAAATGAATATTGCCATCACAACTCAAAGTTTTCTGGTGCCCTTTTAGAACCCCTGCCTCCTACTTCTTCCTTCCTTTCCTGCCTATAAGTCAAGCACTTTCTATTACTACAGATTAGTTTGCATTTTCTAGAATTTTTGTATAAGTGGAATCATACAATATGTACTGTTGCTCTGATTTCTTTCATTCAGCAAAATTATTTTGAGACTCATTCAGGTCGTTGTATCTATCATGTTGTTCATTCTTTTTTTACTGCTGGATAGTCTTCCACTGAGAAGCAATTTTACATTGCAAGCAAGGTTAGCCCATGACTAAGATTTTGAGGCATTAAGGGGAATTTATGAAGATTTGGGCTTTCCCTTAGAGTGGAGTTTGTGGCTCCTATCTTGGAGAATAACAAAATTTTGCTTCAAAATTAAGGAGAATAACAAAGAAAAATCAGGCACTGAAGACTCTTAAATGATAAAAAGGATTTTGTACTATCCAGGGTTTCTGGGCTGTGAAGCATAAGAAGCAAGAACAGGAGAAACCAGGGACCATCATTCCTACCCAAGATACTTCTCAGCTTTTCTGACTTTCAAT
The DNA here is from genome assembly GCF_003254725.2 of Canis lupus dingo. NCBI lineage: Eukaryota > Metazoa > Chordata > Mammalia > Carnivora > Canidae > Canis > Canis lupus. The sequence continues at coordinate 12,998,872 of NC_064250.1, forward strand.
TTCTAATTCAGTTTGTTTCTTCTCTTGTTATAGGAAATACTCTGGTGAGGATATTCCCAACATAGATGTGGTTTTTTTTCTTTTGGAGTCACCAAAAAAGGAAGTCTATTCTGCAATCACAAGTAGAGTTACCCTTCATTCACTCACTGAACGTTTCTTAGGTGTCTTCTGTATACTGGGCATCATACTGAGGATACAGAATCATGGCAAAGACTTATAAATATACTTAGCTCCTGCTTTCACAGAGTTGTAGGGTGTGCAGGCTTCACAGCTGGTTATTTTACAACAAATTCCTTCACGATAAACGAGACATCAGAGATGGCAAACAGGTCAACCTGGTGGTTGGGGCCAACCCGTTACCATCATAGAGACTAGAAGACGTGATTGAATGTGAATATGGTGGCAAAGGAAGAGTTCTGGTTCATAAATTGTCAGGAAGCACAGTGTTACATCGACAGTGACAGAGAATGCAACCCCAACTCCCCCATATAGGGTAGTGAGGAAGATGGGAAGATTTAGGGAGCATATGGAATGTCTCTTGTCCCCCCAAAATGTGTTTTGGACATGCATATTATTGTTTGTCCTACCAAAAAGTAGAGAATCTATTTTTCTAAATAGGTGACAGTATTCTAATAGAAATTATCATTAAAAAGTCAACCAGTATTTACTCCCAATCCTTCTGTCATAGAGTTACAGTAAAAGAACACAAATGGAAAGTAGCAGGATACAGAACTGAACGAATAAGATGATGATTACAACAAAACAAATAATCAACCTATTCCTTGGAATGGAAGGGTCTAGTGAGGAAATGTCCAAAGAAAACATCAAAAAAGTTTTAAACAACAACAACAACACTTATTTGGTCTTCTTCAGGTTCCCTTTTGCTAATATTTTGCTATTAAAATTTTGAAGAACTACTTTGAAACACACTCTTCATGGAAAGTCATGGGTTCTCAGCCAAAGGAAACCAAAGTCAACCATCTGAACTTGTCTGTAGTCCAGAGAGAACCCTGGCCATGGAGGGACTTCGGGGAAACCAGTGACAGAGAAGTGGTGAGACCTCGTGGAAGGGTGTTTGCCAGCCTGAGGCTCCACCCTGAGGTACAGGGAGTGAAGAGGAGGTGCAGTTGGAAATGGGACTACAGTGTAACTGGAGAGCAGTGCGGAGGCAGGCGTGAGTATACAGACAGCCTCTGAAGGGCCAGAACCAATGAGGCCAGGACCTGACTGGGTGACCATGAGAGAGTCACTTTATTGGGCTTCACGAACCTTGCCTATAGAAGGAAAGGCAAGACCGGACAATCTCTAAGCAACTTTCTAACTCTAAACATATGGGAATCTGAATTGTATGATTCATTTCAACATTTAGCCATTGAAGACCCTGGCTGTACCTGAAGCACTGTAGGTCAACAACCACAAACATCCTCCTTGATTTAGCTCATGTCAATTAAAAACAATTGAATACCTGTTACTAAATGTATAGTGGTATATATTTTCCAGAAAAGGGGTTCTGCAAAAGCAGTCCCTGATTAGAGCAAGGGCTAACAGAGCAAATCTACCTCTTTCACAATGTGACAGTCCATCTGGTTAGGGACAGAGGAAGAGGGATTTTCCAGGAGTTATGGAATGGAAACTGACCCATAGCTCAATGGGGAGATGCCAAGGCATCAAGAACAGGCCTGCTGCCTTCATGGGGACTGCTGTTGGAAGAGGTGGTCCCAATTTACTCCCAGAGCTGTCTCCACTTACCACTCTTGACTGAAGTTAGAGGTAAGTTGTCTGTTGGTGAGGAATGTGAAAACTCACGCACAGAGGGGTGGAGCAGGAAGCTGAGGGAAGGTCAGAGAGAAAACAAAGGGGTTTCCTGTGATGAGTCACTGCCTTCTGGGAAACAATTTCAGAAGCCACTACGACATCCCCAGCACCTGTCCAAAACTAGTATTTATGCCGAAATAAAATGTGGCAAACGAAGCACCGAACCACATCTGAGAGCCCATAGGCCACGTACAAAGCAGAAATCTGGGAAAGAGCCAGGCCAGACCAGACACATGTGACAATTTGCACATCATCTGCCAGAATCTCCCCAAGCTGGGAGACTGTGGGTGGGCTGAAGACTTTCAGTTAAAGTTCTCCTTTTCTTTAAATGGAGCAAACTCTATACTGATCTTTCATTTGATAGTTTCAGCTTAGATTTTCATATACAGGTTTTTTCTTTTGTTTTTTCTTCCTATTGCCTTGTAGGATGAAGGTCAATGAAAATCAAAACTTTTAACTGTAAAAATCTTGAGTAATCTAGAAAGAAAACAAATTTGACTATAATTCTGGGAAAAGGATTTGCTGGATTCCATATGGGATGAATTTCTCTTCTTCGTTTATGCTGAACTGAAAACAAAACCAACATTTTTTCCTCAATCATTAAAAGGGTGAGGTTTATATGTAGTAGGGTAAAAAGCATATAGACAGTCTCGGGCCACTCTTGGATAGTATATATAATAAAACTAAGAGTAAACCAAGGCATAAGAAGACATAAGGCCTAGAACTAGGGGATCCAACTCAAGAGATAGAGGAAAGTTCCAGGGTGATGGTGAGGAAAACATGGAGCAGTCCTGGAGAGCCACCAGTCCTGATGGGGGTGGGGGTACAGGAGCCTCAAGGAGGGCTTTCTCTCTCAAGAAAAAAAATAATAATGTTTGCACATAGATCAAGATGTGATTAACAGTTATGAAAAAAAAAGCTCTGTATAGATAGCCAAGCAACTAAGCAGATTAAAACAAAAATAAATCAAGTATTAACTCCAGGAGCAAAGGGTTAGATAAAATAGGAAGAATAATCCTAGTATAATATATGGCTCAGCCCTAATGATACTTATATACTTATAAAAATGTGATCACTGAATATTCATTTAATCTATATTACCAAACAGTGTTAAGAACATATTTGGAGAAAGGGAGGAAGAGAAGAGTGAGAGACATGAAGGACACAAATGTAAGAAACCAAATCATTATCTTACACAGTGGAAGTCAATGTGTAATATCTAAACCCAAAAAACTAAAAATAGCATTATAAGCTTGTTATTAAGAAAGTTTTAAGATTTAGAAGTAGTAGTCTCTAGGGTAGAATCAAGTGGGGGTAGGATGAACACAGCCAATATTCTTGACGTAAGAGTTGTAGTACTCTTTTGACTTTTTCAATTACATATATTACTTCAGTTAAAAAAACTTTTTTAAAAAAAAAGACTTCAGGGTTTTTTGTTTTGTTTTGTTTTTGTTTTTAGATTTTTATGTATTTATTCATGATAGAGAGGGGTGAGGGGCAGAGACACAGGCAGAGGGAGAAGCAGGCTCCACACCGGGAGCCCAATGCAGGACTCAATCCCAGGACTCCAGGATCACACCCTGGACCAAAGGCAGGTGCCAAACCACTGAACCACCCAGGGATCCCCCAACTTCAGTTATTTTTTATTTGAGAGAGACACAGAGTAGAGCGAGAGAGAGAAGCAGACTCCCTGATGAGCATAGAGCCTGAGCCCAACATCGGTCTCCATAACCCTGGGATCATGACCTGAGCCGAAGGCGGACACTTAACTGACTGAGCCACCCCGGTGCCCTCGCAGAAAAAACTTTTAAGAGTTTAGTCTAGGGGTGCCTGGGTGGCTCAGTCAGTTAAGCATCCAAATCTTGGTTTTGGCTCAGGTCATGATCTCAGGGTCCTGGGATTAAGCCCTGTGTGGGGCTCTGTGCTCAGTGCAGAGTTGGCTTGTCCCTCTTCCTCTCCTCTCTCTATCTCTAAAATATTTTATTTTTTTAAATAGTTTGGTCTGAAGGCTCTTTTCTTCCCCCTCTTTGGATCAATGCAGAAAAAGGGAAAAAAGAAAAAAGCATGTTATAGAAATTATTAGTATGAGACCATATTAATAATGATATCTATTGTGTGCATAGAAAAAAATGCAAAATGACACACATCAAGGTGTTAACAGTGATCATCTCTAAGTGGTAGAACGACAATTTTTCTTCTTTTTAAATTTTATTTTATCTATATTTTATTCTATCTTAATATATTTAATAACATTTAACAAGGATCATATATTGCCTCCATAAAGAAGAAAAACTAATAAAACCTTTAAAATTAAAAAGAGAAAGAAAAGAAGAAGAATGGAACAAAGGAGCCAGGGGAGTAGGTTTGAGTTCAGAAATCAGGCCCTACTTCTTCCTAGGTTTTTCTAACATTAGGCATGTTTTTATCCTTTTGGGGCTTTAGATTCCTCAGTTGTAAAATGGGGATCCTGTTATCTGCTCTGTCTCCCTAGAGAGGTTATTGCAAAAAGTGCGCAAAGCTGCCCAGTTGCAAAGCATGTGTTAAACAATAGACGTGGTAAGGGCCATAGGAAGAACATGCATAATAAGGAACTCTTTGTACTTCACGCAATTTTTGATGGCATCACTGCCCCCGTTTCCTAGAGATGTGCATTCACTCAGAGCTTCCTCAGCCCGACTCAGGGAAATCCCTAGGAAGCTCCTTTCTGAAAGGAGCTAGAGGATGAAATTCAAAGACACCTTCTTTGGGCTCTTCCTCCTTCCTTTACCTTCAGGGGAAGCCTTGCTAAATCAGATCCTCTCTCCCCACCCGTATTCAGAAACCTTCCATTTTCCAGAATGCACTGAGTTGCCCCTCATTCCCCATTGGGCCCATTCCCCCAACCACTCCCACTCCTGTTCCCACCTGGACCCATCCTAGCTGGACACTGCCACACTGGCATTTTGCACAGGGCCTCAGAGACAGCCTCAAAGGCATGTTCCTCCTAAGATCTCTACCAGGATAAGACATCTTAGTCCTGAAGACATTCCCCTCAGAACTGGGTTGCTTTGAATGGCCCAGGACCAGGATCCAGACTACAAGGGTGGAGGTGAGTATATTTAACAATTCATTTCTATCCAAAGCCTTGGAAGTCAGGCAGTAGCCCTCCAGACAAACTGTAAGGCCTGAACCACCAACCTGTGCTCTGACTTGATGTTGACCATCAAATCCGTTTGCCCTGCATTGACACCAAGAAATGCTCTAAAAAGAATCCTGAACTAGGAGTTGTTAGAGAATCCAATCCCCAGTTTTATCTCTACCTCTGACTAGCCATGAGATCTTGGTGAGTCATTAACCTGAGTCTCTGTTTCCTTATCTATACAATGAGACAATGACCACCTGCGTTCACAGCTTCTACCATCTTTATTTATTGTTTCTAGAGTTGCCTCTTAATCCACTTTCCCATTTTGCTTTTCCTCCTGTCTTTGTAGCTATCAGCCCTTTTGCCCTGTATCCAGGATGTAAGGTCAACATGCCCCTGAGGAAAAGGGGAGCAGAGCTGCCTCTACCTCCCAGTCTCCCGGACACCAAGGCTCTCTGCTTCCCCCATGGGGTCCTTTCTTAGGCAGCTCTCCTCAAATAGCAAGCTACCTGGAAGTAAGAGTCACTGAACATATGGAAGACACCCAGGAGCTATCACGGGGCCCTTGATAGAATAATGAGATTTTCCGGGGAATCTCAAGGACCCTCTCTTTACATAGGAAAGATCACAGAGAGCTGTTTTGATTTTTAAAATAAAATTTAAAAATTAAAAAAAAATTTAAAAAAATAAAATTTAGTCCTCAAACTGTTAAAGTTACAAACTTAAACATCTAGGCCTTCCTTAAACTTTTTTTTTTTTTAAGATTTTATTTATTTATTCATGAGAGACACAGGCAGAGGGAGAAGCAGGCTCCACACCGGGAGCCCAATGCAGGACTCAATCCCAGGACTCCAGGATCATGCCCTGGGCTGAAAGCGGCACTAAACTGCTGAGCCATCCAGGGATCCCCAGCCTTTCTTAAACTTTTAAGTTCAATTTAGAGATATTATTAATCTTTATAAATAAAGCAAATGTTAATCACATTTAAGAGGTTTTTAATTAATGTTTGATTCCAGTTATAAATTCAGTTTATGAAACTCAAACATTTAAAAACATGTTTATATTATATTTAATATGTAAATGGTATAATTTTATTATTTAAATTATAAATACATTTGATATTTATATATCACATATAATAAATATGATATATTCAATCTTTTATAAGTATATCAGTTGTCTAAAAATCTTTAATAGCTCTAATAAAATAAACTTTAAAGTATGACAGATCTTATGGTCTCTCAAGTATGCCAATATTGGTAGTAATTTTAGAATGTCTTTTAATTTAAAATTACAAAATTAAATCAATTTCTTAATTACATATTTAAAATGGTCAAAAAATGACATTACTCTAATGGGCAATTTTCCTTAAATATTGTAAATACTTAAAATACCAAATGTATACAAATTAACAAAACTATTATGAGTTTGATGATTCTCTTAAACATTTCTACATTTACTTATAAATCTTTGGAAGATTAAAAATGCTGGAGCACCAGGGTGGCTCAGCTGGTTAAGCATCTGCCTTCAGCTCAGGCCATGATCCTGGAGTCTAGGGATTGAGCCCTACATTGGGATTGAGCCCCACATTGGGCTCCCTGCTCAGCAAGAGCCTGCTTCTCCCTCTCCCTCTGCTGCTTCCTCTCTCTCTCTCTTAAATAAATAAAAATCTTTTTAGAAAATGCTAACCCAAAGTCCAGTATTTACATTATGGTTCACTTTCAGTGCTGTACATTCTATTGGCTAGTTAATACAAACGAATAGTGACACTGTAACATAAACTATAGACTTGGTGAGAATATGATCTATCAGAGCAGGTTCATCAATTTTAACAAATGTACCACTCTGCTGGGGGATGTTGATAATGATGGAGGCATTATGTGGACATTATGTGATGGACAGGGCATCCGCAGGCAATCTCTGTACCTACCCTTCAATTTTGCTGCTCTAAAACCGGACATAAAACTGCTCTAACAAATTAAGTCTTCATTTTTTAAAAAGTTGCTTTCCCTCTAAGAAACAATGTCAGCTTAAGTAGCCCAGGCTCTCCTCCCAGGCAGTTTGGGGGGTGCTGTCTCAGCTGGAATAGGTTTGCTAACAACCAGAGGCCACTGGTGGTGACCCCACAAACCCAGGCCTCCATCCCACTGTCATGTCAGACAGTGTCTCTGAGTTGCCTTGTCCCACAACCTACCTCCCCCAGATCCAGGTAACTTCTTACCTGATTCCCTTCTCCCCTAGTTTGCCATGTGCTTTATTTCAACCAACCTATCTACTGATCCATTCTATCTTGAACTTTTTTTCTTATTCATTTTTTCAGCGCCACAGCTCTTACAGATATTTCAGTGTCACCCCATAGAATTCCTCAGTTTTGTCCAACTCTGTTTTCCCAGGTCCAAGTTCATGCCACTGACAGATGGAAGAAGGTGGCATAGGTAAAACATATTTAAATGTCTGAATGGCTTTCACTCCCTCCTCTCCATAAGGACAGGAAACAGAGAATGTATCACTGTCTCTGCCCTCTCTCTCCAGAGTGGGGGCATCACTGTCATTTCTCATCCACCTGATCTCAGGCTTCTGGTAGAGTCCTGCCAGCCCACTGGGTCCAGGTACCCCAGGGTCAGTTCACAAGCAGGCTAAAGAGTTTGGCAAGAGATTTTGTTTCTTTCTCTCTCTCTCTCTCTCTCTCTCTCTCTCTCTCTCTCTCATATGCACGTGCATCCACACACACATACATATACACATGTGTGTGCACACCAACACTCTTCTATACAACTGACTCTCTGTGGCCCTGAGCATAGGCTCGTAATCATGCCCATCAACTCCCCTGAGGCTGGGGAATTCCAAACCGAAATCCCTAAGCAGGCCACACTAATTCTATCACATCCTTCAGCTGTTGACAACCAAGAGGCCTAACCTATTTCCTTTTTGGTCTTTTTTTGTAGTGCTCCTATTTGAATACCAAGTAAGTTTTTGCACCAGGGCACACAAGTTGAATGACTAGTTTAGAACAGACCATTTTCAAGGTGAGGGGACTAACTCAGTAAAATTGATGCAGCAAGTCTCCCTCTTCTGACCAAGAGGGGACCTTGGTGCAGATGTGTGGTACAGTGAAAAGACACTGGACATAAAGTCGGACAAGTTGGTCTGTAATCCAATTTCTGCTACAAATGGTGCACCTTGGGTCCAACCTGTATGAGTCCTGGTTCCTTCATGTGACATCACTGACATAGCCACAGGGTAACTGACAAGGATATTTCCAAGATCAAATTTTAAACATGTAAAACACTTGAATCTTTTCTTCAGTTGGCTACCAGGATTCTGACATGCTCCTGGTTTTTCTCCTGCCCCACTGGCTGGTCCACCTCAGTCTTTGCTGGTTCCTCCTCATCTCCCCAGCCTCTAAAGATTGGGTCCAATCCTTGAACTTCTGCTCTCCATCTCTATTTACCCCCTCAGTGATCTTATCCAGTCACATGGTTTTTAAGATCATCTGTAGGCTGATGATCTTCACATTCGTCTCTCCAGCCCAGAACTCTTCCCTAAACTCCAGATTCATATTTCTACCTGCATACTTACCATCTCAGCTTGGGTGACAAATAGGCATCTCCAACTATCCCTTCCAACCCTACTCTCCTGTGGTCTTTCTTTGTTCAGTAAATGGCAATTCCATCCTTCCAGTTGATAGGATCCAAAATTAAGTAGGCACCCATGACTCATCTTTTTCATATCTCCTACCCATTCCATCAGCAGATCCTGGAGTTCTAACTTCAAAAGATATCCTGAAACAGACTGTTTTTCATCACCTCAACTGCTACCACCCTAATGCAAACCAACAGCATATCTCACCTGAATTCTTGCTACAGTTTCCTTTTTTTTTTTTTTAATTTTTTGGGGTTCTTTTGTTTGTTTGTTTGTTTGTTGTTGTTTGTTTGTTTTTGCTATAGTTTCCTAAGTAGCCTTCTCGTTTCTGGCCTTGCCCCTTCCACCTTTTTCAGTCTCTTTTCAACACAGTAAACAGTGATCTTGTTAAAATATAAATTAGATCATGTCATTCCTCTTCACAAAACTGTCCAATTTCTACCCAACACATTCAGAGGAATCACTGTAATATATCACTTACTAAAATATGGGGCACCTGGGTGGTTCATTTACTTAAGCGTCTGACTCTTGGTTTCAGCCCAGGTCCTGATCTCAAGGTTGTGGATGGAGCCCCACACTGGGCTCTGTGCTCAGTGAGGAGTCTGCTTTGGATTCTCTCTCCCTCTGCCCACCCCCTTGCACTGTCACACTGCACACTCTCTGTCTCTAAAATAAATAAATATATCTTTAAAAAAATAAATAAAATATGGGGATCAAACCAATGCCTGCTTCATAGCGTTATTGTGAGGATTAGAAGTCACCATATGTAAAGCACTTAAAACTGATACTCACTGAGTGTTTACTGCATAGCAAGCACCACCCTACACACTTTATATACAAACTCTATCAGCTTATCAATTCTCATAAGAATTCTGAGGTGTGTACTCTTACTATTCCAATTGTACAGCTGAGGCAATTGCATTACAGAGAGGTTAAATAACTCTCCCAAGGTTACCCAGATAGTGAGTGTCAGAACTGGGCTTCCACTCTAGGCAGTGGGCCTCCAAAGCCTGTGTTTTCACTACCCTGCATAATCAGTAAGGCTTCTTCTGTGATATACTCTTTATTTTATTCTTTTTTATTTTTTTATTTTTTAAGATTTCACTTCAAGTACTCTATACCCAACATAGGGCTTGAACTCACAATACCAAGACCAGGAATCATACTGGTCCACCAATTGAGCCAGTCAGGCACTCCAGGGCCATACTCTTTAAATGTTGAACAGTATCCCATCATATGGAGGGACCATTAATTTACTTAACCAATTCCTCACTTATGTCCTCTGATCATTCCAGAGCTTCTCACTTAAGCTAGTAAATTCATTTATTTGACAAACATTATATTGAATGACAATATCCTAGGCACTGAGGACACAGCAGTGAATAAACAGAAAATGGACACAAAACTGTCATCACAAAGCTTCCATTTTTTAGAAGTACTTTTTATAATGCAAACGTCACCAGAGGCCCGATTTGCTTCTTGACTAATGGTCCTTCTCTGCTGAGGCGATCAGACTCAACTTGATTCATCTGACACATCTCTTGGGCAAGGCACTCAGCTAACTTCTGTGAGAGGAACAAAAATGATTCAGACGTGGACCTCGCTCCTAGGAGGTTATACATTAACAATGTGCCTGAGTATCTCTAGGAAGCAGTTCGTGTAGAACTGGTTTCTGGGTCTATCTTATGCCTTTTTCATTTGCTACCTGTCACTAAACTTCTCAGCTCCCCAAGGGGGAAGAACATGGTTTCCTTTTTCTCTCCCCACAGAGCCTAGAAGAATTCTTTGAAATCTTGGCATCACGTATTTATGGAATACCAAGTTCTGGAAAGATCCTCAAAACACTATTTGGCCACAGATTTGATTCCCCCCTTATTCTGCCCTTATTTAGATCATAGGAACTTAGTCCATCAACAGACAGAAGAAGAAAAGAATTAAGACCATGAGCCACATTTTATAATTATAAATATTTTAATTGTTCTCTCCCTACTTTTAACCACCTAGCATGGGGATGGAGGGACCCTGACAATCAACTGAATGCTCACTTCAAAATACAAAAGATTAATAATCTCACACACATACACGTACACATACACAAACACACATACACACACACATACACAATGCACACACGTGTACACAAAATTCCTGCTTAAAATCCTTCAGTGAGAAAAAAAAAAACAAAACCCTTCAGTAATTTCCCATAACTCTTAAGGAAAAAACAGACAAATCCTCAGCAAGGCCTCCAATGTACAAGGCCCCAAGTGACCTGGCTGTTCCTGGCCTCACAGGGTACCCTAAGTGCTCTTGGTTTCTGTGTGCCGGCCTCAGGGCCTGGCTGTGGTTCTCCAAATAAGCCTTCTCCATTCTGTCACAGGGCTTTTGCATGTGCAGTTCTTTCTTCCTAAGAAAGCATTTTTTTCTCCAACTTTCAGATTCAACTATCATTACTTCCCTGGGCAAGGTTTCACTAGCTCAGGCCTCCAGACTCCACTTGGCATCATACCTTCTCAAAGCATCAGTACCTCTCTGTCAGGCTCCTATTCTTCAGTTCATTTGACCCAGTCGTCATTTTACTTGTTTTTTTTTTTTTTAATTTTTTAAATTAATTTTTTAAATTTATTTATGATAGTTACAGAGAGAGAGAGAGAGAGGCAGAGACACAGGCAGAGGGAGAAGCAGGCTCCATGCACCGGGAGCCCGATGTGGGACTCGATCCCGGGACTCCAGGATCATGCCCTGGGCCAAAGGCAGGCGCTAAACCACTGCGCCACCCAGGGATCCCCTCATTTTACTTGTATATGTGAAAATACATCATTAATGTGTCTTTCTCCTCCACTAAATTCTATGCTTCGTAAGTGCAAGAACCATTTCTGGTTTTGCTCATCTTTGTATATCCAGAGCTGAGCACAGTACTGGAAACCTTAAAAAGTGATCATTCATTCAACAAATACATAATGAGCAAGTTCTGAATGCCCAGTCTTATTCTATGTGCTTGGAATATAACAGTAAACAAACCCAAATCCCGGCCTTTATGGAACTTATATTCTGGTTTTGGAGAAGAGAGAGTAAGCAAACAAGATGATTTCAAGGGCCTAATTGTTATCAAGATAAAGGGATAGGATATGACCACTGGGAATGGGGTAGGATACTATTTCAGACAATGATCAGGGAAGGCCTCTATCAAGAGGCAGCACATGAGCAGAGTGTGGAGTATTTTGAAGGGGGGCTGGATTTTCAGTGCAAAAATTGGGATAGTCCCAGGAAAATCAGAACAATTGACTGATCACCCCAGCACAGGATGCTGCTGAGAGCCTGGCTGCCAGCCTTCGGCCACTTACCCAAAAATATGTTTCTCTCACATCTTCTAAATGTCTTTTTCAGAAATATTCACTTTTTGAGAAACTATTACAGCTTAGAACTTGATAAATACTTTGTAATGATGCGGAAGCTTCCCAGGAATCCACCCCCACTCAGCTTAGGAATGATCTTGGCTTTGAGATTCCCAGACACACCAGGCCCCCTCTTGCAATCCTCCAGCTCTCGGAGATCCATATTTGGACTTCCATTTGGGTGAAATCCACCCACAAGGAAAAGCTCATTTCCTCCCTCCCTCTGGCTCACACTCCCAGCCTGGAACCTTCCCCTACAATATTCCTTGGCAGACTCCTTCTTCACTCCCTCCTGGCTGGCTATGCTTCCAGCAAGTTGCACCCAATAGCAAATTACGTGTAAATAAACTACAGAGTGGCAGACCCCTGCCCAGTGGTATTCCCACTCCTTTGGACCCCAACAATGTGTGGCTGCCCCCTTGGCACAGGTGCTAATTCTTCCCCCATTCTAATTGCTCTAAACTACCTCTTTAGTGGATTTCAGAACAGTTCACTGGATAATCTTATTTTTTGTTATGTGTCCAATCAAATTCCTATGCCACCATTAAGAGTTTCTCTTTTTCTGTTACCCTACATCCCATCTTCCCTCTCCCTGGCCTTCTCCCCTTGCCTCCCCACCTCCTCCAACTAAGCTGACTGTCTGACTGCTTCAGAACGAAACTTACAGGGTTCTAGTCCTCACTCTCCTCTCACCAACTGTATGGACAACATTATCATTTGCCTCATTGGGATGTTTGGAGGATAAAAGAGCTAAAATGTAAAAGAGTTTTACATTATCTAGAAGAGTAGTACACATGGATGTGAACTGAACAAATGAAATGTTGGTTCTTACTACTGACCCTAAGATCTAAGGGCCCTTGGTGCCTTGGCCAGAGAGTAAGTGGCTGCATTCTATGATTTTATTTGAAAAGACAAAATATCCTTCTGCCCAAATGCCTCCCTCCCAACTTTAGAATCTTTACAACTAGCATCTGTATTTAACAAAACACAGTGGCAGGAGGGGAAACATTCTAACAACTATCCTATTCTTTTCCTAGAAGAGTTTATCAGATTTAATGGAAGAAGAATACCAAAGACTATAGCTGGATGGTAAGGAGAGAGAATGTGGCTTGTGTAGAAGAGAAGGTCAAAGGGGGGACACCATAAGGAGTTGGGACTACAGGGGCACCGGGTTTTGAGAGGATGAGAAAAGCTGAGGCAGAGGGCATACAGAAATGAAGGGTGTGGAGACGAGAGATACAAAGACAAAATTCATCTAGGTTGATGGAACCAAGTAGTTTTCTAAACCAACACTCGTTTCCTCCCCAGCTCTGCCCTAATCAAGACTGGGCTGCTTACTGCCGGCCTCCTGGTCAAGAGAAAAGAGCCTGGATTTCCAAGCCACCATAAGCTTGGAGAAAACTCCAGGTCTACCATTTACTGATTGACAAAGTTAATTGACCTTTCTAAACCCGCTCTGTAAAAACAACAATAACAAAAAGCCTCTTAAACAGTAAAGTTGTGAGGATTCAATACAGGAAAGCCTGTGCAATGCCAGCTTCATGTTAGCTCCTGGGAGGCACTCAAATCATTTAGCTTCCTCTATCACCCCAGTGCAGGCCGTAGGCCCACCCTGTCAGCATTCTCAGCACAAATTCAATCCCTAACCTCTTGCACGTTTTCATGTCTGGTTTTTGCATGTGATTTATTGCATATAAATCGATTCAACAAAGCCTTTGTAAAACGCCAAGCACTAAACTGAGTGCTAGGGATACAAAAGGATCAAGTCCCACTTGCTCCCTCCCCACCAAAACTTGTAGTCCTATAGTGGACACTGCTGATTAAATATGTAGTTCCCACAGTAATGAGCACACCAGTAAGAGAAATGCAAAGGCTGTCAGAACACATACAGTTCTCATATCATATAATAAATGCATACATAAAATCCATGTCACTTATGTTGTGTCATGACTCAGCAATCACAGACATCTGCAATAGAAATCTGCACAGATATCACAGTGGAGCCGACTTTTATGTTGGAAGTACTTCCAAAGTTGGCACAGAACAGAAAACTACATAAGCAATCACCTTTAATAAAAAAAAAAAAACATATTACCAATAAAATACAGTACACATGATTTTTATATACAACCATGCATAGTTATATATATGTAAATATGTAAAAATCTATATTAATAAAGATAATTTAATAAGGTATAAATATGTAAAATATAAGTTTATAAACTTTTATTATATAGAAGAAACCAAAAATTGAATTAGATTGCAAAAATCAATGTTCTTCATGTAAAAACTTTTGGTAAAAATGCATGTTAATTATTTTTTTTAAGATTTTTATTTTGGAGGGGCGCCTGGGTGGCTCAGTGGGTTAAGGTCTGCCTTTGGCTTAGGACATGATCCCAATGTCCTGGAATGGAGCCCTGAGTCAGGCTCTCTGCTCAATGGGGAGTCTGCTTCTCCCTCCCCTGTTCTTGTACTCTTTCTCTCTCTCTCTCTCTCGCTCTCGCTCTCGCTCTCTTTCTCCCTCCTTGTCAAATAAATAAATAAAATATTTTTTAAAAAAGTATTTTTAAGTAATTTCTACACCCAACATGGGTTTTGAACTTAGAACCCCGATCAAGAGTCACATGCTGTACCAACTAAGCCAGCTAGGTGCCCCCAAAATGCATATTTATTTCTGATAAATAAAGCCCTAAAGGGCCAGGATACAGCTCAACCCAAAGCACATTCACACTCTTCCAACACCTTGGGCTTTTCTCAGAAAATGTACAGAAAGGCAATGGACTTAGGAAATCATCCTTTGATTCTTGAAGGATCCAGTTGCTTTTATAGACTAATAGAAAGCTAGTCTCCAAAACTTATTAGCCTCATATCCTTAGACAAATGATAGGATCATAAAATCTCTAGGTTTTAAGAGAACTTAAAGATCACTAGTCCAACCTCTCATTTAGATGTTTCAGTTCTTCCCCAAGGGATCAAATGACCTCTACTTAGATCATTCCAGTGGCTAGAAACCACCCATTTCACCTAAGAACACCTCCAGCAATAAGTAATCTAAACATATAATTATTTCAAAAATTTAATACACCAAAATAATGTGCTGTATCAGGATCTTCCTGGCATTGCTTCACTTTAAAAATATTATGAAGAAATTACTCTGCAATATCCTTAGTATGTAAAAAGATCATACAAACTGATAAATCGCTAAGATCTCAATAAATAAAAATATAAACAGATAATCACAACATTTGTATTAAAAAGGTTCAGTCTAGGGGTGCATGGGTGGCTCAGTCAGTTAGGCATCTGACTCTTGGTTGTGGCTCAGGTCAGGATCTCAGGGTCCTGGAATCAAGCCCTTTATTGGGCTTCGTGCTCAATAGGGAGTCTCCTTGAGACTTTCCCTTTCCCTCTGCCCTCTCCTCACCCCCACCCCTGCTTGCTCTCTCTCTCTCTCTAAATTAAATAAATAAATCTTTAAAATAAATAAAAAGGTTCAGTCTAGCTCATTTAATAGGCAAAAAAATTTTCACATCTTAATCCACTAAATAACAGAGGTTATGAAAATTATAATATGCAGTACTAGCGAAGGAACAATGAAACGCACTTAGAAACTAGTAGAAAAACTGTAGATTGCTACCAATTTTATGTATTTCAATTCAACTATACTTATTTGTCAAAGAATAAAGACTAAGAGCACCTGAGGTATTTTTTTTTTTTTTCTAAATCACAGCTGAGTCTACTAATTTACCAGCCAAGGGAGCACACACTGCTGGAAACCTTTGCAGACTAGTACCCTAAAGAGGGAAACGTCAAGATTTTGTTTTAAGTACTAGGAAGGAGGAATGCCTGATGGTTATTCTAATCAAGCGCTGAAAACTAGCAGCCTGGAGAGGTAGTAGGTTTAAAGAAGTCTCATTACTCATTGGTCAGAAGACTCTTCAGTCAGCTCTGGAAATGGGGAAAGAGTGTCCCTTAAGGTTCAAGGTCCTTTATTAGCCTCACCTGGGATGAAACATAACTTTTGGTTTTAATATTTCTGAGGCAAGTTTTGCTGTAAACGAAATTTTTCTTTGTAGCCAGTCCCTAACACTGTACATTAACCAACTCCATGCTGGGCTCTGGCAATACAGTAGTAAAAGCAGAGCTAGTCCCTACACTCATGGAAATTGCCACTGGGCAACGTGATCTCAACATGAAAATGTTTATTTGACCTAAAAATTCCATTTCAGGAAACCCATGCTAAGGAGATAATAAATAAAGTGATCAAATATTTAAACACAAAGATATTCATTGGAGTATTGCTCAGTCAAAAAATGGAAGCAACCTAAACTTCCAACAATGTTGGAAAAATACAATATATTCACAGAAGTGACTATAAAGGTTTAATGACATGGGAGAATGTGTATGATATAACATTAAGCAAGGTAAATAATATAACATAGACTGTGGTCTCAATTATATTAAAAATAATTTTTAAAGTACCTAGGAAGAAATCTATCTGAAACGCTGATGTTATTGATATAGATATATATATAGATATAGATATATATGTTGATTATAAAAGGATTTTTTTCAGGGCGCCTGGGTGACTCAGTCAGTTAAGCATCTGACTCTTGGTTTTGGCTCAGGTCAGGATCTCAGGGTCCTGGGATTGAGCCCCACTTCGTCAGCCTCCCCACTCAGTAGGGAGTCTGCTTGTCTCCAGGCTGTCCCCCTACTCTCTCTCAAATAAATCTTTTTTTTAAGGGTTTTCTTTCTCTTTAGCTTCTTAGTTTTCTACAAAATCATGTATTAATTTTATAATCTGGAAAGAGTTTGGCAAACCAGGTACCCCCTCCAAAACAAAGTAGGCACACTGAAGAGTGCTCTCCAAATGGCTCAGCTCTGTTTCCAGTCAAGATCCTGTAACCTAGTGCTCTGTGTCTAAAGGTAGAATTTCCATGAGAATTAACTCATTTCTGTTCCTACTGACTCTATAGAAACTGTGTTTACCCAAGATGAGCAAACAAGAGTGACACAGATTTTTCTGAAGTGGACAATGTCTCTCACTTCCCACCCCTGATACTGTAGGACCAAGGAAAAGAAACCCGCCTCTCGTTTCGAGGGCCACGGTAGTTAAGGAAACGCCAAACACATTCTCAACTCGAACCTCATGGCAACCCGAAATGAGAAGACGCTGAGGGGTGGCATTCACACTGCCCAGAGTCACTGGCGATGACCGAAGCCCCGGGGTTCAGACGCAGGCCCCTGTCCACTGCACCAGCAGCAGGAGGACCCTCGTCCATGGCAGGGATCCAGGGACGCCCCGTGGTGTATCTGGGGAGGACCGGCCTGTTCCTCGGCGAACACCGGTCTTGCTGTGAGCTCAGCTGTGTCCCTTCGAAGCCTACCAAAAGGTAACAGCTGTGTAGACAGTGGGACGATTTCACACATATTAATAAAAACTCTCCCTCCCCCTGGGCCCTCCACCCGCATCCCCCCGGGACCCTTTTCTCTCTCTTCAACTTGTCTTCCCAGAATGGAAGATGCTGGTAAAATAGGCTATGCCAGCACTGAAGGTATTCATCCAGGAGCTAAGTACTTCTACCTACACGTCACAGCGAAGTGTTTTCTTGCCAACAGACGAAATACCTAAACACGCGCTTTGGTTTCCTCGGCGGTCAAACGCGCCGAACAGCGCCTGCCCTTCCTGCGCTTCCCGGGTCACAGGGGTGTTCAGGGACCGGCGGAAGCAGGGAGGGGGCGGCTGCCGGGCTACAGACGGCTCTTCACTCGGGTAAGGGGCTGGGAAAAGCAGCCCCGGAGGCCGGGCCTCGGGCTTCAGTGGACCCGCAGGAGCCGGGAGAGGCCGAGCCCTGCGCCACGCGGACCCAACGCGATCCGGCCGCCCCGGCCTCGCCGAAGCTCCCAGGTGCCGTCGCTGCGGATCGAAGATCACAGCCCCGCAGCGGCCATAAAGCAGTAAAGGAGATCAAAATCCGCACCAGCGGCCAGCCTGGGGGTGAAGTCCTCTGCGGGCGCGGGGCGGCGGGGGGCGGGGCGCGGGGCGCGGGCGCGGGGGGCGGGGGCGGGGGCGGGCGCGGGGGGCGGGGGCGGGCGCAGGGGGCGGGGCGCGGGGGCGGGCGCAGGGGGCGGGGCGCGGGGGCGGGCGCAGGGGGCGGGGCGCGGGGGGGCGGGCGCAGGGGGCGGGGGGCGGGGCGCGCGCGCAGCTCTGCGCGAACAACTAAACAAGCGCGCGGGAGGGGGGAGGGAGAGGGCGGGGGCGGGGGCGCGGGCTGGGCCCCCACGCCCGGCCCCGGCCGCCCGGCTCGCAGCGCACGTAGCGAGAGCGTGAGTCAGCGCGCTCGGCCGCACCCCGAAGCCCAGGCAGGGCTCCCTGGAGCCGCGCCGGCCGCCGGCACGTCCCTCCGCTCCGCTGGGCCGGCCGATGGGCCGAGAGGCTGTCGGCGGCGCGAGGGCCCGGGAGGCAGCGGGCGGGCCAGCCGCGCGGCTGTGGGGCTCGCCTGCCCGCGGCGGAGGCCTCCGGCGCCGCCGCCCCCCGCCCCCCGCCCCGTGGGCGCCGGCCAGCCAGCCCGGAAGCACGGGCGGCCGGGGGAGGGGGAGGGGAGGACGGGGCCTCGGCCGGCGGTGCAGCCCCCGCGGGAGCTCGACCTCCGTGTCCCCGTGTGCTTTGCTGCGAGCCGCACATCGCCTGCTCACGTTTGGCGCGACTCGGCAGTTCCCCCGCCGGGCGGTGGGGCCCAGCTGCGGGGTGCGGGCCCGGGCGGCCGGGGGGGGGGGCCGGGGGGGGGCGCATAAGTGGAGGAGGGGGAAGTCCCTTATCAACCTCATCTCGCAGGCAGCGGGGGCCTAGTGGAGGCGGCCTGCATTTCCTCAAATCTGCACCTGTTTAGTTACAACCACCAACTTTATAAGAGGAAATTGCCTACGTGCCTGACGGCTGAAGGACAGAATTAGAAGTACTCTTGACTAAACGTGTGAACACAGCAGTGCCTCCTGTTCAGCCCTAGACCTACGGGGTTGCAAGGCTGGGCCTCCTGAGGGCAGAAAAAATTCAAGTCCTCCTTTACCCTTCGTGGAAAATATTCTTTCCCAAATTAGGGCACGCTGCGGCGCCTTTTTATGTATCCGCGATGCGCCTTTGTCACTCTGAAAGCCTGTGCCCAGGGGTAGCCGGGTTGGGGGGAGGGGGGCGGGAGAAGAACGCTTAGGAAGGGAGAGATTGGGACAGGGGAAGAGGAAATGTGAACTAGGGAAGGAGCACTGAACGGAGAGCAAAGTGATCAACAATATCGTAGAGCCCCTCATGGAGGTGAGCCTGGGCACGGGACTGCAAAATAAGTGGCTCCCCATGGCGCCTACTCCTAAGGGTTTACATTTGAGAAGGAAAGTCAACCAAGTAGAGGGAAACCTAAGGGAGAATTCGTACAGTGGTTCACCACCCAGACTCAGGAGCCTGGCCGTCCAAGTTCCCATGCCAGCTCTGCAGCTTAATGCAAAGCCAAATGATTGCCCTCGACCCCCTTCATTTTCCTTGTTTGAAAAATGAGAATGGAAAACAATACTTTTTTTAGGACTCTTCAAAGAACTAAGTACATTAATACAAGCAAAGCACTTGAACGATGCCCTGAATTCACTAGGGACTCAATAAATACTGTTTAAAAAATGAATGAAGGAGACACAGGCAGGGCCCAGGACAGCCAGGCAGATTCTGTGCTGCATAACTCCAGGAGGCACATACACATGGATGTGAATGGAATTTCCCAGAGCTGTGCCCTGTGGTAGCCCGGAGTAGATCTATTTTACTACTGTCCATAATAGGAAAAAATGGAAAATTGAAATGCATTTATTTATAAATGTACATTCATACCATGGAGTAATATTAGAGCCATTAAAAGGAATAAATTACATCTATGGTATCAAAACAGATAAATCTCAAAAAATATATTGATTGAAAAAGTTGCAAAATGATGCACACAAGCATGCCATTTATATAAAGCATGCATACACAAAGATCCATACATTTTATATTTATATGGTTTTTTTTTAATACTGAAAGAATACACACCAAATTTAAAGGTATCTCTGGATTAGAGGAGGAAGAATTAGGATTTGACATGATAGTCATTAGGGATTTAGCTTATTCCATATTATACTGTCGCAAAGAATGATGTACGTATATATCATGAAGTCTCATGTTTTTGTAAAGTAGAGATATACAAAATAAAATCAGAAGCAAATATGCCAATACTGGCCAATTCAGGGTTGCAAGAATATGAGTGATCTTTACTTTTTCATTTGTACTTCGTATGTTCAAGTTAAAAATAATTACGACCTTGCAATACAAGTGCTATCAGAGTTATAAAAGGGGTGGGCCTGGAGAGCGTGTCTTGGGTGAAGCTAGGCCTGCATGCCCAGAACCTTGGGTCACAAAAGAGGAAAGTCCTGGCTTCCCAGGACCCCTCTGTTCTGACTACACCCTTTGAAAGCCTG
Source organism: Canis lupus dingo (assembly GCF_003254725.2). Lineage (NCBI taxonomy): Eukaryota > Metazoa > Chordata > Mammalia > Carnivora > Canidae > Canis > Canis lupus. The sequence continues at coordinate 13,019,332 of NC_064250.1, forward strand.
TGCCCGAGGGTACAGGAATAGGGGCAGGAATAGGGCCAGGGCCAGTCAGTGGTCTGGGCTGGGGCTTCCCTGAGCCTGGTGTTGCGGGTACCTACCCTTTGTATGTTCCTCTTTCAATCCTTAGCCTCCCTAAAATATGGCATCCTAGTGCCTGCCGGGAAAGCACCTGGTGATGGTGGAACCCCTGAGAGAGGGCGCTGTCCTCCACAAATATGCCACCTACAATATTGAAAATGTAAGTGAGCTATTAATGTCACACAGCAAGTGAGTAGTCAAGGTGGAAATGGAAAGCATATCTAACTCCCATCTGTGAATGCCTGCTCTTCTCCCCAGCAGAGGCTGAGGTGTAACCCTCTCTGGAAGCAGCTCCAGGTAGAGGTCAAGATTCCAAGCTTTGCAGACACTCAAATCTAGGCTCAAGTTTGCCAACGATTATGATTTGGGGCAAGTTACTCAATTTCTCTGAGCCTCGGTTTTCTCTTTTCTGAAATGTGAATAACGGTGCGGGGAGGGGTGGGGGATACAGAATGGGAGCCCTCAGTCAGTTGTGGCTAGGTGAGGATCGGGAAAAGAAGTCTTTTGATAACAGAGACTGTTTTAAAGACATTCTTATCCGATAGCTGTCCTTTACCCTAGTAAAGGGTTAAATGTCTGTAGAAAAAGGATAAAAGCCTTTGCCTCAGTCACGTGGGACTGAACTTGATATTGACATTCTAAGAGAGTTTTAGGCCTAGGAACAGTTGTTTGAAGAAAGCCCATTCACCCCCCCCTTACAGAACCCGTTTGTTGTTTTTTTTTTTTTTTCTTAATAGCCAGAATTATCCATTCAAAGCCCCCAACTCAACTGGATGCTCTTACGTATAAAAAAATCACTTGGACACCAGTGCCTTCTAAAGGAAGCTGGAGGAACTTGTGATTAAATGAAACACATGAAGAATTCCTTTTTCTCCCTTGGTTGCTTTCTCTCCCTGGCACTCATAAACAAACGTGTCTAAGGGATTTTTAATTCTGTCATGGCTGGAAATCCGTGATTTAAGCCTGATTCTCAGCTGCTCCTTTAGAACGGGTTGCACAAAATGTTGTTCAGTCCAACCAGCCCTGGGGAGGGGTAAACACGTACCGTGGGATGGTGGGACGTGCAGAACGTCAGGGGAGCAGAACCAAGCAGAGCTAAGCATGTGCTGTGACTAATAAAGGAGACCTAGGGTGTGGCTGTCATGAAAGAAGTCACCTCCCCACAGGGCCCCAGTACCTAAGAAAGTTGGGGAAAACAACGATTGATTCCCAGGCAGTATTTACTCAGCTAGGGTGAATGTAGCTTTAGTTATCATATTCATGCTTTTCCAAGCTGCCCTCCTGCGTTTGTTCAGGAAGGGGGTGCTGCCACAGGAAGTCTAAATGATCTCTTTTGGGGAAGCCCCGTATCTAAGAGGCCAGCAGCCCAGCCCACAGCAAGACAGAAAAGCCTCTGCCCTCAGCAGCCCCGACCTGAGCAGAGATGGCCAGGCATTTCCCCAGGCATTCCAGCCCTACACCCCTCCCTTTCTTGTTACCAGGGTTGGGCTGGGTATGTAGGAAGCCTCCTGGCAAAGGGCATCATCATTGGCATGAGTAACCTTTCCTCTGGGTTCCAGGACAGCACTGGCCCCTTCACCAAATGCAGTTTGTAGTATTTTCCAGAGCATTGGTGGTGAGGATAGCATTTTTTGTTTGTTTGTTTTGTTGTTTTGCTTTGTTTTGTTTTCTGCTGGTACAGAAGTAACACATGTCAGTTGCAAAAAGAAACCTAAATGAATAGAAATATATGAAGCAGGAAATATCACCACCCCTGTACTGGGTAGAAGAGTGTTCCCCTGCCCAAATTCATGTCTCTCTAGAATCTGTGGAAGTGACCTGCGCATGGGTTATTGAAGATGTAATTAAGAAGTTATACTAGTAATACTAGGAGCACTAGGAGCACCTAGGTGGCTCAGTGGTTAAGCCTCTGACTCTTGGTTTCAGCTCAGGTCATGATCTCAGGGTCATGAGATCAAGCTCTGCATTGGGCTCCATGCTTAGAAAGGAGTCTGCTTGGGATTCAGTCTCTCCCTTTCCCTCTGCCCCTCCCCACTCCCTTCTCTCTCTAAAAATAAATAAATAAATAAATCTTTTTTAAAAAAAGAAGAAGACGAAATCATACTGGATTAGGGTGGACCTTAAATATAATGACTGGTGTTCTCATAGAATAGGAAATTTGGACACACAACAAGAAGGCCATGTGATGACAAAGACAGAGACTTTGGAGACAGGACTGCATGCAAACCAAGGAACCCCAAGGATGGCTGACCACCACCAGAAGTTAGGAAGAGACAAGGAAAGATCTTTCCCAAGAGCCGTTAGAGAGAATACAATCCTGCTGACCTTGATTTTGGACTTCTGGGCTCCGGAATTATGAGACAATAAATTTCTGTTGTTCTAAGCCAGCCAGTTTGTGGTACTCTGTTATGGCAGCTCTGGGAAACTGACCCAGCCCTAAAACTCACCACACCCAGAGATAAACAATATTATTTTTTTAATGTATGTCCTTTGATTCTTTCTTTAGTCAAATGCCTCTTATGAACTATATGGCCAGTCTTCCTCCGGGAAAATTTCAGCTATGCCTCTCCTACTTGACTTCAGGCATCCTCTGCTTTTTCAAATAACTAAGCAGCTGAGAGAATACTGAGGAATATCCCTGGACACCTCCCACCATACCCCTAAACTCAGAGCCCAAGGCCCTAAAAAGTCCCTGATGTCACCTCCAAATGACTATATAAGACATTCTGAGAAGGACTGTCCTAGCTGATCTGACTGGCAGACTCAGCCAGCAGGTCCTGTATACCAATCACACTCTCTACCTCTGTGTTCCAGGACAATGAGAACCCTCAGCCATGGAACCCTTTTTGCCCAAACCCTCCCCCAGTTCCCAAAGAAGAAAATTGACTACAGACTCAATTTCTTTACCTGGACAGATCACCAGCATCTCAGCTGTAGTTGTCATATAGTAGCCATGAGCCCAGTCACCCATATTAGGAAACCCAAGGAAAAGGTTTGGCTCCTCTTCTCCTTTTCCTTATTCCAACCATCCTCCCAAAATCTAAGCAAATGTCAAGTTCTGAAAACCTTCCCTGTGTAACATTTCATAAATCCATCCTCTTTTTATACCTACCCTAGCTGAGGCTTCAGATCAAGGTCAACATCAACAGTGATGAATCATGTATCCTTGATATGATATAATGTGATGAAAGGGGTTAATAATAACGTGATGAAAATGGCACAATTCACCTCTGTGATCTTCCTCCCCAAAACCAAACCCCATCTCATTGTTAGGAGAAACGTCAGATATACCCAAGTTGAGAGACATTCTATAAAACACCCAAATAGTACTCAAAACTGTCAAGGTCAGGGGCCTGGATGGCACAGTCAATTAAGCATCTGACACTTGGTTTCAGCTCAGGTTGTAATCTCAGGGTGCCTGAGATCAATTAAGCCCTGCTGCATCAGGGATCCATGCTCAGTGCAGAGTCTGTTTAAGAGTCTCTCTCTTCCTCTCCCTCTGCCCCTCCCCCCACCCAGTTGTTCACTCTAACTGAATAAATCTTTCTAAAAACGGTCAAAGTCATCAAAAACAAAGAAAGTTTGAGAAACTGTAATAGCCAAAAGGAGTCTAAGGAGTCATGATGATTAAATATAATAGGGTATCCTGGATAGATCCTGGAACAGAAAAAAAAAGGACATTATATAAACACTAATGAAATCTGATCTTTAGTTAAGAATAATGGGTCAATGTTGGCTTATTAATTGTAACAAATGTGCCACATGAATGAATATAAGATGTTAACAGTAGGGGAAACTAGGTGTGGCAGTATATGGGAATTCTCTATGCTATCTTTGTAATTTTTCTGTAAGTCTAAAACCAGGCTAAAAAAATTAAGTTTATTTAAAAAAAGAAAAGGAAACCGTGTGCACAGAGCAAGAAGTTGGCTGTGAATGAGGGTGAGGGTGTGGATGAAGATGAGGATGAGTAATCTGGAGTATTACATCCCCTCCTGGCCTGAAAAATCAAAACAGCATTAACTCAACTCACTCCTACCTCCCAAACACCAACAAGGATGTCTAGAATTCAAAGAATTCATGGCTCTTCCAACAAAAGATTATATTTCAGAAAAGTAAGAACAAACAACACACAGTACTCACTATATTAAAATTCACAATGATATGGTCCTAAATTTTTCTTACGACTGTATTTACCACGACCTATCCTGCATAAATCCCATGTTTTAGTCAAACTGTTCTAGAATGGCAGTTCCCAAACTTTGCTGTGCATCAAAATCACCTAGCAGACTTATTAAACAGATTTCTGATTCCACCCATAGAGTTTTTTATTCATTAGGTCTGGAGTAGGACCTGAGAATTTTCATTTCTAACTAGTTTCTGGGTGATGTTGATGCTGCTGCTCTGGGGACTATAGCTGGAGAACAACTGGTACAGAATTATCTTCCTTATCTACATACTTCTTTTCCTTCTTATCTCTGTGCCTTTGCACATTTAGAGTCCTATCTGGAAGGAAGACAATCAACATATTTAGTACCAGACATGCCAATAGATTCTTAGGCTACAACAGTCATTTCTAGCCTCTTGAAAATTACATTCTAGTAGTCAGACAGGCAATCAATCAATCAATCAATAAGAGAATTATAGTCTATGGAGAGTGTTCTGAGGAAATAAACAGGGTTACATGACAACTAAGAGTAGGAAGTATATGAACATTTCTTGGGTACCTGGTCCCACCCATTCTCCCCATTTCCCATGCTTACCCTATCATGAATTTTCCAGCAATGTTGAGTGGGTGGGATTGACCCATCCATAGCTCCAAAAGTGAACCCTACCTGGCTTAAAACAATTAACACAGCAATCTTCCTGGCCAAAGTGGTGTGATAGATGCTAGGTGCGCAGTTTAGATGTTCTTTTCCAGGCAGCACACACATCCCCTGGATGCTGTATTGACTGCTAAGGCACACAGTTGCCCCTATTCTCCAGAGAATTATCCTGGCTTGACAGGAGCTGGGGGTAGCCCTCAGACAATAACTGACTGATCTATAGGCACAAAAAGCTACATGACTCCTGAGTTGTGGTTTATGCTCCTTCTGTGCATCAAGTCAAGGCTAGAATTGACCTGAGATTTCTTAATTCTTCAGAATGTTTCCCTTCCTTATCTTGTTCTACTCACAAATGTGTCTTCCTTCCTTCTCTCCTTGTTTATTTTCTTTCTTTCTTCCTTCTTTCCATCCTTTCTTTCCTTTTATAGTCACCACGCTGCATATTAGGTCTTTAGAACTTATTTACCTTATAACTGAAAGTTTGTACACCCTGGCCAACACTGTCCCATGTCTCCCACCTCTCAGCCCCAGGTAACCATTCTACTTCCTGTTTCTATGAGTTTGACCTACTTAGATTCCATGTGTAAGTGAGATCATGCAGTGTCTTTCTCTATCAGGTTTGTCTCCTTTAGTATAATGTCCTCCAGTATCATCCATGTTGTCACAAATGGCAAAATGTCCTTTTTAAATTTTTTAATGTAACTTTTAGAGATTTTGTTTAAGTAATCTCTATATTCAACATGGGGCTCAAACCCACAACCCCGAGATCAAGAGTTGCACACTCCACCAACTGAGCGAACAGGTGCCCCTGGGTGTCCTTCATTTTTGAGACTGAGTAATACTCCATATTTTCTTTATCCATTCATCCATTGACAGATGTGTGGAATGTCTCCATATGTTGGCTACTTGAATAATGCTGCAATGAACATGCGAGTGTAGATATCTTTTCAAGATAGTAATTTCATTCCTTCTGGATATATATACCCAGAAGTAAGATTGCTGGATTATACAGTAGTTCTATTTTTAATTTTTTGAGGAGCCTCCATAGAGTTTTCCATAATGGCTATACAAATTTACATTCTCACCAACAATGTATAAATGTTCCTTTTTCTCCACATGCCCACCAACACTTATATTTTGACTCTTTTATAACAGGCATCCTAATAGGTGCAATATATATCATTGTGGTTTTGATTTGCATTTCCATGAGTAGGGATGCTGAGCATCTTTTCGTGTACCTGTTGGCCATTTGTATGTCTTTTGGTAAAATGTCTATTCAGATCCTTTGACCATTTTTTTAATCAGGTTTTTGGTTTTTCTGCTGCTGAATTTGAATTTTGTTTGAATTTCTTACATATTTTGCATATTAACCCCTTACCAGATAATATGATTTGCAATGTCTTTTCCCATTCTGTAAGTTCCTTTTCATTGTGTTAATTAATTTTGCTGTGCAGACACTTTTTAGATTGATGTTGTCCCACTTACTTTTGTTGACTGTACTTTTGGTGTCAAATCCAAAAAAAATATCATTGCCAAGATCAATGCCAAGGGCTTTTCCCTCATGTTTTCTTCTAGGAGTTTTATACTTTCAGGTCTCACATTAAAGTTTTTAACCAGTCTAAGTTAATTTTTCTAATGGTGGAGGGTCCAATTTCATTCTTTTGCTTGTACATAATCAGTTTTCACAACATGATTAATTGAAGAGACTATCCTTTCCACATTGTATATTCTTGGCACCTTTGTTGAAGATCAGTTGACTATGTGTGAGTGGGTTTATTTCTGGGCTCTTGATTCTGTTCCATTAATCTATGTGTTTTTATGCCAGTACCATGCTGTTTTGATTAGTGTAACTTCTAACATAAGTTGAAATCAGGAAATATGATGTCTCCAGCTTCGTTTTTCTTGCCCAAGATTACTTTATAGCTATTTTGATTTATCATTTCATATAAATTTTATTATTTTTTTCCTATTTCTGTGAAAAATGCCATTAGAATTTTTGATAGGAATTACACTGAATCAGGGTGCCTGGGTAGTTCAGTTGGTAAAGCGGCTGCCTTTGGCTCAGGTCATGATCCCAGGGTCCTGAGATCTAGCCCCTTGTCAGGCTCCCATCTCAGAGGGTAGCTTGCTTCTCCCTCATCTCTCCATTTGTGCTCTCTCTTGCTCTCAAATAAATAAGATCTTAAAAAAAAAAAAAGGAATTACACTGAATCTGTAGACCACTTTGGGTAGTATGGACATTATAATAATATTGATACTTCCAACCCATGAAAATGGGATAACTTCCCATTGTTTGTGTCTTCTTTGACTTCTTTCATCAATGTTTTATAGTTTTTAGTATAAAGATCTTTCACCCTCTTGGTTAAACATATTCCTAAGTATGTTGTTCTTTTTGATGCTATTATAAACAGGATTGTCCTCTTGTCTTTTTCAGATAGCTCATTGTTGCTGTTTAGAAATGCAATTGATTTTTGTATGTTTTTATATCCTGCTACTTTACTAAATTTATTAGTTTTAATAGTATCTTGATGGAGTCTTTAGGGTTTTCTGTATACAAGATCACGTCATCTGCAAACTGTGTTTTACTTCTTCCTTTCTGATTGGATGCTTTTTATTTATTTATTTTTCTTACCATCTCTGACTGGAACTTCCAGTACTATTTTAAATAGGAGTGGCAAGAGTGGACATCCTTGTCTTGTTCCTGATTTTAGAGGAAAAGCTTCAGCTTTTCACTGCTGAAAATGATGTAGCTGTGGTTTGTCATATTTATTATGCCTTTATTATGTTTAGGTAACTTATACCTTATTTGTGAAAGTTTTTATCATGAAAGGATATTGAATTTTGTCTAATGCTTTTCGCTTTTCCCTATCTGTTAAGATATCATATGGTTTTTATCCGTCTTTATGTTAATATCACATGTACTGATTGGCATATGTTGAACCATCCTTGATTTCCAGAGAAAAATCTTACTTTATCATGGTGTATGATCCTTGTAATGTGCTGTTGATTTGGTTTGCTAGTATTCTGATGAGGATTTTCATATCTATGCTCATCAGGGATATTGGCCTATAGTTTTCTTGTAGTGTCCTTGTTTGTCTTTAGTATCAGAGTAAGGCTGGCCATGTGAAATGTTTAGAAATAGTTCCTTCTCTCCAATTTTTTGCAAAAGTTTGAGAAAGACTGCTATTAATTTTTCTATAAATGTTTGGTAGAATTCACCAGTAAAGCCAGGTGGTCTTAATTTTTTCTTTGTTGGGAAACTTTTTATTACTGATTCAATCTCCTTATTCATTATTGGTCTGTTCAGATTTTCTGTATCTTCATGATTCAGTCTTGGTAGGTTATACATTTCTAGGAATGTAGTCATTTCCTCTAGGTTATCTTCTAGGATTTTTGGTGTATAATTCTTACAGTGATTTCTAACAATCCTTTGCATTTTTGTGGCAAAAGTTATAATGTCTCCTCTTTTTTTTCTTACTTTATTTATATGAGTCTTCTTTTTTTTTCTTGGCTAGTCTAGCTAAAGGTTTGTCAACTTTATTTCTCTTTTCAAAAAAAAAAAAAATAACTCTCCGTTTTGTTCTTTTCTAATTTTTTTTATTGTTTTTTTAGTCTCTATTTCATGTTGTTTCTACTCTGATCTTTGTTATTTCTGCGGTTAACTTAAGGCTTAGTTTGTTCTCTCCGCCCCCCTTTCCTTAGTTCCCTGAGGTTATTTAAGATCTTTCTTTTTCTTAATTTGGTGCTTATCACTGTAATCATAGCTCTTAGAACTGCTTTTTCTGCTTCCTTCAAGTTTTTGGTATGTTGTGTTTCCATTTTCCTTTGTTTCAAGATATTTTAAATTTCCCTTTCGATTGCTTCTTTGATCCATTGGTTGTTCTCTTTAATTTCCACATATTTGTGAATTTTCTGAGTTTTCTCTTGTTATTGATTTCAAGTTTCTTATGTGGTCAGAAAAGATACTTGAGAACTTACAGATATTTCCTGAAGAACACTTACACATGCATCTGAATACCTACCTCAGATTCTGCTTTTGGAAAAATGGCCTAAGACAAATAAGCACAAGGTCCATATCAGGACTATCAGGGCCAATGTGTATTTATCTCAACACCCAAATGTTAGGTGAGTTGTTGAAAGCCATTGGAAAGAAGAGAAGACTCAAGCCAACACTAAGGAAGTAGGATAAAAAGTAGAAGATAGATCTTGGTCATTTAGTTTAAACTATGGCTATGGTAGGCCAGATCTATGAGTGGTTATTTAGCTTGTGTGAGACAATAAATTCTCTTTTTATAATATAAGTCAATTAACCTGGAATTTGTTGCTTGTAAGAAAAATTATCCTGATGGATATACTGGGGTCACCCGAGAAGTTGACTCTGAAATGACATTTAGACTGAGATTTAAAGCATGAGAGTCAACTTTGCAAAGAGGCAAGAAAAGGTAAGGAGAAAAATAACCAATGCAGAGGTTATTCAGTGGGAATTTAACAACAAAGAGGCCAATGTGAACAAGGTGGAAAGAAGTAGGACGCAAGATTGGGAAGAAGAGCAGAGACATCATATGCATGGCTTATGCAAGAAAGATGCATAGAACTCTAGTAAGCAAATCCACACTCAAAGAATTAAGACCATGTCTTAGCATTAAAAAAAATAATGAATAATTCTACATTTAAAGAGTGTAGGTAAAAATTTTATGTTTAAAATACATGTATTGGGACACCTGAGTGACTCAGTCGGTTAAGTAGTTGCCTTTGGCTCAAGCCATGATCCCAGGAATACATATCTATCATTTTTTATGATTCCCCATTTTAAAATTTTCAATTAAGCTACTACCCATTGCAGATCTCATCAAATCAGAGCATTGTTGTTACCCTATCCTATCATATGGATGTACTATAATCTATTAGCCTCACTGATTTTTGCCAGTGTTTCACTTAATTAATAGTTCTGTAGTGAATGGCCTTATATATACACTTTTGTAGTTATTAGAATAAACCTGTAATTTTATAAACACAGAATTTCTGAATCACATTTCCATTTTAAATAAGTTGTTCCTAAAAGTACCAATTTATACTCCATTCATAGGAAACCTTACTGGACATTTTATCAATCAAAAAATACATTTTCCAGGGCACCTGTGTAGCTCAGCTGATTAGGCAGATGCCTTTGGCTCAGGTCATGACCCCAGAGTCCTGGGATCCTGCCATCTTAGGTTCCCTGCTCAGTGGGGACTCTGATTCTCCCTCTCCCCCTGTCCTCCCCCTGTTTTTTGTCTCTTTCTCTCTCTCTCAAATAAATGGATAAAATCTTAAAACTACATAAATAAAAAATAAAATAAAAAATACATTTTCCAATCAGAGAGGCCAAAAAAATGCTTTCATTTACATTTAATTATTGAAGTGTTATTTTTATTTATCTATTGGCCATTTGTAGTTCTTTTATTATAAATCCCCAATTCGTGTCTCTTTAAACTTCTGTTGAGTTCTTTATCTTTCTATAGACTTGTAAAAGTTCTTTGAATATTATGAGTATCACTCCTTTATTTCTCATATGTGGTTTAAATATTTCTCCCATTGTCATTGGTGTTTGACTTTGGTTATGGTGTGTTTTAGATTTTTATGTAGTGAAAATCACTCTTTTAAAAATGCCTCTAGTTTATTTTTTCATGCGTGGAAAAGCCTTTATACAGGAATATCTGGGAAATAATGCAGGTTCAGTTCCAGACCACTGAGATAAAGCAAATATCACAACAAAGTGAGTCAAATGAATTTTGTGGTTTTCCAGTAAATGTAAAAGTTATGTTTACACTATACTGTAGTCTGTTAAGTGTGCACTAGCATTATGTATTAAAAACAATGCACATACCTTAATTTAAAAATAATTTCTTTAAAAAATAAATAAAAAATACTTTCTTAGTAAAAAATGATAACCATCATCTGAGCTTTCAGTGAATTGTAATATTTTTGCTTGTGGAAGTTCTTGCCTCAATGTTGATGATCACCAACTAATCAGGTAGTGGTTGCTGAAGGATAGAGTGGCTATGGCAATTTCTTAAAATAATACAATAATGAAGCTTGCCAAATTGACCCTTTCACCAACGATTTCTCTATAACATACGATGCTGTCTGATTGCATTTTACTCACGGTAGAACTTCTTTCAAAATTAGAATCCCCTCAAACCCTGCCACTGTTTTCTCAATCAAGTTTATAGAATATTCTAAATCATTTGTTGTCATTTCAACAATCTTCACAGCATCTTCACCAAGAGTAGATTCTACCTCAAGAAACTACTTTCTTTGCTCATCCATAAGAAACAACTTCTCATTTGCTAAACTGTATCACAAGATTACAGCAATCCAGTCACATCTTTAGGCACCTCTTCTGGTTCTAGTTCTCTTGCTATTTCTAGCACATCTGCAATTACTTACTCCACTGAAGTCTCGAGCCCTTCAAAGTTATCCACGAGGCTTAGAATCAGCCCTTCCAAATTCCTGTTAATGTTGCTATTTTGACCTTTTCTCATGAATCACAAATGGCATCTAGAATGGTAATTCCCTTCCAGAAGGTTTTCAATTTACTATCCCCGGATCCTTCAGATGAATCACTATCTATGGCAGCTATACCCTAATGAAATGTATTTCTTAAATAATAAAGAGTTGAAAATCAAAATGATTGCTTGATCCATAGGCCTGCCTGTTAGCAGGCACAAAAACAACATTAATCTCATTGTACATCTCCATTAGAGCTCTGGAGTGATCAAGTGCCTTGTCAATGAGCAGTAAGATTCTGAAAGAAATCTTTTTTCTGAGCAGTAGGTCTCAACAGTAGGCTTCAAATATTCAATAAACCATGTTGTAAACAGATGTGCTGTCAACCCGGCTTTGTTGTTATTCATAGAGCAAAGGCAAAATAGATTTAGCATAATTCTTAAGGACTCTAGGATTTTCAGAGTGATAAATGAGCACTGGCCTCAACTTAACATCACCAACTCCATTAGCCCCTACTAAGAGAGTCAGCCTGTCCTTTAAAGTTTTAAATCCAGGCATTGACTTCTCCTCTTTAACTATGAAAGTCCTAAATGGCATCTTCTTCCAATGAAAGGCTCTTTCACCTACATTGAAAATCTGTTGTTTAATGTAGCTACCTTCATTAATTATCTTAGCCACATCTTCTGGATAACTTGAGGCTTCACCTTGCACTTTTATGTTAAAGAGATGGCTTATTTCCTTAAACCTCATGAATCAACCTCTGCTAGTCTCAAATTTTTCTTTTGCAGTGTATTCACCTCTCTCAGTCTCCATAGAGTTAAAGATTTGGGTTAAATTAATGTTGTGACTGGTTTGATCTTCTGTCCAGACCACTCAAACTTTCTATCAGCTATAAGATGTTTTATCATTCCTGTGTTCACAGTGTAGCACTTTTAATTTCATTCAGGAACTTTTCCTTTGTATTTACAGTTTGGCTAACAGGCACAAGAGGCCTAGTTTTCAGCCTGTGTTGGCTTTTGATATGCCTTCCTCACTAAGCTTAGTCATTTCTAGATTTTGAAACACATATGACTCTCCCTTTCACTTAAACACTTAGAGGCCATTGTAGGGTTCTTAATTGGTCTAATTCTAATAAAATTTATCTCAGGAAATAGGCCTAAGGAGAGAGAGAGATGGGGGAATAGTTGGTCAGTGGAAAAGTCAGAACACACTCACATTTATTAATTAAGTTTTCCAATGCACACAGGAGTGATTCATGGCACTCAAACAATTACAATAGTAACATCAAAGATCGCTGATCACAGATTACTGTAACAAATACAATAATAATGAAAAAGTTGAAATATTGTGAGAAATACCAAAATGTGACACAGAGATATGAAATGCTTGTTGGAAAAATGATGCTGGTATAGTTACTGAAAGCATAGTTGCCACAGACCTTCAATTTAAAAAAAAAAAACAAAAAAACAAAAAAACAGTATTCACAAAACACAATACAATGAAGTGCAATAAACTAAGGTTGCCTGTGTTTAAAATTAGAAAACCTGTCACTTATCTTTTCTCTAATATACATGGTTTAGTTCCTTACATTTAAATCCATTTGGAATTAATTTCATGTGAAGAGTGAGGTAAGGATTAGTTTAACTTATTTTCCAGAAGTCTTGCCAGTCGTCTCACTATAATTCATTGAGGAATCTGTATTTTCCCCTACCAATTTGAAATGAGGCTATTATCAAATATTATTTATTTTTATATTTAGGTATATTTCTACTCTCACCATTCAGTTTCATTAATGTATCTATTTCTACATCAGTACTAACCTGTTTTAACTACTGCAACAAAAATGCTTGCCGTATACCTGCCTTTCCTTGGCTATTCTCATTGCCAAGTTTCAATAGTTATTTATTTGTTTTATCCCCCTAGTGAACTTAAGTTCCTGTAGAGCAGGAACTGTTGCTTAAGCATTTTTATAGCCTTGACAACTTGGCTGAGTATTTATTTTTCTTAGCAGCTTTCCATCTTGCGTCCCTACCCCACAGTGTCTTGCACAAAGTAATCACTCAGCAAACATTTATTAAATTGTAAGTGTTAAAGTAGGAAGAACAAGATGTCCCAAGATAAGAGACAGAAATCAAAAAAGCGAATTCAGGAAAGCCTAAGCAGACAGCCCCAATGGTAGTAATGTAAGACAACTGGGATGAAAAGCAGCCCAAACAGGATGTCAGTCTGTTCACAAAAGCACCAGTTTTGTTGGTGTCAGTGAATCAGCTCTGGTGCTTGATCAAGTGCTCTGGTCAACAGATCTTGATGACTGAAGGAATGACTGCCTTTGTCATCCAATTCTGTAATGGATGAAGAACTGACTACCCATTACCTCTTGCATTTCCTGAAAAATGGCTGTCACTGTAAAGTACTGTGACTTGACATACACGTACCTCATCATTCTGAGGAGCTCTCTCCCTCTCAAAGTAGCCCCCTATGTGTTGATGAATTGCCTGTGTTAGGAAGCTGTATATTTATTCCAATGATTCTGCCATAGTCCACAAAGTTTTATTGGCACTACCCTCAGAGCCTAGAGATAATCCACATGTAAGAGGATTTGGGGTAAAGCTGCCAGCTGAGAGTTAAACTCCCAAAACTAACACAGAATCATCATTTTCCAAAATTTGCATCCTTCTTAAATTGTTAAAATTTCATATTTCCAGTCACATGGAGAGTCTGGTTCGGGAGGTCGTAGTGGGTTTGAATATGTATGTCTAACGAGAGCCCTCAGTGATTATCGGTTTGGGAACCACTAACATAATGGATTAGATTAATCTAGATAGAAATGGGTTGTACAAGAGACTAAGGAAACACAGGAGTCCAATTAAGTTAATTAGGGTGTATCCTTAAGACAAGAATGTAACTAAAGAAAACCAACCTAATTATTTACACGGAAATCTAGTTTAAAAAATGAAACAAAAAACCTGTGCTGATAGAAGAGTATGTGTCAGACCCGAGGCTAAAATAGAAATCAGAAAAATGTGTCAGTATTATTAAAATGAAAGAATGAATGAATACACAGACCAGCCAAAGCAAATTTTCGGCTCTCCTTCAATAAAGGAATTTCGGAAAAGTTCCGACATGGCAGTTGCTAGAATTAAGTGTGCGACTGAACAAGATGACACCGTTAAAATATAAAAATCATCTAAATGTAGATGCTTCAACATGGATTACCTTTGAAAAGACCTATTAGAAGTCACATTACATAGCACTGACAATAGCTCAGTTTGTGACTTTGGGCAAGCTGCTTACCTCTCGGGGCCTGATTCCTGCCTCTGAAATAGGATTAGATTGTTTCTGAGTCTAGGTTATCTGTAATTCTCCTACAGGCCTCAAATTCTTTGGTTCTATGACATAAACATCTCTTACCTGATGCATGCACAGGGATCCCCGCTGCTGACATGGGCCCAGAATCTTGCAGCCTCGCTTCTTCTAGTGCTTCCCTAAGATAAGACCTGTGACAACCTGAGGATTCAGACAAAGAGACAAATTGCTGCAGAACACTCAGTCTCCTCTACAGATCACTGTCCCATCTCTGAAGGGGTTTCTAGTCTGTGTTCCGGTAATATGCCTTGGTCTCACATCATTCCTCCTTTCCAAAAGGCGTTGTCCTGTAACTGCTGGTTGAAGGCAAATGATCTTCTATCATCTTTCCAGGGCCTCTGTTCACTGATAGTTATCTAAGCAAAGACATTTGTCATTAAGAGCCTCTAAAACAATGTTACTATGAAAATGTGTCACAAAGCTATGAAAAAGAGAGAATTATGTCCTTTATTTTATTTTCTAAGGATTTTATGTTTAAGTAATCCTTACATCCAATGTGGGACTCAAGCCTACAACCCCAAGATTAAGAGTCATCTGCTCTACCAACTGAGCCAGCCAGGTGCCCCAAGAATTATGTCTTTTAAAAAAGTAGATAGAAAAAAAAATAATAATAAAAAAAAATAAAAAAGTAGATAGAAATTGGGGCACTTGGGTAGCTCAGTTGGCTAAGTGACCAACTCTTGATCTCAGCTCAGGTCTTGATCTCAGGGTCATGAGTTCAAGTCCTACACTGGGCTCCACACTGGACATGGAGCCTAGTTAAGTAAATAAGCAAATAAACAATGAATAAATTAGATATAAATAAAGATAGAGATAGGAACAATGATAGAGGTAGAGATCTTTCTATATTAGGGCTATCAACCTAATGCCCCCAATATACACAGAACCCTGAGAAACTGAAGAATAAATGACTAAAAATCACATAGCTAAAGATGTGAACCATGTACCCAAAAGACATAAAAACAAACCATTCTAAACATTTAGAAATTGTTCAATTTCAAAATAATAAGAGAAATACAAATTAAAACAATGCTGCAAAAACTTTTTGTTCTTATCAGGTTGTCAAAACTTAAAAGCCTTGACAAAACATTCTGCTGGAAAGACATAGAGGAAATAGTTACTCTCCTATATTACTAGTGGAAATGCAAAATGGCACACACTAGTGAGTGTGGGAATTCAGCAATATCTAACTAAATTACGTGTATGTTTACCTTTTGACCCAGCAACCCCCCTTTTATGACTTTACCCTGAAACTATACCTTTACTATAATAATAGACGTAACAGCAAAAATAATTGAATAAGGTGTAGCACATCCATTCAATGGAATACTGTATAGCTATTAAACAGAATAAGGGAGATTTCTAAGAAATGATATGGAGTGATTTACAGAATATAGATTTAGGTTTAAAAAAAGTGAAGTACAAAGAGTATAGATGGCATGTTACCTTTTGTGCAAGAAAATAATGGTGAAATAAGAATATGTATATTCATCTACATATTTTTGCAAAAAGAAACACAGCAAGAATAAATGAGAAATTAATGAATTTGATTAACCAGAGGATAAAAACAGGGTATAAAGGGATAAAGAAACACTACACATTCTTGGAATATCCTTTTTAGGTATCATTTTTGCTTTTGCAAGTATGTTACTGTTCTATTTACTCAAAAACATAAAATTAAACCAATAAGAATGGAGGTGGATGAAAGATCTAAAATTGGATACAAAAAGAAACCAAAGAGTCTTACTCTATTTCAAATAAATAACCTAAGCACACTGAAGAAAAGTAAATTAAGCCAAATTACTTTTGAACATAGTGCTTTGCTTATATAACCTTGATCTAAAATCTAAAACAGCTACTAATACTGAATTCCGCTTTAGTATGTACATTTTTCTCACTGGTAGGGATGCATGATTCTGAAATTATTTTCTGTGTGTTGTAGGATGGAGCAAATGAATAAATATTTTGAGGATGTGGGGAATCAGGTTACTCACTTTTGGAGAAGACATACAAAATGGAGGGGGTAGGCTTTAAAGAGTCCTGCATTGTTAGATTGAAATTGGATATGGTATGGATTTCTAGTTTTTATGCATATGTAAATATAGAAATAAACATGATTATTTGTGTATCTGTGAATGTTTGGGTACAGTATGAATTTATAGTTTTTAATATGTTTATTGGACATAGAAATAGCTGTGTGCATCTGTTTCTTAGGTCTGCCTGCTCGTAGGGCCTAAAAGCTGTGACACTCCAGTAGCATCCAAATCTGGGTTTCTAGATACCATTCCCCACTCGAAGGAACCAGGGCTCCCTAGAGAAACAAGTGATTCCAGGGCTCAGGCAGAGAAAGTACAAGATGAGTCAGTCTCCACTATCTTTTGTCAGAAACTAAATAAGTGCTCAACAAATGGTGAGACATGTCAAAAGAACACAAGAACCAGGTTAAAAGGTGCATCCACTGGTCAAATCTGGGAAAGTTTGAGCATCAAAATTAATAATTATAGTAACAAACAATAATCATTGAACAAAAAAAGAACTTGTTAGTCCATACTTAGAACTAATGATACCAGTAAGTCTCCCTTAGCACAGCATGCCAACTAGTAAATGTAGAAAAAATGATGGAGTTAGAAAATCAACATTTTGGGATGCCTGGGTGTCTCAGCGGTTGAGCGTCTGCCTTCGGCTCAGGTCTTGATCCCGGGGTTCCGGGATCGAGTCCCACATCGGGCTCCCTGCATGGAGCCTGCTTCTCCTTCTGCCTGTGTCTCTGCCTCTCTCTGTGTGTCTCTCATGAATAAATAAATAAAATATTTTTAAAAATAAAATCAACATTTTGCAGCTATTATAATAATAGATTCAGATAAGGCTCATTAATGAATGGTAAAACTAGTATAAAATTTGACGAGAAACAGTTTATTTATGAAGCCTCAAAACATCTCACTACAAATTATTAATTACAAAGGTGAAAGTAGTAAATTTGCAGGAGAGAAATGTGGCACCCTAACCAAGTAATCAAAGTTAACATCATCAATAATGGACCAAACTGACACAGAGTGCTTCCTCACAGAACACACTGAGAAGGACACAGTATCACTTAGGTAGGATTCCTGCCAAAAAGGCATGACCTAAATCTAACCATGAAGGAACATTAGACAAACCTATATTGAGAACTATTCTCAAAAATATATGGCCTGTTCTCCTCATTAAAAAAAAAAAAAAAAAAAAAAAAAGTCAATGACATAAAAGGCAGAGAAAGCTGAGGAATCATTCCAGACTATGCAAACTAAAAAGCTATATAAGTAAATATAATACTTAATCCTGTATTGGTTTATGGGCCAGAAAAGCAAAATTGCTAAAAGGGACATAACTGTGAAATTTGATAAGCTCTGCAGGTTAGATGAGAGTATTATGTCAATTTCAAAATTTCCTGATCTGATATTGGAACTGCAGTTGTGTAAACAAATATCATTATTCTTAGGAAATATACACTGAAGTATTCAGGAGTAAAGAAGCATGATGTGTGCAACACACTCTAAAGAGTTCAGAGAATGATAAAATATCAACAACTGGTGAATTTGAGGAAAGGAATAAGGAGGGTTTTTTTAATCTACTCATACAACTATTCTGTAAGCTTAAAATTAGTTCCAAATGAAAAGAAGGAAGGCAAGGGAAATGGGCAAAGGGTAGGGAAGGGAAGTAGAGGGAAGGGAAGAGAAGCAAGCAAGCAAACAAGCAAGCAAGCAAGCAAGCTTCAATTGTACTTCAATTCAAAAAAAAAAAAAAAAAAAAAGGAATTCTAGTCTCCTATCTCAAAGTCCTCTGGCCTCTGTCTATGAGGTCAACAGTTGGTCCATTAATGTGTGTCCCTCCCAGAAGGGAAAAGCGAGTGTCAAATGTTCAACTCATAGCTATGACCCCAAACTATTCATGACTGTTTTATTATAAAAAAAAAGATAGCAGGAAAAATAACTTTTAAAAAATACAGCCCCAAGAACCTTCTGCATGTGTGGCCAAACTTGTTTTCTAGCTAAAAATCTCAGGAAGCTTACTCAGAGTTCCCCACAGAGCACAGACCACAAGTTATGAATCAGAACTAGACTTGTACCCCTGCTTTGTGACTTAATAGCTACTTAATTTTCTGAGCCTCAGTGTCCTCTTCTGTCAAATGGACATAACTGTGCCTACATCATACAACTGTGAAAAAAGATTAAGCAAAATAATATATACATACATAATGACACATGTATAGCCCCTAAATTATGCTAAATTATTTCAGTTTATCTTTTTTGTTCCCTTTTCCTTTCCCACAAATGACAAGAGTGTACCTGATAGTATAAATATCTTTAGGATTACAACCAATACTCAAACATGAAAGGTAAAATTTTTTAAATTTTCAAGTTAATCAGTGACAAATAGATTAATTAATATCTATCAACAGGTAAATTAGCCAGCACTGCAGGCCCAAATCAGAAGAAAGATTTGGATAACGGTCTAACTGGTAACCAGAAGGTCAGCTGTGAAAACAGCCCCGTGTGCAGGGCACAGACAAGGACTCCCTTGTTATCACTGTGGCTATTAAAAAGGTGCTCAGCATCAACTTCAGTGCCCAGACAGGCATTCAGACCTTACAACCGTATCCCAGCCAAAACTCTTGGCCAAAAGCAACACCAACTTGCTTGAGATGGTAAAAGCTACCTGTCGACTCTGGAATGTTTAGAATTAAATAGAGAGAGAATGAAATAAACCAAACCACGCTACTAATAGTTCATTCATGCATTTAGGAATGATCTGTGTACATTTTATATTTGAAGTATTTGAAGTGTCTAAGAGATTTTAGGGAATTTGATAGATTTGGCCTTTGATTCTAATTTGAAATGTATAACTGAGCAATTTATTTTAGACTTAGATTTTCAGTTAAAAGACAAAGAGAATTATGCAAAGTTTGTAAGCAAAACTGGAATACATATGATTAGCTTGAGATGGACCACATTCATTAACTTAATTAGCTTTATTAGAGCTGGGAAGACTTTGGCGGGCAGGTTGGGCAGTAGAAGGGCTTTAAATAATCAGATACACTCACTTTATAAATGCAGTTTAAGATGTTCAAGGGAATTTTAAAATTGAGATGTAAAAAGGACAGATGGGGAAATTTGTTCAGTTCAGCTACTCAATAAAATTATAGGTAAATATCTCTCTGGGTTATTTTTTATTTTGATTATGATTATTTTTATTTTTAAAATAAAAATTATAATTTGAACTTAAAAGCTTAAGGAAAACTCATTTTATTTTTACATTTTAACTTTTCTAAATTGAATATTAATTCTACAATCTCAAGGTTCAAATCACATTTTATATACACAAAAAACATATTGCACAGAAACTAAGTAACTCACCTGGACAGTGCCAATTTTAGGTCGATGACCACTTAGATCTTTACTTTATTTTGCTTCCTAGGAAACTCTATTTTGTCCCTAATAGGTACCTAGCACAGCTCTAAGCACTCCACATCTACCACTACTCACTTAACCTAAAAACCCCTGAAAGCTTAGAAGTAGAAGAATAGCAGAGAAGAATAAAAGTGTTGTGTGGGTTACCCCCATCTAGGGAAGAAGAAAAAAGAACAACAAAGAAACAAGAAAAAGAGAAAGGAAAGAGAGAGGAAGAGAGGGAGGGAGGGAGAGAGGGAGAGAGGAAACTTCAACTATAATTTAAAAAGAAAAAAAACATCAGAAAGGATGAATACGGGATCCCTGGGTGGCGCAGCGGTTTGGCGCCTGCCTTTGGCCCAGGGCGCGATCCTGGAGACCCGGGATCGAATCCCACGTCAGGCTCCCGGTGCATGGAGCCTGCCTCTCCCTCTGCCTGTGTCTCTGCCTCTCTCCCTTTCTCTCTCTGTGACTGTCACAAATAAATAAAAAATAAAAAAATAAAAAATTTTTAAAAAAAGAAAGGATGAATACCTACTATTTACTTTGATGTGGATGGAACTGGAGGGTATTATGCTGACTGAATAAGTCAACTGGAGAAAGGCAATTATCATATATGGTTTCAGTCATATGTGGAATAAAAGAAATAGTGAAAGAGACTCTAAAGGAAAGGAGGGAAACTGAGCAGGAAAAAATCACAGAGGAAGACAAACCATGAGAGACTCCTAACTCTGGGAAACAAACAAAAGGTTGCAGAAGGGGAGGCAGGTAGGGGGATGGGGTGCCTGGGTGACAGGCACTAAGGAGGGCACTTGATGGGATGAGCACTGGGTGTTTAATATATGCTGGCAAATTGAATTTAAATAAAATATTTTTTAAAAAAGAATTCTAATCTCCCTCTTGAAGCCTTTGGCCTCTGTCTATGAGGTCACCAGATGGTCCACTCATGTGTGATTCTTCCCAAAGGGGAAGATCAAGTGTCAAATGTTAAAAAATTCTAGGAAAGGGGCGCCTGGGTGGCTCAGTTGGCTAAGCATCCGATTCTTGATTTCAGCTCAGGTCATGATCTCAAGGTCATGGGATTGAACTCCACATCAGGCTCTATGCTGGGTGTATAGACTGCTTAAGATTCTCTCTCTCTGCTCCCTTGGCCCTCCCCTCCCCAACTCGGGCACACTCTAAAAAATTCTAGGAAAAATTCCTATGTCAATGTTATAAAGTAGCTCAGTTATAATATGTAATCCCCTGTGATACACCTATTCATGTATCCATTCACTCTGGCAACTAATAACAAGTTCTTACTGTGTGTCAGGCTAGAGTTTGGGGAATTGCTTGTAGGGGAGCAAGCCTGGAGACCAGTTAGGAGGCTGAGGTGATGACCCAAGAGGAAGTGATGGTGCCTGACGAAGGGTGGTGGCAATGGAGATGTTGACAAAAGAACAGACTGAAGAGTTATTTAGAAGTTGGAATCGGTATGACTTATTGGGAAGCAGAATGTTAGGGATAGGTGGTATCTTTCCATGGATCCTCAAAAAGCAAGGCCTGAGACCAGAGTGAAGGTCATAACAATATATTTGGTAGATATGCAAGCCCAAGTAAGTGAGAATGAAGCAAAGTGAAGTGAATGAGGACAGCTGTGCTATAACACAGTATGCTGCATTGCCACCCTGACTCCTGTTTCATGACAGAATGCAAAAAGAGACAGCAGGTTTCTTAATACGCATGTGTATTTGGCACGCAAGCCTCCTCAGAAGGGCTCCAAAGAACAAAGAACAAACAGACTTTGAAGTAATCCACAAAGGAGAGAAAGGATAACTCTCACAAGTTATCTTCTATCTTCCATTTACCAAGATAAAGAACCCTAAGGCACGAGTGAGTAAAAGTAATGAGTTAAATATGAGTATGTTTCATTGGCTTTTGTGAAATGTCCAGATGAAAATGGCCAATAGACAACTGAATGTAGGTGGAGTCTGGAGCTCAAGAGAAAGCCAGGTTATAGAAGGCTGGGTAAGCAGTATGCACTAGGCTATGCCACCCAGAAATCCCCTAAAGGAATGAAGCACTCTTTCTCCCAGCTGCCAGGACTGTTGCCCGCTGGTGGCCCATGGCCAGATCCTTCTCCAAGAATTATCTTTTATCAAAGAAAGCTGCCTTGCCCAAGTGTATATACCTGCCGTGTGCATCCAATGACACGTTGATGTGGGGTTACAAAGGCCTGTCCCCTTTGCCTCAGTTCAGATCATCTCTGAAAGGCCATGCCTTTCTAGAGTTCCCTAGATTTGGATGATGCCACTGTTGTATCTCCATTGCCAATCCTGATTCCTTTATCCCACACTCAAGGTGATTTCTAGAGCACCTGCCCTCATATACCACCTGCATGCAAATCTCTCTGGGTCAATGTTTCTCAGACAACCTGACCTAAGATAAAGTAGAACCTGAGGGAGTGAGAGTTCTAGGTGGACAATCCTTTCAAGAAGCTATCTGTAATGAGAAAGGAAGAGGTGCTCTCAAAGGAGGACTTTTTTTAAATTAGAAAACACTAAGCATTTTTATACACTGATGGGAAAGAGCCAGTTCAGAGGGAAGAATGGAAGATTCTAAATAGAAAAAGGACTCTGGGAAGAGATAGGATCCAGACAACAGGTAGGATTGCCTCCTAGAAGAGGAAGACATTCCTTATGATGAGAATAAGGGAGAAAGAGAGGATGAGTGTGGATGTGAGTGAATTCATTTTCACTGTATGGAAGGTTGGATCATCTGCCGAGAGGAAGACAAACTCAGGGAAAGTCGGAAGCTGGAAGACAGTAGAGAACACCAGAAATAAGCAGTAAGGTAGCTGCAGGGAGAGTGGCCGGATGGAAATGCTGCATTCTGGTGAGCAGTGATGACGACTCCTTGAGAGCGAGGTCACCAGAAATTTATAGTGGCAATCATCACAGCACTATACATGGTACGCTATAATGATTCACAGGCTTTCCTCAGCACATGTGCTTGACAGGCTGAGCACCCACTAAATGCTGAAGGAATGAACGGACCCAGCTTAAATAAGCCCTCAGTCAAGGGGCCTCCTCTCCTCCACCAACACGGTTTCATCAACTAAAACCCTATGACAGCTATCTCAGGTCTCTTGCTATCTGGTTCCTTCAGTCTCAAGAAATGTTGAGGTAGAAAATACGCTTTTGTACAAGTTTATCATATATTCTATGTGTATCCTTCGTAATGCATGTACTGCATTGAACAGTTTCCCGAAGATCCCTGGGTAGGACAGGGCAGAGCTCAGGCTAACCCAGGTCACCTGACTCCCTTTCCATATCCTGTGCCATGAGATACACAAGGTGAAACTGCCAATGAGTTCCAGATGATTCAGTAGGCTGTCAATATTTCTTTATTCCTTCCTTCCTTCCTTCCTTCCTTCCTTCCTTCCTTCCTTCCTTCCTTCCTTCCTTCCTTCCTTTCTTCCTTCCTTCCTTCCCTCCTCCTTCTCTCTCTTTTCCTTCTTTCCATCCTTTCTTCCCTCCTCCCTCTCTTTTCCTTCTTTCCTTCCTTCCCCATCCCCTCTTCTTCCTTCCATCCCTCCCTCCCTCCACCTTTCCTCCCTGAGCATGGTAGACCTCTTGGAATCTTTTCTGACCTCCCTACTAAACTGTCCCCCAGTTTCATTACATTCAGCCCTCATTTGCACGTGCTCTTGACACCTGGTGTTTGGTGGCAGAAATGGCTGATAAAATTCCACACTGATTAATTTCATGTTTAATCTAACTGATACTTCTGTAGCCTTTGCAAATAACCTTTTTGAACAAAAACTGCAACGGCTCATTCCAAACCCGATCAAAGAGGTATGCATGACTCACAGCCACTAAATAAACATTGATGCCTGATGGCAGTAATATGGCTATTTATATTCAGAGCCTGATTTAACCAGTGGCATTCCTGTAATAAGATAATAAGCATGAGCTGTTTACTAGAAAAAAAGGAGAGTCTGTGGTGCTGGTGTTCAATAAAATCTCTTAACAGGCAAATGAGTCTCTGAAATTGGTTGGCAAATACATCCAGAATGAGATGTGCTAATTAGTTGCTGTTACTGATTTTCTAAAATAAAGAGTTTAAACTTAAATTAGCCCTGAAATTTAGTACAATAAAAAATGCTGGATGTATGATATCATGTTGAAAATCTTATGGATTATGCCTAATATATGCCTAGCAATACAATTAAGAAAAAAAGAACTCTGGCCCTAAATCATTAGAATTTAAACAGAGACTAAGAAGAGGTTTTATATGTAGAGAATTATAAGCATAGATATTTGAATCTCAGGTTCAAGTTTTTTTTTCTATTCAGAGAGCATTTGTAGGTGATCCTCTTGGCTATACTGGCAGAGGTATCTATTACTATAAGTACTTTAATTTTTAAATAGAAAGAGCAAAGGAATGCAAGAATTATCCTAATAGCATTTGGATACCCTTTAAAAATAGATTAACCTATTCAGAACCAAGATCACAGAGATTTTAGGTAAGCACAGAGGAGACGATTGTCTGGATTCAGAAATAAACGATGAAAGCTTCAAGCTTTGAAGCCTCTCCCAGCACCTTCCAGCTCTGTTTTTCCGCCACTGAAGTAAGAGCAGCAGACACAGTGTGCATGCTTTCTTTCTCCTCCCGCTCTCACTCCATACAGCCCCTTCTAGCTGCTAAGGATCTTCAAACCTCCACTTTCACTGCTTCCTTCACCAAGTTGGAGGAGACTTGCTTCTGTCTGGACTGGCAACTTCAAATAGTGAGATGATCTCAGGAGGCAGCCAAATATTTTTTAAATCAAATATTGCATCTAAAAAGATATAGCCAAGTAACAAGAGGATTCAGGTTGTGTTTCCACTGTTGTTGTTGTTGTTGTTGTTTTCCAAAAGCCAAATATGAATTCAAAAAACTGTCATTTGCATTTAGCTGGTGGACATAATGTCTGTCTTCCCAGAGCACATGGTCATTCTTTGAAAGCCAGCTAGATGGGTAGATGTGAGTGCTCCATCTCAGAGTAGTAGTGTTCCTAAAGTTAGCAATGAGTTAATTCATTCATTTGGGTCCTATTTATCAAAGGTTATTATTTATCTGCCTTAATTAAGATGTTTAGTATTTATCAGAGTTACTTTAGTCACCAGGGGTAATTGATTATGTATATCTTTGTTTCCATTTTATAGTGGGGTCCCCAGCTTAGGTAGCAACATTTCCAACTATTACTGAGACCTAGAGTTATGGAGGACAGTGTCATACAGGCTACCTAATAATTGTAATGATAAATAGAATTTTGCATCAGGGAGCACCTGGGTGGCTCAGTGTATGAGTGTCTGCCTGCCATTCAGGTCATGATCCCGGGGTCATGGGATCGGGTCCCACATTGGGCTTCCCGCAGGGAGCCTACTTCTCCCTCTGCCTATGTCTTTGCCTCTGTCTCAGTGTTTCGAAGGAAGGAAGGAAGGAAGGAAGGAAGGAAGGAAGGAAGGAGAAAGAAAGAAAGAAGAAAAAAAGAAAGAAAGAAAGAAAAAGAAAGAAGAAAGAAAGAAAGAAAGAAAGAAGAAAGAAAGAAAGAAAAAGAAAGAAAGAAAGAAAGAAAGAAAGAAAGAAAGAAAGAAAGAAAGAAAGAAAGAAAGAAAGAAAGAAAGAAAGAAAGAAAGAAAGAAAGAAAGTCAGGGACTGAGTCAGGAACAGGTGAGTCTTTCCTATATTTTTCAATGGTATTAAAGTTCTCTTGAAACCAACTCTGGCTAGCTTAAGACAAAAGGGAATTTATTCAAAAGGATATTCATAACCTTAGAAGATGTAAGATTGAACAGCCACTCCTCAGAAGTCAAGAATCACACCAGCTCCAGAGATATGAAAACAAGAGTTTCTGAGCTTATTCTATTTTTGTAGCTCAGCAACTCACATCTCCCAGTTCCTTTGTTGCTGTTTTTAAGATTCCATATTCTTAGGAAAATCTGGTTCATCTAGCTTGACTCAAACAAAAGACCTGAACAAATCAGTTGTGACCAACAGAAGAGGGGGAAAAGGTCACATGATAAAGACCCAGCTTCTGTGAAAGTCTCTAGAGACAGGAGGATGGTTGTCAGCTGGGCAGCAAACCCAACAGTCCCTTACCAGTGCTCCTCCAAGTACCTGTCCACAGTTTGATGCCAGCCCAAGAGGAGACAAAGAGCATGCATCAGAATCTAAATCAACATACTGCTTACTTTATCAAGAAAGTCTTGCTATTTAAAACAAACAAACAAACAAAAGAAACAAACAAACATGTCAGCTGACCTTGAAAGAGTGTGCTTAGAGATATATTTTGTTTACATTCCGGTTCATTACTTCCTACCACCTCCTGGACCAGTAGTGAAGAGTTTGCTGGTAGGCAACTGCCTATGGACCATTCCTTAAGTACAAGTCTCTTCTCTTCAGTTTTTGTCTGACTTTATGGTTGGTACCAGAGTAATCAGGAAAATAGGCTTTGAAGTTACCTGGGTTTTAGTTCTTGCTATGCCTAATAGCCAAATGACCTGGAGTAAATAAATACCCCTAGCTTCATTTTTCCTACTCTACTAACAATCCTACCATATTTGTTAGGATTCTTTCAATTGCAGGCAGCAGAAAGTCAAATCATTAGGTTAAACTAAATGAAATTATTGATATCCAATATGAAAAAAATGGAGGTTTTATACGGTTAGAACCCATGATTCAGGCAAAAAGATTTTATTGCTTTATGAAACTGGAAAGCATAATAGTGGATTAGCTACCATATACACTGAATCTAGGGCTCAAACGAATAAAAAGAAACTTTGTCTTTTCCAACAACCAGAATCAGATCACATGGCATATAAAAACTCTAATTGGTTCTGCTTGGGTCTTTCTCCTAAGCCTCAGCCCAATCACTATCAAAAAAGACGCAAAGTTTTGTGATGGGCCAAGCTTGGAGTAGTCAGAGCACTATGATTAACAGATTGGCAGGCCTGTCAGGTAAACCCTTTCTGTCTTATTTGGTCATAACCCTAATGCCTCGCACATAATAGGTGCCCCCAAATTAGGTAAATAAATTATTAGGGAAGGAGTATTGTGTGCCCCTCTAGTCTAAAGAGGGAGCAGACAAAAGCAATAAAATTCCATGATAAATCCCTATATATACGGCTGTTGTAAAGATTAACTAAGAATGTAACACACATGGGACAGGACCTGACACACAATGGCATTTTTATCTACAGTATAGACCAGGTCAGGGTGGAAGCCCACATTTTCCAAGCGTGACTTGCACATAGGCACTCAGGTTTCTTGATCAGTTGATTGAATGAACTAAAAAGTGAACTCATGAATAGACAGTGAGAAATCTGGATCCTATATCTTCCTGTGGAAAATGTTCTTCATCCTATTGCAATTTTGATTTTGTCTGAAGTTTTCCTATGAATAACCAGACAAGAATCATACAAACAACAGGGCAAAAGCAAAAAGGCATTAAATTACAACTGGAGGCATTTTAGTTAAAGACCTACACTAAGAAAACCTCTTTCTAGAGTCTGGAAAACAAATCTTTGGGGAAACTAGAAAACAGGCTGGTTTTTATCACATTTCTTTCTGGTGGCAGAAAGGGGACAGGTGACTTGCAAGAGCCCTCACACAGTGCCTGGCAGCATTTGTAGGTCACATTCCAATCCAGGTGAGGACGAGGGAAGCGGAATGAAAGCAGGAGATACAATCAGAATATTTGACTTGACAGGTGTCTACAGAGCTCATCTAGTCAACCCCCCACCCCGCCGCCGTCGCCGATTTTACTGAAGGCCTGAAGAGGCTTGTCTCAGGGTCACAGCGAGGCCCCTGGGAAGGCACAGAGCTGAGTCCAGATTTTTTTAGTCTATGTCCAACATTTGTCCTCCATACCACATCACAGACAGTGGCGGCTCAGCATGTGCCAATAGTGCCCTATCACCTGTGATTAGGTGGACAGGAAAACGTGTAGGGAACGATAAAACTTCAGTGAGAAATCAGTAAAGACCTTCATGTGGTAAAAGGTCAAAGGATGGGGATTAATGTGTCCCGAAGAATAATCTGGATCCCACTTTTGATCACCAACCCCATGTATTACCTATTGATACCTTTCTACCTGCCACTTGAAGAGAATCCACAACATGAACAATATTAAAAAAAAAAAAAAAATGACCCATCAAGTAATTTGAACAAATAACAAATTAAGTTATTTTATGAACATTTCATTTTCTAAAATAAAATTCAGGACCAATGAATCTGACAAAGGATATTTGAGCCTTTTCTGAAGAGGAAAAACAGACTGAGGTGCTGAAAATATTGACTTTGTGGGTTTAAGAGAACAGGCAGGTTATCTGCAATTGGAACTAATCCCAAATCCAAGACACGTGCTCACTTAGAGGGTAAGGATGTCATATTTGTGGAGAACCATTAGTTACCTACCCAGTAACAATTCTCTCCTTCCTCACTGTCAGAGCTCCCATATTGCTAGGCCCAGCAGAATGCCTAGTTTAATTTTATGACTTACGTGAGATGTAAGTAAAAGGCATTGAGGCCTTCTAGAAAGCCCTCTTTAAAGGGCCTGACTCAGATGGCAGGGCCCCTTCTGTTCCACTTTTTATATCTTCGAGATGCTGGATCAAGTGGCTGGAGCTCTAGAAGTCATACTACAAACATGGGATGAAGATTTACCCTAGGGATTATGGAATAGCAAGCTGCAAGGACCTTGGATCTCTCAAGCTCTCAAGGCACCACCACATCAGCCTTATATTGCCTACTTCTGGACAACTTATTAGGTGAGAGGAAAATAAAGTTCTATGTTGCTTAAATCAATTTTCAGATCGACCAGGTACAATTCCTGACTGATACAAACACACAGCATGATCTTGGCAAAGTAAGCTTTAGCCCCTTCATGCCTCAGTTTCTTCTCTGAAGTTGAGTAGGGGTCCTAACCAGCTTTAAAGAACTCATAATATAGTGATTTTAACAATCTATTTACTGAAGCCCTAGAAAATTTTTGCAGGTAGTCCAAAGGAATATGGGGGTAAATACATGGGTATCAGAATGCTCAATATTCAATCAGAACAGTACCTCTTCGATTTGATTTTTATATTGAGTTTCCAAGTAAGATTTCATTTGGAGGGGTAAAAAAGAATCTAAATGCCAAAAGAATTTGAAAATCACTGGCATGGAAAAACGTTTGGTCCTTTGTACGTGAGAAGGACATTTGGGGCATACCATTGCTCCTGAGATTATATTCTCCTAACATCGCCAATGGATCTGATGATGCCAGTTTAATGCTTCTTGAGACCAATATCTCCCACTTGTAGATCACCTAAGGAAACAGTCTACGGCCACCAAGCAGTACAAAATGCCTGATCCATGCAGGAATAAAATTAGTCAGCCCCGATACCTTCAAGGTGCACTCAGATCCTCTGAAGAATAACTAACAAGCCAGAAAGCTGTGCATAGCTGGGCTCTGAGGTATTACATAGAGACTGGAGGAATCTAGGGAGCTGTGTCCATAAGGAAGGCATTTTGTCACTCACTGGCTCTTGTTACCTCTCATAGTCCTGACCTCTCTAACCCATCGGTCTTAGTGCACATCTTTATCCAAAGGTTCAGTAGTCTTCCATATGGGCAACAGTTCCCAACTGAGATTTTTGGGAAGAGAAAGAGGAAGGGAGGCAGCCCTGGGTCTTTCACACAATTTTGACTACTAATCATGCTATTAGCAGAACATCTTACCTGGGCTCTGGGGAAAGAACTAAACTATAAAGATCTTGGGATCTTGGAAATCAGCACCTGTCTGGCTGAACCCCTCGTCCATCCACAGAAATCACATCAGATCCTCAAAAGTGATACACACAAAGCTCATTGGTTATAGAACACTCTTCACACAATGCCACCAGCTGAGGGCTGAGGACTCGTACCTGCTCCACCAGAGTCCCTGGAACAATCCCAGCCCCTGACTCCAAATTCTCCTTCCAAATTACCTTGATTTCCACTTTGACTTGCCAATCAAACTGCAGCTTGTCCTACTCAAGTCCTTGGCTCTGTTTCTCTGAACATGATCATTGCCCATCTATTCCTTTCAGCAAAGGTCATGTCCCATCACTGAGCCCCCAGCCTCATGAATCCTGCCCTTAATTGACTCTTGCTCACTCTGCACACTATCTCCAGGCTACATATGTAGACCACTCCAGCTGCTACAATCTAGACTCTTCTGGAAATAGTTAAGCTCTGTTTGCCTTTCTTTCTTTCTCATCTTCTCAAACACACCTCATTCAAATAGATCATTAAAATAGTAGATATCGTTTTGCATTGCATCTTACCTCTTTCTTTTCTACCTCAACTCCACCTTTGCAAATACATCCTTCTAAGTAGGTTTTTGAATGATGATGATGGAAATAAAAGAGGAAAGATGACATTAAAATTTAAGAGAAAGAAATTGCAAAGTAACTAAGAAGAGTAGATGGAAGGTCTGTTTCCTATCAGATTCAGTGAGGCAGATGGGAGTGCTAAATTTTGTTTCTTGGCCCTCTGCATCTATTTCTGCCTCTTTTCAATGCTCCCTACTGGATCACAGGGGTTGGAAGAATTAAAGCCATGCCTTCCTACTCTTTTTCTGCTAGGGTTTTAGATATAATTTATCTTCTGCCATTAAAATGTACTCATGTGGGGATCCCTGGGTGGCTCGGCGGTTTAGCGCCTGCCTTTGGCCCAGGATGCGATCCTGGAGTCCCAGGATGGAGTCCCACATCGGGCTCCCGGCATGGAGCCTGCTTCTCCCTCTGCCTGTATCTCTCTCTCTCTCTCTCCCTCTCTCTCTCTCTATCATGAATAAATAAATAAATCTTTTTAATAAAATAAAATAAAATGTACTCATGTGCTATCTGCTATACAGAAGGGAAGTGGAGATCATTCTTTCTGAGACAGCAGACTGGTGAGCATGCTCCCACATACACAAGCTTTCACAGTAGCCAAACTCCATGTTACACTCTCTAATGACCAGCCTCAAGGGTAATGGGCAGGTGGCTTACTGGCAGCAGTTTCTCGACTTCTGGGTAATAGCAGAGTAGATGGAAGAGAGAAAGAAATCTTAATGGATTCAGTAAAGTGGATCAAGCCACATGCCCTTTGCTGGAAAAGCTCCAGCAACTGAACCTCTTCTCCCCCTCCACAGCCACCTCCATTATAGGATCAAATAACTGAGGCACCATTCATTGTAAATAAACTTTAAAATAGGTAATATTGAAATAACTGCTATTCACAGAGTGCAAGTCTGGTTCAAAGTTCAGAAATCATCCATGTAGTCACCCATATTCATAAAGAGGAAAAATCTTGTGACTGTATCAATTGATGTGACTGTATCAATTGATGTATCAATTTTTATCAGTTGATAAAAATTCTACACCTATTCATGATTGTAAAAACTCTCAAAAAACTAGGAATAGCAAGAAACTTCCTCAATTTGATAAAGAACATCAACAAAAAACCTATAGCTAACAAACTGTAAAAGACTGAACACTTTTCCCCTAAGACCAGGAATAAGGTAAAGATGTCTACAAAGTTGTCTGCTCTCATCACTGCTATTCTTGTGATCTAGCCAGCTCAATAAGGCAAGAAAAGAAAATAGAGGCATACAGATAAGAAAGTAAGAACTAAAAATGCCCCTATTTGCAGATCATCACGGTCTACATAGAAATTCCAAGGAATCTTTAAAAAAAGAAAACATTCCTCAAACTAGTAAGTTCAACTAGATCACAGATACAAGATCGACATACAAAAATCAATTGTAACAATAGAAAAATTAATTGCATCTCTATATTCTTACAGTGAATATGTGGACACAAATTAAAAACACAATACCATTTATAGTCATTCAAAAAGACATAACAATGGAGTGACTGCTGTTCACAGGTCTCTTGGCTGCTAGAAAGCCCCATTCTCAGATAAGACACCTCTCCACCCTGACTTTAGTAAAGAGGTCAGGAAACCTTGAGTAAGAGTGGAGGACTAATTTCGGGCAGTTAATTACATTCTTTCAGCATCCATCTCCCTGAAGTTTTCACTGGGCAAATCCTTCAGGAGGACATCCCCATTAGCTATTCATTTTTCTTTTGCACTGACTGGAGAATGAAGTGACTGTTGGCTGTGTCACACAACTCGTTGAAATTCACCCCTGGGTGAAGTGATCCTCAAATAATTACCAAATGTAGTTCAGGTAACTGAATTAGTGAATTACATTGGCTCCTTTGAGATGAAAGACTCTTTAGGAATGTGAAATACTTTGGTTCTTTGTTATTAATAACCTGAACAATGAAAGAACCCAAAGTAGTATTCAATATGCTCCAGGAATGGGATGACTAAAATTAAAGAATGCAATTGATTTACATTTTCCATACTTTTCATTTTCTATCCTTTTCATTTCAATAGTCAGGACTGAATATGACAAGTCATCAAATCCCCTCTGATGTTAATAAGGCATCAACTACAGAACTCTGGGAAGAGAAAAATTCAGCCAAGTGGCAAGTGGGTGGTTCCCCTTTCTTTGGTTTATCATCATTTCTTCTCACCTACCCTGTTACAGCACTCTACAGGTAAAAACCTCCTAATTTGACCTATATTCATTTTCTTCGGCCTTAGTCTAATTTTCCAAAATTAAGTGTCTCAACTCCTCTCCCACCCTTCAGACAGACAATTGCACCCATCACTTGCGCCCAGCAGAGGAAAGTAGGATGCCCTCAGCTTAGTGCTGTGACCTGGGTATAAAGAAGACAGAAGCACAGAGGTGAATTCCCAGCAGAGAGCTTGACCTTGGGGCAGGAGGAATGGGAAGCAGTAGGGAGGGGGCTTAGGGCTGGCAAATCAAACTCCAACCTATCTGTGGTTGGTAGAGAGAGAAGATGGAGATGCAGGGCCCTACTCATGCTGGAATCAGGTGTCCTGCATTTATTGAATTTGATTTACAGTTCGTCATTTTCAGTTTTCATTTTTAAAGCATTGAGGGCTTTTCTATTTCTCCCCGTTGCTTTCAAGATATCTTGTAATTTATCTGTTTTGGAATTGGAATAGTTAATACATTCACATGGTTCATAAGTCAAACGCATACAATTTTACACAGTGAAGTCTCTCTCCCCTGCACATGCTCCAGCCTTCCAGTTCCACTCCAGAGGCATCAGTGTCACTGATTTCCTACTTTTCCTTGCAGAAACATACAAGTAAATTTGTGCAAGGCATCTCTCATCATCTTTTTTTTTTTTTTAATTTATTTATTTGAGCGGGGAGAGGCAGAAGGAGAGAGATCATCTCAAGCTGACTCCCCGCTGAGCATGGAGCTCAACAGGACCCCAAGATCATGACCCCATGACCCCAAAGTCAGGACACCAGCTGAAACCAAAAGTCTGATGCTTAACCAATTCACTACCCAGGCACCCCACCTCTCACCATCTTTTGTTTATACAAATGATAGCTAACCCACTATTCTGTTCCATTCCTTACTCTTTTTTACTTAATATATACCAGAAGTCACTCCACACCAGTACACTAAAAGCTCCTCAATCTTTCTCCATGATGAGTAGTAATTCATTATATTAACATAGTATCATTTGTCTAACCACTCTCCTATTAGTGATCACGTCCATTATTTCCAACTTTTTGATACCACAAGCAATGTTGCAATGAATAACATTGTTCAATAAGTGATTTCCACATCTAGGAGTATGTCTGTAATTTAATAGAATTGCTACTAACAGAATTATTATAAATAATTCCTATAAATAAAATTGTTGAATCAAAGATTATATATATATTTGTAATTTTGATAGATACTGCCAAATTGCCAATCCATGTCACCTAACACAATATTCTTTACTTTTATATTGCGTTATTGGTCTTTTTCTTATTGATTATGTAGCAATGAATTGCAAATATATTTCCCAATTTGTCCATTGACTTTTGACTCCTTTTATGGTTGTTTTTGCATGCATATTTTTTAAAACATGGTAAAATTTTTCAATCTTTTATTTTATAACTGCTGTAATTTGAGTCTTATTCTAAAAAGTTTTCTTTGGTCATAAATTACATGAAAAAGTCCATATTTTTTCATATTTTTATGGCTTCATATTTGCATATTTAAAATCTTTGACCCATTTGGAGTATCTTTGGCAAAGTATGAGGTATGGCTCCAACTTTATTTATGTATTTATTGTTAGAGCTGCTTACCATGTTGTCCAAACACCAATGATAAAACATCTTGTTTCCCCACTGATCTGAAATAAGACCTTTATTATATGCTAAATCCCTATATGTTTGGGGGTCTACTTCTGGATATTGATTCTGTTTCATTTCTCTATTCATGAGCCAGCGGTACCCTATTTTAATATTTTAGAACTTAACCAAAATCAATTGTACTTCAATTTTTAAAGCTTTGTTTATGTATCTCCCCAAAGCAACGAGGTTTCTTCTCTGTGTCTTATAACTTTATTTTCCCTCAGATAGCTCATGACCAATTTTTTCTTAATCTCCTAGGAAAAGAAATTTTGCTTCTATCATCTGAGTGGCATAGGCAAATAAATGAAATAATCTTAAGCCGATAGGGAGAAGACCATGGGAATACCATATTTTACTTTTCCAAATCCTAGTGCATGGGGGGTCTCAGGGAACACGCTCTTTTGTTTCTAAGGCCATCACTTTAAAATCAAGTTATATTTTATGAATGTTTATTATATGGCAAGTTGTTTCAGTTAGGATGCTTTTGGCTTCAAGCCATAAAAACAGATTCAAGCATCGTTAAACAATCGGGAAATGGCATTAATTGCAATAACTGTAATTCTTAAGGGGCAGAGGGTTCGGTAGGCAGTTTCAGTGGCCCAGCTATATGATTATTGATCCAGGCTCTTACTATCTTTCTTTCTTTTTTTTTTCCCCGCCCCTCTTACCATCTTTCTGCTCTGCCATCCTCATGCATCTGCTCCATCTCAGGCTGATGGCAAGATGGTTTCAGTAATTCCAGGTCTCCCCTCCAGACGTGACAACATCCTGTGAAAGAAGAGACATCTCTTTTGTTCTCTTAGGAACAAGAAAACATTTCTCAGAAGTCATCCATGTCTCATTGGCCAGAACTGGGTGTAATGCCCATTCATCAATCAACCTCTGGCAATAGCAATGTGATTACCTGCAGTCCAATCAGATCCACCCAATTAGGCTGGAGAAGGGTGAGTTTCCTCTAAGGCACATGACTGCTTGGAAGAATGCAGATACCTGCACAAAACCTGGATTCAAGTAGCACTGGAAATGGGTAAAGGATGCTGGTAATGAGGCTCCATTCCCCTCTTTTTCTCTCTCCTAACTGGATTCCTTTGCTGGACATCCAACAATGTTCTCCTTCACACATACTTATTGTTTGAATGGTAATGTAATAATTGCAAACTAACTTAATAAATATTTTTTGAACTCCTCATACTAAAGACCCAATACTGTGTGAAGAGCTAAAGACTGGAAAAAGGAAAGACATGGATCCTGATCCCAAGGATTTAATGAAAGAGGCAGAAAATGTAGGAATTCCATATTACTGTGATAAGTGCTATGTCCATAATTTAAGGGTGCTATGGGAGTTCTAAAGACTGAGCAATTTCATGGGGGAAGGGTAGAACAAACAGGGAATATGCCAGCTGAGCTTTAATGGATGAGCAGGTAGGGGCGCCTGGGTGGCTCAGTGGTTGAGTGTCTGCCTTTGGCTCAGGTCATGATCCTGGGGTCCTGGGATCGACTCCCATATCGGGCTCCCTTGCAGGGAGGCTGCTTCTCCCTCTGCCTATGTTTCTGCCTCTCTCTCTATGTTTCTCATGAATAAATAAAATCTTTAAAAAAAAAAAAAAAGATGAGCAGGTAACAGAAGAAGAACACATGGGCAGGGGATACAGCTGGGCAAAGGACAGGGCAGGCACTGGCATGGTGTGCTGAGGTTCTGTCAAGCTGTGGAATTGGGTGCTGAGGTGCTGCTCTACCCAGGACACAAAGGCACCTGGGGGGAAGCTTTGGGCCTGGCTAGCAACCTCCATTTGCACTATTGAAGAGACATGATCGTGGATACTACCCCTAAGAAGTTCTGGCAGCAGTTAAAGCTAATTGTAGCAAGCACAAATAGCAAATTATTAATTAACCTTCTAAGGTCACAGACCACATCTCCGGGACCACTAAATCTTCTCTCTCACTTCACAATCAAGCTCCTTGCAAAAAGATATCCACACTAACCATCTCTTCACCTCCATTCAATCCTCAACACCAACCCATTGATGTTAACAATATGGTGGTTGCTCTTGCTAAGGTCACCAGTGACCTCGATCGCTGCAAGGCACAAAACAACAAAGACTCTCACATTCTACCTTCTTACCATATTGACCTACATAAAATTCATTAACTGCCTTGATCAACACCTTTAGAGACCCCAGGCAGTGAAAGCATGATTTCTTTCTCCCATATTGATATGAAATTAGAACTTAAAACAATCCGGGGCACATGGGTGGCTCGGTCAGTTAAGCATCTACTTCTGCTCAGGTCATGATCTTGGGGTCCTAGAATGAAGCCAACATAGAGGCTCCCTGCTCAGTGGGAGTCTGTTTCTCCCTCTCCCTCTGCCCCTCCCCCCTGCTTGGTCTGTGCTTGCTCATGCTCTCTTTTTCAAATAAATAAATCTTTTTTTAAAAAAAAGAATTTAAAAAAATCCTAAATCACATTTTTTCCACAAGGACTTCATTTTTTTTGAAATATCAAATTCTTTCAAAAATAAAATCAATCTCTAGCTCTCAATACCCCAAAATTTGCTTATTTAAACACATGTGTGATCCACCAGCTGAGTAATCCAGCAATAAACACATTTGTATCTTGTTTGTACTGGGTTAAATGGTGTTCCCCAAAAAGACATATCCACCCAGAACCTCAGAATATAACTTTATTTGTTCTTTGCAGATGTAATTAAGGTAAAGTTCTTTAGACAAGATCATCCGGGATTAGGGTGAGCCCCAACTCCTATGACAAGTATCCTTATAAGAGACAGAAATAAAATTGTAGAGACCATGGAATACCATGTGAAGACAACAAAGGCAGAGATTGAAGCAATGCATCTACAAGCCAAGGAATGCCAAGAATTATTGATAGCCACCAGCAGGTAGGAGAGAAGCATGGAACAGATTCTCCACCACATAGCCTCCAGCAGAAACCTGTTTTGCTAACACCTTGATTTCAGACTTCTGGCCTCCCGAACCATGAGAGAATATATTTCTGTTATTTCGAGCCATCCAGTTTGTAGTAATTTGTTACATCAAGGGCAAGGCATTAATGCAACCCATTCTCATGCTTGCAAAGTCATACCCACACAAGCACACAAAGAGCATATATATATACACACACACACACACACACACACATTGCCTGCACTTGTCCGGAAAGATCAATGGCACAATTACCCAGTAACCAATGCCTAAGCCCATTTCCACACTAGCTGGGTTTCCAGAGAGCCAAAGCCCCTGCTCGGTATTAGTAACGTGCTCAGTTTCTCCAACATTCACATCCCTGCTTCACCAGGAATGGCCAAAGGAGACCGGGGTCCCCTGAGTGGGCCCCCATTGCTGCGCGATCACCATAAATGAGTAGACCATATGAATGAATGGGGCCACTGAGTAGTTTGACCAGCATTAGGACAAAGTCGAACATTTTGTTCTGGAGTCTTGGACATCCACGGAAAAGGCCTGAGGTAGAAGCAAACCAGAACCCGGGACCTCTTGTCCCTGAAAAGTTACCCTACCCCCTAACCCCCACCCACCCCTTTCCCAATTCTCCCCGTACGCTGGTGATGCTCCCAGCCAGCCACTCCAGCTTACTCCCCATTCATTCACTCACTCGTTCAACAAACATCTACGGGCACCTACTGTATGTCAGTCATTGTGCCAGGCCCTGGAGATCCAAGGATGCCAGACACAGCCTGCTTGCCAGGCCCCGCTGGGGAGAGCGCAGGAGCTGTCCCTCCGCTCCTCTCATTCCAGGCACGCTCCATACAGGCCCTCTCTTCAGAGAACCATGGCTTCTCCATTTCTTCTTTCAGAGGCCTCACCCTGGTGCAGGAGCAGTAGCTCAGAAAATCTGTCCTTTCACTTGCATTATAGGATTTTTTTTTTTAAACAGCAGCAGGGGCAGCAGCCTTACTCTTCCAAGAAGCCTGTGGCTTAGGGTAATATTTACATGTATTTGCATTTCCTTTGTACACAAGGATGGGGAAAAGGTGGGGAAGGGAGTTTTGCCAAGGAATGAGAATGTGCCCTGAGCCAATCCTCAAAGTGCGATTGCAGCTGCCAATTGAAAAATCAAGAAGCAACTTGTTTAGCTAAAATTCAGGTAATTTCTATCACTCCCACCCTGGCTGTCCTTCCCCTGCAAACTCATGTCTTCATAGCTGGCCTGTGCATCTGTTCAAGTCAGGTGTGAGCGAGCTACATTTTGTCTTGGCCTTAAATTCACAGGAAATCATCTTTCTTCTCTAATTCTTCAGGTTTTGGTCATTTTCAGAGAGCTCTGTGGGCACCCTCTGGTGGCTGACTGAACACTTAACTGCAGAAATTGCAGTTCGACAGGATAGCTTCATTTTGCCCCCATGCTCTTTTGTTGGATGTTGGAAACTGTAACCGTATTTGCTGGACTTTGTATTACCTCTTTCTTTTTTTTTTTTTTAAGGCTTTTTTCGTTTATTTGAGAGACAGTGCGCACAAGCAGCGGAGAGGGGCAAAGGGAGAAGCAGACTCCCCACTGAGCAGACAGCCTGATCCCAGGACCCTGAGACCATGACCTGAGCTGAAGGCAGACACTTAGCCGACTGAGCCACCCAAGCACCACTGTAGCTCTGTTCTCTCAAGAGGAAAGGTACTTTATGGAAAGGGCAGAGTGAAGAAACAGGGTGTGATCTGTGGGTGGCAGTTTTCCCAGGTCAGTGAGGAGGATAGGTGAGGAGGATGAGGGAAGCCATTCTTTAGGCTCTCAGAGGACCCGCCTCACTGTATCTCAGGGTCAAACCAGGCTCCCGGAATGGCTCTCTTTCCAGAATTCCTGCCCCTCTGCCAGTCCAAAGGTTAACAATTCTTGAAAATATTCCTGATCTTCAGAGAAGGACTGGGACTGGAGGGAAGGAGGGAAGGGTAGCAGTGGGAAGAACTATCCACCTGAGGATGATCACCCTCAGGCCTTAAAATCAGAAGATCTAATGAGTATTATTGTTCTGTCAACACAGTAAATACCACCACTTGGTATCCCTTAGCTCTTTCTCTGAGGATTTCATTAGTCTCAGGATACTTCCTAAAGTCAGTTAATGTCACCTTCATTTTGCAAAAAAAGGCCCCAAGAGGTTAATTACTAATGTGACTTCCCCCAGTCTACCAGCATGGGCCAAAACTGAGTTTGCTTTCCTGCCTGGTGGTGCTCTGGAATGTTTACCAGTAGCTGCTGTGAGTCTTGCCACATCCCACCCCTGTGTTTGTCTCTCAAAGCAAGCCATGCAGGAACAGGCAAATCATGAGGAGGCCTTTATAAGGCAGGACCATAAGGGAGTGGTATACCTTAGGAACAGGGCAGTAGCAGTAACACAAGTGGGTTCCAGAAGCTGGAAAGAGAACCAGGTTACTTAGACTCCTTGGTGGAAGGCCTAAGCCTTATCATTTACCCAGAAACAAAGAAGCATTGTCTACCAGCAGCAGTCTTCTTTATTGCTACCATTTTTCATTTGCTTTTTTTTTCTACAACCAGGCCCTAGGGCAGAAAGGAAGCCCAGCTCCCCATGAGCCATCAGTCACCCCACACTGGCTGCAGCTGCCCTGTTCTGCCCAGCCAGGTCTACGAACACTGCTGGGGGCAGCAGTAGGGGAATAATGTCTTTGGTGGACAGCCTAGAAGCGAAGATAAGACTAGAACAGAGAAAAGAATAAAACAAAGAAGCCAGTGTGACCACAAGCGGAGGGAACAGGCAGCTCAACTCTACCCACAGAGCCAGCCGCCCAGAGGCAGGGCTGTAGGGATCTCCTGATAAATCTGCACAGAGCTCATGGATTTCTCCTTCTAGTGTGTGCTTCCAGCAGAATGCAAATATTATTGCTGGGTTACTGTAGGCCCCAAGAGTTCACCCACATTGGGATGGAGCTGGCGTCCTGGTCACCACAGCTAAGGGACTGCTCGCTGAGCACAGCCACCACCCACTCTAAACCCTTCACCTAGATTAACTCATTAGTCTTCATGACAGCCAAATAAAGGAGGTGCAGTTATTACCCCCATAAAACAGGACACCACGACAGAGAAATCCAATAACTTGACCCACTTCATGCATATGGTCTGCGGTGGAGTCCAGATTCAAATCTGACTGCCTGGCCTGTGCCCTTAAAATACCACTTCATCCTAGTGTTTCCCTGAGTGTGTGGCACAAGCTCACTTATCCTTCACAGAAGCTGCACATCATATGCACTAGTGTTTCCATCTTACTGATGAGAAAACTGAGTCATAGAAGAGTTAAACCATTACACAGCTAGCAAGAGGCAGAGTCAGAATTTGATTCGAGGTAGCTAGACTCTTGAACCCCAGCTCTAATCATCACATTCCACCACCTCCCTCTCAGAGCAATTTTCCAAAGCTTCTGTTCTTTTGGTTTTGCAAATTTCCTCCTAGACATTGGCTAGCATCACTCTGGTCCGGGAACTGGCCCTGAAGCCCAGGGAGGAGCCCTCCCCCCCTCCCCCCCCCCCTAAAGGCATCTCTGAAAAGACTCCTCCCTCTCTGCAAACTACCTCTGACTAGCAAGGTAATACCAGTCTTGATTAGACCCAGGTCACCCATGCCTATCTGAGGCTTCCAGCCCTAGGAAGGCAGCTCTCTCTTCCTTAGAGATGATTCCAATTTCTCTGGAAGCCCAAATACTTATTTTATGGGATATAAAGGCAAATCCAATTCCTCCATTGGTTCTCCAGGGCTCCCCTCAGGTGGTCATTTAGGAAATTACAGAAGAAGTAGCTCAGCCCCAGCCTTTCCTGGTCCTGGAGGGCCAGCATTTATAGGGTGTTGCCACATTTTCGAGCCTAAAGTCTATAAGCAAACTTTTCTCCTTTCTGGCTTATTGATCATATACCTGGCTACGTTCCAAAATTGGCACTTGCCTTTGTCTTTTAAGATTTGTCTGTTTAAAAAAAAAAAAAAGATTTGTGTTCTGTTGTGTTGGACAGTTGAGTTTTATCAAATGGGATCAACACCATGATATTAACATTAAGTTGCCTGGTGCTTGTGCTCGATATCTTCCATTTGTCCCTCCCTCCTGTCAATCTTCTCCCAGGGTTCTGACCTATAAGGACAACATCGACAGATTTCTTGTCCTCTGGCTCTCATTGGGTTCATCCCAATGACCTTCAGTTCTCCAGGTGGGCCTCTCCTGGGAGCTGTTAGACTTCCTCCCAGCAAAGTGAGTGGTCCAAGAGAACAGAAATGGAAGCTACCAATCTCTGAAGGCCTGGGCCTAGAAACTGGCACAATATCACTTCTGCTGTGTGTTCTTGATCAAAGCAGTCACAGAGGCCCCCCAGATTCAAGAGGAGAGAACACAGACCCCGCCCCCCCACCTCCTGATATAAGGATGTTATCAAAGAATTTTAGACTTTAATCCCATTTAATCCATGACAGTTTATAAGGGGTCTCTCCTACACCTACCTTTTCAGGGTCTAATAACTGCTCTCTCCCCTTCCCCTTGCTCCATCAGGGCAGCAACTCCAGCTGGCTCCTTATTAGTGCTTGTCCCAAGGTACTATTCTGTCTCTGGTTTGATTTACCTATTCCTTGATCACACATTTCTAATAGCTTCTTTATTAAACTATCCAGTTTGAGTATACCCACATATTTGCCTGGACCCTGGCAATATTTCTCTGCAAGTGCCTACTTGACCCCACAAGAATGCTCCATGAGACCATCCTCCTCAAAACCTCTCTCCCCAACTCCCACCAGCCTCCAAACTCCCCACGCTACAATTTCCTTGCCATCTTGCCTATCACTTTCCTTCTGGCCCTTGAAAGACTTTGGCTCAGTAAGAGCTGGCTAGCTTATCAAAATAATTCATGCTTCCATGCTTCCAAGGTGCCCATGCCTGCCTCACCCAGGAAAATGTTTATACTGTTATACTTCCTTAAGAGTCATTTCATAAGCCAAACTCTTAAATTCTATGTTCCTAAACATAGAAATATGTGAATCTCCAATTAGGCTTAATAAAAAGGGGTGTTTTTGTCAAGCTAGGCTTTTAGATGTCTTCAGACCACACAGACAACCCCCAAATCTTCCTGCTTTCAACCTCCCAAAGTTTGCCTTGATCTTGAATCCCCAAGCAGAGATGGAAGATCTATTTTATTTCTTTTGGCTTTTCCTGAAAACTCTCATGCCTCCACTGGGGGACCTGTAACTGGTAAGTCCAGGGCCAGGGCAAAAGGGCATATTGACTGCCCCCGTGCCTCATTTCATTCAAAGGCAAGTGTATCACCAGCCAGTGAAGAGGAACAAAGGTTGTCTTCCTATGACACTGCAAAAAATAGCATGTTCTGGATTCTTATCTGGAACTCCAATAATTATGGTATATGTCGTGCATTTAATCAGCAGAACTGAGAAACGCAGCGCTACACTATTTCTGAAGCACTTTCTTCCTTCCTAGTACTTCCAAAGTTTTTTTCACTAATTCATTCACTCAAGAAATATTTATCTGAACACTTGCTGTACATGGCAGGCAATGTACTAAGCACTGGGAGTCAGTGATGAGCAAAAACAGACTGACTGGAAGATACATCACTCAAAGAATCATACCAATAATGTGAAAAAACAAACTGTGATACCATTTTCCTTGTATTATGAGTGTGCATAATAGAGGGACTGTCATAATCAAGGAGGTCAGGGATAAAATCTGGCACCCTTAAGTCCCACTGATGTTACCACCCTCTATCAAGCTTATCCCTACCCTGGGATAATCATGGAACACCTAAAATGGAAGCATTAGTGGCTGTTGCTTATAGCTCCCAACTGCTAAGTGCTAGGGACCTCCACCAACAGCAGCCCAGTTTCCCAGTCGGACCCTCCCACCCTAGGAGATATCAGGAGCCAGGGGCCACCACTCCCATTAATGGGAGGGGTC
Organism: Canis lupus dingo; assembly: GCF_003254725.2. NCBI lineage: Eukaryota > Metazoa > Chordata > Mammalia > Carnivora > Canidae > Canis > Canis lupus. Next base: position 13,062,699 of record NC_064250.1, read on the forward strand.
TGGAGTGGGTCTCAGTAGGAGCCTTCTTCTAAAGCAGAGTGAACCTTGTTTCATGGTGGCATGGCCAAGTCTTCTATTGACACCTACCTGTTGCCCTGCCAAGCTGTTCAAAAAATCTCTACCTAGAAGTCACAGCCCCATTAACTAGGATGCCTCAAAGGCAATGTTGCCAGAAATGTCAGTGGGGTACCTGGCTCAGCACCTTCATCCACATTTTTAAAGAGCTGGTTTTTACATCTTCCCTGAGTCCATGTACAATAGGATTCTATGGGTCTCTTTCTACCATGTCTCCAGATATTTCTATCCTGATAATTACTTTTAGTTGCTTCTCTTCTTATAGCTAATCATGGCAGAAACTATATATCTAGACAGTACCCAAGGTTCTCTGGGCCCCATGTTCACTCTGTCTTCTAATGAGAGCCAAGTGCCAGCAGACAGCCTTCTGGGGACTCCTGTGCCCTCCTAATACTGCCCATGTTCTGGAGCAGGCACCCTACTGTGCTCTGCCCTTCTTTGCTCCTCCCTACCTGTGTATACAGAACATGTGTCTGCCTTGGCAGCCCCATCCCCACCCATGAGGATGAATGTTCCTATTTGAGGATGCCAGTCTGCTGAGGCAACAAACAGTTTCTGAGAGAAATGTTAAGTCAGAATTGGATTTCAGTGCTGCTTCTACCTCTTACCAGCTATGTGCGTTTGGATAACACACTGAAACAGCCCGAGTTCCTTCACTGACAGAAAACTGAGATAATAATTTCCACCTTCTGAGAAGAAATAATGGCAACCCTAGTACAGTGCCAGGAACCCGGAAGGTGCTTGACAAATGCTAGTCTCCTCTTTGTCCTGGCAAAGCTACTATGGCCAAAGATCTGTGCTCAGCCATCTGCTCCAAAAGGCTAAAGCAAAGGTGCAAATAATTTAAAACCATACCCCACTGCCAAAATAACGCACTCTTTCCCACTGAGAAGGATCGCATCCTGAAAGCTTTGGAGGCAGAGAAATCGGATCCCACAAAAAGCCCCAAGGCAGGGGAAGTCTCAGGGTGGGGGAGGGGAGGTGCACCGGGTCTAAGAGATTCTCTTAATCCTGAGGAGCAAGTGTGGACGTTGGAAAGATTTCAAATGAGTCAGCCCACTGCTCACCCAACTCAGGCCAGTGACTCCATGCCCACTCCCATTCTCTGAGGCAAGACGAGGAATGACCACACGGACTCCATCCTTCATTGGAAAGAGCCAGCTCGTGCCTCCCAGTCACTCTGATCAGAAGAGGATCTGCGAAAAGGTCTGATGTCACCAACAAAGTCTCAAATGGATCTGGACCACCCCCTCTAAGCTGAATCAGTTGTTTAAGAGACTCCCCCAGCCTGGCTTGGAAAGAGGCCATAGGAGGGAATCTATGCTGGGGCTCGGCTCAGCCAGCCAGCCTCCAGAGCATCTGAATAAATGCATGTGGTTCTGCATGCCCAGAGGACAAGACTGCCTCTCCTTGGGTGACCTTGCTGGCAGCAGTGGCTTTGTTAGTGTGTGGACTTTCATCATATTCAAAAGATTCTACATTTGAAAAGAGTTAAGCTGGAGGAAGCTGGGGGGGAAAAAAGAGTCAGAGAAGGCCTACTGGGGTAGCATAAGCCTTCAACCGAGTTGTCACTCTGGGGCCTGAGTGGGTAGTACACAAAGAGGGCTTTTCTCTCCTACATACACTTTTTCAAAAGCAAGGGGTTACCGTAATAATAGTGATAATAACCCCATTTATTGAGAGTTGACCGTGTGCCCGGAACTCTACTGAGCACCACTTTACATCTGTTGTTTAATTTAATCCTCACAAACACCCCATGAAGTATTCTCTCTGTTTCACAAACAAGGAAACTGAGTCTCAAAGATGACCAGCCACGGGTCATACCCCAGTCATAATTGTTATTAAGTGGTAAAGCCACGATTCTCAATTTGTGAAGAGTAATGAGGAAAAGTGTGGCATCTGAGAAGTAGAGTCTCTTCACAATAAAGGCTTCCAAATTTATACATGTGGAGGATCAGAAGCATCTCAAAGTTGTCCTAGTCATTTCACTTGGCCTTCTGTCTCCTATTCACCAAGGGCAGGAGGAGAGGATCCCTGGGCCCTCAGTGGAGCATCACCTCTTCCTTGCAAGCATTTGGCACATACTGTCAACTGTGTTGGAAAGAATCAGGGTCCTTCCCTTCCTATCCCATCTACTTATTTAGGAAAGGCAGAGCCAGGGCCAGCTTCATGGGCCTGTGACCTATGAGTCACACAGAGCCCCTTGCTTAAAAGTGAAATAATGAAGGGTCTTAAAAGTGTCCCAAGCGGGGCAACCTGGGTGGCTCAGTGATTGAACATCCACCTTCGGCTCAGAGTGTGATTGATCCCAGGGTCCTGGGATTGAGTCCCGCATCAGGCTCCCCAGAATGAGCCTGCTTCTTCCTCTGCCTATGTCTCTGCCTCTCTGTGTCTCGCATGAATAAATAAAATCTTTAAAAAGTAAATAAATAAAGGGTTCTATACTTGATTTACTGCTTTGCTGCTACTGCTTTAAAATTCTTAATAAATTTTCTGCAAGGGACCCTGCCTTTTCATTTTGCAATGAGCCCCACAAATTACGTAGTTAGTCCTGGATAGAGCTTTAGGTGTAGGGTAGGGAGAAACAGCCAGTCAAACCACAGTTTGTGCCTTTGCCTTCTAGCCTCTTCTTATGAGCAGTAGGCTGTCTGGTTAGAACACCACACATAATGGATCACAAAGAGCATTTGCAACAAATACAGATGAAACAGTTACTTAAAATTTGTCAGAGGTTGGGCAGCCCGGGTGGGTGGCTCAGTGATTTAGCACCTGCCTTTGGCCCAGGGTGTAATCCTGGAGTCCCGGGATCGAGTCCCACATCAGGCTCCCTGCACAGAGCCTGCTTCTCCCTCTGCCTGTGTCTCTGCACCCCCCACCCCCTTCTGTCTCTCAAGAATAAATAAAATCTTTAAAAAAAAATTGTCAGAAGTTCACTGGTAAGTGTGTTTTTCAAAAACTGAACATCTTAGTACCTGGTATCAATGGCCAAAACTGGCCACCATCTAGCCCAAGTTTTACTAGATTTTGTGAAAACCGCAAAGAGCTTGCTACTCTTTCTTCATCCTTGCTGTGCTGGAATGTTAAGTGCACAATCATAGGAACTATCACAATTTTGCTCAGATTTCCACAGCAATACAGAGGATCATAAGGAAGAAAAGAAGCATTGTCTGCTGTCCAATTATGTGGAACATGTAGGAACAGGGTTGTTTGTCCTGATGTCAAAAATCCTTGTGTTTATCATAACCTGTGCTTCAAGGCTTGCTTTAATTTATGGTGTTAAGGAGCCAGATGCTTGAATAAAGAGACAGCAGACCTTAATCATTTTCTTAGGACTGTGATCACCTGAAATAGCATTTACTTTCACCTAAAGACAAAAGTGACAGTTCGGGTAGAGAATCTGTGTTTGTGAAGAAACAAGTTCCTCCAAATGTTGATTTCAAGGCACTTAAAAGTAGGTAGGGGAGCACGTGAGTGGCTCAGTTGGTGGGGATTTTGACTCTTGGTTTCAGCTCACATCATGATCTTGTTGTGGGTTGTGGGGTCAAGCCCTGAGTGGGGCTCTGTGCTCAGCGGGGAGTCTGCTTGAAGATTCTCTCCCTCTGCCCCTCTCCCTATCTGCTCTGTCTCCCTCTGTCTCTCTCAAATTAAAAAAGAAAGAAAGTAAGTAAGAAAGAAAGAAAGGAGAAAGAAAAGTAGGTAAGTAATATGAGCCCAGGTAGATGTAATGGGCCAAGTCAAATTAAAAGTAAACAGAGTTTCCAAGTTTTTTTAAAAGAGTGGAGCAATCATTTTGACATACAGGTCTATTTCCCCTTCCCTCCACACACATCTAAACGATCTTACCATCTTAATTCAAAGACTAGAGGTTTTTTCCCCTCTAGGTTTGGTGCTGGAACAGCTGACAACAGTGATGTTTATTCCAAGTCATCATTCATTCTCTCATTCATTCACAAGCCCAGATCAAAACATGTGGGTACTCTGAGTAGGCTAATAGTTTAGCATCCCTTCCTCTAGTATTCTTTTACTATTTTTTCAGTGTCTATTTAGTGGAGGTGGGGAAAGCTAATTAAATATTAATAACAAATGAAAATGTTTCTGTTTATAACCCGTATGTCAACTATCCTCTCATCCTCTTCTTTGAGTATTTTCAAAGTAAACTCCACTTGCAGAGGAGCATTGGTGAGCAATGTCATTTACCGATATGTTTGAAATGGTGATGTGGAATGGCATTTACATTGCTCAACAGACAGTATTTTGCTTAAAAAATCCCAATACCTTATGTGTAGGACACCAATGTATGTTCCAGGAGGACAGAAAGGCTCCTCCAGGGAAAGAAAATAAAGCTGTTCCTTTGTCTTCACCTTTTCATCATTACTATTCCCAAAGCCCCACATCCTCCCTCATCTTTTTGTCTTCAAAGAGTCTTCCACATATTAGTAAAATTAGTGGATAGGTTAGCCGGGCCAGTATGACTGGAAAGCAGAACAAAAGCAGCAACCTCTTCCAGTGCCTTTGTGAGCAGAGACTCGCAGTCCCAAGGTGACAGCAGAGCCTGTACTCACCTCTCTTCTCTGGCACATCTCCTCCACCCCCACCCACACAGACACACATACAACATCAAGACAGCTCACCTTCACAAAGAAAAGCAAACCTACATTCGCCAGAAAAGCCAGACTCTGACACCGTATCCTGTTGTAACTCAAAGGGGATGGTGCCCACCTGGTAGTTGCCCGAACCTCCTCCACTGGAGGCTCAAGTCCCTACAACTACTTTGAAGTTTCTTCTATAAACCAGCTGGGTGATCCCCTCTGACAAGTCACCTTTATCTGGGATCCCTTCAGTAGAAAGACCTTCAAATATATAAGATCATGGATGCTGAAATCAGAAGATGGAGAGCCAGAGCCCTGCTGGGACTCTTTGGACATGGGAGAAAAGCCCCAAGTGCCTGTAAAAGTAAGGAGTAGAGAAGACAGTAATGTATGAGAAAGCAAAAGGAAAACCTCCTGCTAAAGGACCCATGGCAAGTAAACAGCAGAAGTTGTTAGAGTTAGCTCTTACTCCCTCCTCCTTTCCATTCCAGAACTCTCTTGAAGGATCTCTTGAGATATGCAGCAAGCATCTCCTGGGGTTGCATAATTTCCTCTCCTAGCCAGAGAGAAGGCTACTTCTTGAGCAGTTCAGACTGGGAACCAACAGTGATGATTTAAAAAATCACTAAGCAAGCCTCATAAGGAAGGCACATTATGAAAACATTTGAATATCTTCAGAATGAGACCCACAGATTATTCTCCCTTGTGCCATTTGTATTGAATGCGTGTTACTCTGAGACTTTATCTTAATATGCCTTTGAAGTCACTTTCCCTTCTGTTCAAGCCCCTATTGGGCCACCCCTTTCTGTCATTATTACCATTATCGCTGATGCTCAAACAGTACCCACTCTCCACACCCTCACCTTCTAGTTGGAGATACAGGGAATACAATAAAACAGCAATGACAACAAACCCAAGCAAGGTAAGGGTTGCAAATGTCCACAGTGCTGCATATAGAAAGTGCTAGAAGAAACATGAAGGGAGAAAGAGCTTTAAGCAGAGGCAAGCAGGATAGCAGTGGCACCAGAGTAGAGGTGAGTGGCAAGGATTATGAGGCAAAAGGCAGATCTACTCTAGGGAAAGTGAATTCCTCAGTCTAAACTAGACCAATCATTCAAAATGGAAGAGTTCAAGACAACTGTGTACAGGTAAAAACTTGGACTTGTACATTTTTACAGCTTTCATGGTGTAAATACTCCCTTCGTGGCCCATCTCCAGCTACCAACACGATATCACTGAACACACAGTTGGAAAGATATGTACAAAATTGGGTCTCCCCAAGTCAGTGCAAGTTGGCTCAAAAACACTGCTGGGGCAAGACCTTGGAGACCTATTACTTAGGTTTAGTCCAGTTTCATTAGCCCCAGACAAAACTTTTCAAGTGACCCAGAGAACAAGTTAGCTACATCGATACCTTACATGCTGCCTCCATATGTACAATAATGGGGAACTTGGCCTTTTTGCAGCATTGCAATTCCTTGGATCCTGTTTGCAATTCTCTGTTTCACCTCTAGTCTTAATATTCCCTTTTATTAAGGAAAGGGAGTCTTACCAGCCTCTCTTTGGCCTTTTGGGCTAAAAAGAATGTGCACCAGCCCAATCTAATGGCTGCCACCATTGCTGATCCCCCCAACAGCAACTCCCCAAATTCTCTTTGGATCTGCCTGGAAACACAGGTGGTTATTTGCTGACTATATCCATTCATGGTGCTAAAATGCTGATCTTGAGCCTCTGGCCTGGAAACTGTGCTAACAGAACTGTTAGATGTAAACATACCTCAAGACTCTCTGAACTCAAAACTACTTTTGTGCTTCAGATAGCAATTGGATGCACCAAAAAACAATAGTTAGGGCTCCTGGGCAGAGCTTTTATGGGAAGCTGGACTCTCTGGGGCCCCTTCCAGCATTACCCCAGTCCTTCTTTAATAGCACTCCAGGAAAAGGATGCACTCCACAGGTCAAGTCATGGCAACACTTCAGGATCAACATCAAGACACCAAGGCAAGTTGGTGGTGGGAGGTGGTTGAGTTTGGGGTAAAAAGAAGGCTATGGGGAAGTGGGGAGCAGCATCTAGTCTGGGTCCTGTATAAAGGATTTTTCTTCCATCTCATAAATGTCTCAAAGGCAGAGCAGATTCAAGTGTGAAGGAATGAAAACAAACATTTTTCAAGTTATCCTTTACTCTTTTTTCCAGTTAGAGATACATGCAGGTTTTCTCAAAAAACAAGAGAAGCCCAAAATAAGAAATAAAGGACCAAAAATATGTCCTGAAAAATTACTGTAAATATATAGGTGGGCTTTTTTTCCTTTTTCATCCAAATCCTGCTCCCAATTATTGTTTAAGACCTTGGTTATGGTACAATTAGAAGGAAACATTCTCAATAGCTGTTGTGAGACACAGTCAGTAAGCCCATTTATAATATCTTGGAGCAATCTGAACTATACAACCATTCTCTCTTGGCCTCTACCCTTTGCTTTCCAAGTGAACTAAATTCATTATGAGAGATTTTATTGTATCTTACTCCCCCTTGCTAAATACCTGACTGATTTCATTATTTTCTCAGGCCATGAAACCTAAAACCTAATTGACAGAGGGATGTGTCTTCTCTTCAAGTTGCACATCCATCCCACCGGAGGAATTGCTGCATATCTGCTACTGTTCCAAAGTCCCCTGTTATTGATCTTGATAATGCACAATTTTCCGATAAATCTTAATCACACAGACATAAATTAGCAGAAGTACTGAGAGTCTTCCTGAATATTCACTGGGTGAGAGATGCAGGTGGCATCTTTGACTAGAAACGCCTGCAGGCAATTGCATACCGCGTAGGGAAGGGAAAGAGATTTCCACTGGGAGAGCTTATCATTCCTTAAATATTTACGTTTGTTTTCTCAGTTATAAAATTACTACATCCCTCTCAAGAATTCCACGAAATATGTCTATTGTCTGAGGGGATTGGGTTTTTTCGTCTACTACAGCTTTCAAGATAGTACATACATGACTTTCTAAAACTCTCTTTGAAAATTCAGGGGATTCTCTTTCATCATGGGAGAGATGTGCAGGCTCACTGATTTCTGTAACTTTTCCCTTTTTTATAATTGCATGAAGACATCACTCTGCACCTGTCAATACTCTTTTGGGAAGCATAGCTTATGACAATAGAGTACCCAATATTGAACAAACCCTGCATTTGTCATCTATAACCCTTTTCCTTCTGTTACTTGCAGCAAAATCTTAAGATTTCTGAGTCAGATGAATTTATCTGAAGTGACTTTATAATTTACTTAGCTTCACTTTTGCTAACAGCAAAATGGGGAGAAACCTCTGCTCCTATCCCACAATCAGGAAAAAAATGGATAGCTGGACTGCCCTGGGGGAAGAAGTGTTCTACGGAGCACAGGATAAATGCTGGTGGAGATAGAAGAAAAGGTCCTCCTTCCCAATAATTTACAATTCAGGAGCCCAAGACGGCCGAAGTCTGCAACAAAAACCCAGAGACAATTCCATTCACTTACACTTGAGGATAAGACCGCCATTTTCTTTTCTAATTTCCCAAGGTGCTTAGCACATTTCTAGGACCAGTAAATGTGGATGGCTAACGAAATGAAAGATAACGATCAGCTTGATTAGTGTCTTCTTGAATGTACAATGCTTAGTCTACCCAAACCTGAAATGAAAAGATTGATTAACTCTTGCTCTAAATTATAAAAAGTCCAAAAATCCAAATGAAAAGTGTTTTAATTCATTTTGTCATCACATCTCAATTTTTTACCATTCAGCAGCTTTCTAGGATACAGAGTAGAATGATAGAGACTTGTGGACATCTCCTGAAGCCAAGAGATTAGCTCACTTTTTTGGAGTTTCTTTAGCAAGCTTCTGCTTGACACACATCAAAATATCAATATGTTTTAATGTGATTTGGCAATTTGCTGAGAAGAGGGTATGAGTTCTAGGTTGATTTCAATGGTCAGAGAATGTCTTTGCTGAATAAAAACCAATTAGAAAACTTTTAGTGTGTTCTATAGTGTATCTCTACTTGATTTCTTTGAAATGTTACCTGGACAGTTAACTTGCTTAAAGTGAGCTTCTAGTATTAAGCCATATCATCACTTTCTGTAAAAAAAAAAATATATATATATATAAAATATATATATATATATATATATATATATACAAAAAAATTTTTTTTTCACCAACTCAGTGGACTGCTAGATTTCAAGGAAAGAGTTCAGAGCTGATTAGCTTATTTTTCAAGTATGTCTTTAGTAAGTATCTCTCAGTGACAGCCAATGCAGTGGTGACAATGATAAGCTGAAAACCTTGAACATCATGGTATCAGATTTCCTATGCTGCTATACTGCTACTACTATACTGCTACTTTTGGGCAGAAAAATCACTATTTGATCATCTTAACAATGCTTAAAATATGAAAATGTCCCAGATTTTTTACAGCCAAAACAGAATGGGTTTGATTCTCTCAAACAGTTCTATAATTAATTCTGAAATCCTTTCAATGTTCAAAAGATGCATATCCAGCAGAGAAATCATCTGTCATCTAAAACTGTTTTGAGGTCTCTTTCCTGACATTTTTGGGAACACCTCCTTATCAGGGTAAGGTTTCTTAGTGACTAGAGAGCTCCCTGGCCAAGAACAACTGAATTCTTCTCCACCACCCTGAGACACCTTGAGCCCTATTAAGAGTTCTGTATCACTGCCCTCAGAATGGAGAGTTCTCACCCTAAAAGCCTGAAACTGAAGTAATGCATTGCCCACTTCTCAAGAAGTCTGCAACTACTACTCTAGTATAACCCCCATATGCTCCTCTCTGGTTCTTAAGATTTTTAAGTCTTTGGGATGCCTGGGTGACTCAGTGGTTGAGCATCTGCCTTTGGCTCAGGGTGTGATCTTGGGGTACCAAGATTGAGTCCTGTATTGGGCTCCCCACAGGGAGTCTACTTCTCCCTCTGCCTTTGTCTCTGCTTCTCTCTGTATCTCTCATGAGTAAATAAATAAGTTTTTAAAAAATATATTTTCAAGTCTTGGTTATTTGTACAGACGTTGGACTGGATGGAATCTTGCCTTCTTTGAATATCCTTGTCAGGTAGGGTCACAGACTTCACAGGTATTAAATGAATATCTGATCAAATCTCTCATGGCTTTGTCCAAATCTTAGTCATAGTTCTGGAGTCTTATGCCCAAGACAAATCTCAGGCTTACTCAAGTTGTCTTCATGGAATGGCCTGGGCCAGCAATATTACAACCAGGAGTATAATGATAATAATGGTAGAAGTAGCAGTAGCAATACTTGTCATAACACTATTAATTAACACACACATAGGAATCAGGGCAGAAGATGGCTAGGGCCTGGTGGCCACAATTCCAAACCTCACAGACAAAAACTAGGCCAATGCTGATGTTTCTACTCCAACCAGCCTATAGTACCTTTCAGTGAATGTATCTTTTGTGAAGTGTGTATTTTTAAACACTGACATTCCCACGCACCTTTCATACCATAGCCTTTTGACTTTCAGCTGATAGTGAATATTTCAAGTTATTGCACGGCCCTACAGCAAACCTGCCAATGGTTGACTTTCAGCACCATTGCTTTCTTTGTCTGTGCAATGTTAATTTGAATAGTTTATTACATTATAACCTTATCATGTGTTTGTTTTTTAAGAAGAAAATGAAAAACAAAGTACAGGTGCCAGTGATACAAAGCACAGATTTCACAAACTTATTCTAATTGAGTTCAAGATAGAAATGGTTAGTGGTGCCCAAAAACTCAGATAGCATTCACCTAACAGAGACTCTTGAGAACCTGAGAAAAAAAATTATTTGTAATCCCCAGCATCCTAGATAAAATGCCAAACTTGCCTAAAGCTGCTGGTTGGAACCTTGTAGACCACAGCCAATCAAGTCCAGGCCAATCAGATTCTCTATCTCACTCATTTGCAGCTTTTTGGAATCCTCAAGCCTCCTCTGGAAGGACTGCAACCCCAGAAATTAGAAAGAAGACAAAGGGCCTCTTGGAAGCACAGACTATGTAAATAGCCAAACAAGCTCCAAGATTTTCTCAGAGTCAAAATTTTCTAGATTGTCCCCCTTCAAGATACAAACCAAGTGGGGGACTTGCCATGCCTTCTTTCCGCAGACACAGGTTTTTTGAACTTTTTGGAAGCAGAGTGCCTGATAAATAAACCATAACACAATAAATTAAATTTGTATCACTGCATCTATCTCCCAGTATGAAAGAAGCTCCTGGTCTTATTCTTTCAAGGTTTATATTTCAAGGCAAAATTTCAGCATAATTTAGAAAGTTTCCTTTTCTATTGAGTCAATTTGCTGTTTTTGAAATATTGTACAAATAACTCACATGCACCATGTTGTGTGGGTGAATAATCTATCTTTTGATGAAAAGCCCAAGTTCTTTTTAGAAGGAATCATTTATTTCTTAACATCCCCAAGGCAAAAAAAACTCCCAAGATAAAGCTAGGACTCTTCCCCTCTCTGGTTTATTTGACACCATATTTATAAAATAAATTCTCTGAATTGAATGATTTTGAACATGTGCTTTGGAGGTTTGTGCTCTTCAACTCCTGAAGAAGAAAGCTAATGGGAAATGTTCATTCATTCATTCATTCATTCAATCATTAATCATTCATTCACAAGATATTCATTGAGTGCATAAGACTTGAAGAACACTGTGCTAGGTGTTAGTACTAAAGGATGGGAACAGATTAAAAAGATAAATAAGAAAGGATCCCTCCACACTGGGAGCTCGGAAAGTTATAATACATGAACCAAGCACTAAGTACAAATAGCAAATAGGAGACACTATGATTCCCACATCTGATTGTACACCCAGGTCCCTTGAAAAACCAATTAAAAAGAAAGAGTTTTAATATCCTAGAACATAGGCAGCAATTTCTCTGACATCAGCCATGGCAACATTTTTCTAGATTTGTCTCCTAAGGCAAGGGAAACAACAGAAAAGATAAACTATAAGGACCACATCAAAATAAAAATCTTTTGTACAGCAAAGAAAATCATCAACAAAATCAAAAGACAACATACCAAATGGCAGAAGATATTTGTGAGTGATAAATTTGATGAGTTAATATCCAAAATATAAAAAGAATGTACACATCTCAAAAACAAAACCCCCTAAATAATTCTACTGAAAAGGGTAGAGAAGACATATAGAAGGACAACAGACACATGGAAAGATGTTCCACATCACTAATCATCATGGAAATAAAAATGAAAACCACAATGTGGTATCATCTTACACCTGTTCAAAAGGAGAAGAAAAAGCATTGGCCACAATGTGGAGAAAAAGGAACTCCTGGGCACTGGGAATGAAAATTGGTACAGCCAGTGTGGAAAACAGCATGGAGTTTCCTCAAAAAGTTAAAAATAGAACTATCATATAATCCAGTAATTCTACTACTGGATATTTACCCAAAGACAATGAAACCACTAATTTGAAAAGATATATGCACACCTAAGTTTACCACAACATTATTTACAACAACAAAGACATGGAAGCAACCTAAGTATCTATCAATAGACAAGTGGATATGAAAAATATAGTACAAATACACAATGGAATACTAGGCAGCCATAAAGAAGGTGAGATCTTGCCATTTCCAACAGCATGGACAGACCTAGAGGGTATTATGCTAAGTGAAATAAGTCAGACTGAGAAAGACAAATGCCATACAATTTCACTTAACAGTGAAATCTAAAAAACAAAATACATGGATAAAAAATGAAAGCAGAATCAGAATCTGTAAATACAGGGATGCCTGGGTGGCTCAGTGGTTGAGTGTCTGCCTTCAGCTCAGGGCATGATCTTAGGGTCCTGGGATCTAGTCCTACATCGGGCTCCCTGCAGGGAGCCTGCTTCTCCCTCTGCTTATGTTTCTGCCTCTCTATCTGTGTCTCTCATGAGTAAATAAAATATTCATAAAAAAGAATCTATGAATACAGAAAACAAATTGATGGTTGCCAGAGGGAAGGGTAGTGGGGAAATGGGCAAAATGGGGGAATGAGAATGGGAGATACAGGCTTCCAGTTACAGAATGAGTAAGTCACAGGAATAAAAGGTACAATGTAAGGAATATAGTCAATGACATTGTAATAACATTATACGGTGAGAGTTGGTAAATACACTTAGTAGAGTACAACATATAGAGAAGTTGAAGTGCTATGTAGTACACCTGAAACTAGTATAACATTGTGTGTCAATTATACTCAAATTTAATTTTTTTTAATTTAGAAAATAAAAATATAAAGAGTCCTAGGCCCCACCTACCGGGCTGAGACCTACTGAATCAGAAAGGCCTGGAAGAAACTGAATATTTGTATTTTTACAAACAGTCCAAGTAATCCTGAGATCCAGGCAGGTATGGGAAGTACTAAGGCTTTAATAATATTCTAGTGGCTAGAAAATCCCACATAGCCCCTACCACAAATACCAAAAGCATTTTGCAACTAGCTCATAGTCAAGATGAGAGTCACTGAGATCCTCACCTGCAAAACCAGAAAGCTAGCCTACAAAGATGTGGTCTGACTTGCCCAAAGAGAATATCCAGGAGGATATGCAACTTTAACTAGGAAGTCAAAGGTTTCTAGCTGTCATTATGCTATTGGGAAGTCAAATACATATTTCAGCACTATGTGAGACTATTCACAAGGACTCACAGCTCATCAGAGCTAGGTGGAACCTTACAGATGGTTACAGGGCTCAGGCAGTAGCATGAATGAGTGAGGCAGGCGGGAGGGGACAGGGACTAAAAGGGGCACCTACTATTCCACCCTAGCTGGTACTTGCCACAAAACGATGTGGGCCCAATGTGCCAGTTCTTCCAAATTTTCAAGAGAAGCCAGAAATCTGGATTTGAAAAACTCTTCATGCAAATAAAACAGACTTTGCAGACAGATTTGACCCATGAGCCACCCAGTTTGTAATTCCTGATGTAGTCCAAAGTCTTCACTTGATATGAGAAAATAACCTTGTCCTATCCCTTGTGTATCTTCAGTCTGGTCTGCCACAGTAAGGAGAGAGAGTTGTTGAATTATGTTCTGCTTTTTTCCCTGGGTTTGATTTTGTCAATTTTATCGATTGGTCTCGATGTTCAAAGGCAAGTTTGCTAGAAGCCACATACAGTAGGCACTATACTGTGCTGCCCAGATTCTCATTACCGCAGTTGGCAGGCCTCTGCTAGAAGCCCTCCTGTAGAATCCAGCATCCAGGAACTGGTGGATGCTATCCTATAAAAGCCCAACACTCTCACCCCAACTCAGGACAACTCTGCAGAGCTTTTTCTGATGCTTCAGGGTCCCACTGAGCCCTCAAATGTAGAGCCTGCAAAGGTAGGGATGTTTGTGCCAGTGAGGACTGGGAGCTAATGGATTACTGCTACATCCAGTCTCTCGGCTTTTGGACAAGTCCCAACACAAGGAGCCCCCATTCCCCACCCTGTAGCCTTTATACATCCTGACAAGGGTTTCTCCCACCCCATCTCCTCTCTCCTTTGCTTGTCTTCCTGGGATTGTATCCCAAATCAACTACACCAAATCCTTCTTCATGAGGCTCTATGTTAAGTGGTACCCATCCTCAATTTTTAAATGCTCAACAATACACAAAACTATAAGAAGAAAGTAAAAGTCCATTTTTGAAACATCCCTCCAGGGATCCCTGGGTGGCGCAGCGGGTTAGCGCCTGCCTTTGGCCCAGGGCGCGATCCTGGAGACCCGGGATCGAATCCCACGTCGGGCTCTCGGTGCATGGAGCCTGCTTCTCCCTCTGCCTGTGTCTCTGCCTCTCTCTCTCTCTGTGACTATCATAAATAAATAAAAAAAAAAGAAACATCCCTCCAATCAAATTTCTATGTATCAATGCCCGTTTATAGGTAACTTTTTAAAAAGATTATTTATTTATTTATTTATTTATTTATTTATTTATTTATATGAGAGAGAGAGAGAGAGAGAGACATGTGCATATGCAAGCAGGGAGACAGGGCAGCCAGTGGGAGAGAATCTCAGGTCCCTTGTTAAGTGCAGAGCCTTACTCAGGGCTCCATTCCAGGACCTTGAGATCAAGACCTCAGCCAAAATCAAGAGTCTGATGTTTAACTGATCGAGCCACCCAGGCGCCCCTTTTATAAGTAACTTTAAATAAACTGGATCAACCTAGATACTCTGTTTGATAACCCTGCAGGTCCCTTCAAACACTTGCTTTAGTACATTTAAAATTCAAATCACCTTCCACAATTGTTTCATTCATTCATCCATTCATTTGACAAATATTTGTTTCAGGTCTTCTATGTGCAAAGCACATGCTCAATGCTGTAGATGTGCATGTCCCATGCCCTTAAAATGTTTCTATTCATTGTTTTCTATTTAATTTTTCAGGAGTATATTGATTGAAAAAATTAAGGCATGTATGTTTTCAAAAACCACAATAGGAGTCCTTGAAATCTTATGCCATAGGCTTAAATTTGAGTTTTCACTCAAGTGGCAGATATAAGATGAATGAACTCCTGGGTTCAAATTTTCACTCTGTCACTAAGCAGAAGTGTGACCTTGACCCTCATTTTTTCTTGTTTCTAAAATGTGGGATCATAATAATGACAATGTCAGTAGTTGTGAGGATAAAATAAGATAATCAATATAAAGAACTTGGCATACTGCCTGACATGAAGTAAGTGCTCAATACATTTTCACTCTAATAACAATTATTTTCATCTAACATTAACCCCAGGTCCACTCTGTGTATAGCATGGATCCAGGCACCATGAGAATTGGGCAGAATATTGAAACTCAAAACATAGACACTGTCCAATGCTCTTCCACTCAGCAGAGTTTTATCGTCTTGGAGTCCTCCCACCGTCATCGGGAGCTAAGGCACCAGAAACACATTGTGTTCACCTGGCCACTCCCGTAACCACAGAGAGTTGGGCTCACCTGTCAGTTTAGTACCAGTGCACAGGTGTGGGTGGTGATTTGGCCACAACTGGAGAATGCTCTGGGTTCCCAGAGTCCTGTACACAGTGTGTACCGACCCTGTAGGGAAAACACAACCCAAAGAATGCAGATGGGATGTAAATACCAGATTTGCTCAACTGTCTGAGTAAATATCTTGCTGGCATGGAGATTCACGTTGCATCTCAACTCCTCCAGAAGTATTTGGCAGCCATCCCTAACACACACTGTCCCCTCAATATGAGCAGCATGTTCACCCAGGACCGTATCTTCTATCTTTGGTAGTCCTCTCAACCATCCAACATAGTCTTAACCCTCCCAGATGCTCAATAAATATTTCTCTACTCATTGATGACTTATAGATCTTAAATATCACCCTGGCAAAGAAAGAGTGTAAGAAGTGTGGAGAATGGTTTAAGCAGTGCATCTCTTTGAAAATGTGGCTTTTCCAAGACTTCCTACTTAAGCTTTGTAAGGTGCTTTAAAAAGAGAGAGAGAGCAGATAAATTCAAATTATCCTCATGATGCAATCATGTGTGTCGAGGTGGGAATGGAGCAAGGATGGAAGCAAGAGCAGAATGGCTGCTGCTCCATGCACGAAAGATTGCAAAACCAAAGAGGAAAAAAAAAAAAAAAACAAGAACCACCATCCATAGATTGGAAAATAGATCTAAGGTGGTGACAAAAACAGGTGAGAAATGAGATTGTTCTACAGCTAAGGACAGCAAGCCACTGTCTGAAGAGATATTTTGTTTGAATTGTTCATTTGTAAGACAATGACAAAAAATGTATTAGATTAGAAACACTGGAAATATCAGATCCAAATTCTACAAGGTAACAATTGGCTCCAGCTTATTCATATTCAGCGGTTTATTCACTCTCCAATTCACCACAGTTCCTACCACCCTCTACTCTCTCCCGGCCATAAAATTTCATGTAAGTTGCCATTTATCACCCTGCTTCTACTATTGGTTTTCTCACAAATAAAATTAGGAGGAAAATCAGGGCAGCTGGCTAGCTCAACTGATAGAGCATGTGACTCTTGATCTTGAGGTCATGAGTTTGAGTCCCGTGTTGGGTGTAATGATTACTTTTAAAAAAAAATGAGAGGAAATTTAACTATTTTGCATTCATGTCTCTATCAAAACTGGGAAAACAAAAGATAGACTCAAAGGACCACATGCTTCATAAAAATGTCTTACCCATAGCTGACTTTACTCATTTGTGGCACATTTGGACCTTGCAGGCATTTTAATTTGTATCCTATATTTTTACTATAACAAATTACAACTTAGTGGCAAAACCCCACAAATATATTATCTTAAAATTGTGATGGTCAGGGGCACTTGCGTGGCTCAGTGGTTGAGCATTTGCCTTTGCCGAGGGCATGATCCTGGGATCCTAGGATTGAGTCTTGCATCGGGCTCCCTGCAGGGAGCCTGCTTCTCCCTCTGCTTACATCTCTGTCTCTCTCTGTGGGTCTCTCATGAATAAATAAAAAAAATCTTTTAAAAAAAATTGTCAAGCTCAGAAGTCCAAATGGATTTCACTGGGCCAGAGCAAGAGGTCCACAGAGTCTGCATTGCTTCTGACGGCTCTAGAGGAGAATTCAGTTCCTGGCCTTTTTCAGCTTACCTTGATGCCCGCATCCCTTGGCTCATGGCCCCAAACCAGCAATGCATCTCTGCTTTTACTCCCATCATCACACCTCTCTCTCACAGCCCTGCTTTCCTGTTGCCCTTGTAATTACATCGGGCCACCTGGATAATTCAGGACACTCTCCTCTTCAAGACACTTAATTTAACCACATCTACAATTCCCTTTGACTATGTGATGTAACACAGTCCACATTCCAGGGATTAGGATGTGGGCATCTTTGGGGAACCATTATTCTGCCTATCAGATACCCTGTAATGGATGCCAGGAATTGCTATGCCACTGCTTTCTACAGAATTTCTAAAGAGATAAGAGAGGGCCAAAGGGAAAACCAAACATTTCAAAACTTTAGAAAATAATCCAGTTAAAATTCAACCTGCCCAAACTTTTGAATCTAACAGGGAAATAAGGAAATAGAATGGTAAAGTGGTATTATGTCAACATTTAAATCCCTTTACAAGTCTGGAGAATTTCCACCTCATGAGTTTTGGTGGGCATCAGGACAGCTTCCCAACATAGGGTACGGATCTGTTAGACACTGGCTTACCCATCATCCCTTGCAGCTGGGGCCCAGGCCTGGGATCTGGCTATGCCCATCAGAATGAGGCACATGGGCTTGGAATTGAGAACTGGTAGCACAGGAAGCAAGCGACAGGCAGCTTTCTTTCTCTAGGGCCAAGACAAAGGCACCCATAGTTTTCTCATCAGAACCACTAGTTCTAAGGGGAACTAGAGCCTTTTTTCTGCTTCTTTGCATTGAACTTGGTGCTCCACCCTCACAATCATCCTGTGAACCATCCAACATTTAAAAAAAACGCCTTTCCTGCTTAACTCCATCACAGCCAGTTTCTGTTGCTTGCAGGGAAGACCAATGCAGAGACTGTGTGGCTGCAAATAGAGTATACAGGCTAAAGGCTCTGGGGTCAACCAGAGCTGGGCTCAGGTCCTACATCTACCACTTGCTAGCAGTGTAATCTTGGCCAGGTTACTTAACCTCCCTGAGTTTCTTTCTTTTTTTTTTTTTTTTAAGATTTTATTTATTTATTCATGAGAGACACACAGAGAGAGGCAGAGGCACAGGCAGAGAGAGAAGCAGGTTCCCGGTACGGGAGCCCGATGCAGGACTCGATTCCGTACCTGGGATCATGCCCTGAGCCAAAGGCAGATGCTCAACCGCTGAGCCACTCAGGCACCTCCCTCCCTGAGTTTCAGTGTAATTGTAACAGCACTGACCCCTAACCCATAGGCATATAGGTACTGAACAGGATAACACAAACAAAGTACATGGTGATAGCTTGGTTATTAATTTTAAAATCTTTGAGCTAAACGTGTCGGGGGGATCCCTGGGTGGCTCAGCGGTTTGGCACCTCCCTTTGGCTCAGGGCGCGATCCTGGAGTCCTGGGATCTTGGCTCAGGGCGCGATCCTGGAGTCCTGGGATCAAGTCCCGCGTCGGGCTCCCGGCATGGAGCCTGCTTCTCCCTCCTCCTGTGTCTCTGCCTCTCTTTCTCTTTCTCTCTCTCTGTCTATAATAAATAAATAAATCTTTAAAAATAAATAAATAAATAAATAAATAAATAAATAAATAAATAAAAATAAATAAATAAATAAATAAACGTGTCAAACGAGAGTGGGGCACCTGGGTGACTCAGTCGGTTAAGTGTGGTTAAGGGTCTGCCTTCAGCTCAGGTCACGATCCCAGAGTCCTGGGATGGAGCCCCACATTGAACTCCCTGCTCCACAGGGGGCCTGCTTCTCCCTCTCCCTATGCCTCTACCTACTTGTACGCTATCTCTCTCACTCTGCTCTTTCTCAAATAAATAAATAACCTTAAAATGTCAGCAGAGAATACCAACTATTCCTCAGTATCCATTCTCCTCTTTTTCTTTGGTAATGTAAGTCCCAATTTTAGATGGGCACATGGCCACATGGAATAAGGCCTATCTCAAACTCCCCTGAAGCTCAGTGTTGCTGGGTGACTTGGTTCTGGCCAATAGAGTATAAGCTGAAAAAAAGCAACCTCCAGGAAGTGTCCTTAAAGAGAGCAGGGAGGCTCTAATTTATTTCTTCCTGTTAACTGGAATGCAGATATGATGGCTAGAGCTTGGACAGCTTTATTAGATCATGAGGGGGAAGCCAAGTGCTGAGTAGGGTGCAGTGGCAAGATAAAAGAAATCTCTGAGAATTGTGGAATGCTTTCCCACCCCCTGTACTGATTACCTTCAGGTCTCCCTTACTCCAGAAAGAAGTGAACTTCCATATTGCTTAAGCCTGTGGTATTTTGGGTTGCTGCCACTCACAGCTGAAGCCAATCCTGATTCATCCAGGAGTCCTTCCTACAACATCCCTTGTGCTAAGTCACCCAACTTTCGTTCAAATGTTGAGTTATGAGAGCTTCACTACCTTACAAAGAGCCCATTTCAATTTTTAAAAGTTGCTTTTGTATTATATCGTTCATACATGAATCCATTGTGATAGAAAAACGTGTAAAAAGTTTAAAAATGATACATTTTAAAATAGGAGAGCTCCCATCATTCCCACCACTTCCATGGATTTCCTTCCTCAGGACTAACCCTGCTCAACAGTCCAGTTGTGTCTTCCTAGTCCAGTCTCAAGGCAATTACATTTTTATCAATAGTGTAATAGTAGCGAGAATGTAGAGGGACCAGGCAAAAGAGAACCCAAGGGAGGGCACGCAATACCTGATAAGATAGGGGATCTGCGGACTAAAGAAGGGAGAACAGTCCAATAGGAAATCCAGGGGACAAGCCCTGGGTGAAATTGGGTAGAAAGAGGAGCACCGCAGGCAGAAAAGTGGAAAGGATAAAAACAAGGCCAGTTCCAGGCGGTTTCACCCCCAGGAGTGGCCAAAGCCCCAGGCAGAGGTCTGAGAGGCTGGGAATTGAGGGTGAGGAATGCAGTCTCCTGCAAACCAGGAGAGCAGAGGGCAGAGCAGGGGGTGGTGTGGGGGGCGGAGGGAGAAGTGCCAGAGGCAGCCCTCGAGGGAGGAACAGCTGCCTTTAGAAAGATTAGGAAAGATGAGCACTGGGTGTTATCCTATATGTTGGCAAATCCAACTCCAATAAAAAAAAAATATACAGAAAAATAAAAAATAAATAATACAATAAAAAAAAGATTAGGTAAGAAAGTAACTAGCACAGGAAGCAAACAAATAGGTAATTAGGGAGACAAGGGCAGATTTCCCTAAAATAAGCATGCATTACTTTTGTTTTAAGCTTAAAATAATGAAATGAAAAGTGAAGTGGGAAAGAACCTAAGACAACTCAGCAACATGTAGGTGTACAAGGGATGAGGTCACCGGGCAATTCTGAGAACCGTTTCCCTGAGCAGGGAGCAAGGACACGGCTGACACAGAAGGGTGGAGCAGGTGGGTGGGGAGCTTGTGAAGCGGGGAGCCCTCATCGTTAGTTAGGACAGGCTAACCTGAGCTGCGGTGCCAGATGAACCCTGCATCTCGGTGGTCTAACACACTAAAGGCTTATTCCTTATGCACGGGCAGCCTGACGCAGGTCACACTCCCATGTTAAGGGCTGTGCCCCCCTGGACACAAGGCAGAGGACGTAGACAGCAGAGGAAGTGAGACACTGGGTTTTTTTTTTTTTTCTTCCAGTTTTATTGAGGTATAATTGACAAATAAAACTGTATATATTTAAAGCACAAAATGTGATGATTTGATATACATATATTTTGTGAAATGATTACCATAATCAGGTTAATTAACACATCAATCACCTCATCTAGTTACCTTTTTTATGGTGTGGTGAGAATGCTTAAGATCTACTCTTTGAGCAACTTTCAAGTATACAACGCAGAAGTACGACAGTCACCATGCTGTGCATCAGATCCCTGGAACTTAGACCTTTTATAACTGAAGGCTTGTGCCCATAGACCAGCATCTCCCATCTTCCCCAACACCCAGCCCTTGGAAACCACCATTCTATTCTCTATGACTTTGAATTAAAAAAAAAAAAATTCCCACATATGGGGAGACCATATAGTATTTGCGTTTCTCCGTCTGGCTTATTTCGTTTAGCATAATGTCTTCTAGTTTCACTCACATTGTTGCAAATGGCAGGATTTCTTTCTTTCTCCCGGCTGAGTAATATTCCTGTGTGGGGTGTGTACGGGGCGGTGTATGTGTCTGTGCACCAAATCTTCTTTACTCATTTTTCTGTCAATGGACACTTAGGTTGTTTCAACACAACATGCAGGGCCTTCAGTGGGCATTGTCTGCCACAGGCACCTCATTCAAGAGGTCAAGAAGGGAAGTAGTGTGGGAAACCAAGGAGCAAAGAAAGCAAATGACTTACCCAAGGTCAGCGGCTGAGGCTTAGATTTGGGTCTCCAGGCCAGTCAGGCTCTATCCTCTATGCCACAAGAGGCCATCTGCTTCTTTCTGTATTCTTGAGGGACGATTTAAAATGGTCAGCACTGCCATTCAGTGTAGGCAATGAGCTAGGTGTTTCCTTTGAATCGTTTGTTAAATTTATTTTATTTTTAATGCTTTGCATAAACATTAAAACAGTTGTTTCAGCAACTTCCATTCTAACTTTGCACTCCAGCAAAGTTTGTACTTTCAGTCTCAATTCTCTCTGGGAGCAGATTTAAACTGGTATAAGAAATGCATGGCACTGCGGCCCAGATCCCTCCCACATGCACCCTGCTGTAGAGATGTTTTTGCTGGTGAACCAAGGTCAAAGTGTTAGGCTTGATGAGCTGATGATGTGTACCTCCATGGTGTTTGCTTTTCATTAGGAGTCTCGAAAAAATGCTACATGACCACTGAGTGAATACCCTCACCATTCACTGGGTGTCCATGCGTTCCTGGTGCTTCATGTGCCCTGTCCCATTGAAACCTCACAGAAGCTCTGCAAAGCAGGTATTATTCTTAGCTTATAGAAGGCCAGAGAACTTAGGCCAATTATAAAGATTCTATAGCTGCCAACAGCATGGCTGAGCTTCAAAGCTAAGCCCATTCCTCTCCAAGGCCTGAGCACTCTCTACTGGTCCACAAAGCCTCCTGGCAAAAGGCCAGAATGAGAAAAATGAAAGCAGATCAACAATAGTCTTCTTGGGGCATGACACAATGACTTTTCCAATAGAGTCTATTTTCTCAAAGAAAGAAAATAGGAAGAGAGGGAGGGACAGAGACAGACACTGTAGATATTGTTTGGAACACGTCTATGCATGGTTTAAATATCTGAAGCTGCATCGTCCCATGTTTTCAGAGCTACCAATCAGTGCCCAGGGCCCTGGGGAACAGCAGCTGAGAAGTGGGAGAGAGGTAACCCAGTTCCCTTGGGCACAGAGAGTGTGCACTCCATGTCAACATAACTGGCCTGCTTTTTTAAAGATTTTATTTATTTATTCATGAAAGTCACAGAGAAAGAGGCAGAGACATAGGCAGGGGGAGAAGCAGACTCCCCGGAGGGATCCCGATGTGGGACTCGATCCCAGGACCCCGAGATCATTACCTGAGCCAAAGGCAGACGCTCAACCACTGAGCCACTCAGGCGCCCCATCACCTGCCTATTTAACAAGGAGCTTCCAGGTCTTTCTTTTAGTGAAATGATTTAAATACTTCAAAGATTAGCATTTGGAGCTAAAGGGAGAATACTACAGGTTTTGCTTAAAACAAAAAACAATACGCTTGCTTTCTCTTCCTCCTACTAAAGCTTGGCCCAGGCTACAAGTGCAAAGATGCTTAGCCACGGAGGCTCAGGTGGCTCCTTTCACCTGCTGTTTGCAGGAAGGAAGTGATAGCCTCACGTCACAGAAGCCCTCAGCTCATCTGCCTTCTTGGCCACCAGAGTTCATTTCTTCACCTCACAGCCGCTTGTGAACCAGCCGTGATGCCCAGAACAGCCCCTGATCCCACATTCGTATGTCGGTGTGGGTACGTGAGGCCTTTCTCGTGCTACGATTAAAACTAAAGCAGCTACTATTTTGAGCCTGAGCAGCTGCCAGGTCCTCACAGCCAGGGTAGTGGAGGCAGCTCTCCATGCCCAAGGTGCCTGGCTGAAACATGAGGAATGCATCTGAGGAGGTCAAAACCTGCAAGCTTTCAGGAAATACGAGTTTCAGACACTCCACATCAGTGATATCACTACAAACATAGACACTTTTTGTTATTGTCAAAGCCCACTGGAAGGACCCACGATGGCAGTTTGCATCTTGCACAGGTTTCCTGAAGTACTAATGTGAGAGAAGAGTAGGGATTAGTGTGTCCCCATCCCAGGCTCCCAAAGCACTTCCAGGACAATAAGAGAAGGAATGGGGAGAAAGGGGCACTAGCTTGGGGGGTCCCCACCTAGGCTCCAACTGACTCTCCAAGTAGGCCTCAGGAGAGGAGACAGCTCTGATTTTAAGATATGCCTCAGGTCGCCAAAGGCCTTATGTTCCCTTATATTTGCCCTAAAATTGCTACAAAGGCCATCGAGTTCAAAGGGACTCCTCAGAAACAAGTATGGACTCAACTATAAGGCACCGACCTACGGGGTCCCCTGGCTGACCCTATGAATAGGGTCAACTGCCTCAAATATTTCGCCTGAGCCATGCTGACCCAGTCCCCAACTAGGGCAGGAGGAAAGGTTGGAGGCTTTCCATAAAAGGGTGTGGAGTACAGCACTTCTGCGAGGGAATGGTCTAAACCAAGCCATGACATACCTGGATAAACAGCTTGAGTTCACTCCCAAACCCAAGATAAGTTCATGCTTCTCCCACTTTTGTTTCCTCCCAGGAGAAACTGGGAATTGGTTTGACAAAACAAACCTGGCCTGGGCCAGGGCCAACCAGCCTTTAAAAGGGGAGGGAAGGGGAACCTGGGTGGCTGAGCCATTGAACATCTGCCTTTGGCTCAGGTCGTGATCCCGGGTCCTGAGATCAAGTCCCACATCAGGCTCCCTGTGGGGAGCCTGCTTCTCCCTTTGCCTATGTCTCTGCCTCTCTCTGCATCTCTCATGAATAAATAAAATCTTAAAGAAAAAAATACAAGGAGAGGGGTAGCAGTGGGTGTGTATGGAAGGCAGGAGAGGGGATGGAAGGTTATTTTAAGGCTCCCATGAAGGAGAAAGCTAGCCTCTTTGTGCTTGGCCACACCATCCACCCTGTCCTCAGCACCTTCTGTTACCTCAGCTGAGCCCCTGTCATTGCCAGTGTCCTTTCCTGGGCTGTCCTTTCTTGGTCTTGCACAACTGAGGGAAATCAGGAGACGTTCAGTTCCTCACACAAAGCGACCTGACAGGGTGGCTCAGATCCTGGAGTCTCATGACTCCTAGCCCAGTGGTCTTTCCCACCGGAACACAGATGACTACTCACCTGTCTCTTCAGTCACAAAGAAAATACTGACAAAAATGTCCCCAGGACCTCTGCAACTGCATTCTGTCATGTAATCACTCTTTCAGCTAACCAAGTTCCAGCCCCAAGGACACGTGGTGGGGGACAGCCCTGTGACCCCTCTCCCCTTTACGAGTGAAATACAGAGGAAAGAGCACCTTCGTACTTGACAGAGAAGGCTGGAGAGAGGGCTGAAGTAACTGGACCAAAGGTCACAGGAGCAGTTGGTGCCAGAGCTGAAAGCAGACAACTACTGCACCGCCTGGTCACAGCCACTCTCACCTCTCGCCACAGAGCTCTGTGTGCTTGCGGCCCTGCTCCCCTGATGCCAAGCGAGCCGACAGCCGGATCACCTTCCCGTGCTGTGCACCCACTGCAGAAAAATGTACCTGAACCCTGCAAGGGGACTAGGCAGCTGGTGCATTAAGTAGATCCTAAGGGCGGGAGCCAGACTATCTCTTGCCTCAGGTAACATTATCTAAAGTCCAAGTTTTAATCCACAAAAAATGTTACCAGGGCTGAGAAATGTCAGGATAGATAGGACAGGCGGGCCTAGCCCTGGGGTCTCCTGGAAGGCTTAGCACTGCCCCCGCTGGAGCGGGAAGTGATGCCAGGGACTCGTGGCTCTCAGCTGTTCAGGGGACTCTGTCCGCGGGCCCAGATCACCTCTGGAAGTTTCTGGCCAGCAGCGAGCTCCTTTGTGCCCAAGGGTGGCAGGTCACTGGAAGCCTGATATGCAGCGAGCGAGAAATCTGCTGCCTGACACGTTCACCCGGGCTGGTTGGCTGCTTTGCATGCCTGTGGGGCGAGCAGGCTATTTTGGAGCAGATTTCCTAAGCCCCTTTATAGCTGCGGCGGCTGCTGATTGCACACGTGTTTCCAGCTCCGTCCCTGTGGTGAGAATGTTTACAGGAGACGCGCATTGTCAGAGAATGCCAAGAAAAGCAAGATTGAGAGATGAGGAGCACAATTTCCATGTCTAGACGTAGCCTGCACGGCCAGCATCTGCTCCAGAGTCCCCAGAACACAGCGACTTGAGCCGATGCTCCTCTGCACCCCTCACCCCGCGCCCACACCCCGACACCCCGCGGGCCTCCGAGGCAGAGGCGGGGGGGCCAGGAGAGCGCCCTGGCCTCCTTCCTGAGGAGAAATTCAGCGCCGGGTTTCTGAGTGTTGTGGGGGGGAAACAATCAAAGTATCCGAGAAATCTGTGAACGTCTGCATCCCTTCTTCCTTTTTTGTAATCTTAAATCTCAAGCCCAGTTCGGGCCTGTGACAGGCCGCAGGCAGGGTCCTCACCACACTGGCTGTTTGTCTACCTGCCCCAGTCTGCTCTCTCCTCCTCTGCTCACCTCCTGTCAGCCCGGTGACCAGCCTGCTCACCTATTTTGTTTTTAATTCATCCCTTTGTTCCTCCTTTCTGCCTTCGCCCACTGTGCTCAGGCTCTGTCAGAAAGCACTATTTCTCTGTGATATTCAGCTTTCACTTTTCAGCCCCACCATGTTTGAACGACCGGCTCCATCGATCCTTCTTTTGAACCTTTGATTCCGTGTGTTACGTGCCCCTTTCGCCCTGTTCTTCTCTCTTGGCTCCTGTCATGTCTTGTGTCATGATTGCCCATCATAAGCTACCTCAGGGCAGGATCTTGTGTCAACTCACCTTTATTACCACCCTCACAGTGTTCTGGAATGGCATTTTCAAGAAAAATAGTACCAGCCAACAGTTGAGACTAGGTGGCAGATGCTGGACTAATGCTCTAGGTGCATTTTTTTTTTTTTTTTTAATTTTCACTTAATCCTCACAACAGTTTTCTGAGGAGGAGATTTCTGTGATTTCCTTAAGTTTACACATAAAGAACCTGGAGCTTGGAGAGGTAAAGCTATTTGCCCAAGAACGCACAGCCCACTGGTAGCAGAAAATGGGCTTCAAATTTTGATCTGTTTAACTCTGGAGCCCAAGTGCTTAAAGATTCTTGAAAGAATTTAGGGATGAACGAATGAATATTCAAGATCCCCAGATTTCTTATATTTGTTTCTCTCTTTTTTTCTGACTTTTTAAAAGTCGAACCCTGAAGAGAGTTCTATATCTGAATCCAGAAATCAACCCCCCATCCTCTCAACAGCTGCTGGCCATTTAATGTACCTGTCCTTACACAGCATGGCAGAGCGAGGACAGTTCCTTCACTGACTCCCTCATCAACTCACCATGAGGCCCTAAGACTGACATCACTACCCTCCCTCTTCATGGGTCTCCCCAGACAGACACACCACCAAGGCAGGCCAGGCTCCTTGCTCTGTGGAGCATGCACAACACCAACCACAGTTTATACAGGATAAATTGAGGCAAGACCATGATTTCCCCAGAAAAATCAAAAAAGAGGCCAAGAAAACCACCAAAGACAGAAACAAACAAGGTCCTGATAGAGTCAGCACTCCTCCCATTTCCAAAATAATGACCAATGACCAATTTTCTGTCACATTGACTGCAGAAACCTAAGTTTCTCTGAAATTCTTCCATAAATCTGACTTCCGTGACCTAAAAGAGCCAAAGATGCCAGCTTGTTATGGTTGAGCCAACAGCCTGAGAGGAGAAACGAGAGCTTAAATCCTAACCTTAACCCACACCCATCTCCTCCAGCCCATAGTCTTGGGACCTGCTACTAAGATGACAGTTTTCATGCTTTGACAGAGGAATATCACCCCAGTCCTACTGGGTAGCCACCACCGGGGTTGGGAATGTGAAGTGGGTGTGAAAAGGCATCAAGGGTAACTCAGAGACATCCACTGCTCTTGTCCTTCTGTGAAGTCCCCTGCCTCCCTGCCCCTGTATGTGAAATGTGCCCTACAGACCCTGACTCTGCCATGCTGCCTGGTTCCTTGGGTTCAATTCTATCTAACAAGAGTGTCCTCAGCTCCTCCCCGGTGCTTCAGCTAATACTGGTCACATCAGGGACAGAAAGCTAAGATACTGCAAAGGCTATAAAGATGAAAGGGGTCATTGCTCACAGTGTCTCTCCCCTGCTGTTTAAAGAGAGTCCTGAATTCCTACAGCTTTTCTCATCCTCCATCCTCTTAAAGAGGAAGAATTCTTACTTCCTAGAAAAGAGGCTAAGTGATCCACACCATAAAAGGAAGGGGTTGGTGGCCACAGGGAGGAGAAGGGGAGAAAAAAGGAGTTGTGGCTTTGGTATGTGAGATGTTCCAAAGCAGCTTCCAGAGGCTGGAGGACTGACAAGGGAAGGAGACAGGAAGTTCTGTCCATGTGTTTTATGAATTGAATTCTGTTTATTATTCTTAGAGAGACTCTGGCAAATGATGATTCTCTTTTTTAAGGGCAGGAGGGGTAGAGGGAGAGAGAGAGAGAGAGAATCCCAAGCAGGCTCCATGCTCAGCACAGAGCCCAACCCTGAGATCATGACCTGCGCTGAAATTGAGTCGGAGGCCTAACTGACTAAGCCACTCAGGTGCTCCAATAATGATTCTTTAAAAAAAAAAACAAAAAACAAAAAACCTTTTAGGGACACCTGGGTGGTTCAATGGTTGAGTGACTGCCTTTGGCTCAGGTCATGATCCCAGGGTCCTGGGATCGAGTCCTGCATCAGGCTCCGCGCAGGGAGACTGCTTCTCCCTCTGCTGCCTATGTCTCTCCCTCTCTCTCTCTCTCTGTGTCTCTCATGAATAAATAAAATCTTTAGAAAAAAAAAATTTTAGTAGCATATCTGCACAAATGTGTTGACTTAGATGTGGTTTCATCAAAAACTAAGTCATATGCATATAAAAGGAAGCATTTTGAACTCTTTAACATCTTTACTACAGAAAGACATTATCAGTTTGAAGTCATGTGCCCAGGGCTGTTTTCTCCATTCTTTGACTCCTGATTTCTTCCCTTTCCTCCTCCCAGTATAGACTAAAGGTCGAGGAGAATGTGGTTCCTTTTGGACAGGGAGATTTCTGGTCCACAGTGATGAGCCCAAAATAGGTGCACAGTAAATGGTTATTGAATTAAGAATTCAAGTGCCAAAAAATTTATGTCATGAAAAGACACTCACAAAATCATGTCATACGATAAAAGGACTTTAAACTATATTATCTAAACTCAATTTCTAAAAAAGAAAATATGCATATATGCACACATATATATAAAAATAAAATAACCAAAATATGTAGAGTTGAGTAGCTTTGTTTTACGGTGCGTTTTTTTTTTATTGTTATTGTTTTGTTTTTTGGTCTATAACATTATCCAAATTTTCTATTATAAACATGTAGTTCCCCCACCCCCAGAAAACACTCTAATTTTTTTTGTTATTTTTAATTTTTTTTCTTTCAGGAGACATATCTAGAAAAATGTCTCTATGGCCAAAATCAAAGAAATCACTGCCTATGTTTTCTCCTAGGAGTTTTATGGTTTCAGGTCTCATATGTAGGTCTTTAATCCATATTGAGTTTACTTTTGTGTATTGTGTAAGCAAGTGGTCGAGTTTTATTCTTTTAAAGAAAAAACTTTTCTCTCTCTCTTTTTTTAAGATTTATTTATCTATTTCGAGAGAGAGAGAGAGAAGGGAGCACAATTGAGGGGAGGGAAGAGGGAAAGAATCTCAAGCAGAGTCCCCACTGAGCAGGGAGCTTGATGCAGGGCTAGATCCCACAACTCTGAGATCATGATCTGAGCTGAAATCAAGAGTTGGCAATCAACCGACTGAGTCACCCAGGTGCCCCTGAAGAAAACACTTAAAATTTTTTTTTTAAATTTTAACTAAATCCTACACCACACACAGGCTCAAACTCACATCCCCAAGATCAAGAGTCATACACACTACCAACTGAGTTAGCCAAGCACCCCAAAAGAAAACACTTCATTAAAAAGCAAGAATATCAAGGTCTGGTGCATTCGGGTAATAGGATAGGTCTTTTCAGGAGAAAATAGTCTAAACATAGAGCTGAGAGCCTGAGAAGGTCTCACGCTGGAAAAAAAATGAAGAAACCACTCTTCATGTTCACTGTGGCTACCTCCCTCACAATGGTAGAACATTCTATGCTGGTGGGCAAGTTGGTATATAAGAGAAGACAGAAGCACTCTTCGTTCAGTAAGGAAAACAGATTTGCTGTTAATCACATAGAAACACAAACCTCCCCAAACCTGAAGAAATATCCCTTTTCAGAACAACCATAGCATTAGGTTTCTTTCTTGACATTAATCTCTCTACTTCGTGTTGCCATCAACTCATGGAAAGACAAAAGGACTGAAAATGAAATCAAAAGATATAAATTCAGGACCTGGATGTACTACTTACTAGTTCAGGGACATTGAGCAAGTCATTAGTCCTTTCGAATTTCACTTTACTTGCCATTCAAAGAATGCTGTACAATATGAATAATAAAAGGGAAAGGAAGGAAAAATTGGAACCAAGGCAAGAAGAATAAGTAAGCTTCTTATAAGAGCTGATAGTGCTTCTGCGTTAGAACATCAATTTGACTCTGTGTTTCCTGCAATCCATTTTTGTTTGCTATCCAGCACCCAACCATCCTTTCTATTAACTAATTGATCTTCCTTTTAGAGACTGTCTCCTTAATCTTCAGAGTGGCTATCCCTCCACTATGAACATCAAAGGGACTAGCTTCCCAAACCAAAGCCCAGCCCATCAGAAGGTTCTCTCAGGACTCGAATCTTGAGTGAGTGACACAATATCATAGAGACAGTTGGACATGTTACTCACCTTTGTCCAACAGTGTGAGAACCAGTTTCTGTGGCCTTACTTTCCAGAGTGCCTTTCATACCTATCTATTTTCCAAACTTGGTCTCTGAGCATTCCATCTATTTGGGGAGCTCCCCTCTGATTGTATGATATTCCTTAAGTGACAAGTCAAGTCTGAAAAGGATAAATGACTTGTCCGATGCCCCTGAGCAAGTCAGAATGTATATCTTTTGATTTAAATATCCTTCCAACAAATTCTTTTCTGCCTAAGATGGCTAGAATTGATTACTGTGATTTGTAACCTAGAACCCCAGCTTATTCACAGGATAGAAATAGAAACATGATAAGTTACAAAATTCTCATATCTAAAAAGAGGATATAGACCATTTTCTCACAAGAGACAAGGTTTTCTTGGTACTAAATTCAAAAAGCAATTTCTCAAGGGGAGACACATATGGGAGATGGCATGCAGTAACATAATAGATTATGTACCTATGATGACCAGACACTTTTTGAGAGCCAAGGACTTGGTGTTTTATATCTTATTACCTAAAGTACCTTGTTCATAATGATACCCAGAACATCTCTGCTGAATAAAGGAATAAATGAATGAGACTTTTTAGAAACTCTTCTCAGATGGCATTCTCAATTGGTCTTTTATCACCTTTGTCTAAGACATACACAAAGGTTTCATAAAAATGCCTAACAGCCTTTTCTTCCTCAATCCCACACATACCTACCAGCATTAGCATTCCCTGCATGATTACCCACATGATGGGTACTTTCCTTGTCTCCTGATTCTTCATTATTCCTCTTCTGTCCCTTCCATTCACCTAATCCAAAGCCAAATGTAGAAGTCAATCTGAGATGGAAGCCATGGAGTTCAACTCTGATGACTAGACAGACAGTATCTTGGAGATATGAGGCAAGAAGAGCCAATGGGCAGGGGCACCTGGGTAGTTCAGTCAGTTGAGTGACCAACCTTTTTTTTTTTTTTTTAATTTATTCATGAGACAGAGAGAGAGAGAGAGAGAGAGAGGCAGAGACATAGGCAGAGGGAGAAGCAGGCTCCATGCAGGGAGCCCGATGCGGGACTCGATCCCAGGTCTCCAGGATCAGGCCCTGGGCCAAAGGTGGCGCTAAACTGCCGAGCCATCCGGGCTGCACAAGTGACCAACTTTTGATCTCTGCACACATCATGATCTCAGAGTGATGAGCTCAAGCCCCAAGTTAGGCATGGAGCCTACTTGAGATTCTGTCTCTGTCTCTCCCTCTGCTCCTCTCCATCCTGGCATACATACTCTCTCTCTCTCTCTCTCTCTCTCTCAGAAGAAGACAAAGACGAAACGAAGACGAAGATGAAGAAGAAGAAGAAGAAGAGCCATCAGTGGGCAGAAATAGGCAAAGCAGGACTGTTCCCTCAGGCCAGGAGCCCTTTCTCTACATCTGTGGCTGGTTTAATAATGAGATGGAGCAGGACTTTGAATGCCACCCAAATAACTTCATGGTATTAGAATAATTAGCCAAACGTACAGTACTGAAGACTCCAAAGTACTACTCAGAGGGGTATGTGAGCCCCATCTGCAGGATGTTGGGCCAGGCTATCATCCTTTTAAGACTTTGCCTTCTTCTGGGACACCTGGGTGGCTGAGTGGTTAGGCAGCTGCCTTCGGCTCAGGGCACGATCCTGGAGTCCCAGGATTGAGTCCTGCGTGGAGCCTGCTTCTCCCTCTGCCTATGTCTCTGCCTCTTTATCTCTCTGTGTCTCTCATGAATAAATAAATAAAACCTTAAAAAAAAAAAAGACTTTGCCTTTTTCCAATGTGATTGCTTAGGAAGTTTTCTCCTCTACTGAGTCATGTTGATAATAAAATATCATTTTCTTAACCTGTAGAGATTGTGAATCTTAAAAACGGAACCAATAATCCAATAATATCTTCCAGAACAGCATTTTTTCTCAGGATTTCTGGGCAGTGGTCATGAACTAATTCACCCTATATTGGTCTTTGCCTGGAGTCCCTGGCAGACATTAGATTCCTGACATTAATTGTATTTTCTCAGATACCAGGAAACACCAAAGGAGAGAAACAGCATCCTGGAAGGCAAATATCTCGCCACCTTAGCCCCTCCTGTGCTCAGTTTCCTAGGCAAGGTATGTGCAAGTAGAGAGGACAACTAGTTTAAATATAAGGAACGCAGTGTCCTAACAGGACTGTGACCTGCCCCACCACAGCCCTGTTTTGCATTGAGAAATGCAAAGAAACAACTCCTCCTTTTGCCTGAAGCCAGTCCCCATAAAAGAGTCAAGTTGTTTCTATCACCCCTGACGCAAGTCCTTGAGAGTGGCTAGAGAAGCAATGGAAGCAATTCAGCTTGGTAGGATCCACATTTTACCATCTTCCTACTATCAAGTAATATTAAAATATGTTCCAAGAGCATCAGGAAAATAAAATATTACAGAAGGTCTGAATTAAAGCCCATTAGCTCATTAGCATTTCCATGGATGGCTGGGCAAGTTCTTTCCCCTTCCCACAGAAGAGATTCATTGTCATTGCTTGATTCTTGCTCATCAAGTCAAAGTAGTTCTCCTTAGAGGAGCTAATGTAAAAAGGTAGGTGGCAAAAAAAAAAAAAAAAAAAAAAAAAGGAGGTGGCAAACCAGAGGTAAGGCCACCAGTGGCCTTCAGTGGAGCCTCAAGGGCTTACCCCTTTGCTTTTCCTATTAAGCATGTATTTAAACTGAAATTTACATTCAGCTTCAGTCCAAGGACTGCCTGTGCCCAGCCTATTTTAAGCATATAATAATGAAAACTAGAACTACTTTTTGTCTAGCATCTCTCCATTTCCCAGGGAGAAAATATACTCTTGCTTTGTGGCCTGAAGATGCAAATTTACCTAGTTGGCCCCCAAAGCTATTACTTCCACATATTTCCAGGCATCCATCCCTCTCAGTAATATCTTTCAGAAAGCAAAGCTTTAAACAAGTAG
Source organism: Canis lupus dingo (assembly GCF_003254725.2). Taxonomy (NCBI): domain Eukaryota; kingdom Metazoa; phylum Chordata; class Mammalia; order Carnivora; family Canidae; genus Canis; species Canis lupus. Next base: position 13,096,043 of record NC_064250.1, read on the forward strand.
GGAAAAAATTTGCCCGAACACATGGCAATTTTATAAATGTTGAGTTAGGTTAGCTCTCAGGTGTCTGGGAAGTTGGGTAAACATGGGCCAACGCTCAACAATCATGTAGCTGTGGTTTTTCCGTTCAAGGCAGAAGATGATAGATGCCTCTGGGCAGCATTTACGTGGTCGTTCCAATTTCTTCTCACAAAGAAATCACAATGAAAAGGCAAAATGGCATTTTAAGTGCAGTGTTTGCAGGGTCGGGGGAGATGGAGTGGGAGCGGAAGGTGGGAAGGAAGAAGGAACAGAATTATACACCTGAACACAGAGTCAGGAAGCACTTGTCATTGTGGCCACTTTACCACTCACCCATACACGTCACTATAATAACCACTCAGTGAGCCGGAACAAAAGACAAACCAAAAAGTGGTGTCCAAAGAGAATCTTGACCTGAAATACTCTGCATGGGAATCTACTCCTTTAAGAGTTTTATCAGGCCCCTGCCATCTTCAAAGGACATCAGCATTATTGTCACAATCCTAAAATCAATTCACAACGGGCACTTGAAGCCCTCCCACGAATGAGAAAGGTGTGATTTGCTTGTCCTTGCCTATTGACCAAGTCTTGATTTTCTAAAATACTTTCCTACCTTGAAGGTGGATTTCACAAAATGGTCTGGTTACAATTCCTTTCTATTCTGAGCGTCTGTCTGATATATAAGTATATATAACATCCTGTTCAAAATGGGAAAGTGTCACTGGGATGACCAACAGGACTCTGACCTAGAAGTTGTGGGGCAGGAAGGGTGCAGACTCTCTCTCAATGTCTTTTTCCATCCCCTACTCTGTGTCCACGACATCCTCCAAGTTCCATGGAAATCACTGCAACTCTTCCCCAAAATTGACACTTTAAATAGGAATATTCCAAAATCATTCTGAGGAAAATGCTGTATAGTCAATGTTCTCTGTCTTTGCATCTTGGGTTGAGTAGTTCCCCCAAATAAGTATTTAAATAATATAGATGGCATGGACACTTTCATTAAGTCACGTAATTCTCACACTCTCACTGCAGGTGGGTCCAATTAAAAGACCATGAAACTGAAGCTGGGAGAGGTCCACTGTTTAGCTAAGGTCACACACCAATGCATGGCAGAGCAGGGCTGGAATTCAGGCCTCCTGATCCTTTCTACCACATCATAATGGTCTCTCACATTTGTAACAGAATACTCAAATCTAGGAATAGTTAAAGTGCAAGAATGGTCCCTTACAGGATTCTCCCTTACAGGATTCTCATCTAAATCAAGGGATGCAAACTCAAAAGCCTTTAGGGGCCATATCCTGAGGAGCCCTGGAGAACTAGAGAGCCCCAGAACCATATAGAGGCAGTTGCTATGCAGTTTCAGCTCAAAGTTGCCATAAGAACAAGGATTCAGCGTTACCAAGGATTCCAATTTTCAAGGGTAGCAAGCAATCTAAGAGTGTGTGCTTGTGTGTGTGTGTGTGTGTGTGTGTGTAAGAGAAAGAGGGAAATCACCTCGTTTTTTAATGTGCGCAATTAATGCACACACTTTAAATTGCTGTGTAGACCAAACAAATACATCTTTAGGATAAGTCTGGCTCCTGGACTGCTAATCTAAGGGATGTCAGGTGTAATGCAGGTCAGTTGCTATCCTTGCTTGGGCCAATTATCTCCCTAACAAAGAACCCCAGCCCCACTTTCAAGGTCCTTCAAATTCCCCTCCATGTTTGGTCAGGTGGTCTGCTTTCTGGAGCTTCTCCTCCCTGCTCATTTCAAGACATCTTCTTCCAGGGAAGGCCCATCTACTACAAAGAAGTCTAGCCCTGTGATCTGGACACCTGGCTCGCTGCTTCCACATGACCTAGCTGAGCCTCAGTTCCCTCTGCTGGAAGACCTATGATTTCAACATTAAATGGAGGAATGTCTTTTGTAAACTTTACAGTGTCATACAAATGAAAGACAGTGACCACAACTGAATTTCATTTACATCAGGATTCGAGTAGTCCCCCAGAAAGCCTGCCCCACTCTCCTGAACTGTTTAACATTCAGTATCTATGCCATTCACTGCGCATTTAACCATGACCCGCCTCGTGTCATCTGGTGTTGACACTGACTCTCCTGTTTTCAACTCTTCACACAAAAGATTTTTAGTTTTTCAGGTATGCTGCAAGCTCCAGAAAGCAGAGATCATCCCCTATATTTCCCAGTGTCCAGCATGAGCACCTGCCTACTGTGATCATCACCCAAAACATGCTGACTGCATTAAGTAGACACTCTGCAGATCCTTAGGTGGTGTGTGTTCACTTTTTACTTCTTTCCAGTCTGAGAGAGGGAACTGGGTCTGTTGAAGAATAGACTGATGGCTGACTTAGAAAGAAACTGTGACAAGCTGGATATGAAGGAAACCAAGAGAGAAAAATCCTCATCCTGTATAGGCCTCTGACTGATCCTGAGAAGTGACCTCAGGGGACTTGGCCAAGGGTGATGGAGACATAGAGGTGAAATAGGAATTCTGGATCCATAGCACAGAATGGAATGTCCTCTGTTTCTTCCCTATCCTGCCCTTTCTTCCCTCATGGAAAGCAAAGGAACAAAATCCAACCCCAAAACACAAAAAAGAAGATGAAACAGGGAATTCTAGGTAGATGCAAGGTCAGACAGAGGGATGAATGAGGGGAACCTGCAATTGAGCTGGGACCTTGCTCTTCTGATGCTCCTTGCTTGCTACCCTGACCTTCCTTCATGTCTATGTGACTGGCAATCCTGTTACCCTCATTCCCGGGACCTGTGTCTTCTAGCATGCAAATGAGAGAGCCCTGGTGTGATGATACAATGCCCAGTGTGATATGGGAAAGAGAAGATCAGCAACACACCCATGGCTATTATGACATTCTTGGGCGAGAGCCAGTTAGAAGCATCTTCACACAAATGCCGTGACTACAACTTCAGATTACATGTCAGATAGAATTGGCTCTGCTTCCTTTTTAACTTTATGATCTCGGTAATTACTAGGGCTCATTAAGTTCTTCCTTGTTGGCTGGAGTCTTGTGCTTTCCCAACTGGATTTTAGTTTTACCAATACTATTTTAAAAAATCTGATGAACCTAAGTCTTCAAGTGGCTCAACTATTCTTTCCCAACCTCAGGTTTGAGAATCATTGAGTCAAACATTATTGCATTGTGTGCACCTCTTCCCCCACCTTCCCATTCAGCAATAGCTCAGTTCCTTATAAACCTTTCCTCTCTCCTCTCTCCTATACACATCTACAATAGAAGATTTTGATCTAGGAATCTGCAATAGAAAATATGATATTTTACTTGTCTGTGACCTAATACCGATTAGAAAACATTTGTCTTGGTGTATAATATAGGCATATTATTGCTTAGACTGTCTCTCATTTTATAAGAGAGAGAGAGAGAGAGAGAGAGAAATAAAAAAAATAAATACAGTGTACTCAGAGAGTAAAGGGCTTATTCAAGCTTACATTAGCTTGGGCCCTGGGATTAAACCCATGTTTCCTCAGTTCCAAGCCATTACTCTTTTCCATATTCTACACCGGACCCCTAGAAAATACCATTGCATCCACTTTTATGCCATCCAAAGCAGACAGTCCCAGCTGCACTTCTGGAAAGAAATGTGAACAGGGGTTTCTAATCCTCAGAAACTGTTCTGCCCTTGTTTGCACCAACTGCTGGGTGTAAGAATGTTCACTCATCTGTCCTCCACTCCCAGTGGCCATTGGCCCCCTACAGTGGACCCATAGTGTGATGCTCAACAAAGGAGAGGAAGTGCTAGCTATAGCCCTATAGAGGGCAACTGATATCAATAGGAGATTCATCCCCCACAAGAAAAGTGTAATCTCATGAACCTGGTCAGGGATCTCTTTTCCCCATCCTCTACACAACACCTCCCCTCTCCCTTCTCAGTTGCCTTTCTGGTCTTTCAGCCTTTTGTTGTTATTTTCTTTTAAATATATTTCTACTTGTTATTATTTTTATAATTTTGATTTTTATCTTTTTATTTCTCATTTCCTATTTTTAATCTTTAATCCCTTTCAGTATGTTCACTTTCCAGTTCATGGAGTATTTGTATTTTGTTTTTTTGTTTGTTTTTTTTTTTTTTTTTTTTGAGTATTTGTATTTTGTCTTAGATTTTATCTTCTTTGCTTTTATGTTTTTAACCTCTCACACCTCATTGATTTATGACCTATCTTCTATTTTAAACCTCATCTACTTTGTCTTATTTTTAAAAGCTTAATCTTCTACCTTTATCAGATTTGTGAGCTTATTTTTAACTAATTACTCCTTTTTTCTCTTATACTTGATTTTATTTTTATTCTAATGGCTTCCTAAGTTTCTATTCCACCACTATGTAAAAGTTTTTCATTGGTTTTAATATTACTTAGCAAGAAGTGCAATAGGGGAGAGCTCAAACCATAAACAGATTTTGAAAACCTTCTTCCCTTTGGCTTCCTACACCCCTCCCCACCGACTTTTCCTTAACTTAATTTTAAGGATGGCTTTTAAAATGCAGCTCTTGTGAAGGGAGTTATAAATATAGAAAGAGAGGCCTAGAATAAAGCCCATGATCCTGGAGTAGAATCAGAAGTATTAGTACAAACTCATGGCATCTATGTGTATGTGTGTATGTTCTACATATATTTACTTAGGCACACACATATATATGAAATATATCATGTACATATACATTTACACATAGTCACACAAATGTATTTATTTCACAGCTCTGTCTGCTGATAAAGCAATAAAACCCCAGTAACAGTGAGCATATCTGCTGCCCAAGCTAGATTTCTAAATACCATTCTCCATTAAAAAGAACCAGGACTTCTTGGAGAAATGACTGCTTCTAGGGCTGAGGCAAGGAAAGTACAAGATAAACCTGAAATATCTTTCTGTGTCCAAAAGAAAGCACAAATAATGATGCAGATATAGCAAAAGAACAGTGAACCCAGTTTGGAGGAGTTCCCACTGGCCAAATCTGGGACATTTTGACTATCAAAATAAATAATGATAGTAATAAATTATACACCATTGAGTAAAAGAACCTATAAATCCATGTAGGAACAAGCAAATACCTGCATACATGATGGAAAATTCTTCCTTACAGTAGAATGCCAACTAATAAATATGGAAAGAATGATGGAGGTAGAAAATCACCATTTTGCAGCTATCATAATAATAATTGATTCTGGCAAGAACTATTAACATATATAAAACTACTGGGTAAATTTTGAGGAGAGTAGGATATATACATAGCCTAAAAATATCTCTCTACAAATCACTTCTTAATTTCAAAGGGCAAAAATACTAATTTTATAGTGGAGAAATCTGGAAGACACCAATTTCAACCATATGCCTTCTGCCATGATACTCTGTGAAGAAGAATACAATATTACATCTGTAACATTCCTACTGAAAATACACAATCTGAATCTCATCATAAGGTAATATCAACTAAACTCAAATTGAAGGTCTTTCTATAAAATAACTGACTCTACTCTTCTAAATATGTCAATGTCATTAATGACAAATAAAGATTAAGGAACTCTTCCAGATAAAAAGAGACTAAAAAGACATGATAACTCAATGCAATGTGTGATCCTGGTTTGGATCTGGGTAAGGTGGGGATGCGTATAGCTATAAAGGATACTATTAGGACAATTGACAAATTTCAATATAGACTATCAATTAGACAGTAGTTGTGTACGAATGTTGAAGTACCTGGGTGGCTCAGTCAGGTAAGCATCTGCCTTCAGCTCCAGTCATGGACCCCAGGGCCTGGGATTGAGCCTCCCATCAGGCTCCCCACTTGGCAGGAAATCTGCTTCTCCCTCTCCCTCTGCCTCCCATTTCCCCTGCTTGAGCTCTGTGTGTGTGTGTGTGTGTGTGTGTGTGTCAAATAAATAAATAAAATCTTTTTAAAAAATAGCATACGAGTGTTAAGTGTTCTGATTTTGATGACTGTGCTATCATTTTATAAGAGAATTACTTTGTTCCTGACAAGTCAAACTGAAATATTTGGGGATAAAAGTCTATAACATCTCACTAACCAAATCTGGGATATTTGAGACATCAAAATAGATAATGATAGTAATGAATTACAATCCAGTGAATAGAAATAAGAATCTATGAATCCACATAGATATAAATAAATATACAAAAGGAAGTGGACAGCTCTTTCTTACAGTAGAATTCCCTTGAATGAATGGCTCAGAAAGAATATGTGTGAGTAAGGGTACACACAAAAGTGACAAAGCAAACAGGGGAAATTATAACAATTGGTGAATCTCAGGAAAGGAGAGTTTGAATGCAGTGTGCCAGCACCAGGTGCTCAGATGGAAAGGGAGGTAGGCTGGTGGTGGGGAGGAACGAGGTGGTGACTTCACTTCACTTCATTCTACTCTTATGAAATGAAACAGTGAAGTATTCTTTTCTGGGCTCCACTCTCCAGCCATCTTCTAATATATTTCTTTCCAGGTTGTTTCATGTCCTTCCTCAGCAAGGTCACAGGAAAAATTCAAACTCATATAGAGTACATTGCCTTTCTTTTTTTTTTTGTTTTGTTTTGTTTTGTTTTGTTTTAAGAAAGAATGAGAAAAAGGAGAGCACGAACAGTGGGAAGGGGTAGAGCGAGGAGAGAGAGAATCTGAAGCGGGCTCCACGCTCAGCATGGAGCCCAACACAGAGCTTCACCTCAAAACCCTGAGATCATGACCTGACACCTCAAAACCCTGAGATCATGACCTGAGCCAAAATCAGGAGTCGGACACTTAACCAACTGAACCATCCAGGTGCCTCTGCACTGCCTTTCTCCATGAGAACTATTGCTGGCCAGAATGGGGACTATTTCAACTGTTTATAAAACATCATGAATCATGCCTCTTTTGATCAGCTGCAACACAGGTCCACACAGGAATTCAGGAAGGCCTGCTTCAATCCAGATCACGGTCCAACATAATCTGTAGGATACATCCCAGTGTACAAGATGGTGGCTGAGGCAGGCTGTCTTAGATCCATTATCCAGCTTCTTCAAAGAAAAAAAAAAAAAAAGATGTTATGGAATGAATGAGTCCTAAAGGACAAGATAGTCAAACTTCAGAAGCTTGGCTTCAGTGACAATGTAACTTCCTGCCCCACATCTCTTGTTAGACCCTCTTATAGAATTCCAATGAGGATCATTGTACCATCTCTCACACCCAGTTTCAGAAAGTGATTTTCCTCTTGGTTCTTTCCTCTTTGACTGAAGAATGAGACCCTCAAGCAACCCAAACTCACTGCCATCAGACACCATACTCTCTGGGGAAATTCTTGACTCCCTATATAAATTACTCAGCACTGAGCCCCACCCTGGTACCAGTGACCTAACCCAGAAAATCTGAAGCGTTCCTTAATTCCAGAAATTGGTTGGTGCTCCACCTTGGACTGGATGAGCTTGACTTGCAAGATGTGAGAAAAACCAAGTCACCTGAGTAAACAGCTTAACTGGTGACATGCTCCAAGTCTTCAGTTGCTTTCCTTTGGGCTTCATAAGATCCCTGGTGTTTACTCCTTAATAAGAGTCTTCTAGAAAGACAGTAGTGTGGCAGGGGTAAGGAATTGAATGTGTTGGCTTTTTAAAATGGGTTCTAATATCTTGTTGTAAGAAACCTCCATTTTAAGATACTAATCTCTACACACTAGTGTTTTAAAGTTGGAGAACTGTTAGAGAAGAAAAGAGAAACAGGAAATATATAGCTTCAAAATATTGCTCCATACTTAATACTTACTTTTTTTTTAAGATCTATTTATTCACAAGAGACACAGAGAGAGAGGCACAGAGTCACAGACAGAGGGAGAAGCAGGCTCCTCGCAGGGAGCCCGATGTGGACTCAATCACAGATCCCAGGATCAGGCCCTGAGCCGAAGGCAGAAGCTCAACTGCTGAGCCACCCAGGAGTCCCCACACTTAATACTTATTAATTACAAATGGAAAATATAGTAACTTTACAACAGAGATACCTGGAAAATATCAACTTAAGCCATGTACCTACTGATATGATGTGTGGGAAGAATACAGTAACACTTCTATAATGTTCAAAATGAGTGAGATATTCTTTCTTCTTACCTCTAGGCTACTTTTGAGCTCCACTGCTCATATGGCTGGAACCTACTCTTTCCAGTCCTCATTAATTCCTTTAGAAGTTGGACATCATCTGTCCTGACAGCTTTCCCACACTCACCTCACCTACCCCCAAAGTTCTCATTACTTTGTTCTCCATATGATCTTTTTGTTATGCTGTTTAAATCTCAAATTATTCTGTATCTTCCATGGCAGACCTGGTTGTCTCTAAGACCCTAGACACCAGGATTTGCAGTAAAGGCAATGAGATTCTGAATGAATGGGTTACTTTTCTGTGGTGTGAGGATGTTCCTTTAGAAACTAAAATTCATTATGAATAGAATGTGGTGGTACTAAGTGATAGCTTATAGAAAAAAAGTGAAGAAAAATTGTACTATATGTCTTCCCCAAAGGTAGAACCAAATATTATATATTTAGAGCCTAGGTCTTGTTTACTTACTATTAACCTTAGAGTTAGCTTAGGACAGATAGAAAGAGCCAGTTTTCCCTAAGTTTTAAGTCTAAGTATATACATCTTGAAGTCAAGTCTGCACTCATACTTTTTGGGGTTAGTTAGGAAGTTTAGGGATGAAGAAAAAGTTGAGGGCTTTCAACTTCTACTGGTGGTCTGTTGCCATTCTATGACCTTTCAGAACTTGGCCTCAATACCCAGAGGAAGAAATTTCTTTTCTCCCTTCCTTCCAATTGGCTGCTAATAACTTAAAACCTGCCTCTTCCACCCTGAGTCTCAACCACATGCAACTCTCCCTTCTAGGGCCCATTATAGAATAACTAAAAAGAGCTAGGGACTGCCAGACAGGAAAACCAGAATGAAACAAAACTGTAAAACTTACATCATGCTAATCCGAAGAATAACACTTCTAGGGATCCCTGGGTGGCGCAGCGGTTTGGCGCCTGCCTTTGGCCCAGGGCGCGATCCTGGAGACCCGGGATCGAGTCCCACGTCGGGCTCCCGGTGCATGGAGCCTGCTTCTCCCTCTGCCTGTGTCTCTGCCTCTCTCTCTCTCTCTCTGTGACTATCATAAATAAATAAAAATTAAAAAAAAAAAATTTAAAACACTTCTATAATGTTCAAAATGAGTGAGATATTCTTTCTTCTTACCTCTAAGCTACTTTTGAGCTCTACTGCTCATATGGCTGGAACCTGGGAGTCTTCAAAATTTAAACATTATTAAAACATCTTATCACATTAAAAAATGCTTTATGATTAACCTATATGATAAGATCAGAGATTGACCATTAGATGTGGAAATGAATGCAGATTCTTGAACATTCTTATCACAGCAATGAACTTGATGAATGGGGTCTTTGAAATCCCAGTTTGGATCAACTGCTGAGCTTGTTTTCCTTTCTCTAAAAACCCAAGTGACTGTAGATTTCGGGCTCCTTTCTTGCTGTATCTAGGTAGTGCTCCTTGTATTGAACAATTGGTTTGTATAAAGAAACCTGACCAGGGCGCCTGGGTGGCTCAGCAGTTGAGCATCTGCTTTCAGCTCAAGACATGATCCCAGGGTCCGGGATCGAGTCCCACATCGGGCTCCCTGCATGGAGCCTGCTTCTCCCTCTGCCTTTTTCTCTGCCTCTCTCTCTCTCTCTCTCTCTCTCTCTCTCTCTCTCTGTGTGTGTGTCTCTTGTGAATAAATAAATAAAACCTTAAAAAAAAAAAAAAGAAATTTGAGCAAATAAAGTATCCAAGGAGACTTCCTGTCCTTACAACTGTTAAAGAACTACTTGGAAGTATCTGTCAGGTTCTGCTTGTAAATCTTTATTTTTTTCTTTTTTCAAATAAGATACAACTTTTTTTTAAGTTCGATTTGCCAACATATAACACCCAGTGCTCATCCCATCAAGTAAAACATGATATTAAAGTACACATGATACAACACTTAACTTCCTAGAAGAGCAAAAAGTTCTTATAGCTGAAAAGTAGATCATCTCCATTGAAATCATCACTCTTGTTGTTACTGCCACGGGAGGTGAGACTCGCTCCAGCGGCTGAACGTCCAGCAGTTGCCTCACGACCTAACCTTCCACCTGCTGTTCAGTCAAGAGTCTCCGGCTTCACCAGCTGAGCCAGTTGGGTTAACGATGTTGGTTCTCTTTGGAAAAGCTGCATTGTTGGGGCGCCCGGGTGGCTCAGTCAGTGAGGCGACCAACTTGATTTCTACTCAAGTCATGATCTGGAGGCCGTGAGATCGAGCCCCCAACTGGTGCTGCACAAAGTCTGCCGGAAATTCTGCCCCTCCCCCTTATTCTTTTTTTTTTTTTTGTATATTTTTTTATTGGAGCTCAATTTGCCAACATATGCATATACATATGTATATCTTTTTTAACTCCACAATTATTCTATCACTCAGCTAAAACCATTGTGGATTCCATCACAGTTTTTTAAAGGGCAACTTTACTATTCTTACGTTAGTATCAGAGTGTTAGCAAGGGAAGTCCCCAAAAGTAGTCACCCAAAGGTGGTGGTGTCCTCTAAGTATAATGTCTCAAGATTGAGGAGGAGTCCATTTTCTTGACCATAAAAAAATCACTGCTGAAACCCTGAAAACCCACATAGGCAGTGACCACTGGAGTGGTCTCACTTCGCAGCAGGACTAACCTACCCCTAACTGCCAAGAAACAGAGAAGCAAGAAATGCCCCCAGGCTTTCCACTGCTCTCCAACTTCCACTCATACCCAATCACACCACTATCACTTCCTGTTAGCTGCAACTAAATGTGATGCTTCTGCAGTGTCCAAAGCCAATGTCACAGAGAACTTGTGTGCTGAAAGGGACACAGCTAAAGAGAACATCAGGTTATGACCACAGGAAAGGACTCTACAGATAGCAGCATGCCTGGTTCCTTCTCAATAAATTGCAAGTTTAGGTGCAGCAAACCAATATTTTTATTCAGGAGAGGTGGCCTTTAGGCATAGTTATTTAAAAAAATCTTTGAAAACTCTATATTAACTTGTAAATAAATATCTTCAGAATTACACAAGATTGTGTGTGTTCTCTTTAGATTTCTCCTTTATATTTCAGAAGTAGATGATTGTAGATAGAGATCACAAGGTCAATATACTGTTGACCCACATCACTGATGCTTACTGAGAACCTGCTCCTTAGTCCACTGTTGGAGCTAGGACCTATAACTGAGCAGGTGGAAACTGTATGTATGAAAGATGTTTTACTGTTTTCTATTTGTTTTTATTTTGTTTTCTACTTGTATACATGTATATGTACATGTATACTATTCTGTTCTTCTTTTTTTTTTTTTTTTTTTTTTGAGTGGGAGAGAGAGGAGGGGCAGAAGGAGAGGGAAAGAGAGAATCCCAAGCAGGCTCCATGCCCAGCACAGAGCCCAACAAGGGCTCAATCTCCCCACCCTGAGATCACGACCTAAGCCAAAATCAAGAGTCAGACGCCTAACTGAGCTTCCCAGGTGCTGTACACGTATATCATTCTTGGCTGGGCTGGATATGTGCCTCATTATGGGATAGAGAAGGAAAAACACTCTCACACACAGATCCTATCCCTTCAATCATTTGGGATATAGTGGCCTGCTATAAAATTGCTGCCATAAAATAAAATAAAATAAAATAAAATAAAATAAAATAAAATAGCTCTCACAAAGAAGGGCTACCTGCAAGTCAATATTCTTAAATATTGAGAATAAATAAATATTCTCATCATTTTGGGTAGGCATCTCACTTACATTTGGATTCAGGAGCCAATTTATCTGGGTTTCGATACTACCTCTGTCACTTACTAGTTACATGACTCATCTATAAGATGAAGATGATAATAGTACTTTGTGTGATTGTTCTGAAGGTTAAATATGTTAGTTTATGTGAAGTAATTAGAACAGGATGGCAGATAGTAAACTCTATGTAAACATTAGTAGTGATTATTGTTATTTGACTGGAATGCAGTATAGTCAATTATTCAGTATGTAAGTTAACTCATTTAGGTAACTATATATAGACATTTCTTAATTACCAATTTATTGCTGAGATAATACTTTGTAACAGCTAATTTAATTTTTTCCCTAACTAAAATTAGTGCAGCCCCTGGGCTATTGACCACCCTTTTGACTGTGCACTGCTCCATACCCAAAACTACTCAAGGAAAGATGCTTGGTCATGTCCTCATTAAGTACTTCTTGGCCCATATGGGAGGCAAAATGCTCTTCTATTTACACTCCTCTAGTTTCAAAAATATGTAACTATATGGCTCTATTCCATGCACTACCCATAGAGTATCACCTCACACTCACTGTTCTCAAAATGTATCAGAAATTCAACTGGAAAAAATTACTTATGAAAGTTTGCCTGAAGGATATCAAACTCCTCAAAATGATTAAATAATAAAAATAGTAATAACAATCCTATAAGGATTCTGTTAGGATCATTGTCTTATTTATTTAATTATCTATCTATCTATCTATCTATCTATCTATCTATCTATCTATCTAAAAAAGAACACACGAGAGACAGAGAGAGAGAGAACACACCAGTGGTGAGAAGGGCCAGAGGAAGAAGGAGAAGAAGGCTCCCCATAGAGCAGGGAGCCTAATGTGGGACTCAATCCCAGGACCTTGAGATCAGCTCCTTAACTAACTGAGCCACCCAGAGGCCCCTCATTGTCCTTTTTATTAAAAGATGTCCTCTCAAAAGGAATTCAAGGAGAAATTTTCTTTCTGGACTCAGTATCAGAAATGTTAACAAAACATTAATGTTCATTGAGTGCTGCCAAAAACTGATGAAGTTTCAAAGTACTCTCTGTGTATTAACTCATTTAATGTGTGAGACACTTCTGTGAATAGATAACATAATTATCATTTGTTTTACAGGTGAGAAAACTGAAACATAAAGCAATTAAGTTACTTGTCCAAATTACGTAGCTAGTAAGTTATAAAGACAGTGTTGGAACTCAGATAGCCTACCTCCAAGGAATAGTCTCCAAACCACCATCCTTACTGCCTCTTGGAAAATCTGTTCTGCTCCTGAACAGCCAGTGTGGTTTTGTCTCATTGATTTCTGTGAATCGCAAAATTAATTTGCATTTATTGCTAGGAATTTCAGAGCCAAATTCCTAGCCATGCAAGAGATCTCATGGCATAAATTTTGCATCACAAACTAAATTCTAATTTTTATCTTTTATTTATTATTTACATTTTTTCTTTGTCTCATTATCCTTATCCACTTACAAAAATCATGTGTGCCATGGGCACCTGGGTGGCTCAGTCGGTTTAGCATCTGCCCAAGTTCGGCTCAGGTCATAATCCCAGGGTCCTGGGATCAAGTCCCACATTAGGCTCCCTGTTCATCTGGGAGCCTGCTTCTCCCACTGCCTGCTGTTCCCTCTGCTTGTGCTCTCTTTTTCTCTCTGTCTCTGTCAAATAAATAATAAAAATAAAATCTTTAAAAAAAAAAGTAAATTACCTGTGCCTGATATCAACACCTATCAAGAGCAGTAAGGAAAGGAACATTACAAGCCAGTGTTACTCATGAACATAGGTATAAAAATATTAAAAACAAACAAAAAATATATTAAAAACATTAACAAACTCATTTAAACAACATACAAAAAATGTAATCAGATTGGATTTATCTCAGGAATATAAAGATACTTTATCATTAGAAATATGTGAATAATAAAATTCATATTAACAAATTAAATGAGAAAAACAATATAACCACCTGAATTCATGCAGGGAAAAAAGCTTTTAATAAAATATAGCTTCCATTCATAATAAAAAAATTTTAATGAACTTGGAATCAAAGAGAAGTTTCTTCCCTTCTATTAATAAAAAGTTTTTAAAGATAAGCCTACAACAAACAACATATTAACAGTGAAACACTGAAAACATTCCCTTTGAGATCAGGAACATGACAAGGGTTCCCATTATCTCCCTTTGTATTCAACACTCTACTGTGCCTAGCCAACAGAGAAAGGAAAGATAAAGAAGAAATAAAACAATCAATATTTAGTGATGATATGACTGCATATGTAGAACATAAAAATTCGACAGGTAAATTACCAGAATTAATAAGAATCAGGAAGCAAAAATCAAATGCATTCTACATATCAAGAAATAAGAATAAAAACAAATAAGAGTAAAAATTTTAAGAGATACCATTCTCTTGCACTGTATGTTAACTGAAATTTTTTTGTTAACTGAAATTTAAATAAAAACTTGAAAAAGAAAAAAAAAGCAGAAGCACAAAAAAAGAAAAAAGAGAAAGATCATTCTCAATAGCATTTTATTTTATTTTTTTGTTTTTGTGGGGGTTTGGGTTTGTTGTTTTTTTTTAAGATTTCTTATTTATTTATTCATGAGAGACACACAGAGAGAGGCAGAGACATAGGCAGAGGGAGAAGCAGGCTTCCTGCAAGGAGCCCAATGTAGGACTTGATCCCTGACCTTGGGATCATGCCCTGAGCCAAAGGCAGACGCTCAACCACTGAACCACCCAGGAATCCTCTCAACAGCGTTTTAAATAGATATTTATGGAAAAAATTATAAATCTTAGTAAAAAAACATTTTTAAAAAAACTAAATGAAAATAGAAATATATTAAGTTCATGGATTGAAAAACTCAATAATTTAAAGATGTCAGTTTTTCCCAAGTAGATATCATAGCAGTCAAAATCCCAATGTTTTGCTTATTTGTTTGTGAAGCTTCACAAGCTAATTCTAAAATTTATATGGAAGTACCCAAGCCAAAAAGAGATAAAATCCTATTAACAAAGAACATGGTAAGGTAACTTGTTCTACCAGATATTAAGACTTTTTAAAAACTATAGACTTTGGAACAGTATAATATCTGTGCAAGAATAGATAAGTGGATGGATGAAATAAAATAATGAATCCAAAAATGATCCCATACATGTATGGATGTTTGATATTTGACAGAGTTGGTCCTATAAATTAAGGAAAAAAATGGGCTTTTTTGGTAGATGGTGTAGGACAATTATCCAAATGGAAAAATGTAAAATTGGACTTCAACCACACACAAAGTCCAGGATGAAAGTCCCAAAAGCAAAGGGTAAAATCTAAAACTTTTAGGTGAAAATTTAGGAGAACATCTTAGTCCCAAAAGCAAAGGGTAAAATCTAAAACTTTTAGGTGAAAATTTAGGAGAACATCTTAATTACCCATGGATGGAAAAGGTCTTATTTGTAAATAAGACTAAAAACACAAACCATAAAACAAAAGCTCAATAAATTTGACAGCATCAAAATTAAGAACTTCTGTTTACAAAAGTATTCCATAAAAAAGGAGAAAAGACATCACAAGATTGGAGAAAATATTGTTAATTCATATAAGCCACAAAGGACTCACAACCAGAATATATAAATAACTCATATGAATCAATTTTTTAAAAGGTAAACAACTCAGAAAAGAGCTTTGAACAGGTACCTTCACAAGAGAAAACCTGGATGACCAATAAATATATGAAAGGATGCCCAGTTTCGTTAGTGATCAAGGAAATACACATTAAACCACAGCCACAAGATTGACAAAAATGTAAAAGAGTTTAAACATTTCAAATGGGGATCCCTGCCTGGGTGGCTCAGTGGTTTAGTGCCTGCCTCTCCCTCTGCCTGGGTTTCTGCCCCTCTCTCTCTCTTTCTATGTCTATCATGAATAAATAAATAAAATTTAAAAAAATAAAAATAAACATTTCAAATACCATGCATTGGTCCTCACCAATGATGAGGAGCAAAAGGATGCCTTGCCCACTGCCACTGAGGAGATTGGAGCAGTCACTTTGGAAAACAGTTTGACATTATCCAGCATGGAAAGGGGGTGAAGTCAAACACGACAACGTCATTTTGTATAGGGACAGAATTGCTTTTGTTGGGAAGAGTTAATGCAGAAGGTCAGCAAAACATAGATAGTTCACGGTTAGTTCAGTCTCCCAGAAAGTGTGAAGGGCCAGGGCGCTGCTAGGTGAGCCAGAGAGCTCTGCTCCAGAGGCAGGACCCCAGGAGAATGGCCTTGCTAATGGGTAGAATGGCGGGTATGGATGGGATTTGATTCGTGTCAAGTAATCCGAATTTTGGATGCCAGCTATCCAGAGAATTGTCTGGCAATACCGCGGCTAACATCCCATAACCTTGTGAGAAATTGAGTGGGAGCACAGCTCCTTCTGAGTTAAGGGGGAGCTCCTCATTCCAGCCTTCCTGGTGCTGAGCAACCTGAACCTCCAGGGGCATTTATCAGATAATCACACTTGTCTCTTCTCAACTAGTAAAGCTGACCATGTGTCCTACATGCCAAGAATCTCACTCTCTTCTACACGTATAATATTGTACATGCACAATAATATTAATAGTTGCATTGCTTATAAAAGCAAAAACTGGAAACGACCCAAATATCTATTAGTAGTAGCCTGGATGAATAAACAGCAACATACTCAAATACTGGAATACTACAGAACAGAGAAAATAAATGAAATTTGGTTATATGCACCAATATATTAAAATCTCAATAAAAATATTTTCTATAGATGTATTTATTTATTTGAGAGACAGAGAGTGAGAGACAGCATGCACAAGCTGGGGCAGGGGTAGAGGGTGAAAAAGAGGGAAGGCTGACTCCTCACTGAGTGGAGGGCCCCGAAGCTGGGCTCAATCTCATGACCCTGAGATCATGACCAGAACCGAAACCAAGAGTTGCACACTTAACTGACTGAACTGCCCTCAATGACATAATATTTAGAGTAAGAGGCCAATCACAGAATTCAAAAAAGCAAAACAAAATATACATTATTTAGGGATATACTTTTAAATGGTAAAATTGCTCTAGAAGAGCCCTAATGGGTGCTTCCGAAACCCTGTCAGTGCTGTGTATCTTAACCTGAGCAGCAGATAAACCTGTTGCCTTCATTGTTACTATTCTTTCAACAGTACATACACATTTTTTACACTCTTCTATTAAGATATTTAATTTAAAAAATAAGGAGAGAGAAGAAATTACAAGTATATGAATAACAAAGATAAACCTTCGAGCCAGACTTCAATTATTATCCTTGAGATTTCCAAGAATATTATTGCTAAATCAAAAAGCAGAAACACTCTTGGAGGGTCAGCATGTAGACACACTTCAGCAGAACCCATTATTTTACATTTTCTTTTATCCTGTGTACATTTATGTAGTGGCCTTCACTCTTCTGGATCAAGGTAAAGCCTAAATGAACCAATAAGAAGGTGAGGAGGTGGGACTAGATGTGGGAACAGAGCCCCATTGCCTGTGTGGTGCTATTCCCCAGCAGAAACATAGCTTCAAGTCCCATGCAAGAGAAATTGCAAATGTGGTGGGGTATCTCCCCAGGCTCGCAGCTCTTGAGCCCTTATAAACCAACACATGCACATGCACACACACACACACACACACACACACACACACACACAAACAGGAATTCTTCTCACTGTCAGCCTGTGAATACCCTCCTGGGTTTTCCTGACTGTCCATAGCTGGAGGCCTGCTGGGGCCACCTACTATCAGCTTTCCCATCCACCTGGAACTTATGGCAGCCTTGTCCCATGTGTACATGAGATTCATTATTTGGGGGATCCCTGGGTGGCGCAGTGGTTTGGCGCCTGCCTTTGGCCCAGGGCGCGATCCTGGAGACCCGGGATCGAATCCCACGTCGGGCTCCCGGTGCATGGAGCCTGCTTCTCCCTCTGCCTGTGTCTCTGCCTCTCTCTCTCTCTCTGTGTGACTATCATATAAATAAATATACAAAAAATAAAAAAAAAAAAGAGATTCATTATTTGGCTCATCTTGACGGAAATGTGGTGACTTCACAACTGCTGATAACTATCAGCAAATAGTCTGACATAAACATTCTAAGAGACACTCTTTTTTTCCAGAGGCTTTGCAGGGTATGGAAACAAATACTGTTGACTGGGCCTGGGGAGAAAAGAAATCTTTGCAACCCTTGTGTCTTCCACCTAGTGTGGGCCTAGGGACTGCTCTGCAGACACCCCCAACTGCACCGTCCACTCATGGCCAGCAGAGCCCTTCCCCAGCAGGGGGAAGTACTCGTCTCAAGGCTTGTCTTCCCCTTTCCCCATTTCACTATCTCTGAGGTATCTTTTATCCTCAGCACCAGCATGGTGACTAGCCTCTACCGCTGGCAGAAACCACCCTGGAAAACTAGTGGCACCCTACTGTCTTTACCCAAAAGAAAACAGGGGTTCAGATTGTCAGAGAAACATGTCAAAAGCCACAGAGCGGGCGGTAAGAGGCAGGATCATTAGTCTTCTGAATCCCATTCCTATTTGCTGCTGAGGCATGAAGGTTGCAGTAACAGCTATATTGTATACCAGTTCTTGGAGGCTCAGGCCTGCATCTCTGCCCTGGCAGAAACAAAATGAACTAATTAAATGCTTGCCACTGGCTTATTTTGGAAACCTCATGGAGTGTGTGAGAGTCTGAATGAATTTCAGGCCACTATTGATTGCTTCAAATGTGGAGGAAATCATCCAAGCATGGGAAGAAGGTGAGGAAGCTAAACCCGTGGCTGAGGGTTATTAATATTGTAATACTTTTGCTTATTGGCGCAGAAAAGCAACTCTTGGCTATAAGGGACTAAAGCTTTAAGGCTGTAATGGAGGAGAGTAAATAGAATCCTTCAAGGTTGAAGAAGAGTCCAACCAAATACTCCACCTAATTGCTTTGGAATAACCAAGATCACCCTGCTTACTGTGCGAGAAAGAAAATCAATAGATTGTATTTAGAGGAAACTAAAAGCACAATTGGGTCATTCTCTGTGTGGCTAGTAGAGAGTGGTACCCTGGCATAGATCCCCAGAGGGACAGCAATTAAGTGAAAACCAGTTCATGCTGCCTAAAATAATCTAACAACTTTTAAATATAAAATAGTTGGTTGCAAAACTTAAAGGCTTCCAGTGGATCTATAGAACTACCCATTGTTGAGAGGCTTTTATAATGCACGTGAACCTTTGCTCACCCTCCTTCCAGCACGTACTCCATAAAGGTGTGATTTAATCCAGTGGTAAAATTGATAAGGTTTTTAGGTCACAGCATTAGTCTCAGTCACAGAGATTTCATGGAACCTAATTAAATCTCTCCTATTTCTCACGAAGAAAAATTTCTTAGGCTTTCAATCCAAAGCTTTACCTGCCCAACTTTTGAACTTTCTTTTCCAAAATTACCTGACATTGCCCGTCACATGGTAAAATCACTTCAGAGAACACAGGATGCTTTACAGAAAGATGTGGCTTCCTCCAATTGTTGGCACAGTTCTGATCCAGACCAAACAAACTTAGAACCCCCTGGCCTCGAGCTGTGACCATTCAACCCATCACCTCTCAGGATGTACCTGTTAGTAGTGACATTTGGGAAGTCACTAACATTTGTGAGAGCCTCTAGCTGAGATTTGGGTGGACATTTAAACAAGCCATGTTATTTGTTTCAAAGGAAGTTATGGATCAAACGATTTTCAATACTGTGTCAAACTAAGCAATTCTAAAAACACTTCAAAATTAAGTAAAGTACAGCTCTTTCATTAAAGATTCTATCCATTCATTCATGAGAGACACACACACAGAGAGGCAGAGACATAGGCAAAGGGAGAAGCAGGCTCCCCATGGGAAGCCCAATGTGGGACTGGATTCCAGGACTCCGAGATTGCGACCTGAGCCAAAGGCAGATGCTCAACCCTTGAGCCACATAGGAGCCCCAACAGCTCTTTTATAATAAGGATTTTTAAGGTCATTATTAATTCATTCTGTGTTAGCTGAAAAAAAAAAAAAAGTGCAATTTTAGCAAAAGATCATGTAATTGGACTTGTGGCTTACCCTAAAGTCTGCCGGACTGTGGCTCGTCATTTCCCTTGGCCCTTGCATCCAATCAGTCGTCAGTCTCCAAAGCCCCTGCTCCAAAACCTGTTGGATCCCCTCCCTCCTCATATTCCTCTGGCCTCTGGCACCACCTCCTTGGGGCTCCATCTGGATCCCAGGCTCCACCTCCCGCCTCTGTATGCCTCCACACCACGCTGCTGACTTCTGCCCTTTATATCCTCCCTAGCTCTCCTTTGCTTAGAGAAGCAGTCCAAACCCTTCAGCAGCATTGTGACCCCTCACAAGACCAAGACCCCTCACTGCCACAGCCTCACGTTTCTCTGCTGTCCAGCACCCCGGACATCGAGGACAAGCTAGAGCCCCCTTTCCTCACACAGGCCTGGCACTTCATGTCTCTGACCTTTTTTACATGACACTTTGCCTGAAGTAATTTTCCCATGCTCCTTTCCCAGGAAAAATTCTACTTAACCAATACACTGCTCTTCACTACTTTGTTTTTCGGGGTTTTTTTAAAAGATTTTTTTTTTTTTTTTTTTTTTTTTTTTTTTTTAGAAAGAGCACGTGCATGCCATGGGAGGGGCAGAGAGAGAAACAGACTCCCAGCTGAGCAGGGAGCCCCATGCAGGGCTTGATCCCAGGACCCCAGGATCAGGACCTGAGCTGCAGGCAGACTCTCAACTGATTGAGCCACCCAGATGCTCCTGCTCCTCACTACTTCTTGAAGCACCACCCATCCTCCCCTCTCTTCCATAATTCCATTGCTTTCTGGAACATGTTTATCATCCTGGGTACACGGTCAGCTCCTTGTGGGCAGGGCCCTTGCTAGGCTTATCTCTGTGTGTCCTCTGTGCTTCTCTCAGTGCTCAGCACATGGAAGCTACGGTGCATCTTTACTGAAAGAATATATTCTATTGGATTTCCAGAGAAGTGATATTGTCCCAAAGACCTGAGATTTGAGTCTCAGCTCTATTGTATACTTTGCAAGAGATGACAGCTCAGTGAGGTGCAATGCAACATCCACACCCATTTATTTTACAAAAACATTTATTTTATCACCAGGTTTGATGTGTAATGCTGGCACTGCTGTGTTGACATTATGTCTTTTTGTTGTCACATATTTTACCAGGGAGATGCTTCTTTGCATCTCTATCAGAGAAAAACACTCTCGAAAATGTCTTCTCTAAACTTAAAGATTAAAGCTCCTTCCATCTCAGGAACTATAAAGCTACCTGTACATCTCGTTTGGCTTTAATGTCGTCGTAAAAAGTAGCACCGCTCACCCTACAGATGCGTCCACTCAATAGAGTTATGAGGTGGGAACGGTACGGACATGTTGGTTTGCCCAATGACTTGTACAAACTAGGCACTCAGGAAGTGATTGTTGAATTATCATTGTCGGTCTACTTTTTAAAAGAATATTCTGGGAGCAAAACCAATGCCTGGCTTGGAGCAGTAGTAGCCTCACCTCGGCTGCTGAGGGTTTCTCTGGCCAGTGTTGCTCCCACCAGTCTACAGCATGGGAAATATCTTCACGAACCTCTTCAAGGGCCTTTTTGGCAAAAAAAGAAATGGGCATTGTCTTGGTGGGCCTGGATGTTGCAGGGAAGACCACTATCCTGTACAAAGTAAAGCTGGGTGAGATCGTGACCACCATTCCCACCATAGGCTTCAACGTGGAGACCGTGGAGCACAAGAACATCAGCTTCACCGTGTGGGACATTGGCGGCCAGGACAAGATTTGGCCTCTGTGGCACCACTACTTCCAGAATACACAAGGCCTCATCTTTGTGGTTGACAGCAGCAACCAAGAGCGTGTGAACGAGGCGGGTGAGGAGCCCATGAGGGTGCTGGTGGAGGATGAGCTCAGGGATGCCGTCCTGCTGGTGGTGTTGGCCACCAAGCAGGGCCTCCCGAATGCCACGAACGTGGCTGAGATCATGGAGGCGCTGGGGCTGCACTTCCTGGGCCACAGGAACTGGCATATTCAGGCCACCTGTGCCACCAGCGGGGATGGGCTCCGTCCAACCAGCTCGGGAGCCAGAAGTGAGCGCCCCTTCCCCTCGCTCCCTCCTTCCACCCTGCTTTACCCTCCTGTGGTGCGAGTGCCAGAAGCTGGCCCCATGGCCTGCGCAGTGTGCTTCACCGCGCTGTCAAGGTGCAGCCGCAGCCCGCAGCCGGGTTTTTATTTAATGTAAATAGTTTGTGTTCCCAACGAGGCAGTTCCCGGTTGCGGTTCAATACTGAGAAGGGATTTAGGCACGCGGGGCCTCCTCTGGGCGTTCGGTCTATGTTGAGATCCGTTTTGGTGGTTGGTTTTTAACCCAAACTCAGTGCATTTTTTTAAACATTTTTTTTATTTTTTATTTATTTATGATAGTCACAGAGAGAGAGAGAGAGAGGCAGAGACACAGGCAGAGGGAGAAGCAGGCTCCATGCACCGGGAGCCCGACATGGGATTCGATCCCGGGTCTCCAGGATCGCGCCCTGGGCCAAAGGCAGGCGCCAAACCGCTGCGCCACCCAGGGGTCCGTCAGCGCATTTTTAAAGTGGTCACAAACACAAGCAAAGGAGAACACCGGAACACAAGAAGGGAGAGACGTGCCCAGTGCAGGCTCTGCGGGGGCGGCCAGGGTCCAGCCCACCAGCGGGCCCTTTCCCGTGGGGAACGTGAGACGCGCCAGAACCGGCCGCGGTCCGTTCTGCGTGGTCAGGACAGGGTCCCTGTGACCGCTCTGTCTCGGGGCCCCCCGCATCCCCTAGCGTTTGGGCTTGTGCCTGTGCCCTCACGGCCGCCCTGGAGACGGGCTGGGGCTGCGCCGCCGCCCCCGGACCCCGCGGAGGGAGCCCGGCCTCCCCGGGGGCGCACAGGCCCGTCTGCCCGCGCCTCGCCTCGCCCCGAGCCCAGGGCGCCCCTGTCCACGTGCGCTTTCACTCCCTCGGCCTGCAAGGGTCAGATCTGCCATCGAAACGACGACCTCCACTGTTCTCTTTTGTATTTTGGTAAACACTGAAGAGGCTGGAGCTGTTCCACTTTGCCTCGGTTCTGAAGTCCTCAGAACCGGTTTATTTGGTGTCGGGGAACCTCTTACTGCTTTCAATACACGATTAGTGATCAACTGTTTTGTATACTTTGTATGATACTTTTCAGTTTCCATTTCGACAAACAAGCACTGTAATTATAGCTACTAGAATAAAATCTCTTTAACTATTAAAAAAATTATAAATAAATAAATAAATAAATAAATAAATAAATAAATAAATAAAAGAATATTCAGGAAATACTTCTCCTCAGTGTTAGCAACTTCCCTCTTTGCTTTTGGGTCTGGTTGATCATTTCGTTATACACTCCACTTTCAACTCCAAGACAGACATAGTAACCCTCACTAGCACACGGCTTTTATTACGGTTTGTTTCAAATTTTGCTTTTTAAAAATTTCTATATTATTAATTTTTATGTACACTCACATGGTACCAAAAATTTGAAAAGAAATATACATGTATTAAATATAATAAATAACATGGCACAAAATTCTAAAGGGAACAATATTAAAGGGGAAAATTCTTCCCCTTCCCTTTGTCTTTCAGCTCCTCTCTCCTTCCTTGATGGCAATAAACATTGCTGGGTATCCATCCTTCCAGAGGTAGTCGGTGCATATAAAACCAATTCATTTTTTTCCCTTTTCCACATTTGATAACATAGTATACACACTGTTCTACACTTGCTCTTTTCATTTAAGTGAAGGTTGTTTTGCATCTGTCCATAAGAGCATTCTCATTCTTCTTAAGAGCTATTGTCTTCCACTGTGGCTCTAAATCATCCAACCAAGTATAATGAGTGGAGTGCCCAGGCCCTGAGACATTCAGGTCACCTCCTGGTGGCTGCATAAGACATATACCATGGGTGAACCACAAGACTCTTAATCTCAGCTCAGGTCTTGATCTCAGTGTTTTGAGTTCAAGTCTTGCGTTGGGCTTGATGCTGGGCATGGAGACAACTTAAAAAACAAAGGGAAGGGAAGGGAAGGGAAGGGAAAGGAAGGGAAGGGTTGCCCCTTATGTATCTGACACATACATGGACTGAAACCATTTTGTACTACATCTAGCTAAGCCAATTGGCGCAAAAGACTTTATGAAAGTAGAAAAGTATGGTTATGATCACCACACCATCAATAGGGCTATATATTCTGAATCTAGCCCTTGGGTGATGGCTCAAGATAAACGTATGATTTCCTTAGGATCTGCTCAGCAAGTTTCTTCTTAGCTTAGTAGTAGTAGATCCAATGAAATTAATAAGGGTGAGATATACTTATTCAGCCTTATCATCTTTGTACCATTTAGACTTTATATTATACGTAATGAGTTAACTACAAGTTCATCTCCACCATAACTCTTGTATGATTTATGATTAGAATAAAAATGAATACAACTGTGGAAGATATATTTAAGGTGATTTCTCTCTTTTTTTTTTCTTTTCTTTCTCTTTATCTGCATCATACAATCCATTAACCATCAACCACATTTGGAGTGATTTCTTGAAATGTGGCTAGTGCCAACTGAGATACACCAGAAGTATAAAATAGACTTCTTATAAATATATATAGTCTCTCATTAATAACTTTATATTGATCATGTGTTGAAATTATATTTTGATTGTATCAGGTTAAATAAAATATTATTAAAATTATTTTCACCTGTTTCTCTTTCAGTGTGGCTACTAGAAAATTTTAAATTGCATGTGTGGCTCACGTTGTATTTCTACCAAACAGTCTTGGTCTATAGCATGCATTTACTTCCTACTTAATATGAAGGCAGACTAGAATGATAAAAGTACATTCTGTTTTAGCTTCTCGAATGTAGGTTTTGCCTTTTCTTTTGCTTAATAAACTTAAGGAATTTTAAAGTTCAGAATTCATATATGATTCATCAAAATGTGACAAAGAAAAGGGAACCAAAACAATGAGTTCTGAAAATACAATTGCTATTGAGGAAGCATGGAAGGTGATGTCACACCCACCAGAAGTTTACATCAGGAAATGCTTGGAGAGACTCCTCACATCAGAAACAGGCTACTGGAGCGTGGCTACGAGGAACGGTAACTGAATCGTCAGTTCCTGAGTTTACCAGTCTGAGCCTTAGAATAATGATGCTCCTCTCCAGACATCCTCTGATATTCTTTTTATCCAGTTTCTTTTTTTCTCTTGCTGATTTCAGCTTGAAAACTCAGAGGCAGGGGATCCCTGGGTGGTGCAGCGGTTTAGCCCCTGCCTTTGGCCCAGGGCGCGATCCTAGAGACTCGGGATCAAATCCCACGTCGGGCTCCCAGTGCATGGAGCCTGCTTCTCTCTCCTCCTGTGTCTCTGCCTCTCTCTCTCTGTGTGTGAATATCATAAATAAATTAAATTTTAAAAAATTTTAAAAAAAGAAAACTCAGAGGCAGAGTGTTAATCAGAGTTAGGTTAAAAACCTCTAGGATTTCATAGTGTCAAAATTAAAAGTTGTATTTTCAGGATTTCTTTTGTAAAGAATATGAATTACCTGGCCTCTGTTATCATTATCAAAAACGAATCTTTTCCAGCTTCAGGTCATAGGAAGAACATTGTAGCAGGCACCAAGAATACAAATCTACATAGTTCCTGTCCTCAGGAGATGTACAGTCTGACAGGGACATCCAGAGCAATCCCTTTCCTTTCTCATTAAGGAAGGAATATTTTGATTATGGACTGTCTGGCCTCCTTGGACTGGCTCAGGAGCCTCATTTGCCAGCTTTCTATAACCAAATCCCTGCCGTGCTGATGCTGAAGCACCTCTGTCTGAGTTGCTGAGAGGCACCTCTATCCTAAACTCCCTACCATCTGGAACGTGGGCCCCTGTGACATTTGGTTTGCAGGTCACATATGAATCACCTTGGGTGTTCCCTGTCCACAGCAGCCAATGGCAAATAGTCTGCTCATGAGCGGAGGTGATGCAGGCCTCTCTCAGGACAGTTCAGTGGCCCTTGCCCGGGAAACTTCTCCCCACTGAGGTGCGTTTTATTTACACAATGTGGCCTATACTTTGAGTCAGACCATTTCACTCAGGGCCTCAGAACTTCAGGAAAATCCAGCTGGCCAATTTTCAAAATTTTCAAAGGTGTAGGAACAAGAGAGAAAAACTTCATTGCATTTACGTAGACAATCGAGGGACTTTTTTTTTTTTTTTCTTTCTTTCTTTCTTTCTTTCTTTCTTTCTTTCTTTCTTTCTTTCTTTCTTTCTTTCTTTCTTTCTTTCTTTCTTTCTTTTCTTTTTTTCCCCCAGTGAGGGGAAGATCATTGCTGGGTGGTGTCTTTCCCTTTTCAAAGTAACATTCCAACATTTGGCATATTTTTCGGTTTCTTCTCCTCAGCTAGATGTAGTCTGTGAGCTCCTTGGCTCACATCCCTCCTTGACTTCCATTTAGTCCACGGTCCCTTGCCCGTGTTAACGGTTAACAGAGCATGTACTGTAAATTAGCATTTATAAAAATCAATTACACTGCTTCATAAGACAGAGCAGAAACTTAGATTGTCTTCACCAGATCATTTGTATTTATCTGTTAATTATAAACCTTAATTGTCTCTTTTTATCATATTAATTTGCACAAATTGTACAACTTCAGAGTTTAGCAGTTTTCAAGCCCTTGAAATACAATTATTCTCTTAACATTCTTTTCAGAAACATGGTATTCATTAATGATTAGGTTGGTAAAAATTAGCAGTTCTGATAATTGGCCTTGGCTTCTCCTTGGCTTTTTTTTCTTTCCCCACTAAAATCCCGGTTCTCACAATTATGCATGCCTGTTAGCCTCTCACTGTGCCCAGCTCTGTTTTAATTGGACTTCATGGCCCATGAGATTTCACAGGGTTTTGGCTCAAAGTAGAATATAGTTCTATCCCAGTGAACTTATTCCAAGTAGGTTTGACTCTTTTCCCCTCTCCCCAGCAGAACCTAGACTTTTGTCCCAAGGGACAGTCTATTTGCCCTAACCTTTGATATAAAAAGACTTATATATGAAGGAAGAACAAAGCTTTCCAAATTCCAGCTCCATTTGTGTAACCCTTGCCCTCCTGCACTTTGCAAGTTGGTGAGCAAACATGAGGAAGAAGAGGGTTTCTAGGCTTTCACCGACCACTCCATGTGGCAGCCACTTAGGAGGTGTCATAAGTCACATAGCATTGTATCCAAAGGCCAAAATAAACTTTCTTCTTTCAAGAGGCTGCATGAATCTGAGTTATGTGAAGTAAGTGATACAGACTGAGGGACCAGGCATCCTGAATACCCTGGCACCGAGCAGCTTCCTGCCTTGGGTACTACAGGCACATTCCAGAAGCCTTATACCCAACTTTGATGATGCACCCAACATGATCAAGTTGCATGTTCTTTCCCATAGGAGCAATGAGGAGGAAGGTACCCTGTCCCCTTCTGCCCCACATAAGGGAACAAAGATGAAGATTTTGTCCTATCCTACTTGGGAAACCCAAGTGTGAGGTGGTTACCCAAGATCATAAGAGGAGGTATCTGATACAACTAGAACTCTGAGTTCTCTGACTGGGTACCCAGAAATGCTCAGCTCACCATGATTCTGCCGCTTTAGAAGCAACAGTTCAGAAGTTAAGCCTCATCTCCTATGTCATCCAAGATGGGACCCCAGCCATATTCAAATTTGCAAGTCAAGACCTAAAGTCTCTGAGCTGTAGTTTCCCAAGGATTTGTTCATTTTACTGGTTTCCTGGAGGGGCTATGGAAAGGCTGGCTGCCCAGAAGGGATCCAGGAGGCCAACAGCCCTCCATGTACTAGAGGATGGGGTGACTGGGCCTTCAAAAGAAAAAGGCTTCTCTTTGTGTTCCAGATCCAGTAACACTCTATGGTACTCTTCATATCAGGTTTCTTTTAAGAAAAGGCGTGTTTTTCCACACACAAATCATTTGCCAAGTAGATCTGTCAACATTCTGCCTACAACCTTGTTTCCTCTTCCTGGCTTGCACCAGCTTGCGCCATAGAAATGTGGTCAGAATGCCTCTCAAAAATCTCTCCCCATCCCACAGTTTCTGTCAAATGGGGCAATTCAGCCTCTTCTGCCAGCTCCTGGCCTCGTGGACTGAATCCAGTGACAAGGTGGGAAGCTGGAATTTCCCATATTCCTAGAAAATGACAAATTTTGGCTGAAAATAAGGCATTCACTCAGCCAGCCACGTGAACTTGTGAACTCTGTGAATTTGAAGAGAGGACTACTATCATTTCCTCAAATGAGGTGACAAACAATGGCCAGAGTGGTGAGAACATATCTGCCTGGTTAGCACTTTGGGTAAAGGGTGGGAGGTAGAAGCAGAACTTTCTACAGCAAAGAGCTTCTTCCTGTGAATATCTGTCTCTGCAGGAAAGGCATCCGGGTATTATTGATCACCTCATGCTAACTATGACAGTGTCATTGCCTGCTGTTTTTCTACCCCAGGGCACAACGTGAATAAACAACAGAGTGTCAGGCATTCAGACCTACCCTTGCTGGCTGCCCATCCTGGCTTCCCCGTCACTCATTCCCCCTGATAGGTATGCCCACGGCCTCTTCTGTAGCCCGGGCACCACACTCCTTACACTGTCAGAGCACAGGGCCACAGATGACTCAGCTAGCGGTCACCTGACGATGTCAGTCTAAGTAGAAGCAGCTATTGCCAAGCTGTGTGGCTAATGCAAATCCAGCCATTGCTTGTCACTGAGCACCCAGAACAGGTGAAGAAAGAAGGGTTATCCCACCTTGTTCAAGTTCAACCACATAGTCAAGGCTAACCTAGGGGCCCGAGTTTCAAACTGATAGAGGGAACACAAGAAGAAATGTGAACTCTGCCTCAGGCCAGTCTGCTGCTAGCACCTCTGTAAGAATTAGGAAAAAGTGTCCCTTCCCTAAGACAAATTCTTTCACATGTCAAAAAAACTCTCATCATAAATGAATAAATCGGGCAGCCCAGGTTGCTCAGCGGTTTAGCGCCGCCTTCAGCCCAGGTGTGATCCTGGAGACCCAGGATCGAGTCCCATGTCGGGCTTGCTGCATGGAGCCTACTTCTCCCTCTGCCTGTGTCTCTGCCTCTCTCTCTCTCTCCGTGTCTCTCATGAATAAATAAATAAAATCTTTTAAAAAATAATAAATGAATAAATCTACCCCTTAGATCTGGCTCCCGGTGTAGTACACCACCTGTGTAACTACACACAGTATCTCTGTCAAAGAGAAAACCAGAAGTAATAATAATAGTAGCTGACGAGCTCTTTACTTCTTGTGAGTGCTGCACTAAACGCCTCAAGTAGTATCTCATCTAATCCTCCCACCAACCCGAAGTACTATTATTATCCCATTTAGATCTTGCAAATTAGGATACTGAGACTGAGCAATCTGCCAAGACCGGAAGCTATTAGGTGCCAAGGCCAAGGTATGAATGCAGATGGGCTTATCCCAGAATCTGAGCTTTGACCACTATGCTCATGGAGGGGAAACCCAGAAACCTATGTAACTTTGGTGTCCATTGAAATAAATGGTACCATCTTAGGGAAGATTTCCTTGAGAAAGAGCCTGTGATCTATTGAGGGCAGGCTCTCCAGGAGAAACCTGCAAGCTAGCAAGGGAAGCAGGAGAGAGAGAGGGAAGATGCTGAGCAAGGATGTGGTCTCAGGTAACACACAGCTTGGCCTTATCCATTAGCACAATTGTTCCACCTTGAGGCAAAGAGGCCAGCCTGCTATACCCCCTTAAATCATTCAGTCATTGGTCATGGGGGTCAAGCAGTGGGAACTTCCATGTATCTCCAAATGAGGTGACTCCCAAGAAGGCCATAGATGCAAACCCCTGGCTACAGCACATGCAGCACCTGGAGGATGTGTGCATAAGTGGGTAAAGGGCATCTGGATGAGGCACCAATAGCATCTATCACAGTAGCCCAGTACATTTTGGAAAAGTGTCAGCAAATGAGGCCTCTGTGATGTGTTCAGGGTACAATTCCACTGGAGTTAAAGGGGAATTTAATCCATCATGTAACTCTGACATTACAGCCTAACCACCACCAAACTTACGGCACCGACAAGGTGCTTATCACTCTGCGAGAAGACAGAGTCACACTACACTCGGCAGACCCATTACTCTGCAATCAAAGCCAACCAGGCTTCCACTGCTGACTCCAAATTACGAAGAGGAGAATTTCTAAGGTTGATAATGACCAGTTTCCAAACCACTTCTCCTGCCTCATTTTCCACGCCATCCCTTCAGACACTATCTGCAGCAATGTTCATTCAGAGAACTCTTCCCAATTAACTGTGAACTTTCTCATGTGCATGCTTTTATTAATGCTCTTGCCTGAATTTGGGGTGCCCTCTTTCATCCTTTCTTTGCCTGGTGAAATTTTAGTTAAGGTCCTTCTTTTGCAAGAAATAGAAACCCACTCAGGCCAGCAAGTAAAGTGGGGTTCATATAAGGGCTCTGGATCTTTCAAGGAGAATGGAAAGGAGGGGTGCCTGAGTGGTTCAGTCGGTTAAGTGTCTCCTTCAGCTCAGGTCATGATCCCAGAATCCTGAGATCGAGCCCCCCAACAGGCTCCCTACTCAGTGGGGAGTCTGCTTCTCCCTCTCCCTCTGCCTCTCCCCCCTATAGTGCTCTCCCCCCCCTCTAGTGCTCTCTCTCCTCCCTCTGGTGTGCTTGCTCTCTCTCACACTCACTCTCTCTCTCTCAAATAAATAAATAAAATCTTTTAAAAGAAGAATAGAAAGGAGAGAATCATGGAAAGGCTTTCACAAAGGAAATGGTAATGGCAGCTGGAAAGTCAGCTCTCTCCTGATATGTGGGCCTCTTGTTCTAGAGCATAAATCTTTGAAGGCGGCTTCTTGGTTAAGGCGATATTTCTATTACCCTCTTCACACAGAAGCAGTCCCCCCACAGCTGTATACAAGCCCCATAACCTGCTCCCACTCGAAAGCCACAGGTACTGGACCAGAAAGAGGCTTGGTACCCTCTGGGGCAATTGGAATTTGGAAGTAAGACTAAAAGTTAAATTCTATTTCAGTCTGGCCTACAGTCTTGATCAAGGAAGATATAAAACTGGAAGTCATGGCTTGGCCATCTTGTACCTGCAGGGGTAGATCAATGAGCAGAGAAGGCCAGTCAACAAATGGAAAAAGATCATAAAGCCAAAATGCAGTGAGAAATGGCCAGGGCCTGCCAGCTCTTCAGTTTCTGGTTCCAATCTCTTCCTGAGATGCAGTTACATTTCTGCCCTTGGATTCCATGATATCCCTGCAGCCTGGCGCCTCATAATAAAGGCTTATTTTCAGTTTAACGAGCTCAACTGGAATTCAGGAACCTGCAGCCAATGACTCTTCAAAAACACATGCTTCCCTTACTCATCTCTGTGCATCTGTTTCCTTTGTCCCTTTTACCCATCATTTCCCTTTACCTTCCTACCTTTCTTTTCCCTCTTTTCTTCCCTTTTCCTTCTGCTTCTCCTCTTCCTCCGCCCTTTCTTCTTTTTTCTTTTCCTTCTCCTCTTCCCTCCCTCCTCTCTCTCTCTTTCTCTCTCTTCCTCACTCATCTTCCTCCTTCCTCCTCTCTCCTACTTTGCTTTACCTCGCTGCTCTCAGAATCCAAACACGGCTGCACCTTTATGTCTGCCCAGCAACAAAGCTACTATTCAGCTGCTCTCAATTTTAGACTTCCAGGAAAATTTAATGACATAACTATTGTGCCATCTCCCCGAAGACCCTTGATTCTATAAAGTCAACAAAGAGATCCAGAATCCCATACAAACATAGGTGTAGAGCCCACAGCCACTAAAGGGAGGTGCAGACTGAAACATCCAAAATACAGTACAAGTACAAGCCCTACAAGGGCTTCCATGTCTCCCAGTGAGCAGATTTTCATGCAGCTGCTCGCTCCATATCCCCATCACACATTGCTTGCATCTCTGATAACCTTGTCATTTTCATTCTACTAAATCTTTTTTTTTTTAATTTTTATTTATTTATGATAGTCACATCAGAAAGAGAGAGAGAGAGGCAGAGACACAGGCAGAGGGAGAAGCAGGCAGGCTCCATGCACCGGGAGCCCGACGTGGGATTCGATCCCGGGTCTCCAGGATCGCGCCCTGGGCCAAAGGCAGGCGCCAAACCGCTGCGCCACCCAGGGATCCCTCTACTAAATCTTATTTATACATAGGAACCCATATCAAAACCTTCTTGAGGGCATGGTAGACACATCATAGGCACTGAAAACATGAACCTTAATCTGATTTGTGTACATGAACAGGGGTAGGTTAATACTTGCAATATGATTTTTGATGTGTGGTTCACGAGATAATATGCATTTTGGGAGGAAGAATCTTCACCAAAATATCATTTTCTTCTGTATTTCCAATTATTCTGTTCTCTCTGATTCATGGTACTCTGTATATACTTATTAAATAATCATCACATTGAGGTGTCCCTATTTATTTAAATATCTAATGCCTCACCTGGACTATGAGCTCTCTGAGGGCAGGAGCCATGTCTTTTTTTATCTTTCTATCTCTAACCTAGTACAAGCCTGATGCAAAAGAAGTATCTATTGAATGTTGTGTGTTGGATTGAATTGAATCCAAATCCACATGAGATCTGAGCTAATGACATCTCACCTGCCGGCAGTCATTTACCTGATCTTCTGAGTCGTGTTGGAGACTGAGTGTGGTAAAACTATTCTTAAAAACCACAATTTTGGCAAGACGGCAACCTTCCTTCTCTGAAGGAGCTCGCTTTATTACAAAAGGAAGGCATGACAAATAATTTTGCCCTTAAGAAACACACTTCCTCTTTTTGACAATTTTGACAGCCTACTGCTTAGGTCTGAAAAAGGAGCCCAGAAATAACTTACAGAGGAAACATGCTCAGGTGTCTTCCCCAGATGCTATTGGTATCTTGAGACTATCCAGAAAGGTAATTTACACATATATACGCATACGCAACAGAATTTAAGTGTGCTTTGTGTTTCCACAGGGTGTCCAAATACTAACATTTGCCATCTGGCCTGCTCAGATGGCTGTTTCTGACATCTGCCCCAAAGTCTAGGTTTGCTTTTGTTTATTATTTGAACATTTATAGAATCTGAGCACTATGCTAGGCACAAGGGATGCAACAATGGAAAGCTGCACTCTGCTCTCGAAAAGTGAGCACAGACCATAAAAAAATAATTGCACAATAATGCAGTAAAATAAAACTATCACGCACTAAAGTAAAACTTACAAAATATAATGGGAATATAGGAGAAGGATCCATTTAATCAGCCTAGGCTGGACAAGGAGATTTCATATAGGAGTCAACTCTTGAGATCATTCACAGAGAATAAAATGATCAGAAGGCAGATAATGGAACCCAAGGAGACACCAACATTAAAGGATAATTCAAGGGGAATCCATGGGGTGACTGAGGAGAAGCAGTCAGAAATGGGGGAGGAAAATTAAGAGAGAGTAAAATCATAAAAAGCAAAGGAGAAGAAAGAACATGGAAGTTCAATAGTGCTGAATAGCCACCTGCAATGAGCACACAAAGTGACTTTGGGATTTGGTTTTTTGAAGTCATGCTGATCTTTAATTTTTAAAAGATTTATTTATTTATTTATTTATTTATTTATTTATTTGAGAGAGAGAGAGACAATAGTGGGGAGACAATAGTTAAGCAGACTCCATGCTAACCAACTGAGCCACCCAGGCACCCCACTCTGATCTTTAAATACCTGGTCTCTGAAGTATCTGCATAGAAACCTGCCAAAAACATCTAATTTTGCCTTGAAGTATAGCCAGCATAATCTATATCACTTGGGCACCATATCACTAGAAATGCAGAAACCTGGGCCCACCAAGGAGATTAATGTGTACTTTAAAGTTTATGAAGCAACAACACCCTTCCCTAAAAAAGTGACAACTTGAAATGCATGATCAGATTGGTGGCTTGCACAGAAAGGTTTCACAAGTTTTCAAATTAAAAAATCAACTTGACAGCTTTACATAACAAAAGGTAATATACACAGAGCATTCTTGTCTATAAACTTCACTTAAATGTTGTGATTATATGGAAGATATTATTACTCCCATTTTACTGACCATGAAACAGGAGCATGAAAAGGTTAAATGTCTTCTTAATGACCACAGTTATAATAAAGAGCAGAGCCTGGATTTGAACCCAGGTCTTCAATTTACTGGCAGGGAGGTGGATTCTGTTCACTGAAAAGAGTAAGAAGTCAGAAATGGGTCTGAATGAAATATGACTTATGGCAATTCAATTTCCTTTGCTCTAATTCTGAATTTGTCAAACAGCCTTCTGAAGATTAGTCTGGCTTACTTTGAATTCTAATTCTGAGATGGGGTGCCCTGGAACAACAAGAGATGACAGGGAAAAAGACAAAATTTTGTAAATGATTTAGCTGACATTATCATTCATAATTCTTTTCTGAAAAAAAAAATGCTTCAACCAAGCAGATAAACTGAGTTTCTGAATTATCAGTGCTTAGAGTCTGCTATAACCTATATGAGCTTTACAATGAGGCATACCACAGCAAAGGGTTAGAGAGAAAGTACATCAGGAATGGGCAAGGTTAGTAGTTTTGACTTCCTCAAAATGAACAACTTTTTTTCACAATGTCTAAAGAAGTTGGGTCAGATCTGAACTGGCAATGCAGGGGCGGTGGGGGGTGCGGGTGGAGGATAGCTCAGTGATAGAGCATTTGACTTGGCCGGCATTGTTACCCAAGAGGTTTAATTTGGTGGGTAAAGGGGGACAACAGATGCTTCTGAGTTGATATAATCATTCCTTCTCATCAGTCGTGTGGACAAATCATGATTCTATGGAGGTCAGTCTAGTTTGAAAGAGTACTTGGCCACTGGTGATATTCTCAAGAAAGGGGTTGGCAAGAGTTAAGTAGGGCTCTAACCAAATGGTCTTGGGTTCAGAGCTGGGGGTCAGCCTCTAATAGGAAGTAGAATAAATTTAAGAAATCAAGAAAAACACCCAGCAATATATCTCAGTGGTTAAGGGCATGGATTTCAGAACCAGCTAGACAAGTTTTCAGGTCCCAGCACTTCATCTTACTGTGTGACCATGGGAAAGTCACTTAACCTCTCATAAGCCTCAACTCCAGACCAGATCAACAGTAATAACTACCTCACAAAGTTGTTGCAAAAATTAAACAACAAAAGATTATATAACATACTTAACATGTGTTATAACTCAGAGGAAACATTTAAAACCAGATGTTATCATCATCATCTGGTCTTGAGCATTTCCAATGGAGTTGAGGGTAAAAGCCTCAGTGGGTAGACCCCCAGGTGGGGTTTTTTTTTTTAATAAATTAATTTTTTAGTGGTGTTCAATTTACCAACATACAGAATAACACCCAGTGCTCATCACGTCAAGTGTCCCCCTCAGTGCCCGTCACCCACTCACCCCCACCCCCCGCCCTCCTCCCCTTCCACCACCCCTAGTTCGTTTCCCAGAGTTAGGAGTCTTTATGTTCTGTCTCCCTTTCTGATATTTCCCACACATTTCGTCTCCCTTCCCTTATATTCCCTTTCACTATTATTTATATTCCCCAAATGAATGAGAACATATGTTTGTCCTCCGATTGACTCATTTCACTCAGCATAATACCCTCCAGTTCCATCCACGTTGAAGCAAATGGTGGGTATTTGTCATTTCTAATGACTGAGTAACATTCCATTGTATACACAGACCACATCTTCTTTATCCATTCATCTTTCCATGGACACCGAGGCTCCTTCCACAGTTTGGCTATTGTGGACATTGCTGCTAGAAACATTGGGGTGCAGGTGTCCCGGCCCCAGGAACACCAGAAATGAGCAAACAATCAGACTTCACCTGTTCATGGAAATGAGGCACATTGGAAACATTACCAGGCCTGCATTGGGCTGGGTTCAGGTTTGTCTGAGCTGAACTGGTGGAAGACCTCACATGCTGTACTTGTTAGTGTCTGAAGGGTTGGACATAAACAACCCTGGAAGGAAATTTATTCCTATGGCCCAACTCTAGCTGCTAGCCAGTTAGCTCTTTTCTCTTTATAACAATGATAAAAGCTTTAATAAAGAAATGCCTTGAAACTCTGGACTAAAATTATTTTCTATTATTCTAGTCAGCTGTGTCTTTCTCGATCCTTCTCTCACTCTACCTCCTCCAATCTGAAAAAATACTGAAGAGTTATTGAAAATACCTTATAATTTATTCTGTGATGGAATGATTTCCCTAGACTATAAACAAAGGGAAAGGTCTTTAAGTGATGTTAACTCAAGCTGGTAGGAGAGGAGATATAAATATTCCCTCTAGTACTTGGGCAAATTGGAGAAGATCACTCCCAGGACTTCCTGATAAGATTAATACTGAAGATTTCCTGGTGGGCTTTGTTATACTTTTGGAAGGGAGGAAAACTATTTCCAGGGTTCCCAAAGAGGCCTCTTGTGACCCAAAACAGCTAGTTAACCACCTGCTAGCAGCAGGCAAATAAAACCTCCATATTACATGACTTCATCTGTACAACCTCACAGGCGTCCAGGCCTGGATGCCTGCAGATCTGCTGTCTGTCCTCCAGGCCCCAGGTCCTGCTCTCATTCTGCAGAGCATGGAACTGCAAATAATTCTTAGTTAGTAGGGAAATGATGAATTCGCTTTGTTTTTATCTCTACTCTGTAGAGTACAGATCATCCTGCCTCAGCAGATTTACTCCACCCTTTCTCTTTTTCTGTTCTGGGGCCAAAGTTTAGTCTTAGGCATCAGCCTTCTTCTTCTTGTCTCTTCCTTCTTTCTGTAGGGTTTTTTTTTTTTTTTTTTTTTTTTTTTTTTTTGGTGAAATGCTAGAATTCAGAGGTCAGAATCATTGACATTGTCAGGGATGCCTTTTCTAGCCTGCAAGTCAGGGCCAAAGCTGCTTAACAGGGTTCGGGGCAGGCTGGTAAGAGAGTCTGCGGTGACTTGACCTCTGTTTCTCTAGCTTACAACATAAATAGGTTTTATTTAATGAGACATAAATGATACTGAAATGTTTGCTAAAGTTGAAAAAGAATAGGACTGGTAAAGGGGATGGGTAAAAAGACAGGGTTAAGGAAGACCAGTAAGACCCCTTTCAGCTAAAACTCTCAGGTTAGGTGATGACACCAATCTACCCCATCCCACCCCCCCAAAAAGTTCACCCTGTCTTTTTCTTAAAAGAACTGCTGGAAATGTTAACCTATTTTCATGATGCCAACTGAGAATGCTTCCTTCTTCTCTTTTCATGTGTTTGCCATAAAAAAATAAAAATAAAAATAAACCCTTCAATTTAGGCCACTTCATACTGCTTCCTTCTATAAGTCCCAAGTCTCTCTTGTAGTTGAGCTATGTTTTCCCTTCAGGGAGATGTCATCTTGCTGAAGACAGGAAGCAACATGCCGGTTTAAGTTCTGGAAACCAACCAGATCGCCAGGAAATCCTGGGGGCCTAGGCATCAGCCTCTTTGAAAATTGATTCCCCAAAAATAATAAGAAGGCAGCAGAGGACCTCTCTGAACCCCAGCTCCCCAGGACCAATGATTCATAACCATTAACTGGGTTAAAACTTTTCCTGATGAAGCACTTTGTTTTCTCAAATGTCAAATGGTTATAAGAGCAGGAAACCCAAGGTCATCTTCCACTTGGAGCAAGCCTAGGAACTGACACACTCCACTGGGGGGGCCACAGTGTATATTTTCACTTACACTTGATCTGGTCTTCCTCTACTCCCACAGATTATCCTTACTTTCTTTCCCTTCTACTATCCCAAAGGGAGAGAGCTCAAGGTTTCACTAGCTTGGCACCTTAAAAAAAAAAAAAAAAAAAAAGAAGAAGAAGCAAACTCAGGAGACCACAGACCCTTGGCATCCCTCCAGTTGCTACAACTCAAGGTAATTATGGTCAGTATCAGAGCATGAAGGTCACTTCAAGATGTCAATCCTCAGCAGACATGAAGAAATGCCTGTCTAATGGCAAAGGGACACATACAGAGACCATGTTAAACAAGTTCCAAATTCTAAAAGCAAAGCCTTACACATGCAAGATTATGCTCTTTCAAATTAAAACAATAGTAGTGAATAATCTGGCATATTTCCCACAAAGATCTTGAAAACAATGTTATTACCTATGTTTCTAGATAAAAGTTTCACCTCCTAAATTTTTTTTTATTGCAGGCCTGCTGTGTGCAAAGACTGTGATAGTGGTGCCAGTTCCTCTATCTGTTAGCCGCAAATCTTGGGTTTGATTAGTTCAGGAGGTTGAAGGAGAACATGAGACCCAATAGAGATGTATATTCAAGGTACCTACTTGGGAAAAAAATTTTAAATAAATAAATAAATAAATAAATAAATAAAAAAAATAAATAAATAAATAAATAAATAAATAAATTTTAAGATTTTAAAATTTAAAAATTAAAAAAAAATTTTAAAAAGGTACCTACTTGGAACTGTAGAATTTCAGAGCTTATAGATGAAAGCCCATGGAGATGAAGTAACTTGGTCAAGATTAGTCACACTACTCCAAAGCCAGGACAAGAATACAGGTCTCCTAAGGTCCAATCTAGGGCTTTTTAGCTTGTATTCACCTCTTTAGGTTACCAAAGTCTTGCCAATCTGAGTCACAAGAAAGAAGACAAAGACTTTGGCAGCAGGAACCCATGGCACATATGGCCCTGGAAATGTCAGAACCAGGGCTTGCTGGGAGAGAAAATTGCCTGCAGCTATTGCTCAAGTTACCAGAAAAGGTTGGGAAAAAAAACAGTATCCAAAGGACCTGTCTGGGGCACCTGGCTGGCTCAGTCAGTAGAGTATGCAACTCTTGATCTCAGAGTTGTGAGTTTGAGCCCCATGTTGAGTTGTAGAGATTACTTAAAAATAAAATCTTTTTTAAATTAAATAAGTAAATAAGAAAGGCCTGCCTGATATGACTGAAGGTTATCCAAGATGGCGATATGGGAAGATCCCAAACCCACCTCCTACCATAGACACACCTAATCTACAGCTACATATAAATCATTTCCCTCTGAAAAAGACCTGGAAACTAGATAAATTGCTCTTTGTAGCAAAGAATAAAAGACATAGGTAAGAGAGAAACAGTCTTGCAAAAAAAACCCACCCCTAGTGTGGTGATACACTATAAAGAGAGACCATACCAGACAGGCACTTCTCCCAGAGGGACAAGAAGTTGCTACCCCTCAGTGCACACCCCAACCCCCAGACCTGTACCAGAGAGATCAACTCCCAGAATGTCCAGCTTAGAAAACTACAGGCCTGATGTCTGGGGGCCCAAAGAGCCAAAGAAACTGAGATTTCCCCTCATAGAGGGCTCACATGAGGTCTTGCTCACCCTTAAGCCCAGTGAAAAAAAGAGCAGTTTGAAAAGTGCCTAGGCTGTATGTGAGGAAGATTCATTTGCTGGAGCATTAGCTGGAAGGGAAAAAGATAGTTGTGATGATCCCCCAAGACAGTGGTGCTGGCAGGCACCAATGTTGCACTCTCCATTATAGTCTGCTAGCACAGACAAACAAGCTCAGACATGGCACCCTTTGGCCACCTCGCTGGGATGGGTGGGGGGCAAGTGGTCCTGGCACTTGTTGTGAGTGGAGAGTACACAGGCAGTTGCAATGCTCCCCTGCTCCCTGGCTGAAGCAGGTGAGCACAAAAACTCATAGAATTCTTGGGCTCCCTAGCTAAAATTGGGGAGCATGGACCATTGCAAAACTTCTCTGCCCCCTTGGCTGGGCCTGGTGAGTGAGCCATCAGGGCATTCTTTTGCTGCCAGCTTAAAGCTGGCACACACACACACACAAACACATACACACACACACACACACACACACACACACACACACACACACAGCACTCTCACTGCACTGCTGAAGCCCACAAACACACAGTCAAAATGTCTTCCTGATGCACTTCCAAAGCCAGCAACTGAAGCCCCCACACTCTCCAGCTGCCTTGCTAAAGCCAGCAGGCATGAGCAATCCACACAGAAGATGTCCCTTGATTACCTGGCTCTGGTGGCCAAAAGGGCTAGTGTTCCAGAGCTCCATGGGACTGTAACAGTCAGAAGGACAGTTCTGTTATATAGTTATACATACAGTTATGGAGTACACTCCAGTATTCAGTTATATACACAAAGGCACTATACATATAGCATACTGAGACACAGTCCCAGACTTCCTATAAAAAAGGCCTATTTTCTTAACCTGGCTCTTTTTAGCCTGTGGAACATGCTTCAGATTTCCCACACATCTAGAGGCTAAGTAGGTACTCCCAGGAAACATAAACAAGGAGACACCAACCTCAAAAACCCTGTCAGTCTCTTTTTTTTTTTTAAGATTGATTGATTGATTGATTGATGATAGACATAGAGAGAGGCAGAGACACAGGAGGAGGGACAAGCAGGCTCCATGCCAGGAGCCCGACACGGGACTTGATCCCGGGACTCCAAGATTGTGCCCTGGGCCAAAGGCAGGCGCCAAACCGCTGAGCCACCCAGGGATCCCCAACTCTGTCAGTCTTAATACAGCTCAGCAAGACTCCTCAGAAAGGTGCTACACTCATCTAGAGTGCCAATTATTGTGACTGTTGCCCAGGTGAAACCTCCAGACCTCCTGGAGGTGGAGGTCAGCAGGATTTATGACTGTGGCCCCACCAGACTATATATATTTGCATACATTTTTTAATATTTGTGTACTTTAAAAGCTGCTGCCTGAGGGTCTGTCTTTCAATCAGCCTGAAACTAGGTGATAAATGAGATTCCTCCCCTTGGATCACTGACAGCTCTTGGCTCATCCTCAATGATGAGGGCATATCAAGAATAAATCAGGTGGTTTAGACAATCACAAAGGTTTGAGAGAAACCAAGAGCTAGGACAAGACTGAACAAGCAGGATCATCACCCACACAGGGCCACTCCTTCAAGACTGAGAGGTAGCTGTTTTTGCCTACTATATAGAAACATGCACATGGAGTCAAGCAAAATGAGGAAATAGAAAAATATGTTCCAAACAAAAGAACCAGACAAAGCCTCAAAAAAAGACCTGATGATATAGAGATGAGTAACCTACCTGATAAGAATTCAAAATAATGTTC
This sequence comes from Canis lupus dingo, assembly GCF_003254725.2. Taxonomy (NCBI): domain Eukaryota; kingdom Metazoa; phylum Chordata; class Mammalia; order Carnivora; family Canidae; genus Canis; species Canis lupus. The sequence goes on from NC_064250.1 coordinate 13,137,152, forward strand.
ATAAAAATGTTCCCTGAACTAGGGAGAAAAATGAATGAACACAGTGAGAACTGCAACAAAGAGATAGAAAGCAGAAGTCACAGAGCTGAAGAATACAATAACTAAACTAAAAAATACACTAGAGGGGTTCAACAGCAGCCTGGATGAAGTAGAATAATGGAACAGGAAGCTGAAGATAAAGCAATAGAACTCACTGTGATGGAGCAGCAAAAACAAAAAAGAATGTTTTTCAAATGAAGATTACTAAGGAACCTCTGAGATGACATCAAGTGGAATAGCACTCACATTATTGGGGTTCCAAAAGAAGAAGAAAGAGGGAAAGATGTAGAAAACTTATTTGGAGAAATAAGGGCTGAAAACTTCCCTGACCTAGTGAAGACAACAGACCATCCAAGTCCAGGAAACCCAAGAGTTCCAAATAAAATGGACCCAAAGACAGCCACATCAAGACACATTATAATTAAAATGTCAAAAGATAAAAATAAAGAACCTTAAAAGCAGCAAGAGAAAAACTATTATTACATACAAGGGAAACCTCATAAGGCTATCAGTAGATTTCTCAGCAGAAACCTTGCAGGCCAGAGGAGAGAATCATGATCTACTCAAAGCATTGAAAATATAAAACTTCCAGCCAGGAATACTCTACAAGGAAAGTTTAACATTCAGATTTGAAGTAAAAATACAGAGTCTTCCAGACAAGCAAAAAGCTGAAGTTCATCATTACTAAACCAGCCTTACAAGTAATAATAAAGATATTTCTTTAAGTTGAAAAGAAATGACACTAATAACAACAAACAAAAGTAACAACTCACTGGAAAAGTTATATATAATAAAGGTAGTGGATTAATCACTTATAAAGCTACTGAGAAGGCTGAAAGACAAAAGCTGTAAAATTAACTAAAACTACAGTAATTAGTTAAGGGATACATAAAATTAAAAACTGTAAAAAATGACACCAAAAACATAAAACCGGGTGGAGGGGGGGTGGGGTAAAAATGTAGGATTTCAGAATGTGTTCAAATTTAAGTTGGTGTTTAAGATTCATAGTTATTCACACAAGATGATATATGTAAACTTCATGATAACCATAAAGCAAAAACGTACAGTAAATATCAGAAAGAAAATGAGAAAGGAATCTAAACATAACACGAAGGAAATTCATTAAATCACAAAAGAGGAATGGGTGGCTCAGCAGTCGAGCATTTGCCTTTGGTTCAGGGCATGATCCTGGGATCCAGGATCAAGTCCCATATCAGGCTCCCTGTGAGGAGTCTGGTTCTCCTTCTGCCTATGTCTCTGCCTCTCTCTCTAATAAATAAATACATCTTTAATAAATAAATAAATAAATAAATAAATAAATAAATAAATAACCTACGAAGGAAGAAAGCAAGACAAGAAGAAAGGAACAAACAGAAACTGCAAAAACATCCAGCAATCAATCAACAAAATGGCAATAAGTACATACTTATATTAATAATTACTTTAGAGTAAATGGACTAAATTTTCCAATTAAAGACATGAAGTGGCTGAATGGATAAAAGGAAAACAAGACACATCTTTATACTGCCCATAAGAGATTTACTTCAGAAGCAAGGATACCCACAAACTGAAAGTGATAGAAAAAGATATTCTGTGTAAATGGACACAAAAAGAAAGCTGGAAAAAAACAAAAACAAAACAAAAAGAAAGCTGGTGTATCTATATGCCTATCAGACAAATAAACTTTAAAGGCTTTGTAATAAAAGACAAAGTGGGGCACTACATAATGACAAAGGAGTTAATCCAGCAGGAAGATATAACACTTATAAATATATGTGCACCCAACAGAGGAGCACCAAAATATATACAGCAAATATTAACAGACCAAAAGGGGAAAACTGACAGCAATACAACAATAGTGGGGGAGTTTAACATCCCACATACATCAATAGATAGATCACCCAGATAGAAAATCAATAAGAAAACATCAGGCTTATATGATGCATTAGACCAGAGGAGCTTAAGAAATATACAGAACATTCCATCCCAAATAATTAGAATACCCATTCTTCTCAAGTGCACAGGGAGCATTCTCCTGGGTAGATCACATGGTAGGCCACAAAACAACTTTTAAGAAATGCAAGAAGAATTTATTATTAGAAGGTTGACATTATATCTAGCATCTCTTGACCACATGATATAAAACTAGAAATTGATTACAAGAAAAACACTGAAAAAACTGCCAACACATGGAGATTAAACAATATGTTACTCAACAATTAGGTCAACAAATAAATCAAAGGAGAAAGAAAAGAACACCTAGAGACAAATGAAAACAGAAATGTACCAAAATCTATAGGATGTTCCAAAAGTAGTTGTGAGAAGGAAGTTCATAGCAATACATACCCCACCTGAAGAACCAGAAGAAACCTCAAATAAACAATTTCACTCCACACCTAAAGGAACCAGAAAAAGACCAAGTGAAGCCCAAAGTTAGTAGAAGAAAGAAAATAAACATCAGAGCATAAATAAATGGAATCGAGACTAAAAAGACAAAAGAAGAGATGAATGAAACTAAGAGCTGGTTCTTTGAAAATATAAACAAAATTGACAAAACTTTAGCTAGACTCACCAAGAAAAAAAGAGTGGGGGGGGGCAGTTCCAAATAAATAAAATCAGAGATGAAAGAGAAGTTAAAATTGATACAAAGGATCAAAAGAGATTACTATGAACAATTACATGCCAACAAATTGGACAAACTAGAAAAAAAAGGATAAATTTCTAAAAATTCAAAACCACAAACTATCATCTTACAGCTGTCACAATGGCTATCATGAAAAAGACAAGAAATAGCAAGTAAGGAAAGATGTGAGGAAAAGGGAACCTTTGTACACTGCGGGTGAGAATGGTGCAGCCATTGTGAAAAACAGTATGGAGGTTCCTCAAAAAATTAAAAATAGAACTACCATATGATCCAGTAATTCCACTACTGGGTATCTAGCCAAAAAAAAAAAAAATGAAAACACTAATTTGAAAAGATATATGAATCCCTGTGGGGGTCTTTTGTCATTTTTTTTTAATTATTTACAATAGCCAAGATATGGAAACAACCTAAGCATTCATCAGTGGATGAATGGATAAAGATGTGATACACACATACACACATATACACATATACACACACACTGGAATACTACTCAGCCATAAAAAATAATGAAATTCTGCCACTTGCAACAACACAGATGGACCTAGACAATATTATGCTAACTGAAATAAGTCAGACAAGAAAGGCAAATACCACATGATTTCACTTATATGTCGAATTTAAAAAACAAAACCCAGACACAGATAGTGGTTGCCAGAAGGGAAGGGGGTAGGGGATCTGAAATGGACAAAGGGGTGTAAGAGCTACAAACTTCCAGTTACAAAATAAGTCATGGGGATGCAATGTACTGTGTTGACTTTGTAAGGTTACAGAAGGTAACTAGACTTACCGTGGTGACAATTTCACAGTGCATACAACGTTGAATCACTACGTAGCACACACACCAACCTATACAGTATTCATGTCAATTATATCCCAATAATTTAAGTCAAAAATAAAAGGGCCTGTCTGACTCCAAAAGAAGGAACAATACAAAGAACAAACTAAACTATTCACTCTTGTGGTAGCCAGGCTCCCTCAATGAGGCACACTTCTCAGTATTCACTCCCCTGTAAAGCCCACTCACACCAATCAAGCGCAATGCAAGTAATGTTAGTCTTTCATCTTTCACCCCTGAATGCTCACTCTTAGATTGCATCTTCTCAGAACCTGGCAACTACTATGCTTTGAGAAGCTCGGGTTGTCACCAGGACAGGCCATGTTAAGTTGCTTCAGTGGGACAACTCGGCTGAGCCTTCAGCCAGTAGCCAGCATCAAATGCCTGTCATGTGAGTGAGCCAAATGGCTGGCCAGCCCCTTCAAGTCTTTTTTTTTTTTTTTTTTTTTTTTTAAGATTTGTATTTATTTATTTCAGAGAGAAAGAGAGAAAACACTAGTAGGGAGGAGGGGCAAAAAGAGGAGGAGGGGGAGAGGGAGAAAGAGAAGCAGGCTCCCCGCTGAGCAAGGAGTCCAATACGGGCCTCAATCCCAGGACCCTGGGATCATGACCTGAGCTAAAGGCAGATGCTTAACTGAGCCACCCAGGTGATGCTACAGGCCTACCCAATATCTGACTGCAAGTGCAAGAGAAACCCTAGGTGACAACTGTCTACCTATGCCCAGCCAACCTGAAGACTCATGAGAGATAACTGTGTTCCAAACCACTAAGGTTTGAGTGGCTGTTCTGCAGCAATGGATACCTACAACAATTCCTTTACACAAAATGGGACAGACAGGAAAATTCTAGAAATCACTGGCAAGGCATCTTTTTTCTTTCTTTTTCTTTTTTTCTTTTCTCTCTCTCTTTTTTTTTTTTTTTTTTTTTTTTTTTTTAAGTGAGAAAGAGAGAATGAGCTTAAGCATGCAGAAGGAAGGGGCAGAGGGACAGGGAGGTAGAGAATCTTAAGCAGGCTCCACACCTAGTGCAGAGCCCAACGCAGAACTCAATCTCACAACCCTGAGGTCGTGACCTGAGCCGAAATCAAGAGTCAGACACTTAACTGAAAGAGCCACCCCCAGGGCCCCAGTAAGGCATCATTTTTAAATAAGGACTTCCTCGAGGTTTAAAAAAAAAATAGCACAACTTGAAAGAGAGAGGTATGAATTTTTGTGGAGTAAATGCTGGCAAACTGGGAGGTTTACACAAGGAAGTAACCAAAAGAATCAGACATCAAGGACACTAAAGGGAAATAGAAACTGCTCAAACTTAAACTTAATGAACGCCCAAGGGTATTCATTATGCACGTCACCCCAGCAATAAATACTTCAGAAGTAAATCAAATGGAGGACGATGCAGAAGAGAGAAGAAATGCAAAGAGTAATCAAGGGGAAGAAAGAGGCATATGCTCTGCTCGGTACAAAACCATCTGGAACACACCAGAGGAGGGTGAGGCAGTGTGGAATGAACAGAATATCATGCTTTGGAGACTATAAGAGATTGTCCAAGTCATTCATGGGAATAACAAGCAAAGCTAAGAGGGATAATGAGAAATGTTTCAAATGTGCTTGGAGAAAAAGGTCAGAGCAGGAGACTAGAGGTCTGGGAGTGACACAGAAGGGCTTTTATGAACAACAGCAGCAACATGAGCTAATGGAGCGATTATCACATGATAATCAGGCTTCGGTGCTAAATGTTAATAGTCACTGCCCAGCTTGGGCCTTAGAGTAATTCAACCAGTTACAAGATCTTAGCAGAAATTGTCAAGATCTCTCACTGGGTCCCAAAGTTCGCAAAGGTCGCTACTGGCGACCTGGTTAAAAAGCAGCTTTGGATTTTATTCTTTCCTTCAATGGTCACAAAGATTAAGGAGCAAGTGCCTGAGTCAAACTCACTTGCTCCAGGAGGAGACATTGATGGAAATCAAGACTGGCTGAAAATGGGGGTTCTAATAACCTCGGGGAGCAAGGACATCACTGTAGAGCAGGGACATTGCTTTGGAGACTGTTTCAGTTCCCCTTGTCCCTGCACTGTCATAATGCAGTCGAGTATTACCTCGTCATTTAAGTCTTCTCCCAAGTCTGGAACATTGCAAGGTAAATCAGGTGGAGGTTTTTCATCATATGTTAAAATAAAATACCCTCAAGAGAACTTCTAATATATACCAGAAATTGGGCTAGAAGTTTTACATACATTAAGTCAATTCCAAGAACCATGAGATGGTCATTTCAACTCTGGTTTTACAGGTGAAGAAACTCAGGCTTAGCATAGCTAACTTCCTAGCCCAAGATGACAGTCAGTAATAATAACAAGATCATATCTTGTACTGAGTCAGGCTCCATTCCAAATGCTTTCACATATACTCTCATTTCACTCCCACAGCAACACTGGGAAGGAGGCACTATTACTAACCCATTTTAGCTACCAAGTCAATGGTGCAACTGGATCTCAGTCTCACCCTGAACCACCTCGCCATACGGTCTTTCAAGCTAGAAGTCCATGTCTGGCTGATTCCAAAAGCCTGTGTTCTTTTCTTTGTACCCCACTTCCCCCATGACTTCTTTAGTAAGTTCCCAATATATAGGAATCCAAAATTAAACCTCCATAGCTTGAGAAATTCCAGAAAATCATCCTGAACACTATCCAGAGCTTTCTAATTAGCTACATAGATTATGTTGCCCATTCTGACCCTAAACCAATGCCCAATGTCCTCATTACCAGTCCCCTAAAGGGAAAAGGGATGCTGACTAAGGCCAACTGTTGGAATTTGGAGTTATCTCTGAAAGTCAGATTGAAACAGCTCATTAGGGGAGCCTGGGTGGCTCAGCAGTTTAGCGCCGCCTTCAGCCCAGGACGTGATCCTGGAGACCTGGGATCGAGTCCCACGTCAGGCTCCCTGCATGGAGCCTGCTTCTCCCTCTGCCTGTGTCTCTGCCTCTGTCTCTCTCTCTTGATTAAATAAATAAAACCTTTACAAAAAAAAAGAAAAGAAAACGGAAAACAGCTCATTAAATTGTGGGTGAAGGGGACAGGGAACAGCTCACTGGCAGAGTCTATATTCTGAGACAAGATACACCTTCAAGATTAGGAAGGCAAGTAATATTTTACTGCAAAACAAGCAGAGAAAAGAGAGATACCCAGGTTCCAAACAGAAACTCAACTGCTAGGTTCTCACTCTGAGGAAAAAGCAGGAGGGACAAGAATCCAGATGCGGTGTGAGGTGTGCCTCTCCTGCTCAGAGAGTCTTTCTTCCCTTTTCAGTGTATATGCCCAGGGCACCCCAGGTGGCTTAGTTGGTTAGCGTCTGACTTCTGCTCAGGTCATGATCTCAGGGTCCTGAGATCGAGCCCCTCGTCAGGCTCCCTGCTCAGGGGGGAGTCTGCCTCTCCCCCATCCTCTGCCCTCCTCACCTTGTGCTCTCTCACTCACTCGCTTGCTCTCACTCCCTCTCTCTCTCAAATAAATAAATAAAATATTTTTAAATAAAATTTTAAAAATAAAAAAATAAATGTGCATGCTGCCAAGAAGCTAACAGTCTTCAAAAATTTTTTAAGAATTCCTTTTTTTCTTAAGTTAATTTTCAGTCAATAAGAGTCACATGATTGAGGGTTGTTGCGAAGGTTTTTCTTTTCTTTTTTTTTTCAACAACAGGAGAAATAACTTAGCTCCTGAGTTAGTGGAAGCAAACACCCTAATACCTAAATGTAAATGTCAAGGCCCAGAGCCCAGTCACCCTAAGTTTTATAAAACCTTCTCTACCAGGTGGTCCTTACACCAGTATCCAGGTCCAGAGGAAGGAAAGTTTACAATTAAAAATCTTGAACAATTAAGAATCCTGAACAAGTATCATTTAGTTCCTCCCCATATGCTTTGCTCCAACAGACTTGGAGCCCATTTCCAACACAGTTCTCACTTGCTACCTACCAAAGAATGTGTCTTCAATACACACAGCCCAGAAGGCTCAGCAGAAACACAGTTTTCAAGTTCTCTAAACAGTATCTAAGAGTCAGAACAAGTCTTTGTAGAATCAACAATGAGAGGAATATCTCTGGGAATCAACCCAGAAGGGATCGAAAACAGAAGAGATACCACAACTAGGGTATCACAAAGTAAGGTTCCTAGTCACCCTGGGGGCAGAGAGTACAGCAAAGAGGGCCTTCTGTTCCTTAGGGAGAACATAAAGGAATAGCACTGACTCACACACCCATACACACACACTGCACATGCATGTGCCTGCACATAGACACAGTAACACACCAATCTCGAACTGCCCATCCCTCCCCAGCTATACACTCTGTGGCCTGTTGGGCTGAAGGGTGACCATACCCTAAGTTGACTGGAAGTGAGCACTTAGCAGAATCCTCTCCCTACCTGCTAACAGGCCCCTGTGGTGTGTGAGGTAAGACCTGGGATGCCTGACCTTTGTATTAGCTATCCACTCCAGTGTAGTAAGTTACCCCAGGACCTACCTGCCTAAAACAACAAGCACTTATTATTCCATACGATCTTTGAGGGTCAGGAATCCAGAGACAACTGAGTGGTTCTGGCTCAGAGTTTGTCACAAGATTACCGTCAGGATGTTGGCTGAGGTTTACCTGGGGCTGAAAAATCTGCTTCCAAGATGGCTCACTCCATATCTGTTGGCTGGAGGCCTGGGTTCTTGCCACATAGACCTCTATGTCAATCTGTTTGAGTGTCCTCACAACATGGCAGCTGAGTAAGTGATCAAGAAAGAGTACAGCAGGGGCACCTGGGAGGCTCCTTGGTTGAGTGTCTGCCTTTCGCTCAGGTCATGATCCTGGGGTCCTGGGATTGAGTGCTGCAGGGAACCTGCTTCTCCCTCTCTCTGTGTCTCTCATGAATAAGAGAATAAAATATTAAAAAAAGAAAAAAAGAGCACAGCTGAAGTCATAATATCCTTTATGACCTAGCCTCAAGGTCTATTCCAAGCACAATAGCAAGTTTAGGCCTGCATATCTTTGCCATTTTGTGATCTCTAGTTCCAATGTCTGAGAGCAAATATTTAAGTAAGGGCACACTAAGAACAAGCAATAAAAAGGTAGGGGATGGCAAAAGTTTTTCTGTACACAGGTAGATGGTAAATATTTTAGCTCTAAGGCCATCCAGTCTCTGTCGCAACCACCTGTTCTTGTAGTAGGAAGATAGCCATAGACAATATGCAAATTAATGAGCATGGCTGGGTTCCAATAAAACTTTATTTACAAAACAGGCAGCCCAGATTTGTACCACATGCCATAGCTGGCTAAAGCCTGATATAAGGCAAAGGGCAGTTTGAATCCAAATAGAGAAAATGTTTCCCACAAAAAAATAAAGATGTCTAGAAACCTTTACTTGGCTAAAATATACACATAATTTACATTAATAACATTTAAAGATTTACTGTCAGGAAAATTTTGAGTTCAGTCCCCCCCCCACCCGCCCGGCAAAAAAAATAGGTAGATACTGAAGATATTTTTTTTATAAACAAAAGTCCTAAACCCAAGTTTAAGCTTCCACCTTTTAGGAGATAGATACTATTTTATATTTTAAGTGACAGTCTTCCCAGTTTCTGAAAATAAATCAAATTTAGAAAAAAGTTAGGTTTCAAGTTTCAGCCAAGACACCATATTACATCAGTGCAGCTTGCTGTTGGAGAGCAAAGTACACTCTAGAGAAATGGGCAGGCTCAAAGTCCCAGGCCAACCTCCACCAAACATCTGATTTTACCATGTATATTGTAAAATAGAGAAGCCATGACAATACCCAAGAATGATGCAGGAAGAGATAAAGTTCTGCTTCATTTCCAATCTGCAGATATTTGCTGTCCACAATTCTCTTCTTCCACTTAAGCTACTACAAACATATTTTATCAGAGAATCAAGTTCCAAACTGAACAGATTTCTAAACTCCTTATTTTACTACACAATTTTACTCGAAAGGCACAGATGCTCTTCTCACTACCTCCCTGGAGAAAACAGTAACTCATCTATGCCACCAATGCAGTTCTAGCAGGAGGATTAAGTCCAGGAAATTTTAATCTCCTTTAAAATAATGCCCATTGATTGTACATAGTAAACACTTACTGTCCTGATCCACTCTTGTGTGTACTTACTGAAATTTATTTACTCTCTCCCATCATCAATCATGGAATCCCTGCTCAGAAAGGCACTTAGGCAGTATCAGCAGGCTTGCTGTTCAAAAGCTTGAAAAAGCCCTGACTTAACTCGGGACCAGAAGTTTAGCAGGTGTGTTCTCCCAGATGTGGAGCAGGTGCCAAACACCCCAAAACATGTAGACACACTAGCAAACAGGAGGTACTGACTGAAGCTAAATGCCAAGAATATCAGTTAGCAGGTAGGTGGTTTTGTTTTTTTTTTTAATCATTGAACTATGTAAAAAGAAAAAAATTACCAAGTTTAACAAGTGCCTCATATTGGGGTTTTTTGTATATTTTTTATTGGAGTTCGATTTGCCAACATATAGCATAACACCTAATGCTCATCCCGTCAAGTGCCCCCCTCAGTGCCCAAAGTGCCTCATATCATTAGAAGAATAAGGCAAGTCATGGCTTTCAGCCTCAATCCAGGTCCAGATATACAGCTTCTGAAAAGTGCTGCGGTTGCCACTATTTTATCATAAGGGCATGTCAAGCAGCCATGAGGGAGATAAAGTTGTAACAAAAAGAGACCTGGCACATTTAACACCAAACTATCAGTGTGTAAACCTAGCCTTCTTTAGCTTTCGAGAACATTGACATCAGATTTTTTTCCTATCTGTCTTGACCTGCAGCCTCTCTCATATGATTTCTTTTTTTTTTCCTCCAACCTCTTCATTACAGGCATCTAAAACAGTCTTTTCAATACTCAGTGTTGAACAAAGTGATTTCTCACATTTTCTCCTTCTGTTTCCTATTCCCTATTTTCCTATTTCCTGACATGGATGGCAAGGAACCCACTAGTGGGGTGGCATGGCCATCCAAGATCATGACACATCTTCCTTCCCCTCTTTTTTCCTGAACACATCTGATTTAATACCATTCAACAACAGCCCAAGCAAAGACTTGACCCTATCAGACTCCTACTAACCAGGACCCAAGGCCAATGTTCTCAAATTTTAGTGTACACCAAAATAACCTGGAGGGTTTGTTCAAACTCAGATTGCTGGGTCCCACCCCCCAGACTTTGCATTTTGAACCAGTTTCTAGGTGATACTGATACTGCTGGTCTGGGAACCACATCTAGGGAACCTAGGGAACCGCCCTGGGGCATTAGACCATGATGTGAACTAATAGAATCATCTAGGAACTTCAAAGAAGCAAATTCTGTGAAACAACCTGGCACATCTGTCTCCACATCAGGCAGAAACAGGATTCATCTGCTACCAGATCCAGGGTTTGGAAGCAGGGTGCATGGGGCATCTGGGTGGCTCAGTGGCTGAGCATCTGCTTTTGGCTCAAGTCGTGATCCCAGGGTCCTAGGATTGAGTCTGACATCAGGCTCCCCACAGGGAGGCTGCTTCTCTCTCTGGCTATGTCTCTGCCTCTCTCTGTGTCTCTGATAAATAAATAAATAAAATCTTATTTTTAAAAAGGGGGGAGAAGGAAGCAGGGTACATTGAGTTAGATAAGCCCAGGTCTGGGAATATAAGTAGATCCTAGAGCTTAAACAAAGACTGCAGGAAGCAATGAGCCCAGAGCTGGAACCATATGACCTGTGTTTCAATTCCTGCCCTGCCCTCTTACTTTGACCATGGACAAGTTCCCTCATATCATTAAAGTACAGTTTCCTCCTCTAGAAAATGGTGTTTGTAATCCTAGCTAGAACCTCAGGGAGTTGAGGTAATCCATGTAAACCATGAAAGTATGTTTAGAAGATTCCAAATAAGTTGACTGTAAATGTTGAATAAATTCCTAGCATGGGAATAAGGCCAAGACTTGCACTTTACTGGACTACAAGACCAGCAAAGACCTAGGTACAAAAGCTTTGTCTACCCGATGAAAAAGAAGATGAGGGACGCCTGGGTGGCTCAGTGGTTGGGTGCCTGACTTCGGCTCAGGGCGTGATCCCAGATTCTTGGGTTCGAGTCCTGCATTAGGCTCCCTGCATGAAGCCTGCTTCTCCCTCTGCCTATGTCTCTGCCTCTCCCTCTCTGTGTCTCTCATGAATAAATAAATAAAATCTTAAAAAAAAAAAAAAGATAATTAAATACAAATAACACAGTGGCCAGAGGTGAAAGTAAGGTCTGTGGCACAGATTTTCTGCCCGGCGGGGAGCAAAATATCTCCAACTGGTGCGGACATTTACCATGTGGTTGTATTTAGGAGATCAGGCTTCAGAATAGTCAGAGAAGACTAGAGCTCAAGGCAAGGTATCAATCATTGGAAAATCGAGGTGAAAGACAGAATCCAGTTGTGCTGCCAACATTAGAGGGTGAGCAGATGACTATGCAAAGTTAGGCAGCTGCTGAAGGAGGACTGGGCCCAGGTTCCCAAGCAGGGCTGAGCATACAGCTACAAGTGAAACATACAGATAAAGGCAAAGGAATTCCGCTCTAACAGGAAGAACAGAAAGCAAACAGACTAGGGTATCTATAGGCTTCCAGCCACTTTGGACTCCAAACTACACCTATGCCTAGCAAGCAATATGAAATTTGGATAGCAAGCAATCCAAATTCCCTTCCCCTAGGAGCCGAGTTGAGGTCTGCCCTCTGGTACCCCTCTTCCTGTCTCTGACCACCTACCGTTTGGATTCCACCTGCCTAGATCTCTAGTACTTGTCTTGGCTGATCACCCTGAAACTGACTTCTCACCTGTCTACACCTGAAGTCATCCCCTTCTTAGTTGCAGTGACAATCCCTTACCTTTTGACATGGCCTGTCACCTTGCTGCCCACAAAGAAAACATCAAACTATACTGAAGCTGGTGCCCCACACACCTTGTGGTGCTGGGTGTCAAGGCTAATGAGTCCAACTGCACAATCCATTCCTTCAAAATAAGCAATGTTCTAATACTATTCATAAAAATGATTTTCCTGCCCTCATGGTTTACATGTTGCCCAAATCAGGTTGCCTTCACTTTGTTCATCAATTCCAATTGCTTAGCAATGGTTGCCTGGGGTGTGTGTGCATTTTTAATTATTTAATTAATTTTCTTTTTATTGGTTTTTTAATAATTTTTTTAATCAGATAAACATGCATGTTTAGAGTTAATAGTCAAATAATTCTACAAGGTTTATTACAAAAAGGTGGTAGTTTCTTACCTCTCTCAGCTCCATATCTCCCTTTCATGAGGTAATTACTTTCACAACTTTTCACCAATTAAATGAAATTGGTCTCTAAGTCTTTAAACAAGAGGTTTGTAATCTACTGCTTGGTTGCTTTTTTTCTTCCAGTCTTATGCATTATTTATTGACCTCCTATTATAAGATTTACAGATCTTATTCTTTTTCTTTTCTCCATCTCACCATACTCATGCACCTTTCTCATCTTCCCAAAATAATTATAATTTTGTAATTTTAGGCAGACCAATATTTGGAGTTTATAGCATTATTACTATATAAATACTCTTCACATGTAATAACTAGAATTATTTTTCCTTTTCTGTGCAACTTTTTACTTTCCTTGGAATTAATAATTGCATTATTGTCTTCTTTTATTTCATTTTCCATATATTTGGCACTAATTTAATACCTATCTTTGACAGTTGTCTAAATCCCTTCTCAAGATTCTCAACACATGGGATAGCCTATTAATTTCATCTTCCTGAACAAGTATGTTCAGGAACTTTCTAATCTGTTCCATACCTCTATGCGTGGTACATCCACTGTCTTTCTGGTGTCTCCCTTCATTGACCTTCTGAGGATTCCTTTTGCTCCCAGCTTCCTGTGTCTTATATCTAGCTCTTTCTTAGTTTACACCTTTCTTTTCATGGAACACATCTATCAGTCACTTTCTTTAAAAAAGGCAACTTGTCTTTCTAAAAGCTTGTGGGGGCAGGGAGACACCTGAGTGGCTCAGTGGTTGAGTGTCTGCCTTTGGCTCAGGTTGTGATCCTGGGGTCCTGATATCAAGTTTTGCATCAGGTTTCCTGCAGGGAGCCTGCTTCTCCCTCTATGTCTCTGCCTCTCTCTGTGTGTCTCTCATGAATAATAAATAAATAAATAAAATCTTTAAAAAAAAAGGGCTTCTAGGATCTTCTTTGTCATCAATATTCTGAGATCTCATAATAAAGAGCCTTGATGTGGATCTATTTTCATTCATTTGAAGGTTCTTAGTGAACCCTCTCGGTCTGGAAGCTTATGCCTTTCAGGAGAAATTTTTCTTGAATTGTTTCATTGATGAATTTCTCCTCTCTATCTTCTCTATTTCCTTTTTCAGGAACTTTCATTATTCAGATGTTGGACCTCTCAAACTGTCCTTAAAAATTATTTTTATTAATATCTCATCCTCTATTTTCCATCTCCTTCTATTTTTGCTTTATTTCAGGGAGATTTACTCCACCTTATCTTCCATGTTTCTACTGAGTTTTTCACTTTTGCTGTTATTTTTAAAATTTTAAGAGTCTATTTTTTTATCCACTGAATATTCCATTTTAAGTAGTATTCTTTCTTATCTCATGTGTAAATGGTATTCTTTTCTTATTATGTGCAGGCCATGTCTTCTCTAATCTCCTTATATTAATGATAAGCCTTAATTTTTAAAATTTTCTTCTCCTGTTTAGTTTGTTTCTTCTAAGTTGCTTTTGTTTCTGTTTACTTCCCTCTCTCTCTTTCTACCTCTCTCTCTTTTCTTCTCTCAAATGTTAGAGGCTTTCCTCAGATGTTTCATAATCTTTGGTTCTCTGCTCATATTTAAGTGGGAACTGAAAACCTGATTTTAATACAAGCTTACTCCCAAATATGATATAATGTTTACCCTTTTCTCCACTTGGAGTCAATTTTCACATTTTATTGGCCACAGGGGAGGGGGCCTCCTCCACATCACCAGAGGTATTCACTATTTCTTTAGCCACTCCAATCTTGGCCCCCCAAGGTCCTGAGGGTAGCTGGGCATGTCAGGCATGTTCCCATCATCTCAGAGGGGCACTGGATAGTTGTAGGGTGTGGCCTGTTTGATCATGGTGGCATATTTGGTGAAGGAACTGGGGGGGTATTTATAGCAAGCCCCCCCACAATGATGAAGAATGCAACCAGCACTGGCTCCGTGGTCTAGGCATCCAAGAGGCAGGCGACAGGTCTCTCAGCCATCCTGGTGGTGGTGGCAACTATGGTGGCAAGGATATAATATTTATCTTAAAGAAAGATCAAGATTGTTTCTGTATCTCATTAATCACTTTCAATCAGAGTCACCAAGAAGGATTCCATTAGTGTCACATTGAACAGTGGATTGGTTACCATTAAAGGCAGAAAATTAGAAATAAATAAGAGAAGTCCACAACGGGTTAGATTTAGAGGAAAAAAATCATCAGAAAATCTCTCTTCCAAGATTTCTGAAACTATCGAATGTCTTTCCACTGAAATTTTTAAAGAATGAAGTGGATAAACTGACTTTGCAAATGACTTAAGGACTAAATTAGCCAACACTCTCACTTGGGATTTAAATAAGATACTCTTCACAAGACTGACTCACTGTACTATTGTAGAAATGCTAGCAGTCATCCCCAACCACATACCTTTCTCTGAGGAAAGAAAGTTTACATTCCTGGAAAGAACAGTCCTGTGTACCCCTGTCCTCCACCACACCTGAGTAGACCATAAATGGACCTAACTCAAAGTGAGCCTCTCTGATTCTCTCTCGTAGGATATGAGAAATAGGACACTGAGAAACAGTTAAATGGTGGGGATTCCCTGACTAAAAGTTTAAATAGGATCAAAGCCAGAGTTTATAGCATGGCCAAACAAAGTAAAAAGAAATAATAATCCATAAGACAGAGAGAATGCCAATATGTAGAAAGCAGCAGAAGCAAGCAGATGTACAGAAAAAGCAGAGATTAGAAAAGGCATAGTGTCACCATAGACTGAAGAAATTATTTTGGAAACTGACTTTCCAGATGATTTGGTGTTTGTCCCTTATCTCTCCTGCGTCCTTTCAGTAAATTTACTTTGGACTTGAGCTAGTGTGTATGAGCTTCTGTTCTTTGTCATCAAAGTATAAAATATTCATCAAGTACAATATGAAGGAAAAGATCACATGTCAAACATGGTAACAGAAGAAAGTCTAATAAGTGAGTTATTTACAAAGAAGGACAGAGTGTAAGGAAACCACCCACAGGCCTCGCAACAAGAGGGAGCTGCTACTACTCTACAGCTGAAAGGACAAGAGGAGGAAGCATCTGTCTTAGTCTGGAGAGAGGAGGGACTTTCTGACAGGAGCTATGGTCATAAGTACGTGGACACAGCCAATCCACAGCAGCCTAGCAGGAAGAGAATTAAGAGAATAAATATCCTGACCTATTCCCTTCCTGACCTCCAGCATACCACAGATGCCTCCTACTGTCCAAACCCACTAGAAGACAGAGGGCAAAGGAGCCACCAATGTAGTTAGTGGGTGGAGAAGGTTGGTGAGCAGACCTAGAGAGAAAAATGGAAAATGCCTACCATACAAAGGAAGTTTTATCCACATTTTCTTGGAAAAGCTAGCTCTCCTCTCTTGATCCCTTGGTAACTTCTTTTTAGTCTCCCCGATAACCATGGGTGGAGGAGCACAACAGAAAGTCAAGTGAGTCCCAGTCAAATTCAGTTTCCTCATAGATTACTTATTTACTCATTTAATTACAAAGTAACACCAATATTTTAGTCCTATATAAGACATGTTAGTCATGGATTTCCTTCAGAATTTAGAAATAAAAATCCAGGTCTTCCACTTATGAGCACACATGAATGCAAATATGTGGAAAGCCCATTTCATTTTCCTACAGAATTTCCAAGGCAAAGATTTGTGCCTTCTACTTCCCTTCTGGCTCCCCCAGAGCATCTTATCATCTTATGCAGTAATTCTCAGTCTATAGAGATAAAACATAAAATAATCAGAGAATGAGAACAAACACACACACACACACACACACACACACACACACACACACTCCTTAGATGTCAGAGGCCACATAAATTAGAAGCTTTCTCTTGGAGAATAAGCTCAAAAAAGTAAAATTCTAACTTAAGGATATTATGTTTCCTTCAAATTTACCATTACCCCTAATGAGAACATGTCTAAATAAACTTAAGTTATGATAGAAGCTTAGCACAAGAAGGTCAAAAGTTCTAGAACCACCCATGTGGCTCCATTATGTCTTCATCTCCACAGCAGGCCCTGGCAAAACTCTGTCAGGGCAGGCATTAGAGGTGCCAGTGAGCCTCAATTGCATATCACCCCTGCTGTCTGGTCTTTGATGAGCAGATAAGATTGGTGATGAGCCTTTCATCTTTAGGTCATAGTTCGAGGCACTGCATCAGAGTCGTAGTTAAAAGCTGCTCCTTCTGGAGATGGTGGGAAACAAGTGGGTGTTTCAGCCCACCTCTTCCTAGATGAAAGCTGTCTAACAAAACCACCCCAATAACATTTGGCACTAATTAATCAGTGCAGATTCCTGTGGTGAGGAAAAGGGAGACTGGGAAGAAACTCTGAACTCATATAGACTCTGGGAGAATGTTTGGCCCAATTATGGCAAAACACAAAACAGCCTGGAAATGTTACTTTGAAATTGCTAACTCTAATCACAGGATCTTAAACTGTAAGAAAGGCCCTGTTTACATTATATTAGTGGGCTTGGACCACATGAATATTAACATCCTCCCTTCATGAGTGAGAACCTTTCCATGCTGGTGTGATACTCCTACGTAAGATTATAATACCAAAGGTTTTCATCTGCTCAGTAGGATCCAAGTCTCCCAACATCCAAAGACTCTCAATTAGTTGTATTTTCACTAATGAGTACTGATGCGGATGGGCAGATAGCAATATTAAGTTATGAAGTCTTGGCAGAATTGGTCTGCCTGCTTTCTTAATGTCTGGTGCTTTACCACTCAGATCACCACTCAGATCACCACTAACACAGGCCCAAAAGAAACAGAGAATAGAGATAAAGCTGGGAGGCAGATCTATCTGACAGGGGAAGCCACTGGGCCATCAAGAAGATTAGTTGTTTTAAGATTTTATTTATTTATTCATGAGAGACACATACAGAGAGAGAGAGGCAGAGAC
This sequence comes from Canis lupus dingo, assembly GCF_003254725.2. Taxonomy (NCBI): domain Eukaryota; kingdom Metazoa; phylum Chordata; class Mammalia; order Carnivora; family Canidae; genus Canis; species Canis lupus. The sequence continues at coordinate 13,154,908 of NC_064250.1, forward strand.
ACAGGCAGAGGGAGAAGCAGGCTCCCTGCAGGGAACCTGATATGGGACTCGACCCAGGACTCCAGGATCAGGCCCAGGCCCTCAACTGCTGAGCCACCCTGGCATCCTAAAAAGATTAGTTTAAACAAAAACAATGGTTGCACATAGCTACAGGTTAGCAAGACCCAATGGGCTAAAGCACACAATAATCTGTGCTCTCCTATGGATGAGTTCTATGGAAAATAGGGGAAGGGTCAAACTGAGGAGTTTCAAGGGGCTGCAAGGCGACTAGCAAATAGATATCATTTATTCACCTCACCTTTTATTATGATAAAAAAAATTTTTTAAAGATAAATGAAGTAGATTTCCCTGGTTGGCAAATTTTTTGCAAAACTCCAGAAATGAGATTGTGTATTCTCTGTCTTCTGGAGAAGATAGAGGAAAGGGACAATTGGGGAGAACAGTACCAATCCGGTCATAGCATAGATGAGATTGCCTTATCCACTGTGTCCAACATTTGGGACAAAAAATGCCCCCAGATCTAGCAGAAAATATCTATTAGCATTTTCCTTGAACTGAACTCTTGCTGAGTGGATTGCAAAGAGTATGTATTATGATTTCATTTTATGCAGATTTACAAATACAAATACAGACTTAGATGCATAAAGAGCTGACTGGACCAACATTGTGCAAGTCTGCAGAATAGTTACATCTGGATGGTAGGCATTCAGGGGACTTCATAATTTTCAACATCATTTGATTTTCTACAATGACTATGTGTTATCTTCATAAACAAAAAAAGCAGTCAAAATAATTTTCCTTAAACCAATCATAAGCCAGCATATTCAGAAATTTTATTATACAAGCAAGAGAGAGAACAAACATTTATTAAATGCCTCCCTGGTACTCAGGACTGTGTGTGCCACAAACCCTGTGAATTGGGACACCTGGGTGGCTCGGCGGTTAAGCATCTGCCTTCAGCTCAGGGCGTGGTCCTGGAGTCCCCAGGATCGAGTCCCACATTCGGCTCCCCTTGAGGAGCCTGCTTATCCCTCTGCTTGTGTCTCTGCCTGTCTCTGTGTGTCTCTCATGAATAAATAAATAAAATCTACCAAAAAAACCCCTGTAAATTATTATTTTTATTTTACATATAAGAAACAAAAGCTTGGAGTTTGACTAACTTGATCAAGACTTCTGCAAATGTTATCAATGTTTCAGCAGAGCAGAAATCCAAGGCTAACTACTTTTCCCCTTACCTTGAGAAAGAATCCCAGGAGAAGAGAAAGTTTGGAGTGGAAAGCACCAGACTAGATGGTGCTGGCTCTCGAAGCTTCCCTTGAGCCTCTAATGGCAGAGCTGAGCTTTATGGATGCATCAATACAGAGCACTCTGCCCTCCTAGCAGAGATGTGGACAAAACAAATGAAAGCAAGATGTTTTGTGATCGTTGAATAATAGGAAGAGCTGTGAGGAGTCACATGCCCCCCATGACACATGTTATGGGGAACATCTTCAGTGAAGGCAGCAGACCATTATTTGAAGTCCAGTTGATCCCACATCAAAGAACAATACAAAGGATCAGGAACCTAGGCTTTAGCCACTCTCATAATCACTTGAGATAGTCAAGCTTCTCTGAGCTCTAGTTCCCCCAGCAGTAAAGCCAAAAGGTTTGCCTCGAAAACCTCTAAAGGTCTTTCCAGTTCTAGGAATCTATAATCCATGATCTAACTCCAACCATTGCTTCTCTTGGATTCATTGAACAATTGCCTTAGCACGTTCAACTGGTCAACCAGACATTGCTTCAGGGCCTGAAATTACGTGTGCTGATGCAGAGATGTAAAACGTCTTTTGTAATCTGCGTAGGATTTGCTACCTACTTAGCTTTGTTTCACAACCCACAATTATCTTTGAAAAACAGACAAGTCTATTTACTCTATATCACCTATGTTCCAGATGGGGCAAATCTTTTCCTCCTCTTCTTACTAGAAAATCCCAAAATCTCAGGTGGGAGTCGGGATAACTCAGGAGATTTGGCAGGATGAGCTTGGAATCTTTCCCACTGGGTCCCAAATGCTTTATTTCCTAAGAGCTGCTTTTGTAAGGCCAGGAAGAAAGGCTGAGTTAATAGTTAGAATTTATAAATAGTTTTGTAAATTAAACAGAATTCTATGTCTGAAAGGCAACCAGTAGAGTGGTTTTGTCTCATATTATTTCCTCACAAGCAAAAATTCAAAATGCCAGTGAAAGCCCCTTGGTGCAGTAGGTAGGCACTTTCTTATCAAAATGGACCAGAAGAGTGAGTTGAACCACCCAGGAAATCATATGTCCACCCCTTAATAATATTAACCAGGAAAATCTCAGAGACAATGATAGCATGAACAATTATAAACATGGGCTGCAGATGGCTGAACACAATAGTCAAACTCAATTGCTATTTGGAAAGAATAAGCTAGAAATGAATTTAAATATGTGGTTCAGAGGTCAGCTTCTAATATTTTATCTGGTGCAATCCATAGCCTGCTTTCCAGGGTAGATAGGCAAAGACACTGAGTCTTTCGGATAAGGGAACTGTCTTCTCTGATTTGTAAATTCTGCATAAACAGCATGAAGTCACTATTCAACCTCCTTGATGTATCCTTTTGTTTACTGTGGAGGCACCGTGGCCCAAAGATGCACCGACCTCTCCCTCACTCCACATCCTTCACAGGGCAACTTGTGGCCAACGGGTATATCTAAAGCTTGCTCTTCACGATCTGTGAATAGTCATTTGCAGTACTCATTCCAAGAAATCAATTTTCTAAAGTCTATTTCATAAACTTTAATGAGTTCTCTATTTAAAAAACAACCTTCAAGGGGCACCTGGCTGGCTCAGTCGGAAGAGTATGCGACTCTTAATCTCAGGGTCATGAGTTCGAGCCCCACGTTGGGTGTAGAGATTACTTGAATAAATAAAACTTTTAAAAAATCACAACCTTTGGAACTCTCTATTCAAACATATTTATATTTCATGCATTCTTACTGAGTCATTCCTTCGACAAACCATGCATGTGTCATCTGCTTGCTCTCTAAAATATGATATATTTCAATTCGGTCAAGAATATGTGTGTATTTTTTTAGAGAATTTTTTTTCATTTCTAGACACATGTTATATCTAAGGGTACATCCTAGTCCAAATTAATAAAAGAGTCTATTTGCCTTCCATGCCTTGGCATGTTCCTCCTTTTAAAGAGTCTAATGACTGACTCATATTTTTGGCTGACTTTTTCTTGAATATCAGGTCTTCTCTGAGTAAGCGACCCATCTTCTACACAGATACTGCAATGCTCACTCGCCCACCCATCCCAGCTTAAGTGCTGTTTGTCTTGCTTCCTCTGATAGGAAAAACTATTCAAATTCTGTCTTCCCACTCACTTCTTAAGCTCAGAAAATGGGTCAGGTTGAAGAATTTGGTGCCACCAGCTCTGAGATTCTTATATCTCTACTTTTGAACATGTCATGACTAAGCACCAGAAGGCACTAAATCCACTTATGACTTACTTTTTGCATCCATGGATGCTTTCAAATCTGATTCCAAATGTCAACATAACCTAAGGAACTTTACATACCCATGCAGACAGGATGGAAAGTCATTTAGGGAGTCAATTTAGCCAGTAACAATCATCTTCCCCTTCACCCAACCAATCTCCAATTCTCTCATCTAGGATGTTACCTGTTCCAAAGAGCTCCCCTTGGCCCCAGTGCTACCTACCCATATTTGTTATCTATCACTCCTCTCTGGATGTTTAACATTTCTATCCTTGCGTTTAATTTCACTGTATTATAATTATCTGTTAATAGGTCTATTTCCTCAGTGAAAACAGGAACTAAATATTTTTCATTTTTGATTGCCTATGCTTGATCCAGTCTAACACATAAAAGGCATCCATTCAGAGTGAGAATTAATGATCATTAATGTTGCTCAACTGCTCTCTGAGTCATTTAAGAAAATAAGAATTTTTGACTCAAAGGAAAAAATGTATGCAATCAGTAAGAAAAATATCTGAGAGCCCTCTGTAGAAACTTTTTAAAAAGTATTAGAAATAGCCGCTTGCTCTCCCATGCATTCATGCATATATTTCACTCTGCCATCTGTTACGATTGGATATTTATGTAACCCAGTATGGTCTACCACCTTCACCACCTCAGCTACCACCACACATATCTCCACCACCACCTCTACATTCTCCACAACCTCCTGCCCCACTCGTTCAGCCTCCTCCATCACTTCCAGTGCAGTACCCACTGCCACCACCATCTCCATCTCCACCTGTCCTTACCTCCTCCACTATCTCCACTCCGTCTACCACCTCCTTCACATCTTCTACTACCTTGACTGTCTTCTTCACCTTATTGGTCACTACCTCCACCACCTCCAGTACCTCCATCACTTTCTCTACCAACTCTTCTACCACCACCCCACCTTCACCATCTTCATTATCATCTCCATCTCCTCCAACACCTCAACCATAACCTTCACTACCTTTATTATCATCACTACTTCCCCCACCAGCTCTACTACCTTCAACTTCACTATTTTTACCACTATTTCTTCCACTCCTCCATCTCCAACTCTATCACTTATTCCATTTGCATAACCTATTGTACTGCTTTTTCCTCTTCCTCCACTACATCCTTTACCTCTCTCTCCTCCTCTATCACCTCCCTCTGCATCCTCACCACCTTCATCATCACCAGTGTTTCTCCTCTTCAAGGATCATCTTCCTCAAATTTATTTGCAGAATATAAAAGAGACTGATTTTATAATCCTTTCTGCTTCTTCATGATCTCTTGCTTTCTTTCCTGCTCCCACTACTTTTGTTTTATTTTCATACCCCATAAACATCTTTAAATCTATTATAAACCTACCAGATATCCTGCTCTCAATACATGTTTAAAAATGAAATTGGTTTGCAAAGCTTCACTGGGAGTTGTAGAAACTTGCGGCAGGAATCAGAGAAGGTGGAAAATACTAAATGTGTGTCCTCCCTGACCTTCAGCAGTGAGTATCTCTGTTCTATGATTCTCAAACCTATGTCTACTGCTGTTCTCAAACCATCACTAGAAAGGGTCCCATCTGGTGGCATTAGAGTAGAAATGTAGGACGATTCTTCCCTTTCTTATAGGCCTTGAAACCAAAATTTTATGGGAAAATGTATAGCACCAGCTATTCCATCACTGACAATTACTTTAGCCAAAGCAAAACAGCCTAGAAACAAGGTACAACATAAACTGGGCATACTGCCTGTTCCAAAGATAATACTGGAGTCTGGACTGCAAACCTAAAAGACCCATCCATTACCAAATGGTTACACTCTTTCTTTCATACATGCATGAATATCACAGCAGAAAAAATACTTAGCTTCATGTTGCATGTGTTTGTGATGATGAGAATGACACAGTAAGAACTCAAGGCATAATGAAATATAAACATACAAAGGGAATTTACCATAAAAATCTAACTTGTCAAGCCCTCTCTCCTGTGGGAGATTTTGATAGAAAGGCATGGAATTTTCAGGTGTTATGGTGGCCACCAGAGGGAGGGAAGTTTGAAGAATGAAACAAATCTTAGATCTATATAGCCCCCTGGAACAGAATAAACACAGATAAAACAAAACTTCCATGAAAGTCATTGCAACAACTAGTTCCAGTGCCACCAATTTGGTTGCCTCTTGTTTCTGTAATTTTGAACACTAGGTTTAAAAAAAAAAAAAAAAAGGAAGAAGAAATAAGGTTTTGTATTTTTTCAAACAAATACAAAAGCTTTAGGCACTGACTATCCATACCCTAACTTAACATTCAGATGAGTCACATTAAGCCTTAAATTTTATTCTCTCACAAGGTGAACAAGGAATGAATATAGAGAAGAGGAACTTTCCAAGGTTGTGATGATCATCACCATGTCCTAAGAAGTAGCATGTGAGTGTTAACCACCTCATTATGGATGTGACTGAAGTATATGCAGGGAAAATCAAGTTTCCAGGAAAATCCCAGGTATCCCTTCTCAAATCTCATCTAGTGACAATGGCAAGGAAAACTTTTGTTTATATTTCTTTTATCTCTTTCAGTTTAGTAGTGTTATTGTAAATCAAAGTAAAGGTTCAGTGTCACTGAATTTAAAGAATTAGTGGCAAGCATTTGCCATGTCCTCTGCCCAGATCCATATCCCTCATTCCCTTGTGCTGTTCAGGCCTCAGCTTAAGTAAAACTCTTTCTGAAAAATCTGGGGAGAACACCTTGTCCAAAATAGCACATGCCTCATTCACCTGTCATCATCTGTCCCCTCATCCTACTTTATGTTCTGTTCTTTTATTTATTTTCTTTTTCTTATTTACCTATCTTACACTGCTTTATTTTTTTCTTCTTATCATTACCCAACATTTGTTGAGCTACTCACTGTCTCTTCCCCCAAGAATGTAAGATCCATAAGAGTTTTCACCCCTTTGATGTCTATTTTTGCTCACCCACAACTGTATCTCTGGTACTTAGGGAGGTGCCTGGCACAAACATATTTGCTCAATAAACAGTAATTAATTAACAAGCACATATTTTACAGATGAAAAGCCTACAGTCTAATTGAAGGAACATTTCTATCTCAAAATAATACAAAATGTTAATACAAGTATAAAATTATCACTGAAAACTAAAATTTGTTTTTGTACATTTCCTTAGCTTCAAAATCTGAGGCTAAAGTCGGTCAAGATCACTAGCTCCTGCGTTTGTTTTTCAAGGTCTTTCATTCTACTCTGCTTTTGAGTTGATGAAAATGAATTCCATCCTTCATGCTCTCCAGGCAGCTCTCTATCTTGGCTCTTTTTCTTCCTTGAAGGAGAATAGGAGGAAAAAGAAGAGAGACAGGGAGGTGAGGAAAAGGGCTTGAGGGCGTATCAAGAGTAAATTATCTGGAAAAATTTGGCCTAGCATGAGGGCTCTTACCTCTAATCTCTGCTTCCATTTTTTTTTCATTAAAAAATTCATCTTCCAGGCGCATCTGGGTGGCTCAGTGGTTGAGCGTGTGCCTTTGGCTCAGGCCATGATCCCAGGGTCCTGGGATCGAGTCCTGGGATCTTCTCCCTCTGCCTATGTCTTTGCCTCTCTCACTGTGTCTCTCATGAATGAATGAATGAATGAATGAATGAATTCATCTTGCAAGATAATCAAGATGAGGTAGGAAAAGATTTAAGGGAAAACCTACACTTTAAAAAAGATCCCACTTTTTTTATCTATAAGACTTTGAAATGACCCCATCTGTAATTTATAATCCTTATAAAGGATAATATCCTTTGTAAGGATAGACCATTGTGGGTGAACATTATCAATTGGGAAAATTGTTTGTGTTAAAATATAAATATATAGGAAGCAAGAACATATGGTCACCTCTGTATACTTGCTTGAATGATGGGTAGAGAAGGCAGCAGCTAAAAACATTCTGACCCTAAAGCCAGAGTGGAAGGTTTGGGTATGCAGGAGCTTTGTGTGTGATGCTAAAGTCATCTTCAGGGTAGGAAACCCAAGCAACAGGGAAGATGGCCCCATGAGCCAAATAATAACTGATATTTTTCAAGTATTTATTATGTTCAAAGTGATTTTACAAGGTTAATTCATTAAATTCTCAGCAACCCATGAAGTATTATTATCAACCTCATTTTATAAACAAGAAAACTAAGGACTAGAGAGGTTTAAGCCCTTTGCTCAAGACCACACAGTCAGCAGGAAGTGAAGCTGGTCTTCAAACCTAGACAGTCTTACCCCAGAACCCACATACTGAGTCCCTGCTTTCAATAAAGATGCTGGGTATAGGCTTTAAATGCTGGGCTCTGTGTCCATAGGTTAGTGCACATCTTAGCCATACATAAGGAGTTAGATAAAAGTATCATCAAGAAGACAGCCCGTAGGATGCCTTTGTGGCTCGGCAGTTAAGTGTCTGCCTTCTGGCTCAGGGTGTGATCCTGGAGTCCCGGGATCGAGTCTCACACCAGGCTCCCTACATGGAACCTGCTTCTCCTTCTGCCTATGTCTCTGCCTCTCTCTCTCTCTCTCTCTGTCTCTCATGAATAAATAAAATCTTTAAAAAAAAAAAAAAAGAAGAAGAAGAAGAAGAAGGCAGCCCATGAAGGATCAAAGACAAACAACATCTATCATCTACTCAGAAGTGTGCCCTTACTGTCCTGTCCTTCTCCTGCTAACACCACACTTTTGGTCTTATTTGTAGCCTTCCTCTCCCTTTCTCTCCCTTGAGTTCTCTTGGTTTAAAGTGGGAGGAAAGGGTAGGGAGAAGGGGTAGAGGTACAAGCTATCTCTTCTTACCTTTGAATCATCCCTCAGGTCAAAAACAAGTCCAAGAGTATTCTTTGGAATTCTAAAATTCTGTTCAAAACTAATGCATAAGGTATGACAAAGAAACACACAGTACCTGAAACATTTATGAAACATTTCATGTTTTCCTTCTTTCATACAGGAGAAGAAAAAAAAAACAGGAAGAATATTCCCATCCTTAGTATCATATTCAGGTAAGAGAGTCCTTGGAAAAAATACCAGGACTCCCCAGTTACAGCTTCATAAAGCATAGTTCTTTCTCTCTGTGTTTTTTACTTTATTTATTTATTTTTATTTGAGAGAGAAAGTAGGGGAAGGGGAGAGCAGAGAGAGAGAGAGAGTCTCAAGCAGACTCTATACCAACTGTGGAGCCCAAAATAGGGCTTCATCCCATGATCCCAAGATCATGACCTGAGCCAAAATCAAGAGTTGGACATTCAACTAACTAAGCTACCCAGGTATCCTTGTGAAGCATAGTTCTTTTAATTCATGTACACAGAGCCATTTTCCTTATAGCATTTCCATAGTAAGAGCAAGTACTAGGTTGGGAAGGATTTTACTCTTAACTATATACTGAACTCAGAATTTTTCTCCAACCCTTCATTTTTTTAAACAACAACAAAAAGAATAATTTCAAACAAAAATTACACCACTAGGTGGTAGACACTGTGAGGTGGCATTCATATTCTCCTTTAGGAATGAAGGATTTATTACTCCTTATTATCTCTATGGGAAATCGTCTTGCTGAAAACAGCCACCTTATCCAAGCTGATGTGCTCTTTCAGGCACAGACTCATTTGATGACTAGTTGAAAGTTAAAAGTCTCAGCTCAAGACAAATCAAAAGAGTTATCCCTCACTGATTTTGTCTTATTTTATTTTTCCCTCCATTCCCCTATAACCCTCCCTTTTGTTTCTTAAATTCCACATATGAGTGAAATCATGAGAATTCTTTCTCCAATTGGCTTATTTTGCTTAACATGATACCTTCGAGTTTCATCCATGTCATTGTAAGTGGCAAGATTTCATTCTTTTTGAAGGCTGAGTAATATTCCATTGTATAAATATACCACATCTTCTTTATCCATTCATTTGCTCATAGACATGTGGGCTCCTTTCATATTTTGGCTATTGTGGACATTGCTGCTCTAAACATTGAGAGGCATGTGCCCCTTTGGATCACTATGTTTGATTCCTCTGGATAAATACCTAGTAGTGCAATTGCTGGGTTATAGAGTAGCTCTATTTTTAGCTTTTTAGGAACCTCGGTACTGTTTTCCAGAGTGGCTGTGTGAGTTTGCTCTCACCAGCAATGTGAGAAGTCTCCCCTTTCTCCACATCCTTGCGAACATCTGTTGTTTCCTGACTTGTTAATTTTAGCCATTCTGACTGGTGTGATGTGGTGTATTACTGCGGTTTGATTTGTATTTCTCTGATGCCGAGTGATGTGGAACATTTTTACATGTGTCTTGGCTATTTGTATGTCTTCTGCGGAGAAATGTCTGTTCATGTCTTCTGCCCATTTCTTGATTGGATTATTTGGTTTTTAGGTATTGAGTTTGATAGGTTCTTTATAGATTTTGGATACTAGCCCTTTATCTGATAAAATATTTGCAAATATTTTCTCCCATTCTATTAGGTTGTCTTTTGGTTTTGTCAACTGTTTCCTTTGCTGTGCAAAAGCTTTTTATCTTGATGAAGTCCCAATAGTTCATTTTTGCTTTTGTTTCCTTTGCCTTTGAAGATGTGTCTAGCAAGAAGTTGCTGCAGCCGAGGTCATAGAGGTTGCTGCCTGTGTTCTCCTCTAGGATTTTGATGGATTCCTGTCTCACATTTAGATCTTTCATACATTTTGAGTTTGTTTTTGTGTGTGATGTAAGAAAATGGTCCATTTTTATTCTTCTGCATATGGCTGTCCAATTTTCCCAACTCCATTTGTTAAAGAGATTCTCTTTTTCCCATTGGATATTCTTTCCTGCTTTGTTGAGCATTAGTTAACCATAGAGTTGAGTAACAGACTCTTAACTATAGGAAACAAACTAAGAGTTGTTGGAGGAGAGGTGGGTGGGGGGATGGGGTAATTGGGTGATGGGCATTAAGGAGGGCACTTAATGTGAGCATTGGGTATTATATGCAACTAATGAATCACTAAAATCTACCTGTAAAATAATAATATACTATAAGCTAATTTATTTAATTTAAAGTTTAAAAAAGGGTGTTCCCAGCTTCAAAACTTCTATTACATCTGCTCTTCTGAAGCTTCATTGCAGCCCAGTTTCTGCCTCTGCACTATCCTGCTTCCTTCTCTTCCCTTCCTTCCCTTCCCTTCTCCAACTGATGACCCCAAGATCACTCTCCAATAAACCTCTTACCTGCTAATCTCCATTCAGAGCTGGCTTTCCAGGAACCCCAGCCTACTATACTGATTATGCCAACAATTATAATTACCCCAGATTTTCTGAGTAAAAAAGTTTCAGTTCAATAAGGAACCCTGTTTGCTCTGACCACACCAGCCCAGAAGTAAATACAAATGACATCAGTGGTCCTTCACAAAGCAAAATACCTGGAATTTCAGCCCTACCCAATTTCTTGGTTGTCTTAAAGCCTCTTTAGAATAAGCCACATATACCTATGAATTATGATCTTTCTCTTGACTCCTTGATGTTCTACATAGTTTTTGATGTGAACATTGTGGTCCTCAGGAAGCTTCCTTAAGAGCACATGCCCAATTAAGGACGCGGTTCTACTTGCTCTATATTTCCAATGATCATGCCAAAGTTAAGAGAAATCACCTTCTATTAAGGAGCTACTTTATGTGCTCTATTTTTTCATATTTTCCATAATTTTCTATCTAATGTGTGAGTTATGTCTAAATAGAAGAGAGGGTTTCTCTTTTTTCCCACCTATCATTATTTCATTCATTATAAAGTCTCCAACCCCGGGGTGCCTTGGTGGCTCAGTGGTTAAACATCTGCCTTTGGCTCAGGTCATGATTCCGGGGTCCTGGGAACAAGTTCCACATTAGGCTCTCTGCAGGGAGCCTGCTTCTCTTTCTGCCTATGTCTCTGCCTCTCTCTTTGTCTCTCACAAATAAATAAGTAAAATCCTAAAAAAAAAAAAAAAAAAAAAAAAAGCCTTCAACCCCTACACCAGAAAAGAAATTCACCAGAGACTGGGCAAAAAGTTACATTGACACAGGTTTCATACAGAAAAAATGGTCTTGGTTTTTATATTATAAAATCTGCAGGCAAATTTTAGATACAATTTTTAGTTCCTACCATTTAGGTTTAGTTAGTTAATTAGCTTTTCTTGTATTACTAATTTCTAGTTCTATTGCATCACAATCAAGAAATATAATCTGTTTGAAATTGAGCCTTTGGAATTTATTAAACTTTTTTTTACTTATATCTCACACAGGCCTGAAAAGAACGTAATATATATGTTTGTTCTATATCTTTTATTTGTTTGCTCTATCAGTTTCCAAGAGGTGTTTTTTTTTTTTTAAGTTGTAACCATAATTGTTGATCTATGTCTTGTGTTAGGTAAGTCAGTAGTTGCTTTTTATATTTTGTGACCTTACTGTTAGCAGTATCCATGTTCATGATTGTTGTCTTACATCTCCTTTACCAACACACAGTGTCCCTTTTTGTCCTTTACTAGGTTTTTCACTTAAATTCTATTTGCCGTGATACTAAAAGTGCTACTTCTGATTTCTTTGTTTCATATATGCCTGGTATATCTTTTTCCACTCCTTTATATTAAATTTTTCTGTATCCTTTTGTACTTAAGACTTGCAAGTATTATGTACACATCATATGTCTAAATCTTTAGTTTTTAAAATTTTTTCTGTCTTTTGATTGGTCACATTAACTTACTTATATTTGTTATTGTTACACTGACATTTACTTTGCTGTTTTATTGGTGCTATTTGCCATGCTTTCATTTTACTTCCTATTTTTCTTCTTCCTTGATTTCCTTTAAATAATTCACATTTTATTCTGTCGATTTAAGTATTATAATCCAGGACACCTGGGTGGCTCAGCGGTTGATGTCTGCCTTTGGCTCAGGGTGTGATCCTTGGGTCTGGGGATCAAGTTCTGCATTGGGCTCCCTGCATGGAGCCTGCTTTTCCGTCTGCCTGTGTCTCTGCCTCTCTCTCTCTCTCTCTCTCTTTATGTCTCTCGTGAATAAATAAATAAAATCTTTTAAAAACAAATCCCAAATTATTGCTGTGGTAGTTATCCTCATTCATTAAGATCCATACCCATGCTCATTTTTCCTAACAATATTTAACATTTATAAATATCTATATCTTCCCCCAGAGCAAGAACTTAAACATCTTCTTATCTTGTGATTTCTCCATATGTCACTCTCCAAATGCCTGAGTTTAATGTTCACACATAACTCACATAATTAGTCTTGTTATTTTTTAAAAGTCACCATTCATACACATTGTAAGTTTCAGTTCCACCAAATACAGCCTTAAACAAAGAAAATCAAGTATATCTAGTCCTCTGCTTACCATTCTTCTGTCTAGAACTATGTCCCTGACCAATGTGTACTGTATATAGTCAAATCAAGTTTTTAGTTTCCTTAAATCCCACTGTAACCCAGCCGCCTCTCTAGCCCTTAAGGTCCCCAAGGGAGATGTATACAAAAGAAAGCAAAGTGATGACTTCTGAACACTGTGCTAGTTCCCTCCTCATAAGTTATTCAGCCCTAATTATACTGCCCAAAAGTCATTTCTTTGCCCTTCTCTGACTATTCCCTATACCCAGACTATGTCCTGAATCTTGCAACAGAGGAGAAAGGAAGGACCCAAATAAGGGACACATGCCAGCCCAAGTCATAGATGCAATAATAACAGTCAGCCTGGCACCTTGCAGGCATGGGCTGGGGGACAGCTGCCCTAGGGCCTGAACTCCAGAACAGAGGTCAGCTCACTACTCCAAGCACCTGGAAAAACAAAGTGAAGCCAAGCCCACCCTAATATACTTGGGCGTACAACCCAAATGGCACCCTGGATCTAACTTCCTATTTCCAAGGCTAAAATATTTAAAGGTGTAAAGTTGGGATGAACTGTGATGCCTCTGATGTATAGCTCAAAAACTGTGACATCAACTGTCAATAGAATCACAGGTGAGTGAGGCACCATCTCCATCCCTAGAGTGCTCATAGACAATTAGAGAAGACAGACATGTACAAGAACTTGAGATGTGCATCATAATGAAAAATTTCTCAAAACTCAGAAATTCCAGGGTGCCTGGGTGGCACAGTTGGTTAAGCACCTGACTTGGTTTTGGTTCAGGTTGTGATCTCAGGGTCTTGAGATCGAGCCTTATGTTGGGCTCTGTGCTTAGCATAGAGTCTGCTTGATTCTCTCTCCCACTCCCTCTGCTGTTCCCACTCATGTTCTTACTCTCTCTAAAATAAATAAACAAATCTTAAAAAAAAAAAATCAGAAATTTCGAAGAGCAGTCACTGGGACCTACCAACCTAGGAGTACAAGAACTATTAGTAAGTCAAGAGAGAAAAATACTTTCTCTTCTGGACCAATCCCCTAACATACAAATTATTAGAATAGCTTCCCTTCCCCCAAATTGTCTCTTTCACTTTCTACTAATGCTCAAAATTTCTTTCAGAGAAGACAAAGGCTGTCTTTCTGCAATTAGAGAAAACAGGCTTAAAATAGAAGTGCTGTGGGATGGTTAGCATAAGTGGAAATTAGGTCAAACCCATGTGTGAATGACTAATGTCAGATCATTGCCAGTTTTGATAGCAGACAGAGGTTACTAATTCATAAACTCTGAGACCCTAGAGGGCCCAAGAATCCTACTGAAAGAAAACTGGAACACCAAAGAATATGTAGGCATGTGTCACAACATTGTTCAGAGTTTGCTCTGTTGGTTTCTATCTATGGAAAAAACAAATAGAACCTGAAGAGATATTGCCTATCACTTCTCCTCAAGTTGCCTTAGGAAAAACACCCTGTCTTGAAATTCTAAACTCTGTCTTCATCTCCTGGCATCTGGCCCTCTGAATTCCTATTCTGAATCCTACAAATCATAAATATCTCTAACCTAGCTATTCCCAGACCTCTGCCCAGATCTCAACATGTCCTGGCTCCTTTCTTAGCAAGCTAACTTGACCATGTTATCAACTGATTCCCATTACGGCTCTTAAATTTCCTCCAAGGTGTCTCCAGATCCTTTGAGGACAATGATCATCTCTCACATCTCCCCATATCTGTGATTATATGATAATTCCTTCATCATATTAATTTCATTCACAACTGCTCTCTACTATTCCTCTCATTTATTCCCTTCTCCAAACAATTAGATCTCCATGTGGGTAGACAGTTAGGATAGAGGGTTTTCCAGGAGGAGGGGTGAATCTGATGCCTTTTATGTGCCTTCAGAGCTCCAGTCTGGTTTAATAATCCCCAAGCACCACTTTGCGTGCGGCAAGGTATAAATATATGCTAATAGGAGGTCTGGCTCCTTGTCACAACACATTGCAGGCTGCATTCGTGCAAGATAGAATAAAAAGATTAGATGCAATCTTGAAGTCAATCAGAAAGCAAGAGGAAACCAAAAAAACAGAGCTCAGATTGTCAACAAGGAGAGGCAGAAAAATGACTTGAATCGAATTGCAGTTTATCTCGTTAAGCGTTAAAGGAAACCAATTTCTTTCAGAAATTGGAAGGCAATTTAAACATTTCTACAGTTTTACTAAAGTTTGAAATTTTCCAGTGAAAGAAAAAGGTGTTTTTTTTTTTTTAATTTCTGCATATCTGACATTTTCCCTGTACTCTCGGAGACTAGAAGGCCCTAGATAAGAGGATATTTAAGGAAAAGAGAGCACAGTTATCAACAAGTAAGGAAAAGAATCTATTAAAGAAATACTCATTTGATTTCTTTAGTGCTTTCACATTTCATGCCAAAGACCTAAGGAAGCTAGAATCGGGTACAAAAAAGCCAGGCTGCAAAAATCTGACCTAGGCCTAGATAAATACCCATGCTGGATTAATTGACAAACACAGACATTACATTCAAACCATGAAGGTCAAATAAAATACACCAATCTCAAGGCCAAGCTACATTCCATTGAAGTTGACATCACAAGTTAAAGACACTGTTTGTTACAAACTCAAGTCTTCATTAAGAAGCTTCTTTCCCCATTCCCAGAAGCATGAACATACTGACAGTGGCCTCTGTTTTGCAAATAGTATAATTGTTATTGCTCATTTCTGTGCTGAAATGTATAATTCTCCCAACCATTTTCAATAGAAATTGCTAACTAAACCTCCTTCGGATGGCTAAGACCAAGTCATCCCCAGGCCCGTGGTCCATTTGGAAGGATTTGCTAGCCAACAAAAGCAGCTTTTTTTTTTTTTCCTGTTATCCCAGGCAATGAGTCCTCAGTAGTGCCAGGAACACCAAGGCCATCATGGTCAAGGGTCATTACCCAAGAGAAGATCAACCAGCGTAAATGAAAGGTGAAAGGAGTACCCAAGTTTTACTCAGTACATATATGTATTGTCCAAATCTTTTACACTAAAAAAGCCAAGCACTGCTTCTGTAAATTTTAAAAATGCGCTTTAAAATGTTTGGAGAAAAAAAAAAATGTTTGGAGATAGGACAGCCTGGGTGGCTCAGCGGTTTAGCACTGCCTTTGGCCCGGGGCATGATCCTGGGGACCCGGGATTGAGTCCCACGTCGGGCTCCCAGGATGGAGCCTGCTTCTCCCTCTGCCTGTGTCTCTGCCTCTCTCTCTCTCTCTCTCTCTCTCTCAATCTCTTTCTGTGTGTGTGTCTCATGAATAAACAAATGGAGTCTTTAAAAAAAAAAAAAGATATTTGGAGATAAATATGCAAATATTTGTTCCAGATTAACAAGCCTGAAAACTGCCAACTCTAACCTCTCAGGTGAGCTTAATGGGCAGTTCCTGTGTTAATGTTTGGTGGGAGCTGGACAAAGGTCAAGTGCACCGTCCTGCCACTGGGACTTTTGTCTTCATTCAATCCTTTTTCACACACTCACTCATCCCGTCTACATTTTCTGAACGCTCACCACCTCATGGACTGAAAAAGAAGCATGATGTGAAGCTAAAATTAATTTTCTTAACAAACAAATAAGATAATAAATGGCATCTGGGGCAGCCAGTTGTTCTCTACTACGAAAAACAAAATCTCACACGGGTTCATCAGGGAAAATATTCAGGAATTAGAGAAGTGCCTTCCCTGGTTTTTCACTTCTACTGACAACTTTTCCCTTTCAATAACTTGTTATGTGCCAGGAGCAAACAATATGAAATCCATTCCTAATGAGCAATAATTATAGCTTTAAGAAGCTGTACAATCAGTGTTCAGTGATTTCATTATTAGATAGCACCATAAATTATGCTAATGCTGATAACAGTTCTGGATGAGAGAGGTCCAGATCCGGGAGATTGCACTGAAATTATTTACATCCTCTATTTCTGAAACAATAGACCCGGCAATTTGAAAATCAGATGATCCGATTTATTCTGGCAGGACACACATGTAACAAGTTGCGTCAACCATAAAATTAAATAGGCTTCCTTTTTTTTTCTTTTTTCTCTTTTAAGCATTTCTCCTCAGTTTTCTCTTACCTTGCATATTACCAATCTCCTTTGAGGAGAGACTTCTAATTATTGTAAATCTTGTTTCTCAAATTCCTCAGTGATGGTGGTTGATGATGTCTTGCAACAGGATGGCGTTAGCACACCCAAGTCTCATACAAGCTAAGCTTGAAAATGCAATGTCTGAAAAGTCACAACTGCCTACCTCAGTGCAGAAAAGGGGTACAGGGCTTTGGGCAATAGGGAATTATTGCCTCCAATAATTGAATCCCCAAACTTTCAAAGGTTAGCAACGAAAGGAGAAACTCCAGATGGATATAGCGATCTGGTCCAGGTCTCCCAATTCTATTCTCCCCGTGTTTAGCCCTTCCCCTTGGAATTTTCTCACTTCTGTTAATAGTAACACAAGCTACCATTTTCTGAGTACTAATTATATGCCTGGCCCTGTGCAAAGGGCTTGATGTGCACTATCTCATTCAATCCCCATAAGAACCTTAGGCATTGAGTCATTGATTCTCATTCTGCAGATAAAGAATAAAAGCCTCAGAAGACAACACGCATAAATACACACACACACACACACACACACACACACACACACACACACACCATGCCTAAGAATATATAGTTAGTAAGGGGAGAAGCCATGATTCATACCCAGGGGAACCTGAGCTTGCTGCCCTTGGCAGTGAATACAAGAAATCTGACATATATCTGACTCTAAATTCTGGGTCTTTCCTGAAGCCTCACAAAGAGTAGCAAAGGGGGAAACTATACCACACAATGCCCAAAAAGAATTCCTCAACATTCTCATTATGTGTTGCCAAAGATGTAGAGCAACTGGAGCACCTTAGAGTATTTGGAGGACACCAATTGGTGCAATCACGTTGGAGAACTATTTGGTAGTAACCAAGGGGAAGCCTACATATGCACCCTGTGGCCAAGCAATCGCACTCCTGGGCATTTGCCCAACAGAAATGACATATGCAGCAGTGTTCACAGCAGCATCATTCAAATTAGTCTCCAAATTGGAAGCAACTTGAACATCCACTGACAGTAGAATGAGCAAATTCATTGTGACATAGTCATATAATGGAATACTACACATGAATGAAAAAGAATAAATTACTGATACATGCAAAAACGCATATAATTCTATCTCACAGAATAATGTTGAGTGTAAGAAGTTAGAAACTAAGAATACATACTCTGTGATTCCACCGATACCAAGCTTAAAAATGTGAAACTCCTCTATGGGAAGAGAAGGCAGAAGAATGTTCACCCCTAGGCTGCTAACTGGGAAGGGTATGAGAGAGCTCTCTGGAATGATGGAAATTCCTATACCTTTTTTTGGGGGGGGGCAGTTTACAAAGTATATTCCTATCTAAGAATGCACTGAGCTGTTCACTTAACATTTTAGCCCTTCATGCAAGTTATATCTCAATTTTTAAAAAGAAAAATTAAACCTTTCTGTCCCCCAAAATCCCAGACATCATGGCAGTTGGTCCCCCAAACTTTTCCTCCTACTTCACCCCTTCAAACTTCACCCCCCACCCCACCCCTTATTCCTTCCTTCTACCTTCTAGATTTATTCTTTTATGTCCCACTGGTAATTTCATGTCCTTCCCTATATAAATCAATTTAGCTCCCTCTGGCTTCTTCCATTTTTCCTCTCTACACATTACTGTAATCAGCAAAATGAAAACACCAGCAGTCAAACCAATGAAATAAACAATTCTCTTTATAAGAGTGTGCTTTTAGAGACAAATCTTCATTATATGTTTCTATCTCCTCTGGGAGATGGTTAAACTCCCTGAGGGTAAAGGACATATATCCCCAGATGTTCAATAAATGTGGAGTTGCATTAAATGAACACTCTTGGGGTGCCTGGGTGGTACAGTCACTTAAGCTTCTAACTCTTGGTTTCAGGTCAGGTCACCATCTCAGAGTCATGAGATTGAGCTCCCCATCAGGTGCGGGAGTCTGCTTAGGACTCTCTCCCTCTGCCCTTCTCTCCCACCCTCACTCTCTATTTCTGTCTCTAAAATAAATCTTTAAAAAAAATAAATGAACACTCTTTAACATCTCAAATTATGAAACCTGGGGCATTGACAAAGTTCATATCATCCACTCCAGAGTCAGTGTGGATTAAGGTCATAAACAAGGACATTTAGGGTTGGGATATAAAACTGTGTTTCAAACAAAGGGTTGCAGAAGGAGAGGTCGGTGGGGGGATGGGGTAACTGGGTGATAGTGACTGAGGAGGGCACTTGATGGAATGAGCACTGGGTGTTATACTACATGTTGGCAAATTGAATTTAAATTTAAAAATGTAAAAAAATTAAAATTTTTTTAAAAATAAAACTGTGTTTTGGAAACATTGGCCTGAAAACTACAAGAAAAATACAAGATGGCTAACTTTAATTATCTTGGGTCATTTTTACTATCTTTAGTCTTTTTTTCATCTCTTCCTATCTTATTGCCTCCTACTGAACAAATACACCCAACCAGTTCCCTAGTCAAGAGGAAATAGAATGAGAGTAATTCCCTTAGAGTTTTTAGAGGAGAAAACAAAAAGCAAAAAAAGTTTAAACACCCTATTAAATTATCTAACCTCTGAAATGTAAGAAACAAGTCAGGAAACACAATGACACTCATTTCTTACTTTTATTTATTTATTTTTAAGATTTTATTTTTTTATTCATGAGAGACACAGAGAGAGAGAGAGAGGCAGAGATAGTTGGCCAGGCAGAGAGTTGGCCAGGCAGGGGGAGAAGCAGGCTCCATGCAGACAGCCCGATGTGGGATTCGACCCCATGACTCCAGGATCACACCCTGGGCCGAAGGCAGGCGCTAAACCAGAGCCACCCAGGGATCCCCATTTCTTACTTTTAAATACAGCAGACCCTAGAAGGGTTATTCATTTTTATTTTACTGTGCAAGTGGAAGAGTCATATCCCTACTTGCTTGGGAAGATACTTAATGGCAGGCATCTCATAAGAATAAACTGATCCTTCAGATTTGGGGTACACCAGCTACCCGTCACTGACAGAACCTCAAAGCTCAAAATCAGGAGTGAAATGGAAAAAATAAAGATAAAGAAGATGAGTTTCACCTAATACTTGCTTTCAAGTCCATTTTGAAAGGCTATGCCAGGCCAGGACAAATTTAGAGGAGAGAACATCTTTTGTTGAAATCCTTCACCCAAATATAACTAAATGGAAACAAACATCTGAGGTCATGTAAAAGGCTTCAATTATTGGGCTGTCGAAAGCCTATTTGAAGTAGAAGCCATTCTTCTGAATATTGACATACTACAGGTGTTTATAGACCATCATACCACACAAAACATTTCCATGTTTAGAAATGGAATATGCCATTCCTTCCCAGTTCCCCAGGACAGCCATCTTAGTTGGATGACTATTGTATAAATACAGAAGTTAGCTGCTAAGAAATGTACCATCACTCCTTAGAAAGGTATTCCTGTGTTTATCTTCTGGTGAACATGGGCTTGCTAGACATAAACCATTTCTCACCAGCAACAAGTAGAGGTTTATTTTTGTCATTCATAAAATAAACCAGGGCCCAGCCAAAGGAAATGACTCTTGGAGGCGGCCCCGTCAGAGAAGTGCTGTAGAAGTTACAAATGGCTCTGTGGCCCAGGCCATAAACAGTCTTTAGAAAGGCTGGTGCTGAGCTGTTGATATTAAAAATCACCTCATTAATTATGTTTGTAAACAATGCAGCTGTCTGTGCTTGCAAGCTGGCTTCCTCAGCATAATAATATTTGTAACAATAATAACCATCATTTCAAGCATAGCAATAAATAGTCAATCCAAGAACCTCAAGTGAAGTCGCATCTGGGAACTGCCACCTGGTCATTCAAAATACTCCCTTGGAAAGTAGGAAGATTGCTATTTGTTTTCCACACAGAAGGCATTTTATCAGGATCAACTTACTCCACTAGAATTTTTCCCATCTCACTGATTGGAAGGAATTGGTGAATAGCTAGTGTGGGAAGAATAACAAAAGCAAGAGGGAGTCCAGGAGCCAAAAGAAGTGGAAAAGTTGGCCAGAAAAGGACGTGAGGTAGTACCACTGCCAGAGGGGATGATAGGAAAGGGACATAATCCTTCCTCTGCTGAACAATCAGCAAGCTCAGGATTGTACCTCAGAGTACCAATTAACCAGCCATACCTCTCAGCGCTCTTCTGTTCTACATTTATCTGACAAATACTTATTGAATACCGACCCTGTGCCGGGTGTGTACCAGGCACTGGAGAAAATTCACAAGGAAATATTCATTTTAGATGCCTATCGGTGATATAATTGAAACGTGCCTGGCAGACTAAGCAATTATATAATCCAAGTGGCCTGATACTTATTTTCCTTAACATCACACTTTTGGAGCACGTATTTCTAAAGTTATCTCAGTAGTCAAAAAGCCCTTAAAAGGTTAAGGACAAGAGGAAAAATATGTTTTCCGAGTAACATAGGTAAGCTAGAATTACTAGACCTCTTTTCACATGAGAGGACAACACCTTCATACCTCATTTATGCCTCCTCCACATGTAAATTTTGATTCTGAACTTCACCAGAGAGAGATAAATGTGGTATCCAGTTCCAAAGCATTACCCATTTTCTCTGTCTCTGTCCCTCTCTTTCATCTCTCACTCTGTGTATATATTAATTTTATAGATCTTTTTATTGTCTGAACTACACTGGTTGCGTGAGAAGCAGAACAATAGGCCAAGAAGTTCCATTTCACACATGCCATCCTTATAATTCAAATAGGACAATAAAAAGAGAGAGAGAGAGAGATCTATAAACTGGTGATAAATCAGTGTCCTAAACCAAATTAACCATCGAAATAGATTATCATAAAAATAACGCCATGAAAAATATTCTTCACCTTCCTGGTTCAGCTGCCTGTAATGGAGAGAGGGTGTATGTGTGCGTGTGTGTGCATGTCACACAAACATTCAGAGATGCACATGTACACACACGTGAAGAGACCCAGAGGCCATGCAGTTTGTACATGCTGCTTGCTCCTGCAGGAACAGGAGAAGGCTGAGACACCCCAGGACCCATCATTAGCATTTCCCAGCTTCTTTAAGCTCAGCTTTCACTCAGCATCATAAATGATAATACCATGTACCAGGTATTGTGCTAGACACTGAGGATACAAAGTGAGCTAAAGGGGACAATGTTTGAGGACAAAACTTCTAATCAGCGCACAATACATAGACATTAACCAAATGGCTACACAGATAAAAATTTTGAAACTATAAATTTTGATAAGTGCCATTAAGAAAAGACACAGGCTGCTCTGCAGCACATGACAGGGGAACCTATCCTAACACAAGGTCAGGAACAAACGGATCTAGGGAGGTACAAATGGTCCCACCAGCAAGCAGCATCCTACATCATCAGCAGGAGGAGTGAAATCACTGGAGAAGGCTGAGAAGGCCAGGGTAAGGATTGGGCCTGCTGGCAAGGAAAGGAGGGGATGTTCCAGCCAGACGGAACCACATGTACAGAGGCTCTGAGGACAGGGAAGAGATAGAACATTCTAGTACTGAAAGTTCACAAAAGGCAGAAAGCAAGGGCAAGGTGGTGCCAGATGAGACAGGGAAGGTGGGCAGAAGCCAAATCGTGCTGATTGTTAAAGCGGGGTAGGGATCGGGAGAGGACATGTATGGGGCCATTGGATTTTCTTTTGCAAAAGCTCATGCTGTTTCCATGTGGAGAAGAGGATGACCTGAGAGAAGCAAGATGCTGGGAAGGCCTCTATCTGTCCCCTTACCAGCCCTCCACGCTTCTAGGTGAGATATTGGACCGGAGTCTGACACTAATTAGCTGTGTGACCTTAGATAATTTGCTTCACCCCTTTAAGCCTCAAATTCCCTACCTGTAAAATGGCAATAATAATGGTTTTAGTGGGGATTAAATGAGATCATGCCTGTGGAGCACACGGCCCACTGTAAGCCTTCAATAAATGTTAGCTATTGGTGGTGCTGGAGATGGAGAGAAATAGATTAGAGAGATATAAATAGTCCCCAGCAAGCAGCCACCCTGCCTAATTCATCACTAAGAAGAGTGACACATTTTCTTTCCTAAGAAAATGTTGAGGAGGTGGGAACAAATGGGGGGAAAGGGATTGGTACCACTGTGAGAAGTTTCCCTGATGTGAAACAATTCTTGTTCCTTCTGCCAAGCACTGCCAGTAATATTTAAACTGTGAAGGGTATCTGAGACCATTTAGAAAAATAATTAAAGTACCATAAAAATATGCATAGATTTTGTATATAAAGTATTTGTGTATAAAGCATGTATTTGTATATAAAATATTTTTAGTAAAAAGTGCTACAAGGGGCACAAGTGTATCTTAAACAAGCTTTGGGAGGATAGCAACAGAAAGATTATAGAAAAGCACCCAAGGTCATAGAGCTGTTAATGGCTAAAAGCCAGGAGTTGAACCCAGGTTAAACCCTAAGTCTGTACCCTTTCCAGGGGGCACAGCCTCCTGAGAAATCTAGGCCCAGTCCTTCCTTCTAGAAACTTTCAATCTAGTCAGAGGAACAAACAGTAAACACACACACACAAAAAGTGCAACTGAGAATCCAATTCTGTAGTTTACATTGAAAATTATGGTGACACTATGAATTGTTTGGGTGTTTTGGTAAGCAGGGTCAAACTAATAGAGCTATAAAATGGTTCTTGCCTTTGGATCTAATAATGTCACTTTGAGGGCTCTATCAAAGAGCATACAGGAAGTTAAATAAAAGAAAGCAGGCTTATTTACTGATTGCCAAAGGCAATTGTTAGTTCCTTTTAAGACAAGTTGGACGATAGGCTATTTACATATCCAAAATTTCTAATGCAGTAAGAAGAAAAAAAAATTATCTTCTGTATTAACCACAGCCTTGAGGACTGAGAGACTTCCTTAATTAAATCAAACGGAAGCTTTTGGTAGAACCTACTTGTGGGAAGCTTAAGGTAATTGATCCTGAAATTAAGCACTCGTTCAAAATCCAGACACAGGACTTGGACTTTCGGTGCATCTCCTGTGGATAAAAACAAACAAACAAACAAACCTCACTCACAAAAACCAGAACCGGTTTCCCCTAGCTGATCCTTGAGGGCGTCCCCTTTAAACTTGCCAGCCTCCTCCAGTAAAAGATAAAATCATGCAGGGCTATGGATTAGCTATCATGTCATTATAGCAGGCACAGCCGTCTGTTACAGGTAAATTGCTAGGCAATGTAATAACAATGCAGTTTATTTACTGTGCAGGGTGCTTATCTACAGAAATGTTCCTGACAAACAAAGAAAGGCACAGCTCAACGCCTTTTCCTTAGAATTACAGACTGAATCTATGCCAGCACCTTTAGAGAATAAAAATGCTAAATAATCCCTATATAAATAGAGTCCCTAAAAACCCAAAGCATCTCTAACAGAGGAAGCAGAAAAAGGCAATTGGCAGTTGGGACATCCACCAGGTCTTCCTCAGGCTCCCACCTCTATCAACCAAATCACATCCCAAGGGGAGGAGGTGTGAGGAGGACCTGAAGAATAGTCCAGCTGAGGCTATGCTAGAGCACTCACTGTTAAATGATGGTGAGGATGACAGCGATGATGACAGCAATGAGGAAGCTGAATACCATTGGTTGCATGTTTGTCACCTGCCATTGTCTTTTTCAACATCATCTCTTAATTACCAAAACAACCCTATAAGGTCAGTCCTACTATTCTTCCCATTTCACAGTTGAAGAGATTCACAGTTAGGAACATGTCCACTAAGCTGTTAAACTGAGATTTGGAACCAAGGCTGCCTCCCTCCAAATCCAGAGCTCTTTATCTTTATACTAGACTGTTCTCAAGAACTGGAGGGACTTGACTGAAGTTGGACTCAACATACAGGCCTCCTGCCCTCCCCTGACATGGGCTCCCACCTTATACATATATCCCTCCCACTGAAGCATCCACCAAGCGCATACCTTGGGGGGCCTACACAATGAAGACCAGTAATACAAGGGGCACCATTTTATTGACAACCTAGTAGATGCCTCTTAAACACGTAGCTTTCCATGAAGAGAATAAGTGAACTAATGAATGAAAGAATAAAGAAACCCAGTTAAGGAGTCTAGAATGTAGTCTAGAGAGACATGACTGGAATGTGATTGCTTTAAAAGAAAGCTATCACTTAATCAATAGTATTAACATATCTGAAGAAAGAATGTGTCCACAGAAGGAAGGGGGTCTGCCCAGAGCTTGGAAAAATGGAGCACTATTGAATTTGGCAGTGTTTATCCAATTGGGCCCAAGGGACAGAAGATGTGCATCTGGTAGTCAATAGAAAGAAATACCAGGATTGTTTGGCTCATTTCAATAGCCTCTGTGTGCCTACAATGTGCCACGCTGTGTAACAGGCACCATGATTAAACACACACACACACACACACACACATACACACGCACATACACATAGTTCCTAGTACAGAGGAACCTACAATGACAGTGGGTGAGACCAATACATAAACAGCTCTTGACACTAAGTGCTACAGCAGATGTATATGAAGCACATCACAGAGCACAGAAGAGATAAACTTAGTCCAAGGACTAGGAAAACTTCCTGAAGTGACCTTGGAGCTGTGCTTCAATAATTTAAGTAGGCATCATCTAAGCCATAAAGGAAACAAAGGAATTCCAGTCAGCAATTGTCCACATCACAGTAAGTCAGGAATAGAAGTGTTAGTCCAAAGACTGAGGATGGAGTACGTTCAGTAGCCTGAGATTTATCCCAAGGGAAATAGAAAAACCACTGAAGGATATTAGCTGAAGAGTAACAAGGTCAACCTGCATTTAGAAAGATCATTCTGGCAGGAATATAAACAATGAATATAAATGTAGAAAAGCCAAGAAATCAGTTAAGAAGCTATTGTCAAAGACCCTGGCAAGGATACTTCCTAGGTCAGTGGTAACTTGGATAAAGAAAAGAGTAAAACTAAATATTGAGGAAGTGATAGTATTGACTGGTTGGATAGGAAGGATTAAGGAGAGGTGAGAAATCTAGGATGACTCCAGATTTCTGACTTTGCTAACCAACTTGATGGTGATATCATGAACTGAGACAGGTAATATGGGAATACAGGAGGAACAGCAAATTTGGATTAAGAAGATGAAAATAAGTTTGGCTTTGAACACCTGAAGTTTGCAGTACTCATTGGACACCCAAGTGGAGCTGTCCAAGTGGGCTATTGGACATGATCAGAAGAGCCATCAGGCAAATATTTGAGCATCATAAGCAAACAGGTGATGCTTAGAACCATGAGAGTGAAAGAGAGTGAATAAGGATAGACGGATGGATGGATGGATGGATGGATGGATGGATGGATGGAATAAGCTAGTTAAAATGAGTTTATTCTATATTAACTAGTTTTAATTTTTGGAAAGTTTCAAAACTTAGCTTTACTTAACAGATAAAAAAGAAGCTGAAGAGAGTAAAGGAAAATAAACCAGATAAATGTTTCTTTGCCGTAAATGGTATTATTTCTTAAAAGATCCCTCTAGGTTAAGAAGAAATGATTATTAAAAAGCATAAAGTGGTTAGAGCTGTTTTAAATATCAACTTCCTGGGGCACCCAGGTAATTTAGTTAGTTAAGTGTTGGACTTAACTTTTGATTTTAGCTCAGGTCGTGATCTCAGGGTAAAACCACTGATCTCTTGATTTTAGCTCAGGTCGTGATCTCAGGGTTGTGAGGGCTCCATCCCACATCGGGCTCTGCAGTGGGCTAGGTGTGGTGTCTGCTTGAGATTCTCTCTCTCTCTCTCTCTCTCTCTCTCTCCCTTTGACTCTCCCCCCACTTCCACTGGGAGCACTCTCTATCAAAAAAAAATCTACTTTCTGCTAAAAAAGATGAGGAAATTTGTACTCTCATTCTTCAACAATATAATGATTACCACTCATCTTTTATTGTGCTACATCATTCCTGAGTCCTTTATTTTTGACTTACCTCTTACATGGCTGCATCATGTCATTAAGCTGTTCTTTTTTCCAGGAAGTATTCACGCATTCTGTATTTCTTGAGTTTGTTGATGCACGATAATGTCTATCTATTGTCTTTTCATTTGGCCAACACCTTGACTAAGTATAATATCCTAGAGTCACTGTTCCCCTCAGAACTTTGTAGATACTACTTAATTGTCTTCTAGCATTGAGTGGAAGTCCAAGGCCAGCCAGATTTTCCCTCTTAATAAGTGACTTGCAAAGCCCATGTCTGGTAGGGAAAGAAAGACTCAAATAGTCTCTCTCAATATGCTCAACTCTATTTTTTAAAGTGGACAAAACTCTTCTCTGGCAATAACGAAAGGCAATGTTAAAAGTTACAAGCCCTTCTCTGCCTCATTAATCTTTTCATCCCTCAAGACTGTTCAAATGTCCTCCACCACCCTCTAAGACTTTGTCCTCCTTCCTTCTAGACAGAATTACTATATTATATAGCAGTTATTACATTTATAGTTGTAGGTATGCCCATTTCCCCACTATTTTTTTTAGAGAGGGAGAGAGAGGTAGTGGGGGAGGCAAAAGAAAAGGGAGAGAGAGAATCTTTTCTTTTACAGACTTTATTTATTTATTTATTTATTTATTCATGAGAGACACAGAGAGAGAAAATAGAGAGGCAGAGATTTAGACAAAGGGAGAAGCAGGCTCCATGCAGGGAGCCCAATGTGGGACTTGATCCTGGGACTCCAGGATCATGCCCTGGGCCGAAGGCAGGCGCTTGACCACTGAACCACCCGGGTATCCCGGAGAGAGAGAATCTTAAGCAGCCTCCATGCCCAGCACAGGCCTAACATGGGGCTCAACCTCACAACCATGCCTCACAACCCTGAAATCATGAAATCAAGAGTCCAATGCTTAACTAACTGAACCACTCGGGCACCCTTTCCCCCCTAAATTTAGAATCATGTTTTCTTGATTGTAATTCCAGCACTTATCATACTTCTAAAATATAGTAAGGGCTCAAATGTACACTGAATGATCTACCTATCCTCCCTCTTCCCCTCATATACTCAAAAGACTCTTTAGGGCAATTGTACTCAAACTTGAGCATGCCTTAAAATCACCTGGAAGACTGACTAAAACATCAATTGCTGGGCTCCATCCCCAGAGTTTCAGATTTAGGAGTTCTGGGGTGGGGCTCAGGAATGTGCATTTCTAACAAATTCTCAGGTGATACTGATGCTGTTGGTCAAGGAACCACACTTTGAGAACCACTGATTTAGAGGAATGAATTGAACAAATCCTTGCAAATCAGGGATAGATAAGGTCCAGATAATAAGCTTACATGTTCCTCCCGAACCATCAAAATCTGGTGGGCCAAACTATTCCTTATTCCATAAACCTAACATAAACCGAAGTATTAGATTTTGTGGTCCATGAGAAAGACATTTTTTGATGTTTCACTTAATTTTTCTTGCTTAATTCAGTTTATCATTCATGATTGCAAGTACCTTTAATCAGTATTACTTCTCATGATTCTCTATTACAGTATATAACTATTAGCTATACTAACATTAATTCAGTTCAATGGTCAGTGAGAGAATAAAATCAGAGGAATTTCATGAGTTTCAGATCACATTCTTCCTCAAAATAAAATAATAACTTAAAAATCCATTCCTCTCTCATCCTTAGTCTGTCTTCTCAGGCTTCTTCTCTGCCTCCTCATTCCCCAAGCACAGAAGATAGTTCTGATTCTCAGCTTGTGTTTAGATTTTGCAAATCACCACTAGGTGCATATTCCCTCCTACACCATCCTTGCCATTTAGCCATTTGTTCCCTGAAGAGAATGGTCTGGGGTCCCAAGGCTTTTACAGCAGTAGCGATTTTTGTACTCCCTTCCTTAAAGTGTTTAACTTTTCTGAGCACTCAATGTTCCCCGGTTTTCTGCACGCTAACATGCTTTACAATGCATTATAATGTTGCACTGCAGTGCCACCTAGAGCCTGCTGCGGGTAGAGACCCAGAGTTAACTGATTCTGTGCACTCTCCACCCTTTCCTTGGCTAAAGGAAAATACGGTCGTTCTGGATTCAAATGAACTCTGTAGAAGAAATTGTTCAGTATAAGGTCGTCTGGAACTATGGATTGTCAAGCTGTCATTTGAAATGGTGTCATCAGCTTGAATGTTTGCTTCACATTAGGATTTTATCTCTGAAAAAAAAAAAAAAGGATTTTATCTCTGAAGTTTTGTGTATAAAACATCTTTACGGCAGGGAACCTGAGTGGCTCAGTCAGTTGAACATTTGCCTTCGGCTCAGGTCATGATCCTGGAGCCCCAGGATGGAGCCCCACATCGCATCCGGCTCCCTGCACTGTGGGGAACCTGCTTCTCCTGCTTCTCCTGCTGCTCACCCCACTTGAACCCTCTCTCTCTTTCTCAAATAAATAAACAAAAGTCTTTAAAAATACGTATTTATTTTTTAAAAAACATCTTTGCAGCAAGAGACTCTCAGTGGTGAAGGTATAGAAAAGAGAAAATAGAAGCTCTGGGCCTTTCAGTTCTAATGTCATGGTTCTGGCTGTGGTTGAGCTTTGAGATCTGCAGGATGAAAATCAGCTTGGCCTGTCCAGGGAGCCAGACTGAAACGGAGCACTTGTGCGCTGCGCATTAAGCAAGCAGCAGCCACATTAGAAGCCGAGGGTCCATTAGCTCTCATTTAATGTTTCTTCTCAAGCAGATAAGTACAGGCATCAAACACCCCAGCCCTTTTATGACACATAAATCACAGGTCAGTGCCTTCCATGGAGACTCCTGTTTGCTAAGTGAGTAGTTAGACCAGAAGCTAGGAAGCAACATTTCAGCACACTTAGAGACCCAGGGGGATGAGCCGATTACACAGGGCAAGGCAGGAATTTCTCCCTGCAATTTAGTGATTAAAACCGTCCTCCTGCTTGAGAAGTGGCACATTGTCCCAGACCTTCCATGGGCAGCAGCTTGCACCAACAGCCACCTTGGTCCCCTGCCATTAACTTCTTTCTCAAGGAATTGGTTTCCACAAGCCTACTGGTTGGAGAGTGGGCTATGAGACACCATCTGTTGGCCTACCACTAATTGGACTGAGGTAGACTTTTTTCCCAGACTCAAGCCACAGAATCTCTCTCCTGATCATTCATGCCAAGAGGCACACAGATTGAGGACAGTAGGAGCTAAGCTTTGTTGATGGTGGGGCTCCAAGTAAAGGTCCATGAACTTGGACTGCCAGGGTCCTTGGAACCACCCTGGCCTCTGCCCTTCCTGGGCCTACCACAGCAGTTTTGCTGTGGATTCCATGAGTTTTGTACCTAAAAACCAGCTTCAGCTGATTCAGCTCCTTATTACTAAAATTGCTGTCTGAGAAACCCCAAGTCTTAGAGAGTACAACGATCAGATGCAGGAGGGTACTTCTGCTCCCTAGTGCACTCCATGTGGAGAGATCTTCACAGGCTGCCAATGCTCCTGTCATCCAGCCCAAGGCAGGAGCTGGCTACTCCCAGGGATGAAGGGAGGGAGTGGGGACAAGAGTGGGGTCTGCAGACTACTGCCAGTTCACAATCTCTTACTAGTCTACAACAAGAAAAATACAGAAACAGACAGTGTTTAGGAATTTTTATATCAGAGCACCTGGGTGCCTCAGTCAGTTAAGTGTCTGCCTCCAGGTCAGGTCATGATCCCAAGGTCCCAGGATCGAGTCCTGCATTGGGCTCCCCACTCAGTGAGGAGTCTGCTTCTCCCTCTGCCCTTCCCCCTGATTGTGATCTTTCTCTGTCTCTCAAATAAATAAATAAATAATTTTAAAGGTATTTCTATATCAGTTTTTCAGAACAATTTAATACCTATCAAATCTAATTTTTAAAAAATCAGAGCTTGTATGTTGTATGTCTTTGGGTTTTTTTCCATTCAATTTTCAAGTATTTTATTGTATTTTACCAAAACAAGTCCATTTACAAATGACTAGAAATAAGAAATAAACCAAAAAACCCACTCACAGGTCCTTCACTACCAACAGTTTAAAGAATACTACTCTAAATGCCCCTCCGTGCTCTAGTTCAGAACTCTTGGCCATTTAGCCGTCAGAATCTTGCTTAAAGAAGATAGGAATACAGCTGTACCACCTCTCCGAGGAAAAGCAATGACTCTTGGGCAGAGGTGAAACCTATTATTTACATCTGTTTATAAGGAGGACTCTTCCTTGAATCAGACAGGTCAGAGGCAGGGTCCCCAAACATTCTGGTGTTTGAAACACCTAAGACCCATAGCATCCTGATGGAAATGAGACAAAGTATTCCGAGAGGAGGGCTGGAAGCATTCTCAAGGGCAAACTTTGAGGCTGCATCCAGATGCCAGTCAAGTGGCCCAATGGGCTTCGGGGACTTCTAGTGCCTCTATCCAGTGCCTCTCTCGGCCATCTCCCCAGGTGCCCCCTACATACATACACACACACACACACACACACACACACACACAGGCACAGGCACATGCATGAGCGCGGGCCCACACCTGCACCTTCCCCAAGCAGCACCACCTTCTCTCCTAGCCAGTGGCAAGAGCACAGATGTGCCCGCTCTCACATTTCCTCCTTTCCTCAGAGAGACTCAGCCTGGATCTCACCTTATCCTCCAAGGAAGAGAGGAGGCCAGTGGGGACAGGGATGTGCCAAATCTCTTTAACTCTAAATTCCTCCTGTGTGAGTCCAAAAAATGCAACATGCACATGGAAATAACTTTAAAAAAAAAATGGAGTCCCTTTAACATGTAAAATTAGAGAAGTAAGGGGAAGAGGAGTAAGAAATGCATGGAGAGTGAGCTAGAAAATGAGGGAAAGGCAGGAGAGAATAAAGAGCTAGCACATTCTGGGAGGGCCAGGCCTCTGACTGTCCCAGGGCCCCGCACAATGCACACACATAATGCTCTCAACAAATAAATGGCGAATGAAGAAAAGAAGGGAAAGTTGACCCAGAAGCAAGAGGGACAAGGCACCAGCTGGCAAGCAGCTGCCCACACTCCTCCCGCCCTCCAGACGGGAGGGGCGCAGCGGAGGCAGCAGGCAGGGGTGAGGCCCCGCCACAGGGCAGGGTGACGGCTGTGCACCCACTGCTCTGAAGGGTGACTCCTTGCTGCTTTCCTTCTTTCTTTTTTTTCTCCTTTAAAAAAAAAAAAAAAGTTTTAATGCAGGGAAGAGTCACTGATTTCATTTGAAACAATTCCCAAACAGGATATGGAGCCTCAAACAGCTCCTCGGTCCTTGGCAACTGCTGCGCGCAGGTGTTTCTTGCGAGTGCCGGGCCGCACGTAGGGCGCTGAGACCCGGGAGCCCTGGGAGCCCTGGGAGGTGGCCCAGCGGCCACAGAGCAGCCCGGGGCACCAGGGGCACAGAGCCCAGTGGCCCGACCCTGCATTTCAGGATTTAGACTCTTCCCACGTGCCTCCCTTGCCTCACCTTGCTAACCTCACCTCCAGCCCCCAGTCTTCAATATAATAGGAGTTTTCAATTCCTATTTCTGTAATTCGCAAGATAAAAAACAAACCAGGGCCCCAAAGGCCTACAGGGAACAAATGGAAAAGGGGGAAATGAAGAGGATTGTTTGATAACAACATACAAACAGTCTGGACTTTGACCTCCACAAGCTAAAGCAAACATGTGAACATTAAAAGAGTTGAATGGAAAATTCATCAACAAAAATCACTGCACACACATATTCCTAAACCAAGTTTCTAAGTAAAATGGAAACAAGGAGTACTGAAGTATGAAAAAATATCTCCAATCTGCTGAGCTTTATAAGGCAGCCCTGGACAAACAGTTAAACAAAGAGTTACTGTATAATCCAGCAACTCCACTCCTGAGTATAGTAGCTACACCCAAGAGAAATGAAAACCATGAAAATTTGTACATGGATGCTTACAGCAGTATTCCTCACAGTAACCGAAACATGGAAACAACCCATGTGTCTGTCAGCTAGTGAACGAATAAAATGTGGTATATCCACACACTGGCCTCTTAGTTGGCAATAAAAAGGAATGGGGTACTGACCCCTGCTATATCATGGATGAACCTTGCAAACATGTTGAGTGAAAGCCAGCCACAAAGGACCACCTATTGTATGATTCCATTTATATTGGGTGTCCAGAATATGCAAATCTATAGACACAGAAAATAGATTTAGGGTTCCCGAGGGCAGGGAGGGGGATGAGGGGGTTGGGGAGGACAATTTGAGGGTATAGGATTTCTTTCCAGGAGTAATAAAAATAGTCTGAAATTGACTTTAGTGATGATGGTTTAGCTCTATAAATATACTAAGAACTATTGAATCATACACTTTAAATGGGTGAATTGTATGGAATATGTCCATGTAAAGAAAGCTATGAATAAAAACAAAACAGGAGAAGTCATTTCCCAAGGACAGATAGGAACAGTGGGGCATGCCCAGTAGATTTCACTGACCCCCTCTGGCAAGGAAAAGATCAGGGGAGCATGTTAAGTCTTGCAGTTCCAGAAATGATTTCTTTGCCTCCATGGCTCCTGCTCAAAGACTTCACCCAGAGGGTTTAGGAAGAAGCCCCTCCCCTTCCCCCTGTGTTTCATAATGGAAAGGACTGGTAAGTGCTTACAGAGTTACCCTAATGGAGATATTTGTATTTTTGGATTATAATCATAAACCCTTGGAATATCTAGCCTTAGGAACAATCTCTTTTACTGGATTTCTATGTGTTCCTGGACACCCTTCAGGAGCCAAGAAGGAAGGGACTGCAAGAGGAGCTCTGTGCATACCTACATTTCAGCAAACTTCTCACTTCTTCATGTGGTCAAATAAAATGTTTGGGGGTTTAAAAGATAAATAAACCCTTAGCCATCCAGGAAGAAGGAGTTACCCAGAACATCTCAGCCCTGAAGTTTCTGGACAACTGATATCTCATGGTGCTCTCTTCCCAGACATTACAGGCACCACCAGGCCCACACTCCCCTCCCGTGAGATCCAGAGAGCCATTCACAGGCTTCTGACACATATGTCAACTGCCTCCCTCCACCTGTGGACATGATCGCCACACCTTTCTCAAGGCCTTGCCAGATCTAATAGCCGCTAAAATGCTCTACAATTCCATCCAACGCACAGCCAATTGACCCAGGGCAACAAATGGCCCATGTCAAATGTACCCTAGAACATGGATCACCAGGAAAGTCTGAACTGGGTCCTGGATAAACGTCCAGTGCAGGATTGGTAACAATCTGTTTACATAGACAGGCTAGGAAAGAGGCCAGAAGAAAAACACAGCTAAGTTTGTCCATTATACCAGCCATATTTTTCTTGCCCACAAGAAAATAAGGCACAGCAGAATCCCCCAGCTTCCAACCAAAAAGCTGAAACTGTTACATGATGCTAGATGCTCTAAAGTGCACAAAACACTGCCTGGAAAAATGTCTAAAAAATGGGTTTTCTGGCACTTCACTAAAGCCCCAGAATGATAAATATGGCCAAACTAGCATCAAAAGCCCCAGAGAGTCAAGACATGAGGTCTCTAGTTCCTATTTACATGTTTTATTTGGATTCTCGCTCACCCAGAGCCCCATTGCTATCAAGCCCTTTCTCTGAGCCTGCTGTACTAAAAGCTAGAACTGGCAACTCAATGCCTGGCGAAGGTTTTTACAAACAACAGGCACTTGGTAAATGCTCTAAGAAATTGATGAGTTAGCTAAAGAGCAGATTAATGATTTCAGAAGTAAAATGGTTTTGAAATCAAGAAGAGTATGTCTCTTACTCATCCCTATTTTTATAATTTCCCCATCACCTTATTCAGAACCTTCTTAAAGTGAATGTAGTCCTAGCATCATAGAGCTCAGAAGGGACCATAGACACTATTCTTGTCTACTGCAATGTCCCAGAGCCACCTTAGAGGACAGGAGGAGGCCAAGGAGAAAAGGCATCTGAGATCTCCAGTCCCACTTTGGTTAGTATGTTAGGATAAGGCACAAACTCTTAGTAACATTGGCTGTCTCTGCCACGGTTAGGATCGGACAGAGTTTTAATCCACCTAATAGCTCTATTTTCACAAGAGGTTCATGAAGGACAGAACCACAGGAGAAAGATCTCGGTGACTCGCTAGGCAGCATTATTGTTTCTTCCTTTTCATGCCATCCCTGGGACCTAGAGTTCTGGTGGGAAGAGGAAGAGGAGAAAATGACAGCAGCTGCTTGGTGCTCCTGGGAATAAGAGGCAGAGCGTCCAGAGATTATCATCTGTTTAAATTAGTGGCTCTTGACAGGGATACCCTCATGGAACATTTCTGAGGAAGCATGAAAGAATTGGTAAACAAGATAGATTTGCCTTCTGCCCTTATGGAGCTTATGATTCTATTTTATTAGAAGTCACACGGTAAGTGCTAAATAGAAAAGAAGTGGAGCCCTGGGCTGAGGAGTAACAAATGGTCTTGCTTTGGACACTCTCTCAGGCTCCCAGTCTAGACTTCGGCTCCAAACATTTATCTGTAGGCCCAGCTCCCTCTGTCATCATCTTACAGGTGTGCCTACATTCTTAGTTCCTATATTTGTATTCCTAATCCTGGAAGATGACTTCCCACTCCTTAATCCTCAAACACTATAATCCATAAACTGTATTTCTGCTGCATTCCTGAACTCCAAGTAGGTAGGCTGGGGCCTGCCTCCTCATCAGCCAGGGCTGTTCCACTTGTACCTATTTCACCTATTAGGCTGTTTATCTAATTTGGATAAAAAGTTTACAAACCATGAATCCAGTTTAATTCCTTCTTTTACATGTGAAACAACAGAAGCTCGGTGAGAGGAGTAGACTTGCCCACAACTGCACAGCTAGTGTATCATGGAGCCTGGCCTAGACTTTAGGGTCCTGACCCCAGGGCAGTTGCTTTTTCTACTGTTCTCCTCTGGAAATCCTAGTAAAAATAGTTTCTCACACACATGTTCCTCATGGAAAATGCCAAGCAATTCTCTGCCCCTGACGATTACATTCATGAGAAATGTTTGTTTTCAGTGTTCTGCAGAGGTGCCCATTTCCTCTTGAAGTAGGGCTTCTCTGATCATAAGTGACAGAAATCCATTGAGAATGCTTAGGCCAAAATGAGGATCTTTATCACAAGGGGCTCATGGAAGTCAGGACAGGAATGCACCTGGGCCCCAGGTATAAGCTGAAACCAGGGATGCGAACAGCTTTAGAAATCTCTAGGGGCTCCTGGGTGGCTCAGTGGTTGAGGGTCTGCCTTCCACTCAGGTCATGATCCCAGGGTCCTGGGATTGAGTCCTGCAGTAGTCTCCCCACAGGGAGCCTTCTCCCTCTGCCTGTGTCTCTGCCTCTCTCTGTGTGTCTCTCATGAATAAATAAATAAAATCTTTAAAGAAAAAAATATATCAGGGGATCCCTGGGTGGCTCAGCGGTTTGGTGCCTGCCTTTGGCCCAGGGCATGATCCTGGAGTGCCAGGATCGAGTCCCACATCGGGCTCCCGGCATGGAGCCTGCTTCTCTTTCTGCCTGTGTCTCTGCCCCTCTCTCTCTCTCTCTTTCTATGTCTATCATGAATAAATAAATAAAATCTTTAAAAAAGAAAAAATATCTCTCCAGATCTGGCTTTTATGTACATTCACTTCAACCTCCACTCTCTACAGACCAGATTTTTCTACTTTGCTATCATGTGGCAGAAGACAGGGTCCTACCTGCTACCACAGTTTATGCTCCTAGGCCTCCCTGCCATTCATTCTTATTTTGGTCAGTTTTAATGAAGAATCAGTTACATATAGTAAAATGTATTCTTTGTTTCATGAGTTTTGACAGATGTATACAGTCATGCAACCACAACCACAAATAAACTATAGAACACATCACTCCAAATAGTTCCTTTGTGCTATTTTCAGCTCATTCTCTCCCCCACCTTCAGCCCTGGCAATCACTGATCTTTCTATTCCTAACATTTTGACTTCTCTAGAATTTCATACAAAGTCATTCAATACGTAGTATTACTTTTTCTATTCAGCGTAATGCCTTTGAGATATATCTATGCTGTTTTTATGAGTATTACTGGTAGGTCCCCTTTTGTTATTATATTGTATAAATATACCACAATTTGTTTATCTACTACTGATGGACATTTGGGTTGTTTCCAATTTGGAGCTATTATGAATCAAGCTGCTATGACCATTCATGAGCAGGTCTTTGTATAGACATATGTTTATGCTCTTGTTTCTCTTGGAGAAATATTTAAGAATGGGATTACTGGGTCATACTTTAAGTGTACGTTTAACTTTATAAGAAACTCTCAAACTATTTTCAAAGTGCCTGTACCATTCTGTGTTTCCACCAACAGTGTGTGAGCATTCCAGCTGCTTCTCATCCTTTTAACACTTATTATGGCTAGTCTTCTTCATTTTGGCCATTCTAATAGTATGCAGTGGTATCTCATTATGGCTTTAATTTCTATTTTTCTAACAAACAATAATGTTTAGCATCTTCCCATATGTCCCATCCATATATCTTCTTTGGTGAAGGACTTAATTCTTTTGTCAACTTTTAGAAGATTGTTTCTCATCACTTCTCAGCCTTTTGGCTAAGATCAAGTTGTGGGTTGTTTCTCTTCTCACTGGGTTGTAAGAGTTTTTATATATTCTATATATGAGTCTTTTATCAAATATGTCTTGTCCAAATATTTCCTCCCAGTCTGTGGCATGTCCTTTGATTTTCTTAACAGTACATTTCAAAGAGTAGCTTTTTTATATATAAAATCCAACTTATAAATTTTTCCTCTTCTAATTCCTATTTATTGTGTCCTATCAAAAGAAATCTTTGCCTAATCCAAGGTCACAAGGATTCTTTCCTATGTTTCTTTCCAGAAGTTCTATAGCTTTACATCAATAGTCCACTTTGGTTTGTATCTCTGATGCCTCTCTCACTTGCTCTCATTCACACTCTTTTCCTCTCTTCTGAAACTTAAATCTCTAGGGTGGGATTCCGGAAGCTTGGGTCAGGCATTCATTCCCAAACCAATCTATTTGGCCAGAGAGCCAGTGAAAATCTCTGACCTCCTCAGCTTGATCACATGCCTGCTCTGGGCCAATCAACAGTGTTCAGAGCTGTTCGCAAAATATGGCTACTATCAAAGCCTATGTGGTTGAGAAAAGGGGCAGATCGGTAATCAGAGAATGAAGATTTATTACAGACTGGAAAGATAACCTAATACATGTCCATATACCCTGTTATCTAGCTCTACTATATAACACATATTGTAAGCAATTAACTTGGAATCTTACAAGGTTTCTTATTATTGAATGAACAGATCTTACCAATATTCAGACATAATTCTCTATATTACCCAATGGAGTTCTAGTCATCCTTCCATGCCAACCTACTAAAATACCACCCTTGCTGTGAAGCCAGACCAGGTTGGCACTACTATGGTACTTAAAATATATTCATCTTCTCCAACAAACTGTTAGCTCCTTGTGGGCAAGAATCTTATCTTGCTTGTCTCTGTCCCAGATGCTAGTTTGATTCCTGACACATAATAGTTTTTGGTAATTTTTAAATGTTGGGTTTGTCCTATGACTATTTATCAAATACCAATTAGATAATAAGAGAATGACAACTTTGAAGACTCTCAAGTGGTAGAATTACTCTGCAGAATATTTAACAAGAAAGATCCTCACTTGAGATTGATGGCTGATTCATACTCAATGGAGAAAAAAAATAAAGGTAGGTAATCTAATATCAATCTCATTCTGACTTTTCACCCTTGCCAGGGGAAACATAATTCAAATGCTTCCTTGCAGTCATGATGTACAATGTTGAGCTGAGACCCACTTGGTAAGGAGTAGTTAGCATGGTGACCAAAAAGCACTAAGATCAGTGGAGTCTACTATATTTAATCTCACATCATTCTTAATAACACCACAGCTGGCATAGATGCTCAGAGAATAGCAGATATTAGAAAGAAGGTCTGTGGTAATTAATTATGATAAATGAAACATTCTGGAAATTTTGCAAAGAAAAGTATGGCCTTAAAATAGAAGTTTCTAAAAAAAAAAAAAATAGAAGTTTCTATATAGAATTTAGGACAGAAATTGCCAAGAAGCAAAGTAGAAGCTACTCGGGTCAGAGTCACAATAAGTTTAAATTAAAACCGCTGTTATCTAAACTCTACAGGTATTAAACATGAGAACAAAGGCTGTAATTGTCATATATTTCTTGATTGAAAAATAAAACAATTTCTGAACATTTAGAACAAAATCTTTAAACAAAAGAATATATAGGCATGGAGAGCAAATTTCCATCATAAAACCTTTACATAAATCTTAAGCAGTGGTGGAAAGTGCACATCCTGATTCCATTTCAAGTGTCAACTGAGGCAAATGTGTGCAGCAGAAAGACTCAAAGTTGATCCTCTTTTCCCGGGCTCTGAGGAACCTCTATGGGCTCCCATTATTCTAGAGCCTTTAAGGTCCCAGCCTTGCTTCCCACTGACCCCGCCCCATTGTGCTGCATATTTGGGTGATCCTATGGAGGTCCTGCCTACACATGCATCTTTGTGCATGGGTAAACAAAAGTGGCTTCTGGATCTCTCCAGCAAAGGACAGATGACTCTGAATATAGACTCAAAAAAAGATCAACAGGCAACTCAAGTATCTAGATAGGAGGCAGAGGACAAGTACAGAAAAGATTTTTAAAAACATGTTTAGGTTGAGTTGAAATCAGGACTGGATGACTCAAGAGAGGGACATTCAGTCTGAATAGGTGGGAAGCTGGCAACAAAAGCCAAGTCTTGCTTCTTGCTGGAATACCACCTGAGAGCGACGCTCCCACTATCTGGAAGGTCCTGGACTATATTTTGGACTCTATGCACCATCTTCAGTTGCAATATGAATGAGGGGCTTAATTCTTTTTGCCCCTTTATGCACAGGCTATGTATTTGTATTGGACTTCTGATTCTTACCATTTTTTTGCCAGTTTAGAGGGAGGGATAAATCTAAGCTAGCTGGGCACATACAACAAATTCCAAGCAACAGAAAATGTTACATACCTGGTACTGCACTAACTTTGTCATCTTTCTTATAAAGTGAATTTCAAAAAAAAAAAAATGTGGACTCCTATTCAAACGATTGCTGTTTTAGAAGTTCCCAGTATTTACTAAAACTTGATGTTTTAGTATCATTTATGAATACGTTTTTGTTTCCTCTTATTTACTGGCAAAAATTGTTTACTGCTCAAATTTTATATTATGGATAATTTATTTACAATGGTATTTCTCATACTGAATTTGGAAATTCAGCGAGATCTCTAGAAATCAGGTCCACTGAACAACAATTGTGTGATACTGGTACTCACACGGGAAGGCTGGTACTCCTATTTCTAAGTAAGAAACAGCTACCCAAAGTTTTCATTTTTCCAACTATCAAAATTCTTCTATTTCACACCAAATCTAAGGGCTATCTATGGCTTGAAAAAATGGAATTTGAAGGAGAGGTATATGACAGGCCAACAAGCTCTCTTGTTCACTTGTCCAAACTTTCCATCTGTTCTATAAACCCAACTCCATGGGGCTTAACCAAAAGTTAATTTAGTGGAAAGCAACTTGGTCAAAAGCAATTTGGCTCAAAGCAATTTAATCAGCATGAAAGAATTTAGTTGATATAAAAATTTGATCGGAAATTATTAACACTAGTTACTGGTATTTTTCTTTCAAGTATTACTAACTTTGAAGCTGCCCCCAACCATGGGTCTCTTCTTGAAAATTACTGAAGATGTTTTTCTTTTAATTTAAAAAACTTGAAGTATATTTTTAGACAATCATTCCTTCTCTCTTCTGCGTATGATAGTGAAAATTTGGAATAACCTAGCTAATGATAGGAGAGGAGTACTACACCTGAGCTGCTACTAAAATCCATGATCTCCCATTCTTAGCTGGAAGATTTTCACCTCATCTTCAGCCCACTCCAACTCCGCCTTCTACTCTCACACTCAACGGATGACTTCGCCTCCTTCTGCAGAGAGTAATTAGAAAACACCAGACATGAAGCCTCATGTTCCTCCTCAGCCTTCTGTGACCTTGCATGTGTCTTCCTGTCTCTGCAATGGAGGCATCCTACCTTTATCTAAAGCTGCTCCCTCAGGAACTCGTACTCTGTGCTCTAGAGCTTCTCTCTGTGTCCCTGTGTCTGTGTCTTTCACTGTCTCTCTCCTTCTCTCTCTGTCTCTCCCTCAATCACCCTCTGTTTTTCCAGTGCCTCCTATCTCTCTTTTACTCAATCAGTCACAAGTCTCTTCACCCTAAAAAACAATAAAGACTCTCAGCTTGACATTCCCATTCCTCTCAGGCCCCTCTTGCATCCTCCCCCTCACAGCCAAACTCCGCAGGGAGTCATCAGCTCTTTCTGCTTCCACCTGCTCTCTTCCCATTCTCTCCTAAGCCCTCCCCAATCTGGCTCTGGCTAAGATCACCCATGCCAGTGACCATTATATTGTCAAGCTCAATGGACACGTTTCTGTGCTTCGCTTACTCAACCTCTCTGAAGTATTGGCCGGCCAACTATTCTCTCCTTATCAAAATTCCATTTCCTTGGCTGCCATGACCACTCTCCTTTCTGACTTTTCTTTCTATGGCCACTCCTCATTCTCCTCTGGGGACTCGTCTTTTCCCACTCACCTTTTAAAGACCACCATTTCCCAGGCCCCT
Organism: Canis lupus dingo; assembly: GCF_003254725.2. Taxonomy (NCBI): domain Eukaryota; kingdom Metazoa; phylum Chordata; class Mammalia; order Carnivora; family Canidae; genus Canis; species Canis lupus. The sequence goes on from NC_064250.1 coordinate 13,196,568, forward strand.
TTGCTTAGACTTCTGCTCTAATAATAATTAATAATTATTAATTAATAATTAACTTTGCTTAGACTTCACCACATGCTTTCTCTGGGCCACCCCAGCCCACCCTGATCCCGAGGACGATCAGTAGAGCATACTGGTTAAAGATGTGGGCTCTGAGTTTGAATCCCTGGTTCCATCACTCACTGTTTTCCCTCCAGCAAGCCACTCACTAAGCCTCACTTTCTCATCCATAAAATGGGACTAACAATACTTTTGTCACAAGGTTACTGTAATAATGCAAATGTGATCGTGCATGTAAATAACCATGTGCTTGGAGATACGCTAATAATTAGCTCAGTAAGTGCTATCTATCGTTACGATCTTGCCTTATGCTCCAAAACATCTAAAGGCTAAGAAGGTTTAGCTCATTACCAGAAATAATGCAGCCTCACTATTAGTTGATCACCAAGGCCAGAAGATGGGACAAAGCATCTTATTTCTTCAGGTCACCTTCTGACACCTACACGGTCCACTTAGGGGGAGTCTTCTTTGGACACATAACATGCTCTTCTTTGACCAATCTCCAGTCCTCTTCCCCTTCTATCCTTCTGTCCTCTATCAGGGTCCCAGCTCCACCCTGCCAGTATTGCCCCACACAGCCTGGACCACTGCTGGCTCTCGTATGTGGGTACCTCCTTACAGCCCTCCATAGAAGCAGGCCTGGGTTTACAGAGTCTTCTAAAGGGGTCCCACAAACCTATCTCTAGCCAATAATAACTGCCTCTCATAGCATTAGATACTGGGGAGAGGACTAGAAGAGAGAAAGAGGGTGAAGGAGACACAGTGGCTTATTCTACCACTGTATTATTATTTTTATTCTATCATAATTAATAAGTATAGTATATGTCTAGACGTGTGTGGATAAGACGTTCATCTGTACTAGATTGTATTTAAACTGGAATGTAAAGTAGCCAACTCTACAGGCACTAAAATGTCTTACTATACCTTAAACTCAGGATGCCTAATGCTGAAATACCTTTTCTCCCAATATTTCTTCCATTGTATTCACTACCTACCCTGCTTTGCAGAACAGAAAGCTGGGAATCAGCCCAGCCTCTTATCACCTCTCCCCTTCATTCCACCTCCAGCTCTGGAAGATCACCTATTCTTCATGACCCCTGCAACTACTCATAACCCAGATCCACACCAGTTTGGTCCTGAATCAGATGGCCCAGCTCCAAGTCACTGTAGCAATCCGTACTTCTCTCTGTGCTGGTACCATCATGCCGTGGGGCAACTGTGGGCCTCAGCATAACCATCTTTATGCTCTCAGTGAGAGAAAGGCTTGGCATAGAGTAAGTTAGGATGCAATAAATATCTGAGAAAGGAAAGGAAAGAAGGAAGGAAGGAGGAAAGGAAAAAAGGATTGGAAAGAGAGAGGGAGGAAGGGGAAAGAGAAATAGAAGTCAATTGTTAATCTTACAAATCTTTCTTTTGAAAGGTATTTATGAACTTAGATGTTGGGTATCAACTACTCAGACCCATACATATTCCCACCTTGTCTGCCAGACTCAGTTTGCTCTGAGGGCTAGGGGAGCGTGCAATCCCAGAAATTGTCATTTACAAATCATGGAGAGAAGGTAGGAGCTGTCTCATACCTACTGATTCTCCCTTTATCCTAAATATTTCCTACTTTAATTTTTCCTTTAAGGCAGAGAACTTTTGAAGACACGAGGGCAGGCACATAAAATGAGCGCTTAGCAGGCAGACGTGTCCCTGGGAATCTAATTCTGTCTCTGCAATCCAGCTGCCTCTCACCTCCTAGTACATCTTCTTGTCTATGTTAAGATTATTCTACATCAAATTGCTTAAATTTTCTCCTTAACCAGCCCTGTAGATTTCCAACTGCTTTCAAACTATTTATTAAAGGGGCTTGACCTTTTCCTTTGAACATTTTCATAGCATTTAAATAAATCAGAATTTTTCTTTTTTAAAAAAAAAGGGGGTACAATGTTCACCCAGTGAGGTACATAAAATGTCAGTTCCCACTTGTCAGAGATTCATGAGATGGGTTTAGGTGCAATTGGTATATATTGTGATTCTTTTAACAGGCAACTTATACAATGGTGATAATCCTTTCAAAACTGAAACTTACGACATAAAGAGAAACTTCATCATGTGTAACAGTCACCTGTCTAAAGAAGAAAAGCACTTTGCTTCCAGATATGCCAGCAGAAGCAATATTACCATTTCAATGCACGCATTTTTCTGTTTTGGACATTATCTAAATGTTTCCTCTGAGTTCCTATGGATTCCTGGTTGCCCCTTGTCATAACAGAATGGTGATGGTGATCTAGTTTGGATCTGTCCTTATTCTTACACACATGCATGCACGCGCGCGCATACACACACACACACATATAATGCTTATATTGTTCATGGAAATTGAGATATTTTCTTGCTAGAGGTTTGCTATCAATAGGATCTTGGGCACAGACAATTTTTCAATGGTTTAGGTTATTCCCACAAGTATAAACTTGCCTAAATGCTTACTGTGTGGTATATCCAACCCCAGGAATCACCAATTACTACATGGCTGCCAGATTGAACAGCTTCTTCTCAGTCCTCGCCTTTATCTACCTTCACAAGCACACAACATAGCTGACAACTACCTCTTTTTTGAAGACTCCTTGATTCTTAGCTTGGGCAACACTATTCAGAGAATCCTAATCCTACACGGGGCAGAAGCCAAGGGAATATGGATGGCACTGGGTTTGGAGGCTCTTAAACCTGCAAACTGTTCATATGGGAACAAAAGACATGTATCTTGGGGCACCTGGGTAGCTCAGTGGTTGAGCATCTGCCTTTGGCTCAGGTCATGATCCCAGGGTCCTGGGACCGAGTCCCATATCAGGCTCCATAAAGGGAGCCTTCTTCTCCCTCTGCCTACATCTCTGCCTCTCTCTGTGTGTCTTTCATGAATAGATAAAATCTTAAAAAAAAAAAAAAAGGCATGTATCTTTTTTGTGCAGATTCCATCACTGAGCCTGGGCCAATAAGCAGGTTGTTACGGAGTCATGAACTTCCCCTGAGAAGAGGGACTCAGAAGGAGAGAGAAGAGTTAATAGTCCCATCCTCAGCCATGAAAGCAGAAGGAAGGAATCAGGGAAATGCCAGTTAAGGTCTCGGCAAGGAGGTCAGGAACACAGGGAATCAAAACCATATGAATTTTTTAAGATTCTCTAAATCTTACAAGTTTGAGGATTTTATTATTTCCATTATATTAGACAGCAGTGATTAGGGGTAAAATTTATTTCAGAAATAAACAGACAAGTAAATAAGAAAATCCGGTTGCTTGTCTTCAGGGATCCAGAGGCATTAGAAGGATCTGGGAACACCACCTCCCCAGGGGGACAGAGCCACAGTGGGAGTCAGAACTGGTAACGTCAGCACCCAGGAGGAGGAGAAGCAGGTCGTGTGCCTAAGACCTGTGGCTGAAGACAGAGGAGAGAATGACAGAGCTGTCTGGTCAGAAGAGACGGGGTAGGGTGAGGGGCATGGGGTCTCAGCCTCCTTTGCCAGTCAGTTCCTTTTCCTTTACTTCCACCCTGAAATGCTGAAGATTCTTACATCTAAATTCCCAGTCATGCCCTCTCTCCTGACTCCAGACCCACATCCCCAGTGATACTCTACACACAAGCGCCTGGAGCTCAGCCTATGCGAAATGAACCCATCATCCTCCCATCTCCATCCCATATGTGTTCCTTTTCCAGTATTCCTGATCCCAGTGGAAGATGATGCCAAGCTCCCGAGCACCAAGGCCAGATACACTCCTCGGGGGGATTTATTTCCATACTGAATTGTGTACAGCTCTTGTGCCTTTGTTTACACTGATGGTGGGAATAGCTGAACTTACTGATTTAAGCTAATGTCGTTATCTCTGGCTTAAAGATCTTCTTAACCCTCCATTTCTATCGCCTAGGATCACTTCCCAAAATAAAAGCCCTTGTCTCAGGCTCTGCATTCTGGGGAAACCCAGGCTAGGGGTTTTACCCCTCCCTGTCCTCTGGTCTGAAAGGCTGCAAAGCTACATCTCCCCCCTCCTTCATGCTTGCGTACTACCAGGTTCTACCAAACATCACGTAGACTTTAAAGGCCTAACTGAGCCATGTCTGTAGCCATAACAGTAGGAGACAGGCCAGTGTGGCTGCCAAAGCTCTGTTCTGTGGCAGCTGTGACTGAAGTTCCAGTCTCCAGTCCCTAGATCATAGGCGCCAAGCCATGGGCAGGGGCTCCAGTGGGGTCTCCACAGGACACACCAATTGGGCTGTGCTGCTCCTGGCTGGTTTCTTCTAACCTTGGTTCTCCAGTTTTCCTGGAAATTCCGGAGGCTATTAACACTCTGTAACAAGTTTCTTTCTACTAAAATTAGCTTCTGTGGTTCTGTTTCCTGAGATCAAGATTCCTGATTCGGAGCACCTAGGTGGCTCAGTCGGTTAAGCATCTGCCTTCAGCTCAGGTAATGATCCCAGGGTCCTGGGATCGAGCCCCCCATGTTGGGCTCCCTGTTCAGCAGGGAGTCTGCTTCTCTCTTTTCTTCTGTGTGCTTGTGCTTTCTCTCTCTCTCTCTCTCTCAAATAAATAAATACATAAATCTTTATTGTAAAAAAAAAGGAATCCTGGTTCAATATAGTAATTTACAGTCTTACTTAATAGTAGAGACTAGTTTTGTTTTGTTTTTTTTAAGATTTATTTATTCATTCATGAGAGACACACAGAGAGAGAGAGAGAGAGAGAGAGAGGCAGAGACACAGGCAGAGGGAGAAGCAGGCTCCATTCAGGGAGCCCGATGCAGACTCGATCCCAGGACCCCAGGATCACGCCCTGGGCCAAAGGCAGGTGCCAAACCACTGAGCCACCCAGGGATCCCCCTTGTTTTTGCTTTTTATATAAAAGAGAAGATATCACTTTATACTTATTGAGCATAAATATCATGTATTGAAAGAAATTTTTACTTTCAGGAGGTTTTGTTTATAGCCTTTGTATTTCTATCTATGAGAATTCATTTAGATAGCATGAATCAATGTCTTGGTATCAAACATGAAAGCAACAGTTTTATAAACCTTGGCTTAGAATGTCCTATTAATACTTAGTGCATTTTCATAATAGCTATGTTTTTAGTGCCTATTATGTGTCAGGTACTGACATATTCTCTGCATCTGATATCTAATTAATACTCATAACTCAGAAACTGAAGTTCAAATCTCACAAATTGTAAATGATAGATTCAGTGTTTTAACCCAAATCTTTCTGCCCACAAGCCCATGCCCTCTCCCCTGTGCTATGTTCCTCCCTGACCAAAGGCCTTACTAAAATCTGGGCCACATGCTTCTGGTCAGGTTTCTGGCCTACAGTTCACCCACACTATCAGCCACGCTCCCCAGGGAAGTGCTGGGTTCAGGGAGGACACATGCTAAGTTCAAGCACCCTCCTCAGAGACAGGCGTATGGTTTGCCTAGTTGAAGTAAATCAGTAAAATATTCCCCTCAACTCACAGCTGCTGTATTAGTAAGAATCTCTCTCCTGTTGAGAGTAGTGAAATAATCTAAAACAACAATACCTTAAACAAATTAGTTTACCTCTCTGACTTTCAAAAAGTAGAGAGGTTGGGTTAGTCCTGAGCTGACCTGGGGCTCCACACTCTCAGGGACCCAGGCTTCTCTGATGTAGCTTCTCCCATTTCCATGGTTACTTCATGACCCATAATGGCTGCTGCAATTAAGCTATCACATGTACACTCCTGCCAACGAGAAGAAGAAATGCACACAGTTCCTTTCCTTTAAGGACGTCTCCCATATGTTGCATTCACCACTTCCACTAATGTCCATTGGCCAGAACTTAGCTAATATGAGTCCCACGGCTGGAAGGAAAGCTGAAAAGTAATACAGGCTTTATTCTGTGCATCCATGTTCCAAGCCAAAAATCTGGGCTCCTTCCATTGTGAAAGAAGGGGAGGACAAGTATTGGGGACAGCTGCCAACTCTGCAACCAGAGTCTTTGACATAAATGGCCCTTCCAGGTTCCTGAAATAATCTTTGCATTTGTTTTCTGGCGTAAACGAGAAATGCCAGTTTGTCTTATGGGAAACTGAAGATTCCCACCAAATCTTAGACTCAGCAGGAATCATCAATGCATGGAGGCAAGCAGGGTGGTCGACTCAGTGACAGAAGCCAAATGCAGGGCAGAGGTGACAAACATCTCATAGTGTCTTAAAGCAATCATTTCATCTCCATGAAGGGATCTTGCCTGGTCTTTCTCTTTCCTTTCTCTCCAGTCTGTATGACAGAGCTGTGATCATCCTTCATGAGCCAGCTCATTCATCATCCATTCCATAAACACGAGGCATTTTCTAGGGACTTCCCTGGGGACATTCACCACCTCCTCGATGGGGACAAATGCCTGAAACAAATAATGGTGCATGCCCCTGTGCACTGAAGATTCCTACAGAGGCTAAGATTCAGCAGGAATCCTCTGTGCAAGTCCTGCAGAGAGTCATCCGAAAACAGACGATTTCCTGAACAAATTGTGACATCACGTGGTAAGTGCTATAGAGGAATAAAATTGTCCTGTGGGAATCTAGAGAACCTCTAGAAGATGTCAGGTGAGAGGTGGCATTTGAGGTGGTTCTTGATTAATTTCTGAAGTCCCCCTATATAGCCCCCCATTCCTAGCACAGTGCCAAAAACATGGTAATATTTACTGGACACAAAACTGAATTACCCTTGGACACTTGGGAGATAGATGACGAGAACTGAATGTATCCTATTGTTCTACAGAGAAGCAAATGGAGCAATCTTTCCAGTGATGTCCGGACAGGTGAACAATAAATTATACCCTCCTCCCACACACGTACCCAAATATTTCTTTATCCATTCTCTTGAAAGATTTTATAAAATCACCTATTATCGTGTTTGATCATCCTTATGGTAAGAATAGCCATGTAAAATGGACTTCCTAGAGCAGCCCGGGTGGCTCAGCGGCTTAGTGCCACCTTCAGCCCAGGGTGTGATCCTGGAGACCTGGAATCGAGTCCCACGTCAGGCTCCCTGCATGGAGCCTGCTTCTCCCTCTGCCTGTGTCTCTGCCTCTCTCTGTGTCTATCCTGAATAAATAAATTAAATATTTTTTAAAAATAATAAAATAAAATAAATAAAATAAAATAAAATAAAATAAATAAAATAAAATAAATAAAATGGACTTCTCTCCCTACCATAACTCTAATCACTCCTGATTTTAAAACCTATGAAAATACAAAAACAAGAAGTATTATAAAGATAAATAAAATAAAATAAATAAAATGGACTTCTCTCCCTACCATAACTCTAATCACTCCTGATTTTAAAACCTATGAAAATACAAAAACAAGAAGTATTATAAAGATTCATTTGTGGGTAGCTGTAGGTACTTAACATGTGTTATTTTCTTTCAATTCCTTAATTAAGATCACAATCTGGTCAAAAAAAATAACTTGGTGAGAAATGAATAATATTTCCCAGAAAAGATGTTAGCCCATTTTTCAGAATGGGGGAAGGGCAGGGTGTTTCTACTTTCATTTAAGTTCATTTTAGCTGCATTTACTCTAGATTTCTTATACTAGTGAGAAGTTATAAAAACTAGATATCTAACAGTATTAAAGAAATTACAGTAAATAATAAAATAATATGTACCTGTATAATATACTCAAAAGTTACAACAAATACTTTAATAAGTGATTATTGTAACTTGAATTTTCTAATATTTAGCAAAATGTTTTCTTTTATAAAAATAAGACAAGTAGGGGATCCCTGGGTGGCTCAGCAGTTTGGTGCCTGCCTTTGGCCAGAGGCACGATCCTGGAGTCCCGAGATCGAGTCCCACATCAGGCTCCTGGCATGGAGCCTGCTTCTCCCTCCTCCTGTGTCTCTGCCTCTCTCTCTCTCTCTCTCTCTCTCTCTCTCTCTCTGTCTATCATGAATAAATAAAAAAAATTTTTAAAAAGGAAAGAAATGCAGCCTACCCTTAAAAAAAATAAGACTGGTATAATTATCTAAAACTAAATTAGAAATTGCTTTAAAATCATAAAACCTTTCTTTTGTTTTACTATTTTGGGGGTTTATTTCCCTTTAATACAAAAACAATGCATACTCATTTTTATAGTGTTCAAGGAGATCAAAATAAAAATAAAGGGAACCCATGATAACATATATATCACACGTAATCATTGTTAACAAATTTATATATATAATTTTTCACATACATGTGGCCAAAAATGAAATAATTTCAAAAATACTGTTTTATAAACCTCCAAAAATTACTTACCTACTCCCTCCCCACCCCGAAAAGACACTGGCCTGTTGACATACTTAATGCCACAGTGCATTCTCAGAAAGAGCTTTGAGAAAGCTAGACAGAGGTGGTGAACTCCTGGACTCTTGTGACAGATCAAGGATTCATCCTGCAAACAATTCTGAGTATGGTTCTGCACGGAACATACTAGAAACAAAGGCTCAATCCTCCTGAGCCTCCATTTCTTTGCCACAACATGAGGATAATGATGCTTGTGTCTCACAAATGCTATACCAAATGAGGTCAGCTTTTTAATGAGCTTTGAGTTTTGGAAAAGTAGTATCACGGTATTTTATTATGTTGTTGCTCGCTCATTATTGGTATTATTGTTATTATATTACCTGGCTTTGAATCCTCAGCTCTCCTTTTCAGAATACCTCTGCTGATTAGCCCCGTGATGCTCTAATCACCCGTGGACTCTGTTGTTTATCAGTTCTAACTTTCTTGAATAAACACTCTTAGCTCTTTTCCATGAACTTTTTTTTTTCTTTCCCATGTGGACAGTGAGGTCCTTGAGGGCTGGGCCTGGGTTTTACAATTGTTTTGATATTTCCCACACATCCTTCCACTACCCTCCAGGCCGGTACCATGGTGACATTTGCGATGCCCAAATCCACGGTGGCTCCTGCCCGTGGAGGAAACACTGTTGTTCCACACAAGCTTCTTTTTTTTGTGGAAGAATGGGAGGTGCAGGCCATGGGGACTCCTATGGGAAGTTGTCCAGGTGGGAATTGCCAATGCTGGGAAGTGAAATGTGCTGCCAGGAAAGGTGACTGCGGCCAGTAACCCCTTGCTGAAGGCCACCTGGCGTGATCTCATCAGGAACGGCCCCTGCAACACAGGGCTGAGAAAAAGCCAAAAATCAACAGCACACCATCCCACTCTATTCTATCCCATGTTCAGCAGCAGCAGGGCTGAGATGAGCATGGGAACCTTTCTCCCCCTGTTCACTTAAGCCTTGTTCTCTGTATCAAATACCAAGAAATCCATTTGTGGACACAACCAAGATAATCTAAAACACAAGTGCCAGTCTTCTAAGGACAGGTAGGATTTTTCTAAACGAAGATTTTTTTTCCTCCTCTAACTCTGTGTTTCTTTTTCTTCTGATTTTAATTCTTCAACAAAATCTTCCTCTTCTCACTCTCGATCAATTCCTTTTTCATGAAATGAACCGCAGTCACCTTTCACTAAGGCAAAACACACACGAACCGTGCCCAGCCTCGCTCGGGAATTCACAGATATTTCGTGATTCTGGTCCCACAGGACCGACAGGCCTGACCCTCTGGCCCCTGTCTCCTCACTCACAACCATGCAGGACCAACCAGGGATCCAAGCTTGGAAAATAACAGGCGAGAAAACAGGTGTCTTCCTGAGAGCCCGGTGCTTCCCAGATGGGAGAAGCGATTAAGGAGAACAGGAAGTGTGTCGGCTCCTCGGCAAAGCCAGGGACAGATTGAGGATTGTGCTGTTCTGATGAAAGTGCCAAGGTCATGATTAAATGGTTTGGAAACTATTGTTCATAAAAAGGCACTTGTACAAACGTGAAACTCTCTTAACAGCTCTGTTTAAATTTATCTTAAAACAAAGGCTTGTCACTGAAGAATCAGAGTGCTTCCCCACCATCGTTTTAACCACACACAAACACCACGTAAGCCTCTCAGCTCTTATTCTGGATGCTTCTCGAGTGGCAGCCGTGTCCTCCCTGCCCTTGCTGTGCCCTGGGTCCCCAGAGACCCCATTTCAAAATGCACAAAAGCTTAAAAAAAAAAAAAAGCTTCCCCACCTTTGGAAATGAGTCGCTAATTCTCCACTATGGAATGTTTGGGCCAATGATAAAAACAAAATTGCTAAATTTATTTTCCTCGAGGGTTCTGTGAGGGTCCAACCCATTCTAGAACATTTTCGAGTCACCTTCGCACCTTTTCCTTCTCCTGACCCAGGGTGGATCCTTCAGCACACTGACCTCACCTCCTGCCATTGGCAGGAAAGCAGCCTGGACTCCCCGGGGCATGGCAGTGCCAGAGCAGGAAACGACACAGGGTGTTGCCTGTGTAAACCCTGGCCCGGTCCGGTTACTCCCACTCCCACTCCTACTCAAGTAGGTGGAATGTTAAAGAACCTGATCCCGAGCTTGGGTCTCACAGTGACCCCCACCCCCAACACCTGGGTCGTATGGAAAGCTTCCAGGTGCTGGAAGCAGAGGGAGACTAGGGTTCATGCTTTAGAATGATCAAAGAGACACCGAGGCCCAAAGATGGCAAAGTGGTTCTAATGCCAAAATTTATGACTGCTTGTGTCATCTGACATTTATAGTCTCCACAGATGGGGAAGATTTACGTGTGCTCCCACTTAGAGGCTGGAATTGGTCTGGCTCTGAGGTCCCCAAGCCCAGCTATTCAACAGAATCACTAGGGTGCTTTCTTTGAAACATAAATTCCTAGGTCCTCACGATGACTGAATCAGAACTTCCAGGAGTGGGGCCTGGAAACTGAATTTGTCAAAGCTCCCTGGAGGTGCCTAATTGCAGAGCCAGGTTTAAAAACAGCTGCACAAGATGGCCTTCTGTGCACCCGTCCCCAGGCCTAGAGACCTGTATGGGTTACTGATTGTCCCTGGAATGCAAGGCCTGCCCGCATGCTCACACACACACACACACACACACACACACACACACACTAAAATGTACTCCCTTAGGAAGAAACAAGAAAAAATGATTATAAAAAAAAAACACACAAATTCATTCCTAGTACAGTAAAAATATTGCAGCCTTGTCCTCTGCCTCTGCCCAAGATGACTCTTTCCCAGCTCACAGGAAGAACTTGAGAGAGAAAGGCAGTGAGATGCAAGGCTAATGCCTGAAGCCTGAAGCAGGTTCCATTCTACACAACTGTGTGTCACAGATGTGCACCCCCTTCACATGAGCCACTGTCTGCAGGGTACCCCATGTCATGCTTGAGCTACCTAACTCCTACTAAGGCCAAAGCAAATAGCATTGCCCCCTCACCTGCAAGCCAGGAAGTGGGGGATCCACACACTGATTCCTATACACACATGCTATGCTGGGTACAAGGGGTTGACCTTGGGAGAACAGACTCTCCCAGTGGGGCCGCCTCTGACTCTAACCCAAACCCACATGGTTCTCCTGCCATGGCACCCTGACCTCAACCCCAATTTAGGAGGGCAGCCTCCATTTGTGCTTTAGACAGATCCATGCAATTTATTACCAATGGAAGAACAGTAATTATATCATCTTCAAACTGAACTAGGTCCCTTCTTGTAGCTAAAGTTCATTTCTTCCACCCTCCTCCAAGAATACCACAAAAAACAAATACTCTTAATACTAAAAGTACCAGAAGAGAGCTACAGACCATTCCTATTTCCTCCAGGAGCGGACTCTGACCCCACACACACATACTCAAGGTAAATGTATAAAAGATGTAGGACCAAAAATCACTTTTGCGCTTCATCCTTTGAAGAAGAAACAGAAGGTATGACAATAAAAACGTTTACGTTATCCAACTTGAACAATACAAATCGATAGCCATCTACAAGGCTGATTTCAACATTTAACCAACAAAAAACAGCAATAACAGTAATTGCCCAACCTTGGATATTTCTATTGTTTTGTTCTGTGATAGCAACTAGAAAAACAAATTGTTTAATAGGCACCTGGCTCATTATGCATTACAAATTAAATCTTCATTTATCTATATGCTCCAAACAGTACCTATCCATCGCCATCACTTAAAAACACATTGCCCTTCTTTCTAGCCTTGTTAATTTCCAGGTGTTAATTAAATTTAAATTCATAAAAGTATCTGTTTAGCATGCACGACAAGATCATCCTTCAATATCCATTACCCACTGTACATTCCGGTGTGTTTACCTACATCTCATCTATATGCCTCAGTTTCAAGGGACAGACCAGGGATTTAACCTGGAATTCAATCTCTCTCCTATTTCGATTCTACGCAAGTTGTCCCCTCTGCTTGGTGCCTTTGTAAGCAACTTTCTTTCAAATTATTGCTGAGAAGAATGACTTCCAGATAATAGCACTTAAATATGGAACAGCAGGATGATAAAGGAATTCTGGAGGAAAGCTATATTTCAGCCCCTTTTCACCAGGCCATTACACAAAAAGAGAAGACTTTCGATCTCTAGAGATCCACAGTCACTTATTTATTGCTATAAGAAGGCTGACAGACAGTCTGAAAGCCACGCAGATAATGAATGGCACTGCTCACCACCAGCACCTAACATAAAACATGCTACCATCCCACAGGGGTGTCCCAAAGGCCTGGGAGAGAATTCGAAGTAGCACCCAGCAGGAAATGATATTCACATTCTCTTTTCTCACTAATGCCAAGTCCTCACAGCAAGCAAATAGGGAAAAAGAGAGGAGAGTCCTAACTCGACAGGTCTGTGTTCTGCTCGGCGCTCTGCCTCTACACCAGAGCACCTCTGCTCTGGCCTGCCTTTCTCAGCTGGAGAGATATCCCTCCCCTAAGAATTTATACTAGGCCTTCCGATGTGTCCGTTCCAGGCCACATGAGGACATCCAGGCTTCCATGACTATTTCAAAAGAGAAGGGAGTATGACACCACAGGCCCAAACAATTACTCTCTGTATCACTGTGTAAGTGAAGGTTCCACAAAGATAAAAACAGGCTATAGTTCCACCTCACCTTCTCTTAGCCCAAGGAAAGGGAAAATTAATACTTTGAGTCACAGTCCTACGGTGACAGAGGCATCCTCACCCCCTCTAGTCTTTCTTTCTTTTTTAAAGATTTTATAAAAAAAAATAATAAAGATTTTATTTATTTATTCTTAGAGACAGAGAGAGAGAGGGAGAGAGAGAGAGAGAGAGAGAGGCAAAGACACAGGCAGAGGGAGAAGCAGGCTCCCTGCAAGGAGTCCAACATGGGACTCGATCTCAGGTCTCCAGGATCTTGCTCTGGGCTGAAGGCAGGCGCTAAACCACTGAGCCACCCAGATGTCCCCCTTTGTATTAGTCTTTAATACAAAGCTTGAAAAACTTCTCTATAAAAAGCCACTTAGTAAATATTTTAGGTCTTCTAAGCCACATAAAATCTGTTTCCTCCTTCTCTTCCTCTTCCTCCTCTTCTTCTTTTTCTTCAACTTTAAAAATGCAAAATCCAGTTGCACCTGGGTGGTTCAGTGGTTGTGCATCTACCTACAGTTCAGGTCATGATCCCTGGGAATGGAGTCCCACATTGGGCTCCCCCCAGGGAGCCTGCTTCTCCCTCTGCCTATGTTTCTGCCTCTCTCTCTCTCTGTGTCTCTCATGAGTAAGTAAACAAAATCTTTTTTAAAAATTCATAAAAGTAAAAATATAAAATCCATTCTTAGCTAGTAGGCCATACAAAAACAGGCCAAAGGCCATATTTCACTTATAAGCCATAGTTTAACAGCCCCTGTCTTATTATAAAATACAAAGTAAAAATTGTCTGAGTTCTTCAATTCATGTCATATACAGATCTTTATTAAAGAAAAATATATCCATTTTTTTGGATAGGACATTGTCCTCTAAGTGTTCATCCATACATCCTGGATATCCCAAATCCCAAACCAAAAACTGCATTAAAATTAAATCTGTGACCATAAAGAATTCCCTTTCACCAGTAGAGATAAATACACAATATAAATTAACAGTACTATTATAAGATGGTGGTCGGAGGATTCCAAATGCCCTTATTTTAATGTTTTTAGATTGCCTATGAATTCAAATCAATCTTGAAAAATTATTGTCTAAAAGTTAGCTGGGATCTCCCAAAAGTCCACAAGTCAGCATCACACATCAAATGTATAGTTTATAAATGGGAGAGGGAACCATAATGCCTTTATGGACAAAACTCTATTTAACATAACTACAGTCTCACAGAAGAAATGTGTGGCAAAGCAACAACTGGAAGTAGCTACCACCATCTTTCTTTCTTCTCCCCATCTTGCCTCATCTTGCGCACCCCCACCACTACTTCATCTTGCGCACCCTTCCACCTCTTTGAATTGACTGCCATCCCTGGTATTAGTTGGCATAGTGATCAGAGGACCAAACTGTCAGCTCCTAAGTTCAAAAAGCCTTGTTGCAGGTAAAACACTGATGAGGACTGGAAGTCAAATAGATCTAGCTAAGCCAGGTTTTTCCACTTTCTGCATCAGCCCATCATTCCAAACTGGAAAGAAAATAAAACAAACAATAACCACCTTTGAGTTAAGGTAAGGAAAAAAAAGTTTAGAAAGGGAGATAAGAGGGCGTAGAAAGTTAAACATTGGCATTGGAAGGAGTGGGAATCTAAGTTAAAGTTTGAACATCCAGGGATCCCTGGGTGGCGCAGCGGTTTGGCGCCTGCCTTTGGCCCAGGGCGCGATCCTGGAGACCCGGGATCGAATCCCACATCGGGCTCCCGGTGCATGGAGCCTGCTTCTCCCTCTGCCTGTGTCTCTGCCTCTCTCTCTCTCTCTCTGTGTGACTGTCATAAATAAATAAAAAATAAAAAAAAAAAAAAAAAAAAAAAAAAAAAAAAAAAAGTTTGAACATCCAGGATAGATGACTTGTGCTTTGATTCCTGTCCAGAATTATGAAAGGCAACCGTCTCATAGAGGTGCCCTCTCCAAAAGTGCATGAGGCAGGGGTAACAAAAATAGCCCTAGACACAACACAGATATTGGAATTAGCCAACAAGGACTTTAATACAACTACTACAAATATATTCAAAGATTTAAAGGTAAAGATAGACATAACAAGTGAAACAATGGGTGATCTTAGCAGATAAACAGAAACTATTGAATAAAACAATGAAAAGTCCAGAACTGGAAAAAATAATATTTGAAATGAAAAATTCACTGGATGAGTTTTTCAGCATATCGGTCACTGTAGAAGAAAACATCAATGAGGGGCACCTGGGCACCTAAGTCAGTTAAGCATTTGCCTTCAGCTCAGGTTGTGATATCAGGGTCCTGGGATCAAGCCCCATGTTGGACTCCCTGCCCAGCAGGGAATCTGCTTCTCCCTCTCCCTCTGTCTCTCGCCCCACTCGTACTCAGTCACTCTCTCTCTCAAATAAATAAATAAAATCTTAAAAGAAAATATCAATGAACTTGAAAATGGGCAACGGAAACTAGAAATTGAAGCACAGAGAAAAAGAAAGCTAAAAAAACCCAACAGAGCCTCCATAGCCCATGGGTCAATACCAAATAGTCCAACATAATTGGTATTCAAGTCATAAAAAGAGAGGAAAGAGAATGAGACATCACAAGGAAATATATATGAGTAATATAATGAAAATATAATGACATAAAATTTTCCAAATTTGATTTAAAAAAAATACATAGCACCCCACAGATCCAATAAGCTTTACAAACTCCAAGCAAAATAAACACAAAGAAAAGTACACCTATTCACATCATAGCAAGCTGCTGAAATCCAAAGAGAAAGAGAAAAATTTTAAAGCAGCTAGCAGAAAGAAGCTGTATTACATGTAAGAGAACAACACTGAAGATTACTATTGATGTCATCAGAAACCATGCAGTCCAGAAGACAATGGAACGGCATCTTTAACGTGCTCAAAAGAAAAAAATTAAACCATCAACCTAGAATTCTATAGTCAGCAAAATATTCTTCCAAAATGAAGGAAAAATCAAGACATTTTCAAATTTGGGAGAACTGGTCCTTAGCAGACCTGCGAAGCATTTAGAAATGTTAAAAGGACATTTTTTCAGGATGTAACAACATAAGAATTCACTTATATGTAAACAAATGAAAAGTTCCATAAATAAAAAATATATGGGTAAGTATATAAGGAGCATTTTTTTTCTTGTTTCTTCATTTTCTTAAAGGATAATTAACTAGCCCATCAACAGATGAATGGATAAACAAAATGTGTTAAATACATACAACTGGATATTATTTAACTTTAAAAGGAAATGAAGTTCTCATATGTACTACAACATGAATGCTAAGTAAGATAAGCCAGACACAAAATAACAAATATTATATGATTCCAATTATAAGATACTTAGAACAGACAAATTCATAGAGATAGAGAGTAGATTAGAGTTACCAGGGGCTGGGGGCACTTGGTGGCTCAGTCGGTTAAGTGGAGGACTCTTGGTTTCAGCTCAGGTCATGATCTCAGGGCCATGAGATCGAGCTCCAGGCTGACATTGGAGCCTGCTTCAGATTCTCTCTCTCCCTCTCCCTCTGTCCCTCTATCCCCACTCTCATGCTCGCTTGCTCTCTCTCTCTCACTAGAATAAATAAATAAGGGGCACCTGGGTGGCTTGGTTGGTTGAGCATCTGACTCTTGGTTTCAGCTTGGGTCATGATTTCAGAGTCATGAGATCAAACCCCATAGTGGGGCTCTATCCTCAGCCTGGAGTCTGCTGGAGATTCTCTCTCCCTCTCCTGGTGTCCCTACCCTGCTATAAATAAATAAATAAATAAATAAATAAATAAATAAATAATCCATTTTAAAAACTAAAATAAATAAAATCTTAAAAAAGAAGAAGTTGGAGATCCCTGGGTGGCGCAGCGGTTTAGCGCCTGCCTTTGGCCCAGGGCGTGATCCTGGAGACCCGGGATCGAGTCCCACGTCGGGCTCCCGGTGCATGGAGCCTGCTTCTCCCTCTGCCTGTGTCTCTGCCTCTCTCTCTCTCTCTCTCTCTCTCTCTCTGTGTGACTATCATAAATAAATAAAAATTAAAAAAAAAAAGAAGCAGTTACCAAGAGCTGTAGGAAAGAAAGAATAAAGAGCTATTGTTTAATAATTAGAGTTTCTGTTTGGGGTGATGAAAAAGTTTTGGAAACATATTGGTAATAGTTGTACAACATTGTGAATATAATTAATGTCAATTAAATGTACATAGAAATAGTTAAAATGGCAAATTTTTTATGCATATCTTACCACAGTTGTTTAGTTAATAATGCAATACACCCAAATCATTAAATTATATACTTTATATGGGTGATTTTTATGTCATGTGCATTTATATCCCAAGAAACCTGTTTTTTAAAAAAAGACAATTGTATAATACCAAATAACAATGTATTGTGGTGTTTATGAGAGATGCAGAAATAAAATGTCATAAAACAATAACACAAGGATGGGAGTGAGGGAGGTAGAAGCTTACTATTGTGAGAGTTTTTTTTAAGATTTTATTTATTTATTCATGAGAGACTTACAGAGAAAGAGAGGCAGAGACACAGGCAGGAGAAGCAGGCTCCATGCAGGGAGCCCAATGTGGGACTCGATCCCGGGTCTCCAGGATCATGCCCTGGGCAGAAGGCAGGCGATAAACTGCTGAGCCACCCAGGCTGCCCTATTGTGAGACTCTTAACATTTATGTAAGGTAGAATAATATAAGCTGGAGGTAGACTGTGAACGGTTAGGGCGGTATACTGTAATACATGGAGTAATCACTATGTACATACCTACCCACAGACATGTATAAAGCATAGCTAATAACCAAACAACAAAAAAGTAAACAAAAATACTGGGAAAATCTGTTTCCAAAGCAACCCATTTTCCTGGGAGTTAAACTTTGTTCTAGAAGGTACTTTTATCCTGAATCACCTCCTTCCATTGTTTAGGAAACATTACAATATTATCTGTTAAGGCAGAGTTTCCCCACCAGAGCTCATTGGTACGCCACAAATGGGTTATGGACATTCTGCAAAACATTGATTCCCTCAGCCTTGGAGATAGCAAAAGGGCATGTGGGATGACCAACCACATCAGAGGTCACTTCTAGCCTCAAATAGCCTCATCTGGCACTCCTCACAAAATGGCCCCAAAGCTGAGCAGAATCCAATGGCCACATTGTCCCTGCAGGCAGCCATCTCCATAGTCCTCACCGCCTGCTAACATGCACTTGTACAGCCAAAGGAGATGCCCACTCCTGGCCATCTACAGAGCGCACGTTCTCTGTAAAGCAGACCTCTCCCACAGTGAACAAGGGGATCTTGAAGCTACTAGAGAAAGAATTTCGTGCTCCCGGTGTCCAGGGAATGCAACATACAAGCATGCAGCCCAGAATGCAGCTGAGCAGTGAGGGTCAACTGTTGGGGCTGGGGGTTCCTCAGAGACATATTCTAGGCAGTCATTCTAAATATGTCTCTGTATACATGAGCTATTTCTCCCTATTTATGGGCTTATGTTCCATTTTAGTAGCATCCAACTTACCTGCAAGAGATTGTTCAAATCATGTATGCTGCTGACATGCAGAAATTCTACTGGATCAAAAATCTATCACCATCGTAAGAAAGTTTAACAACGCACTTGTCAATAAAAGTAAGGGAGGAACTGCCACACTTGTAAATATAATTTAAGCTGCGCTAAAATGGTTGTTTAAAAAAGTTTTACATGTTTTATCACTTAATTGAGTAAGCAAATTTTTTTGTTTAGTGACTATCATAACTGAAGAGATCATGATTCTAAAGCCTTGATTAGGAATTGCATGTAACCATTTCAAATAAAATATGAAATTAAAATGTTATGTTTATGCAAGCAAGATCAAGCTTCACATTTAAAATTTTGGAAAGATCTTATTTGTAAGATTTATACAGATCTTACATTTAATATCTTCCCTAAAACTTTTTCATTTCTTTTTCATAATTATAAAAACCATGTATCAGAATTATAAGATATATAACAGATTTTTTTTTCACCAAGCTCTATGGAGATGCTCACAAATCTCCCATTTCTCTCAACATGCTGTACAATGACATCTGTGTTTGTCAAGATGTGACAAAAAGTCGGAAACTGCCTAGGAGGCCTGATGGCCAGTAGGGGGACCTCTGGAGAAGGGACAAAGAGTAAAGCTCGCACACACAAAGGCAAGTCAGAAGTAGAAACCAAGATCATGTGAAATTTTTGTGATAATGTTTTTCCAATAATAATAATAATAATGTGTTTCCAAACCAAAATAAAGTTTTCATATCAACGTGCAAGCACTAGTAGAGCAGTCACACACTGCAGCTAGCTTGGGCATGACACAAGGGGAGCTTTGAGCTGGGTTCTGTCCCTGGCAGCCAAGATTTCGAAATGATCCATTCCTCGTGGGAAGGGGATCTTGTAGCCCAGATAGTAAATACACTTGAAAGCTACACTCTCAAAGGGGCAGCTACTATTAGTAAGAGAAATTTATTGCTTAAATCAGAAGTCATCAGAATTTATATTAGAAGGGCCAGATTGTAAACGATTTAGACTTTGTGAGCCACGTGGTCCTTTTCACAAATATTCACCTCTGCCCTTATAGCATGAAGATAGTTGTACGTAATATAAAAAGAATGAGCATGGCTATGTTCCAATAAAACCATAAACACCAAAATCTTAATTGTGTGTAATCTTCACATATCCATTTAATACTCTTCGTCTTTTGACTGTTTTTAAATGTTTAAAAATATAAAATCCATTCTTAGCTCATGACCTGTACGCAGTGAGCAGGATTTGCCCCACAAGCTATAATTTGCCAATGCATGGCTTAGATGAGGTGATGATACTCTATTGCCCTCCTGAGGCAGGAAAGGTAATAGGTCTTCCTGATTTCAACTGCAAGGAGAGCAAAGTGGAAGGGACTTGCCAGATTTACTCCAAGGCTAACTACGATTGGAAAGAATAGGGAACAACTGGGTGGCTCAGAGGTTGAACTTCTGTCTTTAGCTCAGGGCGTGATTCTGGGTCCCAGTATTGATTCCCACATCGAGCTCCCCATGAGGAGCCTGCTTCTCCCTCTGCCTGTGTCTCTGCCTCTCTAAGTGTCTCTCATGAATAAATAAATAAATAAAATCTTAAAAAAAAAAAAAAAAGGAAAGAATAGCCCAATGAAACACCTTGCCCATCTTCTAACTCTAGGTATATTTGTGATTGTGAGTAATGCTGTGTTCTTTATGCTAACAGACTCTTACTGCCATGCCCCCTCTAGATTCTGTAAGGTTTAGAGATAAGATTCTAGTTCTGTCTTAGTCTTGAATATTCTTGCACAGTGATATCCATCATGATCTTCCCACTGGCATTGGAGTGAAAGACCTTGAGTAACAGGCACTAGAAATTCTCTGACATGGTGAAATAATCTTTAAGTAGAAGGGGGAACCAGTCTTGGAATAGGTAGAAATGAGATCAGGACATCTCTTTCCTCCTTAGAATCAGACTATGGGTCCTAAAGAAGGGAAATTATCACCTTACGAATGCCATTCTGAAGCAGTTCCGGGTCTTTAAGGAATGCAGAACTTTGACTTGATCAGAATTTAAAAAGGAATTGGGGAAGGAATGAGGGCAAGCATAGTTCATAAACATAAGGTTGCTAGATTTGGAAAATAAAAAAATATACCCAGTTAAATCTGAATTTCAGATAAGCAACAAACCATTGCTTAGTGTAAATATGTCCTAAATATTATATCCTAGGTTTTATGTGACAGTCCTAGGGGCTGTGGTGAGGGAAAGAGCTATGTTCCCCAGCACTTTCTGCAAAGAGGGAAAGAATTGGGACTTCTGGGGAGCCCCACGTGGATGCCAGGAGCTTCTGTGCACTCATTAATCATCCAGTTTTAGTTCTGATCTCTTACCCTACCAGGCAATTTCTAACCTCCATTTGGAGGAGATTAACAGCATGTTACTGTGAGGCTCTCATACCACATGTGCAAGGGCTTGTGGCCCCCAATACCTTAGGAGATCATGGAAGACAAATCTGTGGCATTAAACTCCACCTCTTCCCTCTGATCTTTCTGTATATCCTCCTCCCTCCCCTCCCCTCTCCCTTACTGTATAAGTGTCTGTACACCTGGGACTCGTGTGTGTGTGTGTGTGTGTGTGTGTGTGTGTGTATTCTGGATCCTATCTTAACTAGCTCCTGCTTAAATCTCTTGTCAGACAAAGACTTGAGGAACCTCAAAATGGACTACTCAATTCCCCATTGGGTTCCAAAGAACACTGGTTTTTTTTTTTTCATTGACTAAAACAAGGATCTCCCTTCCTCCAGCTCTGAACTAGCTATCCCTAAACTATAAATGTTCAATTACTTCCCAGACAGCAAATGCACATTTTCCTTCCTCCATGCTATATATTTTCTGTGGTTTGCATTATCGTTAGCTAAATACACTTGGACACTCTATTTACCTCCAGATGCATCTCTCAGACCTTTGTGTGACTTCTCACCCTCTAGAAGCAGCCCAGATAAATCACTGTTTAGCCATTTAGCACACAAAGAGGAGAAGATTCCAATTTTCTAGATAGGGCCATTTGTTTAATTTATTTTACTGCTAGGGAGTTGTGGAAATGGTGCTGATGTAGACTGGGAAAGAACACCATCAAGCCCTCTAGGTTTTTGTCTCTTATGGGACAGTCCAAATGTTCTCACCAGTTTCTGTTATAAAAATGTTTTGAAAATGCCTTCTATTCCTTCAACTGGGTGGTAGGTTAATGAGTGAGTTCATTGAATTGTTATTCTGTATACCTTACACATACATTATAAATATTCTTGGCATTTATTCATTTGTTAATAAAAATTTTTAATGAAAAATCCACCCCCACACACAAAAAGAAATAAAATGCTTTAACCTTTATGCCAACTGGAAAAGCTATCACTTGGCAGAAAGCAAGTCAGAGTGTGAGATTCTTCACAGGTGGTTAAATTTATCATATATCCAAGAGACAGATCGTTGCACTAGGAAATTGAAAAACTTGGGTTCTAATCCCAGCTCTGCTGGTGGATAAGGTCATTAGTCAATAAATTCCTCAAAGACAGGAATTGTGTCCTGGCCACTATTTTCTTCTAGTTAATTTTTCAGGGATAAATTATATATGATATATTTGCCTAAAATATATAACATTACAAATATGGATGAAGTCTCCTTGTACCTCTTCAGTCTTTTTCCATAAACCAAGAAATAACCACTATTATAATCTGATACGTATCTTTACCAGGCTATTCACCTACACTGCATAAATTGTGTAGTATTGATTTGGGAAGGATGTCTTTTTCCCCCCACATAAATGGTCATAGAGTACATACAAACTCTGCAACCTGCTCTTTTCACTCTACAATATATTTTTGATATCAAGCCATGTTGATGTGGATAGCTCTAATATATTCCTCTGAGTTTCTTTGTAATATTTCACCATATGAACATACCAAGTCCTGTGTATTCACTCCAGGAACACTTTGGTTGTTTCCAATTTTTCTTGATACAAACAATCTTCATAGATACTGTCAAATTGTCCTCCAAAGTCAGAGATCATTTTACTATTCCCAGTAGAAGTATAGGAAAGCAGCCCTTCTCCCATAACTTAATAATACTCAATATTAATAAACTTCATTGTTGCCATGCTACCAGGTAAAAATAAAGTAGTATCTTGTAGTTGTTAGGTTTTTCCCAAATGAACCCGGAGAAAGTAAAAACGGTAGAGCCAGGCAGTAGGTTCGAGTGTGCTTTAATGGGTTCCGTGACTTGGAGGGGCTTGAGTCAGGGAAGCCGCACGCAGGCAAGCCGCAGGGGGGTCTATAAAGAGTTTTCTGTGGGAAGATGGGGGCAGGGCGGCATTCCTATTAGGGCAAGGGTTACAGGTCTTTGTGAGCTAAGTTAGGGTAGGGAGACAAGGCAGCCTTATTGGGAGGTTGCTGGCCTGGGGGGCCTGGGGTTTTGAGGTCCCCAGTCTCGCCAGCCCAACAGTAGTGATTTTAATTTGCATTTCCTTTTTTAAAATTTTTTATTTATTTATTCATGAGAGAGAGAGAGAGAGAGAGAAGAGGCAGAGACACAGGCAGAGGAAGAAGCAGGCTCCATGCAGGGAGCCCCACGCGGGACTCGATCCGCAGTCTCCAGGATCACACCCCCGGGCTGTGGTCGGTGCTAAACCACTGTGCCACCGGGGCTGCCCTTAATTTGCATTTCCTTACTAGCTTACTGAGGGTGAACATCTTATCAAATTTTCCTTAATATTTTTTTATTAGAGAGAGAGAAAGAACACAAGCAGGGGGAGAGGGAAAGGGAGAGGGAGAGAATCCTGAAGCAGACTGCCCACTGAGCATGGAGCCCAGGGCAGAACTCCATCCCATGACCCTGGGATCATAACCTAAGCTTAAATCAACAGGCAGATGCTCAATCAACTGAGCCACCCAGGTACCTCTTACCAAATTCTCTTTAGCTTTTCATGTTTTCCTCTTCGGTGACTCCCATTTCTATATCATTTACTCATTTGTCTGTTGGTTTATTTGTTCTTTTCCTATTGATTTGTAGGGTTCTTTGTAAATTCTGGATACTTATTCTTTGTTATACATGTTGCTTTTATTCACTTTTCGAGACTCCCACAGGTAGCAGAGTATCTGGTTCTTAGTAAGAGGTAGTGATTATTTGTTAACTACATGAATAAATAAATGTTGCATAAACACACCACATACTGGACAATCACTCTGTAGTTCACAACATGGCTGTAGTATTTTCATTACAGTTGACCCTTGAGCAACACAGGTTTGAAATGTGGGACCACTTATACACAGATTGTTTTTGGTAAGCACAGCACAGTACTGTAAATGTATTTTCTCTTCCTTATAATTTTCTTAATAGCATTTTCTTTTCTCCAGCTACTTTATTGTAAGAATACAGTATGCAACACATATAACATACAAAATATGTGTTAATCAACTATTTATGTGATCAGTAAGGCATCCAGTCAACAGTAAGCTATCTATAGTTAAGTTTTGGGGGAATCAAAAGTTATACACTGATTTTTTACTGGGCAGGAATTGACACTCCTAATCCCCACATTGTTCAAGGGTCAGGTATATTTAGCTATGAAGACCACATAAGTAGTTACATTAAATATGATCTAGTAAATGCTATGCCCTACTCATTTCTCTTTTTTTTTTTTTCAAGATTTTATTTATTTATTTGAGAGAGAGAACATGAGCAGGAGGTAGAGGCAGAGAGAGAGGGAGAAGCAGACACCCACTGAGCAGGGAGCCTGACATGGAGCTCGATCCCAGGATCCTGAGATCATGACCTAAGCCAAAGGCAGGAGTTTAATTGACTGAGCCGCCCAGATGCCCCTGCCCTACTCATTTCTGAATTCCCAATTCTTAGGGCAGGACCTTCTACAGAATAGCCATTCAATAAAGATAAAATGAACTAAAAACCAAAATGGAAAAAATCTAAAGAGTATTCTCCCTCTCATGTGCCTGAAAAACAAATTTTCCATCCCATAATAAACTAAGTTTTTTTTTTTTATTGTAATAAAGTCTGGCATGCAGCCAGGACAAAAGAATGTATTCCATTTCTGCTCAGTTCAAAATCTCTTGATCTCCACTGCAAAAATGGGAAATTAGAGCCAGAGTGGATACCTCACAAGAAAAGCAAATAAAAACAAAATGAACACTCTGAGCCACTTGACTCAGCATAGGGAATTCAAGTTAAAACCTGATCATTTCATCCACTGTTTCTTCTACTGGGACCAGGGAAAAGGCTCAGGGACCAGGCAGCTTCTCCCCTCGCCTATCTCTTCCTCCCTCTCTTCCTCCCACATCCTCATCTGTCCTTCTCAAGATGCTCCCAGGTTTTTTTTCTTTCCAGATTATTGTTCTTTTCTATATGGCATTGATCCCTGGATTTTCCTGGATTGTCATGATTTCTGTTGAAAGACTCTCACAGCAGAAACACCACCCACATTTATATACATATAAATATGTTTCTTTTCTTCTGCTTTCTTGCTCCATCAGGGTTCTGTGGAGCTATTTGGCTTAATTATTTCTGGCACTTTGCCCATCAAAATGTGCAATTCTTCAAAGGGATAGAAATGACAGTGAATCTGCCTCCTCCTGAGTAATTGAGGTTTTCATTTGAATCCTGTTGTCTTGGAAACAAGTGAGTTTCATTGAACATACACCTACCGTAATGGTTAAAACATCAGCTAGAGGCATGACTCCCACACAATCCATTCTCTGTCTTCCCCAACTCACAAGCTGGTTAGCTGCTGGAGTGGAAACAGACTGTGAGTCAAGACATCTGGATGCTAACCTTAACTCTGAACTATCCACATGGCTCTAGGCAGGTCATATAACCTTTTTAAGACTTTATTCCCTTATGAAAAAAAATGGGAATACTACCTCTTCTACATATCTCAGACACATTGTGAAGATTGAAAGAGAAAATAAATTTGAGAAGCACTTTGAAAACTAGCAAGGCATCCCCTAGCTTATCTACACTGGGATTAAAAGTAACAGGACAATTATCAGGGAAATGTAAGTCAAAAACAACAACCTAAGAAACAACAAGTGTTGGCAAGGATGTGGAGAAAGGGAAACTCTCTTACATCATTGGTGGGAATGCAAACTAGTGCAGCCACTCAGGAAAACAGTTACGGAGGTTCCTCAGAAAGCTAAAAACAGGGGCACTTGACTGACTCAGCCAGTAGAGCATGAGACTCTTAACCTCGGGGTTGTGAGTTCAAGCCACAGTGGGCATAGAGCTTACTTAAAAAATAAAAAGGTTAAGAATAGAACTACTCTATGATCCAGCAATCAGTACTAGATATTTACACAAAGAACACAAAAATAGTAATTCAAAGGAATACATGTACGCTGATGTTTATAGCAGCATTATCTACAATAGCCAAATTATGGAAATAGCTCAAGAGTTCATTGACTGATGAATGGATAAAGAAGATTTAGTGTATACACACACACACACACACACACACACACACACACAGTGGAATATTACTCCACCATAAAAAAAGAATGAAATGTTACCATTTGCAACGGAATGGATGGAACTAGAGAGTATCATGCTAAGTGAAATAAGTCAGTTGAGAAAAACAAATACCATATGATTTCATTCATATGTAGAATTTAAGAGACAAAACAAATGAGCATGGGGGAAAAAAGGAGAGAGAGAAAGACAAACCGAGAAACAGACTTAACTCTAGAAAACGAACTGATAGTTACCAGAGGGAAGGATGGGGGGGGAGGTGGGTTAAATAAATGAAAGGGATTAGAGAGTGCACTTGTGATGAGCACCAGGTGATGTATGGAAGTGTTGAATCATTATATTGTACACCTAATACTAATGTTACACTGTATGTTGACTGAAAAAAATTTTTAAACTTTTTTTAAAAATAAAATAAAAATTTTAAAAAGCACCCACTGAGACTTTGACTACTTCCAGATCTTGTTATCAGAGCTTGGAGCTTTCTAGGAGCCAAAGGAACACTCCAGATCTCAGATTCAGATTCCTAGGAAATTCTAGTTTGGATCACTCACATCTGAAAGGGGCTGTGGTATACCAGACCTCTCCACATCTAAGCACTTTCTAGGAGCACCTTGAACACAGAAACCAACCTAGAACAATGAAAAATGTGATATCGAAGACTACATTTATGTCTTACTACACACATTTAACATGTGTGTGATCTTGGGTTAATTACATAACCTCTCAGTTTCCTCATCTGAACAATAGGAGACTTATACCTCTATATTTACTTTCCCACAACAGTTGAAGTTATTGAATTATATCTGTAACAAGCTTTTTTAGTTTTAAAGCAGTATACTGACATCAATTATTAAATCAGAAAGGCAATAGGGGCAGATCCTGGCTTTGCCCCTTCATGGATATGTGACACTTAAGCAAATTACCTTAAATATTCTGTGCCTCCATTTCATCTTCCAGAAAGCCTAGTTTGGTATGCCAGATTTTAAGCATCTAGCATAAATCAGCAATTAAAAGCAAAATGCCAAACCACCTACCAAAAGAAAACTAATGCACATTGTAGCCACCATGGGGTAAATTTACAGGTGTGGTTTTTCATTTAAAATATTAAACCAAATATGGGATGGTTGATAAAGTATAATCTCCCATGTAGTGACTTAGAGATGGCTCTGGAACCACACTTCTGGATTTATATCCTGACCCCACCTTTGATTAATTGTGTGCACTAGTGCAAAATACCTAACTTCTGGCCTCTCTTTCCTCACCTATAAAAGGAAAGTAATGATGTCACCTACTCATAGGATTGTTGTAAGAATTAAATGTTTCAATGCACTGAAAACAGTGTATAAGAACATAATAAGCATTAGTAAATGTTAGTCATTATTTTTCATCTCAATCTTTTTATATCTGCTATGTACCTGTCATCCTGCAAAAGCAGAAAGGATCCCCACTCAAAGTTTGATTCCAGTGTCAAAACACCACAAACACATAGCAAGGCATATTAAAAAAAAAAAAAAGTGTATTACATATATAATTGAGATATCTGGGGGAAGGCAGGGCATGGCTCTCAAACAGGTCCAAAATTGCTTCAAGAACAAGGAAAGTAAACCAGTCTAGGTTTTGTGCGTGGCTGGAGTAGTGAGGAGTCTGGCATTTGTTTTCTCACATGTGACAGGTTGCTGTCTCCTGCCAGGGCCCGTAGGAGAACTCACTTTCTTATCAGCCTGCCCAGAAGTTTGCCCCAAAGGAAAGAGGAAAGAATAAGGCTTAAAAGTTGTTAGAAGTTAAATATCAAACAATAAGCTCTTCACATTTCTCGTTAAGCTTATAGTTAAACATAAGGAAAACATCTTGTTAGCAGCCACTTTTATCAAGTTTTAATTGTTCTTCAGCTAAGATTCTTGGGTTTTTTGATAGATAATTATACTATCAGTAAATAATGAGAATTTCCTACTTTCCCTTTCTAATAATTATGCCTCCAATATATTTTTCCTATCTTAATGCATTGGCTAGAATATACAAAATTAAATAATGGTGACAGGGAATATTCCCATCTTGTTTATGATGAGATGGCTTTAATGGCAATGTCTTTAATATTTTGCAGTAAGAATCATCTTACCGGGACGTCTGGGTGGCTCAGCAGTTGAGCACTTACCTTCAGTTCAGGTTGTGATCCTGGGGTCCTGGGACTGGGTCCTGCATCGGGCTCCCCATGGGGAGCCCGTTTCTTCCCCGGCCTGTGTCTCTGCCTCTCTCTGTGTGTCTCTCATGAATGAATAAATAAAATTTTTTTAAAAATCATCTTACCCATTAATTTGAGATTGATTTTTCCTACCATATTAAGAAAGTATCCATCCATTCTCTTGGTTTATTAATAGATGTTATCAGAAACAAATATTAATCTGTATTAAATGCTTTTATGAAATATACCATGATGAATTTACATCTTAACTATTTGTTATTATCTTGAATACAGAATTTTCCATAAATGAATGGAACATTTCTTCATTCAAGTGATTATTATTGGACACAGAATATCAGAAACTTAGACTTTAATCTTAGTTGTATTTTACTCCCCCAATCTAAAATTTATGAACTTAGTGTAATATTCACGAGGAGTAAAATTAAGGATTTTTCTTTTTTTTTTTTTTTTTTTGGATTTTTCTTTTCTATGTACCATATTTCAAGTAAGAGGAAAAATAAAGGACAACATAAATGTATTCTAAACCCTTATATAATCTCTTGTGGGATTCAAATGAAGGTTTCCAATTTTTCATTTCTAATTATTCCAGGACTCACTTGAGAGATGTTCATTTAGACTTTTATAGCCTATATAAAAGACTTCTAAAAATCTGGCTTCTTCTCAATCCTCAGGTAATTTTATATGCTACCAACAATTTGCGTTATCTCTTTTGTTTAAAATAGAAGAGACCACTCTAGCCAACCCAAATGCCATGAATGCAAACTGAGAACTGATACCACTTCCTGAAGGCCAGTTGAAGTCCTTAGTATGTGGCAGATTCTTAATCAAAAAGAGTTTGCTACAGGGGATCCCTGGGTGGCCCAGCAGTTTAGCGCTTGCCTTTGGCCCAAGGTGCAATCCTGGAGTCCCGGGATCGAGTCCCGCGTCGGGCTCCCGGCATGGAGCCTGCTTCTCCCTCCTCC
This sequence comes from Canis lupus dingo, assembly GCF_003254725.2. Classification (NCBI taxonomy): domain Eukaryota; kingdom Metazoa; phylum Chordata; class Mammalia; order Carnivora; family Canidae; genus Canis; species Canis lupus. Next base: position 13,225,809 of record NC_064250.1, read on the forward strand.
TGTGTCTCTGCCTCTCTCTCTGTCTCTCTCTCTCTCTCTCTCTCTCTCTCTCATAAATAAATAAATAAATCTTAAAAAAAAAAGAGTTTGCTACAAAGCAAAACTCTCCCAAATCCTCAGGTATTATGAGGACAAATATGAAGTGCAGGATGAGACTCAGATTTCCAGCAATGGGACACAGGGAATGAAAATGAGGCTCAGAGAAGTTGAGTAACTTGACCAAGGTCACAGAGCTAGTAAATGGCAGCACCAGAGTTGGATCACAGAACTGTGATCCAACAGTTGACTCTAAAATCATATAGGCTTCATGCCAGGCTAAGACTAGAGAACTCAGGGAACATCTACCAAAAGCTCATTGCCAGGGACTATTTGACTATTACTTAAAGCACAACACCTACTGTCTTATTTAGGATGTTTTCAGCTGAAAATAGCAAGAAAACCCAAGTACAAAGGCTTAAGCACAGAAGTCTAAGGTAAGGCAGCTACAGCATTGGTTCATGGGTGGCTAAACATCATGGACATATCTGGGCTCCACTTTCAGTGTTTCTTGTGGCTTTCTTCCTAATGGTCAGAAAGAATAGTACCAAGTACCAAGTCTCACCCAGTAACATCCAAAGCAGGAAAGAAATCTTCTCTGAGTTGTGACACTTATTAAGTGAGGAAAACTTTCAAAGTCCCCCAGCAGGCATCCCCTTATATTTCACTGGCCAGTGTTGGGTTTGATGCCCACTCCTAACCGCTCACTGGCAAATGCGAATTACTACAATTGACTCAGAGTAATCATTATTTTCTCCCTGGAGCTAGGAAGGGTCCCACCATTCCTGGGGCATATGGCCACCCAGTACCTTAGCAAAATGGGGTTCATTGGCAGGAAAGGGATAGAGGAGCTAATGGTGTGCAACTAAGTGCTGCTACATTCACATCACTGTCCTCATCCTCAGAGGTCCCAATGATTTGCTTTTGCCTTAGTTTCCCTGCACTTCGTATACTGTTATTTCTGAGATGGGAGTTCCCAGGGTAAATGGAAAAGATGTCCAATCCATTTCTAACCACCAATGGCAATGAGTCGACTATGTAATGAAGCAATGAGGAAACTAAATGAAATAGAGAAACAATCATAAGTAAAGATGACTTCTTAAAAGAAATCACAGTAAAACATGCAGAACACAAGCTGCTGGGGGTCTGAGGGGCTCTAAATCCAAATAAAGAGCTGAATTTCTTACATAAATCTTTTTTTTTTTCTCTTTCTTTTTTCTTACATAAATCTATGCAAACTCTAAACCTACAGGACAGGTGTGGCAGGAAAACTTCACAAGGTCTATAGACTCCAGCTAGGCATTATACCGAAGACAGAAAAAGCGAACATAGGGAAAGCAAGAAAATAATAATATTTCATCCATATTATAATTATATTCAATGAAATTCAATAGACACTAAGCACCCACTAACCTCTTCAATACCCCCAAGCAACATGCTGAACTATGCAGGAGCACCAGGCATGAATCAGACAAGGTGTCTACCTTCAAGGAGCTTACGATGAATAAATCATACACTTGTAGGAAAATCCACATTAAGCAAATTGGTTTCCTCCCTTGACTTTTGGTGAATTTAATTTGGCTAAATGACTTTGGAGAATTGATCTTCAGCAAAGCAATCTGCTGTCCATACGAGCAACTAACTTTAGAATGTCATACATAATATACAATGAATACAAATAAGCTGTTTTGGTTGCAGAGAAGTGGGAGGAAAGAATTTCTTAGGGGACATTTGATGGGTCTTGAGGAATGAAGGAGTGTAGCAGACTTAGAGGGAAAGAGAAGAGTGCGACATGGATGTGAAGTGATATCAAATTCCAGCACTTGAGCAGATCCCCTATCGACATTCCCTCAAATGAACAAAAGAAGTATTTTAAGTCCCGCTCTCTTTTCAAAAATGACTGTCCTCGTTGGCCAGAAGCAAGTGCCATTAACAAACCTGCCAAATTAAACCATCTCTTTTTCAGTGGTTCCAACCCCAGTTTGCTCTCCTGTTTGCCATCCTCGGCTTTTCCTATCTGCCACCAACTCCCACTAAGTCGAGAGGACGTGAGTGGCAATCATTGGCACTCAAGAATATTCCTCAGACTGTCAATCCCTACCCAAGCCTATACAAAGGCAATGAATCAGTAAGGCCATATAATTCCCTCACTTTCCCAGTTGGAGGAAAGCCCTTCACGATCCAAGTCTGGGATTCCTTTTCCCAATTTCTTGTGATTGTTACAGCCCTTTATAGAGAAAAATGGTCCGTTCTTGAAGTTATTCAAATAAAGTCAGCCTTCTCTGGCCTTTTATCAGAGGAGGATATACAGCACCCAAATTCGATAGCCAGATGGCTAAGGTTTCCGCACATCCGGCACTTTACAGTGTCACTCGAGTGTATCATTTTTTTTTTCTAAATACTTTTTTTTTCTCTTCCTCTGTTTCTCTCTGCATTGGAGCCTCCACCCATGAAATTGAAAGATTTCTAGTAGAAATTCCTTTGTTGCATCAGCTTTGGAAATATGGATTACAGTATTCTGTGAAAAACATTTATTACCCTGAACTGTGACTCAGACATTGTTGCATTTCTGGGGTTATAGATTTTCTTTCAGCTAAACTAAGGCTCTAAGTCACAGTGACAGTTGTAATGTGTGTAATACCACAGTACCAGATTCTATTACACACATATTTTTGCTAGAGGTTTACGATGTTAAAAATATTTCTTCTTTTTTCCAATACCTTTCTGTACCTGTTGTGTAAATATATTAGAACCTATAACACCAAAGTCAATTTCCAGATGAAATGTGCATAACAACAGTAGTTTGTCCCTTAAAGAAAAAAAAAAAGCGTGTGGGGGCAGGGGGGTGCTGCAGACAAGCTAATGATATTCAAGCACAATATTGAATTGTAATAAAAGATGAATGAGAGAAAGTGTGTGTCATTGTGAGGGATGGAGAAGGTTACAGAAAGCTGAGGACAAGAAAGGATTTATCATGGATGTTGCTGCAGGCATTGTGTTGAGAAATCTGCGGGCTTATTTGCAAGTGTATTTTATGGGAAAATAGAGCAGTCTACAGAGGAAGGAATTTCTAAAGATTACCTTTTATACAAATTTAAGATAAAACTTAAGAAATATGTGAGAGAAATCTCAACTGATTCTCAAGGGAGTGGAACTTCCAATTCATCAGTGGGTCCTGTCAATTCCATAAATGCAGGAAGAGATCTTTGTTAAAGTGCCATTGGTACTGTAATTTTTCAAGGTAGGTGAGAAAAGCCACACATAGAAAAATGAAGTGTACTTAATTAGCACACCCTCTTGCAAAACCTTAATCCATTAGAATTATGCCAACAAATCCTTCCGCTTTTCTTTAGAATCCAAATTTTATTTAACACTCACAACAGTTCTCCTGGGTATTTAACCATATATCTCTTTCTCCTATAAGAATCCAGTGTGACTAATGCTTTTATGGGGGGAAAAAAATCTGATAGCAGTTGATTAAATCACCTGATGCAGAGAGTTTGAAAAGATAACAAGACCAGAGATATTCAGAAATTCCTTCTATTGGCTAAGTTTTAACTTCTTATACTTTTTTATCTTCCATTTAATCAGTAATAAAAAAAGCAAAATTAACCAAGTTGCACGTGATCTTCCCTTCCATAGCTCCTACATTCATGTGGAAGTGGTGAATAATAAAATGATCTCAAGGAGACAGAATGCAAAGAACTAAGAGACAGACCCAGTCAGCTCCATAATCCTCAGCACAATAATGTTCACCTCAGAGCTTGTTCTTCTTCACAAAAGAAAGAATGATTACAATTTTGTCTAATTTCAGCTCACTCGGTAATTCCTAAAAGAAAACTTTGGAATGATTGGGCTTTAGTTTTTTTGTGGTGTTTGTTTTTTGTTTTGTTTGGAGGGAGAATCTAGTTTCTCAAGGTCCTGTTTCAATTGTAAATCCAGAATTCCATAAAAAGAAAAATATTAAAATTCCTGTAATGGGTATCAAGTGCCGTAAAAATATGTATGCCCTTTGATCTAGTAATTCTACTTAGATGAATCCTGCTACAGAAAATTATCTAAGATACAAAAATACTTTATATGCAAAAGTATTTTATTTACAAAAATATTTTATATTTCCAATACGGAAGGAGGAAATACTCTCTTAGTTACCTAATTGATAGCCACATTCCTCCTCTTCTTTCCTTGATAATTCCCTTAATAATTTGTTTGAGTGGAATTGGCACATCCTAGAGGTAAATCATGGCAATGATTATTAGTCCAAGAACGTATGAGACCCAGTTCTGTTCAAGGAATTTTAAGAGAAAGCTTCCTTAGAGGATTCCCGAAATAGAATTCCTAAATCAAAGGGTATATAAATATGTTCAAGGCTCTTATGGCTTGGCAAAGTTTTCCTCTCTTCCTCCTCCTCCAAAAAAAAGTACATTGTTAAAAAAAAAAAATTCCTTTCTACCTGCCCTCTTGCTTCCTACTTATGATTCAACTCTGAAGAAACATGAAGTTCAGAAATGTGGCAGCCATTGTGAAACTATTATGGAAGAGCCTGTGAATCACAGATAACGGCCTATCACCCTGATCAACTCTGGAGCCATCTACTTTCAAACTACACTTCAAAAGTATTCTAACTAAAATATACCTGTGTGATAAAATATTACAGATTTTTAAAATAATGCTTATGAAGTTTTTTGACATGATGAAAAAGCTTATGACATAGCATTAACTAAATAAAAGACTGGCAGGTTACAAATCTGCATGTAGAATGCAGTATCAGCCATGTGCAAATATGCATGGAAAAAACTGGAAACGGACAACAGAAAATGTTACAAATATTTGCTTCTAGATGATGGGATCATAAGCCATTTGTCCCTCTGCTTCTCTGTGTTTTCCTGTATTTTCCAAATTCTATACAGTTTCTATTAGTTGTACTATCAGAAGAAACAAAGACAAACAATAGACTCCTATGAGATCAGAGAATTAAACTAAGATATTATATACCAACTCAAAAATAGTACCAGGGAAAAAATAACCAAGTATCATTTTCTAGCCTAAGAACCATGAATTGTGATAATCTCCAAGACCTTCCCTTATCTTTGTAGCAGGAATGGGGAGTTTGGGGGTGTTGTTCAATCAAGTACTATCTCTGATAACTAGATTATCTAATCTCACCAGTAACAAAATAATCACTTTTTCTTTTAGAATAATAAAATTGATTTTATTATTTTTACAAAAGCATCTCTTGCTCTTTGTGGGGAAAGAAAAAACACCACCACACCACTCCTTGGAAGTAAACACTATCTGTGGATCAGTGCGCATTTTCCCATAAATAACAATAAATGAACTTTAAAAGAAAAACAAAAAACCACAATCTCTAACTATGTAAGTTCTTACAAAAGTTGCCTCTCCTCACCCTTGGCATTATATGGTAGACATTTTTCTATGTCCATATATAAGATTACCTCATTCCTTGTAATGGCAATGTAGTGTTCTATTGAACAGGAGTACCACAATTTATTTAATGGACATTATGGTTGTTTAGAATTTCTATTACTGAGCTTGAAGGGACTATCAATAATACTCCTCATATTCCTATTGGATTCTAGAATAATTAAAAGATAAAGACATAGGATTTAGATATAGAAATCAAATATCACTTCCATTACTGATGTAAGTAGATTCTGGAGAACATGACTTCAATGTGAGAGCCAAATAAGATTGCTAGTAAGATCCCTACCACCACCATCAGCATTTGACTTAAACCCCAAAACTGCAGGTTATCCCAAAGGGCAGAGGTCATCCTATGATCAAGAGCTGATAAAAGCACAACTTCACACAGGCAAATCCAATCAAGGAGAGGAGGAGGAAGGAGCCAGAGAAAAAGTGCTCAGCTATTTGTCCCAAACTTAAAAACAGTTTCTCCCTCCAGGCTTAGGGTAGGTGAGGAGATGGGGCAAAAGGACAAGAACATTAGTCGGGTGGACCTCCCTCCACGTGCAAACATGAAGCCTGGAGAAAGGATGGCTCTGCCCTCACTGTCCCAACTATTACAATTATAGTGAATATCCTCGTACAAATAAACTTGTGCTACTATTTCAGTTCTACTGCAGGACAAACTCTTAGATTGCTAGATCAAAAGATAAGTCTATTTAAAATCTCAAAAGGCATTTCAAAATTCCCTTCAAAAAAGTGGTAGTGTTAGGAGTTGGTTGGACATTGAGGTGGTCAGGGCCAGGGCCCACAACAAGAAAATATGGAGTCAGGAAAGCTAAGAGAAGACAGCACTAACATCCTGTCTGCAACTTAGACATGATCGCATTGACATTCTGCTTTGCAGCCTTTGCAGAAATGACTTCTGCAGAACGTCCTAAAATAAGACAGTTAACCACAAAGCATTCGTCCCTATTACAGGCAATGGGGAGTGAGGACCTAAGCCTCAGATGTCAGCCCCCCAAAACCATCAGCACACGGACATCAGCCCACCAGGTAGACAGATACGTAACCAAAGCCGTGATTGGCACCACTCAGCACGTCCTGGTTGCTTAAGGTTGTTCCGCAAAAGAGCTCATTAGACCCCTAAACTCCGAAACCCCGAGAGCAACCCTCTGGGATCCCCTCCCTCTTCGGGAGCGTTGTACTATCCTCAATAGCACTCTGCTTGGCTGCCCACCACTCGCATCTGATCCACCTCTTCATCCTTGCATGCATGTGACCAAGAACAGAGGGAGCTACGGGGAGAGAAATCCTGCAACAGTATCAATTTATACTCCCACCCACAGTGCATAAGAAAGCTTACTTTGCCCCGCCTAGCCAACTACCCACAATATTTTTCATCTTTATCAATCTGTTATACAACAATATGTTGTCTTTGACTACCAATGAAGTCAAGCACTTTTTCATAAATTTACTGGACATTTCTACCTCTTCTGTGCCTGCCTGCTCAGGAACATACATTGTTTTTCCAGCTGTGTTATCCCATTGGTTTTCACCTTCCACCATCTCTTGCCAAGTCCTCTCATAAACAACTGTACAGATTTATGAGATGTCCAGATGGGGTTAGAGGTGGCACCTCTGGGAATGAAGTCAGGTTTTCCTGGAAATATGAGCCAAGTAAACACGTTCCTTTGGCTTTTATCAAACCACCTCCCAGTGAAAATATTTAACCAGTCTGTAGGCAGCTATAGTATTAAATGCCAAAGTATCATTGGGAGTCAAGAGGTCAAACTTGAGGTCTAGCTCTGCCATTTAATAAACTCAGTTACCTGGGGCAATCCACTAAAATCTCTTTAAATTCCAGTGGCTTCTTCTAGCACATGACTGTAGAATGAAATGAACTAGATGGGATGTTTTCAAGATTTCTTTTTAGCAGCAGAACTGTTATGTGAGGGACACCTGGGTGGCTCAGTTGTTAAGCATCTGCTTTCAGCTCAGGGCGTGATCTTGGACGGAGTCCAGGGATCAAGTCCTGCATCAGGCTCCTTGTAGGAAGCCTGCTTCTCCCTCTGCCTGTCTCTGCCTCTTTCTCTGTATCTCCCATGAATAAATAAATAAAATCTTAAAAAAAAAAAAAAAAAAGAACTGTTATGTGAGTTCAAAATATAAAAGTCAGAGTAACTGAAGCCAAGATGGGAGACCCTAAGCCTCAGCTATAGCACATCCAGCTTGCCCCCCAGTACCCCCTGATGTACTCCTCATAGAATACTTAGAACCTCATGAGACCCAGCTTGAAAAACCACTCACTGGGCTCAGAACTATCAAGTACCTCCCAGCACTACTATAGACAATGGGAATTTAAATGAAGGACGATTCTGAATCACTCTAGTATATAAACAAATGCTGCTACATTTCCTAAGGGCCTGTTTCATTTTCAGGTGCATCTAAATTTGAATATAACTTTGTAAAAACAAATTGACACAAATAACATTAGCTTCTTTAACAGAATGACTCTAGGTTAGAATGGACTCTAGGAACGCTTGAACACTTTAAATACCTAGATTTGTAAATATCTAATATTAATGTTTTATAAAATTACCTTATGGGGACCTTTGAATCAAGCCTTGCCTTAAACGTAGGGCCAAGTTTCCCCTTGATGGGATTCATCATTTATATTGTTGATTGGCTTAAGAAGACATCAACACAACAGCAGAAAACAGGCATTAGGAAGAAGCCTTAAGAAGAGTGAGGAAAGAATATCTCCAGACGGGCTACATAATTTGTGGAGCTCAGGCCAAAATGAAAACATGGAGCCCCTTGTTCGGTATTATTAAGAACTTCAAGATGGCATTAAACTACGTGTAAGATGATTCTTTTTTTTTTTAAGATTTTATTTATTTTTTTTATTTGTTCATTTAAAAAGAGCATGTACGCGTGAGGTTGGGGGGCAGGAGCAGAGGGAGAGGGAGAGAATCTCAACAGAAAACCCAACACGGGGCTCCATCTCATGACCCTGAGATCATAACCTGAGCAGAAATCAAGAGTTGGTCGTCCAATCAACTGGCTCACCCAGGTGCCCCTATGTATAAGATGATCCTAAGGGCAAAACCTTATACAGATGGCTCGTCTGCCGGTAAAGCTGGGCTACCACCACCCCTAGGTCTAATGATGAGTTTGGCCCAGGCTCTAAAGAATAGCGATGGCTTGCATGAGCATGAATAAGAGGAAGTTAAGTTATGAGAGACTCCTAACTCTGGGAAACGAACAAGCGGTGGTGGAAAAGGAGGTGGGCAGGGGGTGGGGGTGACTGGGTGAAGGGCATTGAGGGGGGCACTTGTTGGGATGAGCACTGGGTGTTATGCTATATGTTGGCAAATTGAACTCCAATTAAAAAAAAAAAAAGAGGAAGTTAAGTTGACCTTAGCCTCAGAAGAGCCTGGGAGCAAGGCAGTGAACCATAGAAAACCTGGTTCCTGACTCACTAAGGAGTGAGTGAACTATTCTCTGCATGTCACTGCCTTTGCATTATCCAGGAGCCTTCTGGGACTCTCCTTAAAATGGTCTCCACTTACGCTTTGGACTTTTGGAAAAGAACTTCACAGAACAGCCAAAGGAAGAGCCCAGCTTCCTCTCCAGGGGACATGTGTGGATCACAGAAGGGGAGAGCTTTGCCTAGTAGAAGAGGGTGAGCAAGAGAAATAACCACAAAATAATGTGATAAGAGCTCAGAGAGATCTGCACCCAGTGCTATGCAAATGACAATAAGAGTGTGATGGTTTCCCCTTGGGAGCCAGTCAGAGAAAACTCAGCTGGACCAAGGGGAGAATGTACAAATGACTCTGGAAGAAAGCACGGGTCTTAGCCAGTGCTTCTTCACCAGAAGAGGGACAAGTAAAGTAAGTTACCATAGGCAAACACATTCTGCTGTGGCGTTGGCTTTCAGGTATTTCAAAACGACCCTCCAAAAGTTGCCCTATCCTTACTTTGACGTAGGATATGTTTTGTTACGGTCTTGGGGAAATCATTCATTGATGGTGAATTAAAGAAAGCATGTGCTTTTAGACTTCTTTGTAAAGATATTTTTCAGAATTTATGTCAGATAACTGCCAGGCCCAAAGAATGAGCCACTTAGGCTATGTATGGCAAAAGACTTCATCCTCGGTGGGCTTGAAACAATTGAGTTGACATGATTTTTGCCGAGTTTCCAAAATTTCACAAAAGATTTAAATCAACAAACGAACGTGTGTATGTGTGTGTGTTCAGTGAATAAACACTGCATGTGATGAAAGCAGATGAAGCATTCACAGCATAGCAATGCCTGCATTTCTAGTGTCACCTATACCTTTGCCTTTTGCCCCTACGTCTGTCTCAGTGGTCTCTGTTCTCACCCATAAGAACCTGGACATCTGTCTGAGTTGCCCCAAAAAGAATACACACAATACACACACATACACAGACACACACAGACATTACAATTAAGTGAGCAACGCAGACCCAGCTACCACTCTGTAAGGGAAGCCAGGGAAAGAGGCGTGCGCCACTCACCCCAGAACAAACAACACAGCGCTTTTACTTCTCAAGGTCTTTCTTCAGCTTTGGCAACTCTGGGAGTTTCTCTTGCTCCCTTTCCAGCCAGGTCCCAGTTTCCTGGCTCCTCTCATCCCTTGCACTACTCCCAACTTTCACTTTCTTACCCTCTCATTGCATCAAGCTCCTCCAGTTCTGTTTCATCTCTTAATCCAAATTAATTTGGTTGGACTCATGAGAGGATCCACATTTCTTAGACGTTAGATTGATGGTCACTTTTGTCCTTGGGGTCTCCTTCTTTACCCCAAATGTCTTATCAATGTACTTATCCCAAACAAGCAAACATTGTGCATTCCCAAGAGAAATTCTGGTGAATCCAGGTATCTCTTTACAGAAGAGCAGAAGTGGTTCTTTACAGAGGTTGGAATTATGCATACTCCCCTGGGTTTCTACAGAAGTTCTTCCTGTATTTACAGAGAGGCAGCAGGACTATCGCCAGGCAAAGTTTTGCCCACAACTACAGCCTTAAGGAAATCCAGCCAGTTCTGTAAGAAATCAGAGTGGCTGTATTTGCAAGATTAGATTGTGTCTTTGCTTTGAGGTCTCAATAATTGATGGAAGAAGGTGGTATGAGCAAAATGAGCTTCCTAGAGTCTAAGCCCATTTTGGAATGTATGGGGCCAGGGGAGGAGGAGTCTTCTTGGCAGACAAGCACATCTTTTTAAAAGCATTTCCTGGGGTGCCTGGGTGGCTCAGTCTGTTAAGTGTCTGCCTTCAGCTCAGGTCATGATCTCAGCATCCTGGGATGGAGTCTCATCAGGCTCCCTGCTCAGCAGGGATTCTGCTTCTCCCTTTGCCCTGACCCCTGCTCATGTTCTCTCTGTCTCATGCTCACTCTCTCTCTCAAATAAATTCATTTTTTTAATCTTTAAAAAAATAAAATTAAAAAAATATATGAAAGCATTTCCTGTTCCTAAAACATTTCTTACATCGAGTCCCCCCTGCGTAACCACTGCCATTCGCTTCCCATTAGCCCACAGTAGAATGACCAGAACTCAGGCCCTCCACTGTTTGACCTAACCTTATCTGTGACTAATCCCCAAAAGGATCCTCTGCTTCTTACCATCTGACTGAGCAGCCTTCTCCAGTAGGGTGGGCACTTTACTACCTCCTTGTCTTGCTCCTCTGCCTAAAATGCTTTCTCACCATCCAAAGTCTGATCCATCTGCTAGGTACATGTGTTTTTTTATTTGACTTTACCTATTTTTTTAATCCTTATTTGTGTGCAATAAGTATATATTGCTTATGTTACTTTTAAAGTTACTTTAGGGATGCTTGGGTGGCTCAGCAGTTGAGCATCTGCCTTTGACTCAGGGCCTAATCCCAGGGTCCAGGGATCAAGTCCCGCATCAGGCTTCCCATAGGGAGCCTGCTTCTCCCTCTGACTGTGTCTCTACCTCTCTCTCTGTGTCTCTCATAAATAAGTAAAAAATAAAATAAAATTACTTTAACTTATTAAAAAACATTTAGCTCAATTTTCAAAAAACACTTTATTTTTTTTTCTTAAAGATTTTATTTATTTATTCATGAGAGACAAAGAGAGAGAGACAGAGAGAGGCAGAGACACAGGCAGAGGGAGAAGCAGGCTCCATGTAGGGAGCCCGATGCAGGACTCGATCCTGGGTCTCCAGGATCACGCCCTGGGCCAAAGGCAGGCACTAAACCGCTGAGCCACCCAGGGATCCCCTCAAAAAACACTTTAAATCTTCTTTCCACCATAATCATCCCAATTGGGACAAACGTTAATAATAATAATAGCTAATATTTATTAATACCTACAATGAACCCACCTCTGTGCTCTGTGTTTATTTATAAATACATTATCTCATTGACTCTCCACAGGAACCCTATGAGATAGATATTCCCAATGTACAAATTAGAAAACTGAGGCTCTAAGAGGTAAAGTTATATAGCTTACACAGGTCTCCCTGCTGGCACATGTCAGAGTTGGAGTGTGAACTCAGCTGATCTCTGCTCCTTTCTTTTTTTTTTTTTTTTTATTTATTTATTCCTGAGAGACACACAGAGAGACTAGCGCTGAAGGCAGGCGCTAAACCACTGAGCCACCCAGGGATCCCCCCAGTCTCTGCTCTTAACCAACCATTTGCCTTGAGCTGGTCCAAAAGGCAAGGGCCAGGGATCCCTGGGTGGCTCAGCGGTTTGGTGCCTGCCTTAGGCCCGGGGCGCAATCCTGGAGCCCCGGGATCAAGTCCCACGTCAGGCTCCCAGCATGGAGCCTGCTTCTCCCTCTCTCTATGTCTATCATAAATAAAATCTTCAAAACAAACAAACTAACAAACAAACAAAAGGCAAGGGCCATGGGCTGCTTTTGTATTGTAGATAATTGCATATTCGTTATTACTCCTACACTGTAACTTCCTTGAAAGCATTTTGGAGTTTTTCTGAGTGTCTCACACAAAACTCTACACATAATAAAGGTATTTAACCTTCCAAACAAGAAAACAGAGACCCAGAGAGGTCAAGCAACTTGCCAAAGTCCCACAGCCATTCTGACAGAGGGGATTAGAAGCCAGCAAGTCCTGAGTCAGCCCTGGTAACTTTCCACTACACACACTGTCAATATTTAATATAGGTTTATTGAATGGATTTATTTTGGGGGTTCTCTTTATCTGATACCCTTCTGGCCATATAATTTGGTCATAATTGCAAATTAGTTTGAATAATGATAATTATTGGAAACCTAAATTATTATTTGATAACTGTTTTTCAAGTAGGTTAAGTTGGCTAGATAAGAGTTAATACCTCATATAATAGAATTCTCTACCAATGCTTTTTTTATTTATGGAAAATAATTTTAAAGAATTGCAAAAAATATTGTCTGCGTCAGTAGTGGTAAAAGGTGCTACATAACAAATTTGTTTATTGAAGCTGCATATCAGATGTTTATTAGAAGACACATGTTTCAAGTTAACCATCAAAGCACACCTAAATTTAAAATACTTTATGTATATGTAAGTATTCTATGACTGATATTGTTGAGAAGTTATATTTTTTAAGTTATCCACACGTGCCCCCCCCCCAAAAAAATACTGAATTGAATAATTCTGTCTGCCACAGAAACCAGAGTCTAACCCCTTTTCCACAAACAGCTAGAAACTCTGACTCTGGCCTGTGCCCCATGCAAACCTTAGACATAAGTAACCAAGGTTACTAGAATTATATAGAAGGTCCCCTTGAGGGCATACATGTAAGTGAATAAAGAGAAAACTTTCTGATCTATAAAAAAATTTACAAAGAAATACATGTTAATCATTTTGAAAATTAGTGAAGAAAGAAAAACAGAATCATTCACAATCCCATGACCAAGTGATAATCATAAACATGTTAATATATCTCCTTCCAGACTTTTCTCTATGTACACCAATGCATTTTTTCACACAAAAAAAATGGGATACTTTATACAGTTTTATAAGTTGTCTTTTCTCCTTAACAGGTGGTTAATATCTTCTTACAACACTAAGTTTACATATACGTTCACTATCCACATTGTATACCACTGTATACCTGCATCACTATGTGAAATAGGTGTAGACACATGACAGTAAGACATAGGAGTAAGATGGCCTATCCGGAGGCTTTGGGCTGAGGTCCAGGGGTGAGACATTGTAACAGATGCTCTTGTTGCCCCACTTTCTTTGGATTCACTCAGAGACCCACCTACAGCTGCAGGGGACAGCTCTATAATACTTCAGAGGGTCCCCACTGGGATTGAACCCCAGTTACCCAGAGCTGACTATAGGTTTAGCCCATTAACAGAATGCATTCCTGTTACTAATCTCTTTCCCACGTGGAGAACAGATGGTACCACAAATTACCACCCCATCAAGTTATCTGTTAATTTACTCAGCATCCACCTTGGATGGCAAGGGATCCATCTCTCTGTGGTCTCCACCTCTCTTCTCCCAGTCGGATCCTCTCAGGTTTTCCCACCTCTCCACTCTGCCCCCAGAGCCCTAACTCCAACTTAATGAAAACTAAAGCTGTGAGCTGAGCTCCTGAGTCCATCCAGGCAAGGAGCATCAGATCTTGAGGAAGCTTTAGATCTTTTATAATCATTACTAGATATTCTTCAGAATAAACTATCTGCAAAACAAACAGACCCTTCTCTTGCTATCATCGGCCACATCCAATGGCACTGTATTTTGCATACTTCAGTTCTAATCCTTGCCTTACTGATTTCCTGAGTGGTCTATTAACTTAGTATTTCTCACTTTTTAAAACTTTAAGAAATGGGGCTGCATATGCAATAACATCCACAAAATTGTGGGTTTTGTTATACTGGTTATATTTTTCAACTAATTATTATAACAAAATACATCACTACTAAAATAAAAAATGCTCATGCATGTACCACCTGAAATCATCCCAGTGGTGCACATACCACAATTTGAAAAACACTATATTGAGTAAATAAAAACCACAAACTCAACATTTTAAGCAAGGCTCTCCTGTTTACTAAAATCTGTAGGCAAAAAGAAAAAGAGTACACACATAGCAGGGTTTCAGCTCTCCACTCTTCTCATGCTAGCTTCAACAACATGCTATTACACATCTTTATGCAGAACAAATATGCAAAACTAGCTTAGTGACTTGAATAAGCCATATAAATGGTCTTTTCCAAGATCTATTTTTCTTTCCAGTCAAGGGTCTTTTAGATCTAGGGGACCTGGGGAGAGAGGCCTCTCAGGGCCAAGGGGAATGGGTACTTCCAGCATGAGGGGGGCAGTGGAGTTGCCCTCACCTCATAGCCTTCCTAGTCACAGCATTATTCCAACAAAATCTCTGTATTCTGCTTTTGTCGTGCCAAATATTTCATCCCCACCAGGACAAGGGAAGAAAGTAGGACTAGCAAGAAAAAGGAAGGGATGAGAGAATCCCATCTTGCCCCTTATGAACTCCATGCTTTAAATCAGTCCCCATCACTTGCCGTCTTTCAGTTTTCAGAACAGAAAATGCTGCCAACACAGAGCACCCTGGCCATGCTGACAGATGGAGGCAGAGTTCAGACAAAACCCTTTGGAGGATGGGACCCAGCTCCTCTCTGATGACTGACATGGCATAGAAAGCAAGGAGGTATGTAGGTGGAAATGGCCTCCTGGAAGGCCCTGGAAATTAGTAAAAGAACCTGCTGCCCCCCAGTGCCTCTACCTATGGCATCCAGATGCACCATCTCACACCGGCCTCTAGCAATCATGTTTCTCCTGTACTTCAAAAGAATTAGCCGGACAGAAAACAAAGTGAATTTTTTTACCTATCAAGTATGTAAAGGCACCTCAAATTTTGTGGGATACCTTTGTGATTATAAAAGTAGTAGATGCTTCATGAGGAAATGTAATTTCCTAACCTCATATTAGGTTCTTTAAATCTGATAGGTATAAAAGAACAAGGAAAAAAAATAATATCCAAAGTTAATATCATTTTTGTTATTTTAACATTCTCTCCAGTTTTTTTCTGTGCATCCTTGCATCCTCAAAGATTGGACCATATGTTCAATTTTTATAAATATTTTAGCAGAAATATTTCATATTCCTATAGCTAAAGTATGATACGTATATTAGAGAGAACATAACAAAAATAAAGATAAAAATTAAAATAACCATTCATGATCCCACCACCTTGAGACAACAAGCATTAATATTTTTATTATCCTAGGTATAGTTTGTTTTTCTTTAATCCAAACTCATTTACTTGACTTTCTTACATACGCATCACAATTTTTTGCAAACATCATTTGTTTGTGGAGAGTTCATAATTAACTTTTTTTTTAAGGTAGGCTTGTTGAAATATACTTTCTATATAGTAAAATTCACTATTTTTAGGTACACAGCACCATGAGCTTTGACAAATATTTAGGGTTGAGTAATTGCCACCAAAATTGAGATGTTTTCATTAGCATTTTCATCACCCTAAAAAGCTCCCTCATGCCCTTGTCTGGAGTTAAGCATCATTTTGAATAGCTTATATTCTTAGGTCTACAAAAACCTGCACATAGAGGCTCAGACAGTACAGCATGTGACTCTTGATGTCAGAGTTGTAAGTTTGAGTTCTCTGTTGGGTGTAGAAATTACTTTAAAAATAAAATATTTTTTTAAAACCTGCACATATTTATATCAGCTTTATTTATAATTCCCTAATATTGGAAGTAACCAAGATGTCCTTCAATGGGTAAATGGGTAAATAGATAAACTGTGGCACATATATTCAAGGGACGGTTTTTATTCAGCAATAAAAAGACATGAGTTGAATATGGTTTCACTCATATGTGGAATATAAGAAATAGTGAAAGGGACCATAAGGGAAGGGACCAAACTGAGTGGGGAAAAATTAGAGAGAAAGATAAACCATGAGAGACTCCTAACTCTGGGAAACAAACAAAGGGTTGCAGAAGGGGGGGGGTGGTATGACTGTGTGACAGGCACTAAGAAGGGCACTTGATGAGATGACCACTGGCTGTTATACTACATGTTGGCAAACTGAATTTAAATAAAAATTTAAAATAAATAAATAAATAAGGTAGAGTTAAAAAAAAAAAAAAGACACAAGTTGGGGCACCTGGGTGGCTCAGACAGTTAAGCCTCTGCCTTTGGCTCAGTTCATGATCCCAGGGTCCTGGATCAAGCCCCACATCTGGCTCCCTCCTTAGTGGGGAGTCTGCTTCTCCCTCTCCCTTTGCTCTTCCCCCTACTAGTGAATGCACGGGCTTTCTCTCTCTCTCTCTCTCTCAAATAAATAAAATCTAAAAAAATTTTTTAAAAAAGACATGAGTCATCAAGCCACAAAATAATACAGGGAAAACTTAAATTATCTTGCTAAGTGAAAGAAGTCAGCCTGAATATCATGATTCCAATACATAGCATTCTGGAAAAGGCAATATTTAGGGACAATAAAAAGATCAGTCATTGCCAGTTCTTGGGAGAAGGAGGGGAACAGTAAATAGGTAGATAACAGGTGACTTTTAGGGCAGTGAAAGTATTCTGTATGATACTATAATGCTGGCTACATGACATTAAACATTTGGCAAAATCCATAGAACTGCACAATACAAAGAGTGAACCCTAATGTATATTAGAGACTTTAGCTAATAATAATATATTAAAATTGGTGCATCAGTTATAACAAATGAATCATACCAATATAAGATGCTAATAATACAAGAAACTCTTTGGGGTATAAGGGAATATATGGAAAATCTGCATTTTTGTTCAATTTTCCTATAAATCTAAAACTGCTCTAAAAATAAGGTACATTCATTTTATATATGTAACGTATTACAAAAGATGTCCATGTGCACAAATCAATGGTATATAAGTCAATAAGTGAACCTCTCCCTGCAAAAAAGAATCACTCTCTGAAAGACTTTCTATCAGCTTGAAATAGTCTTCTATATGGCATAAGAACTTAATAATAAACAAATAAGAGAGACTAAGAAAGCAAGAGGAAAAAAAAAAGAGAGGCAGGCACAGAGAGGCATTTTATTTTATTAGATTAAAAACACAAGGAGGAAAGACGGCGGGGGGGGGGGGGGGAATCTAGAAAAGAGTTGGGCAGGGCAGCCCGGGTGGCTCAGCGGTTTAGCGCCTGCCTTTGGCCTGGGGCATGATCCTGGAGTCCCAGGATCGAGTCCCGCATCAGGCTCCCAGCATAGAGCCTGCTTCTCCCTCTGCCTGTGTCTCTGACTCTCTCTCTCTCTCTTTCAAGAAAAAATAAATATAATATTTAAAAAAAAAAAGAGTTGGGCAAAGATCAGATAACAAAGAAGAGAAGCAGGTAAAGTTGGGAGGATTTCAAGAGCCCCAAAGTCAGGGCAGGAGAGATTTCTCAGGCCTAGACATCTCTTCTTCTGATGACAGTGCTCTGGTACAAGGCTGGAGCCCAGAGCAGGAGGGGCTCAGGAGGTGGTGGCCCAGGGTCTAGGGCCCAGGTAGTGAGCAGCAGTATGTGGGCAATGATCCCCTTCTTGCAGGCTTCACAGATGATCTTGAAGGGTCAAGCAGGGGCACAAGCTCTGTTTCCAACAGGTTCCCAGGGTCAACCAGTTAGACTCCAAGACCTGACCTTTACTGCCCATCTGCTTGTACTCATGAACCTTTGTCTCACATTTTTCCTTAGGCTCTTTGTTTTGGTTAACCTCTTAACTCAGAACAATGAAACCCAAAACCATCCCTCAGGTGATGATGAGTGCCCTGAAAGTCCTGCAGCCAGCCCAGACCACTCAGACTATTTAAGCAAAACCCCTGACTCACACCAGTGCAGATTGGGAAGTGACACCCTAGAATGACTGGTAATTGCCTTCACCTCATTATAACACTAAAACCTCCACTGGAGGAGGAGCCTCTGCCTCATTTACATTACCATACAATGTGTGTGGACATGTTTCTTTAAGGCGCATGCAGGGCCTTATACTGGCCTCTACATAGGATGACAAGGCTTCCCTCTAAATATTCATCCTAACCCTAAACAAAAGGTACCCATTCATCCCCCTCTACTGGGGAGTCACAGCTTTGGAAGCCATTCCAGTGATCTCATTGTTTGCTGCAAATAATGGGTTTTTTTGTGCAATGACAATTCACCTGGTGCAAGTTCTATGACTCACCAAGGAGAAAACTCACGTTGATTTCATTACACCAGTACCGGGTTGGGCAACAGGTCACCGAGCAAACCTTCAGAACAGGGACCTTTGGGGGGCCACCCTTAGGGAACCCATTCTTCAAACGTCATAGCATCACTAAAAGTGATGAAGTTACAGGAACAGAGAGCAGTGCAGAGGACAGACCGAATCCCAGCACAGAGGTCAAGGCTGAGACAGTGGAAGCAGGAGGAAGTGCCTCTCCACTGACATTCCCTGCCTTGGGGCCCAGCTCCTCCAATCAGGGGCACTGTCACTGAATAACAAGTGGTTATGTGCCCTGGGAACTCCTGCTTCTTGCAAACCTGCTGCTTTCTGGCTGCCTCGAGCTACTTACGCTGTAAGCAGAGAGAGTTAGGGGTCCCCAGAAAAAGAAAGATGAAACATAGCTTTTGTGACACAAGAGAAGTCATTTTAGGCCTCTAGCTATTTTCCATGATCTATGCCCTACTTGCCCAAACACACTTCTCTTGTAGAAGTTTCTGGAAGGTGTCAGAATTACAAAAAATGCAAAAACCACGATAGTTAAGGATTTTAAGGGAACAAAGGGAATGCAAAAACAGTCTCCAACAGGCCAGGAAATAGGATATCACAGACAACAAATCAGTGGTAAAATTCCCAGTGTTATTTCAAGAGTAAGCAAGACCCTGCATTCCTTATCCAAGATAAGGAACCCAAGACCCTAATCCGGTTTATACGGGCTCTCAGAGCATGCCCACAACCCCTTCTCCTGGTCCCAAGATTACCTCTGCTTCATTATAAAGTCTCCACCCTAGGAGGAACACAAGCTTCATTAACGTAAGAATGCAGTAGCTAGCCACGTTTTCTAAGCAGGCCTGTGCCTACTTATACCCTCCTGCCTTTACCACTGTGACAAATCTCCCCTTTCTGAATATTCATCCGAAAACCTAAGTTTAAAAAGCTGCTCACCCCTGCTTGAGGAGTCACCGCTTTGGAAGTTATTACTGTGATCTCCTTATTTGTTACAAATAAAGTCTCCTTTGTGTGACAACCCCACCTGGGGTATCTCTACCTGTAACTCACAGAGGAGCTAACTCACATTAGTTCGCTTACAATACGTCATCTCTGATGAAGGTAAATTGCACTCCTCTGTGATCCTGGCCTCCCTGAGCAGCTCCTCCTGGGTCAGCGGCCACCCACACTGGGGCCTCTCCCACCGCCAGGACTGGCCCTGCGGTTCTGTATACGCTCAGTCGGAGACTGACCCATGAACTTCAGACTGTCAGAGCCATGACCCATGAACTTCAGACTGTCAGAGCCATCATCGTGTAGTTCAGAGCCATCATCGTGTAGCCCTGGCCATAGCGGTGCCTCTTCTTCTTGGGCTTCCAGACAGCTGCCGGCAGAGCTGACCTTTGGAGGTCTCAAGCTCTTGGGAGGCCCCTCACAGGTTTGGTGACTATCAGTGCTTCCTTCCTGGCCCTTCAGCTTCTCGGCACTAATGTCAAACCCAGGACCCACTTCGTCCACTGTGTCTGATGGTCCTCTTGATGCTCAGCATCTCCAGATTCCTCTGTGAAACCCCCAGAAGTCATCTAGTAGAACTCTTCTGCCTCCAGCCCAGAAAGCTGGTTCCTTGAGGTCAGACCGCCTTCCTTCCCAGACTGCAGTACCACCAGTGGCCCCGCACCCAGATCAGTCGGGAAGAGGAGCAAAGGCAAAGTCCCAAGGTGAGCTCAGCATGTTATGTCAAAGGACATAGGGCTAAGGTAAAGCAATGGAGAAAGGGAAGTTAAAGGAGGTAAGATCACAAAGACACCTAGGGCCAAATCACTTAGGCCTGGGTAGGGACTTCAGACTCTAAGAGTGATGGGAAGCCACTGGAGGACTTTAAGCAGAAGTGAGTTGTGCTTGATTTACATTTTACTCTAGAAAATGTTTAGCTAACAATCTGTAGGAGGATATGATAGGCAGCATCTAAAATGGTTCCCAACAATTTCTGCCTCCTCATGTGAGTGCCATGATATTATGACTTTTATGTGAGACCGAATTCAATCACCAATGGCCAATTAATTGATAAACCATGGCTACATAGTAAAGCTTCCTTCACAAAAACCCAAAAGGCTCAAGTTCAGAGAAGTTCTGGGTGTGGGAACACGTGCAAGTGCTGAGAGATTGGAACCTTGGAGATGACAAGGAAGCTCTGCACCCTTTCTCAGGCACTTTGCCCTAAGCATCTCTTCCACCTAGCTGTTCCTGAGTTATATATTTTATAAGAAACCATTAATCTAATAAATAAATGCTTTCCTGAGTTCTAGAAGCCTCTCAAGCAAATTAATTAAACTGGAGGAGGGAGTGGCAGGAACTTTCGCTTTATAGCGAGTTGGTCAGAAGCATAGGTGACAACCTGGATTTGTGATTGGCTCCTGAAAGCACAGTTGTTTTCTCTGAACCCTTAGCTTGTGTGTAGGATCTGATGCTATCTCCAGGTGCAGTCATACCTCAGAGATATTGTGGTTTTGATTTCAAACCCACAGCAGTAAAGCAAATATCGCAATAGTTACTCAAGTGGATTTTTCGGTTTCCCAGTGCATATAAAAGTGATGCTTATACTACACCACAGTCTGTTTTAAGCGTGCAATAGCATTATGTCCTCAATTTTTTTTTACATTCCTCAATTTAAAAATACTTTATTGCGAAAAAATGCTAACCATCATCTGAGCTTTTAGTGAGTCATAATCACTGATCACAGATCACCATAAAAAAACAGAATAGTGAAAAATTTGAAATATTACAAGAATATCAAAATGTGACACAGACACAAAGCAAGCAAATGCTGTCGGGAAAATGATGCTAATGGACTTAGTTAACACTGGGTGGCTACACACCTTCAGTTTGTAAAACACATGGATGCCTGGGTGGCTCAGCTGTGGAGTGCCTGCCTTCAGCTCTAGGCGTGATCCCGGAGTCCCAGCATCGAGTCCCACATCAGGCTCCCTGCAGGGAGCCTGCTTCTCCCTCTGCCTATGTCTCTGCCTCTCTCTATATATGTCTCTCATGAATAAATAAATAAAATGTTTTTGAAAAATTGTAAAAAACATAAAAATTTTAAAATAAGATTTAAAAAAAAGCAAGCAGTATCTGCGAAGTGCAATAAAGCAAAGCACAGTAAAATGAGGTATGCCTATAGGTAGTGTCAGAGCTAAGCTACGCTGTACAACACCGGGCTGGTGTCACAGAATTGAGGTATGTGGAGAACCTACACATCTGTCGTTTGGAAGGGTTTGATTGTGGCAGTTTTGTGAGAGTAAAGGAGCGACAGACACAAGAGGAAGTAAGCTTCTCCTTACAGTGCCCTCTTCTAATCCTCTCCCCTTGAGCGAGGGCTGGGTCTAGGTACTTGCTTCTGACAAGTAGAATACCGCAAAAGTAATTCCAGGCCACTTCGGAGATGAGGTTACAAAAGACCCTGACTTGGTTCTTACTCAGCCTTGCACGCTTGCTCTCCCTCTCAGAGCCCTCGCCTGGGGGAAGCCAGCTGCCTGGTTGAGACAAGGCTTCTGGAGAGGTCCCCATGACCCCGACGACGGCTGTCTACAGCCAATACCCAACGAGGGCCTGAGGCCTTCTAACAGCAAAGTGAGCAAACTCAGAAGGGGTTCACCCCAGGGGAATTTTGAGATGAAGGCAGCTCAGCCAACCCCGAGATGGCAACCTCCTGAGAGACCCAGAGTCAGAGGGCCCTGCAAAGCTGGGCCTGGATACCTGACCCTCAGAACACCTCCTGAGGTGGTAACTGTTTGTTGTTCTAAGCATCTAGTTATGGGGTAACTTGTCGCGCAGCAGTAGATAACCAACAGAGAAGGGAAGTTGGAAAGCAGGAAGACAGGGTTTCATAGGGCCGTGAAGTGGCCCATTTCTCCTGGGGTGAAGGCAGTTTGCACTAGTGCGAAGCAGTGGCTTTGGAGAGACCTAGTTGCACTGAAGATGACTTTTGCAAACTACCACTTAGCGATCACTGAACAAATGTTTATACCATTTCTACTCCTTCATAAGAATTAGCCTAAGCAAGGGACTAGAATTTCTGGAAAGACTGAATTAATTGACCCAATTTAGGAGATGCCATGATCCAGTGAAAAGCTGTGTGGCAGAGTCCAAATGACACAAAAATACCTATATACCTGTTATGGGTTGAATTGCATTCCCCTGTCGCCCCCCAAAAACGTGGTGTGGAAGCCTTAATCTTGCATGCCTCACATGTAACCTTATTTGGAAGTAGAGTCCCTGTAGATATAACCAAGAGAATACATTTCTGAGACTTAAAGCCTCTCAGTTTGGGACACTTGGGTGGCTCAGCGGTTTAGCTCCTGCCTTGGGCCCAGGGCATGATCCTGGAGTCCCAGGATCGAGTCCCGCATCGGGCTCCCAGCATAGAGCCTGCTTCTCCCTCTGCCTGTGTCTCTGCCTCTCCCTCTGTGTGTCTCTCATGACTAAATAAACACAAATCTTAAAAAAAAAAAAAAAGCCTCTCAGTATGTGGTACTTTGTTACCGTGGTCTTAAGAAACTAAGACAATAAGCTGTAAATGATCTTTCTTCTCCACCCCATCGCATTTCTAGGTTGTAAGATACTAAAGCCAACCATCAGATCTCAACCTTTAGCACCAACACAGCTGTACATTCTTAAAGACGGTTCGGGAATGCTTCATGGCAATGACAATGATGATTTACTTTTTTTTGTTGTTGCTTCCAATACACAAAAGATGAGTCTGTGCCGAACCCATCAGAAATCTTTTCAATTATGGCTAATGGGTGATCAGCCTCTGGTTCATTCCACGGCAAATGAGGCTACGAAGAAGTTATCAGTAAGGGATTTATGTTTTAGTAGCATGTTTAATTATGATACAACCACAATCGTCTCTTACACAGGAATTTAGCATGCAAGATTTACAGCTTTTAGCACAATTTTGGCCTTTGTTGTCTCAAAGAGCCTGGTTTCTGAAGTTTTATTAGACTATCAACCTCTGTTAGATTGTGTCAGGCTGCCCCCTACTGATTTGGTCTCATAATCTCATCTGGGCTGCTACTGTTTTGGGTTGGTTTTCGGAATGTGTTTTTTACCAGGGCCCCTAGAACTGCCCACCATTTAGCCTCCAAAGAACACAGAGAACACTGGAACTGTGGAGGGATGGAGGGGGCTTTTTTTTTTTCTTTTAACAGAACCTGAACAACCACTGTATATATATATATAATATTATATATATATATATGGGTTTTTTTGTTTCAAAATACATCAGCTGATCGGCTTAAGCTTGCAAGAGAAATTAAATTTCCAGAATAAGAACCAGATTCTTTTCTTTCTCATTTCTTGAGGGCAGCAAACGCCTTCGAGAGATATCCTCTCTTTTCATGATATGACAACAGGGAAATTTTTTTTTTTTTTAAGAAAAGCCAATGAAATTTTAACTTATCCAACCAGCCAGAGGAAAGCAATATTACAAAAGGCACCTCAAAGGAAGGGTAGGATTTCTTTTCCGCTTCAAAGGTGCTGCTGTGTGATGCTGTGAAAAGGTGTCCCCACCCTCCCTGGGGTGGGGGGGGGGCCGTGCTGGAGCTCAGCAAACACCTACATGAACCTCCCTCAGCCTCCTGTCCGCCGTCACTCCTTTGCTGGCCCACTGCTGGGCACATGGATGGGGCCAGCCAGGAGGAAGGTGACAGAGGTTAGGGAAAGGGTATAGTAATGTTTTAGTAATGAAGAAATAAGGAACCTGGAAATTAGTATTTGAGCTTTTTTTTAAGATTTTATTTATTTATTTGAGAGACAGCGAGAGAGAGAGAGAGAGAGCATGCCTAGCAGAGAAAGGGACAGATGGAGAAGCAGATTCCCCAATGAGTGGGGAGCCCAATGCAGGACTTGATCCTGGGACTCAATCCCAGGATTCCAGGATCATGACCTGAGCCAAAGGCAAAGGCTTAACTGACTGAGCCACCCAGGCACCCCAAGTATTGGGCTTATCACACAAATCTGTTCTCAAGGTATTTGGGGGGCCTCCAAAAGCAAAAGCTAATCACTAAGAACAAACCCCAACCTGCATCATTCCACTTGTACCAACCAGTGTTGTTCTTCCTCCAAGCCTTCCCTATGGATGTCTAACTAATCTGATTCTCAGAGCTATACTTCTGTGACCACATGCAGCCTCCTTCCATGGATCTGTGGCATTCTGGCATACATAGCAGTCTTGTAACTAGCTCCCAGGAGAGTCTGGCTTCCTGTGATCCCTCTGTCACTACCTGGGGCTTTGTTCAGAGTCCTGAGCCACATGTGCATTCCTTTATCACCTCGGTAACTGCCTTGTGTCTTGTGCTGCTTGGGCTGGAAGCCCCTGGAGAGGGCAAGTAGAGGAGCATTCTTTTTCCCTCCCTGCACTGTTCAGGGCTTCATAGCCTGTGCTGGAGGGGTGCTCCCTCCTAGGGGTTACAAAGGAGGGTAGGGATGGAGGTGCGGGTGGGAAATGTCAGTGGAGAGGGTTTAGCCTTATTGCAGTATGCCAGACAAATTCAAAACCTAGTCCATAAAAGATTTCTTTATCATGCATGGTCCGAGAGAATAGCCCAGCTGCTATCTTTGGCTATCCTCCATTCCTCACGCTTATTCATAAAATCTTTAAAGAAGGCCATGTGCTGCTTTCTCACAGAGCAGACCAAGTTGTGCTCCAACCCAGAATGAAGTTGGATTTAGATGCAGGTAGCTAGAAGGGCCCTGAAGGGTCTGTCTGTCCTCTCTCCTCTAAATCCCCCTATCTGACTGTACCCACCATGAATCAATAAATCACATGCTGAGTCTCTCTACAGGCCCAACACCATGTCAGAAGCATGCCAGAAGTACACAAAAGCGTACTACACTAAACTTCTGGTATTCATGGATTTACCTCTCGCAGCAGTCTGAGAAACTCATGATCTAAAGCAATTTGTCTTTTGCTGAGGCCCAGATCTGAATGGTAAATAGCAAGACACCAATGTTTGGGAGACAGTCACTTGGTAACTAAGCCCAGTTAGTCTAGTTAGCTAGCGACCCTAAAAACACAATGCCATTATTATTTTCTTAATTTACCATATGCCTGGTACTGTGCTAATTACTTCTAACATATTATCCCATTTAACCATGATTATGACCACTTTATCCCCACTTTATAGATTAAAAAAGCTGAGATTCAAAGAGGTCAAAGAATATACTCAAGATCATATAACTAGTCGCTGTGATTGAGCAAGACTACAGAGCTAGTTCATTTGATTGAGAAGATGATATGGCTAGTTAGTATGATTTAAGCAAGATCACAGAGCTACTTAGTGTGATTGAGAGAGATCACAGAGCCAACTGACCAGGGACTGACCCCAGGTATGACTTACTCTGCAGTTCCAGCAGTTAATCATGTCACTTCTACATCCTATGTTATACTCACTCCAGGCAGGCAGCAATGATGATGAAGCCATCAGAATTTTGTCACCATGTGAAAAGTGGCTCTAGGTGCTAGAGATACCTTTAGTGAACAGTGAAAAGAGTGGTGTGAGAATACACAAAGATTACGCTTGTCTCTGGATAGAAACATAAATCTAGAAAAGGCCAGGAGCCTGAGTTAAAACAATTACACTTTTCTGAATTAGAGAATTTTGAAAAGATCTGAGATGCTAAGTGCTTTACACACAGAAATAGAGGTCTATATACAGCTGTGTATGTTTGTGAATATTAATACAGATACAGATAAGACATATTTCCTGCTCTCCAGAATAGAACACAATTAGCATATTGTGAGAAAGAAGTTAGAAACTAAAGTATATAGTGGTGGCTATGTACTAAAGATGCTCAGGAACAGAAGTCTGTGGAAGCATTCGGAGAATGTACCTAGAGATGAAGTAAAACTGGAGTCAGGCCTTAAATGATGAACACAATTTAGATGGGTGAAAGGAAAAAGGAGAATGTTCACGCAGGCAAACAAACTCAGACTCAGGGAGATCCTCAAAATGAGCATAAACACAGGGAATTTCAATCTAGATCAAAAGCCCAATGGGGGCAGGAACTGTGTCTCAGCTTGTTGTACAGTTATATCTCCAAAGACTTGCATGTGGCAGGCACTCAGAAACTATTTGGTGAGAAAGAAATAAAAGAAAGAAAGAAAAAGAAAAAGGAAAGAAAGAAAGAAGAAAGAAAGAAAGAAAGAAAGAAAGAAAGAAAGAAAGAGAAGAAAGAAAGAAAGAAAGAAAGAAAGAAAGAAAGAAAGAAAGAAAGAAAGGAAGGAAGGAAAGAAGGAAGGAAGGAAGGAAGGAAGGAAGGAAGGAAGGAAGGAAGGAAGGAAGAAAGAAAGAAAAGAAAAGAAAAGAAAAGAAAAGAAAAGAAAAGAAAAGAAAAGAAAAGAAAAGAAAAAAAGAAGTGGGAAAAAAAGAAGTGGGAGAAGGGGGAAGGGGGCACAAGAGAGAACCCAGATGATGAAAGATAGAACAGAGAGTAGAAACGTAGAAAGCAGAAATGTCTGTCCACAGAAAGTATGTGTGTTGGTTATGAAGGGAAATCAGCTTGGTAAGAGTGTGTGGAGCAAGGGTAGGAAGAGCCTTGAGCAAACAAAGTCAGGACACAGTCAGAAGTAGTAGGCAAGATAGAGCCAGATGGAAAACCCAAGTGTTCCAGAGCTTCCAGAGAAGCATGTTAAAAGCCATGGAATATGAATGGCTTCATATTGAATGGGCTAAACTGGAGAAGACAGGCCAGAGGGGGATAGAACCTTTAGGGAGCCATCATGGCAGTCCAAACACAAGAAAAGATGAGAGTTTGACCTATAGGAGTGGCAGGAGGAACAAGAGAAGGGATGAAAAACTGAAGAACCTGTTGAAGAGGCAAAATCTATTCAATGCTGCTAACAGTTGAGACAATGGAGATAAATGGAAAGAAATAGGTCAAAATTTCAATTGGAGGGCCTGAGAGAGTAATAGTAGCATGCTTATAATAAGGGAAGTGAACCTGTTTTAAGATGAAGACAGGGAGATGCTAAACTCAGTATGTAATTTAAAAGCTCAAATATTATAAAACTATAAATAACATCCTGCACAATAGAGAGTTCAAGAATTTGCTCATGGTTTCATACATGGGTATGTTTGTAGGGTAAACAAATATGGTATAGCCACTAAGAAATTTTTTTTTAATTTATTTATTTGAGAGAGAGAGAGTGAGAAAGCGTGCGCATGCATAAGTGGAAGGAGGGGCAGAGAGAGAATCCCAAACAAATTCCCCACTGAGCATGGAGCCCAACTCAGGGTTCAATCTCACGACCCCAAGAACATGACCTGAGCCAAAACCAAGACGTAGTTGCTCAACCAACTGCATCACCCAGACACCCCAGTCACTAAGCAATTTTAATTGAACTACAGAATTTTTTAATTAAAAGAAACAAAAGATATCTTTATACAATATACAGTATATATGTTCCAAACAGTCTACAGCAGGGTTTTTCCACCAGCATCTGTTTGAATAACTTCTATTGAAAATACCTTACTTCTCTTTCTGAGTGACTGACTCTGTTTTTTAAAGTTTTTCATGATGTTGGTATATTTTGGCAAAACAAAGCTCATCTTAAGCATAAATTCAACAATCTTACAAGACAGATGAGGAAGACATTGCTACTTTTCCAATATCCACTTTTCCCTTCTTCTTTAGGAAAAAAAAAAAATCAGTGGGACAACTGACTACCCAAAATAAAGACTACCTTCCCCAGACTCACCTTCCAATGGGTTAGCCATGTGACCTAGCTCTAGGAAAGGAGTAGAAGGGATATGAGAATTCCAGGTCATGCCCTTAAATGAAAAGACCTTCCCTTACACTTGCTTCTTTTTCCTCCTTCTCACTGACTGTAATATGAGTGGGATGCTGGCAGCTGGAACAGCCATCTTGAATAAAATGAAGCTGCATGTTGAGGATGGTGAACCAACAAGAGAAAAGGAGCCCAAGACCATGGTAATTGTATAAACACATATGCTTACCTTCTTAGTCCTGATCTGCCTCAGAAAGAATTAAACTTCTATTTTGCTTAAGCCATTTTGTTGGGATTTCCTTTAAAACAGCCAAATTACATTATAATTATTCTCTGCATCTGTCATTTACTAACAAGTTGCTTAACTTCTCTGAGCTTCAGTTTCTTCATCTGTAAAACTTAGCCTACTCTGTAGAGTTACAGAAGAAATTAAATGAGATAATGTGTATAAATCTACTTAGCACAGTGAGTACTCCATAAATTGTAGTTAAATTGTTACTACTAATAATAGTTGATATGAAGATTTGCAATCTCAATAATAAATCCAAATAGCTACAATTCCTTAGTAGTAAAAAAAAAAAGTTACTACATTTTAATATAGTAATTGAGGACTAGTTTATTAGTCTGAACAACTCTGACACAGAGTAAATATCTTCATTTCATAGTCAAGAGACCCAGAAAATTATAGAAACTACAAACTCTGGCAGCCCCAGTGGCCCAGGGGTTTAGCACCGCCTTCAGCCCAGGGCCTGATCCTGGAGACCCGGGATCGAGTCCCACGTCGAGCTCCCTGCATGGAGCCTGCTTCTCCCTTTGCCTGTGTCTCTGCCTCTCTCTCTCTCTCTCTCTCTCTCTCTCTGTCATGAATAAATACATAAAATCTTTTTAAAAAAGGAAAAAGAAAGAAAGAAACTACAAACTCAGGGGCATCTGGGTGGCTCAGTTGGTTAAGCGGTTGCCTTTGGCTCAGGTCATGATCCCAGGGTCCTGGGATTGAGCCCCACATTGAGCTTCACATCAGTTCCTTCCTCAGCAAAGAGTGTGCTTCTTCTCCCTTCCCCCCTGCCGCCCCCCCCCCCCGCCTTGCACTCTCTCTTTTTCTCTCAAATAAATAAATAAAATATTTTTATTTTAATTAGGAAAAAAGAAACTACAAACTCAGAGCAAAACAATAAGTAAGTGGTAAAATTTCAATTAATTTTATATCCCTCACTCCCTTGAGGCTCAATCATTTGAACAAGCAATAGGACAGAGGTGTGTGTGTGTGTGTGTGTGTGTGTGTGTGTGTGTGTGTGTCAAATACTACCCAAGAATCTCCCTGGATCTTTTCAACCTCAAACAGCCTATGCTGCTAGAACACACAAAGGTCAGCACCCTGGGGAAGAGCTGCTCTTTATGCAGAGGCTTTTCCATCACTATTCCTCCAGATGTCCTTCCGGCACTTTGCAAGCCTCTCATTAATTGAGAATCATGAGTGTTTTCTTTTCCTTCTATGTGAGGGAAAATCTAGCTACACAGGACCTAGCCCACCAGTCATTGTTCTAACATCCCCTGTATAATTACTCCATCTCAACAGTTTCACCATTTTTTTTTTCTTCACACAGCTGAAGTCCCATCAGAGGGATAGCAACCTCAAGAATGCTGCTGAGGTCTCTCTCTCTCTTTTTTTTTTTTTTTTTCAAAGACTTACTTTTACTTAGGCTATAAAAAGCCATAAGAGACACTAAGCATAAATATCTGAGAATGGATGAAAGGTTGGAGGAGGGAAGGAAAGAAACTAACGTGATGCAATGAAAAAAAGCTCCTTCAAATTAACCATATCTTCTAATAGAATAAAGAAAATTCTCTATTGGGGTGCCTGGGTGGCTCAGTTGGTTGGGCTTCTGCCTCCGGCTGGTGTTGTAATCCCAGGGTCCTGGGATTGAGTCCTGCGTTCCTGTGTTCCAGCGTTCCAGGACTCCCTGCTCAGTGGTGAGTCTGCTTCTCCCTCTCTCTTGGCCCCTCCCCCTAATCTCTCTCTCTCTCTCTAATAAATAAAATCTTTTTAAAAAAATCTGTTATGGGAAAAAGTCATGAAAAGAACAATGGAGTCATTGAAAGAAAACTGGGTTTTGAAAGAAAATTTTTTAATAAAACAAAGGCATTCTCATTGCAAAACATATTCCATTCCTAAAAGAATGAAGTAAGAAAATCTTCCTCACTTTTGACTTCCCAGCTCAACTCCCAAGAACTAAATATGCCTCATAATTTCTTATGTATCCTTCTAAAAACTGTCCTGCATTACAAGAATACAATGTGTATGGAATAATTATATATGTCTTCTTCTTGCATTATTTCTAAAACTGCCAATGAAAAAATTACTTTTAAAGTACTGATTCTTAAAGCGAAAGTCCCTGCTAACAAAAAGTAAAAGCTTCACCAACAGCAATCTCAGGCCTTCACAAGAGTCAGCAAAAGTCCAGGTACTCTGTGAAACAGAAATCATCAAATGCTTCAAAATATTTAATTTCCTATTCCAGGAAAGTGAAACAGGTGTAATTAAAATAACACTTTTTTAATTAAGTGACCTCTCTTGACCAACCATCTGTGAATAATTCAGATTTCCCCCTTATTATTACTGTAAAATTAAAACGAGGTCATATAAACAGGAAGATCCTCTCTAACTATCTTTAAGCACCAGCAATATATATTTTCCACCAGTTAAAATCCTTAATGATACAAAAAAATCTGTCAAGCATAACTCCCCCAATTCATTTGCCTGAAACCATCAATATTTTATCATGCACTTGCAGTTGGCTTTAATTTAACAGTCCAGGTTACTAATCAAACAAAACACCCAAGTCATTAAAAGTTAGCGTGCCATTTAGAAAGTGCATTTCACGTTTATTAAAATATCTTTCATGCAGCCATTAGAAACCTAAAGTTTTAATTACAATCAGATATTTAGTTCTACTCCCGTTATGCATTTGGCACTTTCTTACAAGTGCCCTGATTAATCTTCCAGACCAAGTTCATCCATTACCTCCTGAAATTATTTTCTTCTCAATTTCTTCAGAATTCATCTTTCTACCCCACCCCCCACAAATAAGTAAAACGCACTTTTAAAGTGTACAAAATAACTACCCAACAGATAACTCATTTAAAAGATTTCATTTCAAATGTAATTTATCCTTCAAAAAAGACCAAAGAGGCATCATTCAGAAAGACAAATTGAAATTGAAAATTAGCTCTTGGTGTCTTTATTGCCAATTTTCATTATTTACTTTTCTTTCTAATGACTGGAAAAGTTCAACAGGCATTTTCTTACAATTTTCTAGCTACGTGATTCAACTGTTACTTTTCATTAGCTTTCCAATCTTCCTTACTCCTGTTCCTGCCCTGACTTGCTCCAAAGTTCTATGAATGAGATTGCCAATATGTAAAACATCAGATTTTATGGTAAATCTAGCTCTTCGAAATTTAGACTATCCATCAGTCATATTCACTGTGCACTAAAAGACACTGTCGATGAGATGCAGAGTTGATGGCTAGTATGGGATCACCTGACCTCAGTTCTAAGAGCCACAGCAGCAAAAATCGTGGGACCCACTATTGAGATGAAGGCCTGCAATTACCCAAGTGTGAATGGAATTGAGAGTCCATTCAATAAAAAAATGGGTTATTCTTCAATGATTAAAAAACATCCTGTATCCGTAGGGTGTCTGGGTGGTGCAGTCAGTTAAGGAGAAGACTCCTGCCTTAGGCTTAGGTCATGATCTCAAAGTCGTGAGACTGAGCCCCACCTCAGGCTCTGCACCCAGCACAGAATCTGCTTAGGACTCGCTCTCTCTCTCTCTCTCTCTCTGTCCCTCTTCCCACCTCTCTAAAACAGATAAATAAGATCTTTAAAAACAAATAAATAAATAAAAATAAAAATTTAGAAATTTAAATTAAAAAAAGCAATTCAAATATGGAAGCAATCCAAATCAATAGATACAGTCTATTGATATATATGCATATATATTACATCTTTATATATGTATACTTTATATATAATACTTTAACATATAATACTTTATATATAATATATAATACTTTATTATATAAATATAAACAAAGTATTATTACTATATATATATATATTACTACAATGGAATGTTACTCAGCCATAAAAAAAAGAATGAAGTCTTGTCATTTACAACAACACAGATGGACCTAGAGTGTACTTCGCTAAGTGAAATAAGTCAGAGAAAGATGAAAGCTATATGATTTCACTTATATGTAGAATCTAAAAACAAAACAAATGAACAAACATAAATAAATAGAAACAGAGAACAAACTGGTGGTTACCAGAGGGATGGGGAGATGAAAAAAATGGGTGAAGGGGATTTAAAGCTATAAACTTCCAAAAATAAAAAATCTATAAACTTCCAATTATAAAATAAATGAGTCATGGAGATGAAAAGTACAGTATAGAGAATATAGCCAATAACATTGTAATAACACTGTGTGATGACTACACCTATCATGATGAGCACTGAATAACGTATAAAATTGTTGAATCATTGTGTTGCACACCTGAAACTAATGTAACATTATATGTCAACTATACTTCAATAATAAAAATTTTTTTTAAATGTTTAAAGTCCCTCCCTTTCTCACTCAATTGCAAAATAATAAATCCTTGGTACACTATTGGGTGCAAAGAAATGAGGAAAAGGTAGTGAAAGTGCCATCTATGCTACTGTTAGCAGCATCTAAGCCCAGGTGGGCCAGGCAAAACTATCTTTACTGAAAATTCATGGAAGAACTGAAAAAAAAAGTTTCTACCACCCTCAAGAAGCCTCGGTTCTAAGGAGACAATATGGAGAATGTATGAAAAGAAGAGCAGCGGGGATCCCTGGGTGGCGCTGCGGTTTGGCGCCTGCCTTTGGCCCAGGACGCGATCCTGGAGACCCGGGATCGAATCCCACGTCGGGCTCCCGGTGCACGGAGCCTGCTTCTCCCTCTGCCTATGTCTCTGCCTCTCTCTCTCTCTCTCTCTCTGTGACTATCATAAATAAATTTAGAAAAAAAAAAAAAAAGAAGAGCAGCTTCAAGGTCAGATCTCTGGTCTTCATAGTCTTCTTTAAGGAGTCATCTCTAGATGAAATTCACAAAGGATAGGCTATATTCTCCCTCTCAGATTAACATAGGTTGCTCCAGAGTTCCTGTTTTGAGAATTCCAAATTATTCAAATATTAACAGGTACTTGGACCCACCAAAGCCCCTTTGAGGAAAGACAAAGGATTCTGAATTCAAGATCCCACTCCTTAAGATGCTGACACTCTTATTGGAAAGATAAGCCACAGGTACATGAAATAACTGTACATCACCTATGAAGAAATGTAGCCACTAACATAGATTGATATAGTCCAAACTGAGCACCCAGAGAGCTGAGAGGACTGACATGGAGGACCAGTCAAACCAGGTAGGGTGATTTGCAAACAGCTTCCAGAAGAATGTGCAATTTGAGCTCAATCTTCAAGGACCTGTACCATCAAATAGCTATAGTATGATAGCAACTAGCTCAAAGTATGCACACATTAGGCATTCAATAAATCCTGTTGAAAGATGAATACTGGGAACAGTACTTAGTATAAAGGGTATGGTTTCAGAGGAAGAAAGAGAATTAGAATAACAGTGATAAGGGTTAGCATGTATTAAGTACTTACTATATTCTAGGCACTGTATTTAGTGCTTTATAATCTCATTTCATCCTCACAACTCTGTTCCAGTTATCTTTGCCACATGACAAACCATCAGTACTTAATATCTCTAAACAACAACCATTTTATTATATCTCATGGTGTCATGGGTCAGGAATTCAATCAGGGCTCAGACAGGTGATTCTCCTCTTCCATATGGCACGGGCTAAAGTTAATCAGTGGTATGTAGATATGAGTTGGGCTCATCTGGAAGATCCAAGATGGGATCATTCCCATGCCTGGTACCATGGCAAGGATGGCTGTAAGGTCTGGCTTAGCTGGGACTATGACAGGAATGCCTATACATGACCTCTCCAGCATGACAGTTTCAGGGTATTTGGACTTGGGGGCTCAGGGCTCCAAAAGCACTGGTCTACAAAGTGGTAGCTACTAGTCTTTTAAGGCCTGAGTCTGGAAATTAACACAATATCAGTTTGGCCATATTCTATTTTTTAGGCAGTTACAGAGTACACAGACTCATGGAGCAAGGACATAGATTTTACCCCATGATGGGAGGAGTATCAAAGAATTTATTACCATATTTAATCCAGCACAAATTGTCCTCTGGTCACAAATTATTTACATTCTTCCCACATGCAAAATACACTCACTCCTCTCCCAAGTCCCAAAAAGACTCAATAAGCTCGAAGTCTGGAATCTCATCATCTAAATGAGGTTCAGGTGTGGAGGAGACCCCTTAGGTATAGTCTCTCTCAATCTGAAGATCTGTAAAGAGACAAGTTATCTGCCCCTCACCCCACACACACACACACACAATACAATAGTGAGAAAGACATAGGATAACAGCAATAAACACTCCCATTTCAGAAAGAGAAAGAACAAGAGGCACATAGCATTCATCAGCCCATGATAATTCTGAAATGCACTTGGTCAAATGCCAGCAGTTCCTAGATTAGGATCCACCCATGTTCCCTGGGATTTATATCCTATATCTCTTGATTCCATCCTCTGAACCACCTTTTTTTTTTTTTTTTTTTTTCATAAGAACTAGCTTGTGGTTACAGCTCAGTAGCTTCCTTAAACTGCTTCCTGCCCATTGAAGTTTGAGAGCCCCAGGGCTCTTTTTATTTTGAGTTGCTCCATCCCTTTCAGCCAAAATTGATGGTGCTTCTAACAACTCAATTGTCTTAAAAACTTTGTGGAATTTCTATGGATCTTATTGGGGTTTACTCCATTAAATGAAAGCCATACCCACAGATCTCTTTGAGACCAGTCCTCCTCTCTCGGGCTGAATCAGAGTGCTCTGGGAGACTTAGAAGCCTTTTTGTCTACTTCTAGACATTCCCTTTAATCGTTCTGGAATATTAACAGAGGGTCTTACAGCCATACCTTTGACATGATCTTACCTTGAGGTCAGTTTTTATTTCAAAGCCTTTCGCCTTTGGAGAGGCTAAGAACATTTTATTTTCAGGCCTGTTAAGTCCTGGGTTGTTTCTATTTCCTTTAAAAACTATCTGAACAAAAAAATTTCCTCTTTTTTGGGGGGTCTCCTTACCCACACCTTATCATAAGTGGCTCAAAGTACCTAATGGGCACCTTCAACACTGCCAGGAATCTCTCTGGCCAAATCCACCAAGTTGTTAGGATTATGTTCCATTTTCCTCATTAGTACAGACTGCAGTGTGGTCAAACTTTCCTCCACAACAGAACAAGAGTCATGTTTTTTCCAGCCCACAAAACCAATTCTCTCCCTGTCCTTCCAGCTTTCTCTAGTGGGCCTCTTAAGGCCATCCGGCTTCTGTCTACTACTGCCCAGTTTCAAAGCCACATGTTTTAGGATTTTACTAGAGAGCACCCCACCCCCAAGTATCAAATTCTGTTGCAGTCTTCTATTGCTACATACTAAATAGCTTAAGACAATCGTTCTAGCTCATGTTTCTGTGTTTCAAGAATCCTATCAGGGCTCAGTTGGACAATTCCTTTGGCCGACATGCCATCAACTGCAGTTAGTAAGTCACGTGGTGGTTTCCAGCTCATGGATGAGCTGGTTGAAGGGTGTGAGATGGCTTTACTCACATGTCTGTCACATCAGTGGGGATGGCCGAAAGGTTGGGGGTTGGGTTAAGCTAAGATTATCCCATACCTAGACCCCAGCATGGCAGTCTCAGGGTGTTTGGACTTCCTCCGGGATAGCCCAGGACACCCAAAGAAGGTTTCTCTGGAAAGGGGAAGTAGAAGCTGCCACGCTCTTATGCCAGAAACAGGCACATTGTCAGTTCTGCCATATTCTATTGGCCAAGCAGTCCTAGAGTGCAGATTTAAAGAGCAGAGACATAGATTCTATCTCTTAATGGAAGGAGTGTCCAAAACATTTGCAGCCATTTTTAATCTATGACAAATTCTATGAGCTAGGTATTCTTATTCTTATTTTACAAGTGAAGAAACCAAATTCTGAAAGATTAAGGTATTTGCCCAAAGTCATTCATTAAGGGAGAGCCAGACTTATAACCTAATCATCTACTTGCATGAGAAAGAAAGTAAATTAGCTGTCTGCTCCCAAAAAGTGATGCTTCCAACAGCATCATCTTCTAGAGAAACGAGGTATGTGCCTATGTGGCCCTGTTTTCCATTAGCTCAGGATACAAGCTTCCTCCTTCCCTTTCATTCCTGCTCTCAGGTGGATTTCTGCAAGTTGTATTTCATGAATGTTTATAAAAGAACAAATGATCACATACTACAAAGGTCTTATAAAGGCAATGTCCTAGTCCACTTATGAAAGTGCATCTGACAAATTCAGCCTGACAGTATGATCTCTCAGAGGTGGAAGAAATAATGAGGGAAACTACTCTTCTGGACCAACATGGGGGAATTGTTTGGCAAGGAGGAAGTGACAGGACCTTAGGGAACAAAGGAACTTTGTCATCCCAGAGTGATGACTATTAGGAAAGGGCGAGCTGATGTAGTCAGAAGCAAGGCCTCCAGCTGTATGGCAGGAAGGAAACATAGCGATGGGGCCAGTCTGTGGTGCTGTACGGAAGATTGCACAGGAAGGATGGAGCTTTCAGAAACAAAATTCTAACCTAACTTTTAGAAATTATTCCTGAGGAGGAGAAAAGAGAGCAAGGACTGACATAGATACACAGAAAATGCCGTCAAAAGCTCAGATCTAGGATACACAGACCACAGATGGGGTCAAGGGACCCAGAACTAAGATTAAATTGCAGAAGTCAGCACAAATCCACGGGAATTGTGCCAAGAAGGCTAAAGCCCAGAATACACTAGTGAAGCTAAGGACAATGAGGAAAAATCATTTTTGTAATTTCCTTTGGAGCAAAAACAAGGAGGATGTAAGCTTGTTGTTAACAGATCATAAAGAAAGTGAAATTACTACTCCTGAAGCCAATATTGCAGTGTATGTTAACTAACAAAATTTAAATAATTTTTTGTAAAAAAAGCAAAATTACCCCACTTCTATTTTGTGCTTTTTTTTCTTTAAAAAGAATGGGAATTTCACTGCAAAGAGTAGCATGAATATTTAAGAAACTGAAGCCCATTGGGGAGTTTGGGGAGATGGTGGTGAGCAAAAGCACATTTCTATCATAATTGAGTTCACCTCTTCCTAAGAATCCAATATAATAGATGAGATGTGAAATTGTGTAATGCAGATTCTCCCTCGCACAGTTTAGTATGCAAAAAATATGTGCCAGACAGCTCCTATAGAGCAAGGCTCACATGTCTACACATAAGTAATGGCAGGAAGTCAGAGATCCAAATGGGGCCAGGGACACAGGGGAGTACAGAGTGACTGCTAAGTAGTATAGAGTTTCTTTAAGGGTAATGACATATTCTGCAGCAGCATCTGGGTAGCATAGTCAGTTGAGTGGCCAGCTCTTGGTTTCTGCTCAGGTTGTGATCTCGTGGTTCATGGGATCGAGCCCCATGTCAGGCTCTGCACTCAGCACTCTGCACTCAGGAGTCTACTTGAGTTTCTCTCTCCCTTTCCCTCTGCTCCTTCTGCCCCACTCACACTCTAATCAATCAATCAATCGATCAATCTTAAGAAAAGAAAAAAGAAGATGTTTTGGGATTAGATAGTAGTGATAGTTTTACAATCTTATAAATATACTAAAAACCATTGAATTATATATTTTTTAAAAATGAATTTTATAGTATGTGCATTATATATCAATTTTCTTAAAAGAATACATTATCATATTTTACCCATGTCCTCAAGTTTCAATTTTCTTTTCTATGTACACCTATCTAAAAAAATCAATGACATCTCTGCCAGTTTAAGGACAAAACCAAATTCCATTTTGAAGTCCTTTTTTTTTTAAAGTTCTTCTTTTTGGTTGATGACAAAACACACAAACAAAACAGTTTTCATTTTAGTTTTACAGGGGGAAATGAAGGGATATAACCAAACCTGGCACATTAAAAAATAAATTAGTAAAAGCAAATACTAGCTTATGTCATTTTTTAAAAAAAGAAAAAAAATGAGAGAAAAAGAAAAATCACAACTGTACCAATATTACACTAAATTGCCCATCACAAGAAAGCTAAATGGGATAATAAATCAGTGAAAGTAGTGAGTCCAGTTTCTCAAAAACTCTTTAGGAACTAACTGCATGTACAATTGATAAAAGAGATATGACAAAAGAGCTAAAACAGAAAAGTCTTAGTGACTTTGGTGGCCACAAGGTTTATAAGCAGCAGCAGCAGAGAGATGGACTGCTGAGCTATAAATGCATGTGAGCTATGAGATCTAGTGTCCAGGAGAGACAGGGGAGGTCCCACTCTAGTCTGGGTGGGTCAGAATATCTAAAGTACTGGGGCACCAGGCTGCTCAGGTTGTGATCTCGTGGTTCATGGGATCGAGCCCCATGTCAGGCTCTGCACTCAGCACTCTGCACTCAGGAGTCTACTTGAGCCCCATGTTGGGTGCAGAGGTTCCTTAAAAGTAAGATCTTGAAGAAAAAAAAGAAAAGAAGAAGAAGAATATCTAGAGTACTGCATTCTGAGTGTCAACAGCTTAAGAGGATTACAGGCAAACTAGAACCCAAAAGAACATTGAAGGTCTGACACCATGACATAATTGGAACAATAAAAGGGCAGATACTATTTAGCTTAGAAAAGGCAAAAGAGAACCCTGAAAATTGTCTTTAAAAAAATTATCAGAAAGATTCCATTTATTTTTGGACTCCAAAGAGAAGAAAGTGATCTTCATGAGCTATATTAGCAAGACCTCAAAAAGGAAGAACCTAAGGTTGTCAAACATTTGAGAACTGAGTTGAGTAAACTCAGGCAAAAATAGGTACATGAGCCAGAAGCCACAATTAACTGATGTCACAAGTAAATGTGAGGAAGCAAGAAAGGAGGCTTTCACTTTAAAGTGGAAAGAGAACATGGCTGTCATGGGTAAAGAAAAAGGGAAAGACAATTAAAAGAGACATATGCTTGGTGAATTCCTGAGGAGTGTCCCAGGGATCTGTATTATTAAAATGTCCCCAAGTAATTCTTACTTAGGCAGCCAGACAAAGATCAGCTTACCATCTGGCATCAGAAACCACTCTTCTTGAGAATTCTTTGATCGCACCACATATGTCCTTAAAACCCCTCAATCATTCCCTGTGCCAAAATAAAATTCAAAGTTTTTAACTTGGTCTCAGAACCCTACCTACTATGACCCAGTTCTGCTTTCATCTCCCATTCTTCTGCATCATCAGTCATACCCTTTGGCCAAACTCATGTATTACTCGCCAAGCATACCTCTCTATTTACTCCCTACATGCATCTATTCATCCCATCCCTCCCATCTGGAACACCTGGTTTTTTTGCATCCACTCACCCATCACCAAATCCACTATTCATCCAACCCACCTTGAAGCAAAGGAACAAAAGCCTATTAATGAATTCTTTCTTGATTATTCCATGCAAAAGTTATTCCATCATCCATATCCTCTTCAACTCTTAATCACTTAGTTACTTCAATTTAGGTCTCATTTTTTTTCATCTGTAAAGCTATTATAATAATACTACTAACTCCATAGGGTTTTGTGAAGATTAAGTGAGTTTACAAGTGTGAAGTGCCTAGAAGAATGCCAAAAATATTTTATCTTTATAAATTATGGTTATTCTTTTTTTTTTAATTTTTATTTATTTATGATAGTCATACAGAGAGAGAGAGAGGCAGAGACACAGGCAGAGGGAGAAGCAGGCTCCATGCATCGGGACCTGACGTGGGATTCGATCCCGGGTCTCCAGGATTGCGCCCTGGGCCAAAGGCAGGCGCCAAACCGCTGCGCCACCCAGGGATCCCAATTATGGTTATTCTTAGTATTAGTTTTATCTTATTAGTATGATCCTTTTTACAGAAGGAAGTTAGTAGGATAAGCTATAGTATCTACTGCTGTGGTTGGTCCCAAAGCTGTAACTGACCACTCATTGTAGATTCTCTACCACCAATTCTAGATCCTTCTCCCTTTGTTTAGCATCACTGCTGGTCTAAGTTGCTTACCTGGTGGGTGACCTAGACCTTTAGTCCCAACTGGTCTGATCCCATGGCTACTTTGTCCCTATTAGGTCAAAATAGCTATAATTCCTTTTTTACATGAGAGCACCAAGGGACATGCCAGTGATCTCCTGAGTTCTAAATATACTATTCTAGGACTCCTGGGTGACTCGGCAGTTGAGAGTCTGCCTTAGGCTCAGGGCATGATCCCTGGTTTCTGGGATTGAGTCCTACATTGGACTCCCTGCAGGGAGCTTGCTTCTCCCTCTGCCAATATCTCTGCTTCTCTCCCTGTTTCTCTCATGAATAAATAAATAAAATCTTAAAATATATTCCCTGTCATTATGGAGTGGCAATCATATCTCTTCCTGATGATCAGGTCAATTATCTCTGCCAGTATAATAACTCCATTCTTAGCTTGTTAATTTAATAGCATGAGAAGTATAAATTGTTAAGATACAAACATAGTTTTAGGTTTAGTAGGATTCTGACTGAGACCCCTGATGAAAATATCCCATATGTGAATCAGAAACCTCTAGAACTCCAGAACCTAAAATTGTCAGAGACAAGGAGCATATAGTCCCCAAGCCAGTCAGTGAGATGGGTGGCAAGCAAGACTGCTCTTTCTTCTATCCTTTGAAATCCAGATTCATTCCCTACAGAAAATCACATAATGGCCATGGACTCAAAAGAAATACCACATCCTGAAAAACAGTGTTCCAACTTCACAGATTTCCATCTCCAAGGTGACACTTCAGCCACAACTTCAAAAAGTCATTCTAGGGATCCCTGGGTGGTGCAGCGGTTTGGCGCCTGCCTTTGGCCCAGGGCATGATCCTGGAGACCCGGGATCGAATCCCACGTCGGGCTCCCTGCATGGAGCCTGCTTCTCCCTCTGCCTGTGTCTCTGCCTCTCTCTCTCTCTCTCTGTGACTATCATGAATAAATAAATAAAATATTTTTTAAAAAAGTCATTCTAATGCTTTTCAATCCATCAGCACACTATGCAACACATGGCAAAATTGGTGACTCCATGACCATGTCCATGTCCATTGCTATACCTCCTTAACATAAAGTGATTATATCTTGGTTAGGGTAATAGGTGGGATCTCTATCGGTACACCATCCATGTGGTGAGCCCCCAGAGAGTGGTAAATCAGACACTATGAGAGATCTTATTTACAGGTGCTGGCTGAGGAACTAAAGGCAGGAAAGGCAAATCCACACCTAGAATACATTTTGATTCCAGTTAAGAAAAATTGTCACCCTTTCAAGGGTGAAAGTGTCAGATATGATCAACTGGTGGCCAAGTATCTGCTTGGTCTCCTCATAGTATTTACCATGTTGAGGACTTAGACTCAGTCTCTGCTGCTGATAACAAATATTAAACAGTGGTGGTAGCTAAATCAGCCTTAGTGAAAGAGCACCCAACACATGTATAACCTCATCTCTGGCACC
Organism: Canis lupus dingo; assembly: GCF_003254725.2. NCBI lineage: Eukaryota > Metazoa > Chordata > Mammalia > Carnivora > Canidae > Canis > Canis lupus. The sequence continues at coordinate 13,267,922 of NC_064250.1, forward strand.
ATGATTCTCCATTTGTAGAGCCCTTGTACAAATGCTGGGTAATCCAGGACAAAGGCTGGCTGACATCTCCTGGATGAATCCTGACAACCCGGTTACCCAGTGTCTCTTCTTCAGTAGATGCTCTCTAAAGGGCATTTATATGCAATAAAAAAAAAAAAGGTTCTGACACTTTTTTCCCACTCTCATAGATGCATCCACATGGCTCCTCTCAAGCCCAGGGAGAAGAGTTTTGGGCAGTGTACCTGGTCGTCCATTTTATGTGAAAAGTAAATTTTCCAAAGAAAAGATATACATGGATTCTGAGATAGTGGAGAATGGTTTGCCTATCAGTCAGGGCCCTAGAACAATGATTGTGTATTGGTGGCCTCTCCAGGTCAAAGCAAACTGCTACTGGTGGTCTATAGCTAAGTCTATAGCTGCAGACCAACTGTTTGTGGATTTTCCTCCAGTAAATATTCTATATTAGAAGGCAAAAGCTGCAGAGATTAAGATTACAATATTCTTACTTATTTTCTAAGATCTATTCAAATGTTGCCCAGGTAAAACAGATGAGTTAAATGGGAATGTACTAGGTATTGTCAACCCCACAGCTTTCAAATCTTTCATAGACACAATAATAGCTATAATTCATCCACAGCTGCAGTATTGCCTCTTGTTTACTGCCTTGGTAGGAAGGGAAATTTCCAGAAGCTTCTATTTAGTCCTGTCATAATGGCCCTTACCCCAGGGGTCATAGAGTCAGCATAGGCATTCTGCCAGTTGTGAACTGTGTATATTTCTCTTTAAAAAAAAGGGGGGGGGGTGGGATCCCTGGGTGGCTCAGTGGTTTGGCGCCTGCCTTTGGCCCAGGGCGCGATCCTGGAGTCCTGGGATCGAGTCCCACGTCAGGCTCCTGGCATGGAACCTGCTTCTCTCTCCTCCTGTGTCTCTGCCTCTCTCTCTCTCTCTCTCTCTATCATAAATAAATAAATAAATAGTTTTTAAAAAGATATTATTTTTAAGTAATCTCTACACCTAGTTTGGGGCTCAAATTCACAACCCTGAGATCAAGCGTCACATGCTTCACTCACTGAGCCAGCCAGGCACCCCAGGAACTGTGTATATTGCAATATTACATTCAGGACCTGGGAAAATAACCACGGGAATGGTCCAAGGATTAATTAGGGCCATTGTAAGTTAGAAGAGTTAATTTTCCATTTATCACTTGACCAGTCTAAGTCCCCACTTTGACTCTTAGACCCTGGTAGCATTTTTACTTCTCCAGAAATTAGCATCAATACAGAAACAGTATCTAATAATATCCAAAAGGTCTGTATATTGACCTTTCCTCAGTGCACAGTCACTCTAGTTAATAGCCACCAGTCCCATCAGTCCCATTAGGGAAGGCCTGGGGTAAGATTTGTAGTCTATACTTGTGGCAACATTGCAGAATCCTTTGTTAGAGGACCCAAGTGCCCTTCAATCAAGGGACTCTAAATCTGGGTCTGGAAAATGGGTAAATAGCCATGACTCTCCACTGTGGCAACTCAATCAGGCTGTTGGCTATCAGATCTGGCCTTTGTTCTGTTACTGTTATTGTTGTTGTTTTCTGCTCTATGGATGAAGCAATATTCTCATAAAATGCCCATCCTTTTCCTTCATAATTATACTATGATCACGTGGCCTCTGTGGCAAATCCCTTTAGACAAAGCCATTCTGATTCCCAGCCACCCTCCCACCCCTAACAGTGACGTTGACTGGGTGACCTGGAGCTGGTCCACAGCCAGCAGCATGCTGGATGACCACAGCAACTTGCAGGGCAGTGAGTGTCAATAGGCCTCTGTCTACTTGTAGCAGCCACACCATCAGAGGAAAAAGAAAATGTCAAAGGTGAGAGGATCGTGTAGCTATTCTCCAAAATTACAAAGCTTGGGGGGGGAAGTGAGTTTGGAGCTAAGAGATCTTAAGTTGATAACTAGCACATATGCTCACTGCTCTGAGACTTACAATTCCTTGCTTACCATAATGCCAAGGCAGTTCTGGCCTTTCTACATCCTTCAGTGTGGGCCATCATTTTTTTCAAGCTTCCAGGAGCCATCCAGCAACATATTGAGACTGGCTCCAGGAGCTCCTGCTAGAATATTAGAATCCGAATCCCAGGAGAGTATATTCATGGTAACAAATGCTCTCCTTATCTAAGTCTATAATCTCACTCCAGGACCATCAATCTCAAGAACTATCCATGGGCTAATGTGCTAGTATATATTAGCCAGTCTCAGCAGCTCTGTTCCTTTCTCCTTCAGCAGGGCCAACACATCCCTAATTGGAACATGATAATTTTTGACCGGAATCATCAGTCTAGTGCCAGGGAGGGAGGTGGAAAAAGATTTTGAGGACAACGTGCATGTTCTCAAAAAGCATCTGCTTCAGGCAGCCCAAGTGGTCCAGCGGTTTAGTGCCACCTTCAGCCTGGAGCGTGATCCTGGAGACCGGACATCAAGTCCCACATCAGGCTCCCTGCATGGAGCCTGCTTCTCCCTCTGCCTGTGTCTCTGCCCCTCTCTCTGTGTGGGTCTGTCATGAATAAATAAATAAAATCTTAAAAAAAAAGAAAGCATCTGCTTCAGTTGCAACCTGGGCATAGTGTTCAGACAAGGAGCAGGTGCTGCCAGCCTCTGGCAAGATGAAATGGTCCATTCTAAAGACCTAAAGGGCTCGGGGGAATCTAGTGATCCAAAGGTCTCCAGTGCATCCAACTTTCCTTATCCCAAGTCTCAGGATCTAACACCTTCCCTATCATGATCTCAACTTTCACAGAAGAGCTGCTAATGTACTGTTCTCTCAAGTTACACTTCTCCTACACTTAGATCCTGAGCTTTATTGTAAACACGGTTGGCTCTCCGGTTGCTGCACTGGAGGCCTTCAAACTTTCACACCATAATTTGTTTGAGTAACAAACTTGTCATCTCTCCCTCAATGCATCTATAGTCACCCAAAATCAACCAACTCTTCCACGGTCCTTTTAATTACTATTTCTCTCAAATTTCTCAAATACCAGAGAAAGTGTGTAAATGAGAACATCCCCTTCAATCTATATCCTCATCTCAATTCATCTAGGTCAAAGTGTGAGTATTTGTAAGACCATACTCCATCAATATACCACATTACAGCATTAATTACCTATTAAGTAATGGTCCTTGTTGCCATCTAGCTGGTGAGTTACCCAGCTTTAGAATCCCATCCTGTCTTATGCAAGGTTCACATGAAAGTGATATATTAAGAAAGAGTCCCCTGGAAAAACTGGTAAGAGAATTGTGGGAATGAGACAGGGAAAGGAGGAAGCCAGGCAAAGGCACTGTATTAGCTCTCTATTGCTGCATAACAAATTGCCCCAACTCCTGCCATCAAAAAACAACATATACTTGTTATCTCAGTTTCTTTGAGTCCGAAATCCAAGCACAACTTAGCTACGTCCTTTCCTTCACAAAGTTGTAATCAGGGTGTTGGCCCAGGGTCTGTAGTCTCATCTGAGACATCAGCCTGAGAAGGATACAGCCCCACACTCACTCAGTGGCTATTGGCGGCTCATAGTTCCATGCAGGTTGTTGGACTGAGGGCCTCAGCTCCTTGCTGGCTGTTGGCCAGAGGCAGGCTGCAGCTCCTTGCCATGAGAGCCTATCCAACCAGGCAGTCTCCCTCACCAAAGCATGCAAGCTGAGAAAGCAGTAGAGAGAAGGCTAGCAAAACAGAAGTCACAACTTTCAAAACCTAATCAAGAAAGTGACATCCCATCCCCTCTGCTACATCCTACTGGTCAAAAGCAAGTCACTCTGACTATCCTACACTCCAGAAGAGTGGATTCCACAAGTGAATACCAAGAGGCAGGGGTGACTGGGAGCCCCATTGGAAGCTATCTATCATAGGTGCCATCTCAGGCAAAGTCCAGTAGAGGATAGTTTCGGCATAATCCTGCAGGGGAACTCTGGAGAGCTATGAGGTCTCAGAGTTGTTCCAACCCAGGGCAAGAGAGCCAAGCTTTGTACTTCCTTCCCCATCCATCACTGGTTGAGGATCATCCCCAGCAGGACACAAATTTTCAAGCACTTCCAGCTTGTTATGAATGCATGTTTAAGGTGGGTCCCAGTGGTCTGAGGGCAAAAAAAAAAAAAAAAAAAAGAAGAAGAAGAAGAAGAAGAAGAAGAATCATTGAATGGGGGCTGGCTCTTGGAAGTGAAGGACAGTGAATCGGGTTAAGAGGAATCCAACGGGTTCTGAGCAGCACATCAGCATCATATGCCACAGTAAATGAGAGAATGTAAAAAGGCACTCTCCATGCAGTTATTAACAGCAAGTAATTATTACGTGCCTATTATTTTGTATGGCAATTCGGGTCAGAGATTTTTGATTTCACGTAATGATACCCCCCTTTTCGAGTTACTGAAAGGCTGCTGAGCACCTGCTCACAGATCTATCACAGGCTCCTGACTCAGGCCTGTGCCCTGGGAACAGAAAAAAAGACAGGAAACCCAAGGATCACTCTTGCTGTCTCAATTGCCCTCAGGGATCAAGAGTTTTTCTTTTTCTTTCTGAATCCCTATCTCACTTTTTTCCCTGAGAACAGATTTTCTCCACCCAGTGATCCACATGCATAAGACACATTATTCCTGCTCTCCAATTCATCTTTTAGCCCCATCAGTGATCTCCTGGATCAGCTCTCTACTAATAGTTGGCTCTATCTTTCCAATTTCCTGTAGCTATATAGAAGGAAACATTTGAAAATACTGATTTTAGTTACCTATAAGTGGTAGAATTATGAATAGTTTTTCTAAACTAGTCTGTGTTCTTTCCAAATTTTCTACAATGAATGTACATTACATTTATAATCAGCAAGGAAGAAAATAGCTGGGCTAATTCTTTTTCTCCACCTCATCCCAATCTTCCATCACCAGCATTCTCTTTTGTTATATCTCCACCTCACCTTTTTCCTTGTAAATGATCTTGGGAAAGATAAAGTACTGTTAGCATAAAAGAGCAAAGTTAAGTAACGAGGAGCAGTCGTTATCAGCAATGTCAAGTTTATGGTCTTATCTATTATCTGTTCTCAGGTATTGGAAGAACCCAAAAAAGTCATATGCCATTTCTCCAGGATGAAACAGGACCCTGAGGGAAGACCTGCCAGTCTTGTGGGGCAGGAGAGGAAGAAAGGAGACCCATTCAAGGTGGACTCTCTGGGTGGACCAAGGGTAAGTCTGTGGAGAAAATTAAAAAAAAAAAAAAAAAAAAGTGGCGCCCTCCTGTGGACTTGATGTATAATCATGAATATGGAATGGTATAAGTCCTCCACATACTAATCTACCAGATATTATAGGTATAAATAAGAAATAGCAAGGGGATCCCTGGGTGGCTCAGCGGTTTAGCGCCTGCCTTTGGCCCAGGGCGCGATTCCGGAGTCCCGGGATCGAGTCCCACGTCGGGCTCCTGGCATGGAGCCCGCTTCTCCCTCTGCCTGTGTCTCTGCCTCTCTCTCCTCTCTCTATGACTATCGTGAATAAATAATAAAAAAAAAAATTAAAAAGAAATAGAAAGCAAACAAAACAAAAAGTCTGAAGTATCATGTAAGTAACAAATGAGAGGTTCAAAAATAAGTATCAAGGAAGACATCTGATTCTCTTTTCTCCTGGTCATTGTCACTTCTCTAGTCCAGCCCTTACATATATATTTTAGAAACCAAGAAAAAAATGCTGGTGCTGCTATAGACCTCTAATATTACGTACATACACACACAATATAATGGGACACTCTGAAATCATTGCTAATCTCTGGTAAGTCATATTCGGTCCTAGCCTGTACCAATGGGCTGCAACGAGCATCATCCTAGACTATATCAAATCAGGCATCAAATAAGCACCATAATAAGGGGAAAAAAATATTCCATCTTCTAGTAGGGCTGCAAATAATCTGATCTGGACATGTTGAGACTTTTTTAATATTAAAAACAAATAGGGCAGGGTGACTGGGTGGCTCAGTTGGCTAAGTGTCCAACTCTTAATTTCCACTCAGATCATGATCTCAAGGCCATGGGATCAAGCCCTATGTTGGGCTCCATGCTGGGGGGGGCAGCTTGATATTCTCTCCCTCCCTCCCTCTGCCCCTCTCCCCCACACTCGTTTGCTTGCTCCCTCCCTCACTCTTAATTTTTTTTAATTAAGCAAAGAAAAATTTGACAATTTTCCTCATTATGATATTACACACTCTTGGTTTCAGATAATCTTCCTTGTGACTAACATCTCTCTCCTGTGGTCCGTAAGTCCATTTCTTCTTATTCTATTCTACCCTAAGGTGGAAAATGACAGCTGCTTACCATCTTCCCTAGGAATCCTTCATTGTTAGAGCCCACCAGGACATTGCCTAACCATCCCTTAAACACCATGTAATCCACGTTTATTTGACTTTCTTCATGTACTCCACTTTCCCATTCCAATCAAATTTAGTTTCTCTTTGAATCTACTCCAAGTTTTCTTATTCTCCTAAACCGTGAAACCAAATCAAATATGTTAACTTCTGGGTGACTTCTAAGCATTAAACACTCCCTATTATAAATGAAAGAAACATAGAATTGTAAAGGGATTTCTATGATGTGTTGGAATATATGGCTATGCTGATGTATGCTGTAAGAATTGTCTTTTTTATAGCACTGGACAAGTCAAAAGAACAGGTTTTGCCATAAGAGTCATTGATTCTTGGTAAAATGGCACCATCTAGTGCCCTGGGCCCATAACAACATCTGCAAGAGAAGGGCAGGAAGAAAACTGTAAATCAATTACAGTGCAAAATGACAATTCCAGAAACTAGAAGGGCCAAGGCAATTTAATAACAATAGGTCGATTGACTCTGGGGACCGTAATTCTTAGTCTATTGACTGGGCCACTGGAGCGACTTAACAAATAACATAGCCTCTTTCCAGAGAGAAAAAGCACTGTTCTGAAAGTTACGGGAGACTTACAAGGAAGACAGAGAAGAAGGAAGCGAACACCTCCTAGGACAGAGAAGAAGCAAGCAAAGCAAAACACCTTTGAGCATGCCTGGCACTGCTCAAGGCATTTCACATGCTTCCTTCCTTCTCCCTCTATTTAATCATGACACCTACTTTATGAGGCAAGTGTTATTATCCCCATTTTATAGATGAGAAACTGAGGCCCAGAGAGGCTAAAATCTTACCCTTATGATACACAACAGAGCCAGGCCTGACTCTAAAACCTACATTCTTTCCCTCACACTGTCCCCAGAGTGATTGTATGGGAAAACTTAACCCCTTCTTAGCTCACTCTCCACAGGGTAGACCACGGAGACACTGCCGGTCCCATATCCCCACCAGGGAGTCCATACTTCGATGTACAGTTCTGTCAAAAGTTAAAATTTGGAAAGATGCCAGAAGGAAAATGTGGAAGTCCCAGACACAACTGGACAGACACTGTGCTAGAAGAACTCAACCAGGTCACAGAAAAATTTCCTGTAGCCCAGTTTGAACATTATTTTTTTTTTGTCTTATTATTTTTGTCTGCCCTCAAATCTGAAAGCTTTTAGTTGCCAGGGGCTATCCTCTTGATAATGTCACAGGGGCACTAAATAAATATTGACCAAATGCAATGAAAGCTCCTTGTTCATACCTACATCTCTTTTGTCGTGACAGAGCTCCTGGCATTGATACAGATGATCCAAAGTGGGAAGCCTGCTTTCTCAGGAGAGAACAGAGCAGTCCAATTTAAGAACAAGGAACAGCTACCAGAGATTAGGTCCTCTTCAGACACAGGCTGACCTGGTCACTGACTCATGGAGTAACCAGCATGCATATCAAAGGCAGAGAATACAGAGAATGGGATTAAAAGAACTTATTTTTCTGGAAATTGGTCCTTGTGTGAAGTAGAGGATTTTTAGGACATTATATTTTTATTCATGTAATTATCATTTAATTCAGCCCTTAAATGTTAGGTAAATGAATCAATGGCACAATTAGACACACTCAAAAAAATGAATAAAACAGCAATAATATTGTCACACTCCCCCCCCCCCCAAAGAAAAGCAATGATGAGCTCCTGACATAAGAGGAGAAAAAGATAAGAAAAACAGAATTTAAAAGAATGGGAAAATACAGTGAATTCTTTAAATCCTCTGGCTAGTTTTTGTTGTTGACTTGCTTTGTTTCCTGAAGGAAACATCACTTGAAGCATGACTGCATCCAGGACATTTTTCTTGAGACTTCTACTCTAACTAGGAAGATAAAGCAAAGGGGAAAAATTAAAACATTAAAGGAAATTTTAGGGCACCTGGGTGGTTCAATGGTTGAGCATCTGCCTTCATCTCAGGGCATGATCCCGGGATCCTGGGACTGAATCCTTCATCAGGCTCTCCTCAGGGAGCCTGCCTCTCCCTCTGCCTTTGTTTCTACCTCTCTCTGTGTCTCCCGTGAATGAATAAATTAAATATTTATATGTATAAATGTTTTTAATAAAATATAAAGGGAATTTTACATTTCTTCTAACACACACGTGCATGCACACTCAATTTTGATGATTTGTCTGTAAGATATCCTCAAAGAGGGCAGCCTGGGTGGCTCAGCGGTTTAACGCCACATTCAGCCCAGAGTGTGATGCTGGGGACCCAGGATCAAGTCCCACATCAGGCTCCCTGCATGGAGCCTGCTTCTCCCTCTGTCTTGTGTCTCTGCCCCCCCCCCCCTCTCTCTCTTTCTCCTCTGTGTGTGTGTCTCTCTCTCATGAATAAATAAATAAAATCTTTAAAAAAAAAAAGATATCCTCAAAGAAAAACCTTAGCCCATTACAAATTCTAGTCTACAACTTCAAGAAATAAACTCCTATTCTGTAAAGGAGTTCGTTGAGTATCTGAAGACTTCCCAATGAGTCAATAACATCTTCAAATAGAAACTAGGCCACTTAGCTTCTAGGTTTGTCCTAGAATCTCCACACAGCAAAAACTCATTATACCTATGTGGGCTTACTCAGTGTGTAGCAGTGAGGTTGGGGAATGAACAAAGTCTAAAATCTAGAGTCATGCCTTTCGATTAGGAAAATAGTCTTGGTTGCTTCCATCAGTAGAACAGAAGGTCTGAAAAATAAGAGAATTCATCATTTATGCTCTATTCTCTCTTGAGGGCTCTCTATAAAAAAAAAACCCACAAATTTGCAGACCCTTGCCTGTGTCAAGGGGTGCCTGTTATTGCCCAGGAACACAACTTTACCAGCTAGCCCTAATAAGGGTACAAATGACAAAAAGAGAAGGACAAAAGGAATATCATGTGGAGTATGAGATGTCTGTTCAGGTAAAAGCAAATCACTCAAAAGAATTGGCACAGGGGCACCTGGGTGGCTCAGTCAGTTAAGCGTCTGCCTTTGGCTCAGGTCATGATCCTGGGGTCCTGGGATAGAGCCCCGGGTCATGCTCCCTGCTCGGTGCTCAGTGCTCAGTGAGGAGTCTGCTTCTCCTTCTCCCTCTGTCCCTCCCCCCCCAACTCATGCTCACTCTAATAAATAAAATCTAAAAAAAAAAAAATTGGCACAAACTGTGCTCATGGGAGAGATAGCATGTAGGCAAGGGACAGATTATGAAAAGTCATATGTGAATGCTAAAGGGATACATACTTTGGATTGTACTTCAGATTACTGTTCCTCAGGCATAAGTAATGTAAAAGCAAAAAAATTCTCATAGACCCTGCGTTGGCTTAAATTCTCTTTAAAGACCATAGCAGAGACTACCAATAATTCCCTTATATTTGTTCTCCCCATTATCCTTTTATTCTTTTGAGGGTGAGAGAGGGACAGAGGGAGAGGGAGAAAGAGAATCTCGAGCAAGTTCCATGTCCAGTGCAGAGTTAGACCCAGGGTTGATCATGACCTGGGTCAAAATCAAGAGTCAGATGCTTAAACTGAGCCGCTCAGGCACGCCCCCTACTCCCCCCATGCCCCCCTTCTTTTTACTTACTGGAATGCCTCAAATTTTAGCCATAGCTTACATTTTCCAGCCTCCCTTGCAACTGAGGATGGCCATATGACCACGTTCCAGCCTGTAAGAAGTGGAGAGAATGTACACAATGTCTGGATCGTGTTCTCATAAGAAACTGCTTACTCTACACTCTCTACCCCATCCCACAGGCTGGAAATCCAAAGAAGTGACAAGCCGAATTCAACCAAATGAAAGCAAGCAATACTCTTAGACCTCGCCACTCACAATGGGTTCTGTGGACCAGCAACACCAGCATCACCTGGGAGCTTGTGGTAATACAGAATCTCAGGCCCTACCAGACCCACTGAAGCTGATTCTTCATTTGAATAAAAGAAGAAGAAGAAAGAAGAAGAAGAAAGAAGAAGAAGAAGAAGAAGAAGAAGAAGAAGAAGAAGAAGAAAAGAAGAAGAAGAAGGAGAAGAAAGAATAAGAATAAGAATAAGAATAAGAAGAATAAGAATAAGAAGAAGAAGAAGAAGAAGAAGAAGAAGAAGAAGAAGAGGAGGAGGAGGAGGAGGAGGAAGAAGATCTTCTGGTGATTCAAATTCACATTAAATTTGAGAAGCACCAATCTAAGAGAAAGGAGAGAAGCAAGCTAAAAGGAACCTGGGTCTCCTGATGATCCTACACTACTGGACCACCTAGGAGTTCAGACATTGAGAATAAACATTTTATATTTACTTAAGCCACTTTTATGTTTACCCCTGTTTGATCCAATATATGAACTATATTAATATCTACAGATATAAAACATGGTATAAATCACTGTCCTGGGGCAGCCCGGGTGGCTCAGCAGTTTAGCGCCACCTTCAGCCCGGGACATGATCCTGGAGGCCCAGGATCGAGTCCCACGTCAGGCTCCCTGCATGGAGCCTGCTTCTCCCTCTGCCTGTGTCTCTGCCTCTGTGTGTGTGTGTGTGTCTCTATGAATAAATAAATAAAATCTTTAAAAAAAAAATCCCTGTCCTTATAGCTTTTTTAAAACATACATGGATTTGTGTTTTCCTGTGACTTTATTCGATACCATCACCACTACTAAATCACATATACTACACTGGTTTTATTGAGTAGTTGAGCTGATTTTGTGTTGATCCACAGTCATAAAACTAAAACAAATATATAAATTAAATAAAAAGCAAAACTATAAAACCAATAAAAACCCAAATGAACTATTGTTTTAATATAATGGGATGGATGATGTTTTTCTGCTGGTACAAAATCACTCTTCACAACATCGCTATGCTACTGATAATTCCACACAAATGATTTTTGAATTTGGCAGGTCTGTACTACCATGTGCTTTGTGACAGCTCAAGTCACTTGTCTCTATTTTAAGTACTGTCAACAATCAATGGCATCAAGTGTCAATGATATTATCTGACATCACTTGACCTAATGCATCACTTACATATTGTGACTTCTGTTTCTTTCTCATTCGCCCAGGAAAATTCAAGAAGCACTACATAACATCAGTGATTTTATAAATGCAGTTACAAAAGTTTACAACGTAAGATGGTCATAAATCTACAGAAATAAAACTTATATTGACACACAGAAGCTGTACACAAGTATTCATAGTGGCTTTATTTGTAATAACCAAAACCAGGAAATAGCTCAAATATCCTTCAACATGCAGTACATCATACAATGGAATACCCCTCCATAGCAAAAATAAACATATTGATACATACAACAACTTGAATGTATTGCAAAAGCATTGTGCTGAGTGAACGAAGCAAATCTCAAAGGTTTACATACCGTGTGATTCCATTTATATAACATTTTTGAGATGACAAAGTTATAGTGATAAAGAACACATCAGCAGGTGTCAGGGGTTAGGATAGGGGGAGTGTATGACAATAAAAGGGTAACATCACAGACTTTCTTCGTGGTGATAAAATAGTTTGGATGTGTCATTGTTTCCTCAGATCTACACATGTGATAATAGTTCATAGAATTATATACCCACATCCTCCCTCCAAAAAAAAAATAGTATACATGAAAGCTGATAAAAATCTGAATGAAGTCTGTAATTGAGCTAATACCAATGTCAATTTCCTGACTGGGTAATATAACATGTTCATCATTAGGGGAAGTTGAATAAAGGGTATATGGGAACTCACTCTATTATTTTTGCCTCTTCTTGTAAGTCTAGTAGTATTTCAAAATCAACTGTTTAAAAATCATAACCTAGTAACAAAGAGGCCCAGACAAGACATCTTTGAGATTTTTGCATTTTAAGATGACCCAGGCATGACAGTGTCAAAGGAATATTCAGAGGAAAAAAGTATTTAGAAAGAAGGAAGGAAGGAAGGAAGGAAGGAAGGAAGGAAGGAAGGAAGGAAGGAAGGAGAAAGAAGGAGGAGGAGAAGAAGGAAGAAGAAGAAGAAAGAAGAAGAAGAAGAAAAGAAGAAGAAGAAAGGAAAGAAAGAAAGAAAGAAAGAAAGAAAGAAAGAAAGAAAGAAAGAAGAAAGAAAGAGAAAGAAAGAAAGAAAGAAAGAAAGAAAGAAAGAAAGAAAGAAAGAAAGAAAGAAAGAAAAGTTCTCCTTCAAAGACAGCAAGGGAATCAGACTTCAAAAGGATTGGCTCACCAAATAAAAAACATAACAAAGACTTAAAGGAAAAAAATACAATATTAGTCCCTGCATGGTGAGAAACAACAGCTCTCTCCTACCTCCCTTACATTCACAAACCTCCTGACGTATCTCCAGCCAGCAACTTAGCAAAAACCAGGGATAACACTATTTTTGTTCTGGAGCCAGGGTGTCAGGAAATAGTCCATGTTTTTGTATTTAGAGGACCAGGCCAGTCAGTGTGACTCTCTTATCTCTGATTTATCTCAGGGTGCAGTTTGTTGTCTCTGTTTTTGGTTCTCGCTATGGTTGGTGAAACGTTTAGACCTACTGAAAGCAGTTTGCTTTTATGCAGCCACGGTGATCTGCCTAAAGCACCTGCACTTTCCCCTGTGGCATCTCAGCGTGACCAGGGGGAAACGGTTTTTTCCCCACCCCCTGCTGGGACCCCACTGGGCTGAGACTGTGTGTGCTGTCTCCCCTGGAAGGGCAGCATTTGAGAAATCACAAAGAATGCAGTCAGCAAACTACAGGACTTGGTAGCTGTCCCAGGTAACATCTAGAGCAAATTATTTAATGAAGGAATTGCAAGAACTTACAAAATAACAAGACAGCTAACCCTCACTGGGTTCTGTGACAGGCACTGTGACAAGTGACCCATCACCCCTTCCCCAGGGCATAAGGGGGAGGGGGTGGTACTCTCCCTTTAAGTAATGGGGCTGGGGTTTCAACCCAGGAAGTTCTGACCCCACAATTCGTCACCAGTATACTGAGCTCCTTTATAGGAAAGGAGGCCACGGTGGCTGGTAGCTTGGATTTACTAAGAATAGGCCATACCTAATTATATTCATTCTAAAGGGATCTTCTAAACAAACAGATTTGAGAAATAGGATAGACCCGATTTCAGCAAAGCATTAACGAGACTTTTATTATTCAGGGACACTTGGGTGGCTCAGTGGTTGAACATCTGCCTTTGGCTCAGGTCGTGATGCCTGGGTCCTGGGATGAAGCCCTGCATTATTAGGCTCCCCTCAAGGAGCCTGCTTCTCCCTCTGCCTGTGTCTCTGTCTCTCTCTGTGTGTCTCTCATGAATAAATAAATAAAAATATTTTTAGTCAGGAGAACGACTAGTTTGAATGGTTCTTCAAGGTGGGCCACCAGGAACCGAGACAGTCACATATGGGAATGCCATAGCAGGAACTGAAACCTCAGATGAAAGCCTGGAGTGGATTCTCTATGTATCCTGATTGTTCTTTCTTATACCTGAGCCTAACCAGGGCAACTCTCCTGCACACCCGGTCCCCTTTTGGTACAACCCCCCACCTCCCAAGGTGATCCTGGTCTCTTACAGTGGGCCTAGAGCGCCTTGTGAGAATACTCCACTATGGGCAGCAGAGCAGCAGGCCTCCCCAGAATTAGAGGCTGTCCTTCCTCTCCCCACCGCCTCCTCCCTGCCTGGGACCAGCTCAGCCTTCAGTCCTCAAGGCCACCCAGGCTGGGCCCCAAAATCTCAGCGTGTGCAAAACACATGACTTGACAAACTGCCCCTTCTCGGCCCCTCCTGCACCAACTGGCAACACGGCTGCCGATCAGACCGTCTACGCAAATGGCAGGAGGAAAGAGAGGGCCATACTCAGAGATTTGGGGGAGCCAAGAATGTCATACTTTAACACAACTTGTTTTTCTTTTTTTCTTTTTTTTTATCTTTTTTTCTTTTTTAAAGATTGTTTATACTTCTTCATGAGAGACACACAGAGAGAGGCAGACATAGAGGGAGAAGCAGATTCCCTGCAGGTACCTGGATACTGGACTCAATCCCAGGACCCCAGGACCCCAGGACCATGACCTGAGCCGAAGGCAGACGTTCAACCACTGAGCCACCTAGGTGTCCCAACACAACTTGTTTTTCACATTCTGAAAAGCTACACCCTTTGCAGCTTTCCTTCATGTCCCTGACCAAAAGGGTATTAAATGCAGATGCACACAGATTAATATATCCAGAGGTTTGCTGAAAAGGACTCCTTCTGTCTTTCAGACCTGAAAGCTCAGAGAGAAGCAGGGGAGATTTCCTTTCTATCCATTCTAACTTTTGCTTTAAGAACTACTGGAGGGCAGCCCCGGTGGCACAGCGGTTTAGCACCGCCTGCAGCCGCAGGTGTGATCCTGGAGACCCTGGATCAAGTCCCATGTCAGGCTTCCTGTATGGAGTCTGCTTCTCCCTTTGCCTGTGTCTCTGCCCCTCTCTCTCTGTCTCTATGAATAAATAAAATCTTTAAAATTTTTTAAATTAAATTTAAAAAAAAAAGAACTCTGGAAGGTTTGATGTAAATACAGATTCCTGGGCTGCACCCCTCTCCAAAGTGTCACAACTTTGAAAATCCTGAGTAGATTCATTACCTGTTGACACTCGAGTAGTGGATGGTGGTGAATAAGTTGAAGGGACACAAGCATTACAGATAATTGTTACAATGGTGTACAATATAAATGAGAGCTCTGACCTACTGCAACCCAGGTCTGAATCCAACCAGTGATCCCACTTTTACAAGAAAACTTCCCATGAGCAGGGAAGAGTCTTGCCCTTCAAATGCTACACCCAGGGCTCAGATTCCAGTTTGCCAGGCCCACAGGGTGTCCTTGTAACAGGTGCCTACAGACTTTACTTGTCCTGGGGCCTGAAAATGGCTGGGGAATACTCTGCATATAATCTAGCTAACTGCAGATCTCTTTCTTATAGATAAACATCATACAAACCTCATCGCACAAGCCAAGTGTGGGATCCAGGGGATGGAAAGGCAGGGTCCTCCAGCAGAGGCCTAACCAGCAGCGCTCCCGGTGAAAAAGGCATTAGCCATCCCTTCACCCCTCAAAATTCCCCTTAGTTCAGCCTTTTCCTCTGGGAAAAGATACTGGCCCCACATCTAAAACTACTGCCTCTGGCAATTCACAGACTCTAGAAGCTAAAATCAGCCCCATGAGAGCAATTAGCCCAGTTCAGGAGATCAGTGAAAATTTGGCTGTTTTTTATTTATTGAGGGTAATTCGGTCCCTGTATTTAATTAAAAAAAAAAAAAAATCCATGAGCTAAAATCCATCATCTCCAACATTCCCAATTTTCTGATATTAATCAAGACTCTCTATCAATCCATATCTTGACTAGAAGGAAATTAAGTATGAAAGCCAAATTAAAGATGACTTGTTGCCGTAATCTCTCCACAGATTTAATTTTAGACAATGCCCAGAAATTCGTGAATCTTTCTAGTCCAATTTCTTAGACCGACTAGGCTACTAAAAAGTCCTCTTATGCCCATCTGACCAAAAGTCCAGAAGGATTCTCCCGGCAGTCAGGTTTTCCCAACAACCTTCCCTCATCATTGACGCTAAGGGCAGTTGTTCCAGAGTATTCCAAATCACATTTTTAAAACAAAGGTGGAGGGACACGTGGGTGGCTCAGTGGTTGAGCGTCTGCCTTTAGCTCAGAGTGTGATCCCGGGGTCTTGGGATCGAGTCCCTCATTGGCTCCCCACATGGAGCCTGCTTCTCCCTCTGCTTATGTCTCTGTCTCTCATGAAAACATAAATAAATAAAATCATAAATAAATAAATAAATAAATAAATAAATAAATAAATAAATAAATAAAACAAAGGTGGCCATAAGTCCCCCAGGTTCTCAACAACAGACACAGCCACAGTGCCCCAACATTTAAAGTGTGAGGACCTCCAGGGACACTGTTCTGGGGACTCATGACTCCTCTCAGCGCAAGGCTCCACAGAGCTTCCGACACATGGAATGTATGTGGGGGGGAATGTCTCTAAAAGCCCTTTGTGCCTATGGGCGTGTGAGAGCTGTGGTGGAAAAGCTTCAGATTCTTCCAAACAAACCATTTTAGGCCCTGATAGTCCCTTCTCTAAGATTCGTCTCTGGTGTAATTCTTGCCAACTAAATTTCCTAGTCACCCCATCTCTGTGTCCAGTTTAGTTCCCAAATGAATGATTTATAATTAGCCCATCTAGGGAGCCTAATCTGATGACTGTCACTCTGACTAACAACCAAGTCCCCTCAAATATTTTCTTGGCTCCGGCCCCATTCCTGAGAGCTGGGCCCTGGCCATACAGTCCTCTAGTAATAAGGACCAAGACATCCCCAGCATCCAGGTGACTCCCTCATGAACATTGCCTTCCCTCCCTCAAATGAACGAGAGTAGGAAGCCCACAAATCTTGCCGATAAAGATCTGACCTGCTACACCTCATTTCAGCTCAGATTAATTAGTTCTGCCTAATTGATGGTAATAACAAATCAGGAAGTATAGAATCACAAAACCTTTAGACCCAAAAGGAATTACTTGCATTTTTTTCCTACCCTGAGAGTATTTTTGGAATCTACCCTCAATGCTTTAGAAATCCTGCAATGCAGCAGAAAGAATGAGGAAGTAAATGCAAATGTCCTGATCACCAACCAGGCTCCCACTTCACCTGTTTATTACAGATCCAGCTTTGGGAAAATTATTTCTCCAGGTCCCGGATTTCTGGTCTTTCCCTTATCCTGCTTTCTGGCAGAATAGTTGTGATAAAGAAAACACAATTTATCATGTTACTTCCAGTTAGCAAAAGTGGAATCACTTCTAAGCAACTTGCAGGTACTTGATTCATTCCTTCATTGGTTCAACAAATATCTACATGCGAGGCTCTCTTGCAGCCTCTGAAGACCCATCAGAGAGGTAGCAGGCCCTTCTTCCAACTTGACACCTACTGGAGGAATCCGGCCAAACACATGGGCACAGATAATACAGCATTCCCGGGATGCAGGAAGCCCAGAGAGCTCACAGGAAGGGGTCCTAACTGTGTCAAGGGTGAGAGGGAATCAACTGGGAAAGAAACATTCTAGAAGTGGAGAAGAATATATGAAAGAGAACCAGAGAAGACACGCTTCCACAGGAACCAGAATGTAGTCCCACCGGGGCTGGAACAGGCTCTGAACGAGAGGCCATAGAAGCAAGGGTCAGATTGTGCTGTGAGTAGAAGAGACTTTATTCCGAGGGGTTTTAAACATTCATTCACTCTCATTTTTCTATCTGACTCTGTCTCTGAGTCAGAAAAGAAAAAAACAATAATTTCAGCGGGTGATGAGCACTATCAAGACAACAAAGCAGAGAACGAAGAAATGAGTGATAGGGCAGTGGCTACTGCAAGGCAACGACGTGATCCACAGGATCTCCCCTTTAGAAATCTGACCACAGAGGCACCTGGGTGGCTCAGTAGGTTAAGCATCTGACTTCAGCTCAGGTCATGATCTCCGGGTCCTGGGATTGAGCCCTGTTTCTGGCTCCACGCTCAGAAGCTCCTGCTTCTCCCTCTCTCCTGCCCCTCCCCCTGCTTGTGTGCTCTCATTCTCTCTCTCTCTCTCTCTCTCTGTCAAATAAATAAAATCTTTTAAAAACGGAAAGAAAAGAAAGGAAGGAAGAAAGAAAAAAGAAAGTCTGACCATGGTGCACAGAACCAACTGCAGGAAGACCAGTCAGGAGTCAATTGCTTAATTCAGAGAGAAAAATATCTGAATTGGAAAGATAATTTCCCAATGGATCCTTTCTCCATATATAACTGCATAAATAAAAGTGGAGAAAACATGATCCATACTGACTTTTCATCAAAATCTAAACATCTTAAGTAATAGAAGTCATGGAAAGAACACTGTGAGTGGATTTCAGGTATATCTTTGACAAAGGGGTTGGTATTTTTTATTATTTAAAATCAACTTTCTTTATCTACATTATTGATATTGATATTTTAGATGGCGTTGAGGGTGATTCTCTATCCTTTAAATTTACTTATAAGGCTGACAATAAAATTATGGTTAAACGAAGGTCTTGGGACGCCGGGGTGGCTCAGTGGTTAAGTGTCTGCCTTCAGCTCAGGCCATGATCCTGGGGTCCCGGGATCG
Organism: Canis lupus dingo; assembly: GCF_003254725.2. Classification (NCBI taxonomy): domain Eukaryota; kingdom Metazoa; phylum Chordata; class Mammalia; order Carnivora; family Canidae; genus Canis; species Canis lupus. The sequence goes on from NC_064250.1 coordinate 13,286,426, forward strand.
AGTCCCACATCAGGTTCCCTGCAGGGAGCCTGCTTCTCCCTCTGCTTCTCTCTGTGTGTCTCTCATGAATAAATAAATAAAATCCTTTAAATAAATAAAGGTCTTAACATTTCTACAAGCAACTTTCTGAGAATTAAAAGGAATTAAATTTCTTTTCTGGAGCATCCTCCCTCCCGCCTATGAAAAGATTACAGACACTGAAAGCAGCATTGACCTCTCTCCATCTGGGCAACCTCACATTGATGTCCATCCTGCCTCCTGTTTGATAAGTGCTGCCAACAAAAAGAAACCCCTGTAGAAACAGTGAGCTCACCGACACAAGGAGAGGAACAACATTCGCCACTTTATTCATCTCTGAGATTCAAGGGCAATGAAATGTTCTCTTGTTGACAGCTAGGAAAACCAGAAATGGCAAACCGTTTTCATCTTGCACGCCAGCTCCGATTCCTGCACGGTGGCTGCCTGAAGCACGGTGCTGGGAAAGCGCTGCACGTGGGGTGAGTGGCCCCGGTGCCCTGGAAATGACCACTGTGAACCCGCCTTGCAGGGGGCGAGCCCTGCTTTCATCTCCCCTGACACAAGGACACCACTGGAATTAGAATCATTCGGGGAGGACAATGACCAACAGTCAGGGCAGAACAGGAACAATTCTGGTGGCAAGGAATCTTATCCTGAAGCTTTTTTTTTTTTTTTCTATTTTTAAGTGGATGGAGTTCCTGAATCCCAGCTAGGGAGAAATCCATTCCTTCATATATCAAAGATGTAAAAATCTCACAAAGATCGTGATTCAGTAGATTGGAGCTGCATACTGAAGGCATGTGCACTACAGCACGTGTGTAACTTGATTTTTAAAAATATGATTAATTAAAAATAATTCCCAGACTGATGCTAATGATCAGGCTACTCTGGAGTCAACACTGTGACTGTATTTGTGTTTGCAGTAGTGCTGTTCACTCCGCCTCCAATGTCCCACTGAGGGCCTGACACTAGTAAGCACCTACTAAATAGTAGTGCAATAAACAAATGAATGCTCCAAGGGGAAATTCTTTTAACGGTTAAAATAAAACCAATAACATCTGCTTTTGCATTTTTTTCAGGTTGTCCAAAGTCTTGGGGTCTCAGAATAGTCCAACAAGCCTTAAGCATGTTCCACATTCATTTCTGAGAAAACCTGTTATTTCCTCTGTAGCCAACTAAATCACGAAATGGATGTGTTTGTCCCTCTATTTTTGCCTCCCACATCTACTTCCCCAGCTTTTGTCACGGCTCCTCAATGCTTCTCCGGAGAGCCCACCCACTCTAAGTCCATGGCTGCCAGATGAGGTTTGCTCCATGCCCGGCTCCATGGTGAGTACATGTCCCACCTCCAAGGCAATTAGCCTAGCACATTCTCTTGGCCACAATAATTTCCTCAGTGGAGGAGACATCGGCTAGGCTCAAGAGGGGGGAAAAGCTTTCTCTTATCCTCCACAAGACATCAAAAAGAGGGGCACCTGGGTGGTTCAGTGGTTGAGCATCTGCCTTTGGCTCAGGTTGTGATCCCAGGATCCTGGGATCAAGTCCCACATCGGGCTTCCCACAGGGGGCCTGCTTCTTCCTCTGCCTATGTCTCTGCCTCTCTCACTGTGTCTCTCATGAATAAATAAATAAAACACTAAAAAAAAAAAAAAAAAAAGGCTGTCAAAAAGATAGGAACCTAAAGACTCCAGGACCCATTACATGGAGCCTTAGGAGGAATCAACATGGAAGCATGGAACCAAGTAGAACATCCTTTTGAGTCCTGACTCACAGCTCACCTGAAGGAGATTTACCTGTGATCTTCTCAGTGACAAGAGACAACAAAGTCTTTTGTTTGTTTGTCTAAGCTAATTTGTTTGAGGTTTAGGATCATTCACAATAAGAAGATTCCTGACTAGTCCATCTTCCATCAAGCGAATGTGAATGAGGACACAAGTCTGACTTCTACATCTTCACTGAAATGTGGATAAGCAGTATCTAAAACACATGAAGCTGCTTTAATCCAAAAACTGAATTATCAGCTCTTCTGACACTCCTTGGAGAGTTCAACATTGACATTACCCAGAGGTCCCCGTAGTTATCTAATGTGTGAAGAGCAGCAATTCTCAACAGCCAAAGTGCATAGTCTGTCCTCTGTGTGAACAGAAGCAACACACGTCACAAACGCTGAGTGAAATGGTTAAAAAACACCAATCTGAAGGACATTTTCATGGTCCTTCTCTCCAGGTTTGCCTATCTCCATTTCAACATCAAGTCAGACACTCAGAAAGCAACAAAACTGATCCAAATCACTGATTCTCTTCAATAAAGGAATTAATTGATTAAATCTCCATATTGTGTCCTTGAAGACTTAACATAATGGCCTTGGCTTTTATAGAGAGAAGAGAGAAAAGAGGGCCAATCGACAAAGAAAATTTCTAGTGACAGAAGGTGAAAAATGGTGCATGAGGACAGAGAAAATACTCCGAAAGAAAAAAATGTTAGGTCCAGGATTAGGGCCTAAAAAACTAGGTACCTCCCATGCATTGTCCATAGAAAAAAGCAAACTCCAGCAAAATTGCTACGATGTTTCAGAGGCATCATCTCTTCCCTGTTGCTCTTCTTGTCTGCACAGAGTGGAGGAAGCAGGGCTGACTGCATGGAATTGAGGGCTCTGGGACTTTAAGCCTCACATTAGCTTAGTGGTCCAAGCAGAACCCAATGAACAAGAGGCCTGCTCACACAGAGGCTTCTTCTGGGGTGACAGCGTCTCATCAGCTGCTCCTTCAATCTGACAATCCCAGACAATGTGCGCACGTGTTTCTGAACTACAGCCTGGGACGAGGAAGAGACTCTACAAGGCTGGAAACTGCCTCTTGCCAGGGCAAAAGACGCAGCAGCAAATGAGGAACCTGAGATCTGGTGGGAAAAACAATGAGGGGGCAAGGTCACAGAGGAAGTTATAAAAACTTGTATTATTTCTCTTTTCTAAAACTGAACAGTAAAGATGACACTATATAATGAGAATCACCAACTATGTTGCACTATCTGAAATGCATAACCATGTGTAGTGTGCAATTATTTTTCCATTTACCATCTAATGCTTCTAAAATATTTTCAAACTTTCACTTCACCAAAGTTTGAACAAGATGGGACTTCTCAATCTGGGTAGTATGGCAATTAAGATCATTTGCAAATGTTGCAAAATATAACCCCCCCCAAAAAAATTGTCAGATACACAATAGAGCTCACAAAAACAAAAGTGTAAAAGCTGAAGCTCGGAGAGATTATGTAACTGATTAAATTGCACACAGCTCTGGAGCAGAGCCAGAATTTGGAACCTGAACATGGAATTTAGGGGTCACATTTCGACTCTTCGTGATACTCTGTCAAACCCAACCTAAGTAGAGCACACGAACCAGATTTCAACTCCTGCGGGATTACAGTAGCTTTCCTCTTGACTGGTTATCGATGTCACTCCTTGGTTATGTCTTGTAGGAGGGTGTGTGGGTTCAGTCAATTACTGAGGGGAATCCTCTTAATAAATGTTTACAGAAAAGCATGGTGTCCAGAAGATGGTGCAAAACATTGTCACCTGATTCCTTCCAGTCACATGTGTACTGGGGTCTCTTCCCTCTCTGATCACTCTTCTCTTCCTCCACTTCCCCTTGGTCCCTTCCCACTCGAGTCTGCCTATCCCACAGTGTCCAGCTCCCTTCTGGAAGGACAGTGGCAGTTACTGGCTATCACTGGAGGTGCCTTTTAATCCCAGAAGGGAGTGTCCTTAGAAAATAATCTTTTCTGTTGTTTATACTACTCTCTCATGGCATAACTTCAATGCATTATGTTCCTCAATATTCTGGGTTTTCTTCTGCTGTACCAGTCTCATCCTGGGGAGGGATAAGGTGAAAGAGGGACTAAGGAGGAGGAGCTAAGAAAATTCAGAATAGAAATATAGAATTTTCTATACCTGCCTCTTATAACAACTGGCTTGGCCTTTAATCTTTAAGCAAAGAGAACAATAAGCTTCTGGGAAACACCACCTTCTCCCTCTGCTGAGGGGTAGTGCTTCTCAGGCAGGAGAAGCCCACTGTGCACACAGCCTGGCCCATCTGAGAGCTGCTGACAGGAACCATAAATCTGCGAGGCATGTAAGGGCAACAGAGAGCCTCTTCTCTTCTCACCAAAGCAGGTTAATTCAGGCTGCTCCTGATCCAGGAGGATACTCTGGTTCCAAGTCAAACAAAGGTCACACCTGCTGTGTACTGGTAACTACATTACCCAAGTTCTGAGTGGGAGTGGAAACGGGTTCTTGCACACCATTCCATGCACTCACTCCCTCAGCAGGGCCCTTTGTCATCCTGCTCTTTTCCTCTTCTGTCTGAATGATAACCATCTGCTGGTCATCTTGCTTTGACAGGATGGGCCACACAGCGGAGATTCCCAACCATTTTTGTCTGAAATTTAAGATAACCATTGGTCTAGTCAAGTTCTCCATAGAAACAGAACCGTGTGTGTATGTGTGCGTGTGTGTGTGTATGTGTGTGTGTAGAGGAGTGAGGATTTTAAGGAACTGGTTCCTACCTTTGTGGGGCCTAGCAAATCCCAAATCCAGTGGGTGGGCTGGCAACTCCAGCAATAAGTTGATGTCTTGAGTCTGAAGATAGTCTGGAAGCAGAATTTTTTCCTCTACAAGGAATCTGAGAATTTTCCCTTAAGACTCTCAATTGATTGGATGAGGCCTACCATGTTAAGTAAGGTAATCTGCCTTACTCAAAGTCTACTGATTTAAATGATAGTCATATCATAAAAAAGAAAACAATGCCTTTACAGCAAAATATAGACTGATATATGACCAAAAATTGGGCACCAGAGCCTGACGGAGTTGACACACAAAATGAACCATCACAACAGAAGGTGAGGACCTAGAGGATGGGTGACAACCATAGAGCCTCTAAATGAGAGAAGGAAACACACCCCTAGATGTGCATCCCTCCCCAGGGACACCTTGAGAACCTTGAGAAGTGATTTAGAGAAAGTAGAGGGGGGCACAGAGAGTGGGAGCTTGCCAACAGTAATTGTCTCGAAGGGCCAAGTGCCACGATCAGTATTCCAAGCACAACACTCACCTTCTGCAACCCCTGGATAAATTCCTCATCTTCCTCACTAGATTTAAACCATTCAATTTAATATCAAGGTTGCTCACAAAAGACAAAACTCCAAAGAAATCTGAAGCTTCATACATACTTTACGCATATGATATTGTTGTCAAGAGTACTAGCGTTGCAATTTTTCAACTGTTTCATGTAAATGTAAAGCAAATAAAACATATTGATGTTATAAGGATCCACAATTTTCTTTTTTTTTTAAGATTTTATTTATTTATTCGTGAGAGACACGGATAGAGAGAGAGAGGCAGAGACACAGGCAGAGAGAGAAGCAGGCTCCATGCAGGGAGCCTGACGTGGGACTCGATCCGGGGTCTCCAGGATCACGCCCTGGGCTGAAGGTGGCGCTAAACCGCTGAGCCATCCGGGCTGCCCAGGATCTATGATTTTCAACACAAAAGAGATGAATGCAGAAAAGAAAAATCCTTTTTTTTGAGGGGGGAGAAAAAAACCTCTAATGTTAAATTGAATTGAAATTATCAGTTCAAACACATGATTTTTTTTTTTTTTTTTTTAGTGTATATTCCCTTGCTTTGTCCGGTAGAAGGAACTGAAAGCAATGACATCTCAATAGCCATGAGCACAACACCCAGACATGGCCTTTAAATACTATTCTCAATTCAAAAGAATGGGGCAGGGAGTGGGAAGGAAGGGTGCTTGGGTGGCTCAATGGGTTAGGCAACTGTCTTCAGCTCAGGTCATGATCCCAGGGTTTTGGGATCAAGTCTCACATCAGGCTCCATCTCTGTGGGGAGCCTGCTTCTCCCTTTCCCTCTGCCTCTCCCCCTGCTTGTGCATGTGTGCGCATGCTTGCTCTCGCTCGCTCTCTTTCTTTTTGTCTCAAATAAATAAAATCTAAAAAATAAAATAAAATAAAGATTTCAGGCAGAGAGCATACAAGATTACAAGATGAGCCCAGAACACCTTTGCCAGGAAAGTAAAAGAAATCCATAAACATCAACACAGTCATAGCAAAGAAAATAGGGGGAATCTGTTTGATATTATCAAATACAGTTGAACATACCCTCTGAGCAAGCAATTCCACTCTGAGGTATGTGTCCCCCATCCCCAAAGACAAGTACCAGAATGTTCATAGCAGCATTACTGAAGTAGAACCCAGAAACATCCCAATGTCCACCTGTACTAAAACGGATAAATAAGTTGCAGGAGCAATGAAAAACAAAGACCTGCGAGCTACACACATCACAGATGAATCTCATGAACACAGCGATACTCAAAGAAGCCAGACATAAGTATGCTGTATGAGGCCATGTATATAAAATTCCAAAACAGGCAAATTGGACAACCAGGCTTGGAAGTAAGACTGGCGGGCACCTGGGTGGCTCAGTCAGTTAAGGGTCTGCCTTTGGCTCAGATCATGATCCCGGGGTCCTGGGATTGAGCCCCACGTCAAGCTCCCCACTCAGTGGAGAGTCTGCTTGTTCCTCTGCCTTCCCCAAAGCTTGTGCTCTCTCTCTTTTAAATAAAGTGAAAAACAATATTAAAAAAAAAAAAAGAAGAAGACTGGTGGTTACCCTGGTAGGGGACAGTAGTGATAGGAAGAGGGTGTGATGGGGCCTCTGGGCTGCTGGCAATGTTCTATTTCTTGATTTGGGAACTAGTTCCACAGGTATTTCCTCTGTGAAAAAAAAATGAACTACAGGCTTGATTTTTTATGTGTATTGCTCTATATGTTAAAATTTTATTTAAAAATTGTACTTTTGGGATCCCTAGGTGGCGCAGCGGTTTGGCGCCTGCCTTCGGCCTAGGGCGCAATCCTGGAGACTCGGGATCGAATCCCACATCGGGCTCCCAGTGCATGGAGCCTGCTTCTGTCTCTGCCTCTCTCTCTCTCTCTCTCTCTCTCTCTCTGTGACTATCATAAATAAATAAAAAAATTAAAAAAAAATAAAATGCTCTTTAAAAAAAATAAAAAATAAAAATAAAAATTGTACTTTTATTTTTATTTATTTTCTTTTGGAGATGGAGGGGAGAGAGAGAGAGGGAATCTCAAGCTGGTTCCACGCCCAGTGCAGAACCATACAATGTGGGGCTCGATCTTAATACCCTGAGATCATGACCTGCCCTGAAAACAAGAGTCAGCCGCTTAACTGGCTGAGCCCCCCAGGCGCCCCTTAAAGATTTACTTTTTAAAAAGCCAGCTTGAAGGGTTTCCCACTGGCCAAATTTAGTGCAATTTGAACATCAAAAGGGAGGTGTTACACTGTGTCTATAACTTCCGAGTTCATTGCGCTAATCTCTCAATTTGTATGTTTGTTTGAAATGGTTCATAAGAAAAAGGTGAAGAAATGAGAAAAATTTTAAGCAAGGATAAAACCCTATTCATAAGGCCGTATAATTTCCATCTATATTACTTCTCTCGAGAATTTTCCAGGAAGACCCACTTACAACTCAGTCTTACACAAACAACCTCACACCACACCCAACAGTTAAAACTGCATTTCTCAACCTTTGCCCACTGGCTCTAAATAGAAGACACCTGGAAAAGATCTCTTATTCAAATGAGTTTTTAGAAGCTCGGTTATGCGAAGTTTTCTTGCTATCACATGACTCAGAAATCTTCATATATTTAATATGCATTGTCCTGTGTGGGGGAACACACCTACAGAGTAAAGCGACATTTCTTTTTCTTTTTCTTTTTTTTTAAAGATTTTATTTATTTATTTATTCATGAAAGCCACAGAGAGAGAGGCAGAGACATAGGCAGAGGGAGAAGCGGGCTCCCTGCGGAGAGACAGATGCAGGACTCGATCCCAGGACCCCGGATCACGACCTGAGCCAAAGGCAGACATAAAGTGACATTTCTTAACCCAATTTTATTTCCAACCCTTTTTTGAGCACAGACCCCTTATATCCCAGAAAATCTTGTAGGTTAAGGGTTCTCCAGGCTTTTAGGAAAGTACTAGTATGAGACATCCTCTACCTCATTTTACAACTTCTCTGATTAACCAAAGAGCCCTCATTTTACAACTTCTCTGATTAACCAAAGAGCCCTCAGATTTCCTTCTGGGTCCTAAAGTCTCCAATGACTCATTTGCAGCCACATGAAGATCTGTCTCCCAAACAGTGCAATTTCCTGTTCGCCAAAATACAAAATGTAATTTTTTGTTCAGGAACCTATTGTTTAAATATGTATGCACTGAAAAAAAAACATGTATGCACTGTTTTATGTGTATCTATGTAAGCTTTGCTTCAAGTGCACGAAAAATATGTTGGCTTTTTTTTTAATATCTGTTTAAAACAAAGGGTTGCTGGAGGTGAGGTAGGCGGGAGGATGGGGTAACTGGGTGATGGGTACTAAGGAGGGCACTTGATGGGATGAGCACTGGGTGTTATACTATATGTTGGCAAATTGAATTTAAATTTTAAAAAATAAATAAATCTGTTTAAATTGAGAATTCCTAAAAGACCACCCCATGCAGCTCCTTCTATTTGGCACCAAGGATGGCACCACACACCGTAGACAGTACATGCTGACGCACCCAAACAGCAAGAAAGAAGTACTCCCACCCAGCTCAGCCCCTGCAGCACCGCTATTCACAGGTATCTCACTGGTTCTCCCCTCACAACCCTGTGAGGTGTGTGTTATAATCACAGGTAAGTTTCCTGAGGGTCAGAGAGCCTGTGAGGCCTATCAGAACCAGGGGGCCTGAGCCCCAGGAGCCTGAGACAAGAGCTCCTGTTCTCACACTAATCTGTTTCCTGTGACCCCAGCCTTAATCCTCATCCACAGCTCCTGCTTTGCTGCACACCATGTCAGGACTTCCAGGACTCCCAGGAAAAGCAGCCCCTGCCACCAGCAGCCTTCACTTCATGCATGGCACAAGCAACCTGGCAAGTGACAAGTACAGATTCAGAAGCTAAATCATCATCAAAGTCACCCTTTGACTAAGCCAAGTTGGCCAGCCCAGTGACACATCCAACCTCAAAAGACAGTTGGTAAGTGAAGGGCTAATGACAAGTTTGAACACAAAGTTGCTCAATGAGTCACTGCCCAGAACAACCTGGCTGAAGCTCACCCTGAGGTTCTCCAAACCTTGAGGGCTACCAGCAACTCTCATGAAACATGACAGAAAGTCCTGGAGATTTCCCACCACTCCCCTCCCACAAAACAGAAGCCCCATAGACAGAAGCAATGGGCGTTCACTCTACTAAGACCAACTAAAGACCAAAAACTGAGCTCAAACCAAAGAGATGAGAACTTGTTCTCAGCAGATCTCGGATCTAGTATAGAGTTTCAATTGGTCGAGGGGAGAAGGGTCTCATATTATTTCTTCAGTTGATCAAGGGGGAAGGGAGACCTCAAACCATTCAACTCTTAAACCTGCACCGGAGCCCTAGGCTCTTGGGCTGAACTTGGTCAAGGCCAAATTAGTGGAGCACCATAGTTGCCCAGAGTTCACAGTGGGTCCAGGAATTTAAATTCCTTCCCAGAATCTGAATCAGCCTGTGATTCAGACACATGAAGTTGTGGAGTAATGAAATGGTGAAATGTTAAGAAGTTCAACTTCAAGCCATGCAAAACTAGTTCCTCAGCTTAAATCAGGCCTTTCCTCATCTCTTACCAAAATGGTAGACGTCGCAATCTGTCATAAGGAACATTTTTAAGCAACATAAACTTATGCTGTTCAGCAAGCATTTCCCAACCACTTGCTCTGAACTGTGACCACACTATATCCTGGTTTCAGGGACAGTTTTGTCCCAATATCGTGGCAGTCTCCCTTCTCCCAAAAACCTCAGAAATGATAAGCACATTCTTCTTACAAATTAATTTGCAAGAGGTTCTGAACTCTGAAACATTGGTCTGAAGAGTTTTTACAGTGAAGTCTCTTTTTTCTACTCAATAGTAACGAATAATTAGGTAGGACTTATATTAGTTTATCAGACTTCTAACTTTGGTGTTCTCTCCTTAAATATTCAACATTTTTAAAGTCCAAATAAACAGTCAAGATCCCCTGAGTCAGAAAAGGTGAACTAAGGATGCCTGGGTGGCTCAGTGCTTCAGTGTCTGCCTTGGGCTCAGGTCTCAATCCAGGGTCCTGGGATCAAGTCTCACATCAGGCTCTCCAAAGGGAGCCTGCTTCTCCTTCTGCCTGTGTCTCTGCCTCTCTCTGTGTGTCTCTCATAAGTAAATAAATAAAATCTTAAAAAAGAAAGAAAAAGAAGAAAGAAAGAAAGAAAGAAAGAAAGAAAGAAAGAAAGAAGAAAGAAAGAAAGAAAGAAAGAAAGAAAAGAAAGAAGAAAGAAAGAAAGAAAGAAAGAAAGAAAGAAAGAAAGAAAGAAAGAAAAGAAAGAAAAGGAGAATCAACCAAGCTGTATCCACAGTCAAGCATGGTGACAACCACCTGTGATGCACCTGTCTCTTCAGGTGAGCCGCCTCCCTACCACACCACTGACAGTATCCAGGCACAAATTTTCCTACCTCCTTTGGACTTGACAAGTGGGCGTCTTCTAGTCTGTGCCAGAGGCACTTCAAAGTAACAAGGCTGAAAATATTATCATGATGTAATATAAGCCCTATATGAGATATAAAATTAATCTACAACCATGCCCTGTCTGGTTTCTCGTGGGATGGAAACGCCTAACCCATGCCCGTCGGGCTCTAGTGGTAATGTCTTAGCAAAGGAAGGGAAGCTGTAAAACACGACAACTGGCAAAAGGCATCTCAGTCTTTGCTGCTGGACTCTTCAGGGGCTGTGCCTAGCTGGAAAGAGCACAAAGTGATTAAGACGCTTGCCCGCCCACCGGCAAAGAGCTCACCGTCTACTGGGACAGACACCTGCTTCTCATCAGGCAGATTGGAATAACGGCCACGACAGGGGTATTTCCAAAGAGATGTGGGTGTTCAGAAGAGAGAAGCACTCATCCTATCTGTGGGTTTTGGAGAAAGCTACCAGAACCAGTTCCTGGGTTTCTGGCAGTTGGAAATGTCAAGAAAGTGAAGGGAATGGTGTCCTGGGCAGAAAGATACATCATCAAAAGTGCCAGCTTGTGAGAGCGTCCAGTGTGCTTAGGAAATGGCACCTGGTCTGGGAAGGAGGAGGAGCAAGACGGGACCAAGACGATCTGACTTTTTAGCAGGGCAAATTTTACTTAGTATGTCTGTCTGCTTCCATCCCATGTTCCTTTTACCTTTAGGTCCTTCCATCATTACGTGGCTCTCTGCCGTCTCTCTCCATATCTGTCTCCTTCTCTCCTTCTCCTTCCCTTCTCACCACTTCCCTCTCCCGATTACATTTCAGAGCCACAGAATGCTTCCAGGCCTGAAACAGACCAGTAATCTAGAATCAATTCCATATCATAAAACATTCCCACTGGCAGCCTGAAGACCCCAGGAACTCAAAGTCACTGCTAAAAGGCAAATGAAGGTAGCAGAAAAAAACGTGGACTCACAAATCAGACAGATAAAAACTCTTACAAGTTACACAAACCTCAGTCTCCTCATCTGTGAAACAAGTAACATAACCATCACATACAGCTATTGTGAGGAACAAATGCAATAACAGACATAAAGCTCTTAACACAGAGTCGGATATATGCTAGGCAGCTAGCAACAAAACCAGTTATGTTGTTACTATTATTACTCAGAGTGTCTTATTTGCCTTTAGACTCTGAAGCTAGCATCATACTTGGCACACAGTTGGAGCTGAGCATATGCTTGGAAAAACAAGACAGAAAGAAAGAAATACTGAGACACACATGGAAAGATACCAGACAGAGAGAAACCATGAGAAAGACAGACATGAGGGAAGAAGGCGGAGAAAGGCAGACAGATGCACAGACTGACAGACACACCGATCAACCCACTGACCAGGTATCTTGCTCTGTCCACATTTTCCTTTCCTACTGTGGGTCCCGTATATTTCCTTACATGATTCTCATAAATCAACATAGATGATGAACAGGGAGGTCACATCCCACCACCAGGCTTCCCATGCTACAGAGGAGAGCTGAGAAATAGGGGAACTCGGTGCCCACATCTGACATGGTATCATGGAGCAGTGCATGGCTGGCAACTGGCTGGTGCGGGAGCAGGCTGTCCTGGCACTCTCTGAAGCAGAGAGTTAAGGAGAACAGTGTTCGAGTTCAAGGAGAACAGTGTAGTGCCCTGTCCCGTCAAGTCCTGGCTGTGCAGACCCCGTGACCTTGAACTCATTTGCAGACGACTCCTTGATTGATGAGGCCACCCAACTCCATCCCTAGCAACACCACAGGGACTTTTCCCCACAAATATAAAGGGCAAGCTTTTATTTCCACATCGAAGGGAAAAGCAACCCAGTAGTCCAAAGGAGACATTTGACCCAGTCAGGAGGACACCTCGGCCTCTCCTTGCTGCTGTTGGCCTTCAGGGCAGCTGGCTGTAAACCGTGAGCCCATTAACATCTGTCATCAAGGCAGAACATGACAGAACATGACAGAACAGGGTGAGTATGGATAAGGTCACATGTGGAACAAGGAGGTCATTAGGGAGCAGGTGTTGAGTGAATCATTTTGAAGACGGTATCTCTCTTTCAAATGATGCCAAAGAAAGGCTGAATCCTGGGGAAAGAGGTGAAGACCACCAGAGTTGCATGCTTGAAATTTCTAAACTGCTAACCATCACACTCCCACCCTACAGCAGTCTCAGATTGCACGGGACAAAGCGGGAGTTTCCCACAGGATGTTAAATGGACTTCAGCTGCCCCGGGTGAGACCTTTCTCTCCTGTGAGCAGGCTGGGGCAGTGCCCTCCTCGCTCCCTGAGGACGGACCCTGTGCCGCTTCATCCGCTCCCAGCCACCCTGCTGCTGCTCCTACTGCTCCCGTGCGGTGGCCGTGGGGGCTGCAGAAAGTGACTGATTCGGCCGGAGATGTCGCTGCCAGCATGTCCCTCAGCACGAAGCCCACGGGAGCTCCAGACACGAGGCAAACCTGGGAACTCTCGGCCCTCCAAATAAAACTCACCTTAGCCGGTCAGCAAACAGTAGCTTCGAGAACCTTCGGGCTGAGCTGTGATAGAAGTCCTTAACTCCTGGGGACCCCGACATGGTCAGTCTTTAATGGGGGCCTCTTGTCTTCACATCTTTCCATTTCCTTTCAGAACCATTCCCCAAAAGTAAGAGGCTTCCCAGGAGCAAGGCGTCCCTCAGCCTGCCAGCTCACTACAGATCCCCGCAGAAGGAATCCCTGAAGCCAACACACAGATCATTTCCTTTCATTTCTATTTTGGAGACGGACGGTAGTGTCCGTAGCACAACAATGGGAATGTACTTAATGCCACTGAGCTGTATGCTTAAAAGTGGTTAAAACAGGAAGTTTTAGGTGATGTATAGTCTGCCACAATTTTTTAGAAGTAAAAAAAAAAAAAAAAAAAAAAACACATTTTTTTTGTAAAAGTACAGCTAAGTCCCAGGTAGCTTAAAAATATATGCCCTTCTGCCAAAAATGCTCTTAAGTCAAAAATCAATACACTCTGGTGCATGAGTGTTGTCCCTGAGTAAGATTTTCTGAAGAATGCTGCTAAGCTTTTCTCTCAGAAACCGGTTCTTCCAAAATCAGAGCTTGGAGAACATTCAGATCACAGGAGTGGCTTAGAAGGGTTTCCAACCCTCCCTTCAACAATAATATGTTCAACATTGTTCTCATGGTACCTCTCAGAACTGTCAACAGACACAGTCCCCCAACAACGTAAGTGGAAACTCTTATTTGTTTTTACAGATTGTAAAATGAAAGCATGGGAGATCTTAAAGTCTGAGCCGAGATCATTCCATAGGACAAGAAATTCAGAGTTCAGATTCTGAATCCCAGACCCAGACACCACCCTTTCCCTGCCTTCTGGCTCAAGATCATTTAAGAAACAAAGGTCATTCCCTGTAAATTAATTAACTCCAATAAATATCCACCCACATAAGTACCTACTTTCTTGAATCCTGCCCATTGACTCACTCTTCTAGAAGACTCCAACACCGTTTGGCTTCTGTTACTTACCACCGAAAAAGCTCTGACTAATTTAAACCTACTCTCACTCCTGGTTCACCTCCTCTCTCTCTGGCTTCTCCTTCTAGGTCTTCTCAGCAGGCAACTCTTTCTCTGTCCATCCCTTAAACATTGGTTTATCAACCAGAATTGTGGGAGAGAGAAAGAAAAGTAGTCATCCATGTCAGTGAACCAGCATGACCAAAGTCTTTGGATATCACTGAGCCAGGCCAGGCCTCACTCAGAACAAGCTATTTGCAACACGGGTTTCTATGGGAAAATTGAAGAAAAAACCATCAGAATAAACAGCTGCAAAGCTGACTTAAGCTATATATCAAAGATGCAAGACCTAGAACATGTATCACTTTGTAGAAAAGACCACCTATCAATCTAACATTTGGAGCCAAATCTATGTCTTTGTCAAGTGCAATAGTTTGGATGGTTTCAGACATATAGGTCAAAAATCTGATTATAAAAGGGGCCTGACTTCGACATTAGCATCTCTTCTGATATGATGCAGTGGGAGGTAAAAACATCACTTACAGTGAACTGCTGGAAATGGCTGACCTAAATCTAACTATGATCCAGAATGTGGACTGTCCTGTAGAACAACTGACCTAGACTCTCAAAGCACTCAGCGCCACGGACAACAGAGGGAGGTAGGGGGACTTCTCAGACAGAGACAATGGAGAGGTGACAGTCAAAAGCAATCAAAGAATCTTGATTGGGGCCTGGGTTTTAAGGAACATCTGAAAAATACAGTTTGGGGAATTTGAGCACGGACAAGATTTTGAATGTTATTGAAGAAATGTGGATTTTCTTTGATGTAGAACTGATATCCTGGTTGTCTATAAGAATCTCTGTATTCTTGAGAGACACCTGTTGTAAGACTTTAGGCTTGAACTGTCCTACTGTCTGCAGCCTGATCCTCTTTCATTTTCTGTCTTGTCTTCTCATTTTTCTTACTCGACTCTACTCTTACTCCCTCATCTACTCTACTCCCACTTACTTAACCACACCCACCCACAGCATAACTCCCAAATCAATATCTCCATCCAGCTCAGAACGTTCTTCTTAGCTCCAGACCTGTGGAGCCCCTGTTCTTCTTGGCGTTCCCACCTGAATGTTCCAGCAGTTCCTTACACTCACTATACTCAAAACCAAACACATCTTTCCTCTTAACCCCTCCCCACAAAACCAATTCCTCTTTCTGTCTTCTCTGTTTGTTTTAGTTCTCTACTCCCAATGTGAGGCTCGAACTCACAACCTTGAGATCAAGAGTCACACGCTCCCCAGACTGAGCCAGCCGGCACCCCTGTCTTCCCTATCTTGATAAATATCAAACTGACCAAGCCAGAAACCTTCCTCTTCCTTGCCCCCCCGCCCCCCATCTAATCAACTACCAAGCCCTGGATACTTCATAAATCTCTCCTCGTCTGCCCTATTCTTTCCCTCTCTGTCTCCCAAACTAAATATTATGAAAGCACCCTCACTGGCCTTTCTCACCTCCTACCTTCTGCCCTCTAACCATCTTCCATCCTTCCACCAGACTGGATTTTTCTAACATAAAAACCAGATCATATCAGTATACTGCTCAAAATCCTTCAGTGGCTCTCCCATGTCTCCAAGATAAAATCTAGTAAACTCCTTTGCCATGATACTCAATACCTTTCATGATCTTTGTCCCTGCTTTCCTCCCAAGTCTCATCTCCTTCTGCACCACACCCCACAGCCAGTTCTTCAAACATACTAAATTGCTGTGGTTACTCCAAGCATGCCTTGTCCTCCAAAGCTGCTGGTCCCTTGCTCTTGCTACATGCCATTCTCTCAGCCTAGATGCCATCCCCTGCCACCTCTGTACCAACCTCTCCCCATATCGCATACCAGCACACTCCTACTAGAGAAGATATGTCTGTTGGGAAGCCTTCCCTATGCTCTCCAGGTCAACTTATGAGCTCCATTTCTCCTATGGCCCCATTAACACTGACACATAATCTCATTAAAGCAATTTAGCTTATTATATTAGGCTATTTGTTTATGTAACTGGCTTCCCAACTGACTGTATGATTCTTAACAACATGCGGCGACCTTATTTTTAGTTTGTTTTTGAAGTGACTAGTCCATTCCCAGTTGATAGTAGGCACTTAACAATTGTTTATTTAAAAATTGACAGTCAGGGTAGAGGAATGAACAGGTGGAGCCCAGAGGATTTTAGGGGAGTGAAACTACTCTGTAAAATATTATACTGGTGGATACATGTCATTATATATTCGTCCAAATCCATACAAGGTACAACATCAAGAGTTAACCCTAATAATCACTAAGTTGTACACCTAAAACTAATGTAACATCGTTTATCAACTATACTTTTTAAAAAAGTGAACCCTGGGATGCCTGGCTCAGCAGTTGAGCGTCTGCCTTCGGCCGAGGGCATGATCCAGGGTCCGGGACCGAGTCCCACATTGGGCTCCCTGCATGGAGCCTGCTTCTCCCTCTGCCTGTGTCTCTGTGTTTTTCTGTGTCTCTCATGAATAAATAAATTTAAAATATTAAAAAAAAAGGGAACCCTAACAAAAACTATGGACTATATATGGGTGATTATGATGTATAAATGTAGGTTCACCAACTGTGCCAAATGTCCCACTCTGGTGGGGGGACACTGATAATAAAGGAGATTGCATGTGTGGGGACAGGGGATATATGGAAAAACTAAAACTGCTCTAAAA
This sequence comes from Canis lupus dingo, assembly GCF_003254725.2. Lineage (NCBI taxonomy): Eukaryota > Metazoa > Chordata > Mammalia > Carnivora > Canidae > Canis > Canis lupus. Next base: position 13,303,292 of record NC_064250.1, read on the forward strand.
AATAAATTATATATGGGGCACCTGGGTGGCACAGTTAGTTAAGTGTTCAACTCTTGGTTTTGGCTCAGGGTGTGACCTCAGGGTCATGGGATCAAACCCCACAACTGGCTCTGCATAGAGTCTACTTAAGATTCTCTTTCTGGGACACCCGAGTGGCTCAGTGATTGAGCGCCTGCATTTCATGCCCAGGGTGTGATCCTGGAGTCCCAGGATCGAGTCCCACATTGGGCTCCCTGAATGGAGCCTGCTTCTCTCTCTGCCTGTGTCTCTGCCTCTCTCTCTCTGTGTCTCTCCTGAATAAATTAATAAAAAAAAAAAAAAAAAAAAACAGATTCTCTCTTCCTTGGGACACCTGGGTGGCTCAGTGGTTGAGTGTTTACCTTTGGCTCCAGGCATGATTCCAGAGTCCTGAGTTCAAGTGCCACGCTGGGCTGCCCACAGGGGGCCTTCTCCCTCTGCCTATGTCTCTGCCTCTTTCTGTGTGTGCCTCTCATGAATAAATAAATAAAATCTTTAAAAATAAGAATAATAATAATAATAAAGTAAAAGTTTTTTAAAAATTCACCCTCTGCTCCACATCCACTCACTTTCTAAAATAATTAAATACATCTTTTTAAAAGTAAATACTATATATTAAATATTAAATTATATATATATTAAATATATATGTATTGGGGGGTCACCTTTGAGGACTACAGTTAACAAAGAAATAGAGGTGAGGAAACATATAAATGCCAGAAAGGACCAATGCATAGCAGCTATTCAACGCCAAAATGAAGAAAGAAATGGACACCAAGAGAGGAACTTTGCAAAGAGCTTGTTGAAAAACTATTTTAGATGAATCACCACAAAAGTACTGTTAATAAGCAGGAGAATTTTCAGGGGAAAATTAGAAATGCAGCTTCCTGTATTCAGCTGTAAAAGACAAGCAGTGGAGATGAGAGATAAGCCAGGAATGAAATGAAAAATTTGAAAGTCTCTTGCATAGACATGGCAAGATAATTATTTAAACCACGAAGGCAGTAATTTAGGTCTAAAATGTCACCGCCATTAATTCTAAGTTTTATTGTAGTCTGTTAGGGAAGAGTTCTCTGGGGAGTATGAATAACTGCTTCTTGAAATGGAAACTCTGCAAAAACAATTGACATTTCTATAATCCTTAAGGAATAGAACTTGGAGAAAAATGACTTTGCAGGTGGCTATCTGAACATCAGTGTCTGAATAGCTAATATTCATCCTTGCTTTGTGTCACCTTCATTAATCAGCTCCTATTAAAGATAATGCCATACATGAAATTATATGGCAAGCATTACGTTAAATATTTAAGATGTTCCTATCACACCATATCTTGGGTGTGGTGATGATATATTGCCCCAATTTGAGTACACGTGTCAATTTTTCATAGATTTTCATCTATATTCACGACTCAGAGCCCCTTAGCAAATTAATAACCAAAAGGGTATAAACTCCTCTGCTTGTAAGTCCACAGTCAGGTGCTTAGCAAACTTCTCCATATTTGTTTTAACCCTAAAAAACTAGTCAGCTTTCTAAAAATGTCTACCCTATCTTCTAATTGCACTGGTTCCCACATTAGATTCTTTTTAAGATTTTATTTATTAATTCATGAGAGAGACAAAGAGAGAGGCAGAGATATAGCAGAAGGAGAAGCAGGCTCCCTGTGGGGAGCCCGATGCAGGACTCAATCCCAGGACCTCAGGATCAGGCCCTGAGCCACACAGATGTCCCTAGATTTTTTTTCTTTTAAGATTTTATTTTTAAGTAATTTCCACATCCAACGTGAGGCTCAAACTCAGATCAAGAGTGCACGCTCCACCAACTGAGCCAGCCAGGCACGTTATTTTTAATAATCTAATCACAAGTGACTTTAAAATTACAACACACTTGTAAACTGAGTCATCAAAACAAACAATAAAGGAAATAAGCATTGTACAATAAGGAAACACCAGATTAAACTAAGTCCAACATCTTACAATTAAATCTATCTTATCCCACTTATTCTGCATTTTTAACAAACAACCAAACCCACTTTAAAAAAAAAATTACTCATTTTCATAAAGTATCCAAGTGCAAACATGGGATTCCATTCATTATTCCTTACAACAACCCTATGAAAAAAGTCAGTTTTGTCCTAATTATATAATCAGTGCAACAGAAAAGGCAAGGCCCTTGTCCAAATGTCCGTGACAGACAGCTAAACGAGGATCAGAACTCTCTGTTCATACGCTTCTAGTCTGTTTTCTCCTGCAGACTTTTTCTGAAAATTCTGCTGTCGGGCACCAGGCCTCTTCTGGGCTGCTCACATCAATCATTAACCACCATTAAGCCAATAAACTCCTGCTGCTTCCTTCCTGAACCCAGCCTGCTCTTGGGAGAGTGGTGGGGCCAGAATCCAGGGCCGGATACTGCTCTGAAGACGGCTGCCTCTTTCTTGGAAGGTTCTCTTCCACCAGAACTCCCCAAATAAATTTCCCTTACCCTTTCTTTTAAGTCACACAAACCCAAACATACTCTTCTAATTTGGTGAAAATCTATCTGGCTGTGTTCATTTAATGTCATAAAGAACAGGCATGGAGACACCTAGCTGGTTCAGTTGGTAAAACATGTGATTCTTGATCTCAGGGTCTTAAGAACAAGCCCCACTTTGGGAACAGAGATTACTTAAAAAAAATAATAATACAATAAGAAACTATAAAGAAGAGGCAGAAACTTTGTTTTATCCAAACGGATAAGTATTATCATCCAGCATGTTGGAGCAAACTCTTTAGCAGTCGGCAATGCACGGGCATAGGGTATTAAAACTGTTGTGGGGGCACTTGGGTGGCTCAGTCAGTTAAGCACCTGCCTTCAGCAGAGGTCATGATCTCAGGGTCCTGGGATGAGCCTGCTTCTCCCTCTCCCTCTCCAGCTCCCCCTGCTTGTGCTCTCTCACTCTCTCTCTCTTGCTTGCTCACTCGCTTTCTCGTCTACTCTCGCAAATAAATAAAATATTTTTTTAAAACTGCTCTGGTATGTGGTGCTGATTATTATTTCTCCATCAGTGGCCTTAGAACAAGGGGCTAACAATGAAGATTCCTAGGTCCCAACCCAGACCTATCGAATTTCAGGTACTATGGTTATTCTTAGATGACCCGAAGTAAGAAAGCACCAGGCTCACCTGGGACTTCTCAGACTAGATAAGACTCTTCTTGGGGGCAGGAAGCAGCTCTTACTCACCCTCACAGCTCCAGTGTCCAGGTGAGGTGCTTAATAACGCTGAAGAATGGACTGCATATGGATTGGCTGTGGCCAAAGTCTTTTATGTTAGAATTAGTTCATGCATAGTGTGAAAGAATTTCAATCTAAAATACAACGAGGGATGCCTGGGTGGCTCAGTGGTTGAGCGTCTGCCTTTGGCTCAGGGTGTGATCCCAGAGTCCTGGGATCAAGTCCCACATCGGGCTCCCTGCAAGAAGCCTGCTTCTCCCTCTGCCTGTGTCTCTGCCTCTCTCTGTGTGTCTCTTATGAATAAATAAATGAAATCATAAATATATAAATAAATAAATAAATAAATAAATAAATAAATAAATAAAATACAACCAGAGGAGGGGCACCTGGGTGGCTCAGTCCCTTGTGTCCAACTCTTGGTTTCAGCTCAGGTCATGATCTCAGGGTCATGAGATTGAGCCCTGCATCTGGCTCCATACTGAGTGTGGAGTCTGCTTAAGATTCTCTTTCTCCCTCTCCCTTAGTCCCTCCTCCTTCTCAAAAAAATGTTGTTAGTTAGTTAGTTAGTTAGTTAGTTAGTTAGTTACTTAGTTAAAAAATACAACCAGAGGACATAAAATGGGGAATTTCACACATGTGCCCTCAGGAAAACAACTGAGTGATTCCACATAAATACCTGACATACAGAAAACTGATAGGGTGGGATTTTTTAGCAGATTGGAGGTTGATCAGAGGTTGTCTCTTATCAGTCTAGGGAAGTTTTGCCAGAGGCATAAACTGGAAACGACCTAGGTCAGACTATCCCACAAACTGGGCTGAATTGAGCTTTGTGTGTATGACTGGTCTGATTCTATCTGCTTAGGAAATTTTTCAAGGGTGTTTCTGTTTGCTTTTTACTTGAACAGACTCTAACTGGACTCCCCCCTCCTATGCTCCCTGCCAGTAGGTGCAGCCCACCCCAACCCTCAGCAGACCCGCCTGCAGCTTGCCAGTTTGCTTGTCCTGAATTGCGATCCCTTTACCCTTCCTGCATAAACTCATTTCTTTTAGCTTGCCTCAGTTTGCCTCTTTATTTAGGTCAACAATAGGTACTTAGGAGGCAGTATAAACACTTATAAACCTTTTAAACTGATTTTTAGATTCATCCTATTCACAGGGTGTAGAGTGCAGAACTGAATGACCCAAAGGTATGACTACCTCTACAAAACCCACTGGGTAGACCTGCTCCTTCCCAGCTTAAGGCTCACAGATTCTCCAGCTACTCAGAAAATAAAAATCCTTCAGTCACTTTTAGGCAAAAACTCTTGTCTGCTCAAACAGTTTATCTACAAACTTCCCTGTTTTCTGATGGAAAACCTCCTGAGGATGGTGGGTGTGGGGCCTACCTTCTATGCCTACCTCAACCTCATCCCTGGTGTCCTCTGCTGCTTCTGGCTCCTTCCAGGACTGAAAGGGAAAACAGGTAATGACATCGAAGTCCTCCAACACCGGAGGAGTTATAATCTGAAAGTAGGTCTCAATGCGGAGTTGCACAATTACTGGCTCTTCTTCTCACAGGACCCTCTTCCCCACTGAAGACTTTGATGTAGTCACCAGTATAGGTGGGAGTTCCTCCAACTGGCCACCAGTGGTGTCCCTCAGCTCCAGCTTCCCCTCTGCCCACCTCCAGCCTCTTTTTTTTTTTTTTTAAGATTTTATTTATTCATGAGAGACACACGGAGAGGCAGAGACACAAGCAAAGGGAGAAGCAGGCTCCCCATGGGGAGCCTGAAGCGAGACTCGATCCCAGGACCCCGGGATCAGGCCCTGAGGCAAAGGCAAATGCGCAACCACTGAGCCACCCAGGCATCCCTACCTCCAGCCTCTTAATGCTGGGTTCACCTAGCCTTCCAGGAGATCAATCTTTTTAGGACAACCCAAGTCCCACCTCCTTGTCCCTGGGGCCTCACCTGTTCACACCTTAAGCTCCTCCACCACCGGAAGTACATTTCTTCTATCTTCATCTTCTTGCCTTACTGTGCTGGCTCTGGCAAGAAAAAGACATGTACCAGTCCCTTCACCTGGATCTCTGAAGCTTCATTTGGTTTACAGCCCCATGGAAGCTCTCTCTCCTCCCCAAGCAAGGCACACTGACAACTCTCCCCAAGAATTCTCATTGCCCACACTCACGATGATTCTTCACCCTCTTCACCCTCTCCTAGAGCATCTGAGGGGTGAATGCTGGCAATACCAGCTCACTGTCTCTCAGCCATGTCCTTCCTAGGGGGGGGTCCAACATTTCATGAGTGGGGAAGTGGGGGCATTTGTCACCTGTCATACCATCTGGTGAGACAACCAAAAAGTCACTCTAACATCCTAACATACATTTGTCAGACTCTCAGTTACAAGAAGAAGAAAAAAAAAAAAAAGACTCTCCCAATTCATCTTAATTAGTGGAGACTTGAGATAAGAATACTCACAAAGAAATACTAAAATATTATGGCAGCCAAGGGCAGTTGTACCCAGCCCTCACAATAACTGGAAGGCAGTTCAGAGTGTGAAACAGATATAATGACCAGGAAGTCTTGTCACCCCCTTAGCAAGAGTGCCCTCGCTCCCCTAATGTGGGGACAGAGCTGCCTCTGATTCTGCTCCCATTCGTCCTTTGGGAATGGTTGCCCTCATGCCAGCTCCTCCTCTAAATTCTGTTCCATGGAACACGGTTTTATAAAAGATGTTAACAGGAGAGAGTTCTGTTGTCAATTAAGTCTGGGAAACACCGAGTTAACATTAGAGAAGCTTCTTCCTGGGGATCCTCAGAGTCTTTAAAATGCCAAAGCACCATGGGACTCTCCCACAGGGGATGTACATATGGTGTTTCCTAAATGCCCTGGCCCAGGGAAACCCCCTTCAAGGATTGCCTGTATCCGGCTGCAAGACCCAGCTCAGGGTACATGACCAGGGACTGTATGTGCTCTTCCTCTATCTCTTGACCTCAGCCTCCTCATGGCTTTGAGGAAGCCATGGCATCTGCAGACTTCCCTCCCTTTGTATTTTCAGTTCCTGCACCCACAACCAATCAACTCTCTCTGTATCTCGATCTTCTTAAAGATGAAGACATTGCTCATTCCACTGTGATCACCATCAGAACAATCTGGGCAGATCCTTGGTATCATGTCGTCTTATAGACCATTGACCAACATGTAGCCTGACTCACATTGGTCTGGGTACTCACCTTTGACTAGGAGAATAGAAATATGACCTCCCACCCTCAGCAGGAGATGGTGGAGGGGACAGTACCATGAGACCAGCCTATAAGGAATTGCAGTCTCTCTAACCCTTTTGTAACAGCCATCCACTAATTGAAAAGGTATGACCAGGAGACTTAAGTCAAACAAATGTTTTTCAAGTGCCTTGACAGTCCCCCCAACCTAGTGAAGTATTCCATAATCAAAATGAGACCAGGATCCATATTAATACCTCCAAATTTCTTCAGTGAGTAGGTGAGCCATATTTTAAACATATACATTTTCAATGTGTGTAAGGGGGGTATATTTCAGTACTATATAGGTATATTTTAAGTATATATATTTAAGTAGCATTGACTCCTTCCCTTAATCCACTATATAGCTCATTTATCAAGGCTAAATTATATTTGATTTTATTACTATTTACCCAAATGCTTAAAGTCTTTAACAGCTAGAGGCAAACCAATAGTAAATAATTTTTTCATTTAAATCATCCAAAGTAAAAAACTAGATGAAAAAATGCTTTGTAGGCTTCTTTTTTTTTTTTTTTTTTTTTTTTAATGTTTATTTGCAACACTGAACTCTGTAGGTGGGTTTGGACTTTCTGCCATGTACAGCCCTGTTTCTATTAAACAGCTCGTCCCTCCTCATCTTCAGCTCGGTGGTCATATTCAGCCCATGTGAGGACAGTAGCCGTTCATTGACATTCCACAGACTGGATCATAAAAATGCACCTTCGATATTATAAAAACATAAGTCGGCCACTGTGACCAATTTAATAAGTCATGCACTCGTCCAGTTGCTCCTCCATAGGGTCATTTGTGAGCCATAATTAATATGCAGTGGCGACAGAGGGCTCCTGAACCAAGAGAAGGCAGTGTAATGTAATGCACACAGACCAGGAGTCAGGCGGCCAGTTAGGCCAAGACTTCAAGCAAGAATGTTAAATTGTCTAAGTGGCAGTTTCCTCTTCTCTAAAATGGTGAGCATCATGGGTAATATTCAGAAAGGGCCTGTGTACATAAAGGACCTGCTCTGTGCCTAGGACACAGGAGTTGCTCGATAATGGTGGTTTTGGCAATATCGTCGTATAGACATCAGCTTGGTTGCCTTTTTTTCCCATCTGCCCAAAATTATTTTCCTCCATATTCTAGTAGTAGCACCCCCATTTTCTTTGGGTAGCTACCCCTCCAATTCTTTGTGCTTCTGGATAAATACCAATCACAGCGTCCCACACCCTTGACCTTAGGGATGAACTTTTGATCCAGGCTTTGGTAATCAATGTTCCCCTTCCCCCTAGCCCCAGGGATTAGAGGGCAGGGGGTAAACTGAAGCAAGGACAAATTAGGAAAGCAGAACCAATCATTCTTTCTTCTTCTTTTTTTTTTTTTTTCCTTAAGTAGGCTTCACATCCAGCATGGAGCCCAATGTGGAGTCCAATGCAGGGCTTGAACTTACAACCCTGAGATCAATGCCTGAGCTGAGATCAAGAGTTCAGACGCTTAATCAGCTGAGCCAACCAGGCACCCCCAAGAGTCTTTCCTTGGTATTTTATGGAGAGATGTTGAGAGCAGCTTCCAATTCTTATGGGTAGACAGAAAGCTGCAGGCTAGCCGGCCGCCCTTCACCTCCTACACACCTCCTAACACATCTTGAAATAGGAGAGAATGTGGCCAACACAGAGAGTAGCAAAACAGAAGGGAAGAGAGAGAAAATAATATTTATATCCCTGGATTCAGCTCTACCCCTAAATGTACCAGTTTTAAATATGTCAATAAATTCCCTTTTTAGGCTTAAATTAATTTAATTGAGTTTCTGCCTTTTGAATTAAAAGGTTCCTGTCCGGGACACCTGGGTGGCTCATTGGTTGAGTGTGTCTGCCTTCAGCTCAGGGTGTGATCCCAGGGTCCTGGGATCGAGTCCCATGTCAGGCTCCCCATGAGGAGCCTGCTTCTCCTGCTTATGTCTCCGCCTCTCTGTCTGCATCTCTCATGAATAAAGAAATAAAATCTTTTAAATAAATAAATAAGAGGTTCCTAATATAAATATACTTTTTATGAATGAAAAAGAAAGAAAGAAAAGAAGAAAGAAAGAAGAAAGAAAGAAAGAAAGAAAGAAAGAAAGAAAGAAAGAAGAAAGAAAAGAAGAAAGAAAAAGAAAGAAAGAAAGAAAGAAGAAAGAAAGAAAGAAAGAAAGAAAGAAAGAAAGAAAGAAAGAAAGGAGAGGGAGCGAGGGAGGGAGGCAAGAAGGATAGGACAGAAACAATACCCAGAGGCATCCTTGCACCTTCATTCCAGCCCAGCCAGCGGAAGCCAGCAGGCATGCATCATAGCTACACTGATGTGAGCAGCAGCCCAAGTGGCACAGCCCCTGAATCAGAGGCAGGTGACCTGCTGGAAGTCACAGAAAAGTGTGACATCACTGCAATTTCTTGCCTGCAGCTTAGGCAGTGGAGGTAGGAAGGTGACCCCTGATCTTGTTTCCCCGGCCAGCTCTGTCCTCTGGTCTGCCCCCAGGATAGAGAGACGACAGCGAGCAAAGCCAGGGAACTTAGGAGAGACCATATTACTGTGGCCTCACAGTGAAGTGAGAGCTTAGATTTTCTCTAATAAGCCACTGAAGTTTTAAGAAGGGGGATGACATGATTTTTGTGTTTTTGAAAGCTTTCTCTGGCCCAGAATGATGCCTGGGTTGGAGGAGGACAAAGCTGGAAGCAGCAGGACCAGTGAATATTGAGAAACAATCAAGTGAGTACTCGAACGAAGAAAAACCAACAATGACAGAGGATAGAGAATGTGCATTTAGAAGGTAAAGTCTATAAGACTCGGTGGTTGATCACGTAGGGTGAGGTGGGGGCACGGAGGCAGGAAGAAGGAAAGAACCTAGGACATGACTTCAGGGACCCAGAAAGGAGGTCCGAAGCTAGGCGTGGAAGAAGGGGAGGAGTGCATGTGGGAATGTGCTCAGTTGGAGGATCCATGGGGATATCCAGGTGAAGATGTCCAGAAATTAGGTTATTTGAAGATTATTTGTTTATTTGACAGAGATGGAGCGAGAGAGCACAAGCAGAGGGAGAGGCAGACGGAGAGAGAGAAGCAGGCTCCCCACTGAGCAAGGAGCCCGAGCTCCATCCCAGGACCCCCAGATCATGACCTGAGCCCAAGGCAGATGGTTAACTGACTTACCTTTCCAGGCACCCTGGAAATTAGGGTATTTGAGCTGCTGATTTTGTGATCATGGGCAGGTTACTTAACTTCTTAGAGCCTCAGTCTCCTTATTTGTCAAATGGGAATAATTTGTTTAATTTAAATGTTACTTATTTAACATACAGTGCTCAAATAGGAATAATATTCTCTAATCAGAGATTTTAATTACCTCGTCCAAGTTCCACCCAGCATAAAACATTGTTCTTAAATAGAAAGAACTGGTAGAGGGTCCTAATTACTCTGAAGGTGAGATCCCTAGGAGGCCACTGGTCCTGAGGGAGTATTCTGTTCTCCTCAGTCACCCATGCCCCAACTCCTGCCTCATCCCAGGGAAGCCCAAGGACTTGCGTAGCTTTGCCCTAGGGGTTTTCTTGCAACTCAGCCTACCTAAGGGTTCAGGCCCTCTTTTTGGCCTTTGCACATGGGTTCCTTCTGACTGGAACACCCTTCTTACACTGCTTAGTGGTTAGTTCTTCCATGGGTTCTTCCCCTGCCCAAGGAACTCCTTTTCATCCTTCCAGATTCACTTCCTAACACCAGCCTGATGATATTTTATCTGCCTCGTCCCCCTGGAACAATTCAAATGTCATGCTGCAATAAATCATTCTTCCTTTAGTCACCAGACTGTCCCTTTAAGTAATTGAAATCTGTAGACCTTACTTATGAGGCTGACTGATGCAACTTGAAACTATCTGAATTTAGACACCATCGAGGTGTATGCCAATTACTAAGCTATATACACAGCTTCTCAGCTCCAAACCCATCTTCTGTGCTCGGCTTTGTGGCCCTGGGACTGGGACTCTGCAAGCCACATTTCTGCTTGGCCAGCAGTCTCCCAGTTAGGCTCTGTTCTGTAGATCAGGGCTGGGAGGCTGGAGGAAGGAGAAGAGAATCCTTCCCGTCTGTTCACAAGCCCTCTGAGCAACACATTGGCAACGCTTCTGCCCCAGCAGCAGCATTTAGATGCAGTTTGCAGTTTTGTTTGTGCTACTAGCCTCATCCCAGCTGTTTTCTCCTTCCTGGGGGTCTGGTTCTCAAGCCCACAGCACCCCTACTCAGAGCTAAGACAGTTCCTAGCAAAGCTGTGCCTCCCCCTTAGAGGTCTAATCTCTGCCTCTCTCTGTGTGTTTCATGAATAAATAAATAAAATCTTTAAATTTTTTTTCAACATCCTCACCTAAGCTGTGACCCCAGCCCTTCTACTTGGCTTGGTCAGAGCCCTCAAGAGACTATCCCCAGAAAGCCAACTACTAGTAGTTCCCCACATGTACTGCTACATATGTACAGACTTGCATCTTGGGAATCAATGTATATAAAACACAAATTCCCTCCAGTTAGGCCTTTCTGTGGTGACATTCAGAATTCTAGGTGTGCCTGGGTGGCTCAGTCAGTTGGGCATCTGCCTTCAGCTCAGGTCATGACCCAGGGTCCTGGGATCAAGTCCCGTGTTCCAGCTCCCTGCTCAGTGGGAGTCTGCTTGTCCCTCTGCCACTGCTTGTGCTCTCTCACTCTCTGTCTAAATAAATAAATGAAAATCTTAAAAAAAAAAAAAAAAAAAAGATAGTGAACTGGAGGTCAGACTGCCAGTACTGACTAGGTAATCTTGGGCAAGTAAATGAACTTCTGAAGACTTGACTTCCTCCTCTGTAAAATGGAAATAATAATAGAATCTAGAATTAAAAGGAATCAGGGGCACCTGGGTGGTTCAGTGGTTGGGCCTCTGCCTTTGGCTCAGGTTGTGATCCTGATGTGTCCTGGGATTGAGTCCTGCCACCAGGCTTCCCACAGGGAGCCTGCTTCTCCCTCTGCCTATGTCTCTGCCTCTCGCTGTGTCTCTCATGAATAAATAAATAAAATCTTTAAAAATCAATCAATCAGTCATTATTAAAGGGCTTATCACACAGCTAAGCCTATAGTAAATACTCGATAACTGTTAACTGTCTGCAACAATAATTACGACACTATCAAGCCCACCCCCAGTTGGATGCATACCTGGATTCTAAGGAGTACAAGTAGCATGAAAAGGAAAAAGCTCTAGTGATATGTTTGGGCCCTACTGCTCTGTAATCCCCCTAGCTGAGAGCACCATCAAGCTCTAAGGTCAGAGGGCATCCCTCCCCACCTCACAGATGCCACACAGCTCTGGTCTGTGGAAATCCTAGGGCATCGGGGACAATATGAGGACTGAGGACTCAGACATGGCACTGGGCCCCAGCAGGAGACAGCAGGACCTAAGGGGTACCTCATGGAGGTGGCAAAGCAGCAGCAGTGCCAGGCTGGAGAGTGTTCCTTTGCACGCCCTTAGGAGAACCCTGCTGGTGACTTCTTTTTTTGTTTTTTTGTTTTTTGTTTTTTGTTTTTTGTTTTTCTGCTGGAGACTTCTAAAAATGCTTTACAGGGTGAAGCCCTGCTGGAGTGTGTGGGATAAGAACCAAAGTCATTTGGGTCATTATGATTGAGATGATTCTATTTGTACTAATAGGCAGGTATCTTGAGTCACATGTCAGGTGTTGCCTAAGAACCAATCACAATCATATCGCAATCAACATTATCATTGATGATATCATTATCATTATCATTGATGATAAGAGGGCTCACATTTAATATGACAACCAAAACATGCTGCCTCACTTAACTATAAGGAGTCTTCATTTTCCTGTGCCCAAGAAATGTTTATCACACAGTAATTTTATTTAGGCAATAAATCCGTACAAACACAAAAACAAATTGAACTTCATATACACATGAGTTGAAATTAAGTATTACCAAGCAAAAGTCAGTGGAAAAAATATATATAAAAAGGTATCACTGTGGCAGGGCTGGATATCAGGATACTAAATTGCTTCCTACCCCAGCTGCTTTCACATGTTAATAGGCTATTACCCATGATTCGATACTTTTTTTTTTTTTTTTTTGATTCGATACTTTAAAGGGCATGTCAAGAGGTTTCCACTTTGGACCAGCCACAAGCAAAAAGAGCTTAACTCTAAGAGTTCCTCAAATTCATAAGTGATAACTTCTTTAAATGAGGGGATCCAAACTATCGCATCTCCATTTCTACTGATGACTAAGATATCCTTTGATCCTGGAACACACAGAAAAATAACTTTGGGTTTCTCCTCGCCCAGAGTTTTGGTTATGCTTGAAGGATGAAACAGTTTGAGGTATTGCAGAGGGTCACCCTAACTGTCATTTCTTTTTCTCTCAAATCCATTAAGATGGAAACCAAACATCCTGGCTAAGGTAAGAGCTGACCCTTTCCTAAATTCATAGAAGAAAACTCCTCTTGGCCAATCCAGAGCTCCTTGAATCAATGGAAGTGCAAGGCCACTGCTTTTGTAGATAACAAATTGGTTCAGTCAGGGAAAGACTGTAGATCTGACAAGGAAAAAATGGCATACTCAAGAGAAGATGAATTTTTACCATATTTCATTATAGAAGACCACAATGAAAGAAAAATGACTTCATCAATCCCTTTCTGGGAGCCCTGGTGAGGCTAAGGATAAAAGGAGAAAGCCCCTGGAACCGGCTTCCTGTCATACAAGTTGCATCCATCAATTCAGGACAGCTTCACAGGGGCACATGCAATCACAACTGACAGTGGATAAATCACAATTATCAAGACCTTATTAGCTATTGCCCTAGAGTTAAAGAGGGTCATTTGCTTCAATCAGATAGCAATCGATTGCTTTGTATGGGCTACAACTTATAAGGCCAAGGTCAAGGTATGGTGATGGAAAATTAGGTTAGATATCATAAATCCTCCAGCACCAATCCCTCTTATCTGAACGAGAGTGCTATAAACTATTAACTCTGAAGACAGGTTTGTGGGAAATATAAGGGAATCCAGAATCATAGCAAACTTTCTGATGGATAATACAGTATATCAGAAAAACCTAGAAAGATTGAACTTTCTTCACTTGCTAAGAAAAAAAGAAAATGGAATTCACCCTACCTTGATGCACATGGTTAATTCTTCAGACCAGCAAGTACTCAGCAACAGGGGTGAAAAGACATTTTTTTTTAATTTTTATTTATTTACTTATGATAGTCACAGAGAGAGAGAGAGGCAGAGACACAGGCAGAGGGAGAAGCAGGCTCCATGCACCGGGAGCCCGATGTGGGATTCGATCCTGGGTCTCCAGGATCGCGCCCTGGGCCAAAGGCAGGCGCCAAACCGCTGCGCCACCCAGGGATCCCTGAAAAGACATTTTATAGAGGAAAGATAGTCTTCTTTCTCCTCTTCTTCTCTTGCTATGCTCCAAGAGAACCCATGCCCTGAACAAATGGCTCATAAGTAGCAAATACCATGAGGTTGACACTGACCAAAGTGAGGGGATACTTCTGTTGTACTGTCTTTTTGTCTCTGTAACTAATCACCAAGAAGCAAACTAACAACAACAACAAAATAAACAGAAACAAAATACAATTCTCAGCTGGCCAAATAAAATAACTCTTTAGAATTGTCAGGAAATATTAACAATTCACAAACCTAAGGTAAAGGCCATTTAGTGTTACTTGTACCATTCTTTCAACTTTTTTGACTCAAAATATTCCAATTAAGAAATTGGGGGAAAAAATCATGCCATAGTTGGTACTAAAGTAAAAGTAGCTGTGGTTTAACTCATAAAAATAATTTTGTGTACTCATCTTTCTGTTTTTCTTATAGTTACTTGCATTTTTACTGTCATAATGAATGCTATCTATTTTTGTGTATACTAAAGTTTTTATACCTAACATTGTACCAACTAGAAATATCTATAAATCAGCTTTTTCATACTGATCACAACAATAATCAATGGACCTCCTCATGTCCTTGTTCAGCAATTTCAAAAAAACTCTGAACAAGGTGGAAAAGGCAAAAAATAATGTTATCTCTGATAATGGTCTTTAACTCGGTGACAAAAGTTACCAAGGTATAAAATACTTTGGCATTTTATGCTAAAGTAACAAAGTTACTTTATACTAAAGTATAAAATGTTATTAAATCCATGAGAAATGATAGATATTTCTCTAATGAATCCTCTTCACAAATGTTGTAAATTAGAGATTGTTCTTAAAGATTAATGGGCAATGAGAATGACTGATAAATTCTCCAAGCCTAGGAAGGAACACAAGAAAATGTAAATCCAAAATTGTCTCTGGATTCCTAGCTAGCTGAACAAACCTTGACACCAGCTCAAATTTTTCTTAAATCAAAAACCAAATTTTTCCACAGATTTCTATAAAGCCTGAAGCAGAAAGCTTCAGAAGCAGATGCCCATGAAAATTTTAAAAGGTCCAAAATTTATTACTTTGCAAACTCCCACCGCTTTCTTCCCACTATTGTTGGACACTATTTTTTCCCAAAAATGATCTATAAGAAATGCTAGCTTTATTGTTATTATGTTATTATGTTATTGTGTTATTATGTATCCAAGTCTCACTAGTCTATATATATTTTTAATTACTCAGTGTCAATGTATGTCTGCTTTAGTAATCTTTCAGTTATAAATACATTTTTTTTACTAGAATCTTATATTTTAAAATGCTGTGATGTTCCACAACAGGTCAAATTTACAATAAAACACAACTCTGGTTGCACTACTAATTGTAATGAGTTCTAGAAGATTTGGGGAAAGTATAAAAGCCTCCTAGATTGAATTACATTTTTACAATATTTGTGCTGAGGGTTTAGTGAAAACACATAAGCATAAGGGAAAAATTGTCCTGGAAATGTCCTTAGTTTCTTCTGCCAGCTAAACATTAATGGTAAATCACAAAGTGAGCTTTTACTTTCCACCCTCCTAACTAAAAAACTGGTGTTTCAGGAAAGACTTTTAAAAATTAATATGATTTGACAAAATACAGCATCCATTTCTGATCAAAACTCTTCAGAGTGTAGGGATAGAGGGAACATTCCTCGACATCTTAAAAGCCATCTATGAAAAGCCCACAGCAAATATCATTCTCAATGGAGAAGCACTGGGAGCCTTTCCCCTAAGATCAGGAACAAGACAGGGATGTCCACTCTCACCACTGCTATTCAACATGGTACTGGAAGTCCTAGCCTCAGCAATCAGACAACAAAAAGACATTAAAGGCATTCAAATTGGCAAAGAAGAAGTCAAACTCTCCCTCTTCGCCGATGACATGATACTCTACATAGAAAACCCAAAAGTCTCCACCCCAAGATTGCTAGAACTCATACAGCAATTTGGCAGTGTGGCAGGATACAAAATCAATGCCCAGAAATCAGTGGCATTTCTATACACTAACAATGAGACTGAAGAAAGAGAAATTAAGGAGTCAATCCCATTTACAATTGCACCCAAAGGCATAAGATACCTAGGAATAAACCTAACCAAAGATGTAAAGGATCTATACCCTCAAAACTATAGAACACTTCTGAAAGAAATTGAGGAAGACACAAAGAGATGGAAAAATATTCCATGCTCATGGATTGGCAGAATTAATATTGTGAAAATGTCAATGTTACCCAGGGCAATATACACGTTTAATGCAATCCCTATCAAAATACCATGGACTTTCTTCTGAGAGTTAGAACAAATTATTTTAAGATTTGTGTGGAATCAGAAAAGACCCCGAATAGCCAGGGGAATTTAAAAAAAGAAAACCATATCTGGGGGCATCACAATGTCAGATTTCAGGTTGTACTACAAAGCTGTGGTCATCAAGAATCAAGACAGTGTGGTACTGGCACAAAAACAGACACATAGATCAGTGGAACAAAATAGAGAACCCAGAAGTGGACCCTGAACTTTATGGTCAACTAATATTCGATAAAGGAGGAAAGACTATCCATTGGAAGAAAGACAGTCTCTTCAATAAATGGTGCTGGGAAGATTGGACATCCACATGCAGAAGAATGAAACTAGACCACTCTCTTGCACCATACACAAAGATAAACTCAAAATGGATGAAAGATCTAAATGTGAGACAAGAATCCATCAAAATCCTAGAGAAGAACATAGGCAACACCCTTTTTGAACTCGGCCACAGTAACTTCTTGCAAGATACATCCACGAAGGCAAAAGAAACAAAAGCAAAAATGAACTATTGGGACTTCATCAAGATAAGAAGCTTTTGCACAGCAAAGGATACAGTCAACAAAACTAAAAGACAACCTACAGAATGGGAGAAGATATTTGCAAATGACATATCAGATAAAGGGCTAGTTTCCAAGATCTATAAAGAACTTATTAAACTCAACACCAAAGAAACAAACAATCCAATCATGAAATGGGCAAAAGACATGAAGAGAAATCTCACAGAGGAAGACATAGACATGGCCAACACGTACATGAGAAAATGCTCTGCATCACTGGCCATCAGGGAAATACAAATCAAAACCACAATGAGATACCACCTCACACCAGTGAGAATGGGGAAAATTAACAAGGCAGGAAACCACAAATGTTGGAGAGGATGTGGAGAAAGGGGAACCCTCCTGCACTGTTGGTGGGAATGTGAACTGGTGCAGCCACTCTGGAAAACTGTGTGGAGGTTCCTCAAACAGTTAAAAATATACCTGCCCTACGACCCAGCAATAGCACTCCTGGGGATTTACCCCAAAGATACAAATGCAGTGAAACGCCGGGACACCTGCACCCCGATGTTTATAGCAGCAATGGCCATGATAGCCAAACTGTGGAAGGAGCCTCGGTGTCCATCGAAAGATGAATGGATAAAGAAGATGTGGTTTATGTATACAATGGAATATTCCTCAGCTATTAGAAATGACAAATACCCACCATTTGCTTCAACGTGGATGGAATTGGAGGGTATTATGCTGAGTGAAGTAAGTCAGTCGGAGAAGGACAAACATTATATGTTCTCATTCATTTGGGGAATATAAGGGAAGGGAGAAGAAATGTGTGGGAAATATCAGAAAGGGAGACAGAACGTAAAGACTGCTAACTCTGGGAAACAAACTAGGGGTGGTGGAAGGGGAGGGGGGCGGGGGGTGGGGGTGAATGGGTGATGGGCACTGGGGGTTATTCTGTATGTTAGTAAATTGAACACCAATAAAAAATAAATTTAAAAAAAATTAGTATGAGAGACAGATAGCAGAAATGGAGAGCAAAGGCAAATCCCCAGCAACCTGGAAAGGTAGGCAGCTGATCTGCAAAACAAGAAGATATCCAGTCACTATTCTGTACACCTTAAACTGATATAATGGTATATGTCAATTATGTCTCAGTAAAACTGGAGGGAGGGAAGCAAACATTACAGAACCACACAGTCTAAAAAGGGAAAGTCACCAAGATCCCCTTTCCTGGAGACCCCTGCCAACTGTTTGGCACCCTTTCCTCCTGATGCTTTCTTCCACATATATACTAACATACATATGTATTGAAGTTGTAAAGTTTAATTTGTTACAATGCATATTTGCAGAGAAAATGAATTTGTGTTACAGTTCTCTTCTTAGGCATAAACCGCCTAACATATAGTGTATATATTATACATATATTATCATATAATCTATATAATATTAATATAAAGTAGATAAATATTTTACTGAACATCTCCTGCAGCTTAAGCTTAGATCCAATATTTTGAACAGTCTTTTAGGTCTTCTGTCTGGATAAAGATGCTCAGAATCTCAGAAGGCTTCCTCCTCCCTCTGAAATACGCTAACACATCCTTGGGGAATATTGAAGGAGAGTCGTGGTCTGTGCTGATCATTGGGCTACAAGCCTCATGTGCCCTAAGCTCTGGGGTGACTCTCTGTGTCTGCTAGATGGCCCAAGTCCAACTTGTCTGCTGGCCCCCCTGAAGACTCCATGGCCTGTTCTTTTGGCTCACTCAATGTTCTCAAGGATTATTGGCCAGCTCTTGATTGACTTGACCTCCTCTCAGTTCATGTTGCTTCAATAGACCCTTCCAATTTTTCCGTGACCCCCACGAGGTCCTAGCATGGAGGAGCCACTCCATAGCCTCCTCCCTAACATACAGAGATACCTCCCTCTGCCTTAGGAAGTCCTCTCAGGCTCCCCAGTCTGTCTCTCGGTGGTGTTCTGGGTCTCATCCAAACCCCAAGAGAACTAGAGCAGCCTAGAGAGACACAAATTCAGTGTCTCCCATTGCAGCACATCAGTAAGTACGCTTTGTTGTGGCAAAGTCCCAAGTCGGCAATGTGCAGCCTGAGAGGTAGTCTTCTCCCAGAGCCCTCCTGTCTTCCATCTAACATAGCTCCCCACCTCCAGGTAAAGGCCTTTGAACCACTTCACTCTCTACCCTTCTTTCTCATACAATCCAAGGCTCTCAAGCCTATTGGTTTGCTGCAGAAATTTCTTTTGCACCTCTTGACTTTTGTTCTCATGTCCAGATGCAGGTTTTTTTTAATAGGATGATTCTATAAATCTATTTTGCAACTTTTTATGTTTCTTTTTTCTGTTTCACAACATAGTATGGACATCATTTTAAGTCATTTCAGAGAAAGTTAACTCATTCTATATATTATATTTAACCTATATATTATTCAAAATATTATCATTTCAATATGTAATCAATATTAAAAATTAAGTGCTTTACATTCTTTTTCTTATACTAAATCTCCATAATCCAATGTTAATTTTACACTTACAGCACCTCTGAATTCCAACTAGCCACATTTCAAGTGCTTATTTGCTCTAAGTAGCTAGTGGCTACCACATTGGACAGTCCAATTCTAGCAGACAGGAGAGTTAGGAGAGAGGTGAGCTCTCGGGGAGAAAAGTAGAGCTGTAATTGGGAAGGACATGTGGGAAATTCTGGGGAACTGACATTGTTAGCTTCCCTGAGATGAGTGTTGATTATGTATTTGCATTGTAATTATCTATTAAATCATACGTGTAAATTTTGTTAACTTTTTTTAATGTGTTTTATTTAAAAAAAAAACAAGTTTTAAAAATACTGAATGTATACTCCTATACATGTATCAATACAAAGTTGAGCAAGTCTTTCTGAAGGATAAATTTATAGAAGTGTAACCATTGGGGGCGCCTGGGTGGCTCAGTCAGTTAAGCGTCCAGCTCTTAATTATGGCTCAGGGCCTGATCCCGGGATCAGGGATCGAGTCCCACATCAGGCTCCCTGCATGGAGCCTGCTTCTCCCTCTGCCTGTGTCTCTGCTTCTCTCTTTGTGTCTCTCATGAATAAATAAAATCTTTAAAAATAAATAAATAAGTACATAAATAAATACATAAATAAATATTTTTAAAAAGAATCATAAAGGGCACCTGGGTGGCTCAGTCAGTTAAGTGTCTGCCTTCAGTTCAGGTCATGATCCTGGGGCCCTGGGATTGAGCCCTATGTCAGGCTCCCTGCACAGTGGGGAGTCTGTTTCTCCCTCTCCCTCTGCCCCTCCCCACTGCTCGTTTTCTCTCTCTCTCTCTCTCTAATAAATAAATAAAATCCTTTTTTAAAAAGCATAACTACTGGAACAAATGATACAAACATTAAAATATTTAATAGTACTAAATTACTTCCCATATGCTTGTATCTGCATTTCAGGGCTACCCCAGCCCTGCACCAGCAACCTTGTCCTGCAGCTCCATGAAATCTGAAACAGCCTTCCCTTGAAAGTGCAAACACCAACCTTCATTGGGACTGAACATTTTAGATTTGGACACTTCATTTCAGGGTTGTTCATGCTGTCAAGTGTTGGCTTGAGTGGTGGCCAAATGCAGAGACCTCGAAGCCAAAGATGACCTTGATTCCACAGAATTTTTAAAAAATCTTTCCATCTAGTCCCCTAGCCCAAACTTTCTCCTCTAGAGCATCATCACAGTCCTGTTTCCCTTTATGTGACAATGTAAAATGTTTAAAATACATGTTTGGAACTCCCCTAATAAAACTGTCTTCAGAGATGGATTATCGGCCATACAAGAAAAATGAGATTTATTACTCTTTTGTCAGAGTCTTCTCTCTCTCTCCTTCTCTTTCTTCCTTCCCTTTCCTCTTCCTTCTATCTCTCTTTTACTTCTCAACATTGTTTGGCTTAGTTCTGACCTCTCCTTCCTTGCTCTTCCACTTGAGCCTGCAACCTAAGAATCCCAGGAGGTCTCAGTCCACAGGCAAGATGCCCCAGGATCAAAAGGTAAGCAGCAGAAAAGTAAGGAATCCTAGAGATAAAATGAGACCTTGACCACGGAAGGACACACCCAGGAGAATTAGCAAGCAGGTCTACGGAGGAGGGCTCCCATGGTCAGTGTTTCTCTGCTGGCCGGAGTCAGTAACATGAGCATAAACAACTTGGCACCTTAAGTGAAATGATCAGATATTAAGTCAGGGCCACTTGTACTTTTCTCTAAATTAAAAAAAGACGACTGTAGAACTATAACTGTAGAACCACATACCTGGCTAGTAGTTTTCAGGCTCCATGCCATAGCTGAATCAGAACTATCAGGGATGATCATCCTGGTTAGGAACCACTTACCAAAGAGAGGCACACAGCGTTTGTAGCCTAATAGCCCTGGGCATAAATCTGCAGACACACTCACACAGACACACACGTACACCCTTTAGTGTGTGACCTTTGAAAGTCTCTATGAACCTTGCTTTCCTTATCTGTAAAATAGAGATGATGCCTACCACACGGAACTAGCTTAAGGATTCTGTGTGCAAAGCACTTGCACATAATAGATTCTCAACAATAAGTACTGATGATAATACGATGATTTTAACAAAATGTGATAAGTACCATCCAATTTTACTGAAATTTGTCCAGTAAATTTATATCATTGTTATACTTACAGGAGAAAATAAAGGTACTTCTATTTTTAATAAGTCTTGCTTTTTCAGAAACCTAGACTTTAAGTATCCATTAAGTATCCATCTGCTACTAAAATTTTAAACAGGAGGGAGAATGTGGTTCAGTTCCATGGAATAGGAACTAGGAGAAAAAGTAATTTTCGTATCTTCAAAATATGTTTTTTCATCCCAATTATATTTACAGATATTGAAATAGAAAAGAGCAAGACAGACACAAGACCTACTCTCACAGGTTTTATAGACTAGTAGGAAAGAGATGACTTATAACAGAAATAACTGAAATGTGCTGACACTGTGTCACAGGGCCGTTTCCTTGGTCTGGAGTGTCACAGAGCTTTCCTGAGGAAGAGACACCTGTACTGGGTAGATAAGAGAAAATCTAGAAGGAGGGTGGGGAAGCACCCCCCCAGACTGAGGAAAGAGCTTATGTAAACACCCTGAGCTCACAGGTGGAAAGGCTGAGGAAGGGAGGGGTGGTTGAGTAAAAGTCAGAAGGAAAAGCTTGTGAGGGTAATGGGCTGGCTCAGTCAGTGGGCTTGAGACTCTTGATCTCAGGGTTGTGAGTTCATGCCAGTGTGCAGATTACTTTAAAAAAAAGAAAAAGAGGGATCCCTGGGTGGCGCAGCGGTTTGGCGCCTGCCTTTGGCCCAGGGCGCGATCCTGGAGACCAGGGATCGAATCCCACGTCGGGCTCCCGGTGCATGGAGCCTGCTTCTCCCTCTGCCTGTGTCTCTGCCTCTCTCTCTCTCTCACTGTGTGCCTATCATAAATAAATTTTTAAAAAATTAAAAAAAAAAGAAAAAGAAAGAAAGAAAAGAAAGAAAGAGAGGGAGGGAGGGAGGGAGGAAAGAAGGAAGAAAGAAAATCAATTGATCTTGTGGAATACAGAGGGGCAAATCAAGTAGGCCTAATGGAAACGTTAAGGGCTTAGGACATGGTCTCAGATGCAGTAGAAAGCCTTAGTGGGTTTTAGGTAAAAATACTATAATTTAACCTGTTCTTTCATAGATCAGTCTGGGTGCTTTGTGAAGAATGGAAATGTCATGACATAAGAAATACATGTTTGTCTTCATCCTAGGTTCCTGGCACAGAGCTCCTAAAACCCTTATAACTTCCTGAGTGATAGAAGTATTTCTTGTTATTCATAGTAAGTCCCTTTTAGTCATAACTGGGTTTAAGTTAATGAGGGACTCTTAGGGTGCCTGGCTGGCTCAGTCCGAAGAGCATGTGACTCTTGTTCTTAGGGTTAGGAGTTTGAGCCCTGTGAGTGGTGTGGAATTTACTTAAATTTTTTAAAAAGGATGGACCTTAAATAGCCTTAGGATGGGGGCTGGAAGAATCAACCTTATAATTAGTGTTGGAGGGGATCCCTGGGTGGCGCAGCGGTTTGGCGCCTGCCTTTGGTCCAGGGCGTGATCCTGGAGACCCGGGATCGAATCCCACGTCGGGTTCCCGGTGCATGGAGCCTGCTTCTCCCTCTGCCTATGTCTCTGCCTCTCTCTCTGTGTGTGTGTGACTATCATAAATAAATAAAAATTTAAAAAATAATAATAATTAGTGTTGGAACTTTCAGGCCCACCCCACTTCCTCACCTCCAGGGAGAAGCACTAGACACTGAGTTTAATCACCAATGACCAATGACTTATCCAATCATGCTTATATATTGGAATCTCCATAAAAACCTTAAACAACAACAACAACAACAACAAAAACCCTAAACAGGGGATCCCTGGGTGGCTCAGAGGTTTAGCGCCTGCCTTCAGCCCAGGGCGTGATCCTGGAGTCCCAGGATCAAGTCCCACATCAGGATCCCTGCATGGAGCCTGCTTCTCCCTCTGCCTATGTCTCTGCCTCTCTCTCTCTCTCTCTCTCTCTCTCTCTCTCTCTGTCTCTCATGAATAAATAAAATCTTTAAAAAAAAAAAAAAACCTAAACAATGGGATTGGGATTGGGAGAGCTTCTGGGTTGGTGAACACATTGAGGGTGATACATCTAGTGAGGCCATGAAACTCCATGCCTCTTCCCACATACTTTGTCCTACACATCTCCATTTGGCTGTTTCTGACTATTCTTTAAAATAATAAACCAACAGTAGTAAGTAAAGTTTTTTTCCTGTGTCCTGGAAAATTATTGAACCTGAGGAGTGAGTCATGGGAACCCCCGATTTATAGCCAGTAGGTCAGAGTATAGAAGCTCTGGACTTTTCACTGGCAGTCTTGTGGGACTGGGTGCATAACCTATGGCATCTGATGCTAACTCCAGATAGAGAGTGTCAGAATATAAATGAATTATAGGACACCCAGGTGGCATTGGAGAATTGGTTTTGGTGTTGGAGAAATTACTCACATATTTGGTACCGGAAGTGTTGTGAGTACAGGATAAGAGTTCTTTTAAGAATGGATTCAGGGAAGGTAGGAATGGATGGAGCAAGGGCAGTGTATTTAGAAAAATAAAGTGAAGGGTTCAGATCGATTACATAGGAGGTGGAATTAACGAAACGCAATTGATCAGAAATGACAAAGGAGAAAAGGGAAGCAATCAGATAAATCCTAAACTTCTGACTTGGGTAACTGAACTTTAGGTACCATATATTGAGATGGGAGACACTGAAGCAGGATCCGGTCTTAGAAGCCAAGAAGAGGAAATTAGAGTGTCCAGTACATAGCAGGAAATACAAGACAGGCACTCAGAAGCAAGGTCTGGGCTGCATTATCAATTCAGGAGTGGTGGGCCCAGAGATGTACAATCAGCATGGCCCCAGACCCCATATCCTGTAACTCCAAAGTGAGGCTACATCTCCTTGAACACCTAAATTGCTCCATCCCTTCCCAGGGCTCTCTTCCAGAAACACCCAGATACTCTTAGGGCTGCTCATGCTAGCCCAGCTCCCTCAACCTCCATGTGTCTCTTGCTGCCATCACAGGACTCAAGATGTGTCCCCCAAGGCAGGTCTCCACCACCGCTGGCCTCTCTGAGGCCAGACCTACAGGCTGCTGCCAGTAGCTGCTCTCTGGATGCCAGACTCAGAGGCCAGTGTTACCATCAAAGGAAGAATTGCTCCCACTCCCAATTTCCTGGAGGAAAGATTTTTCTTCACTACACTCCTGGCTTCTCTCCACCTGCAGAGGTGAAATGACTTAACCTGCTTGGAAATTTGGGAAGAACTGGGAATGCAAGACTTGTATTCACCTAGCTTCTTGGGAATGAGCTGCCCACAGGGAGCACCAATTTGGATGCTCCTCCAGAGGCTGACTTCCCCTCCACGGCCTGGTCCAGCAGTGCTTGTGACTGAGAGGGTAAGTCTGTCTTATTCTGGCTTTGAGGTAAGCAAGTCCACCTGAATAGCAGACACGAAATACATCGTGTCCTTCATCAGCAAAAAGAAAAAGATGGTTATATAACACTTACCACTTGCCATCTCTCTGTAACAAAAACTAGCTGTGTACCTCATTTTTAAGGCTTAACAGTTCTCCATATAGAGACAACATTACTTAACTATTACTATGGTTAAATGTAGAAACCATTACTATGAACAGCCATTCCTCTTGTTACTTTTCTATTTTATATCTTACCTCAATCAATATGCTTGAACATACAATTTTATACAACTGTCTATAGCCGAAGAGTAGAACTACTTGGTCAAAAGAACAATATATAGTTTGCTTGTTGTGTTTGCTTTTTAAATATTGATACATCTTATTTGAGACAATATGCACTTCTACCACTATGAATGTATTAGTTTTCCATTGCTGTATAATACACTGCCGCAAACCCAGAACATAAAAGTTTCTGTGGTTCAGGAGTGCAAGTACACCCTCGGTGTCCTCCACTCAGGGTTTCACAAGGTTGCAACCAAGGTGTCAAGTGAGCTGTGCTCTCATCTAGACATTCAACTACAGTAGAGTTCTCTTCCTTGGAGCTGTACGGATGAAGCTCTGGCTTTCTATTTGCTCTCAGCTAGAGGCTGGCCACAGCTCTTGGAGGCCACCCATACTTCCCCACCATATGGCTCTCTCCATAAGTTCAAAGCATGGCTCTTTGCTTCTGGGCCAGCAAAAGTATCTGTCTATCCAGTCTTACAAAATGTAGCATAATCATGGAAGTGACATCTCATCCCCATTGTCACAGAAGCAAATCTCATCTCCTATCCCCTCTCATAAGGAGGGAACTCTAGAGAACACAACACCAGGAGCAGAGATGATGAGGCCATCTTAGTATAATGAGGGTGCCCAGCTACCCATGCCAATCCTAGTTTATCAACCTCTGCCAATCTGACGGAAAACAAAAAAAAAAAAAATCTGCCAATGGATGGGTCACAAAAGATACCTTGTTTTTACTACCATTCTTTACTAGTTAAATTAAAAAACTTTTTATGTTTACTAGATATTTCCTATTTCTTATTTTGTGACATGTTTCTCTCTCTCTGCCCAATGTTTTATTGATATGTTAGTACAAATCAATAATCTCTTATCTACAATCCAAAAAAATGTTTTTAAGTTCTGTAAATCTTAAATTGTTTACAATCCATTTCGTGACATAATCTGGATTGATCTGTATTTATTATCAGCAAAACCTTTTCTGGACTAATGCAAGAGATTATTATAGATTTGCTTAAGTCATGTAGTATGATTATTCATATATTTCAATACAGAACTAAAACGTATTTGATTAACCACATACTAACATGGGCATACTAAATAATATATACCATTTACCTTTCTAAAGACCCCCAAAATGAAATATTTATAGTCCCAGGGGTTTTGATAAGGGGTTACAGAACTCTATACCTTACTGATTTCCAAAATATTCTTGTAGATTAGGAAAGTAAACCCTTTTCATAGATTCTATCAGTTTTCCCCTTTTTTGTCATGTTCCAATCTAGCTTACAGTGCCATAGATTTTTTTAATTACTAATTAATTCATGTCCATTTAAAAAAAGTAAATATAGATTATATAACAATGGGGCTTAATCCTTTCAAGTCAATGAAGACTTTGAAAATCTGATTGAAGTAATGGGAAAGCTCCTCAGAAAATTTACATATAATTTTGCATATAATTTCAGGAGCTTTAATAGGCTTACGTACCAGATTATGAACCTCTGCTTTCTATGCTCTTCCTAGGAACTTACCTCCTTTCCTTTTTTTTTTTTTTTAATTATTTTTTTATTGGAGTTCAATTTGCCAACATATAGCACATCACCCAGTGCTCATCCCATCAAGTGCCCCCCTCAATGCCCGTCACCCATTCACCCCTACCCCCCGCCCTCCTCCCCTTCCACTATCCCTTGTTCATTTCCCAGAGTTAGGAGTCTCTCATGTTCTGTCTCCCTCACTGATATTTCCCACTCATTTTCTCTCCTTTCCCCTATAATCCCTTTCACTATTTTTTATATTCCCCAAATGAATGAGACCATATAATGTTTGTCCTCCAATTAACTTGCTTCACTCAGCATAATACCCTCCAGTTCCATCCACGTCGAAGCAAATGGTGGGTATTTGTTGTTTCTAATGGCTCAGTAATATTCCATTGTATACATAGACCACATCTTCTTTATCCATTCATCTTTCAATGGACACCGAGGCTCCTTCCACAGTTTGGTAATTGTGGACATTGCTGCTAGAAACATTGGGGTGCAGGTGTCCAGGCGTTTCACTGCATCTGTATCATTGGGGTAAATCCCCAGCAGTGCAATTGCCGGGTCATAGGGCAGTTCTATTTTTAACTCTTTGAGGAACCTCCACAGTTTTCCAGAGTGGCTGCACCAGTTCACATTCCCACCAACAGTGCAACAGGGTTCCCCTTTCTCCACATCCTCTCCAACATTTATGGTTTCCTGCCTTGTTAATTTTCTCCATTCTCACTGGTATGAGATGGTATCTCATTGTGGTTTTGATTTGTATTTCCCTGATGGCCAGTGATGCGAAGCATTTTCTCATGTGTTTGTTGGCCACGTCTATGTCTTCCTCTGTGAGATTTCTGTTCATATCTTTTGCCCATTTCATGATTGGATTGTTTGTTTCCTTGCTGTTGAGTTGAATAAGTTCTTTATAGATCTTGGAAACTAGCCCTTTATCTGACAGGTCATTTGCAAATATCTTCCCCCATTCTATAGGTTGTCTTTTAGTTTTGTTCACTGTTTCTTTTGCTGTGCAGAAGCTTTTTATTGATGAAGTCCCAATAATTCATTTTTGCTTTTGTTTCCCTTGCCTTCATAGATGTATCTTGCAAGAAGTTGCTGTGGCCAAGTTCAAAAAGGGTGTTGCCTGTGTTCTCCTCTAGGATTTTGGTGGATTCTTGTCCCACATTTAGATCTTTCATCCATTTTGAGTTTATCTTTGTGTATGGTGCAAGAGAGTGGTCTAGTTTCATTCTTCTGCACGTGGCTGTCCAATTTTCCCAGCACCATTTATTGAAGAGACCATCTTTTTTCCAGTGGATAGTCTTTCCTCCTTTATCGAATATTAGTTGGCCATAAAGTTCAGGGTCCACTTCTGGGTTCTCTATTCTGTTCCATTGATCTATGTGTCTGTTTTTGTGCCAGTACCACACTGTCTTGATGATCACAGCTTTGTAGTAAAACCTGAAATCCGGCATTGTGATGCCCCCAGCTCTGGTTTTCTTTTTCAATATTCCCCTGGCTATTCAGGATCTTTTCTGATTCCACACAAATCTTAAGATGATTTGTTCCAACTCTCTGAAGAAAGTCCATGGTATTTTGATAGGGATTGCATTAAATGTGTAAATTGCCCTGGGTAGCATTGACATTTTCTTTTTTTTTTTTTTTTTTTTTTTGCATTGACATTTTCACAATAGTAATTATTCCAATCCATGAGCATGGAATATTTTTCCTTCTCTTTGTGTCTTCCTCAATTTCTTTCAGAAGTGTTTTTAGGGTATAGATCCTTTACCTCTTTGGTTAGCTTTATTCCTAGGTATCTTATGCTTTTGGGTGCAATTGTAAATGGGATTGATCCCTTAATTTCTCTTTCTTCAGTCTCATTGTTAGTGTATAGAAATGTCACTGATTTCTGGGCATTGATTTTTATCCTGCCACACTGCCAAATTGTTGTTTGAGTTCTAGCAATCTTTGGGTGGAGTCTTTTGGGTTTTCTTTTTTTTTTTTTAAGATTTTTATTTATTCATGAGAGACACACAGAGAGAGGCAGAGACACAGGCAGAGGGAGAAGCAGGCTCCATGCAGGGAGCCAGACGCGGGACTTGATCCCAGGGCTCCAGGATCACACCCTGGGCCGAAGGTGGCTCTAAACCACTGAGCCACTGGGGCTGCCCTCTTTTGGGTTTCCTATGTATAGTATCATGTCATCTGCAAAGAGGGAGAGTTTGACTTCTTCTTTGCCAATTTGAATGCCTTTTATTTCTTTTTGTTGCCTGATTCCTGAGGCTAGGGCTTCTAGTACTATGTTGAATAGCAGTGGCGAGAGTGGGCATCCCTGTTGTGTTCCTGATCTTAGGGGAAAGGCTCCTAGTGTTTCCCCAGTGAGAATGATATTTGCTGTGGGCTTTTCATAGATGGCTTTCAAGATGTTGAGGAATGTTCCCTCTATCCCTACACTCTGAAGAGTTTTGATCAGGAATGGATGCTGTATTTTGTCAAATGCTTTCTCTGCATCTATTGAGAGGATCATATGGTTCTTGTTTTTTCCTCTTGATATGATCTATCACATTGATTTCTTTACAAGTGTTGAACCAGCCTTGCATCCCAGGGATAGATCCCACTTGGTCATGGTGAATAATCTTCTTAATGTACTCTGAGATCCTATTGGCCAGTATCTTGTTGAGAAATTTTGCATCTGTGTTCATCAGGGATATTGGTCAATAATTCTTCTTTTTGGTCGGGTCTTTGTCTGGTTTTGGAATTAAGGTGATGCTGGCCTCATAGAACGAGTCTGGAAGTATTCCATCTCTATCTTTCCGAACAGCTTTAGTAGAATAAATATGGTTTCTTCTTTAAACGTTTGATAGAATTCCCCAGTGAAGCCATCTGGCCCTGGACTTTTGTGTCTTGGGAGGTTTTTGATGAGTGCTTCAATTTCCTCCCTGGTTATCGGCCTGTTCAGGTTTTCTATTTCTTCCTGTTCCAGTTTTGGTAGTTTGTGGTTTTCCAGAAATGTGTCCATTTCTTCTAGATTGCCTAATTTATTGGCGTATAGCTGCTTATAATGTTTTTAAAATCATTTGTATTTCCTTGGAATTGGTGGTGATCTCTCCTTTTACATTTGTGATTTTATTAATTTGAGTCTTTTCTCTTTTGTTTTTAATAAGGCTGGCTAATGGTTTATCTATCTTATTAATTCTTTCAAAGAACCAACTCCTGTTTTTTTTTAATCTGTTCCGCAGTTCTTCTGGTCTCTATTTCATTGGGTTCTGCTCAAATATTTATTAACTCTCTTTTTCTGCTGGGTGTAGGTTTTATTTGCTGTTCTTTCTCCAGTCCCTTTAGGTGCAAGGTTAGCTTTTGTATTTGAGTTTTTCTGGTTTTTTGAGGGATGCTTTTATCATGATGTATTTCCCCCTCAGAACTGCCTTTGCTGTATCCCAAAGATTTTGAATGGTTGTATCTTCATTCTCATTAGTTTCCATGAATCTTTTTAATTCTTCTCTAATTTCCTGGTTGACCCATTCATCTTTTAGCAGGATGCTCTTTAACCTCCACATGTTTGAATCTCTTCCAAAATTTCTTCTTGTGATTTAGTTCTAGTTTCAAAGCATTATGGTCTGAAAATATGCAAGGGACAATCCCAATCTTTTGGTATCAGTTAAGACCTGATTTGTGATCCAGTATGTGGTCTATTCTGGAGAAAATTCCATGTGCACTTAAGAAGAATGTGTACTCAGTTGCATTTGGATGTAGAGTTCTGTAAATACCTTTGAAATCCATCTGGTCCAGTGTATCATTTAAAGCTCTTGTTTCTTTGGAGATGTGCTTAGAAGATCTGTCATTTGCAGAAAACACCGTGTTGAAGTCTCCCAGTATAAGTGTATTATTATCTAAGTATGTCTCTTTTTTTTTTAAGATTTTATTTATTTATTCATGAGAGACACAGGGGTGGGGGGGGCAGAGACACAGGCAGAGGGAGAAGCAGGCTCCGTGCAGGGAGCCCAATGTGGGACTTGATTCCGGGTCTCCAGGATCACACCCTGGGCTGAAGGCAGCGCTAAACCACTGAGCCACCCGGGCTGCCCTCTAAGTATGCCGTAACTTTGGTTATTAATTGATTGATATACTTGGCAGCTTCCACATTAGGGGCATACATATTCATGATTGTTAGGTCCTCTTGTTTGATAGATCCTTTAAGTATGATATAGTGCCCTTCTTCATCTCTTACTACAGTCTTTGAGATAAACTTTAATCTATCTGATATGAGGATTGCTACCCCTGCTTTCTTTTGAGAACCATTTTAATGGTAAATGGTTCTCCAACCTTTTATTTTCAGGCTGCAGGTGTCCTTAGGTCCAAAATGAGTCTCTTGGAGACAGCAGATTGATGGGTCTTGCTTTTTTATTCAGTCTGCGCCTTTTGATGGGATCGTTAAGCCCATTCACGTTCAGAGTTACTATTGAAAGATATGAATTTAGTGTCATCATAAAACCTATTCAGTCCCTGTTTTTCTGGATTGTTTCTTTGGGCATCCTCTTTCTTTTACAGAGTCCCTCTTAATATTTCTTGCAGAGCTGGTTTGGTGGTCACATATTCTTTCAGTTTCTGCCTATCTTGGAAGCTCTTTATCTCTCTTCCTCTTCTGAATGAGAGCCTTGCTGGATAGAGTACTCTTGGCTGCAGGTTCTTCTCATTTAGGACTCTGACTATATCCTGCCAGCCCTTTCTGGCCTGCCAGGTCTCTGTGGAGAGGTCTGCTGTTAACCTAATACTTCTCCCCATATAAGTTAGGGATCTCTTGTCTCTTGCTGCTTTAAGGATTTTCTCTTTATCTTTGGAATTTGCAAGTTTCACTATTAAACGTCGGGGTGTTGAACGGTTTTTATTGATTGGGGGGAGGGGGGAATCTCTCAATCTCCTGGATCTGAATGCCTGTTTCCCTCCCCAAGTTAGGGAAGTTCTCAGCTATGACTTGTTCAAATACACTTTCTGGTCCTCTGTCCTTTTCGGTGCCCTCGGGAATCCCAATTAAACATAGAATTTTCCTTCTGAGGCTGTCATTTATTTCCCTTAACCTTTCCTCGTGATCTTTTAATTGTTTTTCTCTTTTTTCCTCAGCTTCCTTCCTTGCCATCAACTTGTCTTCTATGTCACTCACTCGCTCTTCTACCTCATTAACCCTCATCGTTAGGACCTCCAGTTTGGATTGCATCTCATTTAATTGATTTTTAATTTCGGCCTGATTAGATCTAAATTCTGCAGTCATGAAGTCTCTTGAAATCTTTATGCTTTTTTTCCACAGCCACCAGTAGCTTTATAATTGTGCTTCTGAATTGGCTTTCTAACATCAAATTGTAATCCAAATTCTGTAACTCTGTGGGAGAGAGTGGGAGTTTCTGATTCTTTCTTTTGTGGTGAGTTCTTCTTTCTAGTCATTTTGCTCAGTGCAGAGTGGCTAAAAACAAGTTGCACTGGAAAAAGGAAGGAAAAGAAGGGAAAAAACAAACAAAAAAACAAAACAAAGAACAACAACAACAAAAAAAAACGGAGGAGGGGTATCCTCTGGTTCTGTATACTGTAAATCCCTTGACTTCCCCTGGAGCTTTCCAGAGCTGCTGGGTCAAGGACTTGTTCTTCCCCTGTCCTTCCAGCTGGTCTTCTGGGGGAGAGGCCTGCTGGGCTGACCCTCAGGTATGTGTACCTGGGGGAGCTGCTCCCCCCCACCAGGTGCTGGGCTCAGTGGGAGCTGTTGACCCCATTGGGCCCCTGTTCCCTGGTGGCCCCCCTCCCAGGCACAGGGTGACACCAGGAGGAACAACCCCACTGACGGCAGCCAATTCCCCAGCCCTGGAGTCAGCTCCCACAGTAGCTCCCACAGTAACTCCTGGAGCTCCCAGTCCGCACTGGCCTAGATGCTCCAAGGGCAGGGGGGCACTGATCTGCACAGCTCGGGGTGCCCGGCAGCAGGAGCGTCCTCGCTGGCCTGTGCCCACCCCACCTGTCCTGGGGTGGGGGGGGGCACAGGATCCTGGGCTGTGTCCCCCAGCGCCCTGGGATCTGGGGCCTGTGCTGCTGGAATCGCACTCCTGGGGTGCGGCTCCCGAAGGCAGCAGGGTGCAGCCCCCTTCACCTGGAGCCCCCGCCTGACCCACTGGCTTCTCCCCGAGGCCCTGCCAGGTACGTGCCCCAGCCCTTTACCAAGATCAGCCCGCGGGGTGTCGGGCGCTCTCCCCCGGGCGCATCTCCTGTTAGTGACCTCAGGAACCTGGGGGCCCCACTGCCCCTCCTGGGATCCTGCCCGAGCTCCTTTCGAGCACCTTTCTGTCTGGGAAGATTTTTAAAGTTCCTGCTTCTCCAGGGCTGGGCTTTCCTGTCCTGGAGGCTCTCACCACCCCCTTAGCCCAGCTCCTAGCGGGGGCCCCTGCCCCACTGGATGCTTTTTTATTTTATTTTTTCCCACCTTCCTACCTTGTTAGAAGCGCAAACCCTTCTCTCTGTAGCATTCCAGCTGTTCTCTCTTTAAATCTCAGGCCGAATTCATAGTTTTTCAGGATGACTTGAAAGTTATCTAGGTAACTTGCTGGGGACAGGTGACTTGGGGACCCTACTCTTCTGCCATCTTGCCCCGCCCCTCCACTTTCATCCTTTCTGAGGGATGATCCTTTTCAGTCATCTATCCAAGACTGGTGTGTGTGTATATATACATATGACATATATACTGACATATATATGACATATATATATATACTGACATCTCTATTTATATATCTATACCTATATACAGCTTCATCCCAGATCCATTTCCTGATTATATCTCCATATTCATCAGACTAATAAATATCTCAAGTATTTCACTAACATCAAACTCAACATATCAAAAACTAAAATCATTTCCTCCTATGCCAAACTCATTCATCTCTTTAATTTTAAAGAATGAAACCACTAACCATTCAACTGAGTCAGCCAAAAATCTGATCAGCAACCATGATACCCATCTCTCCTCATCTTTAATTTTATCTCTTCTCAGATTGGTATCTTTCAATTTTATCTACTTCTTATCTCCATTACAACAAACTTAGTTTTGGTCACCATGCATTGCATGAATTATTCTAACAGCCTCCTAAATAGCCTTCCTACCAGAGTTGTATCCTTTCCAATCTTTGTTCAACGGCACAACCCTTTTAAAATGTAAATCTGTTAACACTCCATTACTTAAAACTCTTCAAAGACTCCCCACTGCTCCAAGGATAAAGTCCAAACTCCTTAATATGGCTTACAAAGTCCTTTACCATGTACAACTCACCTAATTCTTGCATGATCACCCTATATCTGAACCCTTCCCCCCAGTGGCTGCATTAATGAATGTCACCATTTACCAAATTGCTCAAGACAGAAGCCTGGCCTTTCTCCTTCCCATTGCCTTCTATAATTTGTCACCATATCCTCGTTTCTACCTCCAGCATCATCACCCTGGTTCCAAGTTATCACATTTTTCTCACCGACTACTAACCTAGCCTTCTCTCATTGAGGAGAGAATAAAATAGAAGGTTCTCATGAATAAACTGACCAACCAGGCTTAATCATCTTTCTCCTTAATGAAACTGCAGTCAGGGTAGAAGAGAAGGGAGAAGAGGGCACGGAAAGAGGGAGCAACCAATAACCAAGGCTTTGCGTTCAATTTCAGTGGTCACTCGCTCATGGCTCACCTGAATGAACTTCTAATATTTTCAGATCTTTATTAAATAAAATATCCCTCACTGCTGATGCCATTTATTTGTTTTCAAGATTCTTTTGCTTCCCAGCCACAATCACATTGTCTTTAAAGTTGTCCCATTATCATAAGATTCCTTCTTCCAACTGCCCAGAGGAGAGTGACCAACAACTAAGGCACCTTTTGGGCAGCTTGCTTCAATCCTACTTCTCACTACTCAGCCTCTAATCATTAATTAACAGGTAGGGGACTTATTCCCATAACCCACTCAATATTTGGGAAACAGCATTTACTACTGGATCACAGGCAGCTGTCTCCATCCTCAGTCTGGCCTGTGGGGCCATCACCCTTCCTCTTCCAGAGACCATGTCTCTGTCAACAACTCATCCTCAGCTCCCTAACTGCCAAGAACCATGAAGGGTTTGAGACTTTATCCTACCTGTAAACTAACAAGTTAGTCTGGCACAGTTTTGTGGGTGCTGTCAGGAGACTTGAGATTCTAGGGCTGGACACAAAGGACCTTATTACTCATAGCAATAGCCAAAGTATCATTGTCTTGATCTGGTTCCCAAGCCCCAATTCCAACAGGACAATCAAAGGAAAGTCCAGGTGATATATATAAATGCAGGGAGTGACATTACAGGCAGGAACCCTGAGCCTAGGGAACCCAAATCTTTTATAGTGTCCTTTGCTCCAGAAGGAGACACTCTCTGTCTTCTAGGTCACTAAGTAAACTTGCCCTTTGTTCTAAAGAGAGACATCATTTCTTCTCTATCCTCTCTATCAGAATAAAGGCAATCCGTTACCTCTGTCTGGAAGACATATAGAAACATACAAAACTCATGGAGAACTGGCCAATAAACAACTACTTATAAAAAGATAAAGTAAAATGATTTCCAAATTCATTACTTATTAACAAATAGACCAGACTTGCATCAGGTGGTGGAGAGTACACTTTGCTGATAAGATTCAGATAGTAGACATCCGCTGTCAATGGTTCTGTATGGGGGGAGGGGGAGGTCCCTGGGGCAAAGTCAAATATGAGCATTAATTAAACAAATTCAAAGTTAATTGCTCATATTCATTAATTTGCTTGAATTCTGAACCTAATTACATATTATTTTCACCATCCCTATTTAATAGTGATGATATAAATTGACTCTTTGAAAATACCAAACTTTTATAAATTACTCCATACCTCTAGACTAGAAAACACTTCAAAAAGCTAGTCCTTAAAAGTTAGAGCCAAAAACACTTACATCTTTTAAAATAAACTTACTATGGGAGGCATGTTAAAATATGTCTAGTTTTTTTTAATTAGCAATACTTTTATGTTGAGAGACATGTTAAGATATACTTACTGCTTACTTGTCCACAGCAATCAGTTCAGAAATTTAAATACTAGATCAATATTTAACAATCAAGGAAAAAAAAATATACTGTTACATCAACTGATTTTTCTTTGAATTTAATGAGTTTACGTCAAAAAATCAGGTAGTCATTTTACATTTAAGGAATAAAAATCTTTAAAAAAAAATACAAAGAGTGAAAGGATTTTAACCAAGTTTACATTTCTTTTTGCTATAGTTTTTAACAATTCATCTCATCTTATTGCAATGTGCAAATGCATTTGCAGCACCCATTACAATCATGAAACTAAATTTAAGGAAGTACATTGTTAATAATAACTCAAAGGAAACTGATTTACTTTCTACTAAAAACTCTGTGGCATATAAGCATTACATAATAATGCTATTTAACCACCTCTTGTCATAAGAATCATCACCAAATTTTTCTGGAAATGAGTCCACATAAGAATTAAATATTTAAAAGGTGAAATGTTCCTTATTTTAACTTTAGCAAGATCTTCCTTTTTCATTGTTAAGAAATACTTTAATAGTGATAAGCAAAAGCTGTTAAGAGTAGAGTCTAGATAGCTAAAACTGTACTCCTGAGTTCAAACTTACAGATAAGTCTTTAGTAAATAGTTCTCAATAAAATATCCTCCCTCCCCATCCCCCTGCCCCAAATCTTGTATTGTTTCTTACAAAACTTTGGTCAAGAGTAGAAATATATCCAGGCAGATGTATGTGCCATACAATAGCAAGAACAGTAAAGCCCAACTAATGACTTTGGGTTTTAGAAATAGAAGGCAATTAAAATGTACTCAAAGTTACATTAAGAAAAGCTTTCACAGGGTAATATTGAAACAGTCACAAAGGTTAAGAAAATACTGATATCAAAGTACAAATGACTACAATGTTAAAATAGACAAAAACTACTATACAAGAGCCTCTTTTAAAATTAAAAATAAAGAACACAACACATGAGTCAGGATTATTTTCCTGTTCTACTCATGAATTTTAGTCTGTATATTCATAGGGTTGGTTATGTTGACATCTAGTAGAGTTTCTTATGACATCTGATGAGGTTTCATTCCAACATCAAAGGGTGGTTCTTCCCTAAGGAGCCGCTCAATTCTGGTCACATCTTGGTCATTGTACTATTTCAAAGTAGTGCAGTATTGCCATGATGTGCTGAGGCATGAAGACATATCCTGTGTACAGTGCCATCCCCACGATGGAAACCAGCATGGAATCTGAGTTGTAGTTAAGGAAACAATTTACTTTTTCTTAATTTATTCAAAAGTTAATCCCCACATTTTTTCAACTGCTTTATGTTGAAGTACCCATTCACGTAATACTTTCTCATATATGTCAAGAACTCATCATTATAGCCACTAATATTAACTATGCCTGGCACCTTCCAAGATAGGTACCTGTTTGTTACTTTCCTTATTATACTTCGAAACATCAGACAGCTTAAAATGAAGCATAGAAAGTGACACTGTTCAACCTAAGAAACAGCAATAAAAATAAAATTGTATGTAATGACTTCAAAAGGTCTACTAATTTCAATAATAATGTATGGGGGAAAAAAGAATGCATGATCCAAGAATGTTTAGATTATTTAGATGATTTGGCTAAAAGCACCAGCTTTTAGAATCTGAGCTAAAATCAATCATATACCTAATGACATATAAGCTGACAGTACCTACTACTATTAAACATTTATTACTATTATCACTAAACTTTACAACATCAAATAAAAGTCATCTTGACAACCTAAACAATAAATATTTGTATTGTGTTCCTTTTTCCTCATTCCAAAGGAACTAAAATGGTGTACATGCAAATCAGCAAGGGGCCCACTTCTTGGGCCACACAAAATACTGCTAACGAAAAGTCCATAAAATCTAAGGGCTTTCTGCTTTGCTATTGTGTCGCTATGTTCAAAGGAAGAACTGCTCCTGAACTGGGACCACATTTTATTAATTCATTCATTCATATTCTCTCTCTCTCCCCTGTCCCCCTGCTCCTATCTTTCACACCTTTCAGCTCTACATACTAGTAGTTCTACAATGTGACATTCCTTCACGAGAAGATAGGGTTTAAATAAACAATGTGCTTACTACCAACTAATATTTGTATAACAGTTCAGTTGACAAATCTCTTTTATGCTATCTTGCTTGACTCTAACAGCTTTCCTGTGAAATGTTTATCATGACCATTACTCATCTGAGCCTGACAAACCAGAGTGACTTGACCGGGGCCCTACAAGAAGCTATCTCTGGAGCCAGAGCACAAACTGAAGCCATCTGATTTAAACCTTCAATTCATTCTCCTCATCCAGCAAACATGGATGAAAGTCTCCCATAATCATTTTTTAAATTTACTTTTTAGCCTCCCTTAATCCAGTTCTTTCTAAAACTACCACCTTCTATTTACCTCTTAATTTCTCTAAACACACACACACAC
This sequence comes from Canis lupus dingo, assembly GCF_003254725.2. Taxonomy (NCBI): domain Eukaryota; kingdom Metazoa; phylum Chordata; class Mammalia; order Carnivora; family Canidae; genus Canis; species Canis lupus. Next base: position 13,341,355 of record NC_064250.1, read on the forward strand.
GCACACAGGCACGCACACACCACACCACTTACTGTTTCCATATTCTTGCCTATCACCCACACGACCATCTAAATCCTACCCCTGCAGGCTACTGACACTGTTCGCAGGTCATCAACAGCCACCTATCAAAACCAATGGCTGAATTGACAGGTTGAGTCCTTCCTCCTCAAAACTCTTCCCACTCAGAGCTAAGAAGGTACTTTTCTCTATGACTCTCCTCTGATTTCTCTCACCATTTTCCTGTGTCACCAGCTCTTTTTCCCCTCTCTCTGTCCCTCATACATAAGATAATTAGAGTGAATTTTGTACTTTCGTCCCAAACACCCACTCCACCCCTTTTCCTAGTATAGTAGTCATGCTCTTTAGATGGGCCTAACCTAACCCATCTCCAGCCTGGACTGATCTTCACCAATTAGAAAACCCTTCTCTTGGTCACAATGCCCACCCTCAAAACTGATCAATCAGCTCAAAGTTTAGAATTTCTACCAGGAATTAAGGAACACAGACTCTCTCCTAAAAACGCAGCTTGCTGATGAGATCCTGGAATCACAAGATTCACTTTGCCCCCATGAGGAAAGCAAAACTTAGAACGAAGCTGACCCATGAAGGTGATGGAACAAAAATAATCACAGAAAAATGGAGCCAGAAACCTCACCAAAACACCTGAAACCCACCCTACTACTGGATTTTCAGATACAGAAGCCAATAAACTCCCTTTACTCTTAAACTGGTTTTATATTTTGTTATACTTGTAGCTGAAAGCATTATTTAAATAAAATGGAATCCCCAAAGTTTTGTCTTCGGCCCTACAAACTCTTACAGCCTAAACAATCACTTTAATGTTGTTTACCTGAAACCACCTTCTGTACTGCAAACAGGTATTTCCTACAACTTATTAAACATTTTCACCTATGACATTCCTGAGGTACTATAAATTCAAGAGAGCCAAGACCGAACTCATTAACTTCCTCCAAAACTACCTCTTTCTATGAGTCCTATTTTTTTCCACTATTTGAAATAGTTGATATAACTATTAACTATTTGCCTAGTCACTCAAACTAGAAACTTCTTTGATTCCTCCTCCACAGATTCCAATTATCTAAGACTTCTCAGTTCTTCCTAACCCCTACGAATGACTTTTATATCTCATGTTCCCCTACCCTAATCTATGATACATGAGTGAGGTATTTATCATTCCATAATTGTGTCAAAGCTCCCATTGTAGGCCTCTAGCCACTTCCACGCCACTCTTTACTAAGCAATCCTTTTAGGGATCTGGGTGGCTCAGTCAGTTAAGCATCTGTCTTGGGCTCAGGCTGTGATCCCAGAGTTCTGGGATCAAGCTCCACATCAGACTCCCTGCTCAGTGGGGATTCTGCTTCTCCCTCTCCCTCTGCTTGTGCTATCAAATAAATAAATAAAACCTTTTAAAAATAAAATAAAGTGATCCTTTTAAAATACATTAGGAGGGGCACTGGGTGGCTCAGTCAGTTGGGCATCTGCCTTTGGCTCAGGTCATGATCCTGGAGTCCCAGGATCAAGCCCACATCGGGCTCCCTGCTCAGCAGAGATCTTACTTTACCCTCCTTCTCTGCTCCCCTTCCACCCCCGCCCCCCACCTCTGCTCATGCTCTCTCTCACTCTTGCTCACCCTCTCTCTCTCAAATAAATAAAATCTTTTAAAATAATAAAATAAAATAAAATACATTAGGCTTCCCAATGCTACAGGATAGCACTTTGAATTCTAAGCCAAACATCCAAGAACCTTTTTTTTTTTTTTAAGATTTTATTTATTTATTCATGATAGTCACAGAGAGAGAGAGAGAGAGAGAGAGGCAGAGACACAGGCAGAGGGAGAAGCGGGCTCCATGCAGGGAGCCCGATGTGGGATTCAATCCCGGGTCTCCAGGATCGCGCCCTGGGCCAAAGGCAGGCGCCAAACTGCTGCGCCACCCAGGGATCCCCATCCAAGAACCCTTCTAATCTAGTCCAAAGTACCGGTCTTGGGTTGGAGTCCCTAGAAATAGACCGAAATTGAGAGACTGGGGCAGGGATTCTTGTACAAGTTATTCTTGAGATAGTTTTAGCAGAAGAGGAGTAAGTAGAGCAGAACTGAGCAAGGAGGAAAAGCTAAGTAGGTTGAGGGGCTCAGCTCCCACAGGATTCTCTGGAGCATAAATCATACCACATGTTGGTTTTGCTTTGAAGCAAGAGGCCTGACTTTCTATATCTCTTTATCTGTCAATCATTGGCTGTAGAAGTGAGTGAGAAAAACCCACCTGGGTAAGACAGCTGCCCTGGCCAAGGCTAATACTCTGAAGAAGGCGACAGCTAGAAGGGATTAGCAGACAACAGCTGAGGGAGAGATATATCAGCTAGTATAAGGGGTTGAGGTGGAGACCAAGAACATCACCTACTATGCTACTTTCCCCTAACATTCCAAACAATTCCAAATAATTCCATCCCCTGACAAACACATCCTACTCACAGCCATAATATGTCTCAGAAAACAAGGCTTTATATTTTCATACTGCTCTGCTTTTGCTTATGGCTTAATAATAATATGAATAACAGTAGTAATAGCAATTTTCATTCTGTGAATGTCCACTGTGTTAAATCCTTCAGCAAGTTCAAGTAATCTTGAATCTCAAAATCAGAGTAAGCAATGGAGCCAATTCCAAATCAAATCAATCATATCAATCACACCAAAAATCTGTGTTCTTAACCATTATGCATATAATGCCTTTCTATATGTGAAAAATCTTATTCCATCTAATAAAATCCAATCATTCTTAGAGCCTGGTTTGTAGTTATCCTCTCTCATCTGAGGCCTTTCCTAGCTTTCATATTTTTCCCATTCTTACTCCCAGCTTCCTGGCCCTACTGCACATAAAGCTCTTCTTCATATAATTTGGCACTTATCACCTGACATTGCCTATTCTTTTATATATTTATCTCATCCAGATTTTCAACTTGTTGAGTATGGGAACAATGTCTTCTACAATCTCCAACATCTAACATAACACATGCTTAACATTTGATGAATAATGAAATTCCTCAAGAAACATTATTTGATTCTAGATTCACTGTGGCACTTTCTGCACATTTCACACACATTACTGTGATGAAAAGCTTCATAGTGACTACAGAAAAGAAAAATAAGATCTATTTCTAGGCAATATTGTATTTTCAGAATGTTTATGTTTTTTACACTTTTATTTTCAAGTCTTACAAATGTACACACTAGGGCGTCTGGGTGGCTCAGTGAGTTGAACATCTGACTCTTGATTTCAGCTCAGGTCATGATCTCTGGGTCGTGGAATTGAGCCCCAAGTCTGGCTCTGTGCTCAGCTGGGAATCTGTTAGAGATTCTTTCTCTCCTCTCCCTCAGCCCCTCCCCCATTGCTCTACCAAGTAAATAAATAAATCTTTAAAAAATAAGCAAATGAAATGGTAAAGATTTTCAAATCATTGGCTCAAATTCAACTCAACTAGGAAGTGATTAGTAAAAACAGCCATTTGAATGATATTATGTACTCTTTATGGCACTATAATTCTTTAATTTAGTATAGAGAATATATCAGTTAAGAAACATGTATAAATTACCTTAACAGGTTACTCTACTGTAAGACAAGAAACTGAAACTTAAGCTCTATTTTGTGAATATTAAACTGTCAAAATTTTAAATTCTTGTATGCACATAAAATTATGTTTTGCAAGTGAAACAAGAATTTACCAAATTTGAAAGGTGCTTTCCCTGATTAAAACATAAGGTAATAGAGGGGCACCTGGGTGGTTGGTTAAGCATCTGCCTTTGGCTCAGGTCATGATTCCCAGGTCCTGAGACTGAGCCCCGCACTGGGCTCCCCGTTCAGCGGGGAGTCTGCTCTTCCCCCTGCCCCTTCTCCTGCTTGTGCTCTCTCTTGCTCACTCTCAGATAAATAAATAAAATCTTATTTAAAAATCATAAGGTACTAGAGTTCATAACTTTTTTTAAATTTTTATTTATTTATTTATTTATGACAGTCACACACAGAGAGAGAGAGAGAGGGGCAGAGACACAGGCAGAGGGAGAAGCAGGCTCCATGCACCGGGAGCCCGACGTGGGACTCGATCCCGGGTCTCCAGGATCGCGCCCTGGGCCAAAGGCAGGCGCCAAACCACTGCACCACCCAGGGATCCCCGAGTTCATAACTTTTTACAACACTATGCTATGATGCATATATATGTGGAATAAAAGCAGTAGGAAATAAGTTATAATCATATATATTAAATTCAGGATGGTTATTTGGTGAGGTGAAATGGGGAAGAGGAAGAAAGGAGTAACTGAGAAAGGGCATAAATGGAACTTCAAATGTATTAGTAATGCTGTTCTTCACCTAGTTGGTAGTATATGCTCATTCACTATATTACCCTTTAAGGAGTTTTTGTATGCCTAAAAAGTCTATAACTTTTTTAGATCCCCTATAAAGGAAGGGGATCCCTGGGCGGCTCAGCAGTTTGGTGTCTGCCGTCAGCCCAGGGCGAGATCCTGGAGTCCCGGGATCGAGTCCCACATCGGGCTCCCTGCATGGAGCCTGCTTCTCCTCTGTCTGTGTCTCTGCCTGTGTGTGTGTGTGTGTGTGTGTGTGTGTGTCATGAGTAAATAAATAAAATCTTAAAAAAAAAAAAGAACTGTAAAGGAAAATGAAACTACATACAGTACTAGACTAATAATTGTCTTGTGTGAAGGATTTTTCCCCTTCATAAAATTTGAGTTAGAGACCATTGAGTCTAATTTGTTACCAGGAAATAAATAGAAAATCTCAGCTCTCAGAAATAGAATAAACAATTCTTTTTTTAATTTTTTTTTATTATTTATTTATGATAGTCACACAGAGAGAGAGAGAGAGGCAGAGACATAGGCAGAGGGAGAAGCAGGCTCCATGCACCGGGAGCCTGACATGGGATTCGATCCCGGGTCTCTAGGATCGCGCCCTGGGCCAAAGGCAGGCGCTAAACCGCTGCGCCACCCAGGGATCCCAGAATAAACAATTCTGATTCTGGCCAAGACAAACAGAAAATTATTGAAAGTCACTTGAACCTAGATGCAAAAATGCCAATTTATAAGCTTCCCAAAAAGTGCCCAGAGCCACTTATTAAATTTAGCTTTTATCCTGTGTATCTCCAAGAAATGTTTCTATATTCTGATCCCATTTCTCAAAATTATTTCCAGAATCACAATAATTAAATAAACCTCTAACAGTAAATTTTCTGGATAATTAAATGTCAAAATTATTCCAAAAAAAATATCTTAAAGCTCTGAAACATAAGAAAATATTTAAAAGCAACTTGTACAGTGACACTCATACTAGGTAAATAAACAATGGGACCATGAGGAACATCTACTCGTCTTAATAATCACCTTTTTAAAAAACATAAAAAGAAGGCACCTGTTCTAAATAGCTTTCTAGGGGCGCCTGGGTGGCTCAGTTGGTTAAGTGTGTCTTCGGCTCAGGTCATGGTCCCAGGGTCCTGGTATTGAGCCTCACATTGGGCTTCCTACTTGGCAGAGTCTGCTTCTCCTTCACCTCCCTGACTGTGCTGTCACTATCTCTGTCTCTCTCAGATAAATGAATAAAATCTTTAAAAAAAAAAATTGCTGGGGCAGCCCGGGTGACTCAGTGGTTTAGCACTGCCTTCAGCCTGGAGACCAGAGATCGAGTCCCACATCAGGCTCCCTGCATGGAGCCTGCTTATTATCTCTCTTCTCTGTGTCTCTGTCTCTTTCTGCCTCTCTCTCTCTCTGTGTCTCTCATGAATAAATAAATAAAATCTTTAAAAAAAAATTGCCTAAAAGTAGCTTTCTACAATTTCTTCAATGCAATTTAAGCAATGTAGTTGGAATAGCTCCCACGTAACTGAGTTGAATATTCCCTGAGAATATGCTTGACATCACTTAAAATGGTAGTTTTATTGACATTCTTAGACACTGGTTTTACTGTGACATTTGCAAGATTAGGGAACATGTGACATTCATCTCCTTAGAAGTATTCTCACAAACTGAACTAAACATATACCACTTGGAGTATACTACCTATAATTTGCTATCTGGTACCTGAGTGGATTTCTCAATCCATTGCATTCTTTAACACACCTCTCAAAGTTTCAAGAATCCTTCACACACTATGAAGTACAAGTAATAGGTACTGGAAACATTACGGCCCTGGAGGAGACCTGGGTCTGAGCTGTGACTCTGTGATCCCCTGATTGTGTCAAAAAATCTCCGATCACTAGTCTCCTTACCCATAAAAAAAGGACACACATGACCTACCTTTCAGGGCTGATGTGAGAATTTTGGACAAATCCATTGGGCAACAAAAGGCAATACAGTCCTTATTAAAACTATTGTTTGAGGGCTCAGGCATTTAACATCATGACTTAGACAATGCTTGGGAATTGCCTAAGGTCACTCCACTACTAATTTATTATTAATTTATAGTGCAATTCTGGGACATCACAGCCCCTCTGGAACCAAGTTTTTTCTCCATAAAATGAGGCCACTTCCTACATTAACATTTTAGGATCCTACTTGCATGGGGAGGGCACTTAGGCACCACCTCTCAATCACTCTTAATGTAATTTTCTGTTTCACACACGCAGAAAAAAATGTAAACAAATCAATGTTTTATAACACATACATTGGAAGGTAATATACAATATACCTTTTAGTAGCTGTACACAAATTAACCTGGTTGACATTCTAGAGAGGGCTACATGATTTGCGAAGTATAGAATAAAGTTAGTGAAATCTAGAGTATAACAACAACAACAAAACTCAAAAAATTAAAAAATTGTCTCGTATGTTTATAACTGTCTCTACCACTGAATTTTAAGTGCTTAAGAGTGAGAGAGCCTTGGCTCAGCTGCTCCTTTGCTTCCAGCTGTGGTGCATTGCTAGATAAAGCAGGTACTTCATAAATCATTCAAAAACTGAGGAGATAATGTGCCAGGATATGTGCAGGCACTAAAGATAAACGTTTGTTCAAGGACTGAATGAACAATCAGAGGTTATTTATAACCTGGATGTAACATAAATATTTTATGGCTTCAGTGGATTTAAGAGCAAATGAATTTGAAAGCAAATGTGAAACCATATTTCTGCATGTTGTTTGCTGTTTCTTTAACAGGGATCCCCAACTAATCATAAGCTGATAAGTTTCTAGCTAAATAGGAAAAAATAAAGATTTCTTTTACTCATACAAGGACCATCCCCCAACCCTTTTCCCAGCAACTTAAAAAAAAAAAATCCTGATAACAAAGAGAGGAAATGCTTTAAAGATAAGTACAATACATCAGAAGCAAGACCACAGTAACTTAACACTTTCCAACCCAACCAGTAACTGCACTATCACTGCCTACTTTAGTAACCTAGTAAACTCCAAGACTTTGGGGAAATCAAAAGTAGTTTCTCAATGGGAAAAGGCCACGGACCTTTGTTCCAGCAGGTATGACCTACACCTCTTCACTAATCTAAATAATTCCAATGCTTTAAGTCTCTGATTGCACTGGTCACTCAGAAGACAAAGCTAAACAATCCAGTCTTCTATCAGTCAAATTCCTTTTATAAAGTCAATTCTGAATGCTACTTTTATCCTTAGAAATACTCAAGAGGGGATCCCTGGGTGGTGCAGCGGTTTGGCGCCTGCCTTTGGCCCAGGGCGCAATCCTGGAGACCTGGGATCGAGTCCCACGTCGGGCTCCTGGTGCATGGAGCCTGCTTCTCCCTCTGCCTATGTCTCTGCCTCTGTGTGTGTGTGTGTGTGTGTGTGTGTGTGTGTGTGTGTGTGACTATCATAAATAAATAAAAAAAAAATTTTTTAAATCCTTTCTTTAAAAAAAAAAAAAGAAATACTCAAGAGTTCTATAAATCTAATTTAAGGAACCATTATATAAAAAAAGGAAAATCATTTAATAAAGTATTATTGTAGGTTGTTTTGTGAAAAGCAATCAAAACTCCAAGTGAGGGATGCCTGGGTGGCTCACTTGGTTGAGCCTCTGCCTTTGGCTCTGGTCGTGATCTCGGGGTGCTGGGATCGAGCCCCACATAGGGCTCCTTGCTCAGTAGGGAGCCTTCTTTTCCCTCTCCCTGCTTGTGCGTGCTCTCTCTCTCTCTCTGTCAGATAAATGAATAGGATCTTTAAAAACAAAACCCTAAGTGAAAACAATTGTCGACACTGAGTAATGCTCTAAAAAGGAAATCTTCCTTACTACTCTTGGGGTTTTTTAACCTTGACCTCAAAAAACTGGGGATCACCTTATATAACTCAACACCCAAAAAACAGGTAATGCAATTTAAAAATGGGCAGACGACATGCAGACATTTCTCCAAAAAAGACATACAGATGGCCAACAGACATATGAAAAGGTGCTCAACACCATTCATCATTGGGGAAATACATATCAAAACTACAAAGAGATATCACTTCACACCTGTCAGAATGGCTAAAATCAATAACACAAGAAACAAGTGTTGGTGAGGATGTGGAGAAATGAACCCTTGTGCACTGTTAATGGGAGTGCAAACTGGTACAGTCACTATGGAAAAAAGTATGGAGAATCCTCAAAAAATTAAAAATAGAACTACCTTACAATACAGTAATTGCACTACTGCAAATTTACCCAAAAAATACAAAAACACTAATTCAAAGGGATACATGCACTCCTATAATTATTGCAGTATTATTTACAATGGCCAAATTATTGAAGCAGCCCAAGTGTCCATCGACAGATGAACAGATAAAGAAGGGGTGTGCGTGTGTGTGTCTAAATATGTATTTATACACATACACACATATATATAATGGAATATTATTCAGCCATAAAAATAGAATGAAATCTTGCCATATGCTACATGGAGAGTATAATGATAAGTGAAAAAAGCCTATCAGAAAAAGACAAATACTGTATGATTTCACTCATATGTAGAATTTAAGAAATCAAATGAGCAAAGGAGAGAAACAAAAAAAGGGGAGAGAGATAAACCAAAAAAAGCAAACTCTTAACTACAGAGAACAAACTGATGGTTACCAGAGGGCAGGTGGGGGGGATGGGTAAAATAGATGATGGGAATTAACAAGTATTTATCCTGCACTGGGCGGCTCAGTCGATTGGCTGTCTCTTGGTTTCAGCTCAGGTCTGGTCTCAGGTCATGGGATCAAGCCCTGTGTCCAGCTCTGTGCTCAGAGCAGACTCTACTTGGGATTCTCTCTCCCTATCTATCAATCCCCACTTGCGCTCACACATATGCTCTCTCTCTCTCAATAAATAAATATATAAACAAAATCTTTTTTTTTTAAAGATTTAGTTGTTTCTTTTTAATATTTTATTTATTTATTCATGAGAGAGAGAGACAGAGACATAGGCAGAGGGAGAAGCAGGCTTGGAACTCAATCCCAGGAACCCGGGATCATGCCCTGAGCAGAAGGGAGATGCTCAACTGCTGAAACACCCAGGCATCCCTATTTAGTTATTTGAGAGAGAAACAGAAAAAGGCACAAGCAGGGGGAGGGGGTAGAGGGAAAGAGAGAAACAGACTCCTTGCTGAGCAGGGAGTCTGGACCCTGAGATCAGGACATGAACTGAAAGCAGATGCATAACTGACTAAGCCACCTAGTCCCCCCCTAAATAAACAAAATCTTAAAAAAACAAAAGAGTACATTTATTATGAGCACTGAATAGTGTATAGACCTATTGAGGTACTCTACTGTACATCTGAAACGAATATAACTGTATGTTAATTATACTCAAATCTAAATAAAAAACTTAGTTAAAGGGGCACCTGGGTGGCTCAGGGGTTGAGCATCTGCTTCGGATCAGGGCATGATCCCAGGTCTGGGGATCGAGTCCCACATTGGGCTCCCTGTGAGGAGCCTGCTTCTTCCTCTCCCTATGTCTCTGCCTCTCTGTGTGTCTCTCATGAATAAATAAACAAAATCTAAAAAATAAAAAAAATTAAAAAACTCAGTTTAAAAAAATAAAAACTGGAGGTCATCATCAAGAGAAGTGTTAAGGAAGTGTATTTTTTTAAGGAAGTGTACTGTTACCAAACATACCAAGTATCTCTTGATACTTTTCTGATTACCTTAAATGAAACCAAGTGGAAGATACTGATACTGTTACAGTCATGTATGTTAGCCAATTTGATATTTGTGGGTCATATTAAAGGACATCAGCATCAGAAGTTAATATTTAGCAAGCAAAATACATTCTCTGACCTTTCTGTAGTGTGTGGATTATACCAAAGCATAGAAATTGATTTTAGAAGCTACAACTTGATGACAAACTCTTTTAAAACTAAACAAAAAAAGCATGCTGCTGAAACCAGCAATGATCATGTTCAACTCTGAATGGAAGTCCTAGAAACGGTTTCCAGCTCTGAGCCCAGAGACACCAAGGCTATGCATCACTGTGCACCTTTATAATTAAAGCGTCTTTTAATTTCATGCAGATCTGAAGTCCAAAGGTCAAAGGGGAAATATAATCTGTTCTGCTGTCATACATTTCCGGAACATCAGCTAGCTCACATCTGACCAGTATAGCTTAAGAGCCACATTGTTTCATATGGTATTTTTCATAAATTAGGGGAGCCAGATTAGTGGGAGAAGAATTATAACCTTCTTCAAGAAACATCCTTTAGCTCAGTTGATGCTCAGGCAGGAATCCTCTGAGCTCCATCGTAAGAAAATTAAAAGTAAGCATCTGTACCCAGGCTCCCTCTCCAGAAAGGCATACCTCCAGGCCAACACAACTGTCAGCGGGTGGCAGGTTGCCCTGCCTCCTGCACCTCCTCAATGGCAGCCCACACCATCTGCACTGCTAAGCATTTCCAGTCAATTCTGTCCATGCATTTTTAATGTCCCCTGAGGCAGCCTCCAGACTGCTGGCCTTGGCTATCCAAGTTATCCTCCAAGATGCCAATTATTGTTTTGGTTAGTGCTTGATTACTAAGTTGCATAGGTTTTGAGTGGTCTGCTCTACTGCTATTTTCCCATGAACCCCATTATTTGGGGATTTTTCAGGAACACATGGTGACCAAAATTCTTGTTTTAGTACTAATTCTACTTTTCATAGCTATTGATCATAAGTAATACCTTTCATCATTTCATAACTACTATTTTTAAGCATTCCATTTATGAAAAGTATATATGCTCTATTACATAGATCTTCAGGGACAGGGATCCCTGGGTGGCGCAGCGGTTTGGCGCCTGCCTTTGGCCCAGGGCGCGATCCTGGAGACCCGGGATCGAATCCCACGTCGGGCTCCCGGTGCATGGAGCCTGCTTCTCCCTCTGCCTGTGTCTCTGCCTCTCTCTCGCTCTCTGATGACTATCATAAATAAATAAGTTAATTAAAAAATTTAAAAAAAAAAAAAAAAAAAAAAAAAAAAAAAAAAGATCTTCAGGGACATATAGTTTTAATTATTAAATTTGAACACTGGAGTTTTGTTGTTTTTTTTTTTAAGTAAAAGAATCAATCTTTTATCTTTGCTCCTAACTACCATAAATGTTACAACACTCAAAGCCTAGGGGTAGGTCACAAAGTCTTTAAGAATATGAAGTAGTTAATGGGACAACTGGCTGGCTCAGTCTGTAGAGCATGGGACTCGATCTCAGGGTCACACGTTCAAGCCCCATACTGGGCACAGAGCTTACTTAAAAAATAAATATATACATATATATAGGACCCACAGTCCTTCTACTGACACATCACTGGTACCACATGCCAAAACACTGAGAATATCTATATGTGTTCTGTCCCCACTGCCAACCTGTTGCGACCTTCTCTGCCCATCCTGGTACAGACCACTCAGTTCTTGTGTAGCAGTTTTATTCCTCTACCATCTTTCTTGAGAGCTATTAAAGAAAAACTTATAGTATCTTTTAAGAGTATAGATAGGGATAGTCTAACATTTTCACTTAGCCAACCAAGTAAAACAGGCTAGAGCAGCTGCCTTTGAACTAAAAGCACAGGAGCCTCAGACAGACAAGACTTTCCAGACAGTTAGGATGGGTTGAGGGGAAGGGCTTACACATTATCAGCTGCCACTGTACTCCCTCCTACAACTGATCTGAGAATTATGGTGACCTGCTAGTTCCCCTTCCCCTACTGCTTACAACTCCATTTCTCCCACTCTACTTCCTGAGTCTTACAATTATGCATTTCCTCAGGGTGTGAAGTAACTTCTGCATCAGCAAACAAAGGAATAATAACTAACTTAAGTTGTACTTTATTTCATTCAGGTAAGAAACTCCTGGCACAGCTACCAGCCTCACCATCTACCCATCTAGTAATCTGAATTCAGAAGTGAAACACCTTTCCAGTCTGGGCCTCACAGAATGACTCCCAACAAAAAAGGGTGGTGAGAAGAAGGGCCTTTCTGCCATCAGTGGGGTAGTGGCCAGAGAATACACTATAACATTTACAAGTGCACCCATGGTGTGGGCTTTAAGAATCATGTCCTTCAGGCACTCAAAAAAAAAAAAAAAAAAAAATCTAGAAATTTGCCTAACGAAGATGGAACTCCAGATATGCACATTGACATCAGGCTCAACAAAGCTGTGTGAGTCAAAGGAATGAGATATGTCCCAGAGCACACCCATGTGTGGTTGTCCAGAAAACGTAATGGGGATGAAGATGCACCAAACAAGCTTAATACATTGTTTATCTATGTACCTGTTACCACTTACAAAAATCTACAGCCAATATGGAGGAGAACTAACCAATGATTGTCAAAGTCATAAATTCGAGGAAAAAAAAGAGGTAAAATGAGTAAAAGTGTTTATGTAACATTTATTTGAGCAGAAAAATGGCACTGAGCTTTTTCTTGCAGAAATTATGATTGATTTTGCCTATTTGACTTCATGATGAGAACTCGCTTTGCCAGTTAGGTTATGTGACAAATATTGTTCAGAGAAAACATTGTTTTAAGGTTTCAATACAAATATACAATAATAAAATACACATAAGAAAACTAAGGAAATTGGGGATCCCTGGGTGGCTCGGCTATTTGGCGCCTGCCTTCCGCCCAGGGCGTGATCCTTGGAGCCCCAGGATGGAGTCCCGCATCAGGCTCCCTGCATGGAGCCTGCTTCTCCCTCTGCCTGTGTCTCTGCCTCTCTCTCTCTCCCTCTGTGTGTCTCTCATGAATAAATAAAATCTTAAAAAAAAAAAAAAAAAAAAAACCTAAGGAAATTAAATCTTTGTAACTATCTAAATTTACTCTGAAATATTCCAGATGTTAACTTAAAGGAACAAGATGATATCTAGTAGAGTATGATTTTTGTTCTTCTAGGGGCTACAAACAAAAAGTCTGAATACCTCTGGGGTGGAGACTTGGAAGTATTAATTTATCAGTTAAAATTATTCTGACCTCTGCTTCCCCTCCCTTCAGCCTTCCCTTGTAACAGAGACTGCTTTCATTTCTACAAAAGGAAGTTCAAAAGGAAATGACACAAAATATAAAAGACTGAAGATTATTAAGAAGAAATTCTTTTTTTATTTTTCCATAAGTTTGAAGGCAATGTTTAGGTTATTCCAACATTATTCTGAAATCATATTTTGTTTGAAGGTACCTTGAGAAATCTTTCTAAAAGGCATTAAGCTGATTTGCTGTGAATATTTTTCTAGAAGTAACTTTCTCTGATGTTAAGAATTTTGCCTAATCATCAAACCACATGCTGATTTTTACTGGAACTCTATTTAAAGTGTCAAAGAATTCTGTGCGCACATTTTCTTCAAAAGGCACTCATTAAGAAGAAAGTTATAGTAGAAGACTCTGGTGAATTAGGGTTTTTATGATAATTTCTTCTATTGAATAGCTCAGAGGAAGCTCTGCCAAAGACAGAGAAAGTGATCTAAAGTCCCCCCCTGGCCAAAATATAGGGTTTTTCTTGATCAACTTTGTTTTGTTTGTTGTATTTATTTACAAAAATATGTTACATAGGAAATACACAGAAAGAAATACTAACTTAATTATTGCTACCTCCAAAAGTTGCATGGCAAAATTTATTCCTCAAACAACTCTCCACTGGCTTATAAAAGCTCTGATTTCGCCCAACCAGGCACTATTAAACACAGATATAGAGCATTCTCCAAGTTTTCACAGAATATTTCAGGAGAGATGCACAGAAAACTAGTGACACTGGTTGTCCTGATGTGGCTGGGGTGGAAAGAAGACTTTTACCATCTACCTTTTTGGCATCTTTTGAGTTTTGGACCATGAGAATGTATAATGTATTTTTATTTACAATTTAAGAATTCATTTATTCTAAATTCTCAAGTACTTTTTTATGTTAAGATGCAAAGAAAAATTCACAGTTCTAGCTGTAAACACTTGAGGACATGGCAAAAATCTAAGAAAATAAATTAGCTTAGCTGCTACTGAAATAGCACATACCATTAATTTTTTAATGCTGTTTTTCCATTATCATGCAAAGCCTACCGCAATCCAAAATACCTTCTACCCTTGCCTCCTCTCACCACCCTTAATCTATCCCGAACCCTGCAGCCAAAGTAAACCTTTTCAACTAAAAGTCAGATCGGATCACTCCTCTTTCAAAATCTTCTAAGAACATCCTTTTCAACTAAGATTAAAAGCCAAAGGGTGCCTGGGTGGCTTAGCAGGTTAAGTATGTGCCTTTGGCTCAGGTCATGATTTCAGAGTCCTGGGATGGAGCCCCTCATTCGGCTCCCGGCTCAGCGCAGAGTCTTCTTCCCTCTCCTGCCTCCTGCCCACCCCCGACCCCGTCAAATAAATAAAATCTCTAAACAACAACAACATCAGAAACAGCCAACTTCCAAACCTACCCTAAAAGTGTTTTAAAATCAGGTCTCTTGGGGCACCTCGGTGGATCAGTTGGTTGAGTGTCTGCCTTAGGCTCAAGTCATGATCTCAGGGTCCTAGGATAAAGCCCCACATCCGGCTTCCTGCTCAACGGGGAGTCTGCTACTCCCTCTCCTCCCAGCTTGTGCTTTGTCACTATCTGTCTCGCTCTCTCTCAAATAAATAAAATCTTTTTAAAAAATAAAAATAATAAAATAGAATCAGGTCTGATGAAGAGAATTCAGGGTTTTTTTTAAGATTTTATTTATTTATTCATGAGAGACACACACAGAGAGAGGCAGAGACACAGGCACCCATAGCCAACCATTTCTTAAATGTGTACTACTGGTCACATGATGTATCATATAAGGAGAGTGAATGAGTTGAGAAATGAGTGGTAAGACTTATTACTCCTTTGGTCATATTATGTTTTTTGCCTTTTTAGAGAAACCACTTACTGAGTGCAAGAATGGTGGCTTTGCGTGTTTAATCATGACAACTCAGTGAGATATGTACTATTATCCCTACTTTACATATAAGCAAACCAAGAGAGGTCAAGGATTTGTCCAAGATCAAATAACTCCTGAGTAGCAGGACTGGAAATCAGTGGTACAGCTGTGGATCTACCAAAGTTTGGACCTTGAATGGGCATCCTATATTTTATTCTATGATATAGGTTTATTATTCAAAGTTGTAAGGAAATCACATTTTTAAATACCATATAATAACTTAAATTCACCAAAAGAGCTTCTTTTGTATAAGAATTCTTTCTTTAAAAGATTTTATTTATTTATTCATGAGAGACAAAGAGTACGAGAGAGAGAGAGACAGAGACACAAGCAGAGGGAGAAGCAGGCTCCACGCAGGGAGCCCGACGTGGGACTCGATCCCGGGACTCCAGGATCACACCCCAGGCTGCAGGTAACGCTAAACCGCTGAACCACCCCGGCTGCCGCAGAATTCAGTTCTTGGAGAGAATCGGGTCTCTTTACCATTCCCAAATACTTCTGTGATTCCTTTGAAATGACAAAATAATATATAAACATGTTTCTCAAGCACTAGTTGTGTGTGCAGTACTGTGGTTTAAAAAAATTATTTTCTTGGGTGCCTGAGTGGTTCAGTCAGTTAACATCCAACACTTGATTTCAGCTCAGGTCATGATCCCAGGGTCATGAGATCAAGTCCCCCATGGGGTTCCCTTGTCAGTGCACAGTCTGTCTACTTGAGATTCTCTTCCTCTATCTTGGCCTCTGCCCCTACCCACACCCCCTAACTTGTGCCTGCTTGCTCTCGCGCTCTCAAAAAAAAAAAAAAAAAAAAAATTTCCTTGAAGAAATACAGACTGTCTTTCAGGGGTAATCTAATTCCTAACACAAACCAAAAAAACTGCCCACAGTTTACTTAAAATAAATAGAAGTATAAAATGCCATGGAAACATAAGAAGACAGAGAAAGATAACAAATATAGCTCAGTGATTACAGAATAAAGCCTTTTTTAATTAAAAAAAAAAAGACTAACTTTTACTTATGCTTCAAATAATTTTAACAAGGTATTTTTAATTTTCCACACCTCTCCTCAACAGCATGGTTACAATGTTATTCCGTGAGGCACCACAGGGAGTGTCTCACTGGTTACAAAACCTGGGCTTCTCCTTTCCCACTGAGGCTACCTGTAGGGAAAGGGAGCTTTAGAAACATGTTAAAACTACTCTGGAGAAGGAGCTCAGTGGATTTCAGTCAGCTGCGGTATTCATTATTACTCTGCACTCATTTGATTCATTTTATTGTTACCTTCTGTTTTAATCAGGAGTCCATCTCTTTTTCCTGCATGATAGAAACTATGTCTGCACAGGGAAAAAGTTCAAATACTGGCTGACAAACCAAAGCTAATGTATCATTTCAAATGTGATTAACAGCAGGCAGATAATAAGAGAAAATTTGGGATATGAGCCCTAGCATGGAAGGATTTACAAAATGGATTTTTAAATCTTATTGTTTCAAGAACCATTTACAGTGTGCCTGACTTGACACAGATGCATTTCCTTAAAAACATACTTAAAATTATTTTTTGCAACTCACAATTTCCTTACCTAGATAATTTCAAAAACCCTCATATTCAACTAGGATTGACCTTTCAATTGACAACAACTATCAAATTAACTTCTAGCTATTTGATATGGAGAAAGAGAAATAAATTCAGATGTTCAAGGACGTCCCTCTAGAAAATGTGCAGAAGTAGTTAGTAGCAGGCTTCAGTGTTCTCTAAAACAGACAATTTATTAAAGGAGTTATAGCAGTGACATGTTAACTAACGCAATTACCTTCTTCTGGAGTCTCGATCTAGGACTTCTACCTCAGAGACCATTTCTCAGACAGCCAGACAAATTTCTCTTATATGAAATTTTAAGATGCTAGCAGTGATAAATGGATTCAATGTATTTTTTTAAGATTTTTATTTATTTATTTATTCATAAGATACACAGAGAGGCAGAGACATACGCAGAAGGAGAAGTGGGCTCCCCACAGATAGCCTGATGCAGGACTCAATCCCAGGACCCCAGGATCACACCCTGAGCTGAAGGCAGATGCTCAACCACTGAGCCACCCAGGCGTCCCTCAATTCATTTTTTTTTTTGTATTTTTAAGAAAGTATGTCTCTTTCTAAAACCATGTAACTAGCCACAAAATGGTTCTATATGAAGCTTACAATTAATGAATTTATGAAATTCAAACTACACAGTAATTAAATCTCCTAACGAGTGGGGAAAAATCCAACTTTCTCATTCAGTTCCTTCCTCCAACCTAGAATGAAGGTTCATCTCAAATCAATGTTCCAAACTATACAATAATTAAATGCCTGACTTTAACTCCAGAAGTTCAATTAGAATAATATAACAGCTGATAGTAATTTAAGATTGGCTTACATCAAAAGGATTACATTTCTACCTTGGGTTAATTCAATCATGCAAGCTTTGATGTAAGATTTTTTTTTTTTTTAATCTTAGGTATAAAACCATAGCATTGAGCAGCCCAGGTGACTCAGCGGTTTAGCGCCACCTTCAGCCCAGGGCCTGATCCCGGAGACCAGGGATCGAGTCCCGCATCAGGCTCCCTGCAAGAAACCTGCTTCTCCCTCTGCCTCTGCCTCTGTCTCTGACTCTGTGTGTGTGTGTGTGTGTGTGTGTGTGTGTGTGTGTCTCATGAATAAATAAATTAAAAATCTTAAAAAAAATTAAAACCATAGCATTCTATAGGACCCAACGCCAGTTGGTTGCAGTTCTATTTTTTTTTTTTAAGATTTTATTTACTTATTCATGAGAGACATAAAAAGAGAGGCAGAGACATATGCAGAGAGAGAAGCAGACTCCCTGCAGGGAACCCTATGCAGGACTCTATCCCAGGACCCCTGAGCCGAAGGCAGATGCTCAACCACTGAGCCACCCAGGTGCCCCCTCATTAGTTTCTTAAAAACACAAATCACTTGGTTACATAAACCAATGAGAAGTTAAAAACTTCAAAGGGAAAAATCTACAAAAGCACTACATTTCAGTTCGTAATTTATTCCTCCATTCCCCCCAAAAGCCATTATCTAGGTTATTGACAGGATACTATTATTAATTAAAATATCATACTGAAAAACCTTAATATCATTGACACTGTAGCATGTATCCACATGCAAACAAAAGCTTTTTTTTTAAGATTTTATTTATTTATTTGACAGAGAGCACAAGCACAGGGAGCAGCAGGAGAGGGAGAAGCAGGTTCCCTGCTGAGCACAACATGGGGCTTAATCTCAAAACCCTGGAGTCATGTCCTGAGCTCAAGGCAGGTGCTTAACCAACTGAGCCACCCAGGCACCCCTAAACAAAAGCTTTTAAGTGTGAAATCTGTAATAGACTCTGACAGAGGCTATACACTCAACTTCTGACTTAAAGAGTGTCAATTTAGCACATTATTTAAATTCACTTTTAAGGGGCGCCTATGTGGCTCAGATGGTTAAGCATCTGCCTTGGCTCAGGTCATGATCTCCATCCTGGGATCCAGCCCCATGTTGAGACCCACATCAGGTTTCTGGCTCAGCAGGGAGACTGCTTCTCCCTCTCCTTCTGCCTTTTCCACCCTGCTCGAACTTGCTCTCTGTGTCAAATAAATAAAATCTTTTTTTTTTTTAATTCATTTTTAAGATTGTTTTAACTGAAAAACACCTGGCTGGCTCAGTTGGAAGAGCACATGGCTCTTGATCTCAGGTTTGTGTGTTCGAGCCCCACATTCAGTTTAGATTGCTTAAGTAAATAAATACATAAACTTTCAAGGAAAAAAAAAAAAAAAGATGGGGCTCCTGGGTGGCTCAGTCTGTTAAGCATCCAACTCCTGATTTCAGCTCAGGTCATGATCTCAGGTTCTGCGATGGGCATGGAGCCTACTTAAGATTCTCTCTCCCTCTCCTTTTGCCCATTCCTCCCTCGTCCCTTAAAAAGATGATTTTAACTGAGTTAAGAAGTTTGTTGTTTTTCTTCTTTTAAAGATTTTATTTATTTATTCATGAGAGACAGAGAGACAGAGGCAGAGACTCAGGCAGAGGGAGAAGCAGGCTCCATGCAGGGAGCCTGATGTGGGACTCAATCCCTGGACTCCAGGATCACGCCCCGGGCCAAAGGCAGGCACTAAACCTCTGAGCCACCCAGAGATCCCAAGTTTGTGCTTCCATATTTTAGTATACATTTTACAAGGATGACTTCATGAGCTCTGACCTATAGAACTTAGAATAAAACTAAACTGCAGCTACAAATAAATGGAGCCGGAAATCAGAACGCATTTTACTTTCGGACTTTAAATCCAAAATATAAATTATGGTTCTTAAAAAGTTCTGGAAAGCTTTGGAACAAACAATAATAAAAAATAAATTTCCTCATAAGCAGCTTAAGATTCCTCCAAAGTACTGAAACAAAAGACAGCTTTGAGTGCAATCTCAGGCTAGTTCAATACAAATAAACACATTTATTAATGCCTGGAATGAAACCATCTCAGTCACTCTACCTGAATGCAACAATGCATTTGCAAAGCTGTTCTGAACTACTCCAAACTAAACCACGTTGACAAGGAGGCGGTATAACATATAGAGTTGTCAAATCGCTGTTGCATACCTAAAACTAAAGTAACACTCTGTTAACTGTACTTCATTGTAAGAAAAGGAGATCTTGTATGAAGTAAGCATGTTATGTGAAATATATTTCATATTGGTCCCCAAATTAAAAAAAAAAAAGAAGAAGAAGAAGAAAGAAAGTTACAGCTCATTATCAGTATGTATCCTGCAAGAACAGTATCAAGGGATGTCAACACAGACAAATGAAGACACAAACATCACAGACTTCAGAAAGCCTACTTTCACGACCTTGCGTATTAAGTGAGGTTGTTACGAAGTTAGAGGAGTTAAGATACAGATAAAGCACTCAGCACAGCTGCTTGGCTCGTAGGGAACATTCAATAGTCCTTAGCAAGTATCCATCAGCTATCTGTTAAAACACAGTTTTCTACAACTAACCACAAATTCCTTTCTGGGCTCGACTTCTACGGACTCTAAACACAGCACTTAATGAATAAAACACACTTTTTAAACTCCCCGTCCCTGCAAACCAGAAAGGTACAACAGTTTTCAGAAACGATATTGGGATGTAACAAACACAAGTTCACATGATTAAAAGTCTGGTAAACCGGTTAGCAGTCTCGTGAGGACCAAAGTCAGCTCACTCGGGGACAGGTAAAGGTCAGAGGCGTCCCAGCCGGGAGCGGTCTGCTCCACTTACAAGGTCCCTGCCTCCCAAAGGCAGGCGCGGCCGCAGCGCAGGCAGGCGAGGACGTACCTGGTTAGACATCGCCCCGGGGGATTTCCTCCAACGGTGGAGCCGCTTCCACGTCGGCTCCAGCGACTCCCAGGCCCCCGCCCCTCCCGAGCCGCGCGGGAGCCGCTCGCCCCCCGACCTCCGCCCCGCGCCCCGCGCCCCCCGCCCCCCGCCCCCGGCGCCTGGGCCCGGAGGATGCGGCCCGGGCTCCAGCTCCGCCGCCCCCGCCCCGGCCCGGCCCGGCCCGGCCCGGCCCCGGCCCCCGCGCCCGCGCCCGCGCCCGCGGCCTGGGCAGGATACTGAACACAGTCCGCTCCCAGGGCTCCAGCATGTAGAGCGCCGTGACCAGCAGATACTGGTAGTAGAACCAGGACATTTGCTTCCAGGCCCGCGCCAGCGCCATCCCCGCCACGCGCTTCCCTCGTTGAGGCGGAACGTCAGTCTGTCCGGCCGGCCTCCGGGGAGCGTCCTCCAGCCCCGGCCGCGAGGCCCGCCCTCGCCCGCGCGCGCCTATTGGCGGCTCCGGCCCGGCGCGTCACCCGTGGGCACGCCCAGCCCCGCGCGCGCCCCGGCGGTCGGCCCCGAGCCCCGCCCGCCCGACGCTCATTGGCGGGTCCGCGGCCACGCGTCGCGCCCGCCCCTGCCCGCTTGCCCCCGCCCCGGGCCGCGCCCACGCGAGCCGCAGCCCTGTCCGCGCGAGAGCGCCCCGCCCGCCCCCGCCGCCCGCCTGGCCCGGCCCTCGCCCGGCGGGGAGCTAGTCCGCCCGGGGGTGGTCGGTACCTGCAATCGGGGCCAGAAACGCTGGTCGGGGCCTCCTGGTGCCAATCTGGCACCCTACCGGGAGCGGAGTGCAGGGGCGGACGGGGCGAACGCATTAGGTTCCTTACCTCGAGCGGTTTACGGTCCAGCGCGGGCACTAACCACACGAAAGCGGGTAAAGCTGTGATGGGTGCACAGAGGGAGAATAAGGTGCTCTGACTGTGGGGAGACCAACGTCACCCAGTCAACGAGGTCAGAGAAGGCGGCTCTGAAGAAGTGATGCGCACATTGCCTCCTTCCTTCCTCCCCCATCCATCGCGCGCGCACACACACACACCCGCATGCACCAACATGCCCCTTGCACTCCTTAACCTAAAGACGAAAGAGATTACCTTAAATATGTCTATCCGCATACCTCTTTGAGTGCCTAGAGGTACCCTACAGGTCAAGTCCAGGAAAAGGACTCTGATCTGGTGGGTTCTGTAGCCAACAGGCTGCTTAAGATCTGTCTGTGGGCTGACGGTACCTCCGGAAGATGCACTTTTAGATGTCCAGGTCTTCCCACTGGCAAATAGGCCAGCTTTACGGTACTCACCTTCAGGAACGAGATAAACAGCATGTGAAATGGTAATTAAACGGACTGCTGTTTAAATGTTTAAATACCCGGGTGGCTCAGTGGTTTAGCGCCGCCTTCAGCCCAGGGAGTGATCCTGGAAACCCGGGATCGAGTCCCACATCAGGCTCCCTGCATGGAGCCTGCTTCTCCCTCTGCCTGTGTCTCTCGTGAATAAATAAAATCTTTAAAAAATAAATAAATGTTTAAATATCCTACTGCTTAAACCTTAAAACTTCCATGATTGATGCCTTTTATTTATTCATTTAGAAATATCAGCTGCTGTTTATGAGCTAAATATTGGGGATAGAAAGCCAGCTACTCTGAGATCTGCCTTCATAAAGTACCCAGTCTACTAAGGAAGAGAGACAAGTTAACTGATTACAGTGAGATCTGGTAAAGGGTATCTTTATGTTATGTGTAAGCTGCCATGAAAGCCCAGAGAAAATCAGATTGGGGTTGTCAAAGGCTTCTGGGAAATGGTACTTGAGCTTAGTCTTGAAGGAAAGGTAGAAATGACAGAATGGATGACTTTAGAGAGGAAAGAGTGAGAGGATATTCCAAGCACAGGTGCATGGAACCCTATAGGAAGGTGTGATGCTCTCAAAGGGCTGGAAGGACTTTCATGTGGCTGAAGCAAAAAGAATGTGTAGTCAGTAGCAGGAGATGGAGCTGGATAGTAAAGAGAGACCACATCCCGCAGGACCTTGTGTAAGAAACCAATGACTTTTTACCTGGACATACAAACAATGAAAGAGCCAATGGAAAAAAAGAAAAAGAAAAAAGAAAGAGCCAATGGCTTAATACGATTAAACAAGACTTGGGGGTGAGCAAGTTGCCTAGAGGATACTAAGAAGAGGATTAGGGACACCTGGGTGGCTCGGCGGTTGGGCATCTGCCTTCGGCTCAGGAGCATGATCCTGGAGTCCTGGGATCGAGTCCCACGGCAGGCTCCCTGCATGGAGCCTGCTTCTCCCCCTGCCTGTGTCCCTGCCTCTCTCTCTGTCTCTCATGAATAAATAAATAAAATAAAATAAAATAAAATAAAATAAAATAAAATAAAATAAAATAAAATAAAGAGGATTGGGTTGGAGACATTACAGAGGTAGATCCTGTAAATAGAGCATCTATAACCCACACTCACTATCTTCACCCTTGAGAGATCTAAGTACACCTGACCCCCCATTTCCGAATCTTACTGCGTTAGGCTTCTCTCTGTCCCCATTCCTCTCTGAAGTATTTCTTTTTAGATCTGTTTGGGTGTATTCAAGCTTCATTCCTTTTTCTTCAAGACCTCCAAATACCTCAGCATGTGGTGATGCTCTGTTAAGTTTATCCAGGATTGGGAGCATCACCCAGAGATACCCTTCCCTCACTGGACCAGCTCCCTAAATGCCATTCCTACCACGTGGTTCTCCCCAATGTATGTAACTCCTCAATATCTCTGGGAATACAGCCCTACTAAGCCATTCTGCATCCCTCAACTTCCTGAGTATCTAGGGAACAAAAATTTCTTCATCTTGCTATTATTGACAACCGACTAGAATGAGGGAAAAGAGACTGGGATCCTGGATGATGACAATATTCACAAAGAATCCAGGGGAAGACGCTTGGCTGAAAAGACATGAATTCTGTTGGGATGAGGGTGAGTCTGAGGTACCTGAGGGAGGTGGAGGTGTCCAGTGGGCAGTTGGGCCTATAGGCCTAGAACTCCAAAGAGAAGCCTGAACAGGAGCTAGAGGCATGTGAATTTTCAGTAAGCCCCTAGTAAGTATGATTGCAGATAAGGTCACCCAGGGAAAGCACACAGCATGGGAAGAACAGTACAGAATAAACCCAGCCACTCGAGATTTAGGGGATGAGAGCCCAAAGGGAGCCAATAAATGGGCTGAGAGGAGCTGAGATTTGATAACAAAGAGGAGAGACCTAGGGGAGAAGCCAAGAAAAGAAGGGACAGCCAGGAGAACAAGTGGCTCAGGGAGGACAAGCCAAAGGAGGAAGGGAAGTACCAGTTTGTTTTGTCCACTTGGGGCCCAACTGATGACTCATTCATTGTGGAATGATAAGGGGCACAAACTGGATTAGAGAGGGAACTGGGAAATCAGAAGAGAAGTGAGCTCATCAGCTTTATCTCCGCAGGAAGCTTGCCTGTGAAGAGAAAAAGATAGGATGGCAGCAAGGGCTTTTGTTTGGTTTGATTTTCAGATGGGAGAGGCGTGAGCAAGTTTATGGGCTTAAAGATACAGGTGAAGATGGTGAGCTGGGGGATCAGATCTAAAGCCTTAATAAACTGGAGCCAGTAGTTCTTTTCCTAAGAGGAGGGAAACTGAGGAGTCAGAGGGCCATGAACATGAAAGAGTAAGTTAAGGAATTCCCTACCTTACAGCTTTAGTTTTCTTAGAGAAAAAGAAAGGCCTTTTCTAAAGTATGACTTCTGTTGTGAGCAAGTTGTCGAGGTGGAGGCTTTGAAAAAGAAAAAGGGGAGTGGGCAAAGCTCTCTAAAGCTTCTTAGGAATTGGCAAGCAAAAAAAATCGAATCATTTTCACCAGCAATCCACAAGGACCCCTATATAGAATTGGAGAGGATGAATGAGGAGACTCACTCCAAGGTGGAGTGTTGCTGGCCGAGTACAAAAGAGAAAGAAGCGAGAAGGTTAGTGGGGAGGGGAACAACTGAAATACCTGCTATGAGAACTGGATGAGAGTTCCTCTTAGCTTCAGTAGAGTTATACCAAATCTGTAAAATTACTCCGTCCACTTAGACTTTGAATGTCACTCTTCGTCACAGCTCCCCAAGAATCTCCTCTCTCTCCATATCCCCAGCTTCCCTGTACCCTCCATATGTTCTTCCCCTATTTTTCCCTTCAAGTCCTTTTTGGAATAATAGTATAAAATTTATCAAGCTATCTTCCCTTTGCTGTTAAGTAACTCCAGCTGTGGTGATACCCTAGGCCATCACTTCCTCTCTTCCAGTACCTTTACACCTATTCTCACCCACCCCTCCAAAATACAGAGCCTGGGTTCTACCTCCACCCCCCACCAAAACCAGTTACTCAAGCTTACCAAATCTGATGCAAATTAATGATTTCTCTTCTTACCCAGCCTCTCTTTCTGTAGCATTTGATGATGCTGAACATCCCCAGCTTCTAAAACCCCTCCAGTCTTGGTTTCTACCTTACCCAGCCTTCTCGTGGGAGTTCTCACAGAGTACTCTTTGATAAACCCTATTTTCTCTCTCAACCATAAAGACTTGCTGACCTGTCTTGCTGACCATTGATGCCTGCTTCCTCAGTTGTTTCATTCCCTTAGATCCCAAATGTCACTTTAAGTCTTTATTCTAACTCCTGGCAGAAAATATCTAATTAAAACAACCATAAAGGTTATCATTAATATAATTATCTAGTCCTTTCCTTTTCAAATTTCAAAGTGCTTTCACATCATCTCATTTCCTCAGAAAGAGCAAGCACAACCCATATTTAATAATTATGGATGCTGGAATCAGAGGCCTATTCAAGTCCAAACTAATCTTCTTTCTTATCTCACTTTCTTATCGCTGTTAATGGCAAAATGTACCTTAATCTCCAGGGCAGAAACCTTGTACCAGGTTTAATTCCCTTCCCTTCTCCCCACTGCTGATTTCCGTCCCTGAGTAATATGGGATCATTCTCCCAAATATCTCAGGTTTGCCTTCTGTGGTAGGAGATCCACAGATTCTGTGCCATTTTAGAGGTCCACACACAATTTCACTCTATCAAGATAACAAGCTGACTATTGCCATCCCAACTGGCTTACCAGCTACCACTGGCTCCTGCTTTGTTAACCGTGTACTTGAGTTCCAAGAAAACTTTCATATTGAAAATACTCCTATAAGAAAAGAATGACAGGTTTTCAAGAAACTATGCCATTTTTTTTTTTTTTAACCTCCTGAATGTTTTTACTTAAATCGTCTCTTCAGGGGCACCCTGAAGAAGTGGTTCAGGGTGGCTCAGTGGGTTGAGCATCTGCTTTTGGCTCAGATCATGATTCCAGAGTCCTGGGATCGAGTCCTGCGTCAGGTGCCCTGCTCAGCTGGGAGTCTGCTTCTCCCTCTGCCCCATCCCTTGCTGGTGCTTTCTCTTTCTCTCTGTCTCTGTCTCTCTAGCTCTCTCAAAATGTTTTTTAAAAATTATCTCTTCAGGGGCAACCTGGGTGGCTCAGCAGTTTAGTGCTGCCTTCAGCCCACGGCATGATCTTGGAGACACAGGATCAAGTTACACGTCGGTTCCCTGCATGGAGCCTGCTTCTCCCTCTGACTGTATCTCTGCCTCTCTCTGTGTATGTCTCTCATGCCTAAATAAATAAAATATTTTTTAAAAATAAAAATAAAAATAGGGATCCCTGGGTGGCACAGCAGTTTAGCGCCTGCCTTTGTCCCAGGGCGCGATCCTGGAGACCTGGGATCGAATCCCACGTTGGGCTTCCGGTGCATGGAGCCTGCTTCTCCCTCTGCCTATGTCTCTGCCTCTCTCTCTCTCTCTCTCTCTCTCTCTCTCTGTGACTATCATAAATAAAAATTAAAAATAATAAAAATAATAAAAATAATAAAAATAAAAATTATCTCTTCAGTTAAAAATGAGCCAGTCATTCACCACCAACCATTCACTTACCTCTCACTACTATATGCCCACGATTGGCTGGCTATGCTAGTGCTGGGTTACAAAAAGACCAATGCAACATGACCTCTGCCCTCAGAGTTTATGGTCTAATAAGAAACATATCCACACATCCCTCTGAAAGAATGTCATAATTAAGTTTAACTATAGTGAGTACCTCCCTTTGCCAGGGGCCATGGGAGTGGGTAGGGTGGGTGACACAGAGTCAGCACTTAAGGAGTTCATGGCTCAGGCAAAGGCCAGGAAAACACATAATGGCATTGAAAAATAGATCTGTCCTGCCCACTAGGTTTTCATGACATTCCTGGGCCACAGCCACAGTAACCTCAGGGTTCTTGGCCCAAGTCTCTCCTACCGGGGCTGGGCAGAGCCTCTGAAGGCTAGCTATTCCAGGAGCAATGGGGGAAACATTTGTGGGTAAAGGAGAAAGAAAAGAAGGTGAAAAGTAGATGGGCTCTGAGGACAACAGGGGTGAGAGTTGGTCCACAGGGTAGAGAAAGTGCTGGGATGGTGGCTTGGAATGGGAGGAAAGAGTTCAACCAAAGGTAATCAATTTGAGTACATAAACTAAGGAAAACCCTCCAAACATGTCGCACACAGCCTCAAAACAGTATATGCTTGCTAAAACTTTTGTGCACTTTTATTGTAGTAAATACAAAAAGATACAAAGAACATAAACATTTATGATAGAATGACTATAACATTTCCCCCCAATAATTTATTCAAATAGGTTGTTTCTTGTGGAATAAGAGAGTTCAGCAAATGGATGTGCTTCATGATGGGATAGAATAAACTAATGAATTTTGGAATTTCCCTCAGCAATGATATGTGTAAAAGTAGCCAACCTTAAAAGTAAATTTTATCAGCAAAAAGGGTTTATTTGGGACTAACAGAGGAATTTTTTTTAATTTTTATTTATTATTTATGATAGTCACACACAGAGAGAGAGAGGCAGAGACACAGACAGAGGGAGAAGCAGGCTCCATGCACCGGGAGCCCGATGTGGGATTCGATCCTGGGTCTCCAGGATCGCGCCCTGGGCCAAAGGCAGGCGCCAAACCGCTGCACCACCCAGGGATCCCCTAACAGAGGAATTACAAAAACAAAAACACTTCGCTGTTCAGTAAATCATTTTGATAGGTAATCAACAGTTTTAGGATGCTGTGTTTTTTTTAAAAAGACTTTGAAACAGAGAGAGAGGAAGAGAGGGAGAGAAATCACAGGGCGGGGAGGTTAGGGGGAGGGGCAGATGGTGAGGGTGAAGCAGACTCCCCACTGAGCAGGTAGTCCAGTGGGGCTCAATCCCAGGACCCTAAGATCATGACCTGAGCTAAAGGCAGGCACTTAACCCACTGACCCAGGTATCCCTAGGACTCTGTACTTCTCAAGTCTAGAATTCATATGCAGGAGATTTGACTACTTGGGAAGAAATTTGAACAGTTAACCTATGAGACTAGATTCTACAAAAAATCATTTGATAAAGTAAAATAACTTCCCTTCTATGACTCTGAAAATTATATCAAATAAGCTTTGGACTGTCTATTTAATCTAGACATAATTAACTTAAGGTCCTGGAAGAGCTTCTCCAAAACTTAAGGTGGAGGTGGGTTTCCAACTGTTTGCTCAAAATGCACATCTGCTCATTAAAGCTAATTGGTGTTTTCTGTCGTTAATGCTAGAATGCTGAGTTTCCTACTGCTGAATTTCAACCCCGTTTGGAACATATATTACCAGGCCAGGGATTTAAGAGCAGCTGCCTTGAATTATTATGTCATTTCATCATAATATTATAAATTATTTGTATAATAAAAGCTGGGTTATCTGATATTGCCCTAAGAAGTTCTAGGAATCTTCTTTATCTCTGATGTGCTACCAAAATAAATCTTGATGCTAGTTGACTATTAATACTGAAATTCAATCAGTATTACACATTCTGAAGACATGTCAGAGTCATCTCAGTCTTTAGGTAAACAGAGGAAGGAAAAAATCTTTCTCTCAAAATTCAAAAATAAGAGAAGCTTAAGAGATTCATAAGATATTCCTTTTTTTAAAGAAATAAAATGTGATTTAGGATACAGGGCTGCTGGATTTTTTTTCAGGTGATGTGTTCCCAAATACTTTATATAATTTAAAACATTAATTCAAGACAGAGCCTGACAAAGGGTGGCCTTTGTTTTTGCTTATCTTCTAAAGAAGAAATGTCATGTAGCAATATTTAAATTTTTTTTTTAATTTTTATTTATTTATGATAGTCACACAGAGAGAGAGAGAGAGAGGCAGAGACACAGGCAGAGGGAGAAGCAGGCTCCATGCACCGAGAGCCCGATGTGGGATTCGATCCCGGGTCTCCAGGATCGCGCCCTGGGCCAAAGGCAGGCGCCAAACCGCTGCGCCACCCAGGGATCCCCAATGTAGCAATATTTAAATGGCATTTACTAAGCCAACTTCTTTTAGAATATATGATTTTTGATTTTTTAATTTGGGAGGATTTTCATTGTTTCAAACTTTGCGTATTAAGTATGACTTAATATCTTTATAATGCTCTATTTCAAATATAATGAAAAATACATTAAACATTATTACACTACAGAAGAAACTGGAAAGAATAGGAGAAGAAACTGAAGAATATTCATTAAAATAATCTGGTTGGGATGCGGGGCAGCCCGGGTGGCTCAGCGGTTTAGCACCACCTTCAGCCCACGGCCTGATCCTGGAGTCCTGGAATCAAGTCCCACGATGGGCTCCCTGCATGGAGCCTGCTTCTCCCTCTGCCTGTGTCTCTGCCTGTGTCTCTGCCTGTGTCTCTGCCTCTCTCTGACTCTCATGAATAAATAAATTAAAATATTTTTAAAAAATAAAATAAAATAATCTGGTTTAGTTTAGCAACTATAATTTTTCCTTCATAATATTTGCAGCATATATGACAAAGAACCAATGTGCCTAATAATATACAAAGAATTCTTACAAGTCAACAATAAACAAGATAAGCTATTAAAATAAATCCTTCTCTCTACAGAATCTTCAGTAAAATCCACTTTACTCCTTAAAAAAGAAAAAAGATAAACTATATTTTTTAAAAGGACAAAAGAAATGAAAAAGTGTTTCACAGAAGAAATATAACCTGTAAACATTAAAAGATGCTTGATATCAACAACAATTAAAGAAATTCAAATTAAAGAATGATTACATGCCATTTTCACCCTCTCAGAATGACAAAAGTCAAAAAGACTGATAAATAGCCACTCTTATTATAGGTGGGGGTTGGAGGGGAGAAGGACTGTAATCACTGTTCATGAGGGTATAAATTGTTACAACCTCCAAAAGAGGGTGACAACCTGTGTGAAAACCAGAAATTTCACTCGTGGGAATTGGCCCCAAGAAAATAAAGCCATAAGGGGGACAAATGTCCATAAGCATTGTTGCCAGGATGCAGGATGTGGCTGCCAGCCTCATGCATGACGCCTGACCCAGGTTTCACTGGTGTCAACTAGCACACATTACCTGGCCCTCCAGCGGCTTCCACCAGGAATCCAGGCATACAGAAAACACAGGTACTTCAGCAGCTGCTGTGAGGTGGGCAGGAACGCAGGGTGGATGGGACACCTCTCAGTGGCATTTCACTGAAAAATCCTCCAAGGAACTGCCTTTTCACTTGGGCCTCTGGCCAACCCTGTGGCTCCTCCCAGGTCACTATTATTCAGGAAATCCCGTTGGCCCTTCTTAAAAAGCCAGGCACAGGGGCTGGCCTTCAACCTTAGTCACAGTTTACCAGACTATCAGTGCCAAGGAGGCAGGATTGCTTGCAATAGCTGCTAAGAACATGAAAATGCCCCCGTTATTATGTTTGTAACAGTGAAAAACTAGACCACAAGCACAAACATGTTCATATGAAAAAAAAAAAAAAAAAACATGTTCATATAGGGGATTAGGCAAATTATGATACATTCAGCCAATGGACTCATTTTTGAAAGGATGAGTGGGGTCCATTTCAGACTAAAAATGGAACAATGTCTATGAGGCACAACTAAAGAGAAAAGACTTGCAGAGCAGGATACATGCCTGTTTGTACGTGGAGGTACCCCAATGCCTGGAACAATGTCTTGAACAAATATTTGTTGACTGGATTTGCAAAGAGAAAAATCTAGAAGACCTACACCCTGGTCTACTCTGTTCCCTACAGTCTCCCAGAAGCTAGAAAATCATCTGGTAGCTCAGGTAATCACATAGTATGTCTTTAAAAAAATACAACTAACCCTGACAGGAGGAAGACTGCAGGAAGAAGGAAAAGAGGCCTCTTTTTACTTTACGGGATCCTATATTCTTTAGCTTTTCTTACAAGCATGCCATACTACGGTGATCATTTATATAGTGGAGGAAGAGGGCAGAAAGCTCAAAGTTTTGAGAAAAATATAGGTAAAATAAAGTGTGTCCCACAAACTGTTATCCTTCAAATGATTCTCATTTTAACTATTTCATTCCTGCCATTGTGTTCGAAGTCTCTAAGTGGTCTAGGAAAAACTTAAAGTTAAAAAGTATACAACTAATTGACTATGTCTGTTTCCAGGAATATTTCTTTCCACATCTACTTTAGGTCCACAAGTATAAGTCTTGAATAATAGGAATTTTGGAGACCTAAAAACCCCCATTCCTCCAACACAGAAAGTAGCTAAAGCTTTTAATGTGGCATAAAGTAATATTCAGGTGTGGTATGAAAACAACACTCACGGGTGGTGTCAAAATTGGAGAGTTTCGTGTCCTTGCTTTCAGTGGTGTGCTCCTGACCCAGGGACGGTGGGAGGAAAGCTGACACAAAATAGAGAGGGAATCCCGGCCCCACTGCGCTAGTAGGTGCCAGCCACGGACCTTAGGGCACCCGCTGTCACTAGTCTGTGAGTGTCCTGACCTCTCCCAGCACCCCTCGGAGAACATCTCCTCGGCCTTCTCCACCTGTTACCACTGAGATGCCCCATAGCCAGGGCAGTGAGTTCTCCCTTGAGGCAAGGGAGGGGCCAGCCAGAATTTCTGGCCCAACATTTATTTGAAATCTTATTTTAATATATGTTTTAAATACTTTATTTATTTATTTATTTATTTATTTATTTATTTATTTAACAGAGAGAGCACCCCTGAAATCTCATTCTAAATGTGCATTCTTCTCGAAACTGTGTATCTGCATTTGCTCCAATATAAAAGTATAAAAGTATTTCCCCAAAATCTCCCAAATAAATCCTCTGTTCCAGGAAGGTGGGAGCTGTGTATATGGTGGTTTCAAGTATCCCCAGCACACACAGCAGCTGAGATTTGAGTTGAAAGACTACGGCAGAACCTGTCCGACCTCACCTTCAGCTCAGGTTTGATGATCAAAGTCTCCTGGCACCTCCAGGACTCCAGGATTCCCAGGCTCCAATCAACCACTCTATCTCCCCAGCATATGACTGTCCTTACCACTCTTCTTTCCACTCAGAAAACATAGGGGACTTCTTACTTCCTTCTGCATTCAGCACAAACTCCTTCATCATGTTTTCCGGAATCTTCCACTCCCCCAACCTCATGCCAAATCCCTGTCTACCTTGTCTGTCCAAGCCTCCCAATGATCCTGGCCCTGAGCCCCAGCCCTATCCTGCTTTCATGTCGGTCCTCCCTAATGCTCACCTATTGCTGCTACCAGGTAGCAAGGGGTCCTGCCCCCTGGCTGGGCACCCTCATGTAGCCTCCTTATGGTGGGCTCTGGGTGCCAACCTTCCTAGGCAGACAAAACACTGGTTACTACATTTCTATGTACACCTCAACCAAATCAATTCAACTTATGCTGTATCCAGGTATGTGAATAACGGCCTTTCAAGATGGGCACATGGAGCTTCTGTTAAAAGAGGACACAGTCTGGGCAGTCCTGGTGGCTCAGCGGTTTAGCGCCGCCTTCGGCCTGGGGTGTGATCCTGGAGACCGGGGATTGAGTCCCACGTGGGGCTCCCTGCATGGAGCCTGCTTCTCCCTCTGCCTGTGTCTCTGCCCCCACCACCCTCTGTGTGTGTGTTTGTGTGTGTGTGTGCCTCTCATGAATAAATAAATAAAATCTTAAAAAAAAAAAAGAGAGAGAGAGACACAGTCTACTGGAGAAAGCAGTCCAGGAGAGGCAATGATTTTTCCTGCCTACAATGTGAAGATGTCAAGAAGGCAGAAGGGGCAATATTCAGCCTGGGCCTCAAAGAGTGTGTTATGCTTCCCCAGCCCGAAGTTGGAAATGGGGCATGAGGTTGGCATGTGGAGACATCCCAAACAGAAGAAACTGCCTGAGCCAGAGGCATTGAAGACATGAAAGGCCCAAGCCTCTTCAAAATACCAAACACACTAGCTCAGTTCAAGACTGAGTTTTCGGGCAGCCCGGGTGGCTCAGCGGTTTAGCGCCGCCTTCGGCCCAGGGCCTGATCCTGGAGACCCGGGACTGAGTCCCACGTCAGTTTCCCTGCATGGAGCCTGCTTGTGTCTCTGTCTCTGTCTCTCTCTGTCATGAATAAATAAATAAAATCTTAAAAAAAAAAAAAAAGAAGACTGAGTTTTCACTAAATCTTCCCAGTCATGATATGCTTTCCCAGTTCCAGATAAAAGAAAACATTTTCAAGAATAGAGCAAAGCTTGGGCATGTTCTCTTGCAAATCCTTACTAGGGGGTAAACCTTATCCTTTGAAAGTAGATCCTTCTTTGTAAATATCCCGAAGCCAATTAAAGGATAACCTAATGATTCATGTGGGTTACCAAACTGGTTCATGCACTATGGAATGAGTAAAAAAGGAAAACTAAATGAGTCATCTTTATGCTCTAGAAACTGAGTAAAAAAGGAAGGACACTGATCTTGGCCTATGAAAGCTCTCAGAAGGCAATGTTTTTTTTAAGATTTATTCATTTATTTTAGAGAGAATGCATGTGATAGGGGTGAGGAGAGAAGCAGAGGGAGAGAGAATCTCAAGCAGACTTCCCGCTGAGCACAGAGCCCAACGATGCAGGGTTTGATCCCAAGACCCCGAGATCACGACCTGAGCCAAAACCAAGAGTAGGATGCTCAGCCAACCCCTCAGACACTCCTCAGAAGGCAATTTTAAAACTTAGTGACAAAGCAAGAAATATAGGAATAATCCTAGGTACTCCCTCTGCTTCTACCTCCACCTTAAATTACTGACCAAGATCTATAATCTTTTCCCTGACCAGTGAAAGACTCCATTGTCCTGGCTACCTCATTCCTTTCCTTCGAGTCCCTAACTTAGGTTAGCCATTGATTCTCATCTGGATAAACGAAAGATGCAACATGACTAACATGTTTTTTGGTTTTGTGGATGGTGAGGGAAGCCAGGTTATCATTAACTATCTTGAAAAATGTTGGGGTGGATGGCTGGCTCAGTCAGTGGAGAATGAGACTCTTGATCTCCGAGTTGTGAGTTCAAGCCCCATGCTGCATTTAGAAACTACTTTAAAATTTTTCTTAAATCTGGGCAGCCCCAGTGGCTCAGCAGTTTAGTGCAGCCTTGAGCCCAGCGCCTGATCCTGGGGTCCCAGGATCAAGTCCCGCATCGGGCTCCCTGCATGGAGCTTGCTTCTCCCTCTGCCTGTGTCTCTACCTCTCTCTCTCTGTGTCTCTCTGTCTTTCATGAATAAATAAATAAAATCTTTTTTTAAAAATGTTTTTCTTAAATCTTTAAAAAAGTGTTTAGGGGGGCACCTGGGTGGCTCAGTCAGTTAACTGTCTGCCTTCAGCTCAGATCATGATCCCAGGGTCCTGGGATCGAATCTCACATTGAGCTCCCTGTTCAGCAGGGAGTCTTTTCCCTCTGCCCCTCCGCTCCACTCATGCTCTCTATCAAGTTCTCTGTCCCTGTCTAAAATAAATAAATAAAATATTTTTAAAATAAAAAATTTTAAATGTTTAGGGGTGCCTGGGTAGCACAGTCAGTTAAGTGACTGACTCTTGGTTTCCTCTAGGGTCGTAATCTTGGGGTCATGAGATCGAGCACTGAGTCAGGCTCTGCTCTCAGTGTGAAGTTGGCTTGAAATTCTCTCTCCTCTCCCTCTGCCCCCTGGCTTGTGCTCTCCCTCTGTCAAATAAATAAATAAATCTTTAAAAAAAAAGTTTAACTGTTAGGTTCTTGAAAGACACATGAAACTGTGGCTACATTTCACCATGCACATAAACTGTTCTTTTTTTATTTTTTTTTTTAGATTTTATTTATTTACTCATGAGAGACACAGAGAGAGAGGCAGAGACACTGGAGAGGGAGTAGCAGTCCCCCCACAAGGAGCCCAATGTGGGACTCGATCCCGGATCCCAGGATTACACCCTGAGCTGAAGGCAGCCACTCAACACCTGAGCCACCCAGGCATCCCGCATGTAAACTGTTCTTATACTGGATAGTTCTAACGTGTTTCTCAGCATTTCAAAAGTATTTTACCTCCTTCTAGGAATTTGGGGGGCAGTACATATTCCCTTGGTCACCACACACAGAGTGCCACCCAATTTTGTGTAGATGAGCAGCAGTAGCCTCCATACCTCATTTTCCTGTCTTGTCTCCAAACCCAGTCATTTCTTCTGACCACTGCAGGAGGGAACTTTCCAAGAATCTTTCCATGATTCTTTATTATCTCAGCATGGCAGGCAAGGTGCTGCTCTATCTTGTCTCCCACCACACACATTGAATGATTACAACTCTCTGTGGGACATATTCTCTCATTCCCTTGTGCCTACTACATAAAAAAACTGTTATTCCTTCTGCCAGGAAGCACCTGAGTCCCCACTCCTGTGCACCCCGGTAGAACTCCAGTTCACCTTTCAAGGGTCAGCCCCAAAGTCTCCTCCTTCATGTTGCCTCTCTATATCCTTCAGACCCCACACAGCCCTCCCCACCCCTCACCCTCACCCACCACAATGACACAGCACCTAGCTCGCCCCTCCCCTGGAGTACCTTAACTACCTATATTGTCACTGTCACTGCACTGTCGCGGTTGCCCCATCATTCAGTGAGCTCCTGAAGAACAATCCCTAGGCCTTTTCATCTTTTTTTTTTCTCATATTGTATTTATTTATTTGAGAGGGTGACAGAGCACAGGTAGTGGGGGTGAGAGGCAGGGAGGGAGAAGCAGATTCTCTCCTAAGCAGGGAGCCCAATGGGGGGGCTCAGTCCCAGCACCCTGAGATCATGACCTGAGCTGAAGGCAGATGCTTAACCAACTGAGCCACCCAGGCGTCCCCCACAGGCCTTTTCATCCTTATGTTCCCAGCAATACCTGGGACAAAACACATTCTCAACAAATTTTTGTTGAAGGAATAAACGAAAGAATGAAGAGCTCTTAGAATATTTTACCAACAATAGCATCAGGAAAATATGCACAGTTTCACAAAGTCACTGCTATTAAGAATAAAATTAGGGTGCCTGGGTGGCTCAGTGGTTGAGCATCTGCCTTTGGCTCAGATCATGACCCAGGGGTCCTGGGGTCAAGTCCCACATCAGGCTCCCTGCAGGCAGCCTGCTTCTCCTTCTGCCTATGTCTCTCTCTGCCTCTCTCTCTCTGTCTCTCATGAATAAATAAATAGAATTTTTTTAAAAGAATAAAATTAAATATTAAAAGTAGTGGCATATTATATTTACATTGGATCTTGCAGGGGAAAAGCCATTTTTTTTTTAATTCAAAGGTTTCAGTGATACCATCCCCTGACTTAGAAAATATTTAAAATGTCACACTTAAACACCTAATAGCCATGACTAATCAAGCTAGAAATTATCACCTTCTCTTTCCTGTTCCAACCTAGGATAAAGATAGAAATCAGAAGGCATGAAAATCTGATGACTAGCAAGGAGTTCTTTGGAAGAAAAAAAAAGTAAGTGTCTGATTTACTGATATCATTCTAAGTACTTAATAGAATATGAACCAAACCAACAAACTGGAAGATTTTTGCCTTCTCTGTCAGTTTTTTCCTTCATCCTTCTTAGATCAGCCCAGCCAAGAGCTCATTTATTGAACTTCGTCAATGTGCTGGGCAGACACTATGCTAGTAAGACTTGCCAGCCCCTACAGGGCTCTTAGTCCTGTCTGAAGGATGCTTCCTGGATGTAAACACTCTCTGATACAAGGTTACTTGGGAGCCACACGGAGCCTCAATGGGAGGCACCCAGCCCAGCAAGGAGCACCACCCATTCCCCAAGGAGCTCATTTTGTTGCTTTATTTCATCAGCAGGCTGCCCTTGACTTTCATACTTACTGCTTCCACAGAACTTGCATTTTTCAAACATATACTGAGGCCCCAAAATAATCTTGTATGAACAGAATTCAGCTCTTTTTCGCCAGCTTGGCCAACATTCTATCTTCCATCCTAGCACTTCCCATTCTAACCAAGAGGATCTTGCCATTTCCCAGGCACAACTTGCTCATTCCCAAATTAGTGCCTCTATAAAATGCTATTCTCTAGAAAGCTTCTCCCTCAGGCAATCCAATTTGTTCTCCTCCTGTAAGTCAGTGGTTCTCATCCAGGGTGATTTTGCCCACCCACCCCTGGCAATATTGGATAATATCTGGAGACATTTTTTGGTTGTCAGAACTAAGTGCTGCTACTGGCATGTGGTTCCTATTCAGTAGAAGCCAAGGATGCTACAAAACATCCTACAGGACAGCCCCCCCACACACACAAAGAATCATCTGGCCCCAAGGTACCAGTAGTACCCAGATTGAGAACTCTTACTTTAAGTTAGTCTATTTCAATTAGTAAATATTCCCAGATTAACCATATCCAACTCTGATTATGCCTTTGCTCTGCATTACCTCAGAACGTATAGAGTGCTCTATAGTAACTCAGATATGATAAGAATCAAAGAGTCTCAAGATCTCAGACAGGACTTTAAAAGTCACATAGTCTAACCACATTCTTACTGACTTTCCTTCATAAGCATCTGTTGCATGTAAAAAACTTGTCTTTCTTCAACTAGATGATAAGCAGTTCCATTAAATCCTTCTACGTTCATGCATTCTGCAAACATTTATTGAGCACCTACTTGGTACCAAGCACTATCTTAGCGCTGGGGATGCAGTGATTTATAGACATTATTTCTACCCTTGTGATCTTAAGTGTAGTGGGGTAGAAATATTTTTTAAAAACATGTAACTTCAGGGCACCTAGACGGCTCAGTCAGTTAAGCGTCTGCCTTTGGCTCAGGTCGTGATCCAGGCATCCTGGGATCCAGCTCTACTTTCAGCTCCCTGCTCAGCCCCTCCTCCTGCTTGGTCACTCTCTCTCTGTCTCTCTCTCTCTCTCTCTCTCTCTCTCTCTCTCTCTCTCCCTCTCTCTCTCTCATAGATAAACAAAATCTTTTTAAAAATTAAAAATAAAATCATGTAACTTCTACAGTAATAAGTGCTTATCTAATAGAAAGAACATGGTTTGGGGCACCTCGGTGGCTCAGTGGTTGAGAATCTTCCTTTGGCTCAGGTTGTGATCCCAGGACTCTGGGATCCCAGGATTCCCTGTAGGGAGCCTGCTTCTCCCTCTGCCAATGTCTCTGCCTCTCTCTGTGTGTGTCTCTCATGAATAAATAAGTAAAATCTTTAAAAGAAAAAAAACAAACAAAACAAACATGGTTTGCCTGATAGATAACAGAGGCACCTAACCTGATCTGGCCATCAAAGCTTCTCTGAGGATGGGACTTTAAACACATATTAGGCATTCACTTAGTATTCGTTAGATAAATAAAGGGGAAGCCTGAAGTATAAATAGAGATTATCCAGCTAAAAGTGTGCGAGGCAGGAAGGAGACAGCAGGGGAGCTGAGAGGCCATGATGGGTTTGAAATGTCTATGAGATCTCAAGGTAGAGAAACCACTTGGGCCATTAGATGTTGATGTCTGGAGCCCAGAGAGGGAGGCTGAGACCACACCCAGGAAATTCTAACTTCAGCATGTTAAGTCAAGAGGGATGGAAGAGGGATGCCTGGCTGGCTCAACGGTTGAGCATCTGCCTTTGGCTCAGGTTGTGATCCTGGGGTCCTGGGATTAAGTCCCACGTTGGGCTCCCTGCAGGGAGCCTGCTTCTCCCTCTGCCTGTGTCTCTGTCTCTCTCTGTGTGTCTCTCTTGAATGAATAAAATCTTTTTTAAAAAATCAACTCTATTAATAAAAAAAGAAGAAGAAGGGATGGAAGAATCAATAAGAAACAGAAGGGGAGGCCAGAGACACAGAAAACCAAGAAAGCTTTTCAGGAAGAGGATGGCCAATTTGCAAGACTGACCAGGAGGCCCATCCTCTTGCTGCTCACATTTCCTCAGCACTAGGAAGTGAAGAGCCTGAGCTAATCATACAGGCATCCTATAGGATGAACAAACTACTGTTTTTATATTTTGGATTAGCATAAAATCTTTTCCTGATAAATTTTCTACTTCAGAGTTAACCACATTGATCTCAGCATTAATCAGAATTATATTTTGTGGGTGTTTTCATTTATGACACTCAAATTTATCATGCTTATTTAAAAAGAGAAAGTCTACCTAATTTTAAATTCCTTTTAGGCTAGTGTCACAGTGTTCTACCAAGTTAGGGCATCATTGAGAAAGAGTTTGAGGCTAGCATCTCAGTAGCTTAATAAATAAAAGATGCATCTGGCAA
Organism: Canis lupus dingo; assembly: GCF_003254725.2. Taxonomy (NCBI): domain Eukaryota; kingdom Metazoa; phylum Chordata; class Mammalia; order Carnivora; family Canidae; genus Canis; species Canis lupus. Next base: position 13,380,712 of record NC_064250.1, read on the forward strand.
CATGCATTTAGATCTTGATAATTTGTGCTAGTGAGGGATAGGAATTCATGAATAAAACTAATGGAATTGGGGTACCTAAGCAGCTCAGGAGGTTAAGCATCTGCCTTCAGCTCAAGTCATGATCCCAGCTCAAGTCCAGCCCCAGGTCATCCAGCTCCCTGCTCAGTGGTGAGCCTGCTTCTCCCTCTGCCTCTCCCTCTGCCACTCCCCCTGCTTGTGCTCTCTTGCTCTCAATCTTAAATAAATAAATAAATAAATAAATAAATAAATAAATAAATAAATAAAATCTTAAAAAAAAAAACCTAATAGAATCTAAACCCCAAGCTCAACCTTTTTTCCAATTAAATACTTACATTTTTTAAAAGATTTTATTCATTTATTCATGAGACACAGAGAGAGAGAGAGGGAAGAGGCAGAGGCAGGCAGAGGGAGAAGCAGGTTCCATGCAGGGACTCGATCCCAGGACTCCAGGATCATGCCCTGGGCTGAAGGCAGATGCCAAATGGCTGAGCCACCCAGGGATCCCAAATACTTACATTTTTAAAAATTGCTAAACAGCAGCAGATCTGATGGCAATCTCATTCGTGGTTCCCTTTCACCTGATCTGGAAGGGATGAAGCTGCTAAAAAGCCATTGACAAACACCTGGGTGGCTCAGTGGTTTAGCACCTGCCTTTGGGCCAGGGCATGATCCTAGAGTCCTGGGATCAAGTCCCAGGATCAAGTCCCACCTCGGGCTCCCTGCGTGGAGCCTGTTTCTCCCTCTGTCTCACCCTCTGTGTGTGTGTGTGTGTGTGTCTCTCATGAATAAATAAATAAAATCTTTTTTAAAAAAGCCATTGAGATGGGGAAAATTAATAAGGTGCCCAGACAACCTAGAAATTGAGAAATCAACGTCTCAATTACGTTAAGTATAGCAACTTCTTATTGCATAACTTTAGATCCCCAAAGAGTGCTTTCATTTCTAATTCTTTTCATTTACTTGGAGACACTGGATGGCTCAGCGGTTGAATATCTGCCTTGGCTCAGGTTGTGATCCTGAGGTCCTGGGATCAAGTCCCATCTCAGGCTCCCTGGAGGGAGCTGGCTTCTCCCTCTGCCTATGTCTCTGCCCCCCTCTCTCTCTGTGTGTCTCTCATGAATAAATAAATAAAATCTTTTTTAAATTTTTTAATTTATTTGAAAGAGAGAGAGCATGAGTGGGGGGAGGGGCCGAGAGGGAGGGATAAGCAGAATTTGCTTAGTAGGGGGGCCAAATCAGGTTTCCACCCCAGGACCCTGAGATCATGACCTGAGCCAAAGGCAGATACTTAACTAAGCCATCCAGGCTCCCCTCCATTTCTAATTCTTTTAGAATGAGTTTTCATGAGTACCCAATACAAGATATGCTAGAATTATGAGAGGAGAAAGGAAGTGTCTTGCCCTGAGAGGTCTTAGACTCATCAGAGAGGCAACAAGCTGAATGGCTAAATGTGATAGGTCTAACAGAATCATGAACAAAATGGTAGAAGCACAAAGAAGGCAGTAAGCCGTTCTAGCACGTGGGGTAAATGGAAAGTATATCAGAGAGGGCTTCATGGAAGATAGTTGGAGGTAAGGCAAGAGCATTCTGTGTAAAGGAAGAGCAGGAGCCTGACCTTCCAGTTACTCTGTGAGCCTGAGGTAAAACTCATGATTAATTTGGCTGAAATGTGCAGATGCATAAGGTAAATGGTGGAAGACTGGGTGGAAAGAAACTGCTAGAGTCAAAACACAGAAAGTCTTGAACATCTTGAGTATGGACTGTATTTTTCACAAAAATAGGGAAGCTTTCTGAGAACTGAAGTCCCATGATTGGGTTTGAATTAGAAATAAAAATGTGGCAACAATGTAAATCATGGATTTAGGATAAGAGAGATGGAGACAAGGAAAAAATCCCATTAGGAAGTTATTGAAATGGCCAAGTTCAGGATTGCCCAACGTGTTCCAAGGAATACTGGTATTCTCAAAAGAAAGGGTCAGGGGTCCTTCTTGGAGAGTTATAATGCATATTAGCATATTAGCTGCTCTTAGAGGTCCTTTGCTCAACCCAGTGTGTCCCAAACTTAGATCAAGGCATCTCTGTTGTTACGATGGTGGTTGTTACAGAATACCTATTAACACTAGGCAAGACACTAAGGCTAAATGGGGTATAATTTGTGAAATGCAGTTCAGGTAGGAGATGATGAGATTCTTAACTAGGATATTATTATAAGATACAGCAATCAGTCCTATATTTGGTATTTAAATCTTGAAATCTTTCCAATATAATGCTTTCCTTATTTCAGTCATTTTTCTTTATATCCTATGCATAGGAAAAGCCAAAGTTAAGAATTTGGGGCCTCTCAGGAATTGGAAGTACTGGGCTCTGCTAAAGAGGTAGGGAGTGAAATGAGAGGCTGAGGACAAGAGTATTGATTGAAAGGCTGTATAAGGAGCTATTTGACATCAGGTCTTATCACTACCCTGAAAAGCCAAACAACCTTCCTTTTCCCCAAACCCAGCAGCAAACAGGAAATTTACTCGCTGGAGATACTGAAGCAGAGAGGCTCTAGGCTTGGGATACTAGACAAAGCAGAGAGTAAGGGTACCAACTGAAAATGGAGGGATTAAACTTCTGATCCTAAATAGCAGACTTTTAAGCCCCTCAAGTATAGTAAAATTCACCAACCCACAAGCTGCACCCAGCCACACCGAATATCCAGTTGGCTTAGCACTTCATCCATCAGTGTAAATAGTCAAGAATCACTGGACATATGTGGGATACTTGCTCCACAAAAGATGGACATCAAAACAAATAAACAGAAAGAACTAAAAGCATGAGAAAATTTCAAACCAATATCTTCAGAATCATAAAAGAAATATTCCTAAATCAAGAAGAGGATGTCATTTTTTTCTTTCTTTTTTTTTTAAGATTTTATTTATTTCTTCATGAGAGACACAGAGAGAAAGGCAGAGACACAGGCAGAGACACAGGCAGAGGGAGAAGCAGGTTCCCTGCAGGAAGCCTGATGAGGGACTCAATCCTGGCACCCTGGGATCACAACCTGAAACAAAGGCAGATGCTCAACCACTGAGCCAGGTGCCCCTCTCACCAAAATTTTTAATTTTAAAATTTTAAAATTTTAAAATTTTAATTTTAATTTTTTTTAATTTTTTTATTTATTCATTTAGAAAGAGTGAATGGGAGAGAGAGAGAGACAGAGAGCTCATGAGTTGGGAAGAAGGAATGCAGAGAGAGAAGCAAACTCCCTGCTGAGCAGGGAGCTGGACCTGGGGCTCGATCTCAGGACTCTGGGTTCATGAACTTAACCAAAGGCAGATACTTAACTGAAAATTCTTTTTTTTTTTTTTAAGATTTTATTTATTTATTCATGAAAGACACAGAAAGAGAGGCAGAGACATAGGCAGAGGGAGAAGCAGGCTCCTTGTGGAGAGCCAGAGCAGAAATCAATCCCAGGACCCTGGGATCATGACCTGAACCTAAGGCAGACAGTCAACCTCTGAGCCACCTGGGCGCCCTTAACTTAAAATTCTTAACTGACCAAACTTTCTTATGCATTAGATCGCATATACCCTTACTCAGGTATTGGAAGATATGCTCTAGCAAAAAAATGAGGGATTAACCCAAAAATGATTAAGACATAGAATTCCAAAAGCAAGATCCGACAAAGGAGAAAAAGAGAATTCCTCATATTATGGCAAAAGAGAAGTCCCAGAATGGCAAGTGTATGGCAGAGCTAGAGGGAGGTAGAGTAAAATCAAGGATTCCAGGAGGGTGATTTCTAGGAAAACATGGAAGGGATAGATTATCTGACAGGTTTGATCACATGGAATGATTCATTGAAAAGTACTTAAAGATGTGGGAAGACTTACTTAGATGTTCAAGAAAATTAAGCAAATGAATAAAGGTAATTTTTTTTAAAGATTTTATCCTTAGGGGTGCCTAGGTGGTTCAGTGGGTTAAGCTGACTCTTGATTTCCGTTCAGGTCATGATCTCAAGACCTGTATATGGCCCCATGCCCAGCTTAGGATTCTCTCTCTCCCTAGTCTTCTATCCCTCCCCCTTAAAAAAATACATTATAAGACTTTATTATTTATTTATTTATTTTAGAGAAGAGTGTGCGTGCATGTACACACAAGCGGGGCGTGGGGGGGATGTCCTTTGTTGCTCTAGATCTTTATTGACCAGACAGAGTAAACACTATTATCTAAAGTTGATGAATCAAGAATCTATGGTATAAGCATATCATTTAGATAGGAGAAGTAAATTCCAGAAAAAAATTACTAAATTGGAAGGAGATGCCTCTGGGTAGCAGCATCATAGCTAGAGGAAAGAAACATTGCTTTTCTGTGTACATTAGTATTATTCTTAAAAGTCTATATATTAACTTGATAAAAACCATAATTTTAAAATTCTAAAAAAAACTAAAATTCCACGATTTACCATGATAAAGAGCCATATTTTATGCATTATCTGAAGATGAAGATCATTCTTTTATTCAAGACACATTGGCAAAAAAAAAAAAAAAAAAAAGACACATTGGCAAAGGACACTTTTTATGCAAGTCTAGATCATCTGTATAAACCTCTCCTGAGATCTCCAGGTAAAAGCTAACAAAGGCACAAAGTATATTTTGACAGACTACGATCCTCCCTATGAATTATTTATCATGTTATTATACAGCAGTAAACTGCCCTGGCAACTGGTATATTACGGTTACATTGTGGATGCACATGATTAATAAGCAGGGACCATGATATTTAATTTGATAAAATCATTCTGAACCAAATGCTGAAACTTAAAAGCTGAAGTTACTTCATAAAGCAGCTTGTTATGGTAAAAAGAAAAAGATCCCTCTGGTCTTAGTACCCAGAGCCCTGAGAAAGCTGGCATTTCTGCATGAGCCCTAGAGGAGCTTTGGGTTAAGTACACCCTATCTGGCAATTTAAAAGCCCAAGAAGTGATTTGGTTTGAGGGCCAATAAAGTGATTCATGTTACAGGTACCTGGCTGGCTCAGTCGGAGGAGCACGTGAGTTTGAGCCCCACACTGGTATAGAGATTATTGAAAAAAAAAAAAAAAAAGTTTTTTTTAAGTGACTTATGTTGACTGCTCCTACAACAATACAGACAGATTATACACCCAGTGAAGGTGGTTTAAGAGGCTAAGAGTTCATCTAAATATGATACCACTTCTTTTAAACTCTGTGAGATAAAAAATCTATAACCGTTGCTTACCTATCCACATTTTATTTAAGGATGTTCCAGGAAAGCATCACACTTCCCCAGGGCAGCTCATACCAGGAGGGAATGCTAGGGCCCCACCTCCACAGCTAAAGGAGAGGAGGTGTTCCTAAAGGCCGGGCCAGAGGTTCTGCAAGAAGCTCAGAATATGACTTAAAGCCCTGCATGAGGACTCTGGGTTAGCTGATTTTGACACATACGCAAAGGACTCCCCTACTCTCCTTCACTGATTAAGCAACACGAGGAGTCAAAAGAACTTTTACAGTCCTTGGGAATCTGGGGACACACAACTTGGGAGAGACGTAGCACTTGTTACCTCCACCTTGGATATGTTGAAAGAGTGACAGATTGGTAAAACTTGGAGGTGAGCAATCTTGATGACTCACTTGTGAATTCACTCAACGTCATGTGCCAGGAACTGGCAGTACAAAGGGAATCTTTGAAAGGCTCAGCTCTCAAGAAGCTCACAGCCCAGAAACATAACAGGTGATTATATGCAATTCCTTACGACCAACCGCAGAGGTAAGCAGCTGATGCCAGGAGCAGTAGCCACCAACCACAGGCCTCACGGAGGAGCACCTGCCCTCATCAGACTTCTCTGCCTTTTGTCTACAGATCCTGCTTTATTGTAATGTGAGCACTGAAAAAGCCAAAATTCAGCAAGACTGTGAAAATTAAAAATCTGCTTTGCCATTGCCCAGGCTAGGATGGGCAGCCACAAAATAGAGAAGTATCTCTACAGAGGACACATTATAGCTCTAAAGCATCAAAACCCATTCTTTGGGTGACTACTGCTTTCTACCCCTCTGAAAGCTTTTGTTCCCTTTGGAGATTAGATTATCAGAGTCATAACAGATTATCGGAATTTTTGCTATTTAAAATTAAATCAGTAAAAAGGAAACATTCCACTCCTGGACACAGAGAAGCAGCCCTGATTTACAACTTAGGTGGAAAGCTTCAGAAAAGGGGCTGTGGACACAGCATTCCACAACTAAACTCTAGTTTCTAAGGAAACAACACTCAACAGTTTAGACCTAACATTGATCCCTTTAATATGAGTCTGTTTTGCTCCTAACCCATCCAAACACTGCTTTATTTAAATTTTATTTCCTCCCTCCCCCCAAAGCTTGTATTAACTCTTATCTTTTGTTTGGTCCTCTGGCGTAGCCTCCCCCATTGGAATGGGTTAATAAATCTGATTTTTGTCAGATTATAGGTCTGTAGATGGGCTAGGACAGCATCAAGTCTATGAGAACCTTGTTGATCTCCAAAATGCCATCATAATTCTCTAGATAACATAATACCTGGGGTATGACAGGGGGGATAATTAGCAAATTTATACCTGAAGTTTAGTTTCTTAGTAAATATAGTCATTTTGTAGCTTGAAATTTGGTCATGTATTTGAATTACAATGATTGAAACCTGAAAATAGCATTTTAAGAATCTTAAAGTCTCCTGGGTGGCTCAGCGGTTGAGCGTCTGCCTTTAGCTCAGGGTGTGATATCAGTTTGGGGATCAAGTCCCACAACAGGCTCCCTCTGCCTTGTCTCCGCCTCTCTCTCTCTCTCTCTCTCTCTCTCTCTCTCTCATGAATAAATAAATAAAATCTTAAAAATAATAATAATAAAATAAAGTCTCCTATTTAAAAAAAAAAAAAAGAGAGAGAGAGAAGAGGGATGCCTGGATGGCTTTTGCTTAGGTCGTGTTGCCAGGGTCCTGGGATCGAGTCCCCCATGGGGCTCCCCACAGGCAGCCTGCTTCTCCTTCTGCTTATGTCTCTGCCTCTCTCTGTGTGTCTCTCATGAATAAAAATTTTAAAAATCTTTAACAAAAAGAAGAAGGAGGAGGAGGAGAAGAAAAAGAAGAAGAAATATGGAAAATATGCATTCGGAGAAAAATATTTCCCAAAGAAGAGTCTGGTCAAACAAAGAGTTAACAACCTCAGAGGGGCTGCATTCCTGACCAATTCATACTAATCCCCTAAGATTCAGCTCAAACTTGATCTCCTTTCGTGGAGCTGTCCCTAGTCCTTCTTCTTTTATACTCTGGTGGCATCTGGCGTTACACTGGTGCCATGGCACCTATCACACAATACTGTGATTGTTGGGCTATCTGCTTCCCTGACTCATCTCAACTCATTGATGACAGGCCCCTGTCACTGACTGGCAAATACCTAACACATGGCATAATCCCTGGCACATCGGAGGAGCTCAATTACTGTTGAATAGACAAACCAATGAAGGAAAGAGAAATAGGAAGAAAGAAAACCAGTTGGCAGGCAGTTGTAATGTTCCACAGGGGATGAAAATGATCTGGACTCAGTGTGACTAGAAAGCAAAGATAGATGAAAATGGGCCATTTGAGGATGAGAAGGAAAAAAAAGACTCTTTGGGGTACCTGGATGTCTCAGTTGGTTAAGGTACTGCTTTTGGCTCAGGGGTCCTGGGATGGAGCCTCAGGTCCTGCTCTCTGCTTCTCCTTCTCCTTCTGCCACTCCTCTGCTTGTAATTTCTCTCTTTCAAATAAAGAAATAAAATCTTAAAAAAAAAAAAACTGATTAACTAAGGGCAAGTGTGAAGCAAAGAGAAAGGAATCACCATGAGAATTTTTAAATTTTAAACCTACACAAGTAGGAGGTGAACACTACAACTGGCATAAAGGAATCCTAGAGTTGTTCAGCTTTATTGAAGCAGATTTTGTGAGGTCCTCAAAAAATACAATATGCTTTTGCACATTCAGAATGAAAATCAAGGCCCAAAACAGACTTGGGAGCCACTGGCATTGAGGCTGAAACTTTTTTTAAATGCAAATGAGGGCAGCCCAGGTGGCTCAGCGGTTTAGCGCCACCCTCAGCCCAGGGTATGATCCTGGAGACACGGGACTGAGTCCCACATCAGACTCCCTACATGGAGTCTGCTTCGACCTCTGCCTGGGTCTCTGCCTCTCTCTCTCTCTCTCTCTCTCTCTCTCTGTGTCTCATGAATAAATAAATAAAATCTTTTAAAAATAAATAAATGCAGATGAATTCTCTAAGGAAGAGTAGTAGAAGGACTGCAATCTCAAGAATGCAAAGTCCTCGAGGAAAGGAAGAAGAAAAAGGGTAGGAGAGTATGTTGTGAAGGAGTGGGGCTGTGCAATATCCCAGACACCAATGGAGAAGTACTGCCTGAGGACGACAGGCAGAAAACCCAAGAGGATAACCTGAAAAACTATTAGAACTCGAAGTTCAGCAAGGTGGTAGTTACAGAATACAGCAGGCAATTGCTTACAACAATCAATGGCTTTCCTCCAAATACAATCTGTTAGAAAATATAATGGACAAAAGATCCCATTTGCAATAGCAAAAACAAAAAACAAAAATAGGGATAAACGTTGGAAATGTGTGGACTTCTATGAATTTACAAAAACTGAAAGAAAGTTTTAACAACAAGAAGTCCTGGTAAATTGAAAACATGAAATGTCAGTGTCCTGACACTGTATACACTCAATGTATACACTTAATATATTTAATGTATACATTTATTATTTTATATGTATACATTTAATACAATTTCAAGCCAAAATAAATTCCAGGTGGAACAGTGAAATATTTGAAAAACAAAAACAGATAAAACAGGGATCCCTGGGTGGTGCAGTGGTTTGGCACCTGCCTTTGGCCCAGGGCACGATGCTGGAGACCTGGGATCGAATCCCACATCGGGCTCCCGGTGCATGGAGCCTGCTTCTCCCTCTGCCTATGTCTCTGCCTCTCTCTCTCTCTCTCTCTATCATAAATAAATAAAAATTAAAAAAAAACAGATAAAACAAGTATAAAAGAGAAAAAAGGGGGAGGGCATTTTTCTAGTCATAATCCCAAAACAAGACTAAAGAATATCAGGGTTTCTGCTTGCCAGATAGGATTTTGAACAAACCATGATTCCTAGAGCCCAAGCATCTCAGCCTTTAAAATGTCCTTCTCAGTCCTTGGATCTGTGATAAGGCCATTGCAATTTTTCTCCCCCTTTGCTCAAAATATTTCCATCCACCCAAAAAAAAATTTCCATCCCTTGTGCAGATGAATCATCTGTATTTATCAATGAGCTCCACAGTCTTGCTGTGAGCAAATCCATACTGCACATTCTCACATTCCACAACCTCTCTCAAAGCCTTGTAATATAGCAAACACTTAGCCCTGGCTAAGAAGTGAGATCAAGAGAAAAAAACAACCAGGCCATGTTTGGCACTGATAAGCCAAACACCAAAATTCCACACCAGGAGTATGTTTGGGGCTAGAGTTTTTCTAGCCCTAAAAGTAGAAGCAACACACTTCCACCTGACCAGAAGCAGAGGGAAAATAGTAGTAGGTGTCTGCATTTGGATGAATGTTTGAATGTTATTGGGCTTGCTTTTTCCTTGACATGTTTTTCTTTTTTTCATCAACATAAGTGTACTCTTTAACTCACATCCATCCCCTATTTCTATCATCCCCCCACCTACCTCCTCTCTGGTAACCATCAGTTTCTCAGTTCATCTCTCTTTTTTTTCCTTTGCTCATATGTTTTGCTTCTTAAATTCCACATATGAGTAGATTATATGGTATTTGTCTTTCTCTGGCTTATTTCACTTAGCATTTTACTCTCTAGCTCTATCCATGTTACTGCAATTGGCAAGATTTCATTCTTTTTATGGCTGAATAATATTCCATTGTGTGTGTGTATCCGTATATATAGATATATAGATACACACACACACACTATATATATATATATATATATATATATATATATATATATATACACACACCACCTCTTCTTTACCCATTCATCTATCAATGGACACTTGACCTGCCTCCATAGTTTGGTTACTCTATAAATAATGTGGCCATAAACACAGGGGTGCAAAAAAAGAAAAAAAAAACACAGGGGTGCAATGTATCCTTTTGAATTAGTATTTTTGCATTTTGGGGGTAAACACGCCAGGGTGTGCTTGCTGGATCATAGGGTAGTTCCATTTTTAATTTTTTTTTTAAGATTTTATTTATTTATTCATGAGAGAAACTGAGAGAGAGGCAGAGACATAGGCAGAGGGAGAAGCAGGCTGGCTGTTCCCTAATTAAAAGAAATTAATCAGGGATCCCTGGGTGGCGCAGCGGTTTGGCGCCTGCCTTTGGCCCAGGGCGCGATCCTGGAGACCCGGGATCGAATCCCACGTCGGGCTCCCGGTGCATGGAGCCTGCTTCTCCCTCTGCCTGTGTCTCTGCCTCTCTCTCTCTCTCTCTCTCTCTCTGTGACTATCATAAAAAAATAAAAAATAAAAAAAAAGAAATTAATCATTTCAATAAACAGAGAACATACTTGATAAAATTCAATATGCATTAATTATAAAAACTTTTAGCCAATCATAAATTAATCTGATAAAATATATCCACCAAAAAAATCTACATCAAACATTATTTCTTAAAACATTAGAAGCAGGGGTGCCTGGGTGGCTCAGTCCATTGAGTGGCCAACTCTTGGTTTCTGCTTAGATCATGATCTTGAGGTCATAAGATTGGGCCCCATGACTGGCTCTGTGCTCCACACAGAGCCTACTTCAGATTCTCTCTCCCTCTCTCTCAAACTCACTCTCTCTCTCTCTCTCTCTCTCTAATAAATAAAATAAAATAAAGTAAAATAAAATAAAAAACATTAGAAGCATACTCTTTAAGTCAGGAACAAAGAAGAATGCCTGCAATCAATGCTTCTATTCAACATTTTACTGGAGATCCTCACCAGTCCAGTAAAATAAAGAACTTTTATTTTATTATACCTTTTATGTATAATGATTGGAAAGGAAAAAAGAAATTCCATCATTCATAGATGATAGAGTTGTCTACTCAAAAAAAAAAAAAGCCAAGACAAAAGTTTAGGAACACAAAAATCTTGCAAGATGACTGAATATAAGATTGATTTATGAAATCAACTGGCTTTGGGGATCCCTGGGTGGCTCAGTGGTTTGGCACCTGCCTTTGGCCCAGGGTGCAATCCTGAAGTCCCCGAATCGAGTCCCGCGTCAGGCTCCTGGCATGGAGCCTGCTTCTCCCTCTTCCTGTGTCTCTGCCCCTCCCTCTCTCTCTCTCTATGTCTATCATGAATAAATAAATCTTTAAAAAAAAAAAAAAAAAAAGAGGGACACCTGGGTGGCTCAGCGGTTGGGCATCTGCTTTTGGCCCAAGGCGTGATCCTGGAGTCCCAGGATCGAGTCCCACATCGGGCTCCCTGCATGGAGCCTGCCTCTCTCTCTGCCTATGTCTCTGCCGATCTCTCTCTCTCTGTGTCTCTCATGAGTAAATAAATAAAAAAATTTTTTTAAATAATAAAAATTAAAATTAAAATTAAAAAAAATCAACTGGCTTTAAATGGACAAATTATACAGTATACGAATTGTATCTCAATACAGCCATTATGTTTTTTTTAAATCAACGAGGGCCAGTGAGTGTAGAGCTTTGGTGAATGGAGACTGAGTGACTGAGCGTTTATAGTTTGTGCAAACAAAAGGAATGACTTCGAGTCTCATCCAAAAGCAAATACCAGATTTTTTAAAATATAGCAGCTGGGATCCCTGGGTGGCTCAGCAGTTTAGCGCCTGCCTTTGGGCCAGGGTGTGATCCTGGAGTCCTGGGATTGAGTCCCACATCAGGCTCCCTGCATGGAGCCTGCTTCTCCCTCTGCCTGTGTCTCTGCCTCTCTCTCTCTCTCTCTCTCTCTCTGTGTCTCTCATGAATAAATAAAATCTTTTAAAAAATAAAAAATAAAATAAAATATAGCAGCTCTACTAAGGTATAATTCATATACCATACAACTCACCCATTTAAAGCCAAATGAGATATACATATGCATATATATACATATATGAGATATATATATGCATATGTATGTATAAATATATATCATATTCAGTCATTTTGGTAAACTCCCATATTCCTGAAAACTTGGCATGCCAAATCACTATGTTGTACACTTGAAACTAATATAATAACATATGGTAATTATACTTCAAGTAAAAATAGAAAAAATTTTAAAATAATCTAGGCCAGACGTTTACTAAAGTTAAGGCACTCTAACAGAGACCATGATAGTGATATTGTTGTTTTGTTTTTTTAAAGATTTTACCCATTTATGCATGAGAGACACAGAGAGAGAGAGAGGCAGAGACACAGGCAAAAGGAGAAGCAGGCTCCATGCAGGGAGCCTGATGTGGGACTTGATCCCGGGACTCTAGGATCACATCCCGGGCTGAAGGCAGGCGCCAAACCACTGAGCCACCCAGGGATCCCCTGATAGTAATATTGTTTAACTATACTTTAAAAATCCAAAACAAAAAATAAAATAAAATAAAATAAAATAAATAAAAATTAAAAAAAAAAAATCCAAAACTAGGGATGCCTGGGTGGCTTACCAGTTGAGTATCTGCCTTCGGCTCAGGGCGTGATCCCAGGGGCGGGTAGTGAGTCACACATCAGGCTCCTTGCAGGGAGCCTGCTTCTCCCTCTGCCTATTTCTCTGCCTCTCTTTCACTGTGTCTTTATGAATGAATGAATGAATGAATGAATGAATGAATGAATGAATACCCAAAAGTAGGGGCACGTGGTTGGCTCAGTCAGTTAAGCATCTGCCTTGGGCTTAGGTCATGATCCCAGAGTCCTGGGATCAAGCCCCTGGTTGGGCTCTCTGCTCAGCAGGAACTCTACTTCTCCTTCTCCTCCCCATTTGTGCTCTCTCTCATTATCTCGGTCTCTTTCTCAAAAAAATAATAAATAAAATCTTCTTTTAAGAATCCAAAAGTAATCTGGAATTAGAAACAAACACAAGTTCAAAATTGAAAAATTTGAGGATGCTCCACTTCAAGAGAAAACTGCATCCTTAAATGACAAGCTCTACAAGAGAAATCTAAGTTAATCAGAAAACTAATATAACATTGCATGTTAACTAAGTGGAATTAAAATAAAGACTTAAATTAAAAACAAAAAGAAGTTAATCGGCATTATCAGAAGGAACCATCAATTTTCCACTAGTGTGCAGGGACTCCAGGTTAAAGGAATTGAAACATACCACAGTACTAAAAAAAAAAAGGAATGAATGAATGAGCCTTCCCATTTGTCTAATTGCAGCACAATTAGTGATTATTTAAATTTGAGTAAAATAACAGAGGACATGATTTTCATGATACTTAATGCTTGGATAGGACAGAGGATGAGTCTTTCATGTGGACACATTAGACCCTGTATTAGTGATCGGACTTCAGTGAAAGTGAAGAAAATAATGAACTTACTATGAGTAAAAATGGAAGTTTTTTGGTTTTTGTGAAAGGAAAAACAAAAGCCCCAGTAAAAATGGGAGAAGAATCCACCTAAATAAAAATATAGTACTTTGGGGACCCCAGGAGATGCTGCTGCTATAGCAGCCAATAAATTAATCAGCTCATACCAAAAAGGGTTTCTCTCACTTCAAAGCCCATAAACAAATATTAAGGGCAGCCTGAGTGGCTCAGTGGTTTAGCGCCGCCTTCAGCCCAGGGCGTGATCCTGGAGTCCCAGTATCGAGTCCCACATGGGGTTCCCTGCATGGAGCCTACTTCTCCCTCTGCCTGTGTCTCTGCCTCTCTCTCTCTCTCTCTCTCTCTCTCTGTTTCTCTCATGAATAAATAAAATCTTTAAAAAACAAAAAAACAAATATTAAGTCCTGCAGCTAAAAGTGACAGGTCTACATAGATTCCACAAGCAGCATTAGGAAGTAGTGGGAAAAGCAGCAGCCGGCTCTTTGGACTGAGACAGCCAGGCACCCTGAAAGCAGGAACAATTTTGAAGAATTTCTCAATATATTTCAGATCCTCTCCCTAAATACTTTTTTTTTTTAAATTGTCTTTCTCTAGTCCTTTCTCAAACCAAGAGCATAGCTTCCAGGTACAGAGTGGCTCCATTTCACGGGGCTTCTATAAGTTGGCTCCCATTTCTTTTGTATGAGATCTCAGTGAACTCTCCTTCATCTGCCTTGCCCTTCCCACTCTTGTGATTCTCTCCCTCCTTCCTTTAGTTTTCAATGTTACCATGTGCTAAGGCCTAGAGAAACAAAGTAAGAAGAGGCAATATACTTCTTTTCATAGAGTTTCCTGTATCTTAGAGAGAAGACAGACCTCAAATAAATGCACGGATTTCAGATAGTAACTGATAGTTGTGTCTGGTTGTAAATGTAGCTGCTAGAAGACAGTGACCGAGTGTAGGTGTGTGTTCTGAATTTAAAGAAAGCTCAGAGAAGGCCTACTGAAGTGGCATTTGAGCTGAAACTTGCCTATTGAGAAGGGTTATTTTCCTGCTGGTTGATTTTTGGGTTGCTTATTATTGTAGATTTAGTGGAGCCAACATGGGGCTTGAACTCAGGACTGACCCTGAGATCAAGAGTTGGAGCTTAACTGACTGAGCCCCCCAGACAGCCCGTTTATCTTGCTATTATAAACATCGGTATTATCAACATTCTTATCCATATTTCTTTATGCATGTTTGTCAGAATTTCTTAAGGTATAAATTTAGGAGTGGTAATCATAGGTTGTAGTGTATTTGCATGTTCCGTTTCCAAGATAATGCCGAATTGTTTTCCACAATAGATGTGCCAATTTATACGCCTATGAGGAAATAGAAGTAATCCCAGTTAAAGATCTCCCAGCCTTTATTCTAGAATAAAGAATCTTTATTCTTGCCAGTACTTACCAGATTTATTTTTTACCACTCTAAAAAATACGAAACAATTTTTTAAACATTTATTATTTTTTTATTTTAGAGAGAGACTGTACACTCGTGCATGAGCAAGGGGAGAGCAGAGGCAAGGAGAATCTCAAATTGATTCCTTGACAAGTGCAGAGATTACTGCGGGACTTGATGTGATGACCCTGAGATCATGACCTGGGCCGAAATCAAGAGTTGGTCACTTAACCAACTAAGCCACCCAGGTACCCCTCCATTTTACTTCTTTTAAAACATTTAAAACATAAGTACATTTTGAGTAGCAATCTTTTGTTAGTAATAGGCATTGCAAATACATTTTCTTATTTGTGGCTTATCATTTTACCTTTCACTGTTTCTTTTCCTTTTTTTTTTTTTTTTTTTAAAGATTATTTGAGGGATCCCTGGGTGGCTCAGCGGTTTGGTGCCTGCCTTTGGCCCAGGGCGTGATCCTGGAGTCCAGGGATCAAATCCTGCATCGGGCTCCCTGCATGGATCCTGCTTCTCCCTCCGCCTGTGTCTCTGCCTCTCTCTGTGTGTGTGTCTATCGTGAATAAATAAATAAAATCTTTTAAAAATAATAAAAAATAAAAAAAATAAAGATTATTTGAGAGAGTGCGTATGCATGAGGATGTGTGAGGCCCAAAGGGAGAGGGAGAGAGAATCCCAGTCAGACTCCATGCTGAGCACAGAATCCAACTGGGGGCTCAATCCCACAACCCCAAGATTAGGACCTGAGCTGAAAATAAGAGTCTGATGCTTAATCGACTAAGTCACCCAAACACACCAAGATGCAATTGCTTTTATTTTATTTTTAAAGATTTTATTTATTTATTCATGAAAGACACACAGAGAGAGGCAGAGACATAAGCAGAAGGAGAAGCAGGCTCCCTGCAGGGAGCCTGATGCAGGACTTAATCCCAGGACCTCAGGATCACAACCTGAGCCAAAGGCAGGCGCTCAATCAGAGCCACCCAGGCATCCTAGCATGTGACTCTTGATCTCAGGATTGTGAGTTTGAGCCCTAGAGTATAGGGTATAGAGATTACCTAAAAATAAAACTTAAAAAAAATCTTTAAAAATTTGTTCCTGCTTTGTAGTTTACACTCTTACTCCCCCTATTGATATGCTTTATCAGTGGTGGCAGGATGGGAGGCTGTCCTAACTGGAAGACGTTGGGAAATAATAAGACTCACCTTCATTGAAATGTGCTTTATCGTCAACTTTGCTCATCTCATAAAATGAAGGATGACGATTCTTATGGGCTTAATTGCATCCTCCCAAAATTCATATGCTTAAGTCCTAACTGTGGTGTCTAAACGAGGGGTTAGTCCAATCAGATGGGGGCCCACAAATGTGGGGTGATGTTTTGGTGGAAACAGGTGGCTTGGGCAGGGAAAGAATTCACCCCAGGCCCTAATTCACTGTGACTGGTTCCTATCAAGAGGAAATTAGAACACACACTTGTGAACAGAGGAACCATCATGTGAAGACACAGCAAGCAGGCACCCTTCTGCAAGGCAAAGCCAGGGACCTCAGAAGAAACAAAATTTGCTGACACCTTGATTTTGAACTTCTAGCCTCCAGACCTATCAGGAAATAAACTTGTATTAAGCCACTCAACCTGTGGTATCATGGAAGCCCTAGCAAACTAAAGCACTGATTTAAACGAAAAGTATTCTGCCTAGAATTGCTTTAGTATGAAGAAAATTTTTCCGGTGCTCCCCTAAGTCCCATAAACTAACACCTATTAAGTGAAAGTAAAATCTATCATTCTATTAAGAATTATTGAAATTGCTTAATTTTCTTAGTACGGGATAGTGGTAAACTGCTGCCAACCCTACTGATCCACAGGAAGAGTCAAACAAAACCAATTTATCCATTTGGCACTGCAGGCAAGGAAACAGGCATGAAGTGGATCCTGCCAATAATTTAAGGGAGCTCAGAGGTGGAATCTTCCCCAGTCAAGTCTCTAGACAAAAATGTAACCTGGCTGACAACTCAATTATAACCTTCTGAGACCCTGAGTAGAGGACACTAAGCTGTACCCACACTCCCAACTCATAAAAATGATGGGGTGAGGGATCCCTGGGTGGCGCAGCGGTTTGGCGCCTGCCTTTGGCCCAGGGCGCGATCCTGGAGACCCGGGATCGAATCCCACATCGGACTCCCGATGCATGGAGCCTGCTTCTCCCTCTGCCTGTGTCTCTGCCTCTCTCTCTCTCACTGTGTGCCTATCATAAATAAATTAAAAAAAAAAAAAAATGATGGGGTGATAAATGTGTCATTGTTATGCCACTAAGTTTGTGGTCATTTGTTACATAGCAATAAAAACTAATACAGTGAGCCAAGGTGAACAGGAAAAAGAACAGTTAATTTCAGTGGGATCACCAAACCATAGCTCCAGGCCTACATATTTATTTAAATTCACTTAAATATTAAATAATTTATGCTTCATTTAAAAAGGTAATGGTAAAAAAAATAAAAAATAAAAAATAAAAATAAAAAAAAATAAAAAGGTAATGGTAGCAGATTAAGGCCACAAGTGTTTTTTTATTTTTATTTATTTTTTAAAAGATTTTATTTATTTATTCATGACAGAGAGAGAGAGAGAGGCAGAGACACAGGCAGAGGGAGAAGCAGGCTCCATGCACCGGGAGCCCAACGTGGGATTTGATCCTGGATCTCCAGGATCGCGCCCTGGGCCAAAGGCAGGAGCTAAACCGCTGCGCCACCCAGGGATCCCAGATTTTTATATTATTAATAGCAAAATAGAAGAGAAAAAAAAAAAAGGAAAAGGAAAAACAATACCTTGGTTGCTGGCAGTAGAAATTCCAGAACAAATGAGGGCAAAAGAGGCAGCAACAGGAGTTTGAAGTCTAAGTGCAGAGGGTGAGGTTCTTTTCCTTCACCATAAATTTGTATTTACTGTGTTAATTCACTAAGTTTAGAATACTGTTACTACACAATCCTTTTAGGGAAAGACCTGTATCAATTACTCAGAGCACCTGGCAATATTAACTCCACATAATTGTAACAGTTACTAAATACTGTCACTCCATTCTATGGGGTAGAAAATAAATAAAGATACTTCTTAGCAAAAACAATATGGACAGAAGCCAGGAAATAGTTTCTAGTTTAATAATACCACAACTATATCCAAAATAAAAAATAAAAATAACACTGAATCAAAGATTACTTATAACTGCAGAACATTTTAATTCTAAAGAGCTTTAATACATGAAAAGCCCCATAGTTTCCAAATGCCCATCAAAGAGGGAATGAATTATCAGTCCCATCAGAGCTGGGGGAAAAATTTTTAAAGGGGGTGGAGGGATGAAGGCTGACAACCATTCTCTTTCAAAAAGATAAACACTGTATCCTCAGATAACCGCTCAGAATGTTACTTGATATGAATAGGCAAGAGGGTAATAACTGTCCGTGTTTGCCTTATACTGTATTGGGCAATTAAATGCCAACTGAACTATTCAAGAATGACTTGCTAAAACGTTGAAAAAATGAAAGACTTCGTCCTTGTCATAGACGGCCACTTCCGTGGAACATTCGGTGCACATAACGGGGTGATAGATCTCTTCTGCTTGTGCCTCTGTCTGCTCTGCAGCGTCTTCGTGGTTAGACCTCATCTTCTTATGGCCTCGCCTTTTCTTCCTGTTCTCTGGGATTTTGTATCTTAGAACCTCCTCTTTGTTGACAGAACAATTCATCACAAACATTGCTCTATACTGAGTTTTGTATGATTCATGCCTAAGAAGAAAATGAGATGGAGAATTTGGATTTATGTTCAATTTTAATAGGTTATCCATCCAGATTTTAAGATTTTATTGAAGAAATTAGCTGACACAGTGTTACATTAGTTTCAGCTGTACAATTCAGTGATTCAAGAAGTTTACACTAATTATGCTATACTCACTGGAGGAGAGCTATCTTCTGTCAACATACAATGCTGTTACAGTATCATTGTATTTTACCCCCAGGACTTATTCACTCCTTACCCAGGAGCCTGTGTCTCCCACTCCCCTTCACTCATTTTGGCCATCCCCTACCTTGCTCCCCTCTGGCAATCATCAGTTTATTCTCTGTAATTAAGGGTTTGTTTCTGCTTTTTTGTCTGTTTATTCAATTGTTTTGTTTTTTAGATTCTATATATAAGTGAAATCATACAGTATTTGTCTTTCTCTTATTTCACTTAGTGTAACACCCTTTAGGTCTATCCATGTTGTCACAAATGGCAAGATCTCATCCTTTTTATGGCGAAGTAATACTCTACTGCATATATATAACTATTCTCTCTTTATTCATCAAAACACACTTGTTTCCCTATCTTGGCTATTGTAAATAATACAATACACACAAGTGTGCATATATCTTTTTTAATTATGGTTTTTGTTTTCTTTGGATAAATAGTAGTGGAATTACAACATAGGTTATTTCCATTTTTAATTTTTTGAGGACTCTCCATACTGTTTCCCACAGTGGCTGCACCAATTTACATCCGGACCAACAGTGCACAAAAGTTCCCTTTTCTCCACATCTTCACCAACACTTTTTATTTCACATCTTTTTTTTTAGCCATTATGGCAAGTGTAAGATGACACTTCACTGTGGTTTTGAGTGCATTTCCCTGATAATCAATGATGTTGAGCATCTTTTCATTTATCTGTTGGACATCTATCTATATGTCTACTTTGGAAAAATGTCTATTTAAAAAAAAAGGAGGGATCCCTGGGTGGCACAGCGGTTTGGCACCTGCCTTTGGCCCAGGGCGTGATCCTGGAGACCCGGGATCGAATCCCACGTCGGGCTCCTGATGCATGGAGCCTGCTTCTCCCTCAGCCTGTGTCTCTGCCTCTCTCTCTCTCTCTATCATAAATAAAAATTAAAAAATTTAAAAAAAAAAGAAAATCTAAAAAAAAAAAAGGAAAAATGTCTATTCAGTACTCTGCCCATTTTAATCAGATTATTTGGTTTTTTTGGTGTTGCATTGTATCAGTTCTTTTTATATTTTGGTTTTAATTCCTTATAGATAGGTCATTTGCAAATATGTTCTCCCATTCAGTGAGTTCTCTTTTCATTTTGTTTTTTTTTTATTCTTTTTAAAGATTTTATTTATTTATTCATAGAGACACACAGAGAGAGAGGCAGAGACACAGGCAGAGGGAGAAGCAGGCTCCATGCAGAGAGCCTGACATGGGACTCGATCCAGGGTGTCCAGGATCACGCCCTGGGCTGCAGGCGGTGCTAAACCACTGTGTCACCGGGGCTGCCCTCTCTTTTCATTTTGTTGATGGTTTCCTTCACCATGCAAAAGATTTTTATTTTGGTGTAGTCTCAATAGTTTTTATTTCCCCTTGCCTTAGGAAACATATCTAGAAAAATGTTGCTATGGTCAATGTCAAAGAAACTATTGCCTGTTTTCTTCTAGGAGCTTTATGGTTTCAAGTCTCACATTTAGGTCCTAATCAATTTTGAGTTTATTTTTGTGTATGGTGCTAGAAAGTAGTCCAGTTTTCCCAGAATCATTTATCGAAGAGACTCTTTTTCCCCCATTGTATATTCTTGCCTCTCCATATAGTTTTTTTTTTTTAATATTTTATTTATTTATTCATGAGAGAGACAGAGAGCGAGGCAGAGACACGGGCAGAGGGAGAAGCAGGTTCCCTATGGGGAGCCCGATGCAGAACTCGATCTTAGGACCCTGGGATCACAACCCGAGCCAAAGGCAGATGCTCAAATGCTGAGCCACCCAGGCGCCCTGCCTCTCCAGATAGTTAAAATTGAGAACACAAAAAACTTACTAAAATACAACATTGCATTCTCATGAAAAACATAAGAACAAAATGGGAAATTTAAAGAAATGTTAAGAATAGGAAAAACTTGTTAACAGAGAATAGTTTAAAGAATGAATATATCCTCTTTTCCACTACTTTAGAAGTAACTTTTATCTCTGAAAAAAAAAAATTGTTTGCTCTTCAAACTTAGAAAAGTTACTGGAAACTTGAGAGTTAATGTTTAAACGATCTTCGACTGTGTCTTTCACACTGAGGCCTACAATTCTGCCCTCCTCTCATTACAAGTGATGCCATTCTTGGGGCACCTGGGTGGCTCAGTTGGTTAAGAGTCTGCCTTTGCACTTGATGGGATGAGCACTGGGTGTTATACTATACTGTATGTTGGCAAATCTAACTTATATAAACACAAAGGAAAAAAACAGTCTGCCTTTGCCTCAGGTCATGATCCTGGAGTACTGGATCAAGCCGTGCATCAGGTTCCCTGCTCAGTGGGGAGCCCGCTTCTCCCCCTGCCCCTCCCTCAGCACCAACCCCCCACTCCCTGCCAGTTGTGCATAGACATACACACGGACACACACACACACAAAAGCATGCACTCTCTCTCAAATATCTTTTAAAAAATAAATTTTTAAAATGGTGCCATTCTTACCACCATTTTAGTGGTGGTAAGCTACAGTTTTAAAAGCTTAAAGAGCTTCTGACTTTTATAATGCCCACTTTTGGCTTTATTCCAACAGTTTAAAGAATAGATAATGCTTCATTTGTTCTCCTCATATACTCAGTATTTTCCTACTTCTTTCCCCACTTAATGTTTTTTTCCCCCTTAAACCTCATGCAACAGAAATATCTGGCTAAACATAGTGAACTCAAGTTATACTTTTATTAGTTCCAAATGTTGATCTCCATCACCACCACCACCCACCACTACCAGGAATTTAAACTATGCAACCTGGTACTTCTCCAGATAAGATTATAAAAACTTAATTTATATAGCACTAGATTGGAATCCTGTATTAACATGGAATACAATTTTTATCAAAGGTAATTTCTACATCTACTATTGTAGATGTAAGTTCTACTGCTATATCATTAAAAACTTATTCTGGATACAGAAACTACGTAGTAACAGTTAATTTGGAAGAGAAACAAGTACAGAGACATTTTATTTTTTCTGCATTCCATAAACATGCTCTGAGTGTCAATTTATATACAAAAAGCTTAAGAGTTTATATGGAAAGCACATTTTTTTAAAATTTTTATTTATTTATGATAGTCACACAGAGAGAGAGAGAGAGAGAGGCAGAGACACAGGCAGAGGGAGAAGCAGGCTCCATGCACCGGGAGCCCGACGTGGGACTCGATCCCGGGTCTCCAGGATCGAGCCCTGGGCCAAAGGCAGGCGCCAAACTGCTGCGCCACCCAGGGATCCCTTTTTTATTTTTTTAAAATATTTTATTTATTTATTCAGAGAGAGAGAGAGAGAGAGAGAGAGAGAGAGGCAGAGACACAGACAGAGGGAGAAGCAGGCTCCATGCAGGAAGCCCGATGTGGGACTTGATCCCGGGTCTCCAGGATCACACCCCAGGCTGCAGGTGGCGCCAAACTGCTGTGCCACTGGGGCTGCCCAGAAAGCACAACATTTAATTGTTGTAAATGACCAAAAGCCTCAAGCTAGGGATGCCCGGATGGCTCACTGGTTGAGCATCTGCCTTCAGTTCAGGGTGTGATTCCAGGGTCCTGTGATCAAGTCCTACAGCAGGCTCCCTGCAGGAGCCTATGTCTCTGCCTCTCCCTCTGCCTATGTCTCTGCCTCTCTCTGTGTCTCTCAAGAATAAATAAATAAAATCTTAAAAAAAAAAAAAAAAAAAAAACTCAAGCTGACTAATAAGATAAACTATAGTTGGCTATTCATTGGTTCCTAGAAGAAATCCATCACCTACATCATCACCTAGTTTCAAGTTAACTTGATTCAAAACATGGACTAAGCTAGGAATTTATGAAGCCACTAAAAAGAGGGGGGAGAAAAGGAAAAAAGGTTAAGAGTCTATTTAATTAAAAGAATGAAGGGGGTGTCTAGGTGGCTCAATCAGCTCAATCAACTCTTGATCTCAGGTCCGGTCTGATTTCAGGGTCATGAGCTCAAGACCTATACTGGGCTCCACTAAAAATTAAAGTGGAGCCTACTTAAAATTAAAAATTAAAAAAAAGAAAAGGAAAAAAAAAACCACATGATCATCTCAATTGATTCAGAAAAAGCATTTTTTTTAAAAGATTTTATGTATTTATTCATGACACAGAGAGGCAGAGACACAGGCAGAGGGAGAAGCAGGCTCCATTCAGGGAACTCGACACGGGACTCGATCCCAGGTCCCCAGGATCACACCTCGGGTTGAAGGCAGCACTAAACTACTGGGCCACTGGGGCTGCCCCAGAAAAAATATTTAATGAAATTCAACACCCATTCATGGTAAAAACACACCATATACTGAAAACAGAAGGAAATTTCTTCAATACAATTAAGACCATATATGAAAAATCCACAGCTAACATCATATTCAATGATGAAAGACGGAAAATTTTTCCTCTAAGATCAGAAACAAGACTAAGGGCAGCCCTGGTGGCGCAGCGGTTTGGCGCCGCCTGCAGCTCAGGGCGTGATCGTGGAGACCCAGGATCGAGTCCCACATCAGGCTCTCTGTATAGTGCCTGCTTCTCCCTCTGCCTGTCTCTCTCTCTCTCTCTGTCTCTATAAATAAGTAAATAAAATCTTTAAAAAAAAAAGAAACAAGACTAAAAAAGTCCTGCTTTTACCACTTCTATTCAGCATAGTACTAGAAGTTCTAATCAGCGATTAGCTTAAGAAAAAGAAATAAAAGGCATCCACACTGGAAAGGAAGAAGTAAAATTTGTTCACAGATGATATGATCTTTACAAGGAAGAAGGGGAGTGGGAGAGATAACCCAAGCAGTCTCCACGTCCAGTGTAGCCCAATGTGGGGCTCAATCACACACCGTGAGATCATGACCTGAGCCAAAATCAAGAGTCAGATGCTTAACTAACTGAGCCACCCAGGCATGCCAATGACATGATCTTTTATGTAGGAAACTCTGAAAATTGCACGAAAACTATCAGAGCTGATAAACTAACTTAGCAAAGCGGCAGAGTACAAAATCAACACACAAAAGCCTGTTCATTTTTATAAATGAGCAAGCCATGAATGATCCAGAAAGGAAAACAGAATAGAGGTTACCACAGGCTGGGACGGGAAGGGATGGGGAATTTTGTCTAGTGGGTACAGTTTCTGTTTGGAATGACAAAAATGTTCTGGAAATGGATTGTGGTGACAGATGCACAATATTGTAAAGTAGTTAATGCCACTGAATTGTACACTTAAAATGGTTAAAATAGGGAACAAGAGAAACACCAGTTGAGCATCTGCCTTCAGCTCAAGGCATGATCCCAGGGTCTGGGATCGAGTTCCACATTGGGCTCCCTGTGAGGAACCTGCTTCTCCCTCTGCCTATGTCTCTACCTCTCTCTGTCTCACACGAATGAATGAATGAATGAATGAATGAATGAATGAATGAATGAATGAGGGACACCTGGGTGGCTGAGTGGTTGAGCATCTGACTTTGGCTCAGGGCATGATCCCGGTGTGGGGATCGAGCCCCACACTGGGCTCCCTGTGAGGAACCTGATTCTCCCTCTGTCTATGTCTCTGCTTCTCTCTGTGTCTCTCAAGAATAAATAAATAAAATCTTTTAAAAAATAAATAGTCAATTAGTCCATAGTGAGACACCTGGATGGCTCAGCAGTTGAGTGTCTGCCTTCGGCTAAGGGCTCACAAGTGATCCCAGGGTCCTGGGATCGAGTCCTGCAACAGGCTCCCTACAGGGAACCTGCTTCTCCCTCTATGTCTCTGCCTCTCTCTCCCATGAATAAATAAAATCTTAAAAAAGAAAAAAAGTCCATACTATCCAAAGTCATCTATTGTCAATGCAATTTTATCAAAATTCCAATGGCATTTTTCACAGAAATAGAAAAAAAACCAACAAGCTAAAAAGCTTCAGCATAGCAAAGAAACCATCAACAAAAGGAAATAGAAACCTACGGAATGGAAGAAAATATTTGCAAATCATGTATTTAACAAGGGGCTAATATCCAAGAAACTCATACAACTCAATAGCAAAGAAAAAAAAAAGGCAAAGGCAAAGAACCTGAACAGACATTTTTCCAAAAAAGATATGCAAATGGCCAGCAGGTACATGAAAAGGTGTTCATCATCCTTAATCATCAGGGAAACGTAAATAAAAACTGTAGTGAGGTATTACCTCACACCTGTTAGAATGGCTACCAAAAAGACAAAACAAAAGTGAACACTTGCACATTACTGGTGGGAATGTAAATTGGTATAGTGACTATGGAAAACAGTATGGAGGCGCCTCAAAATATTAAAAATAGAACTACCATATGATTCAGCAATCCCACTTCTGGGTATATAACTGAAGGAAATGAAATCACTCTCTCGAAGAAATATCTGCACCACGACATCAGCCAGGTGATCAAGGTCAACATTAACAGTTAATAAATCTGTTTTTTTTTTTTTTTTTTTTTTTTTAATTTTTATTTATTTATGATAGTCACAGAGAGAGAGAGAGAGAGGCAGAGACACAGGCAGAGGGAGAAGCAGGCTCCATGCACTGGGAGCCTGATGTGGGATTCGATCCTGGGTCTCCAGGATCGCGCCCTGGGCCAAAGGCAGGCGCCAAACCGCTGCGCCACCCAGGGATCCCTTTTTTTTTTTTTTTTTTTTTTTTTTTTTAATTTTTTAAATCTGTTGATTTTTGTTGTTGTTGATAGTCCATGCCCTTGATACAATGTAATGAAAACAACACTTTACCTCTGTGGTCTTCTCCCCAAAAACCTACTGCAGCTTTATTCATAATAGCCAAACATGGAAACTAAGTGTACATGCTACGTGAATGGATAAAGAAAACATGGTGTATAGATACAATGGAATACAAAAAAAAAGAAAGAAAATCCTGTCATTTGTGAAAACATGAATGAACCTCGAGGGCACTAAGCTAAATGAAGTCATAGACAAAAAATTACTGAATGATCTCACTTGTATATAAATCCAAAAAAAAAAATGAACAGTAAGAAACAAAGTAGACTGGTGGTTAGTGGGGGAAGGGTGGACAAGTGAAGACTGTCAAGTGGTACAAACTTCCAATTATAAGATGAAGGTCTGAGGATGTAATAAACACAATGTCTACAGTTAACAATCTTGTACTATATACTTGAAGTTGCTAAAAAAAACTAATTTTAAGAGTTCTCAACAAACAAAAAAAGGAAAATACATGAGGTGATGGATGCATTAACCTTATGTAATCATTTAGCAATATATTTGTATATCAAATCATCATGTTGTACACTTCAAACTTACATAATGTTATGTGTCAATTATATCTCGATAAAGCTAGGAAATGATTTTAAATTTTTAAATGGT
Source organism: Canis lupus dingo (assembly GCF_003254725.2). Lineage (NCBI taxonomy): Eukaryota > Metazoa > Chordata > Mammalia > Carnivora > Canidae > Canis > Canis lupus. Next base: position 13,407,028 of record NC_064250.1, read on the forward strand.
CTAGTTGACAATAAATTTAATACCCAAATGATGTACTCTTTAATAAAAAGTTTTCAATGGTTAAAACAGTAAATTTTATGTTTTATCACAATTTTTTAAAAAAGAATGTATTTGACAGATTACATCATTCCACAATATATATGCAGTTTCACTGAATCCTTTTAAGTATGTGCTTTATTAGAAAAACTACTTATGAGATGCCTGGGTGGCTCAGTAGTTGAGCGTCTGCCTTCGGCTCAGGTCCTGATCCCGGAGTTCCAGGATCTGGTCCCACATCGGGCTCTCTGCATGGAGCCTGCTTCTCCCTCTGCCTGTGTCTCTGCCTCTCTGTGACTCTCATGAGCAAATAAATAAAATCTTTAAAAAAAAAAAAAAAAAAAAATGAAAAGAAAAAGAAAAAGGAAAAACTACTTAGAACTATGTATAACTAAAAAAAAAAAAAAAAAAAGAACTATGTATAACTAAAATTATTTGTATAAAGATTAGTTATGTAGCAGCAAGGACACAGGAGGACAGAACTTTATCAGAATTCCTAAGTATATACCTCAAAAGTCTATTTCTGATTTAAACAAAAAACCAAGTTGTTTTTCATCATTTTGTGTATGCATGTGTGTGTATGTGTGTTTGTGGTGTGCTATGACACCCTTTATCCATTACCTTTGGCAATCAAGACATAGTGTGGTCATGCAGGCAGGGCAATTCAAGACAGCATCACTATTTGGAACAGGCTGCTGTTGTTGATATGGTCTCTGTATTCCAAAACCATGGTAGCTGGAATAAAAAAAGAAAATGTGGGGGGGGGGGGGGGGGTAGACACACACTTTAAAGCCAGATCTTGATTTTCTTTTTTTAAGTAGGCTTCACACCTAAAATGGGGCTTGAACTCAAGACCCCAAGATTAAGAGTCACATGCTCTGGGGCACCTGAGTGGCTCAGTCAGGTAAGCATTGAACTCTTGATTCTAGCTCAGGTCATGATCTCAGTGTTGTGAGATCAAGCCCCAAGTCAGGCTCCACTCGGCATGGAACCTGCTTAAGATTCTCTCTCCCCCTCTACCCCTCCCCACCCTCTCAGAGGGAGGGAAGGAGGGAGGGAGGCTCTACCAACTGAGCTAGCCAAGCATCCCCGAGACCCTGATTTCTAATGCCACCCTCCAGTAAAAGAACCTAGTACTCCTAAGAGAAATGACTGATTCTAGGAATGAGGCATATGAAATGAACCTGGAGCATCTTGTAGTGCCAGGAAGTAAGGAAGTGCTCAAAAACAAGGAGGTAGATATATCAAGGGGCACAGAAGCCAACTCAAAGAATTAGAGTTGGCCAAAGCTGAAACAATTAGAACAATAAAATAAAGCAGTATTGGATACAAAATATAAATAAATACTCACAAGTCCATACTGATACAAATGACTAATGACTGAATAAATGAATGAGGGAAGAACGGAGGGAGGGAGAACAGACAAATGTCCCAGATGGAAGAATAACTTATGAAGATACTCTCCTCTCAAGGAAGTGGAGCATAATGCACATAATGACTTCCTTCCAAAGAGTACAGTATAGACAGGAGGGGCGGAGAGTAACTTTACAGTAGAGAAACCTGACAATTCCTTGCTAAGATGATCAAGGTCAACATTAACTATCATAAATCATGTTGACAGTATGTGCCATAATTACAATGTGATGAAAATGGCACTTTATCTCTGTGTTCCTCCTCACCAAAACCCATAATCCCAGTGTCTAATCACGAGAAAAGCATCACACAAATTCCAATAGTGTGGCCTCCTACAATATACCTGACCAGTACTCCCGAAAACTGTTAAGGTCATCAAAACCAAGTAAAGTCTCAGAAACTGTCATAGTCAAGAAGAGCCTGAAAGAGACATTACAACTACAAGTAACACAGTATGCTGGATGAGCTCCTGGAACAGAAAATGCGCAATAGGTAAAAACTAAGAAAATCCAAATAAAGTATGGGCCTTAGTTTATAATAATGAATAAATACTGGTTCATTAATTGTGACAAATGTACCATATTAATGTAACATGTAATAATAGATGAAACCATGTGTGTGTTGTTGTAGGAGAGTATACGGGAACTCTGTTGTTATTGGCTCGATTTCTCTGGAAATCGAAAACTATTCCAAAAACTAAAGTCTCTTGGGGTGTCCGGGCGCCTCATTCAGTTGACATTCCAACTTTTGGTTCGAACTCATGTCATGATTTCATGGGTTGTGGGACCAAGCCTGGAATCGGGCTCCACACTTAGGAGACAGTCACCTGAGATTCTCTCCCTCTGCTCCTCCCCCATGTGTTTTCTCTCTCAAATAAATAAATAAATAAAAATAAAGCCTCTTAATTTGAAAAACCCAGTAAAGCTACATTTAAAAAGCAAGCATGGGGAGATCCCTGGGTGGCGCAGCGGTTTGGCGCCTGCCTTTGGCCCAGGGCGCGATCCTGGAGACCCGGGATCAAGTCCCACGTCGGGCTCCCGGTGCATGGAGCCTGCTTCTCCCTCTGCCTGTGTCTCTGCCTCTCTCTCTCTCTCTGTGACTATCATAAATTTAAAAAAAAAAAAAAAAAAAAAAAAAAAGCAAGCATGTGGGATGCCTAGGTGGCTCAATGGTTGAGCATCTGCCTTTGGCTCAGGTCATGATGCCGGGATTGAGTCCCACATCAGGCTCCCTGCAGAGAGCCTGCTTCTCCCTGTGCCTATGTCTCTGCCTCTCTCTCATGAATAAATAGAATCTTTAAAAAAAGGCAAGCATGTAAGCTTTAGGCGTGTAAAGACTTTTGTCTGTGTTGTTCCTTGCTGCATTTCAAGAATCTAGAACAGTGTCTGGTACATAGTAAATGTTCAATAAACATTTGCAAAAATATAGCATGGGTGGCTCAGCGGTTTAGCGCCTGCCTTCGGCCCAGGGCATGATCCTGGAGACCCAGATCAAGTCCCACATGGGGCTCCTTGCATGGAGCCTGCTTCTCCCTCTGCCTGTGTCTCTGCCTCTCTCTCTGTGTCTCTCATGAATAAATAAATAAAATCGTTTAAAAAAAAATATATATATATAGCATGAATCTACTTATAAAAGTACTAAAATATGAAAGTATATATTCTTAAAAGGGACTTATGGTAAACTCCCAAAAACTGAACAACAAAAGATAAATCATTTAACGTTACTTCCCAAACTCTTTAAGTGTCTCTGGGGAAAAATACTGAAAATATGTGTACATATTTTATAACCATTGTTAAATCCCTCTAATGCTTATCAGATTTCAAATCCCAAACCCAAGAGAGTAATATATTCATTCAATAGATACTTAATGTGCGCCCATTTAACAAAGCGCATGACTTCTGGGATACAGCAGTGAACAAGACAGCCATGATCACTGCCCTGGTGGCACTTAAAAGGTAGCAAATTCATTATTTTAAGTTGATTTCTGTGGTCCTAATAGGCAACTCCTGGGGGTGCCTTGGTGGCTCAGTTGGTTAAGCATCTGCCTCAGATCATGATCTCAGTCAGGGTCCTGGGATTGAGCCCTGCATCATTGGGCTCCCCGCTCAGCAGGGAGTCTGCTTCTCCCTCTCACTCTGCCTGTGCACCTGCATCTTTCTAAAAATTGTAAAAAAAAAAAAAAAAAAAAAAAAAAGGCCAACTACTGCTTGGTGCAGGAATATGAATAAATCAATAAAATGTTATTTCTTCTCAAGATTATATAAGGAATGGGGCTCCTGGCTGGCTCAGCTGGTGGAATATTTGACTCTTGATCTTGTGGTCGTGAGTTCAAGCCCTACATTATGGGTAGAGTTTACTTAAAAAAATTTTTTTTGAAGATAACAACAATGAAAATACATTCCATCTTACCTCACTGACAAATTCTATTACCAGAATCAAAAGCTACACTGTAATTTCCTTAACTATCTCAGTATCATTCAGAGACTTAAAATGTTCATTTTACATTGGGGATAATCAAAAAACATTCCTTAAATAAATGAGAGGGGCAGTTGGAGGAAGTGGTGCATGGGTGAAACTGGGAGAGGAAAAAAGAACAAAGTGGGAGAATGGAGGCTAAAAGGTAAGGTACAAACACCCAACACCACCAAAATCTCTCTGGGCTTAAAAATACTGGATTTATCTTTTGTTGTTCAGTTTTCAAGGGTTTATCATCCTAGCCCCTACCTTAGCTAAATCAAAGCTTCCTAGAGTAGGACTCCAGGGTATGCATTTCATCCTTCCCAAGTGATTCTGAAGCACAGCCAGGTTAGGGAAGCACTAGGTAACAGTGGTACACTGACTAGCTTTTAGTTTTGTTTTTTGGGTTTTTTTTTTTTTTTTAAGATTTTATTTCTTTATTCATGAAAGACACACAGAGAGAGACACAGGCAGAGGGAGAAGCAGGCTCCATGCAAGGAGCCCGACATGGGACTCGACCCTGGGTCTCCAGGATCACACCCTGGGCTGTAGGCGGCGGTAAACCGCTGCACCACCAGGGGTGCCCTAGCTTTTAGTTTGATAACAAATCAGCCTTCATAAAATCAAACTGGAAAACAAGGATGGCATTTCCTCTTGGGATGATGAAAATGGTTTGAAATTAAACAGAGGTGGTAGTTGCATAACACTGTGAATACACTATATGCTACTGCATTGTTCGCTTTAAAATGATTAATTTTAAATCAATTAATTGATTTTTATCTCAATTTTAAAAAAGCAAATTTGTGGGGCACCTGGGTGCTTTAGGCAGTTAAGCGTCTGCCTTTGGCTCAGGTCGTGATTCCAGGGCCCTGGGATGGAGCCTCACATGGGGTTCCCCACCCAGCAGGAAGTCTGCTTCTCCCTTTCCCTCTGCCCTTATCCCCTACCCCTGCGCCCTCCACTCTCCTGTGTGCACATACTCTCTCTCTCAAATAAACAAAACCTTTAAAAAAATCAAATTATTTAAAATTATGTCTATTTGAGAAAAGTCAACTTTGTTTCTTGGAGAGACTGACTACAGCATTTTGAATTCAACAAGTGTTTTAAAAATAAACCATCTGGGGCAGGCTGGGTGGCTCAGCAGTTTAGTGCTGCCTTCGGTGCAGGGCGTGATCCTGGAGGCCCAAGATCAACTCCCACATGGGGCTCCCTGCAAGGAGCCTGCTTCTCCCTCTGCCTGTGTCTCTGCCTCTCTCTCATGAGTAAATAAAATCTTTAAAATAAGTAAATAGGGATCCCTGGGTGGCGCAGCGGTTTGGCGCCTGCCTTTGGCCCAGGGCGCGATCCTGGAGACCCGGGATCGAATCCCACATCGGGCTCCCGGTGCATGGAGCCTGCTTCTCCCTCTGCCTGTGTCTCTGCGCCTCTCTCTCTCTCTCTGTGTAACTATCATAAATAAATAAAAAAATTAAAAAAAAATAAAAGCTTTAAAAAAAAAAAAAAAAAAAATAAGTAAATAAATCATCTGACAGGCACCTCAATGGCAGTCAGTTAAGCATCTGTCTCTTGGTTTCAGCTCAGGTTGTGGTCTCAGGGTTGTGGGATCAAACCCCATGTCGGGCTCCATGCACAGAACAGAGTCCACATAGGACTCTCTCCTCCTCCTCACCATGCTCATTCTCACTCTAATTAAATCTTTTTTTAAATTAAAAATAAAATAAAATAATCATGACTGAAATGTGTTGGTAAATTTCAAAACAAACAATTCAGCAGGTTTTTTTTTTTCCAAAATTCTTTATGTCTATGTGAACATATACATACATTAAAATGTGAATGTAGTGAAAATCCTCTTTTAATTATTTTTCTCTAAAGATTCTAAATATTTAAGTTAAGTTCTTACCCTCTTCTTTGTGCATCAACCCAGGCCTGATCTCTGTTATCTTTTTCAGGATCATATAATAACTCATCATTTGTTGGAATCCTGTGTCGTTTTTTCTTTTTCTTCTTGGTTACCTGTGCTAATTTTGAAAACGTTAAGGATATGGCTAGGTATCATGTCTCAAGTACATACCTCTTTAATACAGAACACAGAATCTTCAGCTACATTTTTTTTTCTATTTATATTTTCCTTAAAAAAATTCTTAACTCTTCCTCCAAATAAACCTCTTGGCCAATTAACAAGGCATTAAAATGAAGATGACAGGGCACCTGAGTGGCTCAGTCAGTTAAGCATCTGCCTTCAGATCAGGTCATGATCCCAGGGTCCTGAGATCGAGCCCCACATTGGGCTCCCTGCTTAGCAGGGGGCCTGCTTCTCCCTCCCCCTCTGCTGCTCTCCTTGCTTGTGCTGTCTCTGTCAAATAAATAATTAAAATCTTAAAAAAAAAAAATCAAAGATAACAGAAGATGAAAAAATTGTTTCTTCACTAAAAACATAGTGCTGGGCATCCTGGGTGGCTCAGCGGTTTAGCGCTGCCTTCAGCCCAGGGCGTGATCCTGGAGACCCGGGATTGAGTCCCACGTCGGGCTCCCTGCATGGAGCCTGCTTCTCCCTCTGCCTGTGTCTCTGCCTCTCTCTGCATCTCTCTGTGTCTCTCATGGATAAATAAATAAATTCTTAAAAAAAATAAAAAATAAAATAAAAAATAAAAACATAGTGCTATCTCAAGAACTGAACTCACATAATGAGAATTTGGTCTCAGAAAAGCCACTCAAAGTGAACCAAGATCAGAAACGTTTTGATGTTATAATTGTCAACAAGTTCCTATATATAAAATGCTACTGAAATCAGAACAAAAATATTTCAAAAATGAAAAAACAAAGGCACCAGGGTGGCTCAGTCACTTGAGTATTCAACTCATGATTTTAGCTTGGGTCATGATCTCAGGGTCATGAGATCGAGCCCCATGTCAGGCTCTGAACTCAGGGTGAGTGCTTGAGGTTCTGTCTCCCTCTCCTTCTGCCACTCCCCCGACTCACGTAAGCAGGCACATGCACATGTGATCGCTCTCAAAATAAATAAATAAAATCTTTTTAAAAAGTGAAAAAACACTGGTTATCCACATGCACTAGACTTTAAAATGTACTTATATAGGTTAATATTTAAGTAATAATATATAAAAATATAAAATTGTTTCTTGGGGTACCTGGGGTACCTGTACCTGGGTGGCACAGTCAGTTGAGCACTCAGGTTTTGGCTCAGGTCATGATCTCAAGGTTGTGGGACTGAGCCCCACTCTGTAGAGAGTCCGCTTGAAACTCTCCATATCTCTGTCTCTTTCTCTCTCCCCCTCCTTTGCTCCTCCCCACCCCATACATGTGAACTTTCTCTAAAATAAACAAATAAATCTTTAAAATATGTATATATAAAATTTTTTCTTTACCATATAAATGTGTCATTTGTGCATTCCAGTGTAATTATGATATTAAGTTAATTTTAACTCTTATGTTCACTTTTGCTCAGATTTTATACAAAATCAATTCCAGAGAATAGAGAAGCCAATAAAAAAGCAATGAGTTAGAAAAATATAAAATATATATGTTTGTATATTTTCTGTAAAACTATAGGAACTATTCACAGGTGTGAAAGCAAATATTATTGCACTAAGGAACCTTAAGGAAGGGGGGGCCAAGAGCCCTAAGGAAGTCAGGACTGAGTCAGGACACACTCTCCTTGTCGTATGCCCATGCAGCACCATGGCTGGTCCCACGTCCTCATATGTGCATTCCTATCTGTTCTTATTCATCATTCCTGCTTTTGTTTTCACATCAATGGCCTACAATTTCTAAAAGATAAAACTCAGAGGGAAACCCTAATGTCCAAAAATTGTTAGGTAAACCTTTTTTCTATAAAATGTAACCACTAAACCTGGTAAACATGCTACTAACCTGTTTTGTCTTCATCTTCAGAATCAGAATCAAAATATATATCATCATAGTACTTTGTCAGAGCTGTTCCAACTTTTCCAGTTCCTGAGGAAGACCCTATTTACATAAGGACAGTTTACAGACTAAATCATATGGAACTAAAAAGGAAAAAAACTCAATATACTCTTCTATCACCTCAAAGTAGTATCAATTCATTCCCAATCTCATGTGGGTGGAAAAAGACTTTCACATCAATGACTTACTGAATTTCTGTGCCCTGTGCAATTACAGAGGACTATAATTGTTAATTACAGTAATTAAGTGTTCCAGATCATGAGAAAATCTCTCACCTTTCCCACAAATCTAATTCAATAAAATCGCCTATTTCTAAGTTGCCACCATACACAGCTCTACCTTTCAGCCATGCAGTACACTGTGACAAACAAGGAATAAACACCTCATTGTAGGGGACTTTAAGGGAGAGAGGATAAGAGCCCTAAGAGAGGCAAGGGGCATGATTCAGGGACACACACTCTTCCTTTCTTCAGTTTTCCCTCATGCCATGACTCAGACTATATTCATGTTCTCCTATCCCTGTCTCCCTAATTCTTCCTCTTAATTCACATCTGCTTTTGCTTTTATTATTACTATTATATATGCTTTCTGTTCCTAACAATTAATACATGGAAACCAAAGCTGAGGCACAAATCAGTTTTTGGGTAAGGTACACTTTACATAAAAATGAAGTATCAAAATGAAGTATGTTTCATTACTTTCTAAAATGAGATAGGAATTTGTGATGACCAATCATTCAATCTGCCATATCAGTGCTATATAATCCTAAAAATACCTTTAAAAGCTTGGGTCTTTTTTATCCTGGGGTAAAAATTACAAAAGAAGGGGAGCCTGGGTGCCTCAGTGGGTTGAACATCTGTCTTCAGCTCAGGTCATAATCTCAGGGTTCTGGGATCAAGCCCTACATTAAGCTCCCTGCTCAGCAAGGAGTCTGCTTCTCCCTCTCCCTCTGCTCCCTTCCACCCCCATTCATGTGCACTCATGAATAAAAAAATAAAATCTCTCAAATAAATAAAATATCTTTTAAATATTTATTTATTTATTTATTCATGACAGACATAGAGAGATAGAGAGAGAGGCAGAGACACAGGCAGAGGGAGAAGCAGGCTCCATGCCGGGAGCCCAACACGGAACTCGATCCTGGGACTCCAGGATCGTGCCCTGGGCCAAAGGCAGGAGCTAAACCGCTGAGCCATCCAGGGATCCCCTCAAATAAATAAAATCTTAAAAAAAAAATTACAGGGCACCTGAGTGGCTCAGTTGGTTAAGTGTCTGCCTTCAGCTCAGGTCATGATCCTGGGGCCCTGGGATTAAGCCCCATGTCAGGCTCCTATTCTCGTGGAGCTTAGAAAGTTATTTATATGAAAATCTAACTAAAAGTTTACCTGTTTCCAGAGAGGATAACTTGTCCTCCATTGTTTTTATGGTGGAATTTAATTCAGCTTCCATTTCTTTTTCAAATTCATCTTCACTAGATGATTCACTTTCTCCAGTAAGACATTCTCTGATGAGTTTTCTTTTTTGGTCAGGAGTTCCATGTAAAAGCACATCCACTTCATCTTCAGAACTAGTATGCATTTAAATCATAAAGCATATAAATACTAAAGAATTAAAATAATTTAAAACACCCATCATCTCACTGTCCAACAATTTTAAGTTTTACAAGGTTGCATTTATCTATCATACTACATATAGCTAGCTATTCTCATTTCTTGGGATGTCTGGGTGGCTCAGTCAGTTAAATATCTATCTTTGGCTCAGGTCATGATCATGGAGTCCTGGATAGAGCCCCACATCAATCAGTGGGAAGTCAGGGAGTCAGCTTCTCCCTCTCCCTCTGCCCCTTGCCCCCCCATCATGCACATGTAATTGCACTCTCACAAATAAAAATCTTTAAAAAAAAATAAAGATCAACCATTTCTACATATTTCCAAATACAATTCTAATGTCTGCATTACATTTCCTTTTATAGATGCTGTACACTTATAACTCTTTGCTAATACAATGAATATCTTTGTAAAGTATATATAATTTTGTCTCCATTGATTTCCTTAGGATAAATGTCTAGAAGGAGACATATAAACATCTCTCTGACTTCTTGAATTTTCACACTGCTTTCCTAAAGCACTGCATCAATTCCTAACTCCATCAGCAGTGAAAAGTTTACTTCACAGAAATGGGATTTTTTTAAAACTCTGAGTACTTAAATAAAACTTAATATATGTAACTAACATGCAGATAATATACCCAAACAAAATGTTAAGATAGTAATTACATATTAGTTATAAAGGCACAACGCTATAGAGAACTATAAAGAGAAAGTAAGATTATATTACAAATTCTCCTGAGCAATTACTGCTAATTTACTTGGCCCTTTGCACCTGGGTTTCCCATCAGTAACAGTATGACAGGATTAAAGGAGATATCAGAAAGAACGAAATGTTATCAAAATGAAGGAAACACGTAAGGTATTTCTAATATAATCAATAGGACATAAATAATATCCAATTATTTGTGGTCTGATGAATAGCAACAGAATGCCCCTGGTTTTTATTCCTCTGTTTTCTTCTTCTAGAACAATGCTTTTGAGCCTCCAGCAGAAGATATATCCAAAAAATGCAATTCACACCAATCAATTTTGCTAATAATGGAGGCCTTAGCCGGATTTTACTCCCAAGAGAATTTCCCATCTAACATTCCTCATCCTAAAAAAAAAAAAAAAAAAGGGATCCCTGGGTGGCGCAGCGGTTTGGCGCCTGCCTTTGGCCCAGGGCGCGATCCTGGAGACCCGGGATCGAATCCCACATCAGGCTCCTGGTGCATGGAGCCTGCTTCTCCCTCTGCCTGTGTCTCTGCCTCTCTCTCTCTCTCTGTAACTATCATAAATAAAAAAAAAAAAAAAAAAAAAAAATAACATTCCTCATCCTGCCCAGGATGAGGCTCCCTTTCTCCATTACCACTATATTCATTTGGGTCCTCTTTAACTCTGCCTGTCCCACCATATACTAAGGATCTCCAGGCCTTCAAAATCTTTATATTATGTTCCACCTTAAATCCTGCTGCCAGAATGTTAGTCCTAAGAACTCTCATCACATCACTACCCAATTCTGAAAAAAACCATCCAGGCCAAACCTCTGAGCACAGCATTCAAAACAGCCTTCCCTATTTGGTTTCAACTTTTCTTTTTTTTTTTTTTTTTTTAAGATTTTTATTTATTCATGAGAGACAGAGAGAGAGAGGCAGAGACACAGGCAGAGGGAGAAGCAGGCTCCATGCCAGGAGCCTGACATGGGACTCGATCCTGGGTCTCCAGATCAGGACCTGGACTGAAGGTGGCGCTAAACCGCTGAGCCACCCGGGCTGCCCTCAACTTCTCTTTTCAACCTTACATCTCACCCTTGAACTACACCACTGGTCTCCAACTGGGGGGTATTTTGCCCTCTAGGGTACATATAGCATAGCTAGAGACATTTTTTACTGTTACAACAAGGAGGGGCTAGTAGCACTTCGTGGGCAGAGGTCAGGGATGCTGTTAAACATCCTGCAATGCACAGGACAGCCCCCCACAATAGATGTCAATGCTACTGAGGCTGAGAAACTCTCATCTATCCTATATTCCAGTTTTTCCACAGTGGAATGTAGATTATTTTAAGGAGTCTCAGGATAGACAAGCCACTAATAACTCCGAAGCCATTGCTGGTGGGAATCTAAAATAATACAATTACTATGGAAAACAGCTTGCTTAGTTTCTTATAAAACTAAATGCAACTACCATACAACCCAGCAATCACACTCCTTGGCATTTATCCCAGAGAAATGAAAATACATTCACACAAAAACCTATACATGAATGTTTATAGATGCTTTATTCACGAATCAAAATTAAAAATAACTAGACATCTTTCAATAAGGGAATGGCTAAAACAAATGTGAAATAGTCCTTAGCAATAAAAAAGGAATGACTCACTGATACTTGCAACAATGTGGATGAATCTCCAGAGAATTACACTGAATGAAAAAAGCCAATCCCCAAAAGTCACATACTGCATGATTCCATTTATTTAATACCCTTGAAAAGGACAAAATTATAGAAGTGGAGAATAGATTAATGGTTACCAGCATTTACGTAGGGCACGATGGGGCAGAAGTGGGCAAATGAGGGATTCTTATGGTGATGGAAATGTTCTCTATCTCAACTACACTAATGTCAATACCCCAGTTGTGATATTACACTAAAATTTTGTAAAATACACTGAGGGAAACTGGGTAGAGGGGACACAGAATCCCTCTGTATTATTTTCTAACTTTTCTTGTGGCATAATTTACTGTCATAAGTTCATGCATTTTTAAATATACACTTCACTGATTTTTTTTTTAAGATTTTATTTTTATTTATTCATGAGAGACACACAGAGAGAGGCAGAGACATAGGCAGAGGGAGAAGCAAGCTCTCTCAGGGGAGCCCAATGCAGGACTCAATCCCAGAATCCTGGGACCACAACCTAAGCCAAAGGCAGACACTCAACCACTGAGCCACCCAGGTGCCCCCAATTCATTGATTTTTTTTTTTTTTTAGCATACTATTTCTTACAACTACATGTGAACCTACTTCAAAATAAAGTTTAATTTAAAAACTTAAATCACAAGGCAAGAGAGTTAGTTTTATTACAAACTTTATCTAATCCTTGTGATTATTCCAAGAGAAGTGTTTAGCACTGCTAGGTGAGGTGATACATTATGGGCCATGTACATTCTTAATGACTGTGTCAAGAATGCAAGGTTCTCACCACTCAGGCCATTTCTCAGGGTTATGTTTGCAGTATGTAACCTTGAGGGATGAGGTGATGTCTCTTTCCAGAAGAAAGGACTTGCTTATTTACTGACTGCTGTAAAAGAAGTGGATGCTCCAAGCTCAAATGGTCGTTAGCCATGATGCCAACCCGTTGAGTGTGAAGCATCCACCTGAGTCTCTCTGTGCAACCCCTGTAAGAGTTGGGAAGTAACAGCAACCAACACGAACATGAAGCTCATGCTGCTTGCACCGTGAGTAGTCTCTGACCTAGGAGTCTCATATCTTCTGCCAGGTTCTATGAAACAGTAACACGCTATAAAATATTAGCTTATAAATATGGTAAAATCAAATCCTGAGAGACACCTCTTAAACACCTCTCAAATCTCTCCAATCTCCCTTTTTAAGACAACAAGCACTTGGGGCACCTAGGTGGCTGTTGGTTAGGCATCTGCCTTCAGCTCAGGTCATAATCCCAAGGTCCTGGGATCCAGCTCCACATCAGGCTCGCTGCTCAATGGAGAGTGTGCTTTTCCCTCTTCTGCTCCCCCAGCTCCTGCTCTCGCTCTGGCAGGCCCACTCTCTCCAAGTAAATAAATAAAATCTTAAAAAAAAAAAAAAAAAGGACAAGCACTAGATTCAGAGCCTCGAGCAGGCAAAAAAAAAAAAAAAAAAAAAACACACACAACTGTAATTACAGTTTCATTTTCACAGCATTTTTTAGTTAACCTTACCAGTGGCAACTGTCACAGGATTACAGAGCTTAAGAAAAAGAAGAAAAGAAAAAAAAAGAAAAGAAAGAAAAGAAAGACAATACTATAAAAATCTTAAAAATCTTAAATAAGTTGTAACATGTGAATGTGGAAATTGTAATGGCTGACTAACTCAGGTCCAGGAAACATTGCTATATTCCAATTAAACTGAATTACTGGGGGATCCCTGGGTGGCTCAGTGGTTTAGCGCCTGCCTTTGGCCCAGGGTGTGATCCTGGAGCTCTGGGATGGGATCAGGTCCCACATTAGGCTCCCTGCATGGAGCCTGCTTCTCCCTCTGCCTGTGTCTCTGCCTCTCTCTCTCTGTGTCTCTCATGAATAAGTGAATAAAATATTTTAAAAAATAAACTGAAAAAAATAAAAAAATAAACTGAATTACTAAGTGAGACCTACTAATTCATATACTTCCTTTAACAGACCAGACCCATTACCTGAAACTTTCGCAAGAAATCTTGGAATCCATCCTCACTCCCCACAAGAGAAATCTTCACAGCAGTCCGATCTCCCAAGCCCACAACTCCTCCCCAGGATAATATGAGGAAACATTACGATTGGAGGAAAGACAGTTTCACAGAAAGCTTAGCTGAGCAGAATGCTTTAGAGTTTATGAACAGGATCTGCTGTCAGCTTTTAAAACGGGGTAAGGGACGCCTGGGTGGCTCAGCAGTAGAGGGTCTGCTTTCAGCTCAGGGCGTGACTGGGTCAAGTCCCTCATAGGGCTCCCCGTGGGGAGCCTGCTTCCCCCTCTGCCTGTATCTTTGCCCCTCTCTGTGTGTGCCTCGTGAATAAATAAAATCTTAAAAAAATAAAAAACGGATAAATCTGCCAAAAAATCTCTTGCCGACATACCTGCATGTTCCCCCCAAGTAGGGTTAATCCCTCTTCCTGGAATTTCCCATGGAACTTCATCTGTGTCTATCTCAGGTCCTTGTTTTCTAAATACTCTTCTGAGAAACATACTTATTTCCAAGGTATATATATATGTTCCGAGATACGCATCTTATTTCCCCTACTACACTGAGAGCCCGTAGAAAACTGCAGCCCCGAGCAAGCATATAATAGGTGCTCAAAAAAAGCCTGAGCATTCCCTTATTTCTGTTGATGGCACTTTAGTCTTCAAGACGGTCATTTCACATTAAGCCCCACTAGTCTCACAACACACTTAAGATATCGCTATTATATTTCCTTTTTATAGGCGAGGAAAATCGCAGGTAAGTGACTTGCTTTCACCCACAGTGCTAGTAAGTTGCAGAGGCAGAATTTGATCCCAAGGCTTCTGAAGACTTACGCGTAATTCCCGAATATCCCGGTTCCCCGCGCAAGTGTCGGCCCCGCCTCCCCGGGGCTGCGCCACCTCACCAGAACCCCACTCGGCGTCCCACAGGCGAGAGGGGGGCGCAAAAGGCGCCCGAACGGCTGGGCCAAGGGTCCGCAAGGGCCTGGCAGGCGCAGCGACTGGAGGAGGCTAATAAGGCCAGGCCTCGGGCCGAAGCCTCGGGGGCCGGAACCGGGCCGGGGCCCACCTGCTCAAAGCGGGTTCCTCGTCGCTAGGCTCTTCCACTGCGTAGGGGTCGTACTCCTCCTGGAGCCGGCTCATGGTGACCTACACCCTCGGACGCCGACTACAAGCGTCCACACAGCGTCTGTTTACGCCACAGGTACCCGGGCTAGAGCGTCCGCACGTCCACTTCCGCCGACGTTTCCGCGCCCTCCCCGCGCGCCTGCGCAGATCGTCCCAGGGCGAGGGCGGGGGAGGGGCGGGGGCGGAGTCCTAGTGCCTCTCCGCGGCCGTGCGCGGTTTCTGCTTACCTGGAAGCAGCTGCATAATTACCGAAAATACTAATCGGCAGCCTCCTAAGTAGCAGTCTCTGAGATGAGCCCTCTATGTGCAGCGTCTCACGTCGTGACGTGAAGAAGCAGAAAACTGGATGCTGGGCAGCCCGGGTGGCTCAGCGGTTTAGCGCCGCCTTCAGCCCAGGGTGTGATCCTGGAGACGGAGGATCGAGTCCCACGTCGGGCTCTCTGCATAGAGCCTGCTTCTGCCTCTGCCTCTGCTTCTGCCTCTCTCTGTGTGTCTCTATAAATAAATAAATTTTAAAAGAGAGAGAGAGAGAGAAACTAGATGCTGAGGGGACATGCAGACAAATCTGAGCCAGTAGGTCCCAGACACCAGCACCTGATTGATGTCCCTCCAACCTTCAAGCCTCAAGGCCTTCTGACTTCTTTCTACCGCACGGCTGCCTCACCTTCCCCTTCACCGCTATTCGCTCCTCTGTCTGACTTCGGCCCGACTGTCTACTGAAAGTTGCTAGCTGTCACCAGTTAATTCCTAATTACCTTTTCTTGGCCTCTTCTCAGTCCCAGCCTTTGGTCCTTGTCCATTTCCGCTCAGTACTTGAGATGAGGCAGATGATAATTTGAAATGAGTCCTCTTGATTGTGAAACTGTTCGCCGCCTTGTTTCTATACTGGCCTGTTCTCAAGCTCCTGTTCCTCTTCGTGATCCTATTCAGATAACTACCCATTTTATTTGGTCCTTGCCCTCTCCTTGGGTACTATAATGGATTTCCAGTTGCCTGGGCAGGTAATCTCCACGGCTGCACCACTGGTAATTCAAATCAGTGTAGTCCAAACCCAACTCAGCATCTTCCACCCCATTTCTATACCTCAACCAATAGCTATTTTGACTCTTGATTTTCTGCTCACTTCCTCCATCCTTACTACTGCTATAGGCTTGAATCTTGGTTGACTCCTTCCTCTGTCCCTCCATGAGCCCTTAATTCCCAATTCCTATGATCAGTTAGTAATGCCTCTTTCATGCACATCCTATCACCCCCACCTCTCACCTTGACTACTGATATAGGCTCCTAATTGACAGCCTTGTTTGCTTTGTTCCCTCTATGCCACTCTATATAGCAGAGTAACCCTTTCCAATCTGGACAATTTCCTACCTAAAAAGTTCTAATAGTTTGCCTTTACCTGCTGATCTTTTCACCTTATCATGCAGTATTCTTGGCCCTCCACAATGCTTCAATACATCATGCCAAACTGATATCCCTACACATATCCAACACAATTTGCTGATTCAAGAATACGTCCCAGAAGGAAAAAAAAGAATACGTATCATGCCTTCCATGACTAGGCTTTTGTTTATGCTGTTCGTTGGAGCTCCTCCTCCTACTTTTAATTCCATTATCCAAACCCTATCTATCCTTCAGGATGCATTTGCAAGCAATGGATGGGTCAGTAACTAGACAGAATGACCTTTTTAGGATATCTCTCAGCCATGAGATGCTGCAGTAATAAGAAGTTAACCTGTACCTTTTCTACAGTGCCTTTTCAGATTCTCCCTCTACATGGGATATTTCTCTGCTTTGAACTCTTATGGGATAATGTACCAATCACATACCATGGATTTCTCTGGTTTTCAATTGTTCCACCCACTTTTTGAGAAATATTATACTCTCCCTGAGTCACAGTGATGTCAAGGAGATATCTTTTGGGGAACCTATTTTCTCTTTTCTGGGACTCATTGCCCTCCTCTGGCATATGCCCTTAACAGCATGTCCATTCTGCTCCACAAAAGTTGGGTCGTTATTTACTGATTCTCATAAAGTTAAAACCAAGAATTAGAGGTTCTAAGGAGTTGGCTGTGGTCCTAGGACTTATAATAGGACAAAGAAGCTCAGGGAATTTGCCAAATGAGACTGCCATTTTGGGGTGGCTGTTGGGGAGTTTTGTGTGCTGATGATGAACAAGCAAAGAAAAGCAGGACTATGTAGCAGAGAGGCTTCCCTTAACTCCCTTGTCAAAAACTTTAAGCCCTCCTCCCCAGTGCCTTCTCTCTATCCCATCTTCTCTATCCCTTAGCCCACTTTTTTCTTCTTCTACTTCATATTACTTGTTTGTTTCCATCTCCCTGTTCCATTCTTTACTGCTGCACAAATAAACACCACCCCAAAACTTGAGAGATTTGAAACAAAAACAGTCCTCTATTTTGATCACAAATAGGCAATTTTGGCAGGCCTTACTCTGCTTCCTGATATTTGGGGTCTCAGTTTGAGATTGAAACAGCTGGGGATTAGCAGCACTCTTTCTACACAAAGCCTTCGGCTTCCTCACAACATGGCAGCCTCGAAGCAATTAGCCTTCTTACATGGTATCCCATATCTCCCAGACAGTGTTCCCAGAGACCAAGATGGAAGCTGGGTCTTCTGACCTAGACTCAGAATTCCCTGAACAGGGGCAGCTCGGGGGGCTCAGCGGTTTAGCACCGCCTTCAGCCCAGGGCCTGATCCTGGAGACCCGGGATGGAGTCCCACATCAGGCTCCCTGCATGGAGCCTGCTTCTCCCTCTGCCTGTGTCTCTGCCTCTTTCTCTCTCTCTGTCTGTCATGAATAAATAAATAAAATCTTAAAAAAAATAAAGATAAAAATATTTTAACAGTAATATGTACTTGGCCCTGCATAATTTGTTCAGTGGATGAAGTTTGCACTTTGCCGTGGTTTTCTGTCTTCGAGCTTAGAGTCTTGACTTTTTTTCTTTTAGGGTGTTTTAGAGTTTTTTTTTTTTTTTTTTTTTTTTTTTAGAGTAGCAGCAAGGGACAGAGGGAAATGTAGAGAGAGAGACTCTCAAGTAAGCTCCCTGCCCAGGGGAAGCCAAAGTTGGGGCTAGATCCTACCACCCTGAGATCACGACCTGAGCCAAAATCGATACTCAGCTTAACCGACTGAGCCATACAGGCACCCCTCCTATAGGTTTTACTAGGCTTGGTCATATATGTGGGGGTTTTTTGTTTTGTTTTGTTTTTGTCATTTTGAGAGAGAGAGAACACAAAAATGGGGGGGAGGGAGAGAGACAAGCAGACTCCCAGGATCCTGAAATCATGACCTGTGCAGAAGGCAGACACTTGACTAAGCCACCTAGATACCCCTTTACTTGTGTACTTTGAAGAAGTTCATATATTGAAGGAGTTTATGACAGGCTTACTCAGGAAGATGCCACAAAAAAATGATCCTTGTTAAGTTGTTTTCTTTTTTTTTTTTTTGATTTTTATTTATTTATGATAGTCACACAGAGAGAGAGAGAGGCAGAGACACAGGCAGAGGGAGGAGCAGGCTCCATGCACTGGGAGCCCGATGTGGGATTCGATCCCGGGTCTCCAGGATCGCGCCCTGGGCCAAAGGCAGGCGCTAAACCGCTGCGCCACCCAGGGATCCCTGATCCTTGTTAAGTTGGTTGGGGAAGTTTTAATACTTAAGTGCTTGAGGGGGGAGTGTAACTGAACCTATGTCTGTCTGCCTGATGCACACAAAACCGACCAGTGTGACAGCAGGATGCAGTAAATAAAGGGCTTATTTGAGAGGCAGCCAAAGGAGGAGATTGGAGAGCAAACCACAAATCTGCTTCCTTGAACGGGGAGAGAACAAGTTTTTTATAATCATGGGGGCTGCATACATAAATATTGATGAAAAGAGCAAAGAAACATATGACTATTCATGAGTAAAGATGGAGCGTGTGCATTGCTCAAGTGTATATGTAACATACTTCCCATGTTCGCTTTAAGTGGAGACTTAACATCAGAAAAAAACAAATTCAGTCCCTCACATCGGGTTATCCTAGGACAATGAGAAGGGGCTATGGGCATGCTCCAAGAGCTGGTATAAACTGGATGAGATCTTGGGTTGGTTACCTTGGGCTATATAGATTATATAGGTCAGAGGCTAGAGAACCATATTAGTTGGCCTTGAATCCAGGTTTCTGTAGGGACAGCTAGAAAATTCATTAGTGGGGTCAGAAAAGACACAATACGGGCACCAGGGTGACTCAGTGGGTTAAACGTCTGCCTTGGGCTCAGGTCATGATGCCAGACTCCTGGACACAGCCCCACATAGCCCCACATAGCCTCCTGCTTAGTGGGGAGCCTGCTTCTCCCTCTCCCTCACTCTCCTTGCCTGTGCTTCCTCTATGTCAAATAAATAAAATCTTTCAAGGAAAAAAAAAAGACACAATAGCTGATTCGGGGAAAATGTTCTCTGACCAACCAACTAAATTTTC
Source organism: Canis lupus dingo (assembly GCF_003254725.2). Taxonomy (NCBI): domain Eukaryota; kingdom Metazoa; phylum Chordata; class Mammalia; order Carnivora; family Canidae; genus Canis; species Canis lupus. The sequence goes on from NC_064250.1 coordinate 13,426,495, forward strand.
TGCAAGCTTCAACCTCATTAATCCTACGGGACTCACTTTCAGAAGGGGAAATGACCTACTAATCTGTCCAATTAGGATGAGTTGACAAGGCGGCTAAGCAAAACCGACTGAAACTTCCTTTTCGCTGAGGGGAACGGGATCAGACTCCGGCCCCCATCCACCCTCTAGTGGGGCGGCAACGGCTCCACTACTTGGGGGAATCTCCCCTTCAACATGCAACTCCTGGCCGCAGACTCCTCATCGCCCATCCCTCCACCCCACCCCCAAACCCCCACCTCCCAACCCCCACTCCTCCATTTGGCCCTCCAGTCGCCGGCTGCCACCGCCCGGGAACAGTAAGTCCGCTGGCCGGGAGTCCAGGAAGGGACTGCGTGGGATGACGTCATGACATGGGCGGGCATACGCAAATGAGCAGCGCGCACAGGCTGCTGGGCCGGCACCGTTGTTTACAAATAGTACTTCTGGGACGCCTGGGTGGCTCAGCAGTTGAGCCTCTGCCTATGGCTCACGGCATGATCCTGATCTAGGATCAAGTTCCCAATCGGGCTCCACGTGGGGAGCCTGCTTCTCCCTCTCCCTGTGTCTCTGCCTCTGTGTGTGTGCGTTTCATGAAAAATAAATAAATCTTTAAAAAAAAAATAGTACCTCTAAGACCGATCTTGCATATCTTCAGCTGAAAATAAATATGTATTTCTGTTGGGTGTATAATCAGGAGAACTAGGAGCCATAGAGTCTCTTTGTGAAAAGCCTTCATAGATAGTGCCAAACCGTTTCCCTGTTTCCCAAAGTGATTCTACTAATTTACATTCCCACCGGAAGAAATGTGAGCATTGGGTTGTTGAACAGGCTTGTAATATTTGTTATCTTTTTTGTTTTAGTTATTCTGCAGGATGCGTAGGGTTTTTAAATTATAACTTTATTGCAACAGTAATTTCAGACTTACAGAAAAGTTGCAAGAATAGTACAAAGACCGGAGCCTGGGTGGCTCAGGTGGTAAAGCATCTGCCTTCAGCTCCTATTATATCTCAGGGTCCTGGGATCAAGCGCCATGTCAGGCTCCCTGCTGCATGGGGAATCTGCTTCTCCCCTCTGCCTGTACTCCTTTGCTCGCTCTCTCTCACACACACACAAATGAATAAAATCTTAAAAAAAAAAAAAAAAGTACAAAGAACTCCTGTGTATGTGTCACCCAGATTTCCTGAATGTTAACATTTTCTACATTGCTTAAAGTCCTTTTTCCCAAAGGGGCAACTGGGTAGCTCAGCCATTTAACATCTGATTCCCGATTTCAGCTCAGGGCATGATCTCAGGGTCCTGAGATGGAGCCCGAGTCTGGGGCCGCACTCAATATGGAGTCTGCCTAAGATTTTCTCTCTCTCTGCCTCTCCCCCTGCTCAAGCTCTCTCTCTCTAAAATAAGTAAATAAAATATCTCTTTTAAAAAGTACTTTTCCCAAAAAGGCCCATGTTCATTTCTTCTGCCTTTTGTGCATATCTCTTTTTTAAAAAGATAAGAATTTTTAAAAAGATAAGAATTAATTTTAATATACTCAATGTGATTATCTATGATTCCCTTTAATATCATCAAATATTCAGTATGTAGACGATCCCAGTTGCCTAGGATGGATTTTTTTTTAAATTTTTATTTATTTATGATAGTCACAGAGAGAGAGAGAGAGAGAGAGAGACACATAGGCAGAGGGAGAAGCAGGCTCCATGCAGGGAGCCCGACGTGGGATTCGATCCCGGGTCTCCAGGATCACGCCCTGGGCCAAAGGCAGGCGCTAAACCGCTGCACCACCCAGGGATCCCTACGATGGCTTTTTACAGTGGAATTCGTTTGAGTTAGGATTCAAACAAGGTCCCTATATTGTATTTGATTGACACAGTACTTTTTTTTTTTTTTTTTGGTCTGTCTCTCCACACTAAATTGACTAGTTTCATCATTTCAGTCTGACTCAAACTAACCACATCTTTTTATTAGTCCTTGGTGGCTTCTGGCACATTTTGTTAATGTTTTGACTATGTTTCTGGTTGTTTTCAGTAGGAAGGTTGCTTTGAATGACCTAGTCTTCCATTGTCAGCCTTTATCACTTTATTTTTTTTAGGGCAGGGGGAGTGGTAAAGGGAGGGGTAGAGAGAATCTTAGGCGGGCTACACACGCAGCATGGAGCCCAACTCGGGCTTGATCTCACAACCCTGAGATCATGACCTGAGCTGAAATCAAGAGTTGGACGTTTAACCTACTGAGCCACCCGGGCGTCCCAGCCTTCATCACTTTAAAATCATGTGTCCACATCATTGAAATGGTGTAACAAGAGAGAAATATAAGTCATACCGAAAGATATTAAAAGTCATAGCCAAGAACTTGAGTCAAATATAGAGTCCTTCCGTAATTTCAGTCATCTTATCTGATCTCATTCTTTTTTCTGATCATTTTTTGTCAGAGTCACAAAGAAAAGGAATAGGCTAGCGGAAAGGGGAAGGCAGGGAACCTTAGGTGGAATAAGAATGGATACTGTGGTTATTTATTACTTTAAAATTTTTATAGTAGTTAAAACATTGGCTGTAGAACATGTGCTAATTAAATGCCTAACTTTTCCCCCTTTGTCAGAAAATAGAAGCACGAGTGTCTGCCGATGAGGACCTCAAGCTTTCCGACCTTTTAAAATATTACTTAAGAGAATCTCAAGCTGCTAAGGTAATTTGATTCTTCATTATTTTTACAAAAATGCATCTCATTAGAGGTTGTTAGACTTAAGATTGTTAATGATTATCTTTTAAATTTGATTTTCAAGTGTGAATTTTTGTTCTCCTTTTATAAATTGTTGGTCACTGAACCCCACCTAAGAGTCTCCTCTATAAACTTATCACATAGTATAATCTAGAACTTTTTCTTTTTTGTTAACTTGGTCTATTCATTCAGTTAAAATGCCGACAAAACAAAAAGTAAACCCCCATATAACAGTCTATATAGCTGAAGGATTCCAAAGTCCTCTATTGAAGGTGAGAGAGCTATAAAACCAGGATATGTTTTATTTTAAGGCAAGTCACATTTCCCTTTGGAAGTCTGTGTGCAAGATTAAAACTCTTACTAATCAAAACAATGTTACACAGAAGCATCTTTAAAGCACTGAAAATGTAGTGGCCCAGATATTCTAAGTTCAGGGCACCTGGGTGGCTCAGTCCATTAAGTGTCTGCCTTTGGCTCAGGTCATGATCCCAGGGTCCTTGGACCAAACCGCATGTCAGGCTCCCTCCCTGCTCAGTGGGAAGCCTGCTTCTCCCTCTCCCTCTGCCTCTCCCCCAGCTTGTGCTCTCTCACAAATAAATAAATAAAATCTTTAGGGGAAAAAAAAAAGATATTCTAAACTCATTGTTAATTTATGAATCGATATATTGTACAGAAAATTCCCATGTGATCAGTGGTGCTTTATACCGGTTTTTCATTCCTTATCAAATTATAAATAACCCTTGGGGACTTGGCTGGCTTAGTTGGTAGAGCATGCAACTCTTGAGAGATCTCAGGATCCCTCAGTTCAAGCCCCACATTGAACACAGAGCTTACTTTATTTTTTTTTAATTTATTTATTTATTCATGAGAGAAAGAGACACAGGCAGAGGGAGAAGCCGACTCCCTGCAGGGAGCCTACTACAGGATTCCATCCCAGGGCCCCGGGATCACACCCTGAGCCAAAGGCAGATGCTAAACCAGTGAGCCACCAGGTGCCTCCACAGAGCTTATTAAAAAAAAAAAAAAAAAAAAAAATTATTATAGGGGTGCCTGGCTGGCTCAGTCAGAAGGGCATATGATTCTTGATCTCAGGGTCAGGAGTTCAATCCCTATGTTGAGTGTAGAGATTACTTAAATAACCATAAAGTATAAATAACCCTTTTGTTTATTAAGATTGTGTCTATTCATGAGAAACACAGAGAGAGGCAGACACACAGGCAGAGGGAGAAGCAGGCTCCCCGTGGGGAGCCCAATGCCGGACTTGATCCCCAGACTCCAGACTCGTTCCTGGGACTCGAGGCTCACGCCCTGAGCTGAAGGCAGACACTCAACCACTGAGCCACCCAGGTGTCCCTGAATAACTCTTTTAACTTTGAGGACTTAGGTACTTGCAAAAATACTGTCCGTATCAGATTATAAACCATTCACGTGGGTGGGCAGGGATAAAATGAATTACTTACTTTGAGGACTTTAAATTCATTATTTTATTATAGTACGTAGTTGCTAAGGCATAGTTTTTAGAACATGGCTTTAAAAATAAATGCAGGGCAGCCCTGGTGGCTCAGCGGTTTAGCGCCTTCAGCCCAGGGCACAATCCCGGAGATCCGGGATCGAGTCCCAGCATGGAGCCTACTTATCTCTCTGCCTGTGTCTCTGCCTCTGTGTGTGTGTGTGTGTGTGTCTCATGAATAAATAAATAAAATCTTTTAAATAAAGATTAATTAATTAACTAGATGTAAATGCAGGGACGCCAGGGTGGCTCAGCAGTTAAGCATCTGCCTCCCTCTCTCTCGGTTTCTCTCACGAATTAATAAATAAAATCATTAAAAATAAAAATAAAAGTAAATCCAAATTTTTTAGTGACCACAAGAAATAATTGAAATTTAATTGCAATAATTAAAACTACAGGGTCGCCTAGGTGGCTCAGCAGTTGAGCATCTGCCTTCAGCTCAGGGTGTGATCCCGGTCGGGGGATCGAGTCCCGCATCAGGTCGCTGCGAGGAGACTGCTTCTCCCTGTCTATGTCTCTGCCCCTCTCTGTGTGTCTCATTAATAAACAAATAAAATCTTAAAAATAAATTAAAACTACGTACAGCAGAGAGAGTATAGGAATCGATGGTAGTGTGATAGCATTGTATGGTGTCAGATGGTAGCTGTACTTGTGAGCATAGCATAACATACAGAGTTGTCAGAGCACTGTTGCACACCTGAAACTAATGTAATACTGTGTGTCAGCTCTACTTGAACATGAGTGAGTGAATAAAATCTCAAGCATATTCCATGCTGAGCAGAGACTCTAAAGACCCATTTTTTTTTTAATTTATGATAGTCACACACACAGAGAGAGAGAGAGAGAGAGAGAGAGAGAGAGAGAGAGGCAGAGACATAGGCAGAGGGAGAAGCAGGCTCCATGCACCGGGAGCCCGATGTGGGACTCGATCCCGGGTCTCCAGGATCGTGCCCTGGGCCAAAGGCAGGCGCTAAACCGCTGCGCCACCCAGGGATCCCAAGACCCATTTTTAAAAGGCACCTCGGGGGCACCTGCGTGGCTCAGTCAGCTGACTGTCTGCCTTCAGCTCAGGTCACGGTTGATAGAGCATGCAACTCTTGATCTCAGGGTCCATGAGTTCAAGCCCCACGCCGCGCTCCCTGCTCGGTGGGGAGTCTGCTTCTCCCTCTCTTTAGGGGCACCTGGGTGACTCGGTTGGTTGGGTGTCTGCCTTTGGCTTGGGATGTGGTGCTGCAGTCCTGGGATCGAGCCCTGCATTGGGCTCTCTGCTCACTGGGGAGCCTGCTCTTCCCTCCCACTTGTGCTTTCTCTCACTCTGTCAAATGAATAAATAAAATCTTTAAAAACTAATAAAAATAAAAATGGGTCTTTAGGGGCGCCTGGGTAGTGCAGTAAGTTAAGCATGTAACTCTTGGTTGCAGCTTAGGTCATGATCTCGGGATAATGAAATCGAGCCCTGCATCGGGCTCCAAGCTCAACGTGGAGTCCGCTTGAGATCCTCTCTCCCTCTCCCTCTGCCATCGCCCCTCATGCACTCTTATTTCTCTCAAAAAAATAAATCTTAAACAAACAAACAAGGGTCTTTAGTGGGGAAAAGAAAGATAAGGGCACCTGGCTGGTTCAGTCAGTGGAGCATGTAACTCTTGATCTCAGAGTTGAGAGTTTGAGAATCTTGAAAAATAAATAGAAATTAAAAATGGCTCGGCTCAGGGGTGCCCGGGTGGCTTAGTTGGTTAAGCATCTGCCTTTGGCTCAGGTCATGGTCCCGGGGTCCTGGGATTGAGCCCCACATCAGGCTCCCTGCTCAGCAAGGACTCTGCTTCACCCTGTCCCTCTCCCTCTCCCCCTCTCCCCTGCTCATGCTCTGTCGCTTGCTCTCTGTCTCTCAAGTCAATAAGTAAAATCTTTAAAAATAAGAATAAAATAAAATAAATAAAATAATGTGTCCCTGGCCCATTTTTAAATTGGGTTGTTTGTTTTCCTACTGTTGAATTTAAGATGGTTTTTTTGTTTTGTTTTGTTTTTGTTTTTGTTTTCTATATTTGGGATAGGGGTCCTTTCTCAGATACATCTCTTGTAAATACTTTCTCTTGGTCTGTCTGTGACTTGTCTTCTCATTCTCTTGATAGTGTCTTTGGTAGAGGAGACGTTTTTTATTTTAACGAAGCTTACTTTATAATTATTTCTTTCATACATCATGCCTTTAGTATTATATCTAAAAAGCCTTCACCAAACCCAACATGTTCTCCTATGTCACCTTTTAGGGTTTTTATAGGTTTACATTTAGAGCTATAATCCGTTTTGAGTTAATTTTGTAAAGGGCGTAAGGTCTGTGTGTAAATTCATTTCTCCGTGTGCAGATGTCCAGCTTGCCCAGCACCATTTGTTGAAGACTGTATTATCTGCATGGTATTGCTCTTGTTCCTTTGCCAAAGAATAAATAGGTAACTGTATCTGGTTCTGGGCTCTCCGTCCTGTCAGTTGACTTACGTGTCTGTTCTGTCACCAGTCCCACACTGCCTAGACGGTAGCTGTATAGTCAGGCTTCAAGTACATAGGTCGGTCCTCTGACTTTGTTGTTCTCCTTCAATATGTTGATGATTATTGTTTGCCTTTTGCCCCCCTACACTTGAGAATCTGTTCGCCAAGATCCTCAAAATAATTTGCTGGGATATTGATTGGGATTAGTTAAACCTATAGATCAAGTTGGAAAGAACTGATGTTGACAGTGTTGAGTCTGCATATTCATGATCATGGAATAGCTCTCTGCTTACTTATTAGCTCTTCCTTGATTTCTTTTATCAGGGTTTTGTCGTTTTGGCAGCAGGCAGCAGAAGATGCAACTCCTTCTGTCCATGGGTCCTGCCCCTACCCTTGAGTTTTGTAGTTTTCCTCAAGTTGACTTTCTATTTATTTTGTTAGATTAATTCCTAGGAGTTTCATTTCTGGGGTGCTAATGTAAACATGTTTTTAATTTCAAATTCCACTTGTTCGTTGGTGGTATATAAGAAAACCATGGATTTTTGTGTATTAATGTTGTATTCTACAACCTTATCATACTCCTTCCTTAGTTCAGGGTTTTTTGTTGCCTCTTACAAAATTCTACATAAACAAGTCATGTTATCTGTGAATAAATACAGTTTTATTTCTTCCTTCCCGATCTACATACTTCCTATTTCCTTATCACATTAGCTAGGGCTTCCAGTATGATGTTGTGAAGGAGTGATGAGGGGGAACATGCATTATTACTGATATTAGTGGGCAAGCCTCCAGTTTCTCACCATTCAGTGTGATGGTAGCTATAGGGTTTTTTTGGTAGATGTTCCTTATCCAGTCGAGGAAGCACTTTATATTCCTAGTGTGCTGAAACAGTTGCTTTTCTTTAAAGGACAGAAACTTTTTTTTTTTTTTTAGGACAGCTGTCAATTGTTTTTTTTATTAAGATTTTTAAAATTTATTTATTTATTTATTTGAGAGAGCTCAGGCACGAGTTCGAGCTGGGGAAGGAACAGAGGAAGGGGGGGAAAAGCAGACCCCCTGCTGAGCAGGGGACACCCCCCCCATGTGGGGCTTAATCGCAGGACCCCAGGTTCATGACCTAAGCCGAAGGCAGACCAACTGAGCCACCAAGGCTCCCCAGTCAATTGATTCTTAACAAAAGTGCTAAGACAATTTAGTGGGGAAAGCATAGACTTTTCAACAAATGGTAGTACTGTGTCAGCTGCATAGTCACATGAAAATAAAGTTAGGCCCCTTCCTCATACTGTGTATAAAAATTTGCTCAAGATTAATCAAAGACCTAACTGTAACGGCTAAAACTTTAACATTTTTAGAAGAAAACATAAATGTAAATCTTTGTGACCTTTGATTAGATGTCGGTTTCTAAAAAAAAAAAAAAAAAACAGATGTTGGTTTCTCAGATACACCCGGAACACAGTAACCAAAGAAAAAAAATAATAAATTGGACAAACCTTATTAAAATTAAAAACATCTGTGTGTCACAGTACACTAGGAAGAGAAGTGGAGAGACAACCCGTAGACTGGGAGAAAATATTTACAAGTCATACGAGTCCCTAATAAGCAGCTGAGATCCAGAGAATGTAGAGAACTAGTCTTCTCGATAAAAAGACAAATAGCCCAGTTAACAAATAGGCAAAGGACTTGAATCAACCTCTCTCCAAAGAAAATATACAAATGACTAATGAATACATAAAAAGATGCTTCTTCGTCAGGGAAATGCAAGTCAAAACCACGGCAAGGGTTGCTGGGTCAATGGGTAGAGCATGCGACTCTTGGTCTTGGAATTGTCAGTTCTAGAGATTGCTTAACAAACATAATCTTTAAAAACAAAACCAAACCACAGCAAGATACCACTTCACACCCACTAGGTGGCTTTAATCGAAAAGACAGATAAGGGTTGCCAAGGATGCGGAGAAATTAGAACCCTCATACAGTGTCAGCGGAAATAGAAAATGGGGAGTGCCTGGTTGGCTCAGTGGGTTAAGCGTCTGCCTTAGGCTCAAGGCACATCTCAGGATCCTGGGATCGAGGCCTGTGTTGGGCTCTCTGCTCGGTGGATAGTCTGCTTCTCCCTCTCCCTCTGCCCCCTCCACCCCCGCTCATGCTCACTGGCTCTCTCTCTCCCCGCCCCCCTCAAATGAATAAATAAAATGTTATAAAAAAGCAAGCAAGCAAGCAAGCAAGCAAGTGTGCACCATAAAATGGTACAGCTGCTTTAGAAAACAGTCTGGCAGTTTCTCAAGAGGTTCAACATAGAGTTACCAAATGACCCAGCAATTCCACTGCTAAGTAATGAGATATGAAAGAGAAAGGAAAACATGTTCACACAAAAACTTGCACAAATATTCATAACAGCATTATTCATAATAGGCAAAACTTGGTAACAAACCAAATGTCTATCAACTCATAAGTGGATAAATCAATGTGGTATTTCCATATAATGAAATATTATTTAGCAATAAAAAGGGAGGAAGTACTGGTTCACACAATAACGTGAATGAATTTGAAACTTTATGCTAAGTAAAGAAAGCCAGGCAGACAAGGCCCCATATTATAGGATTCCCCCCCCCTTTTTTTTAATGAAATGTCCACAATAGGCAAATCTAAGAAAGCAGATTAGTGGTTGTGGGGGGCGGTGGGGTGGGGGGGGACGGTGGTATGAGAGGAAAATGAAGAATGACTACTGATGGATTGCTTTCCCTTTGGGTTACAGAATCGTTCTAAAACTGATTGCAGTGTTGGTTGTACAATTCTGCGAGCATACTAAAAACTGTTGAGGGGTGCCTGGGTGGCTCATTCGGTTAAGCGTTTGCCTTGGGCTCGGGTCATGATCCCAGAGACCCGGGATCAAGCCCCACTTGTTGCTCCCTGCTCATAGAGTCTGTTTCTCCTCCCTCTGCGCTCCCGGCCCCACCCGCGCTCATGCGGGATTCTCTTCTGCAAATAAATAAAATGTTTAAATTTCAAAAACAACGTAGACGCCTGGGTGGCTGAGCGGTTAAGCGTCTGCCCTCGGCCCAGGGCGTGATCCTGGAGTCCCGGGATCGAGTCCCGCATCGGGCTCCCCGCATGGAGCCCGCTTGTCCCTCTGCCTGTGTGTCTCTCATGAATAAATAAATAAAATATTTTTAAAAAGATTTTCAGGGATCCCTGGGTGGCGCAGTGGTTTGGCGCCTGCCTTTGGCCCAGGGCGCGATCCTGGAGACCCGGGATCGAATCCCACGTCGGGCTCCCGGTGCATGGAGCCTGCTTCTCCCTCTGCCTGTGTCTCTCTCTCTCTCTCTCTCTCTCTCTCTGACTATCATAAATAAATATATTAAAAAAAAAAGATTTTCAAATTTTATTTATTCATGAGAGACGGGGCTCCACTGGGCACGGGGTCGGGGGGTGGCTGCGGGCAAAGACATAGGCAGAGGGAGAAGCAGGCTCCATGCAGGGAGCCCGATGCGGGACTCGATCCCGGGACCCCAGCATCACCACCTGAGCCTAAGGAAGACGCTCCACCACTGAGCCACCCAGGTGCCTCATAGCTGAATTTCTCTCGGTAAAGCTGTTATAAAAACCATCTAGAAGAGTAACTGGCATGTGTGGTATCCATAGTTGAAGTATTCCCTCTGCTGATGATGGGGTGGCGGGGTAACTATTAGAAACATGCAGCGTGTATTACTGGGAAGCATTCTGTTTTATAGGATCTCCTCTATCGAAGATCCAGGTCACTAGTGGATTATGAAAATGCGAATAAAGCACTGGATAAAGCAAGAGCAAAAAATAAAGATGTCCTGCAGGCTGAAACATCCCAACAGTTATGCTGTCAGAAATTTGAAAAAATATCTGAATCTGCAAAACAAGGTACTGTTAGCTTACCGTTTGATCCTGAAGTATACTTCAAGCTATTCTATAAAATTAATCTCATTTCTTTTGTTCACAGAACTTATAGATTTTAAGACAAGAAGAGTTGCTGCGTTCAGAAAAAACTTAGTGGAACTGGCAGAGTTAGAACTGAAGCATGCAAAGGTTAGTGTCACATTGAAGCTTAATAATTTAAATGACTTCTAATTTAGGAATGAGTCAGTTACAGGGTGCCTGGCCAGCTCATTGGGCTCCTGAGTTGGAGCCCCATCTTGGCGTAAAGGTTACTTTAAGAAGAAAGGAAGAAAGAGAGAGAGAGGAAGGAAGGAAGGAAGGAAGGAAGGAAGGAAGGAAGGAAGGAAGGAAGGAAGTAATTGTGGAATTGATAATAATTCTTTAATGACCTTTTCCTTCTTCCTACAGGCATACACAAAGTATTTCTGAATTAGAATTCATAATAATTGGAATTATACTTTTTGAAGATTATTTTACTACTTCACAATAATTCTGATTTAGAAAATAAACATCCTTCTTCTGGGGTTTTTCTGTAGCGTTTGTTTCCTTCACATCAAGCCCTTTCTTGTAGTTACTATAAAGATACAGCTTCGGGGACACGTGGGTGGTTCAGTTGGGTGAGCGTCCAACTCTTGCTTTGGGGTCAGGTGGTGATCTTGGAGTTGTGGGCTCCAGGCTCAGCATGGAGTCCACTTGAGATCCTTTCTCCCTCTCCTCCTACCGCTCCCACTCGTTCTCTCTCTCTCTCTCTCTCTCTCTCAAATAACCACTTTTTAAAAAAGGATAAAGTTTGGCCCAAACCTTATACTGATTTTAAAACTAGAGAATCTTAGAATTGAGAGGGATGTGGGCGCCGGAGTGGCTCAGTGTTCGAGCGTCTGCCTTTGGCTCAGGTCACGTCATCCCGGGGTCCTTGGATCGAGTCCTCTACCGGGCTCCCCACGGGGAGCCTGCTTCTCCCTCTGCCTGTGTCCCTGCCTCTCTCTGTGTCTCTCGTGAATAAATAAATAAAATTTTTAAAAGAGCCAGAGAGAGAGAGAATTGAGAGGGATTTTACAGAGCACCTAATTCAAACAAGAATATCTACAGTTTCTCCAAACGGTCAGCTCTGCGAGACTCTAGTACCTAGGATGAAACCAGTATCGTGTTTTGATTAGCTAAAAAACTAAATCACTTTTTTTTTTAAAGATTTTATGTATTTATTCATGAGAGACATAGAGAGGCAGAGACATAGGCAGAGGGAGAAGCAGGCTCCTGGTCTGGGACGCTCGCCCAGGACCCCGGGACCACGACCTGAGCCAAAGGCAGGTGCTCAACCACTGTCCACCCAGGGGCCCCAGTCAATAAATCTTAAAAAAAAAAAAAAAAAAAAAGAAAAAAAAGAAAAAGAAAAAGAAAGAAAAAAATGTTCAGTAGTTTAACTTGGACACAAAGAGCACCTCCTCTCTCTCAGTAGATCATGCCAGGTAATCCAAAACAGTCATATTGGTGTACAGGGACATTTACTGAAGCATCTGGTTATGTGGAAAATATTGTACGTGAAACAGGTTAAATAGTTTTAGGTCTTTAAACAGTTAGTTCCGTATAAGAAGCAGTTGTTTTCCAAATCCGGTTATCTTCGTGTAGCGTGCTGTGACTTTTCGGTCCGGTTCTTCTGGGCTTCGTAACTTACTCTCCTTTCCTGTTTAGGGTAACCTACAGTTGCTGCAGAACTGCTTGGCAGTGTTAAATGGAGACACATAAGCCGCACTCCACCTTCGGCTAAAAAGGGCTGCCTTCCTTCAGATTTTATTTTTGTTTTCTGAATGATATTAAAGCATTTACTGCTCACCGGGAAGAAAAGAAACAGCTGACAAAGCGCATCTACTCTCCTTTTTTCTGAGAAACAACGGAGCGGAGCCGTCCGTGGGTTCTGCCGATCTGTGGGGGGACACTGCCCTCCTGTACCCGAATGCTCCCTGGGACAGCCGTGGGTCACCTCGCGCTCCTCCTCTTCCAAAGCCCAAAGTTCAGTCTTTTCCTTAAGTAGCCTCCGTAGCTGTGTTTATTTTATGCGTAGTATTCCTTCTGGCTGCCAGCCGCATTTACGTTTAAGTACTTTCTGAAGTTTAACCCTTTTAAAAATACATTGTTCAAACAAGGTAAAGATCGCCGGCCGTCACCTTCTTCTGAATTTTGTTTTCAAAAGACATTGTGTACCTACCACCGTAGTTCATTCATGTATCCTGGTAAAGCGTCGTAATCAGACTTATTTTTAATTAATGAACATTTCTTAGAAGTTTTGGGACAGACTTTATGTAATCTTTATAAGTATGATTTCTGATGAAAAGCAAATGCATTAGTATGTTTGCCTTAAACTTGTAGACTAAACCAACTATTATCAAATAAAAAGTGATAACAGTGATAGTTTTTTTTAACTCTGTGGTCATTGTATCACTCTAAAATTTGGAGTAGCTATAACCCGTCTACTCCTTTGTTATGCTTTACAGTACAGGTCCTACGTTTTCTTTTTCTTTTTCTTTTTCTTAAAATGGCATATTGAACCAAGTTCACCAGTCCCTCTACAAAAGGATGAGCTGCTTTCCTGTGTGCGCTTTTTTGCATTTCATAGAAGATGGGATTGGGCAGAGGCAGGTTAGAAACAGCCATGTCTAAACTACGGGAGCAGACAAAATAAACGGTCTGTTACGGTTTCCTGGATTCCGTCTCCATCTAGCTCAGCTGAGGAACCATGCGACGTGCCATTGAGCCACTTGATAGTCATACTGGTGTGTAAATCGGTACGTAGAGAGGAAGAGTGCTCTAGGGAACAGCACTTGTCGGTGGGGGAACGGTTGGAATAAAAAGGATACTACTTGTCAGTAATTACGAATATTATTGGCCTTTTGGATGTAAATTAACATCCTGTCATCTCTCCTTTAAAATTAGGTTGTATGGTTTGATTGTTTTTTTCTTTTTCTTTTTAACTGTCTAACTTTTCCTCCAGTTGGAAGCCACAGGTATCGTGGGTGGGTTCCTCGTTTACATTTTCCCAGACCCTGTTTGTAGGTCTTAAGGGTAGTCCCCAGGATTCCAGCCTCGCATGTTCTCTTGCCTCACTGGTGTGCCATTTAATGTTTCTTTCACTGAGGTGGTTCCCTGATGCCGCTTGAGCCTGATTTTTCTGTTGCCTGAGAAATCTCTGTGTTTTGTCCTCCCCCACGTCTCCTTCACTGGTGAAAACATGCCCATGCGATGCTCTCCGGTGGGTGAACATGGGACAGAGCCCCAGCTTCCCGACTCGGGTGCGGCCCTTTCACCGGCGGCCCTTGTGGCCTGAGGCGGGTGGGCTTGACCTGTGTCTGCCTCATTTTCTCTACTACAAAGGACAGACTGACCTACCTCACAGGGGTGTTGTGAGGATGAATAAACATTGGTACAGTGCTTTGGAAATGTGAAGATGCTGTGTAAATGCTAAGAAATAGCAGGTACAGGGCAGAAAGCTACGTACGACGTTCCACGTAGCCCTCAGCTACTCTGTACCAAGGAGGTCTTTTTGGAGGAAACGGGTAGGAGAGTGTTAACATACATCCTTTGGTCCCTGGGTTACATTTTTACCGTGTTTGTTGGGGTGGGTTAGACTGGAAGCAGTACGTACGTATTAGAGCATGGGGCGCGGGGGGGGGGGGGGCTGCTTGATGAATATAAATGAGTTGACCACACTGTCCCAGGGCCTTCTCACAAAACACAAATAAGAACAAAGGTTACTCCCTCAAGGGCCTGCTTTAGGAAAGATTCTACTTGGTACGTCGGGAACGACCGAAGCATTCCATACTTCATTGCTGGTTGCTGATTTCAGAAAACCAAGGTTTCACGGCTCTCGTGCTGTGGCCTTCATTACACGTTTGTTGGCCCCCGTGCCCCTGGGGGACACGAAGGAGAAACAGGAGGATGCGGTGGCCACCCTGCACGGGTGGTACAGAGTTTCCGGCGGGTGACGGCGGACCCTCTGAGAGGAAAAGAGCGACCTAGGCACTGTCCGGGATGGGAACGGTGGGATGGGAAGCAGGGGAATGCGGTTCGCAGGTGAGAGCGGGAAACGAAAAATAAAGAAATTGCGGAGGGGAGGGGGGGAGTTTCGAAGCCCGGCCGAGATGCCGGAACAAACAGGAGACCTCGAGCGTTAAAACGTGGGCAGGAAGAAGCCGGTACCGAGCTCGCGGTTTCCGGCCGGGCGCACGGCTGAAAATCTCGAGTCGAGAACACGGCGCCGCTGCCGGGCTCCAAGTAACAACGCGGAGCGACAGAAAAAGCGAAGCCACAGCAACGAGAGAGCCGCTAATAGCACAACCAAAGCTGCCATTCAAACCCAGATGCCAGGGGAAAGCGCGAACGCAGTCCCCCACTACCACAAATTATGCAGTCGAGTTTCCCACATTTGGGGAAATCGCAGGGGTCAGCACATCCGGAGTGCAATGGATAAGCCTCGCCCTGGGAAAACCACCTTCGTGATCATGGTATCTCCCCTGCCAGGTAAGTATGAGTTGCTCCCCGCCCCGACGCACACACCCTCGCGCTCGCCCCACTCCTTACACACGGTCACTTCACGCCCGCCGCCTCCGCACCACGCCTCCCCGCGCCACCCCCGCGGACACCTGCGTCCACCCCACGCACCGCCTCCGGCGCCTTCGTCTCGCCCCACGCGGGCCCCGCGGGCCCCGGCGCTGCCGGACCAGCGGCCTCTGCGCGCCTGCTCATCTGCATACGCCACGCCCCTGTCCCGCCGTTCTCCGGCTTGTGTTTGGCGCCCTGCAGATAAAACTAGACGACCAGGCGAGATCTGCTCTTTTTCTTTTTTAAGCGAAAATAAGCGTTAGTATATAGTTCCGGTTTTTGATTTTTGATGTTTTGTTTTGTTTTGTTTTATTTTGTTTTGTTTTGTTTTGAAGTAACCTCTACACCCAGTGTGGGGGCTTGAGCTCCGCCTCATAGTCGCCTGCTGTACTCTGGGCCAGCCAGGCTCCCCACACGCTAGGTTGTAGTTTAAGACCAGACTGAGGCGTTAGACACTCTCATTATCTTTTTCTAACCTTTTGCCACTGAGAAAGTCTTTTGGACAGTCATCCCTCCATGGGTGTCTACTTTTTCTTTGGCTGACCTGCGGCTTCCAGCAGGTGAGGGCAGGTTTCCTTGACCTGTACCTTTCTCTGGGGATGACACACTAACTATGTTAGGTAAAAAAAAAAAAAAAAAAAAAAGGTAAACTCGGGATCCCTGGGTGGCTCAGCGGTTTGGCGCCTGCCTTCGGCCCAGGACGTGATCCTGGAGTCCTGGGATCAAATCCCTCATCCGGCTTCCTCCTTCTCCTTCTGCCTGTGTCTCTGCCTCTCATGAATAAATAAATAAAATCTTAAATATATATATGTATATATAAACTCCAAAAACATATATAGTATGCTACCCTTTGTCTAGGAAAAATGTGAAAACAAGAAAAGTATACAGTCTTTCAAAAAGACAATAATAAACCAGAACTGACGACAGTTGGGGCGGGGGAATAGAAAGAGTGATGAGTGATGCTTTACTGAGTGTACCTTCTTTGTAATTCTGATTTTGGGAACTCTATCAATGCTTTACCTGCATTTTTAAATTGCAGGGGGGAAATCCCTAAAATTGCATATAAGCAAGCACGCCTGAAACAAACGGTCTCAGATGAGTAGTATAAACCCCACTGAAATAGGAAAAAAATAAAAAATAACCTAGTGAAATGACTTTTGGACACAGTACACTGACTATAAACATCTCATAAACACCTTGTCCAAAGACAAGAACTGCGGACAAACTCTGAACTGTCCCATAGTAGGTTTGTAGTTCGTAGCTATCTCCGTGGAACAATTCTGTAACAACGTTGCATGTATTGTAGGCTTCAGCTAATGAGTAAATGGAGATCGGGGAGTCAAGGTTCTCACTGCCAGAGAAAACAGATACAAATAGGAGGTGGTGGAAGGCAAGGGGAATCCATGTGTGTAAAACTGAAAGTGGAAATTGACGGTATCGGGATGGGCTCATTACCCTTAATAGAATTAATATAACAGGTACAGATATATATACATACATACATACATATATATGGTGGGTTTTTTTTTTTTTTCTTTTTTACCTCTATCCACCAAAGGGGACTAGAAGGAAAGACAGCATTCAGCTTACCTCCTGCCAGGATCTGGCTTTCTAAATGCCATTCTCCACTAAAAAGAACCAAGCCGGGCAGCCTGGGTGGCTCAGCGGTTTAGCGCCTGCCTTCGGCCCAGGGCGTGAATCTGGAGTCCCGGGATCGAGTCCCACATCGGGCTCCCTGCACGGAGCCTGCTTCTCCCTCTGCCTGGGTCTCTCTCTCTCTCTCTCTCTCTCTCTCTCTGTGTGTGTGTGTCTCAAGAATAAATAAATAAAATCTTAAAAAATAAAAATAAAAAAGTATATAAAAAATTAAAAGAACCAGGCCTCTGGAAAAGTAGATTTTTTTCAGGAGTCAAGAAAGGTACAAAGTGACCCAGGAACATCTCGTGCCAGAAGATAAAGAAATGCTCCAATAATCGTATGGATGTGTCAAAGGACACAGCAGCCACCCTGCACTTGATCTTAGCCAAGAGGCCGAGAAGTGATTCACAGTAGCCACCCTGAACCGACTTTCATAGGCCCAATCTGATAACCTCTGAACATCAAAATAAATTTAAAAACAGTTAGTGGTCACAAACAACTGAATAAAATAACCACCATGAGTTCATATGGATGGTACACAGGGAAGGAGGCAAAGTTCCTCCGTACACTACAAGGCCAACTAATAAATGGAGAATGAATGATGGAATTAGAAGATCAACATTTGTCAATTAGAACGCAAGAGTCCTCAAAGGACGCTGAAACTATTGTGTTAGGGGTGCCTGGGTGGCTTGGTCGGTTTACCGTTCCCACTCTGTTTCGGCTCAGGTCATGATTTCGGGGGTCCTGAGATCAAGCCCCCCGCCCCCACTGGCTCAGGCACTCAGAGGGAAGTTGGCTTGAAGATGCTTTTTCTCTGCCCCTCCCTCCACTTGCTTGGGCCCCCCAAGCAGACTGCCGGAGTGCGGAGTCTGATGCGGGGCCAGATCCTAGGACCGGTGAGATCCTGACCTGAGCTGAAACCAAGAGTCAGACAGACACTTAACCCACGGAGCCACCCAGACGCCCCTAAGTGATCAACGTTAATACCACCGATAATTGAACAAACTCGCTTCCTGGGCCTCCGAAGGTGGTGCCCAGAGGAGCACACCGTATTAATTTGCTAGATCTGCCATCATAAAGTACCACAAAGCGGGTACCTTCAAAGAACACAGTTGTGTTCTCCTACGGTTCTGGAAGCCACGGGTCCAAAAGCAAGGTGCCAGTAGGACCATGCTCTCTGAGTCTTTGAGTAGAGTCTTTCCTTGCTACTTCCTAGCTTCTGGCGCTCACGGCCAATCCTCGGCTTGCAGCCACATCACTACAATCCCTGCTTCTGTCATCACATCGTGTTCCGTTTGCAAGTATCTTTACCTGGCATTTTCCTGTCATAAGGAAAACAGTCACACTGGATTAGGGCCTACTCTAGTGACCTCGCCTTAACCTGATGGTACTTGCAAAGATCCTTTTTCCAAATAAGGTCACGTTCATAGGTACCGGGGCCTTAGGACTTCAACATTTTTGGGGGAAGGACGTGAGCCAACCCATAACAGACACAACATCATTTATGCAGTCTGGGTATCAAAAATACATACCCGGATATACTTACGAGGAAACATAGGACGACTCAAAAATTGAAGGATATTCTACAAAATAACTGGCCTGTAGTCTTCAGAAATGCCTGCAAAATGAAACGTAAAGAATTACCTGGGAGCTATCTCATAGTAAAGTCGGTTAAAGAGACCTGACAACTGGGCTCCCTGCTCAGCAGGGAGTCTACTCCTCCTCCTCCCCCTGCTCCTCCCCCCCCCTGCTTGTGCATGTGGGCTAGATAGCATTTATTTGACAGAGAGAGAGAGGAGAGGGAGGGAGGGAGAAGCAGACTCCCTGCAGAGCAGCGAGCCCTATGTGGGGCTCCATCCTAGGACTCTGGGATCATGACCTGATCCGAATACAAATAAATGTTAAACTGACTGAGCCACCCCTCAAATAAATAAAATCTTGAGAGAGAGAGAGAGAGAGAGAGAGAGAGAGGTGACAACTGAATGCAATGCACGATTTTGAATTTTCCTCTGCTGTAAAGGACATTATTGGGACAATTGATGGAAATGGAATCATGCCTGTAGAGGAATAATATTGTATCAATGTGAATTCCTTCATTTTGAAAATGTTCCCTTTTTTCAACCAAACAGGATGCTATGCTACATTTCCTCGGATCTGTATGCTGCTAGAACCTCAGGGAAGCCTTTGCTGACCGTCTCTTGCCTTGCTCTGCTCCGGAGCAGCAATTATCCAGGGACACAAACAACTCCATCATCTTGCTCATATCGGGAGAGGATATTCATATTTACCTCCACTCGATACCCAGGAAGGATCTTCTTGTATACAAGAGGAAAGGACAAGTGTGGGCAGTGTGAAAGAGGTAACCTCACCCGGCCGGATGGAAGTGGGACATTTCTGTTCATTTGATTTCGGGAGACCATTCAACACTCCTCCCCAGCCCAACACCTACTCTGTGAAGGGACTCCTTGCCCTGCCTGGGGTCCTGTTCAAAGGTTCCTTTGCTTGTTGCAAGATTAGGTCACTACATAATCTGAAAGGTCATAATCAGGGTTAAAAGAAATTTTTTTTTTTTTTAAGATTTTATTTGTTCATTCACGAGAGACGCAGAGGCAGAGGCAGAAGCAGGCTCCCAGGAGGAGTCCGATGCTGGACTAGATTCTGGGACCCCGAGATCACGCCCTGAGCCCAAGGCAGGCGCTAAACTGCTGAGCCAACCGCGCGTCCCGGGTAAACAAAATGTCATGTTAAATTGGTGACAAAACTCTCATCTTGGTATGTAACGTTTAGCCGACTGTCTGTTGCGTATTGCGTGGAATCTTTGCGGAAAGGAAGGCGAGACCGAACCCCGGCCCTGAGCCACCACCACTCCCGCGGGGCTCCAGCGGACCCCGCCTTCTCGGGTCTCCGATCCGGGTGCCGCCTCCCGGCCGCCCGGCCCCCACCCCGGCCCCCACCCCGGCCCCCACCCCGGCCGCCTCCCGTCCAGGCGTCCGCCGCCGCCGCGGCCAAAGACTGGGACGTCCGCCCGGCGTCCCAGAGCCGGGAACCGGACTGGGGGGTGGGGACGTCACGACGGGGGCGTGGCGTACGCAGATGAGCGGGCGCGCAGAGGCCGCTGGTCCGGCAGCGCCGGGGCCCGCGGGGCCCGCGTGGGGCGAGACGAAGGCGCCGGAGGCGGTGCGTGGGGTGAACGCAGGTGTCCGCGGGGGTGGCGCGGGGAGGCGGGGTGCGGAGGCGGCGGGCGTGAAGTGACCGTGTGTAAGGAGTGGGGCGAGCGCGAGGGTGTGTGCGTCGGGGCGGGGAGCAACTCATACTTACCTGGCAGGGGAGATACCATGATCACGAAGGTGGTTTTCCCAGGGCGAGGCTTATCCATTGCACTCCGGATGTGCTGACCCCTGCGATTTCCCCAAATGTGGGAAACTCGACTGCATAATTTGTGGTAGTGGGGGACTGCGTTCGCGCTTTCCCCTGGTGATTCTGGTGGCTAAGATCAGACCTCGTTTCCGGCTGCGTGCGCCTCGGAGGCCTCGTGAGCTATTCTTTGACCTTCTTGTGGTTACGGCTTGGCCTTCGGGGCTTCTCGCGTGTCATCCGTCCCCGTGTCGTCCTTATGACCGCTCACGTCGGTGCTCACTTTCGGTTGTATCTGTATGTGGCGAGGAGTTTCCTTCCTTGGGACGCCTCGGTGCTTGAGCGGTGACCGGCTCTCTCAGCAATAAAGAAATAATATCCTTTAGGAAAAAGAATTCCTTTCTTTCAGGGTTTTCGGTATCTTTGAAAAGACTCACATAACGAGAGGCAAGTCGCTTTCAGCAAATCCCCTGTGGGTTGTTTTTGTTTGCTTTTTAAAGATCTTACTTATTCAAGAAAGACAGAGAGAGGGGCACAGACACAGGCAGAGGGAGAAGCAGGCTCCATGCCGGGAGCCCCACGCGGGACTCGATCTCAGGACTCCAGGATCAAGCCCTGGGCTGAAGGCGGCGGCGCTAAACCGCTGAGCCACCTGGGCTGCCCTGCTCCTGTGTTCTAAACCCAAACCAGGAGAACGCGTTTTCTTTCTTTTTAAGATTTTTATTTATTCTTCAGAGAGAGAGACAGAGACACAGGCAATGGGAGGAGCAGGCGCCATGCAGGGAGCCCGATTTGGGACTCGATCCCGGGACTGGATCCCGGGACTCCAGGATCTCGCCTGGGCCGAAGGCAGGCGCTAAGCCACTGAGCCACCCGAGCTGCCTTTTCTTTTCTCTTTTCTCTTCTTTCTCTTCTCTTCTCTTCTCTTCTCTTCTCTTCTCTTCTCTTCTCTTCTCTTCTCTTCTCTTCTCTTCTCTTTCTTCTCTTTCTTCTTCTTCTTCTTCTTCTTCTTCTTCTTCTTCTTCTTCTTCTTCTTCTTCTTCCTCTTCTTCTTTTCTCCTCCTTCTCCTCCTCCTCCTTCTTTCTTCTTTCTTCTTTTTTTAAGATTTTTATTGAGAACCCCTTTTCAACTCAACACTTCTTCCTGCCCATCTTCTTTCCTGCAGAATTATTATCAAGGCTTTATCAAAACCTTCATTAGTGTGGTCCAGTGACCAGCAGTCTCAGAAGCGTCACCTGCCACCCTGGGGGCATGCTTAAGAATGCAGCATCTTAGGGACTCCTAGCCGGCACACTGGGTTAAGCCTCGGACTCTTGATACCAGCTCAGGTCGTGATCTCAGGGTCTCAGTGGAACCTGCGTAACTTTCTCCCTCTCCCTCACCCTCTGCTGCTCCCCCTGCCCCAAAGGATGCGGCATCTTAGGCTTCACCTTTGCACAACTTACCAAATCATAATCGCCGGTTTAACAAGAGTCCCGGTTGATTCTATACACGTTGACGTGTGAGAAGCAGGGATCTAACACAGTGTATATTTGGGTTTTCTGACTCTACCCACTGGGACCTAACTTCCCTGAGGGCAGGCTTTCTTGCTTATTTTGTTGACTCTTCCGTTCATACTTGGCTGGAATAGCGCATGGCTATGTAATAGGCTTTTAATATACTTCATGAATTCACTTACTGATCTCAGGCTTAAAAAAGTAGATTCCAACCATGTTCCAGATTCTAGCTCTGAGTCCAGGTAAGATTAATAACACTGTATCCTTCCTACAGAGAAATCACAGAGTTGGAAACACTCACTCCTTGGTCATTTTCAACAGTAGTGTCTTTGAAGGTCATTTGCTTGGGCCCCTCCACGAGAGCTGTGAAAAAACAGTCCCTGAGCTCAGGGGGAGCATCCGCTGGTCTACACCATCAGCCCCCAACCTAGTCTCCTTCAGCCCCTTCTCGCTTTGGGAGAGTGGGAGGGATCATCTTACAGACATCAGAAAAAGGTAAGTCAGTGGTGTGCGCCTTAACTGCTCTCACACGCCTGCCTCCTGCTCGTGCATTGCTTCACCCTGGGTCAAGCTGTAGGGGAGCCAGAGCCTTATTTTGATCCTTCCGGGTCTCCAGCAGGCCCTTAGAATTAAATGGACAAAAAACAGAATAACAGGAGGAAAGCACACGGAGTTTTACGTGTACATAGAGGACCACATAGGAAAATGAAGACCCAAAGAGGTGGCTGGGTGGTTCTCCAAGGAGCCCTGGTCCCTTTTGCTTTTTATTTTGTTTGAAGACCAAGATCTGGTGCTTAATGTTCACTGATACTGGTGTGTCATCGCATCGCCAGTTTAACAAGGCTCCGCACCTATGTTATATCCATTGTTATCATTGTCTTATCTTGCCTTGGCCGGTGGGAAGCCTTTCAAGCTGGCTCTCTGGTGTGCTTGACACGCCCACATCAGTCATTGTACATTTCTTTACTTTTTGACACGGCTACACGTTCCGGGCTTGACGAGGCCCATCGAGACCCAGCCGTGGGGGCCCTTCTGGTGGCTTGGCTCCTTTGCCCCTCCTTTGGCCAGCGACCTGGATTCCTTTGACAGAGGTGGCCACCACCTGGAATAGGTCAAGATTCTTTGGATCTCCTGGAGAGGCCCTGGACTCAAAGGAAGAAGAAGAGAACACCAGTGCCCAGATGGGACTCCTTGCCCCGGCTCCATGTGTTTTAACACACGGTTCAGATCCCGTCTAGTGTGTGCCACCCAAGACCACTCACCCACCCTACGCAGGTCCCACAGAGGCGCAGCAGGCCGCATCCGCATAGCCTTCCCTTGACTGAGTGTGTCGCCAGCCCTGCACCCTCAAGGACGGGGCGGGGGAGGGAGTACCTTGGAAGCCCCCCACTGCTCTCCATGACTCCCAGACAGGAAGGATCGGCCATGCTTGGGGCCCACACCTGCACTGGCTGGTCACCAAAGCCCGCTGCCCCCCCCCTCCCCCTACTTCCCCAAAGCACCAAAGCTAGGTCCCCGGGCATTCCACACCTCTGCATCTCATCGGAGATGATGGGGGCGCGCGCCCCATGAAGGTCTTAAGGTTTCCTCTTCGGTCCCTGTCTGCTGGTCTCTGTAGACGGTGACATTAGAGGCTGGGGTCTCTGGGCGACTTCCAAGCCATACCATCTTCCTGAAGGTCACCTGTTGGACTTCCGCGGCAGGGCCTCCTGAACCCGCAGAGGGTCCCCTTCAGTCCTTCTTGGTGAGCAGTGGGACTGGGACTGGGACTGGGTCGGGGAGAGAACCAGGAGGTGCCTTCCGGGAGAGGAAGGCGTGTGGGGAAACGCAGTGTCCCGGCGGAGAGACAGAACCCAAACCAAACAGGAGCCTGTGGGCTCAGAGGCCGGGGATGGCGGCGGCTGGGTCCCCGAGGCCTCAAGAGCCACATTCCCACTGCGGTTCCGGTTCCGCTGCCAGTCCCCCCGGCATGCACTCCAGCTGCACTGGAGCCTCTGGAGTTTCCTTCCCACAGGCAGGAAGAGAACACCCCCCCCACCACCCCCCACCACCCGGCCCCGTCGCGATCTCCCCGGGGCTCTCCGGCTGGGCCTCCGTACCCTCCTCCGCAGGCCTTGTCAGTACAGCCTGAAGGGTCTGGCTCCAGGTCAGCCAGCTGGTCAGGGCCCAGCCGCCGGCGGCCCGTGGAAGGGGGTGAATTTGCGTGCGGGTCCAAGAGGGCAGCCGTCCAGCCCGCACCCACCGCACCCCCACCGCCACCGCCACCCCCACTCTCTGCGCCCTGCCTCCAGCCCTCATTGCCCGACTCCCCGGCTCTCCCTCAGCTCTAAGTCTGCGCTTTGGGGGCCAGTCTCCCCTTCCTTCCCCCCTGCCCCTTTCTGCAGGTGGAGACCCCAGCGGTCGGAGGCCGGAGAGCGGACAAGGTGGAAGTGTTGCGTGTGTCTCACCTCCCCGGGCCACACGCACACGTGCAGCAGGAGAATCGGCGCCCCGGCTGACTGCGGAGGTGCGGGTGTGGCGCGGCGTGCGAGCCGTCCCTGCTCCCTCGGCGGGAACGCTGCCCCCCCGCGGCTGCAGGGACAGGTGCAACGGCACGGGAAGCCTCGAGGGTCCTCCCGTCGACCAGAGACCCGAAGGCGCCTCCGAGGTTCTTGCTCATCACCACGGCCAGGCCCGTGGGGGCCCCCGCGGCATCTCGCTTCGGCCAACGTCCGCCTCGACGCGAGCGCGCGGTGGGCAATGGCTTGGGAACTAGCACCCTGAGGTGTGCTAGTCCCGTCCCACCGAGTAGATCAGGCGGTCTTCTGTCTCCGTAAGTCTGTATCTTTCGGGACCATACGAGGGGCAGGGAAGAGGGAGACAGAGCCTGCAGCAGCTGGGAGGGACGGAAGCAGGGACCGCCCCGCCCCGGGAGGTGGGGCAGGAGACCGAGGCCGAGACCGAGGTGGAGAGGGACAGTTTTCACGAACGCCCAGACGCCGGGCCGCCTCGGGGGCTGGCCGAGGGCACAAGCCCTTCGCCCACTGCTGTCTGTCTGGGGCGGGAAAGGAAAGGAGTGGAAAGGGCGCGGGGACGCGCGTGTAGGTAGGCTGCGGGAGGAAGGCGCAGGCGTGTGCCCCTGGCGACAGCGCACGCGCGGCTGAGTAGGGGGCTGTGCCCTAAAGG
The DNA here is from genome assembly GCF_003254725.2 of Canis lupus dingo. NCBI lineage: Eukaryota > Metazoa > Chordata > Mammalia > Carnivora > Canidae > Canis > Canis lupus. Next base: position 13,451,369 of record NC_064250.1, read on the forward strand.
TTTCCCCGACTTGGGCCTGGGGGAAGACGGCGACGCCAGGCTGCCAGGGCCGGCGCGGGGCAGAGGCCGGGCGGGCGCTGCGGGGCCGTGGCTTCCCGGAGGGCGCAAAAGCGTCAGGCACCTCCTTCGAGCCGGAATCGAACCAGCGACCTAAGGATGTCCGCGCCTAGCCAGCCTACAGTCCTCCGCTCTACCCGCTGAGCTACCGAAGGGTGCGCGCTCACACGCCTGGGTCGTTAGCGTTTCTCCGGGTGACGGAGGCCACCGCCCTGGCGTGCCGCCGCCCCCGCCCCCGCCTGCCTCGGCGGCGCGGTGGGAACCGCTGCGAAGGGAGCTGCCCCCGCGCCGCCCGCCGCCCGCCGCCCGCCGCGCCGCTTTCCCCGCGGGGCAGCGAGTGCCTGCGCTCGGCAGCTGCCCGGCCGGGGCCGGCCTCCCGGGTCGACGACTGTCCGCGGCCTGGGCTCGGGCTCTCGCCCGCTGCCTCAGTTCCCCACGCGTGCGGTGGGGGAGGGAGGCCCTGACCAGCAGAGGAGGAGAGCCCCCCCCTCCCGGGACCCCGCAAGGCGCGCACCAGGTAGGCGGCTGCGACCGCCTCACTACCTGCTGGGTGTTTAAATGCCTTTGGTTCAAACTGATCCTTAGGCCAGAATGACATTTTCTGGCTATGCCGCCCGCCCTTCAAAGCCAATAGCATCCTTAAAAAAAAAAAAAAAATTACATACTTATCTCCATAGAGACACAGAGAGAGGGGGGCAGAGGCACAAGCAGGCTCCATGCAGGGAGCCCGACGTGGGATTCGATCCACGGTCCCCTGGATCAAGCCCTGGGCTGCAGGCGGCGCCAAACCGCTGCGCCACCGGGGCTGCCCGGCCAATGGCGTCCTTGATTGATTTCTTTACTTTCGCCCCTGCGGCGAGATTTCTTATTTTTATTTTATGTATTTACTATTCCTATTGTTTAAAAAATAATAATGGAGAGTGGGAAGTGGAGGATTCAGATCAAGCCACTCCTCTGCTCAAAACCTATCAGTTGGGATCCCTGGGTGGCGCAGCGGTTTGGCGCCTGCCTTTGGCCCAGGGCCCGATCCTGGAGACCCGGGATCGAATCCCACGTCGGGCTCCCGGTGCATGGAGCCTGCTTCTCTCCCCTCCTGTGTCTCTGCCTCTCTCTCTCTCTCTCTCTCTCTCTGTGACTATCATGAATAAATAAATAAATCTTAAAAAAAAAAGAGTCCCATATTCAGGTGACTGAGCAAGCCAGGCACCCCCATCTAGAGCTTACTTAAACAAAATAGACACAACAAACACATAAACAAACCCTTTTGATTCACTCAGAAATAAAGTCTTAACAATGGCCTGCAAAGAGTGGAGCCGGCGCTTGAGATGCCTGGCGGTCCATTCTGGGGAAAGGCCAGCAGCGCCACGGTCCCCTGCGGGGACCCCTTACACGGGGCTGGACTCCCGAAGGGCACTACCAGAGGTGGAAGTCCAAATCAAGAGTGTCTGCCGGCGGTGCCCAAGGGGATCTCCGCAGCAGCGAGTACCTGCGGTGGATTTCCAGGCCGAACTGAGACGCCAAGAGGTGAGGCGGTTAAAGCAGTATTGGAACATCCAAATAGCTGATTTCCAAGTGGAATGAAAACACTATCCACGAAGGGGCGCCTGAATGGCTCAGTGGGTAAAGCGTCCGACTGGATTTCGGCTCATGTTATGAGCTGAGAGTCAGGAGATCGAGCCCTGTGATGGGCTCTGCGCTGAGCATGGAACTGCTTACGTTTCTCTCTCCTCCCTCTGCCCCTGCCCTTCCCCGTTCTCTTTCTTGCTCACTTGCGCTCTTCTCGTGCGCTCTCTCTCTCTCTCAAAGAAGAAGGAAGGAAGGAAGGAAGGAAGGAAGGAAGGAAGGAAGGAAGGCCATAAGAAAACAGTCTGACGATGATCTACAAGACCCTCATGATCTCACCCCCACCTAGTCCCCTCTCTGACTTAATTTTGTACAATTCTTCAAGGATGCTCTGGACCCGAGGCCTCCTTGCTAGTCACACACACTCCTACCCGGGCCTTTGCTCTAGGCCGTCTCTGCGCTCTGGGTGCTTCTCCCCAGGGAGCCATGACGGACTGCCTCACCCCCTTCAAGCCTTTGCTCATACAGCACCGTCTCACTGTAACCTCTTCTGACCACCCCGCTTTTCCACAGCAACCTGCCCCCCACTCAACTCCTGATGCCCTCTCCCTCCTCAGCGTTGGCTTTTCACAGCTCCTAACCCCTCACAACCCCACTGAATTACCTAGTGTGTCCACTGGCGGTTTTCTCCCGCTCCCCCTGCCCCTTCTGCAAAATATGAGCACCAAGAGGCCCTTCTGGCACCAATTCCCGAAGCGTCTGGCACAGCCTATATACTCACCAAACAGTTGTCAAGTGGACAAACTCTCAGTGTCATCAAAGAGGAGATGAGAATATAAAAGAGGGGGAAAAGAGAGAGAGAGAGAGAGAGAGAGAGAGAGAGAGAGAGAGAATATAAAAGAGGGGGCCGGGGCCAAGAGCCAGGGTTCAGCCAGGGGGAGGTGTGGAGTTATCTTGTTGGATCAGGAAGCAGGATCTCTTAGGTTGAGAACTGCAGAACTCTCTCAGCACAGAACCACCCCTCCAGACCGTGTCCTTCGCTGAGATTTGACCAGACTCCTTGCAGCAGCACAAGGTTCTGTCCCTAAGATGGACCGCCAGCCGGAGAGATTCGTGAAACAGCTGACACGGGCCCCCAACCCCTCTTTCGGAGGGCATCTGAAGGGTGGTGGGGGAAGGACAGGGCCCATCTCCGCGTCCCCGAGGGAGGAGAGCATCCCCACTTCCCTAGCTGCCAGCTCACTAACACGGCTGCCTACCAGCAGTTACACCGACCTCCCCCATCGGGAACTTTTCGCTTCCCCGACTGGCCTGAGCCCCCTTTCCCGCGTTCTTGCTGCCAAACGGCCACATCACCTCTGCACGATTGGGAATGGAGCTCAGCTCTTTGCCCTCCCGTCACTTTCGCTATTGTCTGCTGCGATTATCTTTGACAGGGTCCAAGTCAGAAAGCGCCAGAGGGCACCGGGTGGGGCCGCCCCGAGTGGGTGCTGGGGGGCAGGAGGAGGCCGAAGGGCGCCAGCCCCCGACTGCCCGCTGGGGCTCCCGGGAGACACGCGACCCGCTGCGGTGGAAGGGCACCGTTTAACGCTTGCCTTCCTTTTCTTGCTTGCAAACTTAGCATCGTGGTTTTCCTTCCAGCGTTTACTAGATCAGGCCACTACCGCGCGTCCTGAAGAAGCGCTTTCCCTCAGAGAGACGCCGTCAATGAACATCGCCGGGGATTCTCCTTCGGGCGGCTTAGCACTGCGGGGCAGCCGGCGGAAAGGCCTTTCCTGAGTTTTCGATTGTATTTTCAAATGAGTTTCGAACACGCGAGGACACAAATGGGCTGAAACGTTCTTGGTGCCGAAAGGAAGGCGACACCGAACCCCGGCCCTGAGCCACCACCACTCCCGCGGGGCTCCAGCGGACCCCGCCTTCTCGGGTCTCCGATCCGGGTGCCGCCTCCCGGCCGCCCGGCCCCCACCCCGGCCCCCACCCCGGCCGCCTCCCCTCCAGGCGTCCGCCGCCGCCGCGGCCAAAGACTGGGACGTCCGCCCGGCGTCCCAGAGCCGGGGACCGGACTGGGGGGTGGGGACGTCACGACGGGGGCGTGGCGTACGCAGATGAGCGGGCGCGCAGAGGCCGCTGGTCCGGCAGCGCCGGGGCCCGCGGGGCCCGCGTGGGGCGAGACGAAGGCGCCGGAGGCGGTGCGTGGGGTGGACGCAGGTGTCCGCGGGGGTGGCGCGGGGGGACGGGGTGCGGAGGCGGCGGGCGTGAAGTGACCGTGTGTAAGGAGTGGGGCGAGCGCGAGGGTGTGTGCGTCGGGGCGGGGAGCAACTCATACTTACCTGGCAGGGGAGATACCATGATCACGAAGGTGGTTTTCCCAGGGCGAGGCTTATCCATTGCACTCCGGATGTGCTGACCCCTGCGATTTCCCCAAATGTGGGAAACTCGACTGCATAATTTGTGGTAGTGGGGGACTGCGTTCGCGCTTTCCCCTGGCTTTTCTCGGTAGAAAGAAAGAGATGCTCGGCTCGTTTCGCGCTTTCCATCGCCTGCCCACGGTTCTTTCTCACCGGGCTCTGTTACGTTCTTGTCGTTCAGTAGCCTCAGTCGCGGCAAGGCGTGAGCTTGGTCGCACGACAGCGCTTCCTCTCGCAGTTCTTCCGAGTAGCTAAGTTGAGGACCGTGCTGTGCTGTGCTGTGCTGTGCTGTGCTGTGCTGTGCTGTGCTGTGCTGTGCTGCCAACGTAGGAGTCCTCTGGAGACCTCGGTACGTCGAGCTTGAGGGCTTTTGAGCGAATGCTCGAGAGTTGCGAGAGGTATGCGGGGTGGCCGTCGAAGGCGGGCGCGGGCGGTCACGCCTACTCCAGAGAAGGTAGTTCCTGCGCCGCATCCGACAGCCAAGCCGGCCGGGTAGCGGGTTGCTGGGGAAGAATCGGGAGTCCCTTGGTACGGAGGTCAGTTTGCATTGCACGTGAGTCGCGGGCCTTTCTTTAAAGCGGTGGGAAGAGGGGCCCGGCGCCACACCGGGGGGACATACCCTGGGTTCCGGAATTGCATGCAGAATTAACAAATTTTTCCCAGTGGCTTTAGGAGGACCCGTGGGCCTGAGCCCCTCCACCGGAGGCCGCCGTAGAGTTCATCTCTACCGAGCTTTCCGGGAAGGTCTGGCACTGTCCTTCTCCTCACTCCCAAGTACGTATGTATACGTGTGGATACGTGTGGAGGCCGCGTAGGCCCGTCGCATGGACGGGAGACCGGGCGAGACCAGCCGGCCGTCTCAAAAAGACCTTCCAGGGACGCCCGGGTGGCTCAGCGCTTGAGCGCCTGCCTTCGGCCCAGGGCGCGATCCTGGAGACCGGGGATCGAGTCCCGCATCGGGCCCCCTGCCTGGAGCCTGCTTCGGTCTCCGCCTGTGTGTCTGCCTCTCGGGGTCTCTCCTGAATGAATAGCACAGCGCGTATACTGTGTCTCATGAATAAGTAAATAAAAATCTTTTTAAAAGAATACGTGGGGGATAGATCCCAGGGTACGAATTGCATGCCTCGCCTGTCAAAAAGCCTAAAGTGTATTGTATCATCACGGGTTGTGCTGTAACTTTGCCATTACTATCTTTGCAGCAATTAGTAGTTATATTGACTCAAACCAGTACCGTTGTGAAGGTGAGAGGAAAAACTCACCAATGCGTTTACTTATTCCTAAGGTGTTTATAGTTAACGGGGATTCCTTTCTTTTATTCAAACCCCTCCAATCAAGTCGGTTTACAAAACATTTTTGGATCAAATGTAGGGCTGGAGTATCTCTGATACATACTAGTTTTACTTTAGTATTAAAAAAAAAAAAAAGGTTATCAAGGAAGATGGCCCACATGTAATCTACCAGTAATCACTAATAATTGAAGTGTTGAAGTTAAATCTGACCATACCTATATACTGTGTGGAGGCCGAGAAAATCAAGGCCATTCCACCTCAAGTTTAGCGTTAGCACAAGTACAGCCATCTCAGGCCCCTGTGAATAAGAGCTGAACTCTAGAGGGAAAACCGCAGAACGCCCTTGACCGAGACAGAAAGTCCCATGTTGGAATGAAAACAGAAATTCCTCCAGCCCTTCTGAAAATCCCCTAGACCAGCCCATAAAGACCCAGCTGTAACCCACCTCGGGGTCCGAGTCCCTGCTCCGCTGTGTCGGGCACACTTGGACCCAGGCTCGAGCTTGCTAATAAACCCTCGTGTACTTGCATCGGTGTCGGCTCCTCGGTGGTTTTCTCGGATTCGCAATCTTGGGCACAACAACGGAGAGTGGGGAGTGGGATTAGTTGGAAATCTGTAACTGTAGGGAATCAGTACCTTTTCAGTTGCATTCGGTAGCAATATGTTATTCTAGGGAACTTAGGTGTCAAGTCCTTGTGAAAACCATTGTCCAGTCCTCCTGAAGTCAGTGCTGGCTGTACTTGGAAAAACTTGAATCCAACTGTTGTTTCCTTTACTTTTCTTTCACTTTGACAGCAAATAAGTGACCTCGGTGAACCTTTTCAAAAAGTGTAGCGGCCACTGCCACAGCTTTCGAAGCACTAGCCCAGGAACCAGCGTCCAGAACTGAGAAATAGACTATTACTTTATAGCCGAATTCAATTTTTGAGTTGACTCCACTAGCAGCATCTTTTTATTTATTTATTTGTTATTTTTTAAAAAGATTTTATTTATTCATTCACAAGAGACACACAGAGAGAGGCAGAGACACAGGCAGAGGGAGAAGCAGAGGTTCCCTGCAGGGAACCCGACGCGGGACTCGATCCAGGGACTCCAGGATCACACCCTGGGCCGAGGGCAGGCGCCAAACGGCTGAGCCACCCAGGCGTCCTAGTATCTTTATTTTTAAGACAAAATAAGTGGAAAGGTTTTTCAAATTTTGGAAAAAGTGGAGGGAATGACTATAGCTGATTTCATTCCTTCAAAATATTTTTCTCGGGCAGCCCGGGTGGCTCAGCGGTTTGGCGCCGCCTTCAAGCCCGGGGTGTGATTCTGGAGTCCCGGGATCGAGTCCCACGTCGGGCTCCCTGCATGGAGCCTGCTTCTCTCTCCCTGCCTGTGTCTCTGCCTGACTCTCTCTGTCTCTCTGTGTGTCTCATGAATAAATGAGTAAAAGCTTTAAAAAAAAAATTTTTTTTTTCTCCTAAGGAACCCAACCACAGGATCTTGGGAATTTTCATGCAGTGTTTTCAGTGGTTTTGCCTGTTCTGTAAAACCTGAAGCCTACTGTCTGTCTACAATACCCTAGTAGTCCACCAATTTTTAATTTTTTTATTTTTTTGGTAGCATACCAAACTTTGAGTTTGGTGACTTTGAGACTGTAACTTCGTAACGCTTTGCAGGCCTTAGCTGACATGTCCTAAATGTTATACTTCAGTTTCACAATTATTGCAATGTTGAGGCCCTATGTCCCTTTGAAGCAAGGGATTGTAACAAAGCCCAAATGCCCATTTCACATTGGCTCACCCAGGGATCCCCTAAATAAATAAAATCTTTAAAAAAAGAATGGGCTACTTACAACTAGGCACAGTTACAAAAAAAAAAAAAAAAAAGGAAATCCATACATTGCCAATACCTCCTCACTCTCCCTCTTTATAAACAGCTCCCACCCACTGCCCCCTTGCAGACAGCCTCTCCTCTGCTAACCTGCCGCTGCTCCCTTGTGCTGTATCCCATAAACTTCTGTCTCCTTTGTTCTGTCTCAGGTGGATTCTATCACTGCCTGAGCCACCTGTTTCCACCAAAATGCCGCCCCATATTTGTGGGCCCCCATCGGATCTGGACAGACACCACAAGGGATGCTGTGAGTTATAGGGTGGAGAAATGTAGGAAGTCAGAAACATTGCAGGCGACAGGTCTTTCTCTTCAATAACCTCCCTCTCATTTGGAATGGGTAAGCCTATGAGTATTCAGATGTGTAGACTGAAGAGGGTTCCTTTTACTTGAATAAGTTAATACATTTGTAGAAGTCCTTAGAAGAGCCTCATCCCAAGTGAATGCATTATTGCATGTGTAGGATTAGTATCATTCTAAGAGGAAAGTTAAAAATTATTTGAATAGGGATGTCTGGGTGGCTCAGGGCATGATCCCAGGATCCAGGATCGAGTCCCATATTGGGCTTCTTGCAGGGAGCCTACTTCTCCCTCTACCTATGTCTCTGCCTCTCTCTGTGTATCTCCCATAAATAAATAAATAAAATCTCTTAAAAATTATTTGAATAGACAAAGAAAAATTGAGAACGATGAAAGAGGAACTGTGATGTGAGGATGGCAGTTTCTCTCTCACAAAACCATCTTCCTCTTTTCTCTGTTGCCCCTGCTCCCTCTGGTCCTCCAGCATCCCTTTATCCCTTCCAGCTTCAAATCAACTCCTGGGGAGAGAGAAAAAGATGAAGGCACAACTTCTTTACTGGTATTAAGTCACCTGCTCTGTTTGAGGGCACAGATTCGTGTGCTTCCAGTCCTACCCATGTCATGTCAGTTCAGGTTCCAGCTCCAAGAGATCCTTGCCATACATACCATATAGTTAGGAGTAGAGTTGACTGGAGATGATTAGAGCATAATTGAGACTTGGAAGAAAGACTGTGTCTCCCATGAAGGCCAAAGGATGGAGAATAGCTGTACTTAGAGAAAGGCAAACCAGAAGCTTAGGCTGTAAATTCAATATGGGAAAAGAAACCAACATTCTGTATTTTTCTTTTTCTGATGTGAAGTAAACCAGCCCTTCAAATCCAGATTAAGAGCAAAGCTAGGGATGCATGGGTGGCTCAGCAGTTCAGCATCTGCCTTCGGCCCAGGGTGTGATCCCAGAGTCCTAGAATCAAGTCCCACATCAGGTTCCCTGCACGGAGCCTGCTTCTCCCTCGCCTGTGTTTCTGTCTCTCTCTCCGTGTCTCTCATGAATAAATAAATAGAATCATTAAAAAAAAAAAAAGAGCAAAGCTAAAAACCATTGAGAAACAACTCAGCCTCCACCATCTCATCCTTCACATGCCCTTCTGACCAGCTGTTATCATTCAAAAGCTGCTTTTTCTGTATCCCAGGAAGGCTGCCAAAGTTTACAGTGTGTTTCCACTTAACAGCTCCACTGGTGGGGATGTGCACGGGCTGCTCTCTGTGGAATTCTGCAACCAGAAGACTTGGCTCCTTGGATGGAGCAAGCACACTGGGGACTATGTGACTTACCACACCAAGGAGTATTCATGACCAAGGGAAGCCAACTCTCTGCCACATCCCCTCCCACCCCCCAATGTGGAAGAACTGAGAGCTTTAGAGAACTATCCAGAGGCAAATTGAAGCCTTTACTGCTACAGGTAAGCTAGCAGAAATTACAGTGTTGTGCCACAAGACCTCAAGTTCCATACTAATTTCCGTCAGCAATTTGCTGATTGAAATTTTTCAGAATGGGGCACCCCCGGTGGCTCAGCAGTTTAGCGCTGCCTTGGGCCCAGGGTGTGATCCTGGAGACCTGGGATCGAGTCCCACATCGGGCTCCCTGCATGGAGCCTGCTTCTCCCTCTGCCTGTGTCTGTGCCTCTCTGTGTGTGTGTCTCTCGTGAATGAATAAAAATCTTAAAAAAAAAAATTTCTCAGAATGTACAGGGGCAAGGATCCAGGTGCAAATCAGAAGTGCTATCAATCTAATCACCTTTCTCTCAGCTCTCATACTATCCAAACTCAAGTCAGGGTGGTGGCAGGATGGCAAGGGCACACTGTTGTTCAGATCTCCTCAGCAGCTGTACAGTTTGGGGACAATTTTTTTTTAAAGATTTTATTATTTATTCATGAGAGATACAAATAGAGAGGCAGAGACATAGGCAGAGGGAGAAGCGGGAAGCCTGATGTGGGACTAGATCCTAGGACCCCGAGATCCCAACTTGAGCCTAAGGCAGATGCTCAAACACTGAGCCACTCAGGTGCCCATTTTGGGAACATCTAAAGGAAGAATGAAGGGCAGCCCAGGTGGCTCAGTGGTTTAGCGCCACCTTCAGCCCAGGGCGTGATCCTGGAGACCCAAGATGGAGGCCCACATCCAGCTCCCCGCGTGGAGCCTGCTTCTTCCTCTGCCTCTCTCTCTCTGTGCCTCTCATGAATAAATAAATAAAATCTTAAAAAAAAAAAAATAAAGGAAGAATGAAGGAAGGGCACCTGGTTGGCTCAGTGACTTGATTTCAGCTCAGGTCATGATCTCAGGGTTGTGGGAATTGAGCCCTGTGTCAGGCTCCATGATGAGAATGGAGCCTAGTTAAGATTCTCTCCTTCTCTCTCTGCTCCTCTATCTTTAAAATAAACAAATAAATCTTAAAAAAAAAAATGAAGGAATTTAAAACTGTTGTGGGACGCCTGGGTGGCTCAGCAGTTGAGCATCTGCCTTCAGCTCAGGGCATGATCCTGGGGTCCAGGGATAGAGTCCCACATCAGGCTTCCTGTGGGGAGCCTGCTTTTTCCCCTGCCTATGTCTCTCATGAATAAATAAATAAAATCATTTAAATGAATGAATGAATGAATTTAAAAAACTGCTGTTGTTACCTGCTCAGAAAAATAAGAGATTAATCCCTACTCTGGAAAACCTATGAAGAGAGCAAAAGAAGGAAAAGCTGTATGTATGTTATTAGTGGGACAGGATGGACATAGGAAGAAGGATTGTAGACAGAAACTCCAGAGGGACGCCTGGGTGGCTCAGCGGTTGAGCATCTGCCTTCAGCTCAGGGTGTGATCCCAGACCTGGGATCGAGTCTTGCATCAGGTTCCCTGCATTGAACCTGTTTTTCCCTCTGCCTGTGTCTCTGCCTCTCAGTGTGTGTGTCTCTCATGAATAAAATCTTTTAAAAAAAGAAAAAAAAATAGTAAATGGTTCAAAGTTGACTGAGAAAATCTCTGAGGTAGGAACTGGTTAGCCAACTACATGCACCAAAAACTTTTCTTGGGGGTGCCTGGGTGGCTCAGTCGGTTGAGCCTCGGACTTTTGATTTTGGCTCAGTTCATGATCTCAGAACTGGTAGAATCGAGTCCCAAGACAGGTTCCATGCTGAGCATGGAGCCTGCTGAAGGTACTTTCCCCCTCTCTCTGCTCCCACCAACTTCTTCTCTCTTGCTCTCTACATAAATACATACATACATAAATAAATAAATACATACATACATAAATAAATAAATAAATAAGTAAAAAATAAAAAAAGGAACAACTTTTCCTTGGCCTAATAGAGCCTTACCTTTTCTGCTAGATACTGGTACTGCTTATTCTAGTAGTTTCCTGGAAATGTCTTACTTTCCAGCTGGTGAGAGATCAATATAGGTTGTTGGTTTTTCAGGTCACCTTTCTAGTTGTTCTTTCCTCTGCAGTTCCTATATAGATAGACCTTCTGAGGAACGTGTTTTTACTTTGTTCTGATTCTTCTGTTAACCTGCTGGGGAAGACTTGCTGTGCAAACTAAAGGCTACCATACCCTATATTATAGATGAAATATTTGTGAAGCTCCCTGGAGACAAAAGTCCCTAATTTGCTATGTGCCTTCTGAAAGAAAAGAGGTATGGCAGAGAATGATAATCTCACAGAGCACTGGAAAGGAACTCAGAGTTGAAAGAAATGGTGTACAGAGTTGGGTTTAGGGAATAATGGTACTGATTTAATTAAATATATAGGGATCCCTGGGTGGCGCAGCGGTTTGGCGCCTGCCTTTGGCCCAGGGCACGATACTGGAGACCCGGGATCGAATCCCACGTCGGGCTCCCGGTGCATGGAGCCTGCTTCTCCCTCTGCCTGTGTCTCTGCCTCTCTCTCTCTCACTGTGTGCCTATCGTAAATAAATAAAAAATTAGAAAAAAAAGTGTTTAATTAAAGATATAGACTAAATGAAAATAACTGAAAGGATAAACCAAACTCAGGTGTAAAACAATATCCTTTGTCAAGAACTCAATTAGAAGGGAAAAAAACTGAAAACCAACCAACCAAACAACAACAACAACAACAACAAAAAAAAAAACAGTGATGAAAGAATTAGAAAAACAAGGTATTTTAATAATTTTAAGAGTAGTCTATAAGGAAGTAATTATTGATACAATAGTTGACTAATATGTAGATTTGTATAAGATCTTAGAAAAGTTGGTATCCCTGGGTGGCTCAGTGGTTCAGTGCCTGCCTTCACCCAGGGTGTGATTCTGGAGTCCCCGGAGATTGAGTCTCACATTGGGCTCCCTGCATGGAGCCTGTTTCTCCCTCTGCCTGTGTCTCTCTGCCTCTCTCTATGTCTGTCATGAATAAATAAGTAAAATCTTTAAAGAGAAAAAAAGAAAACTTACTACTCTATTAACATGGACTCCTGTAGTTTCTAACTGCAATTATTTTGACTTTAAGTATCGTCAACTGCAAACCTTATTTCTGTAGTTGATTTATGTTCTGCTTTTTCTTTCCCTCTGGTGGACTAGTCTAAATCATTTTTGCTTTTACTTGTGGAATCCATGGAAAGAATTTCTCAAGGAAATCAGGACTCCAATTTTCTCTAGTCCTTTACAGGAACAGAGAGAATCGTCCCACCAGAGGGATTCATAATTATTCAATATGTAAATAATGTGCTGGTAGCCTCCCAAACTAAAGGCCAATGTGAAATGGGCATTTGGGCTTTGTTACAATCCCTTGCTTCAAAGGGACATAGGGCCTCAACATTGCAATAATTGTGAAACTGAAGTATAACATTTAGGACATGTCAGCTAAGGCCTGCAAAGCGTTACGAAGTTACAGTCTCAAAGTCACCAAACTCAGTTTGGTATGCTACCAAAAAAATAAAAAAATTAAAAATTGGTGGACTACTAGGGTATTGTAGACAGACAGTAGGCTTCAGGTTTTACAGAACAGGCAAAACCACTGAAAACACTGCATGAAAATTCCCAAGATCCTGTGGTTGGGTTCCTTAGGAGAAAAAAAAAAATTTTTTTTTAAAGCTTTTACTCATTTATTCATGAGACACACAGAGAGACAGTGAGAGTCAGGCAGAGACACAGGCAGGGAGGGAGAAGCAGGCTCCATGCAGGGAGCCCGACGTGGGACTCGATCCCGGGACTCCAGAATCACACCCCGGGCTTGAAGGCGGCGCCAAACCGCTGAGCCACCCGGGCTGCCCGAGAAAAATATTTTGAAGGAATGAAATCAGCTATAGTCATTCCCTCCACTTTTTCCAAAATTTGAAAAACCTTTCCACTTATTTTGTCTTAAAAATAAAGATACTAGGACGCCTGGGTGGCTCAGCCGTTTGGCGCCTGCCCTCGGCCCAGGGTGTGATCCTGGAGTCCCTGGATCGAGTCCCGCGTCGGGTTCCCTGCAGGGAACCTCTGCTTCTCCCTCTGCCTGTGTCTCTGCCTCTCTCTGTGTGTCTCTTGTGAATGAATAAATAAAATCTTTTTAAAAAATAACAAATAAATAAATAAAAAGATGCTGCTAGTGGAGTCAACTCAAAAATTGAATTCGGCTATAAAGTAATAGTCTATTTCTCAGTTCTGGACGCCGGTTCCTGGGCTAGTGCTTCGAAAGCTGTGGCGGTGGCCGCTACACTTTTTGAAAAGGTTCACCGAGGTCACTTATTTGCTGTCAAAGTGAAAGAAAAGTAAAGGAAACAACAGTTGGATTCAAGTTTTTCCAAGTACAGCCAGCACTGACTTCAGGAGGACTGGACAATGGTTTTCACAAGGACTTGACACCTAAGTTCCCTAGAATAACATATTGCTACCGAATGCAACTGAAAAGGTACTGATTCCCTACAGTTACAGATTTCCAACTAATCCCACTCCCCACTCTCCGTTGTTGTGCCCAAGATTGCGAATCCGAGAAAACCACCGAGGAGCCGACACCGATGAAAGTACACGAGGGTTTATTAGCAAGCTCGAGCCTGGGTCCAAGTGTGCCCGACACAGCGGAGCAGGGACTCGGACCCCGAGGTGGGTTACAGCTGGGTCTTTATGGGCTGGTCTAGGGGATTTTCAGAAGGGCTGGAGGAATTTCTGTTTTCATTCCAACATGGGACTTTCTGTCTCGGTCAAGGGCGTTCTGCGGTTTTCCCTCTAGAGTTCAGCTCTTATTCACAGGGGCCTGAGATGGCTGTACTTGTGCTAACGCTAAACTTGAGGTGGAATGGCCTTGATTTTCTCGGCCTCCACACAGTATATAGGTATGGTCAGATTTAACTTCAACACTTCAATTATTAGTGATTACTGGTAGATTACATGTGGGCCATCTTCCTTGATAACCTTTTTTTTTTTTTAATACTAAAGTAAAACTAGTATGTATCAGAGATACTCCAGCCCTACATTTGATCCAAAAATGTTTTGTAAACCGACTTGATTGGAGGGGTTTGAATAAAAGAAAGGAATCCCCGTTAACTATAAACACCTTAGGAATAAGTAAACGCATTGGTGAGTTTTTCCTCTCACCTTCACAACGGTACTGGTTTGAGTCAATATAACTACTAATTGCTGCAAAGATAGTAATGGCAAAGTTACAGCACAACCCGTGATGATACAATACACTTTAGGCTTTTTGACAGGCGAGGCATGCAATTCGTACCCTGGGATCTATCCCCCACGTATTCTTTTAAAAAGATTTTTATTTACTTATTCATGAGACACAGTATACGCGCTGTGCTATTCATTCAGGAGAGACCCCGAGAGGCAGACACACAGGCGGAGACCGAAGCAGGCTCCAGGCAGGGGCCAGGATCGCGCCCTGGGCCGAAGGCAGGCGCTCAAGCGCTGAGCCACCCGGGCGTCCCTGGAAGGTCTTTTTGAGACGGCCGGCTGGTCTCGCCCGGTCTCCCGTCCATGCGACGGGCCTACGCGGCCTCCACACGTATCCACACATATATACGTACTTGGGAGTGAGGAGAAGGACAGTGCCAGACCTTCCCGGAAAGCTCGGTAGAGATGAACTCTACGGCGGCCTCCGGTGGAGGGGCTCAGGCCCACGGGTCCTCCTAAAGCCACTGGGAAAAATTTGTTAATTCTGCATGCAATTCCGGAACCCAGGGTATGTCCCCCCGGTGTGGCGCCGGGCCCCTCTTCCCACCGCTTTAAAGAAAGGCCCGCGACTCACGTGCAATGCAAACTGACCTCCGTACCAAGGGACTCCCGATTCTTCCCCAGCAACGCGCTACCCGGCCGGCTTGGCTGTCGGATGCGGCGCAGGAACTACCTTCTCTGGAGTAGGCGTGACCGCCCGCGCCCGCCTTCGACGGCCACCCCGCGTACCTCTCGCAACTCTCGAGCATTCGCTCGAAAGCCCTCAAGCTCGACGTACCGAGGTCTCCAGAGGACTCCTCGTTGGCAGCACAGCACAGCACAGCACAGCACAGCACAGCACAGCCCTCAACTTAGCTACTCGGAAGAACGGCGAGAGGAAGCGCTGCCGTGTGGCCAAGCTCACGCCTTGCCGCGACTGAGGCTACTGAACGACAAAAACGTACAGAGCCCGGTGGGAGAGAACCGTGGGCAGGCGATGGAAAGCGCGAAACGAGCCGAGCATCTCTTTCTTTCTACCGAGAAAAGCCAGGGGAAAGCGCGAACGCAGTCCCCCACTACCACAAATTATGCAGTCGAGTTTCCCACATTTGGGGAAATCGCAGGGGTCAGCACATCCGGAGTGCAATGGATAAGCCTCGCCCTGGGAAAACCACCTTCGTGATCATGGTATCTCCCCTGCCAGGTAAGTATGAGTTGCTCCCCGCCCCGACGCACACACCCTCGCGCTCGCCCCACTCCTTACACACGGTCACTTCACGCCCGCCGCCTCCGCACCCCGTCCCCCCGCGCCACCCCCGCGGACACCTGCGTCCACCCCACGCACCGCCTCCGGCGCCTTCGTCTCGCCCCACGCGGGCCCCGCGGGCCCCGGCGCTGCCGGACCAGCGGCCTCTGCGCGCCCGCTCATCTGCGTACGCCACGCCCCCGTCGTGACGTCCCCACCCCCCAGTCCGGTCCCCGGCTCTGGGACGCCGGGCGGACGTCCCAGTCTTTGGCCGCGGCGGCGGCGGACGCCTGGAGGGGAGGCGGCCGGGGTGGGGGCCGGGGTGGGGGCCGGGGTGGGGGCCGGGCGGCCGGGAGGCGGCACCCGGATCGGAGACCCCAGAAGGCGGGGTCCGCTGGAGCCCCGCGGGAGTGGTGGTGGCTCAGGGCCGGGGTTCGGTCTCGCCTTCCTTTCGGCACCAAGAACGTTTCAGCCCATTTGTGTCCTCGCGTGTTCGAAACTCATTTGCAAATACAATCGAAAACTCAGGAAAGGCCTTTCCGCCGGCTGCCCCGCAGTGCTAAGCCGCCCGAAGGAGAATCCCCGGCGATGTTCATTGACGGCGTCTCTCTGAGGGAAAGCGCTTCTTCAGGACGCGCGGTAGTGGCCTGATCTAGTAAACGCTGGAAGGAAAACCACGATGCTAAGTTTGCAAGCAAGAAAAGGAAGGCAAGCGTTAAACGGTGCCCTTCCACCGCAGCGGGTCGCGTGTCTCCCGGGAGCCCCAGCGGGCAGTCGGGGGCTGGCGCCCTTCGGCCTCCTCCTGCCCCCCAGCACCCACTCGGGGCGGCCCCACCCGGTGCCCTCTGGCGCTTTCTGACTTGGACCCTGTCAAAGATAATCGCAGCAGACAATAGCGAAAGTGACGGGAGGGCAAAGAGCTGAGCTCCATTCCCAATCGTGCAGAGGTGATGTGGCCGTTTGGCAGCAAGAACGCGGGAAAGGGGGCTCAGGCCAGTCGGGGAAGCGAAAAGTTCCCGATGGGGGAGGTCGGTGTAACTGCTGGTAGGCAGCCGTGTTAGTGAGCTGGCAGCTAGGGAAGTGGGGATGCTCTCCTCCCTCGGGGACGCGGAGATGGGCCCTGTCCTTCCCCCACCACCCTTCAGATGCCCTCCGAAAGAGGGGTTGGGGGCCCGTGTCAGCTGTTTCACGAATCTCTCCGGCTGGCGGTCCATCTTAGGGACAGAACCTTGTGCTGCTGCAAGGAGTCTGGTCAAATCTCAGCGAAGGACACGGTCTGGAGGGGTGGTTCTGTGCTGAGAGAGTTCTGCAGTTCTCAACCTAAGAGATCCTGCTTCCTGATCCAACAAGATAACTCCACACCTCCCCCTGGCTGAACCCTGGCTCTTGGCCCCGGCCCCCTCTTTTATATTCTCTCTCTCTCTCTCTCTCTCTCTCTCTTTTCCCCCTCTTTTATATTCTCATCTCCTCTTTGATGACACTGAGAGTTTGTCCACTTGACAACTGTTTGGTGAGTATATAGGCTGTGCCAGACGCTTCGGGAATTGGTGCCAGAAGGGCCTCTTGGTGCTCATATTTTGCAGAAGGGGCAGGGGGAGCGGGAGAAAACCGCCAGTGGACACACTAGGTAATTCAGTGGGGTTGTGAGGGGTTAGGAGCTGTGAAAAGCCAACGCTGAGGAGGGAGAGGGCATCAGGAGTTGAGTGGGGGGCAGGTTGCTGTGGAAAAGCGGGGTGGTCAGAAGAGGTTACAGTGAGACGGTGCTGTATGAGCAAAGGCTTGAAGGGGGTGAGGCAGTCCGTCATGGCTCCCTGGGGAGAAGCACCCAGAGCGCAGAGACGGCCTAGAGCAAAGGCCCGGGTAGGAGTGTGTGTGACTAGCAAGGAGGCCTCGGGTCCAGAGCATCCTTGAAGAATTGTACAAAATTAAGTCAGAGAGGGGACTAGGTGGGGGTGAGATCATGAGGGTCTTGTAGATCATCGTCAGACTGTTTTCTTATGGCCTTCTTTCCTTCCTTCCTTCCTTCCTTCCCTCTTTCCTTCCTTCCTTCCTTCCTTCTTCTTTGAGAGAGAGAGAGAGCGCGCGAGAGAGCGCGAGTGAGCAAGAAAGAGAACGGGGAAGGGCAGGGGCAGAGGGAGGAGAGAGAAACGTAAGCAGTTCCATGCTCAGCGCAGAGCCCATCACAGGGCTCGATCTCCTGACTCTCAGCTCATAACATGAGCCGAAATCCAGTCGGACGCTTTACCCACTGAGCCATTCAGGCGCCCCTTCGTGGATAGTGTTTTCATTCCACTTGGAAATCAGCTATTTGGATGTTCCAATACTGCTTTAACCGCCTCACCTCTTGGCGTCTCAGTTCGGCCTGGAAATCCACCGCAGGTACTCGCTGCTGCGGAGATCCCCTTGGGCACCGCCGGCAGACACTCTTGATTTGGACTTCCACCTCTGGTAGTGCCCTTCGGGAGTCCAGCCCCGTGTAAGGGGTCCCCGCCGGGACCGTGGCGCTGCTGGCCTTTCCCCAGAACGGACCGCCAGGCATCTCAAGCGCCCGCTCCACTCTTTGCAGGCCATTGTTAAGACTTTATTTCTGAGTGAATCAAAAGGGTTTGTTTATGTGTTTGTTGTGTCTATTTTGTTTAAGTAAGCTCTAGATGGGGGTGCCTGGCTTGCTCAGTCACCTGAATATGGGACTCTTTTTTTTTTTAAGATTTATTTATTTATGAGAGTGAGAGAGGCAGAGACACAGGAGTGGGGGAGAAGCAGGCTCCATGCAGGGAACCCAATGTGGGACCCGATCCCGGGACTCCAGGATCGCGCCCTGGGCCAAGGGCAGGCGCCAAACCGCTGAGCCACCCAGGGATCCCCCTGAATATGGGACTCTTGATCTCGGGTGGTGAGTTAGAGCCCCATGTAGGGTGCAGAGACTACTTATAAATAAAAATCACACCAAAAAAGTAAGCTCCACACCCAATAGGCGGAGGAGTGGGGGTGGGGGGCGGGGAGTGGCGATCTCACCGCCCCAAGATCAAGTTACCTGCTCTAGAGACTGATCCAGCCAGGCACCCCTGAACTGATAGGTTTTTTTTTTTTTTCTTTTTAAGATTTTATTTATTTATTCATGATAGTCACAGAGAGAGAGAGAGAGAGAGGCAGAGACACAGGCAGAGGGAGAAGCAGGCTCCATGCACCGGGAGCCCGACGTGGGATTCGATCCCCGGTCTCCAGGATCGCGCCCTGGGCCAAAGGCAGGCGCCAAACCGCTGCGCCACCCAGGGATCCCAACTGATAGGTTTTGAGCAGAGGAGTGGCTTGATCTGAATCCTCCACTTCCCACTCCCCATTATTATTTTTTAAACAATAGGAATAGTAAATACATAAAATAAAAATAAGAAATCTCGCCGCAGGGGCGAAAGTAAAGAAATCAATCAAGGACGCCATTGGCCGGGCAGTCCCGGTGGCGCAGCGGTTTGGCGCCGCCTGCAGCCCAGGGTTTGATCCAGGGGACCGTGGATCGAATCCCACGTCGGGCTCCCTGCATGGAGCCTGCTTGTGCCTCTGCCCCCCTCTCTCTGTGTCTCTATGGAGATAAGTATGTAATTTTTTTTTTTTTTAAGGATGCTATTGGCTTTGAAGGGCGGGCGGCATAGCCAGAAAATGTCATTCTGGCCTAAGGATCAGTTTGAACCAAAGGCATTTAAACACCCAGCAGGTAGTGAGGCGGTCGCAGCCGCCTACCTGGTGCGCGCCTTGCGGGGTCCCGGGAGGGGGGGGCTCTCCTCCTCTGCTGGTCAGGGCCTCCCTCCCCCACCGCACGCGTGGGGAACTGAGGCAGCGGGCGAGAGCCCGAGCCCAGGCCGCGGACAGTCGTCGACCCGGGAGGCCGGCCCCGGCCGGGCAGCTGCCGAGCGCAGGCACTCGCTGCCCCGCGGGGAAAGCGGCGCGGCGGGCGGCGGGCGGCGGGCGGCGCGGGGGCAGCTCCCTTCGCAGCGGTTCCCACCGCGCCGCCGAGGCAGGCGGGGGCGGGGGCGGCGGCACGCCAGGGCGGTGGCCTCCGTCACCCGGAGAAACGCTAACGACCCAGGCGTGTGAGCGCGCACCCTTCGGTAGCTCAGCGGGTAGAGCGGAGGACTGTAGGCTGGCTAGGCGCGGACATCCTTAGGTCGCTGGTTCGATTCCGGCTCGAAGGAGGTGCCTGACGCTTTTGCGCCCTCCGGGAAGCCACGGCCCCGCAGCGCCCGCCCGGCCTCTGCCCCGCGCCGGCCCTGGCAGCCTGGCGTCGCCGTCTTCCCCCAGGCCCAAGTCGGGGAAACCTTTAGGGCACAGCCCCCTACTCAGCCGCGCGTGCGCTGTCGCCAGGGGCACACGCCTGCGCCTTCCTCCCGCAGCCTACCTACACGCGCGTCCCCGCGCCCTTTCCACTCCTTTCCTTTCCCGCCCCAGACAGACAGCAGTGGGCGAAGGGCTTGTGCCCTCGGCCAGCCCCCGAGGCGGCCCGGCGTCTGGGCGTTCGTGAAAACTGTCCCTCTCCACCTCGGTCTCGGCCTCGGTCTCCTGCCCCACCTCCCGGGGCGGGGCGGTCCCTGCTTCCGTCCCTCCCAGCTGCTGCAGGCTCTGTCTCCCTCTTCCCTGCCCCTCGTAAGGTCCCGAAAGATACGGACTTACGGAGACAGAAGACCGCCTGATCTACTCGGTGGGACGGGACTAGCACACCTCAGGGTGCTAGTTCCCAAGCCATTGCCCACCGCGCGCTCGCGTCGAGGCGGACGTTGGCCGAAGCGAGATGCCGCGGGGGCCCCCACGGGCCTGGCCGTGGTGATGAGCAAGAACCTCGGAGGCGCCTTCGGGTCTCTGGTCGACGGGAGGCCCGGCGGTGGCCCGAGGACCCTCGAGGCTTCCCGTGCCGTTGCACCTGTCCCTGCAGCCGCGAGGGGGCAGCGTTCCCGCCGAGGGAGCAGGGACGGCTCGCACGCCGCGCCACACCCGCACCTCCGCAGTCAGCCGGGGCGCCGATTCTCCTGCTGCACGTGTGCGTGTGGCCCGGGGAGGTGAGACACACGCAACACTTCCACCTTGTCCGCTCTCCGGCCTCCGACCGCTGGGGTCTCCACCTGCAGAAAGGGGCAGGGGGGAAGGAAGGGGAGACTGGCCCCCAAAGCGCAGACTTAGAGCTGAGGGAGAGCCGGGGAGTCGGGCAATGAGGGCTGGAGGCAGGGCGCAGAGAGTGGGGGTGGCGGTGGCGGTGGGGGTGCGGTGGGTGCGGGCTGGACGGCTGCCCTCTTGGACCCGCACGCAAATTCACCCCCTTCCACGGGCCGCCGGCGGCTGGGCCCTGACCAGCTGGCTGACCTGGAGCCAGACCCTTCAGGCTGTACTGACAAGGCCTGCGGAGGAGGGTACGGAGGCCCAGCCGGAGAGCCCCGGGGAGATCGCGACGGGGCCAGGTGGTGGGGGGTGGGGGGGGGGGTGTTCTCTTCCTGCCTGTGGGAAGGAAACTCCAGAGGCTCCAGTGCAGCTGGAGTGCATGCCGGGGGGACTGGCAGCGGAACCGGAACCGCAGTGGGACTGTGGCTCTTGAGGCCTCGGGGACCCAGCCGCCGCCATCCCCGGCCTCTGAGCCCACAGGCTCCTGTTTGGTTTGGGTTCTGTCTCTCCGCCGGGACACTGCGTTTCCCCACACGCCTTCCTCTCCCGGAAGGCACCTCCTGGTTCTCTCCCCGACCCAGTCCCAGTCCCAGTCCCACTGCTCACCAAGAAGGACTGAAGGGGACCCTCTGCGGGTTCAGGAGGCCCTGCCGCGGAAGTCCAACAGGTGACCTTCAGGAAGATGGTATGGCTTGGAAGTCGCCCAGAGACCCCAGCCTCTAATGTCACCGTCTACAGAGACCAGCAGACAGGGACCGAAGAGGAAACCTTAAGACCTTCATGGGGCGCGCGCCCCCATCATCTCCGATGAGATGCAGAGGTGTGGAATGCCCGGGGACCTAGCTTTGGTGCTTTGGGGAAGTAGGGGGAGGGGGGGGGGCAGCGGGCTTTGGTGACCAGCCAGTGCAGGTGTGGGCCCCAAGCATGGCCGATCCTTCCTGTCTGGGAGTCATGGAGAGCAGTGGGGGGCTTCCAAGGTACTCCCTCCCCCGCCCCGTCCTTGAGGGTGCAGGGCTGGCGACACACTCAGTCAAGGGAAGGCTATGCGGATGCGGCCTGCTGCGCCTCTGTGGGACCTGCGTAGGGTGGGTGAGTGGTCTTGGGTGGCACACACTAGACGGGATCTGAACCGTGTGTTAAAACACATGGAGCCGGGGCAAGGAGTCCCATCTGGGCACTGGTGTTCTCTTCTTCTTCCTTTGAGTCCAGGGCCTCTCCAGGAGATCCAAAGAATCTTGACCTATTCCAGGTGGTGGCCACCTCTGTCAAAGGAATCCAGGTCGGTGGCCAAAGGAGGGGCAAAGGAGCCAAGCCACCAGAAGGGCCCCCACGGCTGGGTCTCGATGGGCCTCGTCAAGCCCGGAACGTGTAGCCGTGTCAAAAAGTAAAGAAATGTACAATGACTGATGTGGGCGTGTCAAGCACACCAGAGAGCCAGCTTGAAAGGCTTCCCACCGGCCAAGGCAAGATAAGACAATGATAACAATGGATATAACATAGGTGCGGAGCCTTGTTAAACTGGCGATGCGATGACACACCAGTATCAGTGAACATTAAGCACCAGATCTTGGTCTTCAGACAAAATAAAAAGCAAAAGGGACCAGGGCTCCTTGGAGAACCACCCAGCCACCTCTTTGGGTCTTCATTTTCCTATGTGGTCCTCTATGTACACGTAAAACTCCGTGTGCTTTCCTCCTGTTATTCTGTTTTTTGTCCATTTAATTCTAAGGGCCTGCTGGAGACCCGGAAGGATCAAAATAAGGCTCTGGCTCCCCTACAGCTTGACCCAGGGTGAAGCAATGCACGAGCAGGAGGCAGGCGTGTGAGAGCAGTTAAGGCGCACACCCCTGACTTACCTTTTTCTGATGTCTGTAAGATGATCCCTCCCACTCTCCCAAAGCGAGAAGGGGCTGAAGGAGACTAGGTTGGGGGCTGATGGTGTAGACCAGCGGATGCTCCCCCTGAGCTCAGGGACTGTTTTTTCACAGCTCTCGTGGAGGGGCCCAAGCAAATGACCTTCAAAGACACTACTGTTGAAAATGACCAAGGAGTGAGTGTTTCCAACTCTGTGATTTCTCTGTAGGAAGGATACAGTGTTATTAATCTTACCTGGGCTCAGAGCTAGAATCTGGAACATGGTTGGAATCTACTTTTTTAAGCCTGAGATCAGTAAGTGAATTCATGAAGTATATTAAAAGCCTATTACATAGCCATGCGCTATTCCAGCCAAGTATGAATGGAAGAGTCAACAAAATAAGCAAGAAAGCCTGCCCTCAGGGAAGTTAGGTCCCAGTGGGTAGAGTCAGAAAACCCAAATATACACTGTGTTAGATCCCTGCTTCTCACACGTCAACGTGTATAGAATCAACCGGGACTCTTGTTAAACCGGCGATTATGATTTGGTAAGTTGTGCAAAGGTGAAGCCTAAGATGCCGCATCCTTTGGGGCAGGGGGAGCAGCAGAGGGTGAGGGAGAGGGAGAAAGTTACGCAGGTTCCACTGAGACCCTGAGATCACGACCTGAGCTGGTATCAAGAGTCCGAGGCTTAACCCAGTGTGCCGGCTAGGAGTCCCTAAGATGCTGCATTCTTAAGCATGCCCCCAGGGTGGCAGGTGACGCTTCTGAGACTGCTGGTCACTGGACCACACTAATGAAGGTTTTGATAAAGCCTTGATAATAATTCTGCAGGAAAGAAGATGGGCAGGAAGAAGTGTTGAGTTGAAAAGGGGTTCTCAATAAAAATCTTAAAAAAGAAGAAAGAAGAAAGAAGGAGGAGGAGGAGAAGGAGGAGAAAAGAAGAAGAGGAAGAAGAAGAAGAAGAAAAAGAAAAGAGAAGAAAGAAAGAAAGAAAGAAAGAAAGAAAGAAGAGAAGAGAAGAGAAGAGAAGAGAAGAGAAGAGAAGAGAAAAGAGAAAGAAGAGAAAAGAGAAAAGAAAAGGCAGCTCGGGTGGCTCAGTGGCTTAGCGCCTGCCTTCGGCCCAGGCGAGATCCTGGAGTCCCGGGATCGAGTCCCAAATCGGGCTCCCTGCATGGCGCCTGCTCCTCCCATTGCCTGTGTCTCTGTCTGTCTCTCTGAAGAATAAATAAAAATCTTAAAAAGAAAGAAAACGCGTTCTCCTGGTTTGGGTTTAGAACACAGGAGCAGGGCAGCCCAGGTGGCTCAGCGGTTTAGCGCCGCCGCCTTCAGCCCAGGGCTTGATCCTGGAGTCCTGGGATCGAGTCCCGCGTGGGGCTCCCGGCATGGAGCCTGCTTCTCCCTCTGCCTGTGTCTGTGCCCCTCTCTCTTTCTTGAATAAGTAAGATCTTTAAAAAGCAAACAAAAACAACCCACAGAGGATTTGCTGAAAGCGACTTGCCTCTCGTTATGTGAGTCTTTTCAAAGATACCGAAAACCCTGAAAGAAAGGAATTCTTTTTCCTAAAGGATATTATTTCTTTATTGCTGAGAGAGCCGGTCACCGCTCAAGCACCGAGGCGTCCCAAGTAAGGAAACTCCTCGCCACATACAAATACAACCGAAAGTGAGCACCGACGTGAGCGGTCATAAGGACGACACGGGGACGGGTAACACGCGAAAAGCGCCGAAGGCCAAGCCGTAACCACAAGAAGATCAAAGAATAGCTCACGAGGCCTCCGAGGCGCACGCAGCCAGAAACGAGGTCTGATCTTAGCCACCAGAATCACCAGGGGAAAGCGCGAACGCAGTCCCCCACTACCACAAATTATGCAGTCGAGTTTCCCACATTTGGGGAAATCGCAGGGGTCAGCACATCCGGAGTGCAATGGATAAGCCTCGCCCTGGGAAAACCACCTTCGTGATCATGGTATCTCCCCTGCCAGGTAAGTATGAGTTGCTCCCCGCCCCGACGCACACACCCTCGCGCTCGCCCCACTCCTTACACACGGTCACTTCACGCCCGCCGCCTCCGCACCCCGTCCCCCCGCGCCACCCCCGCGGACACCTGCGTCCACCCCACGCACCGCCTCCGGCGCCTTCGTCTCGCCCCACGCGGGCCCCGCGGGCCCCGGCGCTGCCGGACCAGCGGCCTCTGCGCGCCCGCTCATCTGCGTACGCCACGCCCCCGTCGTGACGTCCCCACCCCCCAGTCCGGTCCCCGGCTCTGGGACGCCGGGCGGACGTCCCAGTCTTTGGCCGCGGCGGCGGCGGACGCCTGGAGGGGAGGCGGCCGGGGTGGGGGCCGGGGTGGCGGTCGGGCGGCCGGGAGGCGGCACCCGGATCGGAGACCCCAGAAGGCGGGGTCCGCTGGAGCCCCGCGGGAGTGGTGGTGGCTCAGGGCCGGGGTTCGGTCTCGCCTTCCTTTCGGCACCAAGAACGTTTCAGCCCATTTGTGTCCTCGCGTGTTCGAAACTCATTTGCAAATACAATCGAAAACTCAGGAAAGGCCTTTCCGCCGGCTGCCCCGCAGTGCTAAGCCGCCCGAAGGAGAATCCCCGGCGATGTTCATTGACGGCGTCTCTCTGAGGGAAAGCGCTTCTTCAGGACGCGCGGTAGTGGCCTGATCTAGTAAACGCTGGAAGGAAAACCACGATGCTAAGTTTGCAAGCAAGAAAAGGAAGGCAAGCGTTAAACGGTGCCCTTCCACCGCAGCGGGTCGCGTGTCTCCCGGGAGCCCCAGCGGGCAGTCGGGGGCTGGCGCCCTTCGGCCTCCTCCTGCCCCCCAGCACCCACTCGGGGCGGCCCCACCCGGTGCCCTCTGGCGCTTTCTGACTTGGACCCTGTCAAAGATAATCGCAGCAGACAATAGCGAAAGTGACGGGAGGGCAAAGAGCTGAGCTCCATTCCCAATCGTGCAGAGGTGATGTGGCCGTTTGGCAGCAAGAACGCGGGAAAGGGGGCTCAGGCCAGTCGGGGAAGCGAAAAGTTCCCGATGGGGGAGGTCGGTGTAACTGCTGGTAGGCAGCCGTGTTAGTGAGCTGGCAGCTAGGGAAGTGGGGATGCTCTCCTCCCTCGGGGACGCGGAGATGGGCCCTGTCCTTCCCCCACCACCCTTCAGATGCCCTCCGAAAGAGGGGTTGGGGGCCCGTGTCAGCTGTTTCACGAATCTCTCCGGCTGGCGGTCCATCTTAGGGACAGAACCTTGTGCTGCTGCAAGGAGTCTGGTCAAATCTCAGCGAAGGACACGGTCTGGAGGGGTGGTTCTGTGCTGAGAGAGTTCTGCAGTTCTCAACCTAAGAGATCCTGCTTCCTGATCCAACAAGATAACTCCACACCTCCCCCTGGCTGAACCCTGGCTCTTGGCCCCGGCCCCCTCTTTTATATTCTCTCTCTCTCTCTCTCTCTCTCTCTCTTTTCCCCCTCTTTTATATTCTCATCTCCTCTTTGATGACACTGAGAGTTTGTCCACTTGACAACTGTTTGGTGAGTATATAGGCTGTGCCAGACGCTTCGGGAATTGGTGCCAGAAGGGCCTCTTGGTGCTCATATTTTGCAGAAGGGGCAGGGGGAGCGGGAGAAAACCGCCAGTGGACACACTAGGTAATTCAGTGGGGTTGTGAGGGGTTAGGAGCTGTGAAAAGCCAACGCTGAGGAGGGAGAGGGCATCAGGAGTTGAGTGGGGGGCAGGTTGCTGTGGAAAAGCGGGGTGGTCAGAAGAGGTTACAGTGAGACGGTGCTGTATGAGCAAAGGCTTGAAGGGGGTGAGGCAGTCCGTCATGGCTCCCTGGGGAGAAGCACCCAGAGCGCAGAGACGGCCTAGAGCAAAGGCCCGGGTAGGAGTGTGTGTGACTAGCAAGGAGGCCTCGGGTCCAGAGCATCCTTGAAGAATTGTACAAAATTAAGTCAGAGAGGGGACTAGGTGGGGGTGAGATCATGAGGGTCTTGTAGATCATCGTCAGACTGTTTTCTTATGGCCTTCTTTCCTTCCTTCCTTCCTTCCTTCCCTCTTTCCTTCCTTCCTTCCTTCCTTCTTCTTTGAGAGAGAGAGAGAGCGCGCGAGAGAGCGCGAGTGAGCAAGAAAGAGAACGGGGAAGGGCAGGGGCAGAGGGAGGAGAGAGAAACGTAAGCAGTTCCATGCTCAGCGCAGAGCCCATCACAGGGCTCGATCTCCTGACTCTCAGCTCATAACATGAGCCGAAATCCAGTCGGACGCTTTACCCACTGAGCCATTCAGGCGCCCCTTCGTGGATAGTGTTTTCATTCCACTTGGAAATCAGCTATTTGGATGTTCCAATACTGCTTTAACCGCCTCACCTCTTGGCGTCTCAGTTCGGCCTGGAAATCCACCGCAGGTACTCGCTGCTGCGGAGATCCCCTTGGGCACCGCCGGCAGACACTCTTGATTTGGACTTCCACCTCTGGTAGTGCCCTTCGGGAGTCCAGCCCCGTGTAAGGGGTCCCCGCCGGGACCGTGGCGCTGCTGGCCTTTCCCCAGAACGGACCGCCAGGCATCTCAAGCGCCCGCTCCACTCTTTGCAGGCCATTGTTAAGACTTTATTTCTGAGTGAATCAAAAGGGTTTGTTTATGTGTTTGTTGTGTCTATTTTGTTTAAGTAAGCTCTAGATGGGGGTGCCTGGCTTGCTCAGTCACCTGAATATGGGACTCTTTTTTTTTTTAAGATTTATTTATTTATGAGAGTGAGAGAGGCAGAGACACAGGAGTGGGGGAGAAGCAGGCTCCATGCAGGGAACCCAATGTGGGACCCGATCCCGGGACTCCAGGATCGCGCCCTGGGCCAAGGGCAGGCGCCAAACCGCTGAGCCACCCAGGGATCCCCCTGAATATGGGACTCTTGATCTCGGGTGGTGAGTTAGAGCCCCATGTAGGGTGCAGAGACTACTTATAAATAAAAATCACACCAAAAAAGTAAGCTCCACACCCAATAGGCGGAGGAGTGGGGGTGGGGGGCGGGGAGTGGCGATCTCACCGCCCCAAGATCAAGTTACCTGCTCTAGAGACTGATCCAGCCAGGCACCCCTGAACTGATAGGTTTTTTTTTTTTTCTTTTTAAGATTTTATTTATTTATTCATGATAGTCACAGAGAGAGAGAGAGAGAGAGGCAGAGACACAGGCAGAGGGAGAAGCAGGCTCCATGCACCGGGAGCCCGACGTGGGATTCGATCCCCGGTCTCCAGGATCGCGCCCTGGGCCAAAGGCAGGCGCCAAACCGCTGCGCCACCCAGGGATCCCAACTGATAGGTTTTGAGCAGAGGAGTGGCTTGATCTGAATCCTCCACTTCCCACTCCCCATTATTATTTTTTAAACAATAGGAATAGTAAATACATAAAATAAAAATAAGAAATCTCGCCGCAGGGGCGAAAGTAAAGAAATCAATCAAGGACGCCATTGGCCGGGCAGTCCCGGTGGCGCAGCGGTTTGGCGCCGCCTGCAGCCCAGGGTTTGATCCAGGGGACCGTGGATCGAATCCCACGTCGGGCTCCCTGCATGGAGCCTGCTTGTGCCTCTGCCCCCCTCTCTCTGTGTCTCTATGGAGATAAGTATGTAATTTTTTTTTTTTTTTAAGGATGCTATTGGCTTTGAAGGGCGGGCGGCATAGCCAGAAAATGTCATTCTGGCCTAAGGATCAGTTTGAACCAAAGGCATTTAAACACCCAGCAGGTAGTGAGGCGGTCGCAGCCGCCTACCTGGTGCGCGCCTTGCGGGGTCCCGGGAGGGGGGGGCTCTCCTCCTCTGCTGGTCAGGGCCTCCCTCCCCCACCGCACGCGTGGGGAACTGAGGCAGCGGGCGAGAGCCCGAGCCCAGGCCGCGGACAGTCGTCGACCCGGGAGGCCGGCCCCGGCCGGGCAGCTGCCGAGCGCAGGCACTCGCTGCCCCGCGGGGAAAGCGGCGCGGCGGGCGGCGGGCGGCGGGCGGCGCGGGGGCAGCTCCCTTCGCAGCGGTTCCCACCGCGCCGCCGAGGCAGGCGGGGGCGGGGGCGGCGGCACGCCAGGGCGGTGGCCTCCGTCACCCGGAGAAACGCTAACGACCCAGGCGTGTGAGCGCGCACCCTTCGGTAGCTCAGCGGGTAGAGCGGAGGACTGTAGGCTGGCTAGGCGCGGACATCCTTAGGTCGCTGGTTCGATTCCGGCTCGAAGGAGGTGCCTGACGCTTTTGCGCCCTCCGGGAAGCCACGGCCCCGCAGCGCCCGCCCGGCCTCTGCCCCGCGCCGGCCCTGGCAGCCTGGCGTCGCCGTCTTCCCCCAGGCCCAAGTCGGGGAAACCTTTAGGGCACAGCCCCCTACTCAGCCGCGCGTGCGCTGTCGCCAGGGGCACACGCCTGCGCCTTCCTCCCGCAGCCTACCTACACGCGCGTCCCCGCGCCCTTTCCACTCCTTTCCTTTCCCGCCCCAGACAGACAGCAGTGGGCGAAGGGCTTGTGCCCTCGGCCAGCCCCCGAGGCGGCCCGGCGTCTGGGCGTTCGTGAAAACTGTCCCTCTCCACCTCGGTCTCGGCCTCGGTCTCCTGCCCCACCTCCCGGGGCGGGGCGGTCCCTGCTTCCGTCCCTCCCAGCTGCTGCAGGCTCTGTCTCCCTCTTCCCTGCCCCTCGTAAGGTCCCGAAAGATACGGACTTACGGAGACAGAAGACCGCCTGATCTACTCGGTGGGACGGGACTAGCACACCTCAGGGTGCTAGTTCCCAAGCCATTGCCCACCGCGCGCTCGCGTCGAGGCGGACGTTGGCCGAAGCGAGATGCCGCGGGGGCCCCCACGGGCCTGGCCGTGGTGATGAGCAAGAACCTCGGAGGCGCCTTCGGGTCTCTGGTCGACGGGAGGCCCGGCGGTGGCCCGAGGACCCTCGAGGCTTCCCGTGCCGTTGCACCTGTCCCTGCAGCCGCGAGGGGGCAGCGTTCCCGCCGAGGGAGCAGGGACGGCTCGCACGCCGCGCCACACCCGCACCTCCGCAGTCAGCCGGGGCGCCGATTCTCCTGCTGCACGTGTGCGTGTGGCCCGGGGAGGTGAGACACACGCAACACTTCCACCTTGTCCGCTCTCCGGCCTCCGACCGCTGGGGTCTCCACCTGCAGAAAGGGGCAGGGGGGAAGGAAGGGGAGACTGGCCCCCAAAGCGCAGACTTAGAGCTGAGGGAGAGCCGGGGAGTCGGGCAATGAGGGCTGGAGGCAGGGCGCAGAGAGTGGGGGTGGCGGTGGCGGTGGGGGTGCGGTGGGTGCGGGCTGGACGGCTGCCCTCTTGGACCCGCACGCAAATTCACCCCCTTCCACGGGCCGCCGGCGGCTGGGCCCTGACCAGCTGGCTGACCTGGAGCCAGACCCTTCAGGCTGTACTGACAAGGCCTGCGGAGGAGGGTACGGAGGCCCAGCCGGAGAGCCCCGGGGAGATCGCGACGGGGCCAGGTGGTGGGGGGTGGGGGGGGGGTGTTCTCTTCCTGCCTGTGGGAAGGAAACTCCAGAGGCTCCAGTGCAGCTGGAGTGCATGCCGGGGGGACTGGCAGCGGAACCGGAACCGCAGTGGGACTGTGGCTCTTGAGGCCTCGGGGACCCAGCCGCCGCCATCCCCGGCCTCTGAGCCCACAGGCTCCTGTTTGGTTTGGGTTCTGTCTCTCCGCCGGGACACTGCGTTTCCCCACACGCCTTCCTCTCCCGGAAGGCACCTCCTGGTTCTCTCCCCGACCCAGTCCCAGTCCCAGTCCCACTGCTCACCAAGAAGGACTGAAGGGGACCCTCTGCGGGTTCAGGAGGCCCTGCCGCGGAAGTCCAACAGGTGACCTTCAGGAAGATGGTATGGCTTGGAAGTCGCCCAGAGACCCCAGCCTCTAATGTCACCGTCTACAGAGACCAGCAGACAGGGACCGAAGAGGAAACCTTAAGACCTTCATGGGGCGCGCGCCCCCATCATCTCCGATGAGATGCAGAGGTGTGGAATGCCCGGGGACCTAGCTTTGGTGCTTTGGGGAAGTAGGGGGAGGGGGGGGGCAGCGGGCTTTGGTGACCAGCCAGTGCAGGTGTGGGCCCCAAGCATGGCCGATCCTTCCTGTCTGGGAGTCATGGAGAGCAGTGGGGGGCTTCCAAGGTACTCCCTCCCCCGCCCCGTCCTTGAGGGTGCAGGGCTGGCGACACACTCAGTCAAGGGAAGGCTATGCGGATGCGGCCTGCTGCGCCTCTGTGGGACCTGCGTAGGGTGGGTGAGTGGTCTTGGGTGGCACACACTAGACGGGATCTGAACCGTGTGTTAAAACACATGGAGCCGGGGCAAGGAGTCCCATCTGGGCACTGGTGTTCTCTTCTTCTTCCTTTGAGTCCAGGGCCTCTCCAGGAGATCCAAAGAATCTTGACCTATTCCAGGTGGTGGCCACCTCTGTCAAAGGAATCCAGGTCGGTGGCCAAAGGAGGGGCAAAGGAGCCAAGCCACCAGAAGGGCCCCCACGGCTGGGTCTCGATGGGCCTCGTCAAGCCCGGAACGTGTAGCCGTGTCAAAAAGTAAAGAAATGTACAATGACTGATGTGGGCGTGTCAAGCACACCAGAGAGCCAGCTTGAAAGGCTTCCCACCGGCCAAGGCAAGATAAGACAATGATAACAATGGATATAACATAGGTGCGGAGCCTTGTTAAACTGGCGATGCGATGACACACCAGTATCAGTGAACATTAAGCACCAGATCTTGGTCTTCAGACAAAATAAAAAGCAAAAGGGACCAGGGCTCCTTGGAGAACCACCCAGCCACCTCTTTGGGTCTTCATTTTCCTATGTGGTCCTCTATGTACACGTAAAACTCCGTGTGCTTTCCTCCTGTTATTCTGTTTTTTGTCCATTTAATTCTAAGGGCCTGCTGGAGACCCGGAAGGATCAAAATAAGGCTCTGGCTCCCCTACAGCTTGACCCAGGGTGAAGCAATGCACGAGCAGGAGGCAGGCGTGTGAGAGCAGTTAAGGCGCACACCCCTGACTTACCTTTTTCTGATGTCTGTAAGATGATCCCTCCCACTCTCCCAAAGCGAGAAGGGGCTGAAGGAGACTAGGTTGGGGGCTGATGGTGTAGACCAGCGGATGCTCCCCCTGAGCTCAGGGACTGTTTTTTCACAGCTCTCGTGGAGGGGCCCAAGCAAATGACCTTCAAAGACACTACTGTTGAAAATGACCAAGGAGTGAGTGTTTCCAACTCTGTGATTTCTCTGTAGGAAGGATACAGTGTTATTAATCTTACCTGGGCTCAGAGCTAGAATCTGGAACATGGTTGGAATCTACTTTTTTAAGCCTGAGATCAGTAAGTGAATTCATGAAGTATATTAAAAGCCTATTACATAGCCATGCGCTATTCCAGCCAAGTATGAATGGAAGAGTCAACAAAATAAGCAAGAAAGCCTGCCCTCAGGGAAGTTAGGTCCCAGTGGGTAGAGTCAGAAAACCCAAATATACACTGTGTTAGATCCCTGCTTCTCACACGTCAACGTGTATAGAATCAACCGGGACTCTTGTTAAACCGGCGATTATGATTTGGTAAGTTGTGCAAAGGTGAAGCCTAAGATGCCGCATCCTTTGGGGCAGGGGGAGCAGCAGAGGGTGAGGGAGAGGGAGAAAGTTACGCAGGTTCCACTGAGACCCTGAGATCACGACCTGAGCTGGTATCAAGAGTCCGAGGCTTAACCCAGTGTGCCGGCTAGGAGTCCCTAAGATGCTGCATTCTTAAGCATGCCCCCAGGGTGGCAGGTGACGCTTCTGAGACTGCTGGTCACTGGACCACACTAATGAAGGTTTTGATAAAGCCTTGATAATAATTCTGCAGGAAAGAAGATGGGCAGGAAGAAGTGTTGAGTTGAAAAGGGGTTCTCAATAAAAATCTTAAAAAAAGAAGAAAGAAGAAAGAAGGAGGAGGAGGAGAAGGAGGAGAAAAGAAGAAGAGGAAGAAGAAGAAGAAGAAAAAGAAAAGAGAAGAAAGAAAGAAAAGAAAGAAAGAAAGAAGAGAAGAGAAGAGAAGAGAAGAGAAGAGAAGAGAAGAGAAAAGAGAAAGAAGAGAAAAGAGAAAAGAAAAGGCAGCTCGGGTGGCTCAGTGGCTTAGCGCCTGCCTTCGGCCCAGGCGAGATCCTGGAGTCCCGGGATCGAGTCCCAAATCGGGCTCCCTGCATGGCGCCTGCTCCTCCCATTGCCTGTGTCTCTGTCTGTCTCTCTGAAGAATAAATAAAAATCTTAAAAAGAAAGAAAACGCGTTCTCCTGGTTTGGGTTTAGAACACAGGAGCAGGGCAGCCCAGGTGGCTCAGCGGTTTAGCGCCGCCGCCTTCAGCCCAGGGCTTGATCCTGGAGTCCTGGGATCGAGTCCCGCGTGGGGCTCCCGGCATGGAGCCTGCTTCTCCCTCTGCCTGTGTCTGTGCCCCTCTCTCTTTCTTGAATAAGTAAGATCTTTAAAAAGCAAACAAAAACAACCCACAGAGGATTTGCTGAAAGCGACTTGCCTCTCGTTATGTGAGTCTTTTCAAAGATACCGAAAACCCTGAAAGAAAGGAATTCTTTTTCCTAAAGGATATTATTTCTTTATTGCTGAGAGAGCCGGTCACCGCTCAAGCACCGAGGCGTCCCAAGTAAGGAAACTCCTCGCCACATACAAATACAACCGAAAGTGAGCACCGACGTGAGCGGTCATAAGGACGACACGGGGACGGGTAACACGCGAAAAGCGCCGAAGGCCAAGCCGTAACCACAAGAAGATCAAAGAATAGCTCACGAGGCCTCCGAGGCGCACGCAGCCAGAAACGAGGTCTGATCTTAGCCACCAGAATCACCAGGGGAAAGCGCGAACGCAGTCCCCCACTACCACAAATTATGCAGTCGAGTTTCCCACATTTGGGGAAATCGCAGGGGTCAGCACATCCGGAGTGCAATGGATAAGCCTCGCCCTGGGAAAACCACCTTCGTGATCATGGTATCTCCCCTGCCAGGTAAGTATGAGTTGCTCCCCGCCCCGACGCACACACCCTCGCGCTCGCCCCACTCCTTACACACGGTCACTTCACGCCCGCCGCCTCCGCACCCCGTCCCCCCGCGCCACCCCCGCGGACACCTGCGTCCACCCCACGCACCGCCTCCGGCGCCTTCGTCTCGCCCCACGCGGGCCCCGCGGGCCCCGGCGCTGCCGGACCAGCGGCCTCTGCGCGCCCGCTCATCTGCGTACGCCACGCCCCCGTCGTGACGTCCCCACCCCCCAGTCCGGTCCCCGGCTCTGGGACGCCGGGCGGACGTCC
This sequence comes from Canis lupus dingo, assembly GCF_003254725.2. Classification (NCBI taxonomy): domain Eukaryota; kingdom Metazoa; phylum Chordata; class Mammalia; order Carnivora; family Canidae; genus Canis; species Canis lupus. Next base: position 13,485,025 of record NC_064250.1, read on the forward strand.
CAGTCTTTGGCCGCGGCGGCGGCGGACGCCTGGAGGGGAGGCGGCCGGGGTGGGGGCCGGGGTGGCGGTCGGGCGGCCGGGAGGCGGCACCCGGATCGGAGACCCCAGAAGGCGGGGTCCGCTGGAGCCCCGCGGGAGTGGTGGTGGCTCAGGGCCGGGGTTCGGTCTCGCCTTCCTTTCCGCAAAGATTCCACGCAATACGCAACAGACAGTCGGCTAAACGTTACATACCAAGATGAGAGTTTTGTCACCAATTTAACATGACATTTTGTTTACCCGGGACGCGCGGTTGGCTCAGCAGTTTAGCGCCTGCCTTGGGCTCAGGGCGTGATCTCGGGGTCCCAGAATCTAGTCCAGCATCGGACTCCTCCTGGGAGCCCGCTTCTGCCTCTGCCTCTGCGTCTCTCGTGAATTAACAAATAAAATCTTAAAAAAAAAAAATTTCTTTTAACCCTGATTATGACCTTTCAGATTATGTAGTGACCTAATCTTGCAACAAGCAAAGGAACCTTTGAACAGGACCCCAGGCAGGGCAAGGAGTCCCTTCACAGAGTAGGTGTTGGGCTGGGGAGGAGTGTTGAATGGTCTCCCGAAATCAAATGAACAGAAATGTCCCACTTCCATCCGGCCGGGTGAGGTTACCTCTTTCACACTGTCCACACTTGTCCTTTCCTCTTGTATACAAGAAGATCCTTCCTGGGTATCGAGTGGAGGTAAATATGAATATCCTCTCCCGATATGAGCAAGATGATGGAGTTGTTTGGGTCCCTGGATAATTGCTGCTCCGGAGCAGAGCAAGGCAAGAGACGGTCAGCAAAGGCTTCCCTGAGGTTCTAGCAGCATACAGATCCGAGGAAATGTAGCATAGCATCCTGTTTGGTTGAAAAAAGGGAACATTTTCAAAATGAAGGAATTCACATTGATACAATATTATTCCTCTACAGGCATGATTCCATTTCCATCAATTGTCCCAATAATGTCCTTTACAGCAGAGGAAAATTCAAAATCGTGCATTGCATTCAGTTGTCACCTCTCTCTCTCTCTCTCTCTCTCTCTCTCTCTCAAGATTTTATTTATTTGAGGGGTGGCTCAGTCAGTTTAACATTTATTTGTATTCGGATCAGGTCATGATCCCAGAGTCCTAGGATGGAGCCCCACATAGGGCTCGCTGCTCTGCAGGGAGTCTGCTTCTCCCTCCCTCCCTCTCCTCTCTCTCTGTCAAATAAATGCTATCTAGCCCACATGCACAAGCGGGGGGGGGGGGGGGGGGGGAGGGGCAGGGGGAGGAGGAGGAGTAGACTCCCTGCTGAGCAGGGAGCCCAGTTGTCAGGTCTCTTTAACCGACTTTACTATGAGATAGCTCCCAGGTAATTCTTTACGTTTCATTTTGCAGGCATTTCTGAAGACTACAGGCCAGTTATTTTGTAGAATATCCTTCAATTTCTGAGTCGTCCTATGTTTCCTCGTAAGTATATCCGGGTATGTATTTTTGATACCCAGACTGCATAAATGATGTTGTGTCTGTTATGGGTTGGCTCACGTCCTTCCCCCAAAAATGTTGAAGTCCTAAGGCCCCGGTACCTATGAACGTGACCTTATTTGGAAAAAGGATCTTTGCAAGTACCATCAGGTTAAGGCGAGGTCACTAGAGTAGGCCCTAATCCAGTGTGACTGTTTTCCTTATGAGAGGAAAATGCCAGGTAAAGATACTTGCAAACGGAACACGATGTGATGACAGAAGCAGGGATTGTAGTGATGTGGCTGCAAGCCGAGGATTGGCCGTGAGCGCCAGAAGCTAGGAAGTAGCAAGGAAAGACTCTACTCAAAGACTCAGAGAGCATGGTCCTACTGGCACCTTGCTTTTGGACCCGTGGCTTCCAGAACCGTAGGAGAACACAACTGTGTTCTTTGAAGCTACCCGCTTTGTGGTACTTTATGATGGCAGATCTAGCAAATTAATACGGTGTGCTCCTCTGGGCACCACCTTCGGAGGCCCAGGAAGCGAGTTTGTTCAATTATCGGTGGTATTAACGTTGATCACTTAGGGGCGTCTGGGTGGCTCCGTGGGTTAAGTGTCTGTCTGACTCTTGGTTTCAGCTCAGGTCAGGATCTCACCGGTCCTAGGATCTGGCCCCGCATCAGACTCCGCACTCCGGCAGTCTGCTTGGGGGGCCCAAGCAAGTGGAGGGAGGGGCAGAGAAAAAGCATCTTCAAGCCAACTTCCCTCTGAGTGCCTGAGCCAGTGGGGGCGGGGGGCTTGATCTCAGGACCCCCGAAATCATGACCTGAGCCGAAACAGAGTGGGAACGGTAAACCGACCAAGCCACCCAGGCACCCCTAACACAATAGTTTCAGCGTCCTTTGAGGACTCTTGCGTTCTAATTGACAAATGTTGATCTTCTAATTCCATCATTCATTCTCCATTTATTAGTTGGCCTTGTAGTGTACGGAGGAACTTTGCCTCCTTCCCTGTGTACCATCCATATGAACTCATGGTGGTTATTTTATTCAGTTGTTTGTGACCACTAACTGTTTTTAAATTTATTTTGATGTTCAGAGGTTATCAGATTGGGCCTATGAAAGTCGGTTCAGGGTGGCTACTGTGAATCACTTCTCGGCCTCTTGGCTAAGATCAAGTGCAGGGTGGCTGCTGTGTCCTTTGACACATCTATACGATTATTGGAGCATTTCTTTATCTTCTGGCACGAGATGTTCCTGGGTCACTTTGTACCTTTCTTGACTCCTGAAAAAAATCTACTTTTCCAGAGGCCTGGTTCTTTTAATTTTTTATATACTTTTTTATTTTTATTTTTTAAGATTTTATTTATTTATTCTTGAGACAGAGAGAGAGAGAGAGAGAGAGAGAGAGAGAGAGACCCAGGCAGAGGGAGAAGCAGGCTCCGTGCAGGGAGCCCGATGCGTGACTCGATGATCCCGGGACTCCAGATTCACGCCCTGGGCCGAAGGCAGGCGCTAAACCGCTGAGCCACCCAGGCTGCCCGGCTTGGTTCTTTTTAGTGGAGAATGGCATTTAGAAAGCCAGATCCTGGCAGGAGGTAAGCTGAATGCTGTCTTTCCTTCTAGTCCCCTTTGGTGGATAGAGGTAAAAAAGAAGAAAAAAAAAACCCACCATATATATGTATGTATGTATGTATATATATCTGTACCTGTTATATTAATTCTATTAAGGGTAATGAGCCCATCCCGATACCGTCAATTTCCACTTTCAGTTTTACACACATGGATTCCCCTTGCCTTCCACCACCTCCTATTTGTATCTGTTTTCTCTGGCAGTGAGAACCTTGACTCCCCGATCTCCATTTACTCATTAGCTGAAGCCTACAATACATGCAACGTTGTTACAGAATTGTTCCACGGAGATAGCTACGAACTACAAACCTACTATGGGACAGTTCAGAGTTTGTCCGCAGTTCTTGTCTTTGGACAAGGTGTTTATGAGATGTTTATAGTCAGTGTACTGTGTCCAAAAGTCATTTCACTAGGTTATTTTTTATTTTTTTCCTATTTCAGTGGGGTTTATACTACTCATCTGAGACCGTTTGTTTCAGGCGTGCTTGCTTATATGCAATTTTAGGGATTTCCCCCCTGCAATTTAAAAATGCAGGTAAAGCATTGATAGAGTTCCCAAAATCAGAATTACAAAGAAGGTACACTCAGTAAAGCATCACTCATCACTCTTTCTATTCCCCCGCCCCAACTGTCGTCAGTTCTGGTTTATTATTGTCTTTTTGAAAGACTGTATACTTTTCTTGTTTTCACATTTTTCCTAGACAAACGGTAGCATACTATATATGTTTTTGGAGTTTATATATACATATATATATTTAAGATTTTATTTATTTATTCATGAGAGGCAGAGACACAGGCAGAAGGAGAAGGAGGAAGCCGGATGAGGGATTTGATCCCAGGACTCCAGGATCACGTCCTGGGCCGAAGGCAGGCGCCAAACCGCTGAGCCACCCAGGGATCCCGAGTTTATCTTTTTTTTTTTTTTTTTACCTAACATAGTTAGTGTGTCATCCCCAGAGAAAGGTACAGGTCAAGGAAACCTGCCCTCACCTGCTGGAAGCCGCAGGTCAGCCAAAGAAAAAGTAGACACCCATGGAGGGATGACTGTCCAAAAGACTTTCTCAGTGGCAAAAGGTTAGAAAAAGATAATGAGAGTGTCTAACGCCTCAGTCTGGTCTTAAACTACAACCTAGCGTGTGGGGAGCCTGGCTGGCCCAGAGTACAGCAGGCGACTATGAGGCGGAGCTCAAGCCCCCACACTGGGTGTAGAGGTTACTTCAAAACAAAACAAAACAAAATAAAACAAAACAAAACAAAACATCAAAAATCAAAAACCGGAACTATATACTAACGCTTATTTTCGCTTAAAAAAGAAAAAGAGCAGATCTCGCCTGGTCGTCTAGTTTTATCTGCAGGGCGCCAAACACAAGCCGGAGAACGGCGGGACAGGGGCGTGGCGTATGCAGATGAGCAGGCGCGCAGAGGCCGCTGGTCCGGCAGCGCCGGGGCCCGCGGGGCCCGCGTGGGGCGAGACGAAGGCGCCGGAGGCGGTGCGTGGGGTGGACGCAGGTGTCCGCGGGGGTGGCGCGGGGAGGCGTGGTGCGGAGGCGGCGGGCGTGAAGTGACCGTGTGTAAGGAGTGGGGCGAGCGCGAGGGTGTGTGCGTCGGGGCGGGGAGCAACTCATACTTACCTGGCAGGGGAGATACCATGATCACGAAGGTGGTTTTCCCAGGGCGAGGCTTATCCATTGCACTCCGGATGTGCTGACCCCTGCGATTTCCCCAAATGTGGGAAACTCGACTGCATAATTTGTGGTAGTGGGGGACTGCGTTCGCGCTTTCCCCTGGCATCTGGGTGTTAAACAGCAGGTTTGGTTGTGCTCTTGGCGGCTTCCCCGTTGCTCTGGCTTCGCTCTTTCTGTCGCTCCGCGTTGTTACCTGGAGCCTGGCAGCGGCGCCGTGTTCTCGACTCGAGAATTTCAGCCGTGCGCCCGGCCGGGAAACTGGGAGCTCGGTATCGGCTTCTTCCTGCCCACGTTTTAACGCTCGAGGTCTCCTGTTTGTTCCGGCATCTCGGCCGGGCTTCGAAACTCCCCCCCTCCCCTCCGCAATTTCTTTATTTTTCGTTTCCCGCTCTCACCTGCGAACCGCATTCCCCTGCTTCCCATCCCACCGTTCCCATCCCGGACAGTGCCTAGGTCGCTCTTTTCCTCTCAGAGGGTCCGCCGTCACCCGCCGGAAACTCTGTACCACCCGTGCAGGGTGGCCACCGCATCCTCCTGTTTCTCCTTCGTGTCCCCCAGGGGGACGGGGGCCAACAAACGTGTAATGAAGGCCACAGCACGAGAGCCGTGAAACCTTGGTTTTCTGAAATCAGCAACCAGCAATGAAGTATGGAATGCTTCGGTCGTTCCCGACGTACCAAGTAGAATCTTTCCTAAAGCAGGCCCTTGAGGGAGTAACCTTTGTTCTTATTTGTGTTTTGTGAGAAGGCCCTGGGACAGTGTGGTCAACTCATTTATATTCATCAAGCAGCCCCCCCCCCCCCCCCCGCGCCCCATGCTCTAATACGTACGTACTGCTTCCAGTCTAACCCACCCCAACAAACACGGTAAAAATGTAACCCAGGGACCAAAGGATGTATGTTAACACTCTCCTACCCGTTTCCTCCAAAAAGACCTCCTTGGTACAGAGTAGCTGAGGGCTACGTGGAACGTCGTACGTAGCTTTCTGCCCTGTACCTGCTATTTCTTAGCATTTACACAGCATCTTCACATTTCCAAAGCACTGTACCAATGTTTATTCATCCTCACAACACCCCTGTGAGGTAGGTCAGTCTGTCCTTTGTAGTAGAGAAAATGAGGCAGACACAGGTCAAGCCCACCCGCCTCAGGCCACAAGGGCCGCCGGTGAAAGGGCCGCACCCGAGTCGGGAAGCTGGGGCTCTGTCCCATGTTCACCCACCGGAGAGCATCGCATGGGCATGTTTTCACCAGTGAAGGAGACGTGGGGGAGGACAAAACACAGAGATTTCTCAGGCAACAGAAAAATCAGGCTCAAGCGGCATCAGGGAACCACCTCAGTGAAAGAAACATTAAATGGCACACCAGTGAGGCAAGAGAACGTGCGAGGCTGGAATCCTGGGGACTACCCTTAAGACCTACAAACAGGGTCTGGGAAAATGTAAACGAGGAACCCACCCACGATACCTGTGGCTTCCAACTGGAGGAAAAGTTAGACAGTTAAAAAGAAAAAGAAAAAAACAATCAAACCATACAACCTAATTTTTTTTTTTTTTCATACAACCTAATTTTAAAGGAGAGATGACAGGATGTTAATTTACATCCAAAAGGCCAATAATATTCGTAATTACTGACAAGTAGTATCCTTTTTATTCCAACCGTTCCCCCACCGAGAAGTGCTGTTCCCTAGAGCACTCTTCCTCTCTACGTACCGATTTACACACCAGTATGACTATCAAGTGGCTCAATGGCACGTCGCATGGTTCCTCAGCTGAGCTAGATGGAGACGGAATCCAGGAAACCGTAACAGACCATTTATTTTGTCTGCTCCCGTAGTTTAGACATGGCTGTTTCTAACCTGCCTCTGCCCAATCCCATCTTCTATGAAATGCAAAAAAGCGCACACAGGAAAGCAGCTCATCCTTTTGTAGAGGGACTGGTGAACTTGGTTCAATATGCCATTTTAAGAAAAAGAAAAAGAAAAAGAAAACGTAGGACCTGTACTGTAAAGCATAACAAAGGAGTAGACGGGTTATAGCTACTCCAAATTTTAGAGTGATACAATGACCACAGAGTTAAAAAAAACTATCACTGTTATCACTTTTTATTTGATAATAGTTGGTTTAGTCTACAAGTTTAAGGCAAACATACTAATGCATTTGCTTTTCATCAGAAATCATACTTATAAAGATTACATAAAGTCTGTCCCAAAACTTCTAAGAAATGTTCATTAATTAAAAATAAGTCTGATTACGATGCTTTACCAGGATACATGAATGAACTAAGGTGGTAGGTACACAATGTCTTTTGAAAACAAAATTCAGAAGAAGGTGACGGCCGGCGATCTTTACCTTGTTTGAACAATGTATTTTTAAAAGGGTTAAACTTCAGAAAGTACTTAAACGTAAATGCGGCTGGCAGCCAGAAGGAATACTACGCATAAAATAAACACAGCTACGGAGGCTACTTAAGGAAAAGACTGAACTTTGGGCTTTGGAAGAGGAGGAGCGCGAGGTGACCCACGGCTGTCCCAGGGAGCATTCGGGTACAGGAGGGCAGTGTCCCCCCACAGATCGGCAGAACCCACGGACGGCTCCGCTCCGTTGTTTCTCAGAAAAAAGGAGAGTAGATGCGCTTTGTCAGCTGTTTCTTTTCTTCCCGGTGAGCAGTAAATGCTTTAATATCATTCAGAAAACAAAAATAAAATCTGAAGGAAGGCAGCCCTTTTTAGCCGAAGGTGGAGTGCGGCTTATGTGTCTCCATTTAACACTGCCAAGCAGTTCTGCAGCAACTGTAGGTTACCCTAAACAGGAAAGGAGAGTAAGTTACGAAGCCCAGAAGAACCGGACCGAAAAGTCACAGCACGCTACACGAAGATAACCGGATTTGGAAAACAACTGCTTCTTATACGGAACTAACTGTTTAAAGACCTAAAACTATTTAACCTGTTTCACGTACAATATTTTCCACATAACCAGCTGCTTCAGTAAATGTCCCTGTACACCAATATGACTGTTTTGGATTACCTGGCATGATCTACTGAGAGAGAGGAGGTGCTCTTTGTGTCCCAGTTAAACTACTGAACATTTTTTTTCTTTTCTTTTCTTTTCTTTTCTTTTCTTTTCTTTTCTTTTCTTTTCTTTTCTTTTCTTTCTTTTCTTTTCTTTTCTCCTTTCTCTTTTCTCTTCTTTTCTTTTTTTTTTTTTAAGATTTATTGACTGGGGCCCCTGGGTGGACAGTGGTTGAGCACCTGCCTTTGGCTCAGGTCGTGGTCCCGGGGTCCTGGGCTAGCGTCCCAGACCAGGAGCCTGCTTCTCCCTCTGCCTATGTCTCTGCCTCTCTATGTCTCTCATGAATAAATACATCAAATCTTTAAAAAAAAAAAGTGATTTAGTTTTTTAGCTAATCAAAACACGATACTGGTTTCCAACCTAGGTACTAGAGTCTCGCAGAGCTGACCGTTTGGAGAAACTGTAGATATTCTTGTTTGAATTAGGTGCTCTGTAAAATCCCTCTCAATTCTCTCTCTCTCTGGCTCTTTTAAAAAATTTATTTATTCACGAGAGACACAGAGAGTAGGCAGGGACACAGGCAGAGGGAGAAGCAGGCTCCCCGTGGGGAGCCCGATAGAGGACTCGATCCAAGGACCCCGGGATGACGTGACCTGAGCCAAAGGCAGACGCTCGACCACTGAGCCCTTCCGGCGCCCACATCCCTCTCAATTCTAAGATTCTCTAGTTTTAAAATCACTATAAGGTTTGGGCCAAACTTTATCCTTTTTTTAAAAAAGTGGTTATTTGAGAGAGAGAGAGAAAGAGAGAGAGAGAGAGAGAAAGAACGAGTGGGAGCGGTAGGAGGAGAGGGAGAAAGGATCTCAAGTGGACTCCATGCTGAGCCTGGAGCCCACAACTCCAAGATCACCACCTGACCCCAAAGCAAGAGTTGGACGCTCACCCAACTGAACCACCCAGGTGTCCCCGAAGCTGTATCTTTATAGTAACTACAAGAAAGGGCTTGATGTGAAGGAAACAAACGCTACAGAAAAACCCCAGAAGAAGGATGTTTATTTTCTAAATCAGAATTATTGTGAAGTAGTAAAATAATCTTCAAAAAGTATAATTCCAATTATTATGAATTCTAATTCAGAAATACTTTGTGTATGCCTGTAGGAAGAAGGAAAAGGTCATTAAAGAATTATTATCAATTCCACAATTCATTCCTTCCTTCCTTCCTTCCTTCCTTCCTTCCTTCCTTCCTTCCTTCCTTCCTTCCTTCCTTCCTTCCTTCCTTCCTTCCTTCCTTCCTCTCTCTCTCTCTCTTTCTTCCTTTCTTCTTAAAGTAACCTTTACGCCAAGATGGGGCTCCAACTCAGGAGCCCAATGAGCTGGCCAGGCACCCTGTAACTGACTCATTCCTAAATTAGAAGTCATTTAAATTATTAAGCTTCAATGTGACACTAACCTTTGCATGCTTCAGTTCTAACTCTGCCAGTTCCACTAAGTTTTTTCTGAACGCAGCAACTCTTCTTGTCTTAAAATCTATAAGTTCTGTGAACAAAAGAAATGAGATTAATTTTATAGAATAGCTTGAAGTATACTTCAGGATCAAACGGTAAGCTAACAGTACCTTGTTTTGCAGATTCAGATATTTTTTCAAATTTCTGACAGCATAACTGTTGGGATGTTTCAGCCTGCAGGACATCTTTATTTTTTGCTCTTGCTTTATCCAGTGCTTTATTCGCATTTTCATAATCCACTAGTGACCTGGATCTTCGATAGAGGAGATCCTATAAAACAGAATGCTTCCCAGTAATACACGCTGCATGTTTCTAATAGTTACCCCGCCACCCCATCAGCAGCAGAGGGAATACTTCAACTATGGATACCACACATGCCAGTTACTCTTCTAGATGGTTTTTATAACAGCTTTACCGAGAGAAATTCAGCTATGAGGCACCTGGGTGGCTCAGTGGTGGAGCGTCTTCCTTAGGCTCAGGTGGTGATGCTGGGGTCCTGGGATTGAGTCCCGCATCGGGCTCCCTGCATGGAGCCTGCTTCTCCCTCTGCCTATGTCTTTGCCCGCAGCCACCCCCCCCACCCCGTGCCCAGTGGAGCCCCGTCTCTCATGAATAAATAAAATTTGAAAATCTTTTTTTTTAAATTTATTTATTTATGATAGTCAGAGAGAGAGAGAGAGAGAGAGGCAGAGACACAGGCAGAGGGAGAAGCAGGCTCCATGCACCGGGAGCCCGACGTGGGATTCGATCCCGGGTCTCCAGGATCGCGCCCTGGGCCAAAGGCAGGCGCCAAACCACTGCGCCACCCAGGGATCCCTGAAAATCTTTTTAAAAATATTTTATTTATTTATTCATGAGAGACACACAGGCAGAGGGACAAGCGGGCTCCATGCGGGGAGCCTGATGCGGGACTCGATCCTGGGACTCCAGGATCACGCCCTGGGCCGAGGGCAGACGCTTAACCGCTCAGCCACCCAGGCGTCTACGTTGTTTTTGAAATTTAAACATTTTATTTATTTGCGGAAGAGAATCCCGCATGAGCGCGGGTGGGGCCGGGAGCGCAGAGGGAGGAGAAAGACTCTATGAGCAGGGAGCAACAAGTGGGGCTTGATCCCGGGTCTCTGGGATCATGACCCGAGCCCAAGGCAAACGCTTAACCGAATGAGCCACCCAGGCACCCCTCAACAGTTTTTAGTATGCTCGCAGAATTGTACAACCAACACTGCAATCAGTTTTAGAACGATTCTGTAACCCAAAGGGAAAGCAATCCATCAGTAGTCATTCTTCATTTTCCTCTCATACCACCGTCCCCCCCCACCCCACCGCCCCCCACAACCACTAATCTGCTTTCTTAGATTTGCCTATTGTGGACATTTCATTAAAAAAAAAGGGGGGGAATCCTATAATATGGGGCCTTGTCTGCCTGGCTTTCTTTACTTAGCATAAAGTTTCAAATTCATTCACGTTATTGTGTGAACCAGTACTTCCTCCCTTTTTATTGCTAAATAATATTTCATTATATGGAAATACCACATTGATTTATCCACTTATGAGTTGATAGACATTTGGTTTGTTACCAAGTTTTGCCTATTATGAATAATGCTGTTATGAATATTTGTGCAAGTTTTTGTGTGAACATGTTTTCCTTTCTCTTTCATATCTCATTACTTAGCAGTGGAATTGCTGGGTCATTTGGTAACTCTATGTTGAACCTCTTGAGAAACTGCCAGACTGTTTTCTAAAGCAGCTGTACCATTTTATGGTGCACACTTGCTTGCTTGCTTGCTTGCTTGCTTTTTTATAACATTTTATTTATTCATTTGAGGGGGGCGGGGAGAGAGAGAGCCAGTGAGCATGAGCGGGGGTGGAGGGGGCAGAGGGAGAGGGAGAAGCAGACTATCCACCGAGCAGAGAGCCCAACACAGGCCTCGATCCCAGGATCCTGAGATGTGCCTTGAGCCTAAGGCAGACGCTTAACCCACTGAGCCAACCAGGCACTCCCCATTTTCTATTTCTGCTGACGCTGTATGAGGGTTCTAATTTCTCCACATCCTTGGCAACCCTTATCTGTCTTTTCGATTAAAGCCACCTAGTGGGTGTGAAGTGGTATCTTGCTGTGGTTTGGTTTTGTTTTTAAAGATTATGTTTGTTAAGCAATCTCTAGAACTGACAATTCCAAGACCAAGAGTCGCATGCTCTACCCATTGACCCAGCAACCCTTGCCGTGGTTTTGACTTGCATTTCCCTGACGAAGAAGCATCTTTTTATGTATTCATTAGTCATTTGTATATTTTCTTTGGAGAGAGGTTGATTCAAGTCCTTTGCCTATTTGTTAACTGGGCTATTTGTCTTTTTATCGAGAAGACTAGTTCTCTACATTCTCTGGATCTCAGCTGCTTATTAGGGACTCGTATGACTTGTAAATATTTTCTCCCAGTCTACGGGTTGTCTTTCCACTTCTCTTCCTAGTGTACTGTGACACACAGATGTTTTTAATTTTAATAAGGTTTGTCCAATTTATTATTTTTTTTCTTTGGTTACTATGTTCCGGGTGTATCTGAGAAACCAACATCTGTTTTTTTTTTTTTTTTAGAAACCGACATCTAATCAAAGGTCACAAAGATTTACATTTATGTTTTCTTCTAAAAATGTTAAAGTTTTAGCCGTTACAGTTAGGTCTTTGATTAATCTTGAGCAAATTTTTATACACAGTATGAGGAAGGGGCCTAACTTTATTTTCATGTGACTATGCAGCTGACACAGTACTACCATTTGTTGAAAAGTCTATGCTTTCCCCACTAAATTGTCTTAGCACTTTTGTTAAGAATCAATTGACTGGGGAGCCTTGGTGGCTCAGTTGGTCTGCCTTCGGCTTAGGTCATGAACCTGGGGTCCTGCGATTAAGCCCCACATGGGGGGGGTGTCCCCTGCTCAGCAGGGGGTCTGCTTTTCCCCCCCTTCCTCTGTTCCTTCCCCAGCTCGAACTCGTGCCTGAGCTCTCTCAAATAAATAAATAAATAAATTTTAAAAATCTTAATAAAAAAAACAATTGACAGCTGTCCTAAAAAAAAAAAAAAGTTTCTGTCCTTTAAAGAAAAGCAACTGTTTCAGCACACTAGGAATATAAAGTGCTTCCTCGACTGGATAAGGAACATCTACCAAAAAAACCCTATAGCTACCATCACACTGAATGGTGAGAAACTGGAGGCTTGCCCACTAATATCAGTAATAATGCATGTTCCCCCTCATCACTCCTTCACAACATCATACTGGAAGCCCTAGCTAATGTGATAAGGAAATAGGAAGTATGTAGATCGGGAAGGAAGAAATAAAACTGTATTTATTCACAGATAACATGACTTGTTTATGTAGAATTTTGTAAGAGGCAACAAAAAACCCTGAACTAAGGAAGGAGTATGATAAGGTTGTAGAATACAACATTAATACACAAAAATCCATGGTTTTCTTATATACCACCAACGAACAAGTGGAATTTGAAATTAAAAACATGTTTACATTAGCACCCCAGAAATGAAACTCCTAGGAATTAATCTAACAAAATAAATAGAAAGTCAACTTGAGGAAAACTACAAAACTCAAGGGTAGGGGCAGGACCCATGGACAGAAGGAGTTGCATCTTCTGCTGCCTGCTGCCAAAACGACAAAACCCTGATAAAAGAAATCAAGGAAGAGCTAATAAGTAAGCAGAGAGCTATTCCATGATCATGAATATGCAGACTCAACACTGTCAACATCAGTTCTTTCCAACTTGATCTATAGGTTTAACTAATCCCAATCAATATCCCAGCAAATTATTTTGAGGATCTTGGCGAACAGATTCTCAAGTGTAGGGGGGCAAAAGGCAAACAATAATCATCAACATATTGAAGGAGAACAACAAAGTCAGAGGACCGACCTATGTACTTGAAGCCTGACTATACAGCTACCGTCTAGGCAGTGTGGGACTGGTGACAGAACAGACACGTAAGTCAACTGACAGGACGGAGAGCCCAGAACCAGATACAGTTACCTATTTATTCTTTGGCAAAGGAACAAGAGCAATACCATGCAGATAATACAGTCTTCAACAAATGGTGCTGGGCAAGCTGGACATCTGCACACGGAGAAATGAATTTACACACAGACCTTACGCCCTTTACAAAATTAACTCAAAACGGATTATAGCTCTAAATGTAAACCTATAAAAACCCTAAAAGGTGACATAGGAGAACATGTTGGGTTTGGTGAAGGCTTTTTAGATATAATACTAAAGGCATGATGTATGAAAGAAATAATTATAAAGTAAGCTTCGTTAAAATAAAAAACGTCTCCTCTACCAAAGACACTATCAAGAGAATGAGAAGACAAGTCACAGACAGACCAAGAGAAAGTATTTACAAGAGATGTATCTGAGAAAGGACCCCTATCCCAAATATAGAAAACAAAAACAAAACAAAACAAAAAAAACCATCTTAAATTCAACAGTAGGAAAACAAACAACCCAATTTAAAAATGGGCCAGGGACACATTATTTTATTTATTTTATTTTATTCTTATTTTTAAAGATTTTACTTATTGACTTGAGAGACAGAGAGCAAGCGACAGAGCATGAGCAGGGGAGAGGGGGAGAGGGAGAGGGACAGGGTGAAGCAGAGTCCTTGCTGAGCAGGGAGCCTGATGTGGGGCTCAATCCCAGGACCCCGGGACCATGACCTGAGCCAAAGGCAGATGCTTAACCAACTAAGCCACCCGGGCACCCCTGAGCCGAGCCATTTTTAATTTCTATTTATTTTTCAAGATTCTCAAACTCTCAACTCTGAGATCAAGAGTTACATGCTCCACTGACTGAACCAGCCAGGTGCCCTTATCTTTCTTTTCCCCACTAAAGACCCTTGTTTGTTTGTTTAAGATTTATTTTTTTGAGAGAAATAAGAGTGCATGAGGGGCGATGGCAGAGGGAGAGGGAGAGAGGATCTCAAGCGGACTCCACGTTGAGCTTGGAGCCCGATGCAGGGCTCGATTTCATTATCCCGAGATCATGACCTAAGCTGCAACCAAGAGTTACATGCTTAACTTACTGCACTACCCAGGCGCCCCTAAAGACCCATTTTTATTTTTATTAGTTTTTAAAGATTTTATTTATTCATTTGACAGAGTGAGAGAAAGCACAAGTGGGAGGGAAGAGCAGGCTCCCCAGTGAGCAGAGAGCCCAATGCAGGGCTCGATCCCAGGACTGCAGCACCACATCCCAAGCCAAAGGCAGACACCCAACCAACCGAGTCACCCAGGTGCCCCTAAAGAGAGGGAGAAGCAGACTCCCCACCGAGCAGGGAGCGCGGCGTGGGGCTTGAACTCATGGACCCTGAGATCAAGAGTTGCATGCTCTATCAACCGTGACCTGAGCTGAAGGCAGACAGTCAGCTGACTGAGCCACGCAGGTGCCCCCCTGAGGTGCCTTTTAAAAATGGGTCTTGGGATCCCTGGGTGGCGCAGCGGTTTAGCGCCTGCCTTTGGCCCAGGGCACGATCCTGGAGACCAGGTATCGAGTCCCACATCGGGCTCCCGGTGCATGGAGCCTGCTTCTCCCTCTGCCTATGTCTCTGCCTCTCTCTCTCTCTCTCTCTCTGTGTGTGTGTGTGTGTGTGTGTGACTATCATAAATTTAAAAAAAAAATGGGTCTTTAGAGTCTGCTCAGCATGGAATATGCTTGAGATTTTATTCACTCACTCATGTTCAAGTAGAGCTGACACACAGTATTACATTAGTTTCAGGTGTGCAACAGTGCTCTGACAACTCTGTATGTTACGCTATGCTCACAAGTACAGCTACCATCTGACACCATACAATGCTATCACACTACCATCGATTCCTATACTCTCTCTGCTGTACGTAGTTTTAATTTTTTTTTAAGATTTTATTTGTTTATTCATGAGACACACAGAGAGGGGCAGAGACATAGACAGGGAGAAGCAGTCTCCTCGCAGCGACCTGATGCGGGACTCGATCCCCCGACCGGGATCACACCCTGAGCTGAAGGCAGATGCTCAACTGGTGAGCCACCTAGGCGACCCTGTAGTTTTAATTATTGCAATTAAATTTCAATTATTTCTTGTGGTCACTAAAAAATTTGGATTTACTTTTATTTTTATTTTTAATGATTTTATTTATTAATTCGTGAGAGAAACCGAGAGAGAGGGAGGCAGATGCTTAACTGCTGAGCCACCCTGGCGTCCCTGCATTTACATCTAGTTAATTAATTAATCTTTATTTAAAAGATTTTATTTATTTATTCATGAGACACACACACACACACACACACAGAGGCAGAGACACAGGCAGAGAGAGAAGTAAGCTCCATGCTGGGACTCGATCCCGGATCTCCGGGATTGTGCCCTGGGCTGAAGGCGCTAAACCGCTGAGCCACCAGGGCTGCCCTGCATTTATTTTTAAAGCCATGTTCTAAAAAGTATGCCTTAGCAACTACGTACTATAATAAAATAATGAATTTAAAGTCCTCAAAGTAAGTAATTCATTTTATCCCTGCCCACCCACGTGAATGGTTTATAATCTGATACGGACAGTATTTTTGCAAGTACCTAAGTCCTCAAAGTTAAAAGAGTTATTCAGGGACACCTGGGTGGCTCAGTGGTTGAGTGTCTGCCTTCAGCTCAGGGCGTGAGCCTCGAGTCCCAGGAACGAGTCTGGGGATCGAGTCTGGCATTGGGCTCCCCACGGGGAGCCTGCTTCTCCCTCTGCCTGTGTGTCTGCCTCTCTCTGTGTTTCTCATGAATAGACACAATCTTAATAAACAAAAGGGTTATTTATACTTTATGGTTATTTAAGTAATCTCTACACTCAACATAGGGATTGAACTCCTGACCCTGAGATCAAGAATCATATGCTCTTCTGACTGAGCCAGCCAGGCACCCCTATAATAATTTTTTTTTTTTTTTTTTTTTTTAATAAGCTCTGTGGAGGCACCTGGTGGCTCACTGGTTTAGCATCTGCCTTTGGCTCAGGGTGTGATCCCGGGGCCCTGGGATGGAATCCTGTAGTAGGCTCCCTGCAGGGAGTCGGCTTCTCCCTCTGCCTGGGTCTCTTTCTCTCATGAATAAATAAATAAATTAAAAAAAAATAAAATAAGCTCTGTGTTCAATGTGGGGCTTGAACTGAGGGATCCTGAGATCTCTCAAGAGTTGCATGCTCTACCAACTAAGCCAGCCAAGTCCCCAAGGGTTATTTATAATTTGATAAGGAATGAAAAACCGGTATAAAGCACCACTGATCACATGGGAATTTTCTGTACAATATATCGATTCATAAATTAACAATGAGTTTAGAATATCTTTTTTTTTCCCCTAAAGATTTTATTTATTTATTTGTGAGAGAGCACAAGCTGGGGGAGAGGCAGAGGGAGAGGGAGAAGCAGGCTTCCCACTGAGCAGGGAGGGAGCCTGACATGCGGTTTGGTCCAAGGACCCTGGGATCATGACCTGAGCCAAAGGCAGACGCTTAATGGACGGAGCCACCCAGGTGCCCTGAACTTAGAATATCTGGGCCACTACATTTTCAGTGCTTTAAAGATGCTTCTGTGTAACATTGTTTTGATTAGTAAGAGTTTTAATCTTGCACACAGACTTCCAAAGGGAAATGTGACTTGCCTTAAAATAAAACATATCCTGGTTTTATAGCTCTCTCACCTTCAATAGAGGACTTTGGAATCCTTCAGCTATATAGACTGTTATATGGGGGTTTACTTTTTGTTTTGTCGGCATTTTAACTGAATGAATAGACCAAGTTAACAAAAAAGAAAAAGTTCTAGATTATAGTATGTGATAAGTTTATAGAGGAGACTCTTAGGTGGGGTTCAGTGACCAACAATTTATAAAAGGAGAACAAAAATTCACACTTGAAAATCAAATTTAAAAGATAATCATTAACAATCTTAAGTCTAACAACCTCTAATGAGATGGATTTTTGTAAAAATAATGAAGAATCAAATTACCTTAGCAGCTTGAGATTCTCTTAAGTAATATTTTAAAAGGTCGGAAAGCTTGAGGTCCTCATCGGCAGACACTCGTGCTTCTATTTTCTGACAAAGGGGGAAAAGTTAGGCATTTAATTAGCACATGTTCTACAGCCAATGTTTTAACTACTATAAAAAATTTAAAGTAATAAATAACCACAGTATCCATTCTTATTCCACCTAAGGTTCCCTGCCTTCCCCTTTCCGCTAGCCTATTCCTTTTCTTTGTGACTCTGACAAAAAATGATCAGAAAAAAGAATGAGATCAGATAAGATGACTGAAATTACGGAAGGACTCTATATTTGACTCAAGTTCTTGGCTATGACTTTTAATATCTTTCGGTATGACTTATATTTCTCTCTTGTTACACCATTTCAATGATGTGGACACATGATTTTAAAGTGATGAAGGCTGGGACGCCTGGGTGGCTCAGTAGGTTAAACGTCCAACTCTTGATTTCAGCTCAGGTCATGATCTCAGGGTTGTGAGATCAAGCCCGAGTTGGGCTCCATGCTGCGTGTGTAGCCCGCCTAAGATTCTCTCTACCCCTCCCTTTACCACTCCCCCTGCCCTAAAAAAAATAAAGTGATAAAGGCTGACAATGGAAGACTAGGTCATTCAAAGCAACCTTCCTACTGAAAACAACCAGAAACATAGTCAAAACATTAACAAAATGTGCCAGAAGCCATCAAGGAGTGATAAAAAAAATGTGGTTAGTTTGAGTCAGACTGAAATGATGAAACTAGTCAATTTAGTGTGGAGAGACAGACCAAAAAAAAAAAAAAAAAAAAAAAAGTACTGTGTCAATCAAATACAATATAGGGACCTTGTTTGAATCCTAACTCAAACGAATTCCACTGTAAAAAGCCATCCTAGGCAACTGGGATCGTCTACATACTGAATATTTGATGATATTAAAGGGAATCATAGATAATCGCATTGAGTATATTAAAATTAATTCTTTTCTTTTTAAAAATTCTTATATTTTTAAAAAGGAGATATGCACAAAGGGCAGAAGAAATGAATATGGGCCTTTTGGGGAAAAGTACTTTTTAAAAGAGATATTTTATTTACTTATTTTAGAGAGAGAGAGCTTGAGCAGGGGGAGAGGCAGAGAGAGAGAAAATCTTAGGCAGACTCCATATTGAGTGCGGCCCCAGACTCGGGCTCCATCTCAGGACCCTGAGATCATGCCCTGAGCTGAAATCGGGAATCAGATGTTAAATGGCTGAGCTACCCAGTTGCCCCTTTGGGAAAAAGGACTTTAAGCAATGTAGAAAATGTTAACATTCAGGAAATCTGGGTGACACAAATACAGGAATTCTTTGTAATTTTTTATTTTAAAGATTTTATTCATTTGTGTGTGTGTGAGAGAGAGAGAGCACTGCGAATACAGGCAGAGGGGAGAAGCAGATTCCCCATGCAGCAGGGAGCCTGACATGGGGCTTGATTCCAGGACCCTGAGATATAATAGGAGCTGAAGGCAGATGCTTTACCACCTGAGCCACCCAGGCTCCCGTCTTTGTACTATTCTTGCAACTTTTCTGTAAGTCTGAAATTACTGTTGCAATAAAGTTATAATTTAAAAACCCTACGCATCCTGCAGAATAACTAAAACAAAAAAGATAGTGCAGCCCAGGTGGCGCAGCGGTTTAGCGCTGCCTGCAGCCCAGGGCGTGATCCTGGAGACCCTGGATCGAGTCCCATGTCAGGCTCTCTGTATGATGCCTGCTTCTCCCACTGCCTGTGTCTCTGCCTCTCTGTCTCTATGAATAAATAAAATCTTAAAAAAACACTTAAAAAAAAAAAACAAAAAAGATAACAAATATTACAAGCCTGTTCAACAACCCAATACTCACATTTCTTCTGGTGGGAATGTAAATTAGTAGAATCACTTTGGGAAACAGGGAAACGGTTTGGCACTATCTATGAAGGCTTTTCACATAGAGACTCTATGGCTCCTAGTTCTCCTCCTGATTATACACACCCAACAGAAATACATATTTATTTTCAGCTGAAGATATGCAAGAACGGTCTTAGAGGTACTATTTTTTTAAAAGATTTATTTAGGGATCCCTGGGTGGTGCAGCGGTTTAGCGCCTGCCTTTGGCCCAGGGCGTGATCCTGGAGACCCGGGATTGAATCCCACATCAGGCTCCCAGTGCATGGAGCCTGCTTCTCCCTCTGCCTGTGTCTCTGCCTCTCTCTCTCTGTGTGACTATCATAAATAAATAAAAATTAAAAAAAAAAAAAGATTTATTTATTTTTCATGAGACACACATACACACACACACACAGAGGCAGAGACACAGGGAGAGGGAGAAGCAGGCTCCCCACGTGGAGCCCGATTGGGAACTTGATCCTAGATCCCAGGGATCACGCCCTGAGCCAAAGGCAGAGGCTCAACTGCTGAGCCACCCAGGCGTCCCAGAAGTACTATTTGTAAACAGCCACAAACTAGAAACTATCCAAAATGCCTACCAACAGTAAAACAGAAGAATAAATTTACATATCTTTTTGCAAAGGAAAGCTACATAGGAAGAATGAAGGAACTATATACACATGCAACAACATTGACGAATCTTTTTTTTTTTTTTTTTTTTTAAAGATTTTATTTATTTATTCATGATAGTCACAGAGAGAGAGAGAGAGAGAGGCAGAGACATAGGCAGAGAGAGAAGCAGGCTCCATGCACCGGGAGCCCGATGTGGGATTCGATCCCGGGTCTCCAGGATCGCGCCCTGGGCCAAAGGCAGGCGCCAAACCGCTGCGCCACCCAGGGATCCCTACATTGACGAATCTTATATAGGTAATGCTGAGTAAATGAAACCAGACATAAAACAATGTATACCAGATAAAATACTTATATAAGATAGTGGTTACCCTTGCAGGAGGTGCTGACTCAGAAAGCAGCTCAAGAGGGGCAAGGCATCTGAGTTGCTGGTAAATATTCTATTTTTTCATCTGAGTATTCATGATATGGGTGTGCTGAATTTGTAAAATTTCACTGAGTTGTGTACTAGTACTACTTTTTTTTTTTTTTTAAGATTTTATTTTTCATGAGAAACACACAGAGAGAGGCAGAGACATAGACAGAGGGAGAAGCAGGCTCCTCACAGGGAGCCCGATGCGGTACTCAATCCCCAAACCTAGGATCACGCCCTGAACCCAAGGCAGATCTCAACTGCTGAGCCACTGAGGCGTCCCGAGTTGTATACTTCTGATGTGTATAACATACTTCAATAAAAAGAAAAAACCTTGAAGCTTAAGTTTAAATTCCTTTATTTTTATTTTTTATGAAACATTCCTTTATAATAGAGAAATAAACTTATTAAACTTCTTAATCTAACAGATAAATGCACAGACACAAAGTATATTCAAAACTGACTTAGGGGATCCCTGGGTGGCGCAGCGGTTTAGTGCCTGCCTTTGGCCCAGGGCGCGATCCTGGAGACCCAGGATCGAATCCCACGTCGGGCTTCCGGTGCATGGAGCCTGCTTCTCCCTCTGCCTATGTCTCTGCCTCTCTCTCTCTCTCTCTCTGTGACTATCATAAATAAAGAAATAAATAAATAAAAATTAAAAAAAAAAACTGACTTAGATAAATCTAGGTAACATGTTAGATGGATGTTGTGTGCTTTAAATATGGTTCCTCTCCTTCCATTAAGATATGGGGTATATCTCCTTGAATCTGGGCCCTAAGATTGACCAATAAAGAAGTGATGCTGTCCCAGTTTCTAGGCCTTAATGAAACTAGCAATTTCTGCTTCCCATCTTTTGGGATGCTTGCTTTTGGAACCTACCCACCATATCGTGGGGAAACCTAAGCAGCAGTGTGGAAAGGCAACATGCAAATGTTATAGCTAAGAGCCCTGGCTGAAGTCTCAGCTGATGGCCAGTATCACCTTCAACATCGGAGTAAAAGAGTCTTCAGAGGATCCCAGGCCCTGGCCTTCATATGTTCCCTGTTGAGGCCCCAAATATCATGCAGCAGAGGCAAGCCATCTTTGTTCTGTCTTTTCTGAATTCTTGACCCAAAGAACTCATTAGCATAATAAAATGTTTTAAGCTACTGATTTTAGGATGGTTTGTTACACAGCAAATAAGACCACCACAAAAACACTAAAAAAGAAATGAAGATTGTGGTGGGTATGGCAATGTGCCACCTAGATATCCTTCAAGAGAAACTGCTTGCTGCAAGGAGCATAGATGGTTCAGAGTCCCAACCGCAATCTCTCTAGATTCAGAACAATATTCATTCCAAGGTTATGATGCATCCTCCCCTACCCACCTCAGCTGCAACCATGACAGAGCACAGGGGCAGTAATGCCAGCCCATTCTTGACTGATGCAGTACTCCTTGTAATGATCAACTCTGGCTGACTTGGACAAAACTTTCTTGGGACTACGCTACAGTTTGAAACTCTTCCTACCCAGTCCCCTCTTCCTCTGCTCTTTCCTTTCACAATATAGACCTGCACTATGGTCTGAAGGCTCTTCCTATCTATCCTGCTCCTTCCTCTTTGTTATTCTCAAGAAGTCTCTTGCACATCTAATTCCATTTGGTATCTGCTTGCACATCTACTGACACACAAAGCTATTTTGTGATAAATCCCTGTTCTTTTGATGTAAACGCATAGAAAAACAACTATATCTTCCCAGAAAATGCTCACTGGTACAAATACCAAAAGCAGAATAATGGACCCCAGTATAACAACATTTATGTATTTAACGACTCTTTCCTTTGTGAGAAAAGATCTTTCCTTTCCTTGTCTTCACCACACATTACTCAACTGACAAAGTCATGCTGAAATCTGATTTATACAATGGACTGGCCACCTCCACCTTAGTTTAGTATGCTTAAACATTTTCATTATTCCATCAACTTTATCAAAAGTGTTTAAATATTACTGTGTCTAAGACTGATCCCTGAAAAAATATGTCAACATTAAATTATTATTACTATGAATTAAACTTTTCTGCAGTTGTGTATTTGTCTTGTATTGGTACAACTCATTCTTATTTCTTAAAAGATTTTATTTAGGGCAGCCCGGGTGGCTCAGTGGTTTAGCGCCACCTTCAGCCCAGGGCGTGATCCTGGAGATCTGGGATCGAGTCCCACGTCAGGCTCCCTGCATGGAGCCTGTTTCTCCCTCTGCCTGTGTCTCTGCCTCCCTCTCTCTCTGTCATGAATAAATAAAATCTTAAAAAAAAAAAAAGATTTTATTTATTTGAGAGAGAGAGCGAGAGCATGAGAGGCAGAAGAGGAAGCAGGCTTCCTGCTGAGTCCAAAGCTACAAGGAGCTGGATCCTGAGACTCTAGGATTGTGACCTGAGTTGAAGGCAGATGCTTAACTGACTGAGCCACCCAGGTGCCCCAATACAACTCAATTTTCAAAAAAGATTTATTTATTTATTTATGAGAGAGAGAGAGAGAGAGAGAGAGAGAGAGAGAATGAGTGGGGTGAGGGGCAGAGGAAGAAGTAGACTCCCACCGAGTAGGGAGCCTGATGCAGAACTTGATACTGGAACTCTGGGATCATGACCTAAGCTGAAGGCAGACACTCAACCGACTGAGCCATCCAGGCATCCAATACAACTCATTTTTAAACCAGTGTCATGGGGAATCAAAAGCAGTATCATCTGGGTAAAATTAAAATGAATCTAAGACTTTCTTCTAGCTTACAAAGCCCCAGGAAAAGATCATTCTTCTTAAAACTAAACACAGTTATAAAATGAACATGTTCTCTGATCCAGGATATGAATTTTTATACAAATACCAAAGGCCATAACAAAAAAAGAAATTTCCTGAAAAAAAAAAAAGTCAAATTTTCAAATCTAAATCTGTCTCTTCATCCTTCTGAGGTATATCGCTCATCTTTCTCAATAAAGTTAAACGCAACCACAACAGGTTACACACATGACTGTATGCAAAGATTTAGACTCTCAAAGGTTAACTGATAGTACTTACTCTTGTTTTATCAAACAGTTCTGAAACTTTGAGAAAAAACCTGGAAGGGAAAAATATTTCATCAGAAGTCACCTTTGAAATGATTTTTCATTTCAAATGTTCAGAGCAATATGCCTCTAAAACCGTATTAATAATGAACTTTCTTATTTCATTATAGTATTATTTGATGATCTTGTTTACTGCAGACTTCATTTTAGTTCACCATCTCTGTACTTCCACCTATGGGAAAATCTTCTCATTTCAGGCAACAGTCTAAACCATTTATTTATTTATTTAATATACATTTTTAAAGTAATCTCTACACCCAGCATGGGGCTCAAACTCACAACCTCGAGATCAAGAGTCACAGGATCCCCGGACTGAGCCAGCCAGGTACCCCTAAGCCATGCATTAAAATTTTAAAAAATGTTTCTTATATTCTTCAGAAGTATGCCACATAATACTAAAGCCTGTATCTTCAAAATTACTACAGAAGTAGAGAACAATCAGATCCAAAGAGGCTGATGTTCACTTTTAACTAAATAGCCTATCTCTCAAAGGCTGACACCAACTAAAAAATGTCCCAATGTAGAACTATTAAGAGGGTATTCTGTAAATTAATACATAATTTACTGGTGACTGGATTAGGGCAAGTACTACTGAAAGTTAAAATACTATTTTATTAACTTTGTTTTACTAAAAAGAACTTGCTCTGACAGGTTTATGTCCAATAACTCATGGCAAGGTTAACTTTTTCCTCTTATCAAAGACTTAAGAACTAACTCTTTGGGAAGGTAGCATGTTAATCAATGTAAGCTACATATAGAATCTTGTTTTGCTGAAAAACTTGGATCTTACATATCTGCTAAGACAGGATATACCAGAAAAAAGTTCAAGGATGTGGTTTAGAAAAAGGCATAAACTATGAGAATAGTTTTGCTACTTAAAATTGAAAAAAAAAAAACGGTTTGGATTATTTTTCAGTGAAGAGTTGGGTTTAAACAATATTATAGGAACTAAAATTAACTGGTTAGATTAATGTGAAAAACTAGTATAAAATAAATAAAGGACAGCTGTGTAAGCAAATATCCAAAGAGTGTTTCTATACTAACATGTGTAATACCTTCCCATCAGGTTACTCTAGGACTGCCCTAAGATTCATTAAACTTATTTATTTATTTTTTCATTAAACTTATAAACTAGAATAACCAGCCTCTTTAAAAAGTATAAACTGACAGCATATTTTACTTTAAAAGTCAATTTGGCCTCCAAAAAAATACATACATATATATCCTGTATATTCCAATTCTAAAACATTTATTTATAATAAACTTCAAAACCTAAGAACATTTTGATATGAATTCTCTTCCTATTCCTTATACACATGTATCAGCAAATTTTCATCAAATAAAACTTTGTAAATGTTAAAATTACATATATTACAGTCAATTTTTACTTTTCAGATTTAAAATAAAAGAAATGGTAGAGAAAAAAAATGACACTGATCCAAGTTTATAAGAAGCTCCTTATTACTGATGTATTTTGAAGAAGATATTCTAAATGCCTCTTGGGTCAAATGTTGTGTGCCCAGGCTGCCAACAAAATTTTTACTTAATTTTTAAATCAAAATCCTTACTTGCATATATCTGTAGAATCCTGAGTTCCTAAAGCATATAATGAAGAACCAATTCTATTGTAATCATCTGCAGCACCTATGGAAAAAAATTTTTAGACTGATTTATTCGATGATTCAAAAATACTTACTGAGCACCTACCTGCCAAAAAATGTGTATGTAGTATGAGATACCTCAAGTCTGGTGAAGGAAATGACAATAGCTATAATAAAATTTGATGAGATTTATTTATTTATTTATTTATTTATTTATTTATTTATTTATGAATGATAGTCACAGAGAGAGAGAGAGAGAGAGAGAGAGAGAGAGAGAGAGGCAGAGACACAGGCAGAGGGAGAAGCAGGCTCCATGCACCAGGAGCCCGATGTGGGACTCGATCCCGGGTCTCCAGGATCGCGCCCTGGGCCAAAGGCAGGCACCAAACCGCTGCGCCACCCAGGGATCCCGAGTATTATTTATTTTTATTAAAGATTTTTATTTATTCATTTGACAGAGAGAGTGAGTACAAGCAAGGGGAGAAGGAGGTAGAGGGAGAGGGAGAAGCAGGTTCCTTACTGAGCAGGGAGCCCGATGTGGTGCTTGATTCCAGGACCCTGGGATCATGACCTGAGCTGAAGGCAGACTAAGCCACCCAGGTGCCCCAGATGAATATTATATTGGAAGTAGGAACAAACTACTTTGGGAGCAGGGGAAACAGATTCCACCTGAGTAAGTTAGGGAAAGATTTATAGACATAATTGAGTGAGTCAGAACTTATAGGAGAAGCAAATCTTTGCAGGCAAAAGGGAGGGGGAGAGCATGGACAAAGGCCAATGAGATATAAAAGAGCACAGTATATTTAGACAGCCTTCTAAGAAGAAGGCACTAGAGGGTACAAAGGGGAAAGGATAGAGTTGAAGATGGAAAAATAGGGATGCCTGGGTGGCTCGGCGGTTGAGCGTCTGCCTTTGGCTCAGGGCATGTTTCTGGGGTCCTGGTATCAAGTCCCACGTCGGGCTCCCTGCATGGAGCCTGCTTCTCCCTGTGCCTGTATCTCTGCCTCTCATGAATGAATAAATAAAATCTTAAAAAAAAAATAAAGAAGATGGAAAAATAAACGAATGGTCTTAGGGGGAGGAAAACGGGTTTTTGTAAGACATGATAAAGTTTGGATTTGATCTTATAGGAATGGGTGTCATTAAACATTTAAAAACGGTAGTGGTAAAATCAACTTGTTAAGGATTTTAGATAAAAAATTCTGCCGTCTGGAATAAAGTCTAGAAATGGAGGGACACAGAAGGCAACTGGGAATGTGTTGTGTCAGACACTGATGGTCAGGATCAAGATAGCAAAAACAGTGACAGCAGAGAGACACAACAAATATAATAGGTAGGATTTACAAACAGGAAACCTGAGGTAGGAAGGAAAATTATGGAGCTTGAAAAGCTAGATGAATGGTGGCAGCACCATTATCCTTGGGTACTAGGAAACAAAGTATTCAACTTCAGCACAATACTTTTCCTAGAGCTCACCCCAGAGGACAACTTGTTGAGAAAACAGCACTCTTTTCAGAAAAAGGATAGGATAGTTCAATGGTTAAGAGCATGGACCTGGAACAAAACTGTTTAGGGTTCAATTCCAATTTACCGCAGTTCAATCCCAATCTACGCAACCTTGAGCTTTTCACTTAACCTGCATATGCCTCACTTTCCTCATCTGGAAATGGGGATAATGGTACCAGGTCCATGTAATTACTTGGACTAAATGAGTTAATAAATGTTACTATATACCTGGCACATAGCAAGTATAGTGTTATACAAATGTTTGCCTTTTTTTTTTTTTAAGATTTTATTCATTTATTTATTCATGAGAGACAGAGAGAGAAAGAGAGGTAGACATAGGCAGAGGAAGAAGCAGGCTCCATGCAGGAAGCCCAATGTGGGACTCGATCCCGGGACTCTGGGATCACGCCCTGATCCAAAGGCAGAAGCTCAACTGCTGAGCCACCCAGGCGTCCCAATGTTTGCTATTATTAATGAAATCTGAGACATGCCTACTTTGTATGGAAATTTCCATTTATGCCAGTAGTATCTATACAGGATTTTAATGTGTTTATTCTCTAACAAAACAGTAATCTTATGCTATACAAAGTTATATTCAACAAATAAAGCTGAAATTTGGTGACTCTATTTACTTTTTTTAATTATTCAAAAACAGATCTATCTTGATATTTTTCAAAGAAAAAAAAATTTAAAGTAGGCGCCATACCCAAAACAGGGCTCAAACTCACAACCCTGAGATCAAGAGTTTCATGCTCTACCCAAGTAAGCCAGCCAGTGCCCCAATAAAGAAACTGAATACAAACTTCAGATCTGATTGGTAAACTGTATATGCAAGACTGTCACTATAATCCTAAAAGTTTAAGTTAAAAAAAAAAACAATACTTAAAAATCTCACAAAGGGTGAAAATTAATAAGACAGTAAACAACAAATGTTGGAGAGGATGTGGAGAAAGGGGAATCTTCTTGCACTGTTGGTGGGAATGTGAACTGGTACAGCCACCCTGGAAAACTGTGTGGAGGTTCCTCAAAGAGTTAAAAATAGAACTGACCTACAACCAGCAATTGCACTGCTGGGGATTTATCCCAAAGATACAGAGGCAGTGAAAGGGCAGGACATCTGCACCCCAATGTTTACAGCAGCAATGTCTACAATAGCCATACTATGGAAGGAGCCTCAGTGTCCATTGAAAGATGAATGGATAAAGAAGATGTGGTGTACGTATACAATGGAATATTACTCAGCCATTAGAAACGACAAATACCCACCATTTGCTTCAATGTGGATGCAACTGGAGGGTATTATGCTGAGTGAAGTAAGTCAATCGGAGGAAGACAAACATTATATGGTCTCATTCATTTGGGGAATATAAAAAATAGTGAAAGGGAATAAAGGGGAAACGAGAGAAAATGAGTGGGAAATATCAGTGAGGGTGAAAGAACATGAGAGACTCCTAACTCTGGGAAAGGAACAAGGGGTGGTGGAAAGGGAGGTGGGCAGAGGGTTGGGTTGACTGGGTGACGGGCACAGGGGGGCACTTGATGGGATGAGCACTGGGTGTTATGCTATATGTTGGCAAATTGAACTCCAATAAAAATTATACAAAAAAAGTATGCTAATAACCAGACTACCTAATAAATAGCCTAACAATATTTGCTAAAAAAAAAAAAAAAAATCTCACAAAGGTTGGTTGAGGCAGCAATCAAAAATGATTTGTGTTTCACATCAAATACATTCATATTTTATACTTAAACTGACCCTGAAATTATTTTTTAAAGCAAGAAATTAAAAAAAAATAATAAAGCAAGAAATTCCTGGATCCTAATGCTATCTGGCTCTGGCCCTAGTACTATATACCCTCTTTAGCTGTTACAGCACGTGATTACAGAAAATAAGCAAACTGCCCTGATTTTATACATCACAGTGATGCTGAAGGCTTAATTTTTCATAGTTCAGATAGCAAGTTCATGCATCATAAAGAAATAAATTACTTTATAACTTTGTAAAATTGTGTGTAATGTACTTGTATGTAGTAATTATAATTTTCTAAATAGGTTCATAATAGTCTTTCTTAAAAGCATTGTTCCATTTGGCCAAATAAATAAAGAAGAATTACTAATATTTTCTTCAGTTTCTTAACAGATGATTCTCCACCTTTACAGTTCTCTATGTTTCCATGACATGAATACACACCTCTATTACAGGACTGATTACTATATACTGTAGTTTTTTGCTTATCATGTTTATTTCACCTGCAAAACTGGTGAGCAGTTAAAAAACTGGTTATTTTTAAGATTTTATTTATTTGAGCGAAAGAGAATGGTGCAGAGGGAGCAGACTCTTCACCAAGCAGGGAGCCTGACACAAGGCTTGATCCCAGGATCCCGGGATTATGACCTGAGCTGAAAGCAGATGCTTAACTGACTGAGCTACCCAGGTGCCCCTTTCACCTGCAAAATTATTATTTAATTCAAATTCAATTACTTAACAAATAGTATATTATTAGTTTCAGAGTAGAGTTCAGTGCTTCATCAGTTTTATTTAATAGCCAGTGCTCA
This sequence comes from Canis lupus dingo, assembly GCF_003254725.2. Classification (NCBI taxonomy): domain Eukaryota; kingdom Metazoa; phylum Chordata; class Mammalia; order Carnivora; family Canidae; genus Canis; species Canis lupus. The sequence goes on from NC_064250.1 coordinate 13,514,020, forward strand.
TTACATTATATGCCCTCCTTAATGTCCATCACACAATTAACCCCATCCTCCACCCCTCTCCCCTCTAGCAACCCTCAGCTTGTTTCCTATGATTGAAGAGTCTCTTATGGTTTGTCTCCCTCTCTGATTTAGTCTTACTTTTCCCCTTCTCCCCATGATCCTGTTTTCTTTTATTTTTTTTTGTTTTCTTAAATTCCACACGTGAGATCATATAATTGCCTTTCTCTGACTGACTTATTTTGCTTAGAATACGCTCTAGTTATATCCACATCATTGCAAATGGCAAGATTTCATTTTTTGAAGGCTCAGTTCCATTGTATATGTTACCACACTTTTTTTTTTCTTTTTTTAAGATCTTATTTATTCAGAGACACAGAGAGAGAGGCAGAGACACAGGCAGAGGGAGAAGCAGGCTCCCCATGGGGAGCCCGATGTGGGACTCAATCCAGAAACTCCAGGATTACAACCTGAGCTGAAGGCAGAAGCTCAACCGCTGAGCCACCTAGGCACCCAATTACCACACCTTCTTAATCCATTTATCTGTCAATGGACATCTGGGCTCATTCCATAGTTTGGCTATTGTGGGCACTGCTGCTATAAACATTGGGGTGCATGTGCCCCTCCGGATCACTACATTTGTATTCTTTGGGTAAATACTTAGTAGCGCAACTGCTGGGTCATTTGGTACCTCTATTTTCAATTTTTTGAGGACCCTCCACATAGTGTGTTACTGACTGCACCAGTTAGCATTCCCACCAACAGTGTAAGACGGTTCCCCTTTCTCAGCATCCTCACCAACATCTGTTGTTTCCTGTCTTGTTAATTTTAGCCATTCTGACCTCAATGCAAAATTATTAACTCCTTAAGGGCAAAGACTGTATTTTCTTCATCTTGAAATTTGAGATATGCCAAAGTTTATGAGCTAAATAACTTTAAAGAAATTTTAAATAATCAAATCTAAACTTGAGAATATTCCTAATTATTACAACTTACATTGTATATACCATTTCATATTTAGAAAGTTTTTCTTTCTTGAGAGGGTACAGAGGAGGCCTGTGGGCTTGGGCCTGGTCCAGCTGCTACAGTGTGGAGTTCTCCAGGAAGGTAAAGAGGATACAGCTGGAACCCTGCAGGGTACTCAGTGTGACTGGGTGTGTAGGGGAGAAAGTGCAGGTCTTGATGGAGGGACATGGAGATGATGGGCTGGGACAAAGTAGCTCTTAAGAGAGGAGTAAAAGTATGAGATATTTTATCCTTAATGTCATTTTATTTTTTTTATTATTATTTAAATTATTTATTTATTTATTTGAGAAAGAGAGAGAGAGAGAGCGAGAGAGCATGAGTGGGAGGTGGGGTAGAGGGGGAGAGAGAGATGCAGACTCCCCACTGAACAGGGAGTCTGCTATAGGGCTTGATCCCAGGACCCTGGGATCATGACCTGAGCTGAAGGTTTAATGCAGTGAGCCACCCAGGCGCTCCCCCTTAAACAAGGAAACCAACATAAGACCAATTATATGACTTGTCCAAGGCTCTAAGAGCAAATCAGTAATGAATCTAGGAAGGAATTCAAGCTTCCCACACCTTTATAGTTCTTGATAACTGAACATGCAAGTATACATAACTAATTTATTAAAAGAAATCTGCAAAGTGCAAAGATATAAAAAAAACTCTGGGTGGCTCAATTGGTTAAGTGTCTGACTCTTGATTTTGGCTTGCGTCTTGATCCCGGGTTGTGAGATCAAGCCCTGTGACTGGCTCTGCACTGGGCAAGGAACTTGCTTAAGATTCTCTCTTTCCTAGAGATGCCTGGGTGGCTCAGCGGTTGAGCATCTGTCTTTGGCTAGGGGCATGATCTCTGGGTCCCGGGATCAAGTTCCACAATGGGCTCCCAGCATGGAGCCTGCTTCTCCCTGTCTGTGTCTCTGCCTCTCTCTCTGTGTCTTTCACGAATAAATAAATAAAATCCCTAAAAAAAAAAAAAAAAAAAAAAAAAAAAAAAAGACTATCTTTTTCCCTTCCCCTTGCCCCTCCCCTTCTAAGATAGATAAATCTTTAAAATACTAATAAATCTTAATCCTCCCAAAAAATGACACAAGAACAAAAGTTACCAAGCCAGAGGCTTTATTTCCTCTTTTCTGTGATAGCATGTAACAATACTCCAAAATGGAGGTTCTTACTTCTAGGTACCAACTGAATTGTCTCTGCATCAGAGGTTCTGAAACTTATATAGGGACGCCTGGGTGGCTCAGCAGTTGAGCGTCTATCTTCGGCTCAGCGTGTGATCCCGGGATCCAGGATCGAGTCCCACATCGGGCTCCTTGAAGGGAGCCTGCTTCTTCCTCTGCCTATGTTTTTGCCTCTCTCTCTCTCTGTGTCTCTCATGAATAAATAAATAAAATCTCTTAGGGAGAGGGAGAAGCAGGCTCCATGCAAGGGGCCCAATGTGGGACTTGATCCTCAGACTGGGATCATGCCCTGAGCTGAAGGCAGACACTCAACCGCTGAGCCACCCAGGTGTCCCTACGAGTAATAGTTTAATAGTTGCATTGGGTAATCTAAAACCATTATCAATGAACTTTTGAACTCTATTACATTTATTATTTTTATTTATTTTTAATTTTTATTTTTTAAAAGTTTTATTTATTGGAGAAAGTGTGAGAGAGTGCACAAGCAGGGGGAAGGGGCAGGAGAGGGAGAAGCAGGTTCCCTGCTGAGCAGGGAGATTGATGCAGGGCTCTATCCCAGGACACTGGGATCATGACCAGAGCTGACGGCAGATGCTTAAATGACTGAGCCACCCAGGGGTATGTATGTATGTATGTATGTATGTATGTATGTATGTATCTATTTAAAAGATTTTATTCATTTATTCATGAGACACACACATAGAGAGAGAGAGAGAGAGAGACACACACACAGGGACACAGGCAGAGGGAGAAGCAGGCTCCATGCAAGGAGCCTGATGTGGAACTGGATCCCCGGACTCCAGGATCACGCCCTGGGCCAAAGGTAGGCGCCAAACCGCTGAGCCACCCAGGTATCCCCTATCCCTATTTATTTTTTAAAAGATTTCATTTATTTATCTGACAGAGGACATGGCGGGGGGGGGGGGGGTGAGGGCGGAGAGGAGGTCAGAGGGAGAGCCCAATAAGGCTCCATCCCAGGACCCTGAGATTATGACCTGAGCTGAAATCAAGAGTTGGCCACTTAAGCCACCCAGGTGCCCCTGAACTTTACTACATTTAAACTCCTTTGGTATAAGTAATATTTATCCTAAGAACATAAGGTTGGTTTAACATTTGAAAATCAATCAATACAATTAACCATACTGGGGATCCCTGGGTGGCGCAGCGGTTTGGCGCCTGCCTTTGGCCCAGGGAGCGATCCTGGAGACCCGGGATCGAATCCCATATCAGGCTCCCAGTGCATGGAGCCTGCTTCTCCCTCTGCCTGTGTCTCTGCCTCTCTCTCTCTCTCTGTGTGACCATCATAAATAAATAAAAAAATTAAAACAAACAAACAAACAAACAAAAAAACAATTAACCATACTGTAGACTAAAAAGGAAAAATGGTATGATTATCTCAACACTGTAGTTGCAAAAAGAGCGTATGATAAAAATCCAACATTTATTCCTAACTTAAAACAAAACAAAGCAAAACAAAACAAAAACCCTCTCAGAAAACTAGTAATTTCTGGGATCCCTGGGTGGTGCAGCGGTTTAGAGCCTGCCTTTGGCCCAGGGCGCGATCCTGGAGACCCGGGATCGAATCCCACGTCGGGCTCCCGGTGCATGGAGCCTGCTTCTCTCTCTGCCTATGTCTCCGCCTCTCTCTCTCTCTCTCAATGTGTGACTATCATAAATAAATAAAAATTAAAAAAAAAAAAAACTAGTAATTTCTAAGAGAATTTTCTCAATTTGATAAAAAGCATCCAGGAAAAACCTATACCAAACACTGCAATTAATGGTTTAAGAATGAATACCATCCTTATAAGATAAGAAACAAGGCAAAGATGCTTGCTCTTACCACTTCCGTCCACACTGTACTGGAGCTACAGGTACAGCTTTAGTACAATGGGGCAAAGAAAAGAAATAAGTGGAATTTAAATGGGAAAGAAGTATGATTTTTAAAAAAGATTTTATTTATTTATTCATGAGAGACAGAGAGAGAGAGGCAGAGACACAGGCAGAGGGAGAAGCAGGCTCCATGCAGGAAGCCCGATGTGGGACTCAATCCAAAGACCCCAGGATCACGCCCTGAACCAAAGGCAGGCGCTTAACTGCTGAACCAACCAGGAGTCCCTATAATTGTTTTTATTAGCAGATAATCATCTATGCAGAAAATCCTAAGGAATCTACAAAATAGGAATCTACTGGAACCAATTAGTGAGTTAATTTAGTAAGACTGCAAGATTTAAGATCAATATAGAAAATACATTTCATTTCTACATATTAGAAAAGAACAACTGGAAATCGAAATGTAAAAATTATATCATCTACAACAGCATCAAAAAATAACTAGGGCCCAATCTAACTAAAAGTGTATAAGATCTGTACAATGAAAGCTATAAAACATCGCTGAGAGAATTTAAGGAAGACCTAAGTGGAAAAATAAACTATATTAATGTATCAGAAGACTCAATATTGTTAAGATGTCAATCCTCCCCAAATCGAACTACTGATTCTACACAATCCAGATCAAAATCCCAGACACTGGGCACCTGGGTGGCTCAGTGGTTGAACATCTGCCTTTGGCTCAGGTTGTGATCCCAGGGTCCTGGGATCCAGTCACACATTAGCCTCCCTGCAGGAGCCTGCTTCTCCCTCTGCCTATGTCTCTGCCTCTCTCTGTGTCTCATGAATAAATAAATGACATCTTAAAAAAAAAAAATTCCCAGACATCATTTTTGTAGAAAGTGACACGTTGATTCTAAAATTCACATTTTAATGTAAATGTGAAAATGTAAAGAGCCTAGAGAGGCCAAAACAACTTTGCTAAAGAAGAATAAAGCTAGAGGACTTATATAAGAAAAGATGTTCAACATCGATAGTCACTAGGAAAATGCAAATTAAAACCACAATGATACACCATTACTGACCTAGAATGGCTAAAATGAAAAACAGTGAGTATCCTTCCTGGAAGATGTGGAGCAACTGAAACTCTCATGCATGGCTGGTAGGAATATACAATGGTACAATCATTTCATTCTGGGAAAAAAGTTTGGCAATTTTTTCAAAAGTTAATTATACACTTATCACTTGACCCAGCCACTCTACTTTTAGGTATTACCCAAAGAAATGAAAGCACAAGTCCATACAAAGACTTACATATAAACGGTTCATGTCAGCTTTATTTGTAACAGTCTAAAGCTAACAATGATCCAAATGTCCACCAACAGCTGAATGGATAAACAATGTGGTATATCCATACAATAGAATAATACTCAGCAATAAAAATGAATGACCTTTTGATACACACAACATGAATGAATCTCAAAATAACTTTGTTGAATTTTTTTTTTAAAGATTTTATTTATTTGTTTGACAGAGGGAAAGAGAGTGAACGCGCGAGAGCACAAGCAAGGGGAATGGGAGAGGAAGTAGAGTCCCTACTAAGCAGGGAGCCAGATGTTGGGCTTGATCCTAGGACACTGGGATCATGATCTGAGCTGAAGGCAGACATTTAAACCCATGGAGCCACCTAAGCGCTCTAATTTTGTTGAATTTCAAAGCCAAATAATAAAGAGTACGTATAATATGATTCCATTTTTATAAAATTGTAGAAAATGCAAACTAATCTATAGAAATAGAAAGCCCATCAGTGGTTGCCTGGATACAGGCAAAATGGAGGGAATGCAAAGGGATATATGGAAACTTTTGGTGGTGATGGATATGTTCACTACCTTGATCATAGTGATTTTACACATATGCCAAAACTTATCAAATTGTATACTTTGAACACTGCAGCTTACCAATATCAATTTATACCTCAATAAGGCTGCTAAAAAAAACCATTAGTCTATTTTAAACTTTGAATCAATCTTTTACATACATGATTTTGCAAATCTTCCAAATGTTGACACACTTCATTATACATAAATAATATCAAAATACCACATTCATATATTATCATCAATCTCTTCAGACAAGTCTTTAATTGTTGGGAAGCAAGTTCATGAGGATAGATAAAAGTTTTCCAAAATTCTAATTACTGCTGGAAAGCTGGACTTTTCTCATTGCCAACAAATACTGTCAGCTGTTTTCCTTAAAAACTGACAGGTTCACTTCATTTTTAAAGAAAATGTCTACCAAATAGTCAAATCTGAATCATAGTTTGTCAGTTGTTCTCTCAAGTTCTCTCAAAAAAAAAAAAAAAAAAGGGCAGCTAATTCAGCTGCACCTTAATCACTAAAATGCTTTTCTAAAGAGAACAATCATACTTTAGTATGCAAAGTGCTTTTTGTATACCTCCTATTTTATCATTCAGTATACAAAAAAGTGAACTCAAGGGAAGTAATTTATTACAATTAATAATTTTTACTGCTTTATCACTGACATTCTTTTTAATTTTTATTTTATTTTTAAAAAAGATTTATTTATTTATTTATTTATTTATTTATTTATTAGAGAGAGAGAGAGAGAGAAGCAGAGACACAGGAGGAGGGAGAAGCAGGCTCCATGCTGGAGTCTGACGTGGGACTCGATCCCAGGACTCCAGGATCGTGCCCTCGGCCAAAGGCAGGTAGGTGCTAAACCGCTGAGCCACCCAGGGATCCCCATGACATTCTTTTTTTTTTTTTTTAAAGATTTATTTATTTATTTATGAGAGAGAGAGAGAGAGAGAGAGAGAGGCAGAGACACAGGAGGAGGGAGAAGCAGGCTCCATGCCGGGAGCCCAACGCAGGACTCGATCCCAGGACTCCAGGATCGCGCCCCGGGCCAAAGGCAGGCGCTAAACCGCTGAGCCACCCAGGGATCCCCCCCCATGACATTCTTTTTTAAAAATATATTTTATTTATTCATTCAGGAGCGACACACAGAGAGAGGCAGAGACACAGGCAGAGGGAGAAGCAGGCTCCATGCAGGGGGCCCAAAGTGGGGCTTGATCCTAGGACTCCGGGATCATGCCCTGAGCCAAAGGCAGATGCTCAACCACTGAGCCACCCAGGCATCCCTATCAATGATACTCTTAATTGAGCAAATTTTTCCTAACTGCAAACACACTGCGGGAAAGAATACAGTGACTATTAACACAATTTGGTGCCACTGCCCTTGATTTTGTGCTAAGGTACCAGTAATTTTATCCACCATGGCTTCTGCATTATCAGTGTAAATCTCAACATGGTGAAAAATACAAAAAGCATCATGGGTTATTATGAAAATAGTTTTGACCTCTCAGAATTGCTAAAAATAAAAAGAACCTGAGGGTCAAGACTTCACAGACCACAGTTTGAAAACCACTGTTCTACATCAAGATTTTTATAAACTATAACATAATAACTTTATAATTATTCCATTAAAAAAATGTAAGCTTTAACCACAAAGAAAAACCTTACTTTTGTGGGATCTTGTCATCCTATCAGATTTAGCAGATGCATCCTTAACTCGGTTATGATATTCTAAAAGGAATGTTCGTTCATGCTCAAAGAAATCATCTACATCCTATAGGATCAAAAGAAAATATAGTTTTTCACTTATTTGCTTTAGTATAATACATAAATCAATTTACCATTATAATAAAAAATAAAAGATCAGTAAAACAGCATAGCTATCCTCTAATAATCAGATGTTTTAATGATTTTACCAACAAGTTCAGACTTTATACAGACATGCATTCTATTTATCCAGGGAAAATCTGCAATGGTTCTGCAGTTGAAAGCTTAGAGCTCCCCATATAGTTTGTGTTCACATGTTGTAGTAGTCTGAAACGTGTTCTATTTGTGCTCTGTGTCTATAGTCCTGCCTCTTCAACAAATACATTACTGTCAGAGGAGTAATTAATCAATTGCTTTTGAGAAGAAAAAAATTCGATAGACAAGTCCAAATCCATTTCTCTTGGTCTACTGGGTATTCTGTGAGCCATTCCTGAAGGTTGCCAGGCCTTTGTCATTACAGCCCTCTCCGACTGCTTTGGGGAAACATGGCAAAACTAGCTTTCTGGGAGCAATTATTATATTAACCACTGTCTTTAACCTTTTTTGAAACAAAGGTATACATTAAAAATAAAAATTATGAAAAATACTTTCCTCCTCTCTAAAAGGGCAATCATTTTTTGAAAAAGCACCAGCTGAAACAATGTAATTCAAGATCCACATCAACAGAACACAAGAAAGAAAAGTCAGTACTGGCAAAATGTCCTTTAAAATCTTTAATTAATGTATACTTATTTTCTTAACTGTTAAAATGGGGACAAAACTCTCCAATTGGTAGAACTGAAGAGTAAATAAAATGTGGATTAACGAACACATTGTAAATGTTCAAAAATGTTACTACTTTACCAAAATCATAATCCATACAGTAGTTTACAGTTAATGCTAAGAAAAATGTTCAATATTAATGCATAAGAAGCACCAAAACGGAAGTGGAGTCCTTATTAGAAAGTAGCCATGAAAAAAAAAAAAAAAAAGCAAGTAGCCATGGCACATGCATTGTCAACACACCAACTGACCTGTCTCTGAAAAAACAAAGTATAAATCAAATAAATACTACTTCCCACCTAAGTTTTACTGTTGATGTATCTATAGAAACAGGCAATGATGACAAAACAGCATTATTTATCTCTTTCTTAGTATGTTTGATAATGTAATATAAACATTTTTCTCTTTCAATGTAAGAGTCTTCAGATAAATCAGTTCTTGTACCATTTTTTAGAACATCATTAAGAACAACTTAGGTGTTATTTAATTATTTTTTAATTTTAAATATGCCTTTTTATTTATTTGTAAGGTCTATGTCCAATATGGAGCTTGAATTCATGACACTGATATCAAGTCGCATGTTCTACCAACTGAGCCAGCCAGGTGCCCCACAACAAGACTAAAACCTCAAACTAAACCCTTCTAACTCCAGATCTGAAACTAAGTCTGCACCTAACATTTGTAAGGCCAAGGGCAAGTGTACAACTGGAGATAGCCCCTCTTTGTGCTCTATCCTGCAAGCTCTATAAGGAACCCAGAGAAACCTCATGTGTATGTAAACAGATATTCTATCTTGCACACTGATCTTCTCCCCTTTGCCCTCCCTCTCCTTAGCTATCCATGGTCACCCTGACCACCTATGAGTGCACATACTAGAGGATGAACTCAGGGAACAGACCCACAGAAGAGAAAGACTCAGAAGTAGGCTTCAGATTTGGGCAAGAAAATATGGGGTTCCAGATTCCTAAAGCATGTCTAGTTTGGAGGGAAGGGGTATGTGCTTCAGGTGGGCAAATCCCCTTGGACCTACAGACCTCTCACCTCTGGGAGAAGGAGGTTCTCTAAAGAGTGGAATCCAGGGGAGGGGTCCCAGATTCACAAGCCTAACCATTCTACTGTCCAAACTTCTCTTTTACTCTAATAAAGTCATCTGCACATCTGAAATCTCAATCTATCGATTCTCAAACCAATACCTCTGTTAATCAAATAAAATCTTACCTTTACTCCTGAAACAATTACTCCATCTGCTGATTTAACCATGTTCTTAAAGAAATCTTCAAGTTTCTCTTTCTTATTTTTTCCTCTCACACTCAGCTGAAAGAAAGGTAAACTTAAGTTGGCAATTTTTTAAGATTACAAGTTGGGGATCCCTGGGTGGCGCAGCGGTTTAGCGCCTGCCTTTGGCCCAGGGCGCGATCCTGGAGACCCGGGATCGAATCCCACGTCGGGCTCCCTGCATGGGGCCTGCTTCTCTCTCTGCCTGTGTCTCTGCCCCTCTCTCTCTCTCTGTGTGTGTGTGTGACTATCATAAATAAATAAAATTAAAAAAAAAAAAAAAGATTACAAGTTGGAAAGTAATGCCTCTTTTATTCTCTGACATCAAAATGGCAACCTCAAAAGGATCCTGGTTTTTAAACTTTAATAAAGTGGCAATTTCATCATGTATATCAGTGACCTTCAAACTTTAGGGCATTAAAGAAGAGGCTGGCTTCACTCCCAAAGATTCAGATTCAGGTGATCTACAATAATGCCTGGATATCTCAAATTTTATATGTGATAATTCCATTGCAAGCAGCCTTCTCATCATATAACTAGTTTTACATAAAGACAATTAAAATTTTATTATTTATTTTTAAAGATTTTATTTATCTATTTATGAGAGACACAGAGGCAGAGACACAGGCAGAGGGAGAAGCAGGCTCCCTGTGAGGAGCCCAATGCGAGACTTGATCCCAGGACCCCAGATCACGACCTGGGACGAAGGCAGATGCTCAACCACTGAGCCACCCAGGTGCCTCCCGCCAGGAGTTCTTTTAAAGATGTAAAATTTACTGGAGTATAATACACCATCATATGATTCTGTAAAAGCTTTGAAAATAAATTCTGCAAGTTCTTCACTCTGAACTCATCCAAATATCGTGTCTTGTCCTGTTTTGGGGATCAGCAACTTATAGTATAAGAGACACAAAAGATGACTCTAAATGGCATGAATAGTTATCTAAGGCAAAAGTGAGAAGCAGCTAACTCTTGACTTTACCACTTGTTGCATCAGGTTGTTCCCATAAAGGAACATCCCATCTAATTTCCAAATCTACTGCCATGGCTTCAATGCTCACCATTAGGTAAGTGATTCACAAATCATGATCACTGCCCCTAAACCCTTTCCTGAGCCTCAGATCCTATTTCCAATTGCCTATATATTATATCCTTTATATGAAGATTCTACTAAACTCACAACAGACTAAGACAGTATTCATTGTAATCTTTTTTTTTTTTTTAAGATTCTATTTATTTATTCATGAGACAGAGAGAGAGAGAGAGAGAGAGAGGCAGAGAGAGAAGCAGGCTCCATGCAGGGAGCCCAATGTGGGACTCGATCCTGGGTCTCCAGGATCACACCCTGGGCTGAAGGCGACGCTAAACCACTGAGCCACCCGGGCTGCACCTATTCATTATTATCTAATCTACAAATGTTTCCTTTTCTTGGTTCCCTATTCATGATCCCTTCATCTAACCAGTCTCTCAGAGTCCCACATATTCCCTAAAACCCCACACCTCTTATTAAAAATATTGAAATAGGGATCCCTGGGTGGCGCAGCAGTTTTAGCGCCTGCCTTTGGCCCAGGGCGTGATCCTGGAGACCCGGGATCGAATCCCACGTCGGGCTCCTGGTGCATGGAGCCTGCTTCTCCCTCTGCCTATGTCTCTGCCTCTCTCTCTGTGTGACTATCATAAATAAATAAAAATTAAAAAAAAATTAAAAAAAAATATTGAAATACGGGAAATCCCTGGGTGGCTCAGCAGTTTAGCGCCTGCCTTTGGCCCAGGTGTGATCCTGGGGTCTCGGGATCGAGTCCCACATCAGGCTCCCTGCATGGAGCCTGCTTCTCCCTCTGCCTGTGTCTCTGCCTCTCTCTCTCCTCTGTCTTTCATGAATAAATAAATAAAATCTAAATAAATAAACAAACAAATAAATAAATAAATTGAAATAACTTGATAGGATGAGCCCTGGGTGTTATATGTTGGCAAACTGAATTTAAATAAAAAAAATTTTAAAAAAGAAAAGTCTTGAAATAATCTACAACTTCTTTTTGTCACAGCTCAAATTCTACCATCCAATGCCTGAAATCTCTTTCTTTCCCACTGTCCTAGTAAAAAATCTCATTATCTTCTGCCTAATTACTACACTGGACTACTAGTTAACATCTCTCATTTCCTCAATCTAAGCCATTTTGTTGATGATTTCCAAAATCAAATTTTGAGCATCTTCTTTATTCAATAACTTTACAGAGTTTCATAACATTCAGAGATTGAAAGCCTTAGCATGATATTCAAGACTTTCAACAATCTGGTTCAACTTACTTTTCCAACCACCACCCTACCCAACAGAACCTTATATTCCAAATAGTTCTCAAAAGAAGCCCTGAGCTTTTAGGTTCCTCTGTATCTGAAATGGTATCTCTTCTCCCACTAAAAATTCTATTCAAACATCATTAAACATTCAAATTAAAACACATCTCTTCACAAAACCCTTCCAAACTGCTTTATCTTTATGCCCCCCAATACACCTTGGGTGTTTTTTTTAACTGCACGCACACAAACATATATATATATATATATATTTATTCATTCATGAAAGACACACAGAGAGAGAGGCAGAGACACAGGCAGAGGGAGAAGCAGGCTTCACGCAGAGAGCCTGACCTGGGACTCGATCCCGGGACTCTAGGATCATGTCCCGGGCGGAAGGCAGGCGCTAAACCGCTGAGCCACCCAGGGATTCCCTGCACTTTTAATATTAATTAAATAATTAATTCACTCATTAAATGAACAACTGCCGAATGTTTATTACAATCATACACTGTGCTGGGTGTACGGGATATAAAGATGACAATAAGGTGGTCCTTATTGCTTTTTTTTTTTTTTTTTTTAAAGATTGATTTATTTGAGAGAGCAAGCACGAGTCAGGGAAGAGGCAGAAGGAGAGAGAATCCCAAGTAGACTTCCCACTGAGCATGGAGCCCAATGTAGGGTTCAATCTCATGACCCTGAGACCAAGACTCGAGCCAAAGTCAAGATTTGGACACTCAACTGACTGAGCCAGCAGTGCCCGAAGGTGGTCCCTACTCTTAGAATAATTTATCTTTCAGAGGAGAGTATGGAGAAACATATGATTAAACATAGGGTGAGTAGTACAATGTTAGAGGAATCCATAGGGCACGAGGAGAACACCAAGGGAACTCAATACAAACTTAGGAGATGAGAAAGATAAGACTGGAGGTTGAATGAGCAGACAGGGGCTGTTTTCAATAATTCGGGCACCTAGGTGCCTCAGTCAGTTAAGCATCTGACTCTTGATTTTGGCTCAGGTCATGATCTCAGGGTCAGGAAATCAGCCCCATTTTGAGCTCTGCACTGAGTGTGGAAACTGCTTACTTAAGATTCTCTCTCGACTCTTTTAACTATAGGGAATAAACTGAGGGCTGCTGGAGGGGAGGTGGGTGGGAAGATGGGGTAACTGAGTGATGTCCATAAAGGAGGGCACCTGAACTAATAAGCACTGGGTATTGTATGCAACTGATGAATCACTAAATCCTACCTCTGAAACTAATCACAGAATATATGCTAATTAAATTGAATTTAAAATAAAAAAAAAATTTTCTCTCTCCTCCCTCCGCCCCTCTGTGTGCACCTGCCTGTTCTCTCTCAAAACAAAGAATAGAAACCAAAAATACCTTTAAAATAATCCAGTCAATGATAAAAGTCAGAACTAATCTTTAGGTCTGATCATAGAAAGAAGTGGACACATTCCTAATATAGTAAGGGAGTATATCAGACAGGATTTGGAGTTTCCCTATTAGGAATAGGGACCAGGAAGAGCAATCAGTAATTTTTAGGGTTTATTTGTTTTTTTAAAGATTTTATTTATTTGAGAGAGAGAAAGAGTGAACAGGTGGAGGAGCAGCGGGAGAACAACAAGCAGACTTGATGCTGAGCACAGAGCCTGACATGGGGATTCAATCCTACGACCCTGAGGTCACAACCTGAGCTGAAATCAACAAACATTTAGGGATCTCTGGGTGGCTCAGTGGTTTAGCGCCTGCCTTTGGCCCAGGACGCGATCTAGAGTCCTGGGATCGAGTCCCATGTCAGGCTCCTGGCATGGAGCCTGCTTCTCCCTCCTCCTGTGTCTCTACCTTTCTCTCTCTCTGTGTGTCTATCATAAATAAAGAAATAAATCTAAAAAAAAAAAAGGTGGTCAAACATTTCATCGACTGCACCACTCAGGCGCCTCACTATTGGTTAATTGTTATATAATATTTGCAAAACACCTTGTCTTTTTATTTTTTTATTTTATTTTTTTTAATTTTTATTTATTTATGATAGTCACACACAGAGAGAGGCAGAGACATAGGCAGAAGGAGAAGCAGGCTCCATGCAGGCTCCATGCACCAGGAGCCCGATGTGGGACTCGATCCCGGGTCTCCAGGATCGCGCCCTGGGCCAAAGGCAGGCGCTAAACCGCTGCGCCACCCAGGGATCCCAACACCTTGTCTTTTTAGAGTTTCTCCAAAACACCATATACTGATATTAAAAGGGTTTATAATGCACTGCACCATTATCTCTATTAAGCATATATTAGTTTGGGAGGAAGAAAAATAAATCTATGTTGATGGGAGAAAACTTATGAAACCCTAAGATTTCTGAAAGCTCTTTAGATAAAGCTCATCTAAACAATTAAAAATCATTCATTTATCACTTAACAAATACTTATTTGACATCTTAATTGTCAGCCACTATTCTAACATTTTTGGGAGAGGGAGACAAATAAATATGTAAATTTTAAAAATAGAGATATATATGGAGTGCATGGATGGTTCAGTTGGTTTAGTGCCTACCTCTTGATTTTGGCTCAGGTCATGATCTCAGGGTCCTGGGACTGAGCCCTGAGACAAGATCTGCCCTCAGTGGGGAGTCTGGTTGAGGATTCTCTCCTTTTCCTTCTGCCCCTCCCCCCTGCTCACATCCACATCCACTTATGCTCTCTAAAATAAATAAATAAATCTTTAAAAAATATAGATCTAGAATTTCATATAGCACTAAGGGATTTGTCAATGGGATAAAATATGTGGAACATGAAACTCCTCTAGCACATATAGCCTTGAAATGATAATACCATGCCTCCCTGTATACCAACATGGCTCTACCAATTACTATTATTATTTTTAAAGGTTTTATTTATTTATTCATGAGAGACACAGAGAGAGAGGGAGAGACAGAGACACAGGCAGAAGGCGAAGCAGGCTCCATGCAGGGAGCCCGACGTGGGACTCGATCCCGGGTCTCCAGGATCAGGCTCTGGGCTGAAGGTGGCACTAAACCACTGAGCCACCAGGGCTGCCCCAACTGCTGAGCCACCTGGGCTGCCCCTTTACCAATTACTATTACTTTACTTTACTTTACTTTACTTACTTACTTACTTACTTACTTACTTATTTATTTATTATTTATTTATTTATTTATTTATGATAGACAGAGAGAGAGAGAGGCAGAGACACAGGAGGAGGGAGAAGCAGGCTCCACGCCGGGAGCCCGACGTGGGACTCGATCCCGGGACTCCAGGATCGCGCCCTGGGCCAAAGGCAGGCGCCAAACCGCTGAGCCACCCAGGGATCCCCTCTACCAATTATTATTAAGGTCCTGACCAAGACCACAAATAAGGTTGAGCAAAAACAAACACATAAAGGTAAAAAACTGATGAGAGCATTCTGTACCATGTGTTTTTTGGCAACCCTACTCATGATTTTTAGCTTCTTTTTTTTTTTTTTAAGCTTCTTATAATTCATGACATAGCCAGCATTCTTTCTAATCCCTAGTTACAAATGATCATGGGCCAGTATCACATACCACATTTATGCTCGTGAAAGTACCCATGCTTAAGTGCTATGTTTCTGTGATCTTGAGTTACTTCATACCCTTCAAAAAAATATGTTCTACTGCTAGACTTAGGACATTCTATTGTCATTGTCCTGTCTATTAAGACCAAACCAGAAGAGCAAATTTATATATACAAAATTCTTTGATCTTAATGTTGACTTGTAAGCAAACTAGCACTATGACACATCTATTTTTTTGCTCAAATCATGAGTTAATCTTGTCATTCAAATATAAATCCCAAGATCTGTATGACCCACCTTTAAAAAATTTTTTTGCCAGTACTATGAATGAAGAAACCTTAAAAGCTCAATAGCATCAATATTTCTATTTCCACTATAATAAAGTTTTCAGGCAGGGCTGGAAGGGAAATTAGGAGCAATACCACTGAAAGAAGTCAGTTTTATTTTGTTTTGAATAAAGATTGTATTTATTTATTCATGAGAGACACACACAGAGGCAGAGACACAGACAGAGGGAGAAGCAGGCTCCTCACAGGGAGTCCAATGCGGGACTCGATCCCAGGATCAGATCATGCTCTAAGCTAAAGGCAGATGCGCAACCACTGAGCTACTCAGGCGTCAAAGGAGGTCAGTTAAACAGATCAAAAGTCAATGATTAACCCAAAAATAATCCGGAATTTGGGCAGCCCAGGTGGTTCAGTGGTTTAGTGTTGTCTTCAGCCCAGGGTGTGATCCTGGAGACCAGGGATCAAGTCCCATGTCGGGCTCCCTGCATGGAGCTTGCTTCTCCCTCTGCCTGTGTCTCTGCCTCTCTCTCTCTCTGTGTCTCTCATGAATAAATAAATAAATAATCTTAAAAAGAAAAAAAATAAAGGTAATCTGGAATTCTTTAGCTCAAATACCTCCCCCTGGGATTTCCCATAAGGCTTCAGAGGACTTCAAAACTCAAATTTAAGAAAACAATCAAGTTGGGATCCCTGGGTGGCGCAGTGGTTTGGTGCCTGCCTTTGGCCCAGGGCGCGATCCTGGAGCCCCGGGATTGAATCCCACGTCGGGCTCCTGGTGCATGGAGCCTGCTTCTCCCTCTGCCTGTGTCTCTGCCCCTCTCCTCTCTCTGTCTCTCTCTGTGACTATCATAAATAAATAAAAAATTAAAAAAAAAAAAAAAGAAAAGAAAACAATCAAGTTGATAACCCTATTTCTTAAGAAGTTCACAATTCAGCATGAAAACCAATGTCCCATGTAGTGACATGATTTACTCTCATTTCTTCAATGAATTTACTCAAGTTCTAATGAAATACTGTATTACCATTACAAAAGTGTCATTTTAAACTGCCTTGAAAACTAAGAACATTAGAAAAAGGGTCATCTAGCTATTCCCTGCCTTTTCTAGTAACTCTAAAAATAAACCTTGATCACTACTTTAATTAATACTCACATCTTGATTATATTCCAAGAAGACGTGGAAATTTAAATCTTTTCTCAAAATAGGATGTGCTGCCACACGACATAGGAACACTTCATGCATTGCAACAGTCTTCTTGAATATTGCCAAATATTCACTAGAAACAATACACAAAATTACAGGTAAAACACTGCACCAACTAGAAAATCATCTGTAACAATTTTTTTTCAACAGATGCTCTGAATTATTCTAAATGCAAAATTAAAGATACAAAGATATAATCCATGTAAACAAAGATTTTAGTTGAACTGTTAATAAAATATGTAAAACCCAGCTCTGAAAAGGCTTCATGCTAGTTAATAGTATTTATTATACTTAAATGTTAATATTTTTAGGTTTTATGAACCTTTCTTTTTATGCAAGTTGATGTTAAAGGTGACTACAGGGGTGTTTGTTTTCAGCTCCAGAGAAAGTACACTAAAAATTATTTGATACAATCTTTGTAACTCAATTTCTAAATAATAATTACTGCATTTAAACACCTTTATATATAAAAAATTAAAACTCAAACCTCAGTAAACATATTTTCAACATTAATAATTATTTTTATCTAATGACCCCAAACACACAAGAAAAAAGCATACCACAGAGACTAATTTTTGTCATTACATTGAAAAACTGTGTTTAAAATATTTTAATATCAGTGAATCACAGCGATCATATTGTAATACATGTCAGTTTGAAAAAAGAAACACTCAAGGAAAAGGCCCAATATTCTTGCTTCAACTACGTGCAAGGAGGATAAATTTTACATACCAGCAAACCAGCAGGACCAATGTTGGGAGAAGTTTGATCTCTGTGAGGGTAGTCATTCAGTGAAGACAAAAAAGAAGGATGCAGAGGATGGAGGTAGCAGTAGAATAAACCCAAGGTTCTCTGTTATCCAACCCCTAACCAGACCACAAAAGAATCATGATCAGGGCCACTGGAAAACCACAGATTCTTTAATATTAATGTGCTCTGCTAATTTCCAGTTTTCAGTCTTATAACTATAAAAAGTATGTATCTCTACTCTCAGACTACTGCTTGCACCCAGCATGGATAAAAATCTTAAAGTATCTGTCACCTTACACTTTTGACAAAAAAGATCTACTTTGCTAATTTATCTTGTCAAATGAGTTTATTAGCATTCTGAAGAGGAGTCTAGTAGCCGTGTGGATATACGCTTAAAAGCTGAAACTAAGTTGAAGAGGAGAAAAAGAAATGCAAGAAGAGGAGAAATGACCACGGAAAGAATGATGGAGGTGACAATAATGCAAGGGAAGTATTTCCTTGTATAGCTCCCAAAATACAGAAAAACAATATACTGCAATTCTCAAATTACTTCAAATGTCTAATAAAAGGGGGAAGATTTGGTATTTTTAGCAAGTATGCTAAAAATAAAATAGAAATTATCTCAAACTTTTTCAAGGACTTAATACATTTCTAGTATATGTGAAACTAATAATTATTTAATGAAAAACATTTTAAAACTATTTTCGTTACTTTCCTCCTATTCTTTTCCCTTCAGCCAGAAGCCAGAGGCAGAAAAAAAGGGCAAAAACAAACACACATACAAACACACGTATTTAAGGAAAAAAAAAAAGAAAACAATATATGCAGAGTTGCTCAGTGTATATTTCTATGAGAAACAGCAGTTTCAGTAGTATGCACATACCGAAAAAAAGAAAATCAGGCTGGCAGTGACTAAGACCTTGTAAATAAAAAACAAAACAACTTACATTCTGTTTTAAAAAGTCATATTTCCCTTTCTACTATTTGTAAATAAAGTTTTGGATCCTCTGCTTTCAATTTTCAAAGTCCATTTAAAACATTAATTTAAAGAATTTTACAATGCAAACAATTATTCTATAATTTTCCTGTAGGCTCTGATCATGATCATTAAAACTGGTTGTTTGGCTTAAACCTGCATCTTTCAGAAAGGGTCACTGTGGTGAAATGATTAAAAGGATGGGATATCAGAGAGCACAGAAAAAAGGCATTAAAACAAGCACAATTAACAAAAGCAACAACAAAAATCACATACGCTTCCAGTTCCTGTTTCATCTTTGTGAATTCTTCCTTTGTCATGGACCCTTCTCCTTCTCCAAGCTTCTGCAGTTTTTCCCTTGAAGCATCAAAATCAGGTCTTGGTGGTGCTGGTGGGATCTGTGTAAGAGAATCAAGTCACTAATTTTAAAGACTATTTTTTTTTCACAGCAGTTTTACTACTGCCACCATAAAAGATTGTATCTGGGAAAGCTAAGGACATCCTGAATGAGCATGACACCAGGACTATCAGATTAGAGAATCTGATTAGCTCCTTTGCATCAAGAAAGACATAAATACAACAGAGCACCATTTTCTAGTATTAGAACACTAGTTCCCAAACTTTAACCTGCAGATTCGGATGGGACAACTTGAGAGTCCTCAAACGTACATACACATTAAGCTGAGTATACATTAAAAGATGTATACCATTTTTCAGAAGTATGTAAATGGTTTGGTTAAATACAAATACATATCTTTTTAAGGAATTAATAGTAGCTTTATGCTATTCTATCTTTTTAAAATTTACAAATGCCAATAGTATGATCCATCAAGGAAGGTTAAAAAGGGTTCTTGAATCGTATGGGTTTATCAGAAGCATAAAGCACGGACTTAAAACCAGGAGAATAAGACAGGGATTAATCACTAACATCACAGTAGGTAAGTAAACACTTACCTTAAATAAAAATGTAAAATCTAGAAGAGTCATATCATTCAAGGGAAGGATAAAGAAAAAGTTTATCTTAAGGAGGGTCTACAAGTAACAACTGTTAAGGAGAAATGATGGGAAATAAAGAAAGCAAGGAGATGAAAGGAAGAAAAGATAGGAGAAAGTTAATGAATACAAGAAAAGGGTTACGCTTGAGGAAAGCAATAGGAAGGGAGCAGCACGTACAGCTGAGCACACATTCATTGATGCTTGCACACCACATCTACTATGTGCTAGGAATGATGCTGAACAATGCGCATATAAAGATAAGACATGGTCTTGATCTTTGAGGAGTGTTTAGTCTATAAGAGGACATGGTAGTAAGAAAATACCATTAGACAACTTGAAAAAAAAAAAGAAAGAAAAAAAAGAGAAAAAAGAAAAAAGAAGAGAGAGAGAAAAAAAAGACAAGATGAAGAAGAAAAGGTGGAAATAAGATGGGAAGAGAAGGAGCTTCCAGGTTGGTGAACACACTGACATGCTGGGAAGGTAGCAGGTGGTACACCTGGACAGGGCATGAAAGTTCTGCACCAACCCCATCTCCCCCTCTGTACCCTGTCCTATGTACACTTCTTCCTTTTGGCTGTTCCTGAGTTGATCCTTCATATAAACTGGTATTTTTTTTAAAGGAAAAGAAGAAAAGAGAGAAAAAAAAGAATGTACTGCCAGTTGTCCACCAAATTCTGAGTTATACAAAGAAAAAGCAAATGACAGAAGGAGTGGCCACAGGAGGGAGATAGAATCATCAGGATGATTTCAAGGAGATCAAAGGAAACTAAATTTCAGGAATCTGAGTGCAGTCAACAGCTGAGGTGTGACATCTGATGCATACTTGGATAACATCTCTTTTTAAAGATTTTATTTATTTGAGAGAGAGAGAGAAAGAGAGAGCACATGAGCATGCATACAAGCAGGGAGATGGACAGAGGGAGAGATAAGTTGACTCCCCTCTGAGCAGAAAGCCTTACTTGAGGCTGGATCCCAGGACTCTGGGATCATGACCTGAGCCAAAGGCAGACACTTAAGCAGCTGAGCCATCCAAGTGCCCCATATAAGATCATTTTTTTTTTCAAGGTTTTATTTATTTATTCATGATAGATACAGAAAGAGAAGTAGAGACATAGGCAGAAGGAGAAGCAGGCTCCTCGTAAGGAGCCTGATGCAGGACTGGATCCCCAGACCAGGATCACGCCTTGAGCTGAAGGCAGACGCTCAATCGCTGAGCCATCCAGATTAAATAACCTCTTAAGGAACCCTCCAACTCTGAGTATGTCTACCTAAGGGTTCAAAACCAGAATGGTTTATAACATTCCCTTAATTAATCTCTAGTTTGAAAAGCCCATTTCATTTCCAATAAAGACTGAGAATTTAGGTTAATTAATTTATTTATTCATGAGAGACAGAGAGAGAGAGAGAGAGAGGGAGAGAGAGGCAGAGACACAGGCAGAGGGAGAAGCAGGCCCCTTGCAGGGAGTCCAATGTGGGACTCAATCTCGGGACTCCAGCATCCTGCCCTGGGCCAAAGGCAGGCACTAAACCGCTGAGCCACACAGGCATCCCGAGAATTTAAGTTTAAATGAAGGAGCATAATATATCCATATATCTACACTCTCAAACTAGGCAATTCAGGATAAGAAGTGGTAGTCAATTGTGTTTTTCTGACAATTTAAAAAAATCACACCAGCTCACTAAAATACTAAGTAAGATTTAACATAAAGTATCTAAAAAGCTTCTAGAAAATGGGATTAAAATGGAACCCCAACACTTACAATGTAACCTGCGTAGTCTTCATTTTCAACGAAGGAATCATGAAGCCAAATGAATTCCTCATGTTGTCGAACAACAGAAAACTCATTTTGTTTAAAATTTGGCAATGAACTCTGTAAAGACAGAGATACTCTTTAATAAAAATTACACTAAAAGGCCTTTAATAAACATTTTAAATCTTATTTTCTTAAATTAGTCTTACAAGAATGATTATTAGTACTTTTAAACTCTATTATGAAAACTCTGAGACACCTCAACAAAATTATCCTGGGATCTTTAAGAAAGTAAGTTGACAGTCTCTTTTTTTTTTTGACAGTCTCTTATTATATTGTACTGCTACCATTACTTATTAAGTTATCTTATTATTAATATATATTATTTTTCACTTTTTCACTTATTATTAATATATATTAAACTCAAGTACTCAAAGGAAAATAAATCTACGATCTGAAAATATGCCGGAGAAGTGAGATCCAATAAGAAAATAATTTGTAAGACAGTAATTTACTTATTTATTTTTAAAGACATTATTTATTTATTTTGGTGGGGGGAGTGTGGTTGGGGGAAGGGGGCAAGCTGAGATCATGACCTAAGCTGAAATCAAGAGTGGGAGGCTTATCCAACTGAGACACCCAGGTGCCCCATAAGGCAGTAATATAATTAACTGAAAGAACAAAACAAAATTGAAAAGAAAAATAGTGAAAGATGTTACTAAATATCTAGAGAAAATTAAATTTGCATTATATCTAGGTTCTGTGATTAATTCTTAAATGTTAACCTTTTAAAAGTACATTTTTAAAAAACTGTTCAAATATAGTGAAATTATAAACTAAAATACTCTAACTTTGTTCAAAACCAAAGTTCCAGTTAATATATCATATGTAACATTAGCACAATAAATAGCTAAAATAATACAAGTACAAAATCACATTTACCTTTGTGTGAACAGT
The DNA here is from genome assembly GCF_003254725.2 of Canis lupus dingo. Classification (NCBI taxonomy): domain Eukaryota; kingdom Metazoa; phylum Chordata; class Mammalia; order Carnivora; family Canidae; genus Canis; species Canis lupus. Next base: position 13,536,473 of record NC_064250.1, read on the forward strand.
GAATTTTACTTTATCTCTCTCACTAAGAGCATCAGAAATGTCCACTTGCAGAGCAGCATCACTTTGAAGATCTACATTTATTGCTTTAAGCTAGAAAAAGATAATGAAAATTCTGTGGGCTTATACAGAACTTCATTCTTTTCTCAGATATTAAGACAATGCAAAAACAACAAAATAAAAGAATCTTGAATCTAAAAAAGTACTCAAGTTCATTTAAACCTCATATATTTAGAGAGGCAGGGGCTTTGGGTAGGTTATTAATCAATTTTCATTCTATACCTTCTATACCATTCAACTATGCTTTGTATGAGCCAATGGGGTAACCACGATTCATTATAATTTCACTCAAAAAGTAAACTATTTTTTCTCTCTCCTATTCTCTGTCATCCTGGTGTGTGTGGTTGTCCGATCCTCACCACAAACAGCAGGGAAGCCTGGAAGGCACCCTAACCTAGGGGCTTGGATGACGTTGGTTTGAATCCCATCTCTGCACATTAATATTCTGATTTGGGTCTTCTCACAAAACCTATCAAGTAATTCCTGGCCAAGAAACAAAAGCAGAATCGTTTCATTCGCCAGTGGATTCAGATGAAACTGGTAACACAATCAGGTACAACTTCAAGGGGAGGTATTGGTACTGGAATTGGGAGAACCAAGCTGGTCTACATGAAATAGCACATGAGATGGCACACATATTTATGCTGCATGTAGGTCACATATTCCTATCCTATCACTCCTAACATCACTACTACCTGAGCAATAGACATGTTTTATCAGGGAAATTTTTCTTTTCTGTTACTATGTTTCTGTGGCAGTTGGTTGGTTCAGTAATAAATATGTAAGACCTTTTGTTTGAAAAAACACATGTAATAAATTTCCAAGAAGATGTTCCTTTAAAGTTCAAGTGTTCTAAAATTAAGGGAAGTATTTATCTTTTATTTTTTTTAATTTTTATTTATTTATGATAGTCACAGAGAGAGAGAGAGAGGCAGAGACATAGGCAGAGGGAGAAGCAGGCTCCATGCAACGGGAGCCCGACGTGGGATTCGATCCCAGGTCTGGATCACGCCCTGGGCCAAAGGCAGGCGCTAAACCGCTGCGCCACCCAGCGTTCCCGAGTATTTATCTTTTAGAACAAGAAAAATAATGAAAAGAATACTGGCTAATAGTTTTAACTCTACTGATTATTTTAATAAACAATGAAACTATTAAAATAGTTAAATATATTACATATATGTAAAGTGCTAAGAAAAAAAATATAGTAAATACCCAATAACTATCACCTGTGATATGAATTAAATCTCCCATTTTACTCTCCAAGCTTTAATACATTCAAAGAATTAAATGCATTCTCTATTCAGTGCTTTACTTATCTATGAGAAGATTTCTCTACTTATCCTTATTTATTTTTTTAAAAAATTTATTTATTCAAGAAAGACAGAGAGAGAGAGAGAGAGAGAGAGAGAGAGGCAGAGACACAGGCAGAGGGAGAAGCAGGCTCCATGCAGGGAGCCTGATGTGGGATCTGACCCCGGGACTCCAGGATCATGCCCTGGGCCAAAGGCAGGTGCTAAACCGCTGAGCCACCCAGGGATCCCATAATCCTATTTTTTAAAAAAGTAAACTCTATACTCAGTGTCGGGCTCAAACTCACAATCCCACTCCGAGATCAAGAGTTCCATGTTCCACTGTATGAGCCAGCCAGATGCCCCTCTACTCATAAGGCTTACTATTAATTCTGGGCAGCCCGGTGGCTCAGCGGTTTAGCGTCACCTTCAGCCGAGGGTCTAATCCTAGAGACCTGGGATTGAATCCCACGTTGGGCTCCCTGCATGGAGCCTCTGCCTGTGTGTCTCTGCCTCTCTGTGTCTCTCATAAATAAATAAAATCTTAAAAAAAAAAAGCTTACTATTAATTCTATTTATAATTCTTAAATTTTCTCTATTTTTCTTCCTCGTTAGACAAATACTCTAAAATATGTGACTAATTTGAAGACTTATTAGAAAACCAAAATACACTAAAAAATGAAAATAAAGTCTTAGCCTGCTGCAAAGAAATATTTAGTCTTGTTTATTAACTACCTAGCTTTCTTCAAAAAAATAGATCTTTAAAAAAATAAAAAAAAATATAAAAGGCTTAAAGAAAATACAACAAAGTGTGGATTTTCTTCTTTATATATTCCTTTATTCTCCCAATTGTCCACAAAATGCATACATTACTTTTATAAATGGGGGGGGAGGGAAGCCTTCTTTATACAGAAATCCTGTAATCTATTAAAATATTTTATGAAACTTCATTATATAGAGCTGTTTAACTTTCATTAGTAATGAAAAAAATTAACAGTATTTCACTTTTGCACTACTGGTTCTAAGAAGATATGTTTTTAAAAGATAAAAACCATTACATATATTATTTAGATTCACAGAAAAAAATTAATCACTGTTTAAATTATGTGGTACTTTGATGACCCTTAGTAAAAATTTTATAGGTAACTTAAGTTTACATTAAGTTAAATTTCATCAGTAATCCTATTTTTAAAAGTTTATACTATAAACTTAATAAAACATTTTAAAATGTTAAAATATCTGTTACTGTACTGTTACACATAGCCTACTGTCTGATAAATGAAATTAAAAGTTGCCTTGAATTATGAAGTTTTCTTTTTCATTTTCCAACTATCTCATTGCCTCTGCAATATTGAAAACATTAGTCTTTTGGTTTTCTTCCATTGACTTAGTCTTATCAGGCCTTCATATGGTCTAGCCTACCTCTTCTCCAACCCCTTACCTTAATTCTATTTTAAGAAAGGTTTCCTTTTGGAGCACCCAGGTAGCTCAGTCAGCAAAGTGTCTGACTTCAGGTCATGATCTCAGGGTCCTGGGATCCCAGTCCTGGGGCCCCCTATCTCAGGTTCTGTGCTCAGCAAGGAGTCTTCTTCTCCCTCCCCCACTCCTTAACTCATGCTCTCTCTCAAATAAATAAAATCTTTAAAAAAAAAAAAGCTTTCTTTTTTCCTCTTTACTCACAATCAGGCCACTTTTAAGATGTTTACTGTGGTAGACTGAATAATGGCTCCCCCAAAATATCCACATCCTTGGAATTTGTGGACATTATCCTATATGGGAAAAAAAGGGCTCTGCAGGTGTGATTAGAGATGGGGAAATTATCCTGATTATCTAAATAGGCCTTAAATGCAGCTACATGTATCCTTGTAAGAGGGAAATGCCGGGAGATTAGACAGACAAAAAAGGAGATAACAGGACTATGGATGCAGAGATTAGAGTGACACAGCCACAAACCAAGGACTGCTGGCAGCCACCAGAAGCTAGAGGAGAAATTCTTCCCTAGAATCTCAGGCAGTGTGGTCCTGCTAATACCCTGATTTCAGCTCAAAGATACTGATTTTGGACTTTTGGACTACAGAACTACAAGAGAATAAATTTCTATTGTATTGTCATTAAATTTGTGGTAATTTGTTAGAGCAGCCACAAGAAACAAATAAACTTATCATTATGATTTTGGGAACAATAACCTTGGCTTTTCTCCATTTCCTATGTTTTCATTGCCTACTTAAGCATTTCCCAAATGCAACTGGTAAGAATCAACCTAGGTGCTTGTTAAAAATACAGAACCCCAGTCCCTAACACAGACTTATCAAAACAATCTTCAGAGACTCTTAACTAGAGAAAATAAATGGAGGGTTGCTGGAGGGGAGGTGGTAGGGGGATGGGATAACTGGGTGATGGGCACTAAGGACACCTGATGTAATGAGCACTGGGTGTTATACGCAACTGATGAATAACTGAACTCGACCTCTGAAACTAAACAGTTACTTAATTATTGAATTTAAATAAATTTTTTTTTAATCTTTGGGGAATAAGCTTTAAAAACTGTGTTTGGGAACCCTAGCCTAGATTTTCAGGGTTGTCTTTGCATTTACATTGTCAAAATTTCATCTCAATTGCTAATCTTTTTAATGATTACATAAAACATTGTTGCTGGATTTTTTTTTTAAAGATTTTTATTTATTCATGAAAGACACAGAAAGAGAGAGAGAGAGACAGGTAGAGGGAGAAGCAGACTCCATGCAGGGAGCCCGATGTGGGACTCGATCCCAGGACTCCAGGATCATGCCCTGAGCCGAAGGCAAGGCATGTTAAACCACTGAGCCACCCAGGCATCCCTGTTGCTGGATTTCCTATGTATATATACATTTTCATTTTCAGACTTAATTTTACTTTAGCTGTTGTATTATCAATGTGGTAACATACTTCTCAGGTTTCTACATTTAGTAATTTATCTTCCAATTTAAGATTATTCCAAATTATTCTTTCTTGTATTTCCTTATCCCTATATATCAAACACTCCCCCCTTTTCTGATAGTACAACACCTGGCTTTTTAAAATTGTAACTTTTATTGATAACAAACATTCCTATATTATATATTTACTGCTTTTGTTCTTGGATTTTTTTTTTAGTATACCTTACATACAATGAAATGCAGATTTTAAGTATATAGTTTGAAGAGTTTTGACAAATACACAGGTTACACCCTTGTGATCATGACAATAGTTCCCTCTTTTATTCTCTCATTTCTACTTCTTTACTTTCTAACTCTTCTGTAAATTCTTTTGCATGCATTATTAAAGCTTGTAAGCCATTCATATATTGCCTCAATGGCCATTAATTCAATCATTTGTCTTTTTCATTCTTTTAGTAACTATGTTCTAGAACTGATTTCGGGAAAAGTGCATGAATCATAAATGTGGTCACAGCAAAATGATGGTGGTGAGATTATGACTCTTCTAATTTACATTTCATAGTAAATTCTAAATATCAGCTGAAGTGTTCATTCTGATATTACATCTTTCTACAGTCAGTTCCGGTGTACACTTCATACCTCAATTTTTTTTTTCCATTTCCTGAGCTTACAGAGAAAAGGAGACATAAAGGAATTACTTTGACAAGAAGATGTGCTTCACACACATTACAGTTTTTTTTTTTTTTAAAGTCCTGTTTCTAATAACTAAGATGTGTAATGGAAAAGCTGGTCAATAAAATGAAATCATCCCCCACATAAATACAAAACTTCCACTGAAAGGTAATCTGCTATATTTCATCAATTCTAGATGTGTATTTTGCACATTTTAACATTTGAAATAGGAATGTCTTGCAACTGACCACAAATTACAGTTTAATTGACAGTAGTTTTTCTTTCTTGGTGGCACATAAAAGAAAGTATACCTTCCAATCAATTGTGCCTTAGATTTGATAAGGTATTGTATTGTAAATCTAATGTTACATAAAATGTACACAAGATTTTTCAGATATATTTTCTTCTTTCTTTAAAGATAATGTTAGAATTTTTATTTAGGGAAAGAGTGAAAGCAAACAACTTGTGATTCATCAACATTTAATTAACTGTCTGAAACTAGTAAGGAAATTCTCATTAGATAACATTCACTGGTTTAATCCTTACATGGGCTGATAAACTTTGTGTTTTGTCAGAGACTGACTAGGTTAAACATTTGTGTCAAGGTCAAGAGAAAGATTTGGCAGGGAAGATGGATTAAGTAACACAAATACAGTATTATTAGAAAGATAATTTAGGGGCGCCTGGGTGGCTCAGTTGGTTAAACATCTGACTTCAGCTCATTTCATGATCCCAGGGTCCTGGAATTAAGCATCAGTGGCAGGCTCCGTGTTCAGCAGGGAGTCTGCTTGTCCCTCTGCCACCCCCCTCCTGCTCTCTCTCTCTCAAAAAAATAAGATCTTAAAAAAAAGATAATTTAAAGACACTGCCCTATTGCTGATTTTCCATATATAATTATTTAGTAAAGACATTTGCTACTAGTTTACTATACTGACTCATTTACCATAGAGTATCTATCCTAGAACATTCTTAAAAAACTGGTTGTTCATCTTTTGTCAGAAAAGCAAATGTATAATAGGTAGATGGACAGAGGAAGGAAGAAAAGGAAAATAACTATTGCAATGGCTTCCAAACTGGTGTCTTGCTTCTGCCTTTTACCCTCTTCAATCTTATTTCTTACAGAGCTACCAGAAATCTGATTAAACTAAAAATCATTTCTCTGCTCAAAACCTAAGAGTTCCTACTTGGAGAAAAGCCTTACAGGGGTCTCCCAGGCCCAAAAAAATCTCTGACATCATTTCCCAGGCTAATCTACTATTCCTCTGGTTCACTGTAAACTTGTCATATGGCTTCCTTGTTGTTCTTTAAACACTGGGGCATGCTACCACTTCAGGAGTCTGCACTTACTGTGCCCTCTCCCTGGAATATTCTGCCCCCAGATATCTATCTGCATGACTCACTCTTTCATTTCCTTCAAGTATTTACCAAAACGTCACCTTCTCAGGAAGGTCTTTCCTGGCAACCCTAAGACTACAGCTCAACTCCCCTCCATTCTCAAATAATTCCTATCTCTCCCTCATTTTTTTTCCATATCACTTGTTTACCATCTACTATATCTTATTTTTTAATTAAAAAAATTTTTTTTAAGATTTTGTTCATTATTCATGAGAGACATACAGAGAGAGAGGCAGAGGGAGAAACAGGCTCCATGCAAGGAGCCCGATGCAGGACTTGATCCCTGATCCTGAGATCACGCCCTGAGCTGAAGGCAGACACTCAACTGCTGAGCCACCCAGGGATTCCTATATCTTATTTTTTAATAGTCCTCCCTAACTAGAATGTCAATTTTGTGAGGACATGGATTTTTGTTTTATTCACTGCTATATTCCCAGTGGTGACTTCAATAAACACAGGCTGAGTGCAAAGGAGAGAAGAGTAGAAAGAAAGGTGGTAACCATAACTGGGCTAAGAACTGTAATTATAGTATAGTAAATGGAAAACCCCTAAGACAGACAGAAGTAAATTCCATTAGGCTCACTAATTCAGTCCAAATTTTAAATCTACTGAACTCCTAGCCCAGATATCATTTTGGAAGTCCTATAATATTTCTATTATTATTGTATGTCTTATACTGAGCAGTCAGATTAGTGGTTGATTATATGTGTGTGTGTGCGTGTGTGTGTGTGTGTATGTATATATATACACACACACACACACATACTTTCTGGAAACTGGAATTTGCAATCAGATTTCCTCTCATATACTATACCAGAAACAACAAAACATTACTAGGGTCACATATGTCACTCCAATGCCCTTTTTTTTTTTTTTTTAAGATTTATTTACTTTATATATAGAGAGAGTACATGTGAACGAGCTGTGGATAGGGCAGAGGGAGAGAGAAGGGGAGACAAGTGGACTCCCCACGGAATGCAGAGCCCACCTCGGGGCTGGATCATGACCGGTGCCAAAATCAAGAGTCAGGTGGCTTAACCAATCGACTATGCCATCTAGGAGCCGCTTCCCTAGTACTTTTAACCAAATAATTGATTTTTCATCTTGTTTTAATAAAGTTCAAACAACTGTCCTAGGTGTTGTGGAGCATATAAAGTGAACAAAAAGCCTTGCCTTCAAGAAATATGTAGTGAGGGAGACAATTTTATGTGATAAAACACAAAATTAAATATTTCCCATTCTTTTTCCTCACCAACTGTATTCTGTACAATTTACCCTTATAATACTTCCCCATCTTGTGATCTTTCCACATGTCTGCAGCCTGTTACGCTTTTCTACTTCCCTCCTCTTCCACTCCACTGCGTATGTCATTCCAATACCTTTCTTGCTGGTCTCGTCAACTCTCATTGCTTTTTGCCATACTTGGCTCGCAAATTCCCACTCAGGATCAATTCAACAATCACCTTTGCTTTCTTAGCTGCCTGTGTGGCTAGAGAAAAGTCACAACTGTTTATACTGGTCTACTGCAAATTAATGGTCTTCAAATTGCATTAGGCTCTTAAAACCATTCAACACTCCTGAGTAGATCTGCTCAGCTCCCCTTGATTCCCTTCAGCAACTACTCCAAACTTTTACTACTTCAACTCTCTACATTTCCGCCCCCTCTCTCAACAAGTGACCTTGTTTCCCACATTCTAAAGAAACAAACACTGGCAGCTGTTTTTTCCCCCTCAGATCCATCAATAAAGTCTCCTACAAATAAATCTAGCCTCATCATATTCTCCACTTTTTCATAAGCAGTGTCCTCTGGAGGGATGAACTATCTGTCCACCTGAGCATTTAATTGTGCTGTCTGCTTCACAATCTGCTCATACACTGCTCTTCTAGTCTAGTTAGCCTTGATCTCACAAACCCTTCACACAGAGGATCTAATTTTCAAATCCAGTATTTTTTAGTGTCCTTGACCTCTCTGCAGTATTTTGCCTTGGTGATCATTCTGTCCACTTTCTTTAAACTCTCAACTTATGGGAATTCTCTCATATCCTTCCTACCTCTCAGCCCTGTCAATCGATCCATTTCTTCCCTGTAACACTTAAGGGTTGGTTTCCACAGGTGCTATCTAGCCTAGGCAATCTCAGCCATTCTCGACTATAACTCCTAAATATTTATCATAAACTCAGACCTCTTATTCTAAATCCCCAATTATACTTTCATGTTATCAACTAGACACATCTGCCTGGACGTATTCACTTTAATAAGTACTGAGTGTCTTCAATGTGCAAACCACTGTCCTAGGAGCTAGGGATGGAACAGTGAAAAGACACAAGCCTCACTCTTCCAGATCTTACACTCTAGTTTGGCAGAAAAGGGATTAGATACCATCTAGGCACTTCAAATCCAACACATATGAAATCAAACATACTATCTACCTTCTAGCTCTGTTCTCTCCTTTATTCCTCATTTTCTCCTCCTTCTCTCCCATGTACTTATACAGTCATTTTACCCTGTCAATTCTATCTCCTATACATCTCTTTGCTATGTTCCTTCCTTCATCCTCTCTTCCACTGCCATATACCTTCATCATTTTTTCTTAGGATTTTTAAAAATTTATTCATGAGCAGAGACATAGGCAGAGAGAGGCAGGCTCCCTGCGGGGAGCCCAATGTGGGACTTGATCCCAAGACCCTGGGATCACACCCTGAGTCGAAGGCAGACACTCAAACAATGAGCCACCCAGGTGTCCCACCTTCAGCATTTTTCATCCGTATTGTTAAAGCAGCCTGTCAACTGGTTTCTCTGCCTTCACAGTAAGAATCAAACCACTCTCCACATGAGAGTAACCTAACCTACAATGCTATCTTCATCTACGTATAGGTCTTTCCCAGTTTATGATCCCTGAGGACTTCCCATCGCTTAGAATTGTAATTATTATGCCCTTTATACTTGATCTGTACTATCCATATCTACCCTTGCTTCCTATAAGAACAAGTGCTTCAGGTGGAACCAAATTACCTACCCATGCTATCCACTCTACTGGCAAGCCTTCCTCTTCCCTGAGAGCCTACAAAATTCCTGGTCAATATTTAAGGCTTAGTTCATTTAAGTGATAAATAGCTGTTAAGAGTGCCAGACCTGAAGCTAGACTGTCTGAGTCTGAATCCAGCTCATACTGGCTGTTATAACCTTGGGCAAGTTATTTAATCTCTCTGAACCTCAGTTCTCTTTCCAAAGTAGAATAGTAGCAGTTACTTAACAGGGATTTGAGAATTGAGTTAACACATGCAAAGTACCTGGCCCACAGTAAATGCTACATTGGTATGTAGCTATCATCATGTCTTTACTACTTCCCCTTCTCCCAAAGGCAAACACTCCTTCCTTTGTACTCCCATGGCACTCTATCATAAGACTGTCACTACCCTGTGGTGATCTTAGGGCAGGAACTTTCTTAATTTCCTCTGCCAACATAATCGATGTCATATTTTTATCTAAAATAACATCAATAAATGTGGAATCTGTTCAAGCTACATGCTGTGTAGGTGCAAAAGAAAATGCAAACATCTGGCCAAGACTTCAAAGATAATCAAATTTCAAGTGGACAAAAAAAAGGTGAGAAAAAAAAGCATGCTACAACATTAATAAGCATGCATAAAGCAGACACTAAAGTGCAGAGGTGGCTGGGCAATGACAAGCAGACTAGAATATGTCTAGTGCTAAGGATATACTGAAAAATGAAGCCAGCCTGAAAGTGTCACGAATTGTGTTTAATGCTAGCCTAAGGAGTTTGAACCTTACTGCAAGAACTGGGTCCAAGTAAATACTTTTGACTAGTGTCGTTATATGACTTAGTCATTTTAAGTTAGGTAACTTTAAATAATGTGAAGCCTGGATTGGAAGGTAGACAGACAGGAGACACAGATCAATGACGGGTACTGCTACAATCCATGCAAGTTATCTAAACATTAAGTGGGGCCATACAAACGAAAGATGGGATAAACATTTTTGAGATGAAATTAAATGGCTTCGGGCACCCCCAGGGGCGCAGCGGTTTAGCGCCCGCCTGCAGCCCAGGGCGTGATCCTGCAGACCCGGGATCGAGGGGATCGAGTCCCATGTCGGGCTCCCTGCATGGAGCCTGCTTCTCTCTGCTTGTGTCTCTGCCTCTCTCTCGCTCTGTATCTCTCATAAGTAAATAAAATAAAAATAAAATCTTTTTTTAAAAAAAGAAAGAAATTAAATGGCCTCAGTGACTATTCTAATATGGAGATGAAGGATAGGATTCAGAAGTTTCTTGCCTGCATGACCGGAAAATGGTAACATGACAAAGATAAGGAACAGAGAGAGAGGAGCAAAGCTAGAATCCAGGAGAGGTGTCTTTACTCCACCTGAAGTAATTTTGAAAACAATGAATAATATATTTAGAATTAAAATCAAATGCTAAGAGAATTATTCCATCACACTGGCACCCACTGCTCTTATTTAACAAGCACATCAGAGCAAAATGTGTCCAGTTCAAAGGGCTCATTTGTTTACTAAATAATATGTCACTGTCCTTCATTTTGGGGAAAAAATAGCCTATTATGTAGAGGTATGGCTGAAGAGTGGCCAGTAATTTTCAATACTGTGTATTTCTTAAAGCCTGCTTTTTAAAAAAGTTTTTCACATAACAATATTTTGTTGAGGCTGTAAGATTCTCTTCTCTGCCAAATATCCTGATGAAAATTGAAGGCTGCTTAAGAATGTATTTAAAAATGTTGCCTTTAGTTTTGCTTACTCGCTACTCTGTATGAAATGCTTGCATTATTTTGAATCTGTGATTTATATCAAAATTCTTTGTTTTCTTAAAGATTTTATTTATTTATTCATTCATGAAAGACACACAGAGAGAGGCAGAGACACAGGCAGAGGGAGAAGCAGGCTCCATGCCGGGAGCCTGATATGGGACTGATCTCGATCCCAGGTCTCTAGGATCTTGCCCTGGGCCAAAGGCAGGCACTAAACCGCTGAGCCACCCAGGGATCCCTATATCAAAATTCTTATCAATATATGCACTTCATGCTTTTTCTCTATCAAGACTTTCTCAAAAGGCTGATCAAGATAACCTGAACTTTTAGTACAATGTCTAAAAGTTCTAATTATGGCAGTCTACTTCTATCAGAACAACACAATATAAGGAAACTTAAACAGGCCAGATATTTCTGTATTGCTGTAAGCAAACTTCAGTGCACAACAGAATATTCCTGGTTGTTTGCTGAAAAAGTAGTGTATAGCAATTACACTGGATTTAAAAAAAAAGAAAAAGAAAAAGAAAAAAATATTTTAAAAAGTAAAATGTCCTCTCCCTACTTCAGGAGATTCTGATTTACTATAGCAGGACCCAGAAACTTTTGTTTCGTTATCCAAACACCCCAGGTGATTCTGAAGCAAATGTTTCAAGGCCACTTTGAGAAACACTTGTATTAGCTCTGATATCAGAAACATGGTTTAGTTTCAAGTCTACCTTTCCCACTCATTGGTTGTGTGACCTTACACCGCTTACTTAATTTCTTCAAGGTTCAGATTTCTTATCTGTAAAAGGTGAATACTAAAAGTTTCACAAGGATAATTAGAGGATATAATGAAACAATGCTTATACAGTCCTTAAGACAATGCCCACCTATAATTATTACTATGATTCACCCAGTTCCACAGGACAAAAATAAGGAAGAACTGCACATAAATACATATTCACCATGGCAGTCTAAATGCTTTGTAATTCATGGTAATGTTTTTTCACTTCCTCCTGGTCAGGCATGCTCTTTGTCTCCCTTTCCCTTTAATTTTATAATACATGAAAAAAGTTTTTAGACACATTACATAAGTGCTTCGAGTTTCATAAACAAATTTTACCAAAGGCATAAAGCAATGAACGTGAATGTTAACCAAAAAATATTTTCATATCAGCATAAATACTCCAAAAATTAACACTTCTACTGAATATTATTAGTCAGATTTTACCAGAGAGCAAATCCTGTTTGCTTTTGCTGGTAGACCACAAAATTAGAAACAAAGTTATCCAAAGAAAGAATGCCAACTGCTTTACAATTAGAAAAATCAGTTTAGGGGATCCCTGGGTGGCTCAGCGGTTTAGCGCCCCCTTCCGCCTAGGGCTGATCCTGGAGACCTGGGATCGGGTCCCACGTCGGGCTCCCAGCATGGTGCCTGCTTCTCCCTCTGCCTGTCTGTGCCTCTCTATCTCTGTGTCTCTCATGAATGAATGAATGAATGAATGAATGAATGAATGAATAAATAAAATCTTTAAAAAAAATCAGTTTACTGTACTATAATCAATTCATCTCCTTTCATTAGGAAATGGCAAATCTACTGGCTTCCCTATTTTAAAATCCAAAACGTAATTTTTAAAGTGCCCATCTAACTTTAATGTCTTATCTCAGAAGATGCAGATACACATCTACAGAGTTTTTATATATTTTTTATTTTTATTTTTTAAAGATTTTATTTATTTATTAATGAGAGACAGAGAGGGGGAGAGGGGGGGAGAGAGAGAGAGAGAGAGAGAGAGGCAGAGACACAGGCAGAGGGAGAAGCAGAGGGCTCCATGCAGGGAGCCCGATGTGGGACTCGATCCCGGCTCACTGGACCTAAGGCGGCGCTAAACCGCTGAGCCACCTGGGCTGCCCTCCACAGAGTTTTTAAAAACTTATTAGAGACTAAACTTTTTAGAAATAACCAGAAAACCTATATGATGCTTTCACACTAACTAGAAATTCTAAATGATGCTTTTGTGTAAACTGAGAAATTAAAACATCATTTATAAAAGAATGCAGCCCCCTCCTTATCCTTCTACTTGAAAGATTTATAAAACTCATCAGTTAATGGGGATCCCTGGGTGGCTCAGCGGTTTGGCGTCTGCCTTCCGCCCAGGACATGATCCTGGAGTCCCACGATCGAGTCCCACATCAGGCTTCCTGCATGGAGCCTGCTTCTCCTCTGTGTCTCTGCCTCTCTGTGTATCTCTCCTGAATAAATAAAAATCTTAAAACAAAAACAAAAATCCTCATCAGTTAATACTAAATACTTCATTTTTTATTTAAAAAATATCCTACAAGAATATTTTTACCAGCTGCCAAAAATCGACTGATGTATCTCTCACATTAACTAACATGAATAAGTAAAGGCAAAATGGAAAACTGAAGTGCAGGCTGTTAAATGTGATGGACCCAAGGAACCTTACTGAGCTGCAATCATTTATCAGTATTTTTCAAGTGCTCACTTGTACAAGGCACTATATAGATTACCACCCTTCAGCCAGGGCAAATGAGGGGAGAGAGTGGGAGGGAGGAATCGGAGCCCTGGGGTTCCTTTCTTAAGTAGCATGCAACTGACCTCAAACCACCAAGAGAACTCCGTAAAAGATGTATTTTTTGGACATTAAGAAACGTTAAGGTACCCTAAGCTTCCAGTACTTTGCACAATCTCGTAGGATACTGGAGAAGAGTTAAGGTTCGGCAACTGCAAAATTCCTTGCAAAAGGGTAATTTAGAAAAAGCTTGTACTATATCCGTTTTAGAAGATAAGAGTGGGCGGCACGGGTTCGAGGTCCACAGAGGGAGAAAACTGAGGGTGCCGCCACGAAGGTCTGAAAATGGGTTTTCAGAGCCCCCGAAGTGTCGGGGGGCGGGGGTAAGGCTCCAGCTCCGGCCTCCACTTCTACTTCCCCCCCCTGCGCCCCGAGCCGGCCAGGGGAGGGGGGTCCAACAGAGGGTCGGCGTCGGGGCGGCGGACAAGTAAGCGGCCGTGGGTCTCGGGGAAATCAGAACCGAGCGGCCCCGAGGGAGGAACGGCTGCAAGAGGGCGGGGCGCGGTGCAGCGAGGAAACCGAAAGGACGCCGGGGAGAAGGTGCCGCGCGACCGGGGACCCTGCCCGGTACCACACCCGGGGGCCAAGGCGGGGGGCCGAAGGGTCCCACGAGCGAGAAGGAGGCAGAACTTACTCCGCGGTCCTCCTCCGAGAGGAAGTCGGGGCCGTCGTCCAGGCCTTCCTGCGGGGTCGCCGGGCCCGGCGCACCAAGGAAAAGATGGGAGTTGGGGAGACACAAAGGGAGACATTAGTGCTAGGCCGGCGCGGCCCCCGCGCCCGCCCCGCGCCCGCCGCCCCCACCGCGCGCCCGGGGCTCGGCACCGCTGAGAACACCCACCATCATGGCTGCTCCGAGGCGAGGGCCAGCGCAGGCGCGCACCGCACCGCGGGGCCGGAGGGAGCCGGCTGTAGAGGGAGGGGCGGGGCTGGTGGCGGCAGGAGGGGGCGGGCTCTCGGAGGGCCTGCCCCGCCCCGCCCCGCCCCGCCCCGCCCCGCCCCGCCCCGCCCCGCCCCGCCCCGCCCCGCCCCGCCCTGTGCGGGGGCCCGGGGCCCGCTGGCCGCGGGAAGAAGGAAGGCTGGGCCCTCGGCCCAGGGTTGCGGCGCCGGGTCGGAAAGGGCCCGCAGGCCCAGGCCCACATGGCTGCCGGCAGGTCGCGGCCGGCCGGCTCCGACCCGGAAGGGCCGAGTGCCACCTGGGGAGCCGTCCAGTTTCCTTTCCCTCAGGGCTGCAGCGGAAAAAAAAAAAAAAAAAAAAAAAAAAAAAAACCAAGCAAGCGCGCTCCAGAAGCCACAATAAATCGTCTAGTTTTTGTGTTATGCCACGCGGTAATTAATCACAATTAATATTTTGCCCATAGAAATTGTGGGAACTGAGGGCCTCCGCACAGTCAGCTGTAATCAAGCTTTTACTGTTGGTGAGGTAATAACACCTCAGGGGTTGGGGCACTAATGGTTGTGGACTATAAAGATGAGCTGAGCTGTCCGCGTTACAAGAGTGCGCCTTTCCTTTATGTGAACGAGTGCCTCCAGACCTACTCTAACTGTCCAGGGGGACAGCACCACAGGAGTGGCCACAGGCAATTTAAAAGATGCAACAAAATCATTCCTTAACCTTTGCCCCATGTCACCTGCTATGCACTCACACACGCGCACGCGCATACACCATCCTTGTGCTTTCAGTCACTTAATGGCATCAGCATCTTTACATTTTTCAGGCCAGAAACCTCAAAATCCTATTCAGATCTCTCCTTCCCCTCCATCACTCGTCACACCTTTAGTAACAAATTCTATTTGGTCTTTAATTGATTATCTGTCTTATCTCTTAAATTGGTCCCAGTCCACAACAATGGGTCTCTTCCCTTCCACAGCAATTACCCTCAGTATTTGTATGGACTTTTGCAATACTCTCTTAACTTTCCTTATTTCTATCTCTCTCTCCTCCATTCTATATCCTGCTGCCAGTTTTCCTCCTAAGACACAGATATCCATGATAAGGGTGCTAACTTGTTCAGTAATCTTTATGCATCTTTATCATATGAAGGTCCAACTCTTCCACCTAGCATTTAAGGCCCTCCACACTTGATTCTCTCCCTATTTTGCCAGGCGCTCTGTCCTATCTTGTTGAGTCAAAGCTCTCAAAACAATAATGTTAAACTATTAATATTTTCATGAGAACTTCTTGTAGCTTTCGTTTTGTATGTAAGGAGAACAGAGGTATAGAAAAATTACGTTACTGCCCAAGCAAGGATTACTCTCCAATTTGATGGGGGCGGGGGGTGTCTTTATTTTTTGTCTTTTGTTTCTTGTTTTCCAGTGCATTGTAATAACGACTGAAGTAGTGTTTTTTTCACTGAGAGTCATGAGGCATCATGTGGTGTCAGTGTAGTGTGATGAGGTGTCAGGAGGAATGTTTTGGTAATTTGTTGCTGATGAAAAGTGCTAATATTTCCTAATGATTTGTTTTGGGATTGAAGGTAATGCCTGTAGAACTCTTCTTCCTAGATGGAGAGAGGAGTGGAGCTACAATTAATGGGTAGGCTTTGCATAGAACTAGGAGGAGGGGCAAGTGTCTCCTGCGAACAAAGGTTGAGAAGAGCCACCTAGGACCACCTAAATGTCTCTGATCATTAACCAAGAGTTTCAACACTTAAGCCAAGTCCAGAAACACTCAAATTATCAAATGTCAAAACTTTGAAATCACTAGTTAGGGACACCTGGGTGGCTCAGCAGTTGAACATCTGCTTTTGGCTCAGGGTGTGATCCCGCTCCCGGGTTGAGTCCCACATCAGGCTCCCTTCGAGGGGCCTACTTCTCCCCCTGCCTGTGTCTCTGCCCCTTGCTGTGTGTCCCTCAAGAATAAATAAATAAAATAAAATCTAAAAAAAAAAAAAAAAAAAAAAGAAAAGAAAAGAAAAAAAAAAGAATTCACTACTGAAAAACAAGATTTAAAATATAAGTAGCCAAATAAAATTATCAACAAGGACATTTAGTAATCACTGCAGTGAAAATCAATAGCTGAAAACTCACATGAATAGAGAACCCAACCATGAAACAATAAAGTTATTCATTAATACCTGAGCCTACCTATCCGGGTAAAGGTCTCAAACTATATTTTGTAAATGATAAGAAGGAATTATCAGTAACTGATACTAGCAAGTATCAAAAAAGCAATTACAGAATTTAAGGCATATCAAAGGAAAAGAAAGTAAAAAAAAAAGTATTTTCAAGAAACCTAAAAAACCCACAAAAAACAAAGGAAAAGAAATTAAAATCAGCTCACATAACAGATTTTTCTGCTACTTATAAAATAAATCAAAGTTCGTCTGGGAGGCTCAGCGGTTGGGCGTCTGCCTTCAGCTCAGGGTGTGATCCCGGGTCCCGGGATCAAGTCCTGCATCGGGCTCCCTGTAGGGAGCATACTTCTCTCTCGGCCTATGTCTCTGCCTCTCTCTCTGTGTCTCTCCTGAATAAATAAATAAAATCTTAAAAAATAAAAATAAAGAAGATATTAAAGCTGAACTACTTGTCTAGTACTTTTTATTTTTAAAAGTTTTATTTATTTATTTTAGAGAGAGAGACAGCATGAGTGGGAGGGGCAGAGGGAAAGGGAGAGGAAATCCCAGAAAGGCTCACACCTAGCATAGAGCCTGACATGGGGCTCAATCCCAGGATACTGAGATTATGACTTGAGCTGAAATCAAGAGTCAGATGCTTAACTACCTGTGCCACCCAGGAGCTGCTTCCCTAGTACTTTTAACCAAATGATTTATTTTTCTTCTTGTTTTAATAGATTTTTATGAGATTGCCTACTTCTATATAAATTCCTTTTTTCTTTTTTCTATATAAATTTCATGAGCAAATTATGTTTTTGAGCAAAAATTGCAATCTGATTACTTTATATAGATTTAACTACATGAAAATAAAATATTACAATTGGGATTAGATACCCAATAGTGTGCTTCAAAATCAAATGTATTGGAAGATTTTAGAGAAGAATAAACTTTTAGAGAATAATAAAGTCACTTTTAAATTTTGAAAATCAAAAAATGTATTTGCTTTGAACATTTTTGTCAAACAAAAAAATCAAGTATTAGGGCACCTGGGTGGCTCAGCAGTTTAGTGCCTGCCTTCAGCCCAGGGCGTGTTCCTGGAGTCCTGGGATCGAGTCCCACATAGGGCTCCCTGCATGGAGACTGCTTCTCCCTCTGCCTATGTCTCTGCCTCTCTCTCTCTGTGTCTCTCATGAATAAATAAACAAAATCTTTAAAAACAAATGAAAAAAAAACCCAAGTATTTTTCTAGAAGAAAACATTTTAAAATATGAAATAGTGATTATTTAATTAGATTTAGAAGAAAACTGTTTAATTCCTTTTATCATGTTCTGATCAAAGAAGTTTTCACCAAAATGTATTTTTACCAACTCCTCACTTCTTCAAATTCTAGATCATTTTTTGTTTTGGACAACCATTGTATATGTGCTGCCAAAGCGAGCACATTTGGACAACCTTTGGATCCTAATTCTTGCCTCCTCCCTGGGAGTTATGCTACAACAGAATTAGGAAGATTGCTGAACTCTGTTTTTTCGAATTATATTAATTGGGATGTGTTTACCTGCAAGTAACAGAAAACATCAATTCAAATAAACTGAGCAGTGTAGAAATTTATCTCACAACAAAAAAAAATCAAGAAATAAGGGGTCTCTAGGCATAATATAGATCTTCCTCAATTTATGATGGTGTTACACTCTGATAAACCCATCATAAGTTGAAAATATCATAATTGAGCATATGTTTAATAAACCTAACTTATTCAACATCGTAGCTTAGCCTAGCCCACCTTAAACATGCTCAGAACATTTATATGAGGCTACAGTTGGGCAAAATCATCCAACACAAAGTACAGCAAGTGTAGATTGTCTCATATATTCATTGAATTCTGTACTGAAAGTGAAAGACAGAATGGTTGCATGGGTACAGAATGGTTGTATGGCCTTGTGATTGTATGGCCAACTGGAAGCTCTGGTTCATTGCCAATGTCCAGCAATGATAGCTTTGACAAAACAAGTCACTTATAATCCAGCACTTGGAGATAGTCACTACTTATACTTTGGCAAATAAGCTTTTAAATGTTTTCCCATGCATATGCCTCATCTAATATTTTTATTTTATTTTATTGATTTATTTAGAGCAAGCATGAGAGAGAGATTGTGCATGAGTAGGGGGAGGGGAGCAGAGACAGAGGAGAATCTCAAGCAGACTCCCCGCTGAGCCCTCAGTCCATCTCGGGGCTTGATCTCAAGACCCTAAGATTACAACCCAAGCTGAAACCAAGAGTTGGTCACTGAAGCAACTATGCCACCCAGGTGCTCCCCTCATCTAGTACTTTTTTGACATAATCTTTTTTTTTTTTAATTTTTATTTATTTATGATAGTCACACAGAGAGAGAGAGAGAGAGAGAGAGAGGCAGAGACACAGGCAGAGGGAGAAGCAGGCTCCATGCATCGGGAGCCCGATGTGGGATTCGATCCCGGGTCTCCAGGATCGCGCCCTGGGCCAAAGGCAGGCGCCAAACCGCTGCACCACCCAGGGATCCCTTTTTTGACATAATCAAGATCGTGTTTTATAGTGTTATGTCATATTATTATATATATTTCTATTCTTCAGCTTGAATTTTAATAACTGTATAATACTCTATCAGCTAGATATATCAATGCATTTAACCAAACCCCATTGTTGAAATTGACATTGTTTATATTTTGGTTTGTTACTTGAAAACAAAAAAGCATAAAACACATTCTTTTTTTAAAAAAATTATTTGTTTATATATTTGAGAGAGAGAGTGAAGGAGAGAACATAAGTAGGGGGAGCAGCAGATGCTGAGGAAGAAGCAGGCTCCCCACTGAGAAGGGAGGCAGACTCGGGCTCAATCCCAGAACCCCAGGATCATTACCTGAGCTAAAGGCAAATGCTGAACCAACTGAGCCATCCAGGTACCTGTTTGAAACATATCCTAATAGTTAAATCTTTGGAAATATCCTTGATTATTTTTAAGATGTGTGATTATTATGTCAAAAGTTTTAAATACACATTCCCAAATTATGCTCTAGAAGTGTTGTACTAATTTACACTCCCACCAACATTGTATGAAGTGTTCATTTTCCCTTATACCATTTTCCTACAGGGGTTGTAGTAATACAACATGGTTGTAAATGTATCAGTTGTATCTTGTGCAGTACCTGCCACATAGTAGGCATGAAAGAAAACATTTATTGAATAATTTATTTAACAGGTAAAAATGAAATCTCATTGTTTTAACATGTGTTTCTTGAAAGACCAATGACTTTGAACCTTGTTAATTTGATATTAGTAATTCTTCTTTTGTGAATTTCTGGTCTTAGCCTCTATTTTTTCTATTGCTTTTCAAAGCTATTTATTTATTTAGAGAGGGGCAGAGGCAGAGAATTCTAAGCAGGCTCCACACCTAGTATGGAGTCTGACATGGAGCTCAATCTCATGACCCTGAGATTGTGACCTGATCCAAAATCAAGAGTTGGGCACTGGGTAACTCAGTGGCTGAGTCGGTTGAGTGTCCAACTCTTGATTTTGACTCAGGTCATGATCTAAGGGTTGTGTAATTTAGCCCCACTAAATGCCCAGAGTTGCAGTTGGGCTCTACACTCAGTGGGGAGCCTGCTGCTTCTCTTCCTCTCTCTCCCTGTTCCTTTACCCTTCCCCATCATGCGCTCTCTCTAAAATAAATAAATAAATCTTAAAAAAAAAAAAAGAGTCGGACACTTAACCAACTGAGCCACCCAGAAAACTTGAAAGCTCTTTCTATATTAAGGATAAAAAGCCTTTTTTGGGTATAATAAAGATTCATGTCTTAACTTTGCCTTTTAGTTTTACAGTATGATGTTTTTGACACCTTAAGTTTTAAAATTTATTTATTTTTTATTTTTAAAAAGATTTTATTTATTTATTCATGAGAGACACAGAGAGAGAGAGAGAGGGAGGCAGAGACACAGGCAGAGGGAGAAGCAGGCCCCATGCAGGGAGCCCGACGTGAGACTCGATCCCAGGTCTGGTCTCCAGGACCACACTCTGGGCTGAAGGCGGCGCTAAACCGCTGAGCCACCTGGGCTGCCCAAATTTTTAAATTTAATGTACTTAGATCTATCTCTCTTCTCCTTTAGCCTTCTATTTCAGTGATAATACTAAGAAAGATACTACCTATCCCAAGTACATAACTATCCACAAATATTTTTTTCTAGTAAGTTTTTAGATCGAATGTTACTGACTTAAGTTAATGTACTACATCCGATAAGCAAAAATCACTTTGTCAATCTCATTGCTCCTTGATCCTCCCCCATAACTTAGGGGTTAAAAAAGCAAACCACACCTTATTTAAATAAATCAATAAGCAAGTAAACAACACAGACATCATATATAGAAGATAAAAAAAAAAAGTCATATCTCAGGAGAATGAGGGTGGAAAAGTTAATGTTCCAGAGATGAAAATTACTCTTAGAGGAAAAAATCAACTCCCACTTTTCTGGGATTCGGACCTGGGAATCAGTACCAGTAGTGAATCTGCTGAACTAATCTTGACCATAGTGCCTAAGGGCCAAGAGAAAAAGTGACAAAATCTCTACAGAACCCTGACCCCAGGGCACATGCAGATTTATTGATTAATGTCAGTACCTCTAATTCTATTTGGAAGAATCTCTATTTAGAAGCTGAGATTATTATTTTTTTTTTAATTTTTATTTATTTATGATAGTCACAGAGAGAAAGAGAGAGGCAGAGACACAGACAGAAGGAGAAGCAGGCTCCATGCACCAGGAGCCCGATGTGGGATTCGATCCCGGGTCTCCAGGATTGCGCCCTGGGCCAAAGGCAGGCGCCAAACCGCTGCGCCACCCAGGGATCCCTAGAAGCTGAGATTATTAAACTGAAGTCTAGCACACTTTCTTTTACCTATTTTATTTTATTTTATTATTTTATTTTTTTCATTTTTATTTTATTTATGATAGTCACAGAGAGAGAGAGAGAGGCAGAGACACAGGCAGAGGGAGAAGCAGGCTCCATGCACTGGGAGCCCGATGTGGGATTCGATCTCGGGTCTCCGGGATCGCGCTCTGGGCCAAAGGCAGGCGCTAAACCACTGCGCCACCCAGGGATCCCTGTTAAATAATTTCTAAGTTGTATTTCAATATTGATGATTTGATGACCTCATTCCTCCACCATAGAGCTGCAGTAGAGGCAGAAGATATAAACCTGCAAGAAATATAGGGACATGCCTAACATGTGACACTCATAAGTAGTCAGAAAAATTAAAATAATAATATTCAAATAATTCAAGATTTCCTACCTCCCTAATCCCAGATGTGAAATGCTTTAGGAGAATGGAGTTATGTATACATATATTTTCTTTCTTTTTTTTTCAGACAAAAAAAAATCACATCTATTTCAATAGTTCAAAGTGCAAATATAGCAAGTCAGTTCACAATGTTTCAAGATACAGTTTTAAGTATAATGAAAACTTGATATACAAAAATGAAAGGGTAAATAGAAATAAAGCTCAATTTTTTTTAAAAAATTCAAGTAACCTGAAAACATTTAGACTAAAATATCCCATTTATGACAATTCAGAAACGCCTTAATTTATAGATACCAGTAGCACATTGCCATCCGAAAGGGCTTCTCAAAGAAGGAGAATCACCCCAAACCTGTCAGCTCAGGACCAGAGTGGAAGTTCTTGGGGCAGGCTATTCCAGATTTGGCCGCCTCACTCTCACTGTCGATCCATATGGTTCGACCCATGATACTTGGATGTTTAGGCAAATTCTAGAAAATGTTTTTTTTTTTTTTTTTTTAATTTTTTTTTTTTAAATACCTTCCTGGATTTTTTTTTAAAATGTTTATTTATTTATGATAGTCACAGAGAGAGAGAGAGAGAGAGAGAGAGAGAGAGAGAGAGAGGCAGAGACACAAGCAGAGGGAGAAGCAGGCTCCATGCACCGGGAGCCCGACGTGGGACTCGATCCCGGGTCTCCAGGATCGCGCCCTGGGCCAAAGGCAGGCGCCAAACCGCTGCGCCACCCAGGGATCCCTAGAAAATGTTTAAAGTTCAATATGAGGCCAACACCCTGCTAAGAGATACTGAAATGGCCACTATATATTTACAAGATTTTAAAGACCATCTTAGCTTCAGGCCTCTGGTGTTACAGGGGAAAGACAGACTGATACTTCTTCCATTACTTAGAACCTTTCTGTAAGGTTAGCAACACGGCCTTTACAACCTCCTCACGAAAATCATACTTCGTTATAGATTTACTTATTTCTACACATACAGAACTTTTATGTAAAGTAGAAAAAGTTCCCGCTAGGAAGATAATTAAAGGTTATTAATGTTCTTTGTATCACTTAGCAGCCAAGACACATGTTTATTTCTGCTCCGCAGAAGCAAGGTTAGCTATTCGCTTCAATTCAGGAAGGCGTGTGCTTTCAGGATGGTGGAGATGAGATATTTATTGCATCTTTTTCTCAATCTTCATCTTTTCATTTAGGCAGTGAATTGAGAGTCTGTTCCGAAAATTCTATCCCACCATGTAAATGTGGAAGCATAGTTTCCGATGAAGTTCATGTGGTGGAAATCATGATGCCGAGAACCAGCATAGAAAGGGATCAGATTTAGGGGATCCCTGGGTGGCTCAGCGGTTTAGCGCCTGCCTTTGGCCGCGCCTGCCTTTGGCCCAGGGCGCGATCCTGGAGTCCCGGGATCGAGTCCCACGTCGGGCTCCCAGGATGGAGCCTGCTTCTCCCTCCTCCTGTGTCTCTGCCTCTCTCTCTCTCTCTCTCTCTCTCTGTCTATCATGAATAAATAAATAAATAAATCTTTAAAAAAAAAGAAAGGGATCAGATTTAAAGGGTTCAGGGGACTGTCATAGCCACTATGGACATCAATGGTTTCTATCAAGCAAATGGTCACCCATGCCCAAAGGAGAATGACATGATCACATAAAAGCATGATTCCAATGAAAAATCCAGTTCCAAGAATCAGAGTTTCCAAAGGATGTGCATATTCAGCTTCCATTCCAAATGGAGCCTGAAACTCATGATGAACTTTATGAATATATTTATATATTCTTTTGTGATGCAAGAGCCTCTGCGGAAATAGTGCCAGGTATCCTCAATCACCGCACAGCCAAAGCATCTTGCCAAAAGCATATACCATCTTGGCATTCTTTCCCAATCATAAGGTATATTAAAATACTCTGTAAAATAATAAGTTCCACAGATCAAGGGAAGCTGGATACAAAAGTGATTAAAGAGAAGTACTTTAAAACATTTCCATTGGTTTTCCCATGTTTCTGGTTTATCCTTTTGAATTTTGTACTTTTTCATAAAAGATATAAATTGAAACAAAAATCCAGGTAAACAGAACAAGAAATAAAGAACTTCGTGAACTATCAAGGATCCCCATGTTGCAATCTGGAACTTTGTATAATTGTTCAACATATAGTTCCAAGCATTTTTAAATGGTTCTTGTAGAGGGTTCTCAGGTAAAAGTGAATCTACATACTCCACAGCCAAGGATGCTGAACTGAAAATGCTGATACTTGCCATTTTTCAAATCTCTGCAGAAAGCCTTAGAATTCTGGCCAAGCGGCGGGAACCATATACTTTCTTTCATCTTTTGTTATATTCCATTATTTCACCTGAGGATTCAGACCCTACAAGAAAATCAGAAATAAAGAGTGCAAATCTTTCAAAGAATTTTTGAAATTAAAAAAAGAGTTTTTGAAATAAAATATCTGAAAAAAAAAGAAATAAAATATCTGGTGTAATGACTTTATTTGCATTTTAGGCACAGTGGAGCAGGCTAAGAGCCCTAATGTTTATTACCTGTCAGAAGAATTTTACCCAGACATCATTCTGATATATTTTTAAAAGATTTTATTTATTTATTTGACAGACAGAGAGAGAGAGAGTGAGAGCACAAGCAGAAGGAGTGGCAGAGGGAGATGGAGAAGCAGATTCCCTGCCGAGCAGAGAGCCTGATGTGGGGCTCAGTCCCAGGACCCTGAGATCATGACCTGAGCCTGAAGGCAGATGCTTAATTAACTGAGCCACCCAGGTGCCCCCTGATATTTTTTAAGTCAGAAAACTTCCAAATATCTAAAATATTTAATTTCTAAAAACTACATTTTACTCAGATTTTCAAGAATATACCTATCATGTGACATAAGATAGAGCTGTGTTTTTTTAGACCATAGAAAAAAAGGATTTTAAAAGATTTAACAAAATTGTTGGACTCTGGCAGCCCAGGTGGCTCAGCGGTTTAGCGCCGCCTTCAGCCCAGGGCCTGATTCTGGAGACCTGGATTGAGTTCCACGTTGGGCTCCCTGCATGGAGCCTGCTTCTCCCTCTGCCTGTATCTCTGCCTCTCTCTCCTCTTTGTGTTTTTCATGAATAAATGAATAAAATCTTTTAAAAAAATTGTTGGACTCTATGCCACAAACATTATGTTGTTTCTCTGTTAAGAATTTTTTTTTTCTAGTTAGAATTTCTGCCTTCAGAATAAAAGCCACACTTCTAAGACATTCTACTACTTCTCTAGGGACTTTTCTCCTTTTTTCTTCATGTGCATGCAGCTATGTGTGTGTGAAGCATTTTCACTTCCACTTTTCCCTATATTTTGTAAGCTGGGATATTTTTTTAAAGTCTAATTGTTGCAAAAAATGTTGATGAACCAAGATGTCTCCTGAAAAAATGATTAATCCAAAAAACAAGATTTAGCAATTTCAAATCATTTTTGGATACTCCCTCTACTCACACTGACATCAATACTATATGTTTTCATTTTTTAAAGGTTGAATTCAGGAGCTTAGAAATTCCTTGTCTTCTCTCAGTCATATTACCTTAACTTTAAGAACTGGGTCCTTTCATTCTTCTGGTTGACTAATAGATAATTAACCTTAATGTTGACAATTACATTCACTATGCTGACATAAGTGGCTTCTATAATTTTTGAATACCAGGTGAGGTTTCGTGGATGAAATTTCAATTTGGCAGTTGGATTGAGCACTTTTTATTTTTTTAAAGATTTATCTATTTGAGAGAGAGAGAGAGAGAGAGAGAGAGAGCATGAGTAGGGGAAGGGGCAACAGAAGCTTTCAAAAAAAGTTCCATGGGACTATCAACAGGTTTCTAAAACGTGCTTGATTTCTTCTTAAATTTTTATTTATTTTAAGTAATCTCTATTCCCAATATGGGGCTCAAACTCACAACCCCAAGATCAAGAGTTGCATGCTCTTCCAGCTGAGCCTGCCATGTGCCCCTATAAAGATGCTTTATAAAGCATTTGTTACAAATGTGCTCTTCCGGTTCTTACCTGATGTGCTATTTAAGGAGAAAGGTCAGAATAAATTGAAATTGTTCCTTTACACACATGAAAGTTCCTTTACACACATGAAAGTAAATAGCAATTGCCAGATGCTGGGCAGGGTCAGGGGAGAAATAGAAGGTGACTGTAATGGATATGTGGTTTCTTCTTACAATGATGAAAATGTTCTGGAATTGGGCAGGTATGTGGATTGTATCTCAATTAAAAAAAAAACACGGGGGAGCCTGGGTGACTCAGTTAAACGTCTGCCTTTGGCTCAGGTCAGGATCCAGGGATCCTGGAATCAAGCCCCCTCGGACCCTGCTTCTCCCTCTCTTCCCGGCTAGTGCTCTTTCTCACTCTCTCTGTTGCTATCTCTGACTCTCTCTCTCCTAAATCAATAAATAAAATATTTTAAATAAAAAGAGAATGAAGTGACTTTGGGGAATTTCTTTCTTAAGAGTTTACACACAGTTTTAAAGAAGGTGTTTCAAAATGTCACTGCATTCTTTTTTTATTTATTTATTTATTTATTTATTTATTTATTTATTTTTATGTCACTGCATTCTTTTCTGAAAAGATACCTGCATGTTTGCATAAAGTAGGATGAGTAATGTATACAGATCCTGTGCCTTGTTTGGAAAACCTGCTGTCTCACCCTCTTGCTTTAAAGTTTCTAGGAGTGGTTTATCCCTTTGTTTAGGATCTAAGAGTACTTGGGTAAGAACCATTGTCCAGGAAAGACTAATGGGGTTAAGTCCTGGGAGGCCTGGGCGGGGGCCTCAACCTCTGCCATACGAGTCCCAAGAAAGGAAGTATACAGCGATCAGGGAATAATTCCAGCTCCCAGGGAAAAAGGCCTGGAAATACCCCATGGAGACTCAGCCATAGGCCCTGGGCATGTCTATCCCTTTGGGACTGTTGCTCAGAAATAACTGGGCCCAAGAGTTCAAGAAACATGAAGCTTTCCAAATTAGGAGTGGGTGTGAACAGTGTTTGGTCATTGTGTTCCACAGAGAATAAAATGGTGGGTTCAGGAGGCCTTTTGATTTATGGCATTGAACTTTCCCTCTCAGTATGGTGAAAAGACTCAAAGCTCAGTCTGGTCTAGAAAGAGGAGCTGCCTAGATTTTGGTATGTATAGGTGGTATAAGTTTCTTTTCTGATCTCACTGCCTGAACCAACTTCTCATCTTTGCCTCTCCCAATCCTATTCATCCTTCAAGATTGGTCCAGGAGTTGCCTCCATCACCACTCTCTCTTCACCTGTAATAGGTAAGGACGGATATGGGTTCTGGGGATAGTCTCCAGTGGTCAGATGCTCACGCTGCAACTAGTCACTATGGACGAGCCATCTTCTCTCTCTGCACTACTTTCCTCATATGTAATATGGCAACAATAACATAGTCTCTGAAGTTAGACTTCCTGAGTGTGAATCTAAGCTTTGCATTAACTATTGTGAACCTTGAATATTTTCCTAAATGTTTTTGTTTTTTGGTTTTCCTTAAAAAAAATCATTTATTTATTTGGGAGAGAGAGAACACAGCAGGAGGCTCAGAGAGAGAAAGAGAGAGATAATCTCAAGCAGACTCCCCACTGAGTGCAGACCCTGATGTGGGGCTCAATCTTATGACCATAAGATCATGACCTGACCTGAAACAAGAGTTGGACACTCAACTGACTGAGTGACCCAGGGTCCCCAAGGTTACTCATTCTTTAAAATGGGGATAAGAAGTACCCCTATTTCAAAGGGTTCAATAAGGTTTAAAATAATCCATGTACAGGGGCACCTGGGTGCCTCAGTGGTTGAGTGTCTGCTTTCAGCTCAGGTTGTGATCCCAGGGTTCTGGGATGGAGTCAGCATCAGGCTCGCTGCCTGAAGCCTGCTTCTCTCTCTGCCTATGTCTCTGCCTCTCTCTCTGTGTCTCTCATGAATAAATAAATAAAATACTAAAAAAAATTCCTATACAGCATATAGAAGAAAATCTGAATATGGCAAAAGCTGAGATGTTTGTTATAATGATATTGCTACCATTTTCTTAGAGCTACTTATCCCACTGCAGATAAGTGGGTCTCCCAAAGCTCAGTTTCTATCATGGACAGTAAACCCATCTTACAACTGATTGGGTCAGAGGAAAATATTGGGCAGACTCAAGCTTGCTGGGCCAATCAGATTCCTCTACTTAAGAATTTTAGCAGGGGAGGGGCACCTGGATGGCTCAGTCAGTTAAGTGCAGGGCTCTTTTTTTTTTTTTTTAAGATTTTTATTTATTTATTCACGAGAGACACACACAGAGGGGCAGAGACATAGGCAGAGGGAGAAGCAGGCTCCCTGCAAGGAGCCTGATGCAGGACTCAATCCTGGACCCGGGATCACGGCCTAAGCTGAAAGTAGATGCTTAACTGCTGAGCCACCCAGGCGTCCCTAAGTGCCAGACTCTTGATTTTGGCTCAGGTCATAATCTTAGGGTCCTAGGGTCGAGCCCTGAGTCAGGTTCTGAATTTAGCAGGGAGTCTGCTTGAGTATCCTCTCTCTCTCTCTCTCTCTCCCTTTGCCTGTTCTCCCACTCTCTCTCGCTAAAATAAGGAAATCAATCTTTTTTTTTTTTTTTTTTTAAGAATTTTTAGCAGGGGGCAAAAGAGAATTTTAGAAGACACATGCAGAGATAGACTTGGAAGCTGTGTTATGATAGGCCCATCCCTACTCATCACTATTTAAAAGTTATGATAGGGACACCTGGGTGGCTCAGTGGTTGAGGATCTGCCTTTGGTTCAGGTCGTGATCCCGGGTCCTGGGATCCAGTCCCACATCAGGATTCCTGTGAGGAGCCTGCTTCTCCCTCTGCCTATGTCTTTGCCTCTCTTTCTGTATCTCTTATGAATAAATAAATAAAATCTTTAAAAATAAGTTATGGCAGTTACTAGACTTTTACCACTAGATCTAATTATTTAATGTGTTAATAAAAATCCCATATATTATTGTATCACAATTTCTAAAAATTCCAATACCTATATTTCAATATGTTTTGTTTTCTTTATGATCCTATTTTATGCATTTAAAACATTATTCTGGAATTCTACAAAATACGTGACTGATACACCTCAAAAGTACCTGTTAAAGGTCATGAAAAAAAGGGAATGCCCTGGGTGCCTAGGTTGGCTTAGTCAGAAGAGCATGTGACTCTCGACACTCAGGGTTGTGGGTTTGAGCCCCACATTGGGTGTAGAGATTACTAAATAATAATAATAATAATAATAATAATAATAATAAACTAAAAAAAAAAGGAAAATATAGACACTGTTATAGACCAAAGGACACTGAGAAGATTTAACAGCTAAGTACAGTATGATACCTTGGATTAGATCCTGGAACAGAAAAAGGACATTAATGGAAAAAGGAGCTCAATCTGAATAAAGTCTGGAGTTTAGTTAATGATATATACTAATATTGGTTTCTCGGTTTTGGCAAATGTACCTCAGTAATGTAAGATGATCAGATCAGAGGAAACTGAAGCTCAGTGAGGAGTATAAGGAAATTCTCTCTACTATTGCAGTAGACTGAATGTTTATGTCTCCCTCCTGCCCCAATCCATATGTTGAAATCTTAATGCCCCATGTGGTGGTATAGGAGGTCAGTTCTTTAAGAGGTGATTTGCGCCTCCCATGAATGGGATAAGTGCTCCTATAGAAAGGGCCCCAGAGAATACTCTCACCTCTTCTGCCACGTGAAGTTACAGTAAGAAGACAGCTGTCTATAAGGACAGATTCACTGGATACTGAATCTGCCAAAAGATACTTTGTCTTGGACTTCTCTCAGCCTCCAGAATTGTGAAACAAATTTCTGTTGTCTATAAGCCATCTAATTTATGATATCTTGTTATAGTGGCCCAAATGGACTAAGATCCTATCTTTGCAAATGCTCTGTAAATCTAAAATTATTCCAAAATACAAAGTTTATTAAAAATGGGGGATATGTGCCTGGGTGGTTCCATCAGTTAAGCATCCGACTCTTGATTTCAGCTTAGGTGATGATCTCCGGGTTGCGAGATTGAGCCCTGAGTTGGACTCCGCATCTTTAAAAAGGGGGCATGATTCTGAAAAGGGATTCAGGTATCCATGGCACAAAAAGATTAATGCCTGCCCTAGAGCCTCAGATGCTATTGAACAAGGGTAGGAAGAACCCCAGGATCAAGAGAGAAGCTTCTGTGGGCCAGGCCTGGTGGTACATTCAGTCACATGGTACGTCCTGATAAATAAAGGTCTGGGAAGTGACAGTAACTCCAGGAATGGGCAGCATCTCTGTAGCGTGGGAGGGCACACAACCCAGCTAGCCATCTCCCATGTGAGTTCTGGCAGTGGAGTTATGGGCTTCCTGTCTATCAGGCAGGATTCTAATAGGAAACAGATGTCACACTCAAATTAAGAGATTCAAGGAGGGTTCACTTACAGAGGGAAAAAGTTCAAATGTGGTGGCAATGATGCAGGACCAAGGCAAGCAGAACCCAGGCCAGTAGAAGCCCCAAAGAATTGAAATCTTGAGGGCAGGAAGTCCACCATTATAGTAGCATAGGAAGGAGTCCTTAATGGATCCTTAACAAATAGTTTTTTTTTTTCTCAACAAATAGTTTAAATTAAATTGCAGTAAAATGGAATGAAAAACCTGGGAAATATATTATAAAGCAAGGCTGACCTTGAGCAGAAAAGTTAAAGAATAAATTCTTTGAGTGCCAAGACTTGAATTAGACAGAACTCATTTGAGTTCTAGCTTCTCCACTTCTTGATAAAATAGGACTTGCTACTATAAATATTAAAATATTGACTATACATACATTCCTCAAGTTTATTCCCTGCTTTTCCCTCTCTGGCCTGAGCCTTAAAGCTTTCTGCCTCAGAGCAAGAAAGAGCAGTTACTTGCCCTTCGTTGCAAGATACTTGGCTGTTGGAGTAGTTAGAACACAGAGCTCCCCTGACAGTGTAAACAAGAGATTCCTGCCTGCTCCTAAGTCCTTGCTGGGAGACTGGACTGGAGAGGGAGACAGTAGTAGCTCCAGCCCACATCAGCCCTGCTTGGGGGGAAGACAAAGCGAGAGAAGAGGAGGGCATAGACGCAAAGGTCTTGATTTCCTCTCTTCAGACTTTAGGTCTGGAGGGAAGAGGGGCATCAGACACATGATGGACATGCTGGTAATAGGGAAACACTCTTGTTCTCTTCTTTCTTTCTTTCTTTCTTTCTTTCTTTCTTTCTTTCTTTCTTTCTTTCTTTCTTTCTTTCTTTCTTTCCTTCTTCTTTCTTTCTTTCTTCTTTCCTTTTTTTCTTTCTTTCTTTCAAGTAGACTGGGTGTGGGGCCTGAGCCCAATGCAGAGCTTGAAGTCATAACTCCAAGATCAAGATTTGATCAAGAGTCAGACACTTGGGGCACCTGGGTGGCTCAGTGGTTGAACGTCTGGCTTTGGCTCAGGTTGTGATCCTGGGGTCCTCTGATCGAGTCCTGTATCAGGCTCCCCATGGGGATCTTGTTTCTCCTTCTGCCTGTGTCTCTGCCTCTCTTTCTGTATCTTCATGAATAAGTAAATCTTTAAAAAAAATAAAAGAGTCGGACACTTAACCACATGAGTCACCCAGGTGCTCCAAGCCACTCTTGTTATTGATCACTTTTAGGACTCTGAGCTGAGCTGTCTGGAGGGCTGCCCCAGTGCTAACCTGGCAGTTCAGTCTTACTAGGCAGAGGGAAGTCTTGAGATTTAGCTTTCCTTGCGATAGGGTTGAGGCCCAGAAGTCTCCCCAATCCTCAGCCCTCTCTCAAAGTCAGAAGCAGCTAAGTTGGGTGCCAGTAGGTCTTCCATGTCTAAGGCACCTAGCAGATACTGAGTATGTTAGCTGCTGTAGAGATGTTCTGAGGACTCAGACGAAACTTTGAAATGGTCTATACAATGCCTTCTCCATGCCTAGAAATCGTAGAACAGAACAGAACCTACCCCTGGTCCCCTTTCTATCTCCATCCTTCCCCAGCCACCCAACCCCACCCCACCCCATCCCACCCTTGCCCCAGCTTGGATGATTTTGCTCTGAGCCTTCCCAGAAGCAGAGAGTTGGGCCAAACGACTTCTTGAGTTTTTTTTTTTTTTCTGCTTTTTGACTCAGCAATGTATTGAATTATTCACTCTTTTATATCCTACAACCACATTTTTTAGTCACTCCTCTGACCTTGCTATTTACACAATTTCCTTCGCCTTGCAGTTTCTAAAAAGGAAAGTCAGAACATGTCCATCCTCATTTTAAAGGCATATCGGCAGCATACCTTAAATTCTAACTTATCACATGCAGAAGAATGAAACTAGACCACTCTCTTTCACCATACACAAAGATAAACTCAAAATGGATGAAAGATCTAAATGTGAGACAAGATTCCATCAAAATCCTAGAGAAGAACACAGGCAACACCCTTTTTGAACTCGGCCATAGTAACTTCTTGCAAGATACATCCACGAAGGCAAAAGAAACAAAAGCAAAAATGAACTATTGGGACTTCATCAAGATAAGAAGCTTTTTCACAGCAAAAGATACAGTCAACAAAACTCAAAGACAACCTACAGAATGGGAGAAGATATTTGCAAATGACATATCAGATAAAGGGCTAGTTTCCAAGATCTATAAAGAACTTATTAAACTCAACACCAAAGAAACAAACAATCCAATCATGAAATGGGCAAAAGACATGAACAGAAATCTCACAGAGGAAGACATAGACATGGCCAACATGCATATGAGAAAATGCTCTGCATCACTGGCCATCAGGGAAATACAAATCAAAACTACAATGAGATACCACCTCACACCAGTGAGAATGGGGAAAATTAACAAGGCAGGAAACAACAAATGTTGGAGAGGATGCGGAGAAAAGGGAACCCTCTTACACTGTTGGTGGGAATGTGAACTGGTGCAGCCACTCTGGAAAACTGTGTGGAGGTTCCTCAAACAGTTAAAAATATACCTGCCCTACGACCCAGCAATTGCACTGTTGGGGATTTACCCCAAAGATACAAATGCAATGAAACGCCGGGACACCTGCACCCCGATGTTTCTAGCAGCAATGGCCACGATAGCCAAACTGTGGAAGGAGCCTCGGTGTCCAACGAAAGATGAATGGATAAAGAAGATGTGGTTTATGTATACAATGGAATATTCCTCAGCCATTAGAAATGACAAATACCCACCATTTGCTTCAACGTGGATGGAACTGGAGGGTATTATGCTGAGTGAAGTAAGTCAGTCGGAGAAGGACAAACATTATATGTTCTCATTCATTTGGGGAATATAAATAATAGTGAAAGGGAAAATAAGGGAAGGGAGAAGAAATGTGTGGGAAATATCAGAAAGGGAGACAGAACGTAAAGACTGCTAACTCTGGGAAACGAACTAGGGGTGGTAGAAGGGGAGGAGGGCGGGGGGTGGGAGTGAATGGGTGATGGGCACTGGGTGTTATTCTGTATGTTAGTAAATTGAACACCAATAAAAAAAAATATATTAAAAAAAAATTCTAACTTATCAAAGATAATTCTCTCTTGCATTTAACTGAACCTGTACCTTATATAAACTTGCTATGGGAAGGTCTCAGAAATTTAGGGGAAAACCACCATTATCTGCCACAGGATTCACCACAAGATGGAGATTGCAGTAGTTGTAAAGGTCTGGTCTGGGGCAGGAGGGTGGTGGCCTCTAGGAGGTGAAAGATGTTCAGTCTGGCTGGTGGATCCATGAGGGTCTGTGGAGAAGATAGTCATCAAATCCTCTTCTTTTTTTTGCCCCTGGCCACTCAAAGACACTACATTACCCAGATCCCATAGAAATAGGAGCAGCTGTGTGATTAAGTCAAATAGGATGCTAGTGAAAAAGACGTGCACAGGGCTGCCTTGAAAAACCTCTTTTATGATCATATTAGTTTTCCTCCTGCTTCTGTGACAGATTACCACAAATTTAGTTACTTAAAACAACGCAGTTTTATTCTCTTAGTTCCAGTGGTCATGAATCTGAAATCAGTTCCACTGAGCTTAAAAGTCAGGGTGTTAGTGGAGCTGGTTCCTCCTGGAGGATCTAGTGGGGAATCCATTTCCTCGCCTTCTTTTTTTTTTTTTTTTTCAGCTTCCGGAGGTTGCCTGCTTGCCCTGGCTCACGGCCCCTTCCTGACTCCAACATTTCTAATCTTCACATCTCCTCTTTCCTCCTTCCTCCTTCGGCCTTCTTGACTCCCTCTTATAAGGACTTTAGTGATTACATTTAGGGGCCACCCAAATAACCCAGGATAATCTCCCCATCTTAAGATACTTAATTTAATCACAACCATAAATTCCCTTTTGCAATATAAGATAACAGTCACAGAATCTAGAGATTAGGATGTGGACATCCTTGGGGACTCATATTCAGCCTACTGTGCTGATCCTGTACACTTTGTCTTTCCATACCTGCAGAGAACAATGAAGCCAAAAGAGATGGGAAAGTTCCCCATATCAGAAGGCCGGGTGGCTGATTGGGTGGAACACAGTTCCCTTGCTGACTACACTGGACTGTGAAAGAAAAATCTTTTGTTGTGGTTAGCCACTGTGGTTGACTGAATTATTGGCCCAATGCTTTAACTCACCTCCCGTGGCCTTTCCAAAGAGAGTAGACTGTACTTCCTAGCCCTTTGACTTTGAGCTTGACAGTATGGCTTGCTTCGGCCAATAGCATGTGAGTGGAGGTAGCTAATGGCATGCTCGGGCCTTAAAGATCACTCATGCATCCACTTGCAATGGTTGTTGTTTTACACCAACACATTAGGATGGCTTGCTAGATAGCAAAGGTTAACTAATATAACTACTGAGATTTTAATTTGTTTGTTTCAGGCAGTTAGACTAAAGCAGGAGCTGGAAAACTAACTGAGTGAGAGAGATGGAAGAATAGAATGCTGTGGCCAGGGTGTGGGGAGTTGGAATCTATTATTCCAGCCGGGTAGCAGTTCCCAGTGACAGCAAGATCCAGGTATAACCATGAAGGGAGTGGACTAAAACTAAATGGAGCCATTGTCACTGCCGATGAGCAGATCAAAGATAATTACAGAACTTGAGTTGGAATGGAAGACTGACATGAGCCAAGGGCGTGAGCCGCCACTGAATCAAGGAGGACTGGTCTTGAGACTGGGAAGCTAAACATCAGGTAACTCTGGAAAGAAGAAAATTCAGAAATTGCTAGAATGACCCTATGAAGAGTACTAGGAGTGGGAGACCGCCTCCAAACCTTGGTTATATGGAACCAGGGAAAGGTGAAGCAATTGGGAGGTGACATCTTACTTGGAAAGATAAACTGTGCTTGATCTCAGTTGTCTGTTTAGTCCCGCAGAAGAAGAAAGGCAATGGGGATGGGAAGGCTTCATTAAACCACAAATGTTATGAGATTATACTGAAGCTTCTGCTGAGTGAACCAAAGAACAATGGCACTGGCTGAGTACCTCAACAAGGCCTGAATTAAGTGCAAATGCAAAAGTATCTCGCACTGGCACTTGATAACTGCTTTTGTATCAATTGGCTCATTATTTCACAAAATTTAGGATAAGACATAATGTATGTCAACTATAATTCAATAATAAATATTAAAAAATAAAAAGGGCAAGTGGGGCACCTTGCTAGCTCAGTTGATAGAGCATGTGACTCCTGATCTTAGGGTCCTGAGTTCAAGCCCCACACTGGGTGTGGAGCCTACTCAAAAAATTAAAAAAAAAAAAAAAGTTTTTTCAGGGCACCTGGCTGGCTCAGTTGGTAGAGCATACAATTCTTGATCTTAGGGTTATGAGTATGAGCTCCATGTTGGGTGTAGAAATTATTTAAAAATAAAATCTTTAAACATAAATAATAATAATAATAATAATAAGGCAAGGAATGAGAGTATTTTGGATGTCCTTCATAGAAATTAAGTGCACTAATAATACAATAATAAGCGGGCTTACTATTTGAGTGATCCTAAAAAGGATCTGGAAGTGCTCAAAAACTTCCTCCTGCAGCTCTAAAGACAGCCTGATGATATGAAGTTCATTTTCCAGTGAAGTTGCAAAAGCTACCCTCTGAAACAGCCTACAGCTTCCTGTCCTTCTCACAGATGGCACTATGGTGGTACAATTGGTACAATTCTAATTCCAAGTAGTGCACATGGTGTGGTAGGCGGAGTGATGGCCTCTGAAGAGATCTGTGTCCTAACCGCTAGACCCTGGGAATGTGTTACCTTACAAGGCAAAGACGAATTAAATTTGCAGATGGAATTAAGTTTGTTAAGCAGCTGGCCCTGAGAGGTGGAGATTACCCTGGATGATATTAGGTGAGCCCGGTATAATCACAAGTGTTCTTGTAAGTGAAAGACTGAAGCAGAAGAGGAGACCCAGGGGTGTCAGCATGAGAAAAATCTGGCCCAATGTTGCTGGAAGGGGGCCACGAGCCAAGGAATGCAGCCTTGGCCAGGGAAAAGGCAAGGAAACAGATTGTCCCCTGGAGCCACCAGAAGGAATACGGCTCTGCTGACACCTTGATTTCAGTTCCATGAGACTCTTTTCACTTCTGAGCTCCCCAACTGTAAGACAGTACAGCACCTTATATGTACTTATCATTACTCAGCTGAAGACTTGATGGGAACCCTCTTCAGATCTTTGGAACTCTCTCTTTCTGTGCAGCCATTCTCTGTGGGGCTCTGCCCTGCAAATTCTAGCCACCCGAGTCTTCTCAAATTCTTCACCCTGTCTCCTTCACTTGGGGAGACTGCAGGGCTCTACCTAGTTTCCCCCTCCCTGTGCCACTGCCTGGAAACTTCCCAAAGGCAGTAAGCTGGAGCGATCATGGACTTCAGCTTTTTATTTCCTTTCAGAGATCACTGTTCTCTGCTGCCTATTGTCCAATGTCTGAAACTGCTGTTTCAAACATTTGGCCCAGTTAAAAAAAAATGTCTAAGGCAGGCAGCAAATTTGGTTCCTCTTACCTCTTCATGGCAGAAAGCAGAAGTCCCGGGAGCCATATTTCAATCACAGATGGGCTCTTTTATCCTGAACAAGTTTGTTAATCTCTCAGACCTCGCTTCTTCAAGTGATTTTTGAAAAATTTTTTGAAAAAAAATCAAGTGATTAAGAAAAAATGTAGACTACTTTTAAGCAGTTTTAGGTTTATAACAAAGTTGAGTGGAAGTTACAGAGATTCCCCATATACTCCCTGCTCCTATACATGCACAGCCTCCCGGATTATCAACATCCCCCACCAGAGAGGTACATTTGGTACAACTGGTGAACCTGCATGGACGCATCATTACCACATGGGTTCCACAGTGTACAGTAGGGTTCACTTTTTGTGTTGAATATGCTATGGTTTGGACAAATATATAATGACAAGTACCCACTATTTATGGTATGCCACAGAGTAGTCTCACTGCCCTAAAAATCCTCTGTGCTCCCCCTAGTCATCTTTCTCTACCTTCCCCCACTCCCAACCCCTGGCAACCACTGATCTTTTTACTGCCTCCATAGTTTTGCCTTTTTCGGACTATCATATAGATCAAATCATACAGTATGTCCCTTTTCAGATTGGTTTCTTTCATTTAGTAATACACACTTAAGGTTCCTCCATGTCTTTTCATGGCTTAATACTCCATTGTCTAAATGTCTCACGATTTATCCATTCACCCACTGCAGAATGTCTAGGTTCCTTCCAGGTTTGGGAAAGTATGAATAAGCTACTATAAATATTTGTGTGTAGGTTTCTGTGTGTGCATAGCTTTCATGTCCTTCGGGTAAATACCAAGGAGCATGGCTGCTGAATCATAAGGCAAGGGTATGTTTAGTTTTGTGAGAAACTGCCAAATGTCTTCTAAAGTGGCATTCCCATTTCCACCAGCAATGAATGGGAGTTCTTTTTGCTCCATATCCTCACCACTACTTGGTGTGGTAAATGTTCTGGATTTTGGCCATTCTAGTAAGTCTGTAGTGATATCTCATTGTTGTTTTTAATTTGCACTTCCCTGATGACATATGATGTGGAGCATACAGATTATATGCCCTTTGTATATTTTCTTTGGTGAGGTATCTGTTAAGGGCTTTGGCTCATTTTCTGACCAGGTTGTCTGTTTTCTTATTGTTGAGTTTTAAATGTTCTTTGTGTATTTTGGATAACAGTTTTTTTATTTTTTAAGAGAAATATCTTTTGCAAATAGTTTTTCTTAGTCTGGTGCTTGTCTTTTCATTTTCTTGATAGTATTTTTCACACAGCAGAAAATTTTAACTTTAATGAAGTCCAGCTTATCCATTTTTTCTTTCATGGATTGTGCCTTTGGTATTGTATCTAAAAAGTCATCAGCAAATTCAAGGGCATTTGGGTTTTCTCCTATATTATCCTGTAGGAGTTTTATAGTTTTGTATATTACATGTAGGTCTATGATCATTTTGAGTTATTTTTTTGTGAAGAGTGTAAGGTCTGTGTCTAGATTGATTTTTTTTTTTTGCATGAGGATGTCTAGCTGTCCCAGTACCATTTGTTGAAAACTCAAATGATCTTAAATGATATTTAGCATGAAGCTTTCCAAATTAGGAGTGGGTGCGAACAGTGTTTGGTCATTGTGTTCCACAGAGAATAAAATGGTGGGTCCAGGAGGCCCTTTGATTTGTGGCATTGAACTTTCCCTCTCAGTATGGTGAAAAGACTCAAAGCTCAGTCTGGTCTAGAAAGAGGAGCTGCCTAGATTTTGGTATGTATAGGTGGTATAAGTTTCTTTTCTGATCTCACTGCCTGAACCAACTTCTCATCTTTGCCTCTCCCAATCCTATTCATCCTTCAAGATTGGTCCAGGAGTTGCCTCCATCACCACTCTCTCTTCACCTGTAATAGGTAAGGACGGATATGGGTTCTGGGGATAGTCTCCAGTGGTCAGATGCTCACGCTGCAACTAGTCACTATGGACGAGCCATCTTCTCTCTCTGCACTACTTTCCTCATATGTAATATGGCAACAATAACATAGTCTCTGAAGTTAGACTTCCTGAGTGTGAATCTAAGCTTTGCATTAACTATTGTGAACCTTGAATATTTTCCTAAATGTTTTTGTTTTTTTGGTTTTCCTTAAAAAATTATTTATTTATTTGGGAGAGAGAGAACACAAGCAGGAGGCTCAGAGAGAGAAAGAGAGAGATAATCTCAAGCAGACTTCCCACTGAGTGCAGACCCTGACATGGGGCTCAATCTTATGACCATAAGATCATGACCTGAACTGAAACAAGAGTTGGACACTCAACTGACTGAGTGACCCAGGGTCCCCAAGGTTTCTTATATGGGGGAGTGTATTAAGTGTTCACACCAACAATAACCCTCATCCTGATTTCAAAACTTAATTGTTTTTAGCTTTTATTTATTTATTTTAACATACTACAATTATTTGCTTTGATGGTTTGGCTTTAATTTGAAAATTTTTTAGGGACACTTGTGTGACTCAGCGGTTGAGCGTTTGCCTTTCGCTTTCAGCTGCATGGATGTCCTCAAGCTCTTTGAAATTCAAATGGCAATTAGTTCAAATACTCAATGTTTCTGAGGATTCTCTGGAGTTTAGTCTCTTCTTGGTGTCCTCTGGTTGAGGTCTTGTTTCCAGCGACACTACAGCCCCTCAAGTCAGTGTTTCTTCTGTCTTTTCCTCATCTCGTCTCCTCACTAGAGAGTGCTTCGTCTCTTCTCTCTGAAGCACTACTCATCTACAATGTACGTAAGCGAATATTATCGAAAGAAGAGAGGCATGGAAGAGGTGATATTTTAGGGCAGAATGACCTAAATTGGATCTTAACATTTCTGAACCTAAAAATCCCTGGTCCATTCTTTCTTATAGTGAAATCATTCTGTATCTCTTCCTTTCAGGTCATAGTCTTTTTGCATTATGCTGGGTCCCTCTTGGGGTCACTGCTGATCCATATGACATCTTTGTGTACATTTAGAAAAAAGCAGGCTTCCTTTAGCAGGCCTTGCAATTCGCAGCTTGACAGCAGAAAGTGGGCCAGATTTCACTCAAGTGCCCCCTCATCTTGCTTTAGCCTTCATCCTTCCCTAACTTATTTGTCCTTAATCCCTCAAATTCTTGTTCATTTCTTATAGAACATTTTAGCTCTTTCTTTATTGGCTCTAGGCCATCCAAGTTATTCCCCACAGTCTCATCTTCATAATTAATTTAAAAATGTGCTCTTAGCGTCGGGCTCCCGGCATGGAGCCTGCTTCTCCCTCCTCCTGTGTCTCTGTCTCTCTCTCTTTCTCTAGGTCTATCATAAATAAATGAATAAATAAATCTTAAAAAAATGTGTTCTTAGGTTCCTCAAAAGTTAAAAACAGAACTACTCTACAATCTAGCAATTGCACTACAAAGGATACAAAAATACTGATTCAAAGACAGACATGTACCCGATGTTTATAGCAGCATTCTTAACAATATCAAATTATGGAAAGAGCCCAAATGTCCATCAACTGATGAATGGATAAAGAAGAGTTGGTATACACACACACACACACACACACACACACACACACACAATGGGATATTACTCAGCCATAAAAAATATGAAATCTTGCCATTTACAATGATATGGATGGATATAGAGTGTATTATGCCAGGTGAAATAAATTAGAGAAAGAAAAATACCATATGATTTCACTCAAATATGAAATTTAAGAAGCAAAACAGATGAACATAAGGGGGAAAGGAGAGGCAAAACATAAAACAGACTTTTTTTTTTTTAAACAGACTTAATTATAAAGAACAAACTGAGGGTTGCTGGAGGGAAGTGGGTGGGGGGATGGGCTAAATGGGTGATGGGCATTAAGGAGAGCACTTGTTTTTTATTTATTTATTTTAAAGATTTTATTTATTTATTCATGAGAGACACACAGGGAGAGAGAGAGAGAGAGGCAGAGACACAGGCAGAGGGAGAAGCAGGCTCCATGCAGGGAGCCCAACGTGGGACTTGATCTCGGGTCCCCAGGATCAGGTCATGGGCCGAAGGCAGCACTAAACCGCTGAGCCACCTGTGCTGCCCAAGGAGAGCACTTGTGATGAGCACTGGGTGTTGTATGTAAGTGATGAATCACTAAATTGTATATCTGAAGCTAATATTACACTGTACATTAATTAAGTGGAAATCAAAGATTTATTTTATTTATTTGAGAGAGAGCATGAGCGGGAGGGGCAGAGGGAGAGAAAAATCTCAAGCAGATGCCCTGCTGAGTGTGGAGCCCTACTGGGCTCAATCTCAGGACCCTGAAATCATGATCTGAGCCCAAATCAAGAGTAGTTGCTTAACTGACTGAACCATCCAGGCATCCCTTACCTAACTGAAATTTAAACAAAAATTTGAAAAAAATAAAGAAGAAAAAAAATTAAAAGGCTCTCCTAAACTCTAAGTTTTAACTCTAGAAGGAACACTGGGGTGTTGAATTTTTTCCCTTCACTGCACATACATTGTAATGATGGTAATGGTGATGATGATGATAATGACAAAGATAAGTAAATATGCTTAGGTTCTTATATGAAGAGAAAAGTATTTTTCCAGGAAAGTCAGTGGTCTTTTCTTTAACATGTAAGAGATTGCATATTATACCCGTTTGTTACAGAATAGAAACCAATGTCTCTAAAGTGCCTTATGCTCTCAAGATTAAAAATGCTTAATGCTGCAGATGCATTTTGCAAATGTATATATAGGGCAGAAAACCAGGAAGTTCCTGGAAGACAACAGGATGTTAGCCCAGCTTTATAAAGCATATATACTGGCATAGTCATCACTATTCTTGAACAGACCACAGAGAAGTAAGAGACAGGGCCACATCTTTAATATAATGTATTTCTGCAATTGTAGGATATACTGACAGCATATGGGGGAGTGTATTAAATGTTCACACCAACAATAACCCTCATCCTGATTTCAAAACTTAATTTTTTTTAGCTTTTATTTATTTATTTTAACATACTACAATTATTTGCTTTGATGGTTTGGCTTTAATTTGAAAATTTTATAGGGACACTTGTGTGACTCAGCGGTTGAGCGTTTGCCTTTGGCTCAGGGCGTGATCCCAGGGTCCTGGGATTGAGTCCCACAGAGGGCTTCCTGCATGCAACCTGCTTCTCCCTCTGCCTGTGTCTCTGTCTCTCTCTCTGTGTCTCTCGTGAATAAATAAATAAATAAATAAATAGTCTTAAAAATTTTTTTAAAATTCTGGTATAGTTATCATAGCATGTTATCTTGGTTTCAAGTGTACACTAAACTGATTCAACAATTCTATACGTCACTCAAAGCTTATTATAAAGCATGTGTTCTTAATCCCTTCACCTATTTCACCCATTTCCCCCCGCCCCACCTTCCTTCTGGTAGCCATCAGTTTATTCTCTATAGCTAAGAGTCTATTTTTTGGTTTGTCTCTTTTTTTCCTTTGTTCTTTGTTAGCATAGTATGTAGAACAGAAGAGTGTTCACTGCTCTACAGAAATTCAGAAAGACCTGCAAAGGAAAGGCTAGAGATTATTTACTCCTTGTATTATTCAATCTAACTCAACAAATATTTAATGACAATCTACTTTATGCCAAGAATTGGGCTGGGAGCTGTTATAGGAGCAAATAAAGAAGAATGTTGTGGTTATCTTAAGAAAAGAGAGCAGATGAGAAATATTTAGCAAATTTAATTTTATTAGCTGAAATTTGGGTTTAAACATTGATTATGTTATATTCAAATTATCAAATACATTAAATGAATTAAACGAATTAAATATGGTAAATATGTTATGTTGCTCCAATATACCTATTTAGTTTAATATAGTCTGTTTTTATACACGACTTAG
The DNA here is from genome assembly GCF_003254725.2 of Canis lupus dingo. Lineage (NCBI taxonomy): Eukaryota > Metazoa > Chordata > Mammalia > Carnivora > Canidae > Canis > Canis lupus. Next base: position 13,579,401 of record NC_064250.1, read on the forward strand.
AGATAATGCTTTACTTTTAAATTAAATTTTATTTTTTAAAGTAATCTCCATGCCCAATGTGGGGCTCAAACTCACAACACTGAGATCAAGAGTTGCATGCTTCACTGACTGAGCCAGCCAGCTGGTCCAAGAATGCTTTATTTTTAAGTGGCACTAACCCAGTTTCCCCAAGAAAATTAAAATTTGTGAATCAACCTGGGTAGACACCTTACCTCTAATTCCTGGGCCTGAGGAGTAAGTGAATAAATTAAGAAATATCTCTTACTTCTAAAATAGCAAACCTGAGATGTACTAGGACATGTTCTTGATGACAAGAGTGAATGGCTCTGTAGGACACTTTAGGATTAGATGGTATCCTAGGTATGTGTCATAGCCAGTCTCCAAGATGGCCTCCAGAGATTCTTACCTTTAATTACTGCAGGCCTGGCCAAAATCTGATTGCATCTTCATGAAAGACTCCAAGGAGGAACTTTCTAGCCAAGCCCTTTCCAAATCCCTGACTCATAGAAACAATGAGAGAATACAGGATTATTATTGCTTTAAGCCACTGCATTTTAAGATAGATTATTACTGATACAGAACGTATTGAGGTGATGTCAAGTTAATCAAGGATATGAAGGAGAGAAGTACATAGGCTTGCATCTTAGAAATAATACCACTTGTGGTGTGGAAGTTGGGAAACTAAAGGCAGGACACTAGTTAGGAAGCTATAATACTATCCAGGTATTATGTGGTGGGGACCTAAACTAAATGACTGGCAATCAAGCTGGAGGTTACAGAAATGGATCAAGAAGTGTTTATAAAAGACAGGATGACCTCCATTAAGTGACTGATTGGCTGTGGCAGGAAAGGTAGAGACTAAAATGATTTTTGGGTTTTTTTTTCTTCTAGAATCTTTGTGTAAGTAATATCCAGCTCTTTATTTATTTATTTATTTATTTATTTATTTATTTATTATAAATATTTTATTTATTTATTCGTGAGAGACATAGGCAGAGGGAGAAGCAGGCTCCATGCAGGGAGCCCGACGTGGGACTCGATCCTGGGTCTCCAGGATCACGTCCTGGGCTGAAGGGCAGGCGCTAAATCACTGAGCCACCCAGGTGTCCCTATCCAGCTCTTTAATTGCTAAATTAAACTACTTGCTAAATTGTATAACTTTGTAGAAAGGATATCTATTTGCCCTCCAGATCTACTTTTTCACCCTGCTCTGTGGAGTGACTGACCCAATGAACAATATGGGCTCAATGTGTTTGACTTCCAGTGAGGTTCAACCAATGAAGATCTCCAGGAGAGATGAGAGGAAGAGAAGACAGTGAGTGTGGTGGTATAATTGTCCAACTTCATCCTTGAAAGGTAACCTTGGGCTGCTTAGGTCCCTTGACCAAAGGTCACATTCCTCTTCTGGCAGGTTCCACATCTCTCTGTAGAGTGTGCTCCCTCTCTGGCCAACAGGTAGGATTAAGCCTGATACACTAACCTTGGTAGTCACCCTATAGGAGACATACACTGCACACACTTATGTAAATTGTATCTTTATTAAACCCACCTTGAATTATCCTAATTTGAATATGCTGTTTGTTTCCTCCTGACTTAGATACATCTTGATAGAAGCAATTTACCAAGCTATTATTAGCCATAAACATCCAATTATAAATAAACTTAGGAGATTGCTTTTCAAGGTATAACTACCTAAGGTCACACCTGGAGGGAATGAGACATAAAACAAATAAATCTTCATAGAGGTAAAAGAGAAACAATACAACACAACCAAAAGAGCAAGGGTGTGAAACCAAGAGATCTCCAGCTTGAGTTCTAGATCAAGCAGTTTAGACACTTTGGGTCTCATTTTTCTCATCTGTAAAATAAGACTTTTATAATAGATTAGTGTCTTTCTTTCTCTCTCTTTTTTAAAGATTTTATTTATTTATTCATAGAGAGAGAGAGAGAGAGAGAGGCAGAGACACAGGCAGAGGGAGAAACAGGCTCCATGCAGGGAGCCTGATGTGGGACTCAATCCCAGGGTTCCAGGATCACACCCGAGGCTGCAGGCGGTGCCAAACCGCTGCGCCACCGGAGCTGCCCTATTTCTCTTTTTCGTTCTTTGATTTTAAGTAGTCTCTATACCCAATGTGGGGTATAGAGATCAAGATCTCACAAACCCAAGATCAAGTCGCATGCTCTTCTAACTGAGCCAGTCAGGTGCCACTAGATTAGTGGCTTGCAATTTGTATTTCACAAAACGTCGCAGTTCCACAGCGGTACCTCAGTGTCCACCAACCTGGGAAGGTAGAGATACAGAGAAAGGCCTGGAGGAGACAGAGCCCATCCTTACTTCAACTGGGGCAGCTCTGCTGTCTGCTTCACCTGGAACAAACTAACCAAGGATGTGACTGAGGATTCCAGATCAAAGACAGGCTACTTTATTTTAGGTACTTCTGAGGTCATGGATGCAAGACTGGGTATTCTAGCTGCCAGTCTTCTAGGGAAAGGTGGGCTTTGATGTGTGTGTGTGTGTGTGTGTGTGTGTGTGTGTGTGTGTGTGTTTAAAGAGCAGTTTAGGATATCTGCCTTTTGTATGCATTAAACTGGATGGGGAAGGACATCCTTCTTAGCTCCTCTAGGACTCATTGCAGGTGTCTGTGGTGTGGGACAATCCAGGGCAATGCTGGGGGCGATGGAAACTAATCCAAATCTGAGTCTGCACATTCCCAGCAGAGACCAGTAGGCAAGCAAGAGGAAGACTGGGTCCCAACCCAAGTCTGCACTCTGGAGTTCATAGACTACAGAGAGGAAATCTGGGAAAGGAAAAAGACATGTTCCTGGGATTGGCATACACATGTGTGCATGTGGCAGAGTTGCTTAGTTTTAATGTTAAAAGGAATTTAAAAAACAGATTTTATTCATTTTTTCAGGGGAGAGATACAGGCAGAGGGAGAAGCAGGCTCCCCGCAGGGAGCCCGATGCAGGGACTTGATCCTGAGAGTCCAGGATCACGGCCTGAGCCCAAGGCAGACACTCAACCGCTGAGCTACCCAGCATCCCTGTTAAAAGGAATTTGATGATATTTGGACCCCTATCTTGTAGAAGTGACACATACTCATGACATATCGACAGTGCATGGGCTCAGAATAGGTGCTCAATAACTGGGGACAAATAAATGTATGGATTAATTCCGAATTACACTGCACTAGAAGATAAGGATTCTGCTTTTAAATGCAGGTGTGAGAAGCAATGAGCTAGTTCACATTAGAAGTCTGGTTACCTGTGATGGCCAGTGGGTATGGGCACACCTGTGCTTGCTGGACCCTTGCAGGTCCTTTACGACATGGAGAAGGGCTATTGACTTCTAGCCAAAGGAGAAGCAAGGAAAGAAAAATCATAGAGAATACAAATCTCACATGCATATTTTTCTAACTCTATCATTGGCATTTTCTTTCTTTTATGATTCAATAAGTTCAAAGAAAGATTTCAATGATTCAAAGCTTCAAAATAGTCACTAGATTTTTTTTCAACTTTTAATCTTGCAATAATTATGGTTCACAGGAAGGTGAAAAACTATTATGGAGAGACGAGTGTACATTAGAAACTATATATATATATATTTATGTGTGTTATGCATATATGTATATGTGTGTGTATATATATATATATATATAAAGATTTAATTTATTTATTTGACAGCACAAGCAGGAAGAATGGCAGGTAGAGGGAGAGGGAGCAAGAGCTGAGCAATAGCCTGATGTGGGACTTGATTCCAGGACCCTGAGATCATAACCTGAGCTAAAGGCAGACACTTAACCGACTGAGCTATCCAGGAGCCCCACAAAATAGATTTTTAAAATGTAAAATCCAGTTAAATATTTTGGGATCACTTTATTGCATTTAATTATTCTTCTGATGTGTTGATTATTTTAGAATCAGGATCTAACAGATATTTAAAAAATATTTTATTTATTTATTCATGAGAGACACATAGAGAGAGAAGCAGAGACACAGGTAGGGGGAGAAGCAGGCTCACCTCATGAAGCCCGATGCGGAATGCGGAACTCGATCCTGGGACTCGGATCAGGGACTCGATCAGGGACTCCAGGATCACGCCCTGAGCCAAAGGCAGACGCTCAACCGCTGAGCCACTCATGTGTCCCAGGATCTAACAGATAATTGATCACATTTAAATGGCATCTCAGACACACTTTTTTTTTTTTTTTTCTTTCCAGACACACTTCTAATTAAGGAATCAAGTTAGCTCCCCCCCTCAAAAGTTACTGCTCTCTCTTACAGAGAATAAGACTTCAGAAAAAAAGTCACTCAATAGGGCAAGTTATATAGAGAAAGGGGTATATTTAGGATGTTTTAAAAATTGAGTCCTCGGGGATCCCTGGGTGGCTCAGCGGTTTGGTGCCTGCCTTTGGCCCACGGCATGATCCTGGGGTCCCGGGATCGAGTCCCACGTTGGGCTCCCTGCATGGAGCCTGCTTCTCCCTCTGCCTGTGTCTCTGCCTCTCTCTCTGTGTCTCTCATGAATAAATAAATAAAATATTAAAAAAAATAAAAAATAAAAATTGAGTCCTCTGTGAAACCATTAGCTGCCTGGCTCTCTGGAAGGTAACCAGTAGAGGGCACTCCAGGCTTCATAGACTGCCGAAAACGCTCGGGGGATCAGTCCAGAAGCCTTAATCTTTTTCTTCACCCCATTATGAGCTTGCCTTTTGGATGATGGCAGAGTAATTTTCTTGGTGACAAAACCCAAAACTTCTGAACTGCCAAATAGCTATGTCAATATTACACGAATAATTTAAAAATAATTCAATGTTCTTGCATCAATGTTGCTCCATTATTCAACTTCTTTGAATCGGCTGCTTAATACAGGATTCCAGGAGATAACATACCCATGATTATCAGGATTTTTAAATTCTGAACACTCTTGCCTGAATCCACATACATTGCGTGAACCCAAATGCAATGCAGATCTATTTCTACATTAGTCTTTAAATAACTTGTAAAACAGGAACGTGCTTTGAGCAGTTTGGCAGAAGAGCAAAGCATGCTTTTTCACCTTTTATAAACAGTGTACAAAATACGGTTATAATTTTCCCCATAAACATGCAGACATAACTAGAACTTCAGCAGAAGTAAACCAATGCATGCTTTATTTTTTTAAAGATTTTATTTATTTGAGAGAGAGAGAGAATGAGCAAGAGAGAGAGAGAGAGAGAGAAGAGCGGGAGGAGGAGCAAGGAGCAAGAGGGAGAGTGGGAAGCAGACACCCTGCTGAGCAGGGAGCCCAACTTGGGGCTCCTTCCCCGGGCCCTCTGGGATCATGACCTGAGCTGAAGGCAGCTGCTTAACCAACTAAGCCACCCAGGCGCCCCTAATGTGTGCTTTAGATGCAGCAAAGTCCCTCTGGAAGTGGGAGGAAAACTAGTATTTGCCAAAAATTTAGCACTCGTCAGGCACTTGCTGGGTGTTTTACACAGAATCTCATTTCATGCTCCTACTGACATGCCTACTGGGGAAACAAAAGTTGCTCAAGGACATACAGCTAGTTCAAGGACATCCAGAAGCAAACCCAGATGTTTCTGGCTCCGTGGGCCTGTTTTTCCGGGGAGCTCCCTCATCTGTACTGAGTCACTCTGCCATGACTTGTCCTGGCACTTTCTGGGAATGTGTTCCACAGTGAGGTTCATGTTCAGTGATTTCTGATTGCTTTCATTTTGGAATCTGCCTGTTGCTTACAATATGCCATCTGTTGTTATGAAAATGCCCCGAACTGTGGTAAGAGAGATTTTTTTAAAAAAGAGAGAGAGAGAGAGAGCTTTTTTGTGGGGGCTGAATGGTGGGAGAGGAGGGCTGGGCGAGGGCAATGAAGGGAGACCTTTGTTTTTCACCCTGTATACTTTTGTAATGTTTGAATGTTTTATGATTAGCACATATACATGTACTCCTTTTTCTTAATAAAAAAGGAAGAAAGAAACTTTTCAGGAAAATACAAAAAAAATGCAGAAAGAACCACAGTGCAGTATTTTTTTATGATGTATTTATGATATATTTATAGTAATTTGAAGATAAAGACCTCTTTTGAGAGGACCAAGATTTCATTATATGGCTAGTTTCTTCTCTTCATCCCTCACACCCTACACACAGAAACACAAACAAAAGCCTTTTATTGTTTCCCCTCATGGAACAACGATGACTAAGTGAATAAATCATCCAGTCACCAAAACTTCATCCTCAGTCATTTGACACCATGTAGGGAATACTATGTTGGAAATGTGCAGCTGTTTGAATCTGAGCAGCACCACCCCTGGAGGTTAGAGGGCTCGAAGACCAGGAAAGAACTAGTCAATACTGCTGGTCTCTAAGTGAACTAGGGGCGGCTTGTTAAACAGTTGTGCCGCTAATTTGAGGGTGAGGGGGTGAAAATATGCATGCCTTTTCTTCTCTGTGACTCCAGCAGAAGCTATCTTCATAACAAGTTGAAGGAAATGAGTTTATTTTTATTTTTTTTAAAGATACTTATTTTTTTAATTTTTAAAAAAATTTTCTTTAATTTTTATTTATGATAGTCACACAGAGAGAGAGAGAGAGAGAGAGAGGCAGAGACATAGGCAGAGGGAGAAGCAGACTCCATGCACCGGGAGCCCGATGTGGGATTCAATCCTGGATCTCCAGGATCGCGCCCCGGGCCAAAGGCAGGCGCTAAACCGCTGCGCCACCCAGGGATCCCAGGAAATGAGTTTAAACATTTTTGGTTGAACTTGCAAACTGGAGCCTGTTCAATCCATTTCATGGTCCTGTAAAGTAAAACCTGTACCAGTAAATTGAAGTACTTTGGGGATCCCTGGGTGGCTCAATGGTTTAGCGCCTGCCTTTGGCCCAGGCGCGATCCTGGAGTCCTGGGATCGAGTCCCGTGTCGGGCTCCCTCCATGGAGCCTGCTTCTTCCTCCTCCTGTGTCTCTGCCTCTCTCTCTCTCTGTCTCTGTCTATCATGAATAAATAAATAAATCTTTAAAAAAAATTGAAGTACTCTGGGGTTAACTGTTAGACATGAAAAGGGCTTAATAATCTTCTGTGATGATTCAGTATCTGCTGAGAAGAGTTACCGCAGAGGAGCCTGACAATGGGAACAGTGTCACGACACTCCCCCCCCTACCCCCATTACTCACACTGCTTTGAAACCTTATTAAAATGGAAGGCTTGTGAAAGTTCTATTTATTCTAGTTATTCTGTCAAAAATCCCCTTGTTAGGTGGCAGGAGCACCTTAAACTTATTTTCAACCTTCAGCAGCTGGCACCCTGCTTTCCCTGTCACCCCCTGAATAATCAGAACTGCTTAGGTATTCCTCAGTGCCTCTGTGCAGGGCAAATTTTGTGTGTATATGCATATATACTGTATTACCCACACATATATGTGTATATGTATGTGTTGTGTATGTGTCAGTGTACACACACATATATGTAGGTATATACACAATAAAGACATTTATGTATACATATACATACATGTATATGTATATTAATGTATTTTGTCTTAAGAAACTGAGGGCTTCTAGAGCAGTTTCCTTTTGCTGGCCTTTTGTCTCTGGTCCTTTAAAAATCACTGAGGGGCATTGGCTCAGTCAGTGGAGCATGGGATGCTTGATGTCGGGGTTGTGAGTTCGAGCCCCACATTGGGTGTAGAGATGACTTAAATATAGAAATATTTTTAAAAAATAAATAAAAATGAAAATCACCAAATTACTGCCCTACAGGCAATAATTAAATATAATGAGATGTATAAGAGAGTTCACAAGCAGAGTGGATCTGCTGCAGTCATTGTGACTATGTTCTGCTCACCTATTTGATATTTTTACTTCCTTGTATTGGTTCTTATGACTTTTTGGTAAATATGCTCTTTTGGGGAGTTTCTTAATTCATCTATTTAGATTACCTCATGTTTTTTGCAGTACGGAAACATATTATTTTACCTAACAAGAAGTTCAGAGGTGAGGAAGATTTGGAGTTGGTTAATTTGGTGTCTCAATGTTGTCAAGGACACAGATTCTTTCCATTTGTTCTCTGGCCATCCTAACTGAATTGGCTTTTCTCCCCCAGCGTGTCCCTTCCCAGTCTCTGCAAGTTCTGTTCTTGTTGATTATTCTTGGTTCTTTTTCTGGTTTCCTTACCTAAAGGAGTTTTGCCCCAGGAGATCTGAGGCTCTGCACATTCAGGCGAACTTCTACCCTGTCCTCAGGTTACCTAATCAGACTCCAGCTGACATAGCTCTGAAGCCTTCCCCCCACCCCACCCCCGGCCCCTCTCCCAGATGGTCTTGAGAATTAATTTCATTTGCACCCCCCCTTTTAAAAGATATTATTTATTCATTCATTCATTCACTCACGAGAGACACACACACACAGAGAGAGAGAGAGAGAGAGAGAGGCAAAGACATAGGCAGAGGGAGAAGCACACTCCCTGCTGGGAGCCTGAAGTGGGACTCAATCCCAGGATCCTGGTATCGTGCCCTGAGATGAAGGCAGACTCAACCACTGAGCCACCCAGGCACACCAAGCCCTAATTTGCACCTTGAATTAAAGAACCATAAGCAGCTCAGGGGTGGGATCCATTTGTTCCTCATTACCTCTGCACCCCTTCCCCCTGACTCTGCTGGGTGTCCAGCATACCCCACTGCTTTGCCGCTGGCCTGGAACTCTCCAAGGTTCAGACTAGCCTCCTTAAGAATACTCCCTTTCCTGGGAAAGTCACCCATTCCATGGCTTTTCTTTCCACTTCTCTGTAAGTGACTTTCTTTACCTTACCGAGGAAGAGAATCAGGTTCTCATCTCCAGCCACAACCTATTGGGCTTGTCACGTGAATGTTCTGGCATTACTTTGACTTGAACATGCCCCAAGCTGAATGCCCCATCCCTTCCCTCCTCAGCATTGTGTAGATGCTGTTGATATTTATTATTCCACTTAAATATGCTAAGAACTGAAAAAGCTAAGAACTGGAAAATAGTGGGATCGTTTTTAGTATAAACCACCTTTTAAAAAAAGTACAAGGATCAGAAATGAAGATGAAAAATTGCTGGGGCCCCCACTGAGTTATGAGGCCCATAATGTAAATAAAAATTGAGAGGGAAACAACAGGTTTAGCACAAAAGGGGGAAGTGCTAAATTTCAGAATGACTGGATGAGATGTGACAATTAAGTGCAATGTATGATTTTTTTTTCCTTTTTTCTTTTTGAAGTCTAGATTTTTTTTAAACCTATGGAGGAGGACATTATTAGGATAATTGGAAATATTTGAATATGGACCATATATTAGATAATACTAGTGTATTTATGTTCAATTTCCAGAGTGAGATACTAATTCTGCAGTTATGTAGGTGGAATGTCCTTCATCTTAGGAAATACACACTGAAGTATTTGTTGTTGAAGTGTCACAGCGTCTATAATGAACTCTTAAGTGGTTCAGCAAAAAGTTAAAAATTAAAAAGCAGAATGAGAGAAAACAAATGCAGTGAAATTCCACTGGTAAATCTAACTGAACAGCATATGACATTCAATGTACTACTTATAACTTACGTGTTTGAAAATTTTCAATATTAAAAGTTGGGAAAAAGCTGTGCCTAGTAATGAAAATCACTCTTGTAATTCAAGGACTCTGTGTGTGTGTGTGTGTGTGTGTGTGTGTGTAAGGGTTTTCATAGTTTAAGTTTATATTTAGAAATTTTGGAGGTATAATCATTCAAGAAAGCAGATGTGATCATTGACTATTTAAAACTAATAACAGTTTGAACTGTTCTAATGGGTGGAAGGGCTGCTTAGGAATGTTGCTTCCTGAAGGCAGGGGTTGCGTCAATCCCTTCTCTGAAGGCCTTCACCACTTGGCAGCAAGCCCTGTTCACTGGACATATGCCCCATGAAGCAATTGGGCCACAAGTCTCACTGTGTTCAGATACAGGCATGATGCACTTGGTTCTGGCCCACGGACTGGGTCACCACCACAGGTGGGAAGCAACATGTGGTTCCTGCCAGTTGTCAAGCTCTGTTCTAAGCTTTCACATACATCATCTCTCTCCCTCTATACAGCCTCCTGGTGAGGTAGGAGTTATCATTCCCAGCCACAGAGAAGAAAGCAAAGTTCATGAGTGATTATGTTTTAGCCCAAAGTCATAAAAGTAGGGAAGTGTGGGAGCTGTGATTTCAAACCAAGTCTTTACATAGAGAAAACCTACCAATTGTTACAAAATTGTTCTCTTTCTCCACACTGCCCTGACTGGACTGTGATGCACACATCTTGAATAGCTTACATATTATCAACCTGGTTGTGGAGTCAAACTGCCATTTGCTATGGAGAGGCTGGAGGTTGTGTAAGTCTGTCCCTATCGAGTAGGGGGTTATCCAGCTCCCAGAGCTGGCCACGAAGTTGCTGACACAAGTGAAGTCAAATAGTTTGGCCAAATTCTTCCCTGCTTGAGAGTATTAACAGCTCGGAGGGGCTCTGCTGTAGCAGATGTATTTCAGTAGATGAATCCATTCCAAGCCGACTTTCTCACCTTTCTTTAATATATATATTTTTAATTTATGATAGTCACACACACAGAGAGAGAGAGAGAGAGAGGCAGAGACACAGGCAGAGGGAGAAGCAGCTCCATGCACCGGGAGCCCGACGTGGGATTCGATCCCGGGTCTCCAGGATCGCGCCCTGGGCCAAAGGCAGGCGCCAAACCGCTGAGTCACCCAGGGATCCCTCTCACCTTTCTTTAAGTTGGCAACATCAGGGTTTTGTTTTTGCTTTTCAGAAAATGGCTCAGGACTTAATTTCCTGAATTTCAATGATCATGCTTCCTACTGCTGATCTTCCAGGTCCAGTACTCCCTTACTTTTGCAATGTTCATTCTTTTCTTTTTAAAAATACAATTGAAACTAAATGTGGGTTTTGTTTTTCATTTTTTCTTTCCCAAGGAAAGGGATTTTTTTTTAATTTTTTTTAATTTTTTTTTTAATTTTTATTTATTTATGATAGTCACAGAGAGAGAGAGAGAGAGAGGCAGAGACACAGGCAGAGGGAGAAGCAGGCTCCATGCACCGGGAGCCCGACGTGGGATTCGATCCCGGGTCTCCAGGATCGCGCCCTGGGCCAAAGGCAGGCGCCAAACCGCTGTGCCACCCAGGGATCCCAGGAAAGGGATTTTTAATTTAATTTAATTTAATTTAATTTTTTAAAAAGATTTTATTTATTTATTCATGAGAATACACAGAGAGGAGAGAGAGAGAGAGAGAGAGAGAGGCAGAGACACAGGCAGAGGGAGAAGCAGGCTCCATACAGGGAGCCTGACATGGGATTTGATCCCAGGTCTCCAGGATAATGCCCTGAGCTGCAGGCAACGCTAAACCGCTAAGCCACCAGGGGCTGCCTGGATTTTTGATTTTAAAAATAACATTTTTGGGGATCTCTGGGTGGCTCAGTGGTTTAGTGCCTGACTTCAGCCCAGGGTGTGGTCCTGGGATCCCGGGATCGAGTCCCACGTTGAGCTCCCTGCATGGAGCCTGCTTCTCCCTCTGCCTGTGTCTCTGCCTCTCTCTCTGTGTTTCTCATGAATAAATAAAATCTTTTAAAAAATAAATAAAAATAACATTTTCATCAGATCAAAATCTGTAACAAGAGCTGTTATTTATTGATGTGATATAAATTGTACTAGGAGATTTGTAAATATTATATTATTTGCTCTCTGCAACAACCTCCTGGGTAGGTATTCTTCTGAGGGGAAGTTAAGTAACTTGCCCAGGTCACTCAACTTCTGGGTGGCAGAGATAGAGCTGGGGCTGGAACTCATATCTAGCTAACAGCAGAGTCCATGTCCTTAATTACAGCTGCCTCCTAATTATAAAAACATATGTGTGTATCATAAGAATACTTGGAAAATACAGAAAGTCTGAAGAAATAAATTCCCCTGAAATCCTGTCTACTGAAATAAACCACCAGTAACACTATCCTCAGCCTTTTTCTCTGCATATACATCTTTTGCATATATACAATATGTACTTTCATACAATGTTAAATGAAAAGCAGGAAACAAAGCTACACTGAATAATTCTACTTTAAAAAATATCAATAGAAAAAAAAATCAATAGGAACGCCTGGGTGGCCCAGTCGGTTAAGCATTTGCCTTTGGCTCAGGTCATGATCCCAGGGTCCTGGGACTGAGTCCCTTGCTGGGCTGCTTCTCCCTCTGCCTGCTGCTCCCCCTACTTGTGCTCTCTCTCTGAACAACAACAACAAAAAATCAATAAATAGAGCTCTTACTTCACATTCATCGTGTACTTTTTCTTTCTTTCTTTCTTTCTTTCTTTCTTTCTTTCTTTCTTTCTTTCTTTTTTTTTTTTTTTAAGATTTTACCTATTTATTTGAGAGAAAGAGAAAGAGGGAGCAGGAGCATGAGAAAGGGAAGGGGCAGAGGGAGAAGCAGATTCACTGAGGAGCAGGGAGCTCCAGGGGAGGCTCTATCCCAGGTTCCCAGGATGGATCATGACCTGAGCAGAAGGCAGATGCTTAACCAACTGAGCCACCCAGCCGCCTCTATTTATTTGAGAGAGAGGGAGAGAAAGTCCATGTGCAAGCATAAGTTGGGGGGGAGCTGAGGGAAAGAATCTCAAGCAGATACAGACTCTCTGCTGAGCATGGAGCCCACTGAGGGGCTCATGACCCTGGGCTCATCACCCTGGGATCATGACATGAGCTGAGATCAAGTCGGCCGCTTAGCTGACTGAACCACTCAGATATCCCTCATTGAAGATCTTGATATTTATCCTAAAATGTAAAGAGATTAAAGGATTGTAGACAGGATAAACTCTGAACTGGGAAAAATTCTTCTGCTTGCAGTATGAAGGACATGCAGGAGATACAAGACTGTGAGAAAGCTTCCAGGAATCCAGTGAGAGATGATGACAGCCTGGCCACTGGAAAAGGTGACCAAATCTGAGATCTTCTAGAAGATAAGGTTTGGAGGACTGGGGATGGATTGGTTAAGGAAGTGTGAGGGAGAAGGAAGTGTTGGCCTGCTGCCTGGTTTCTGACTTGCAAAACTAGAGGACACTGTCCTTCAATCAGCAATATCGGCAAAAAAAAAAAAAAAAAAAAGCAAGTTTGTGGGAGGTAGTAGAGTCATGAAGCTGGGTTAGCTGGGTTAGGAAATGTTTTTCTTCTTCTGTAAAGAACCAATTTTTATAGTCTTGGTTTAATTAGTTAATTTTTAAAAAGATTTTATTTATTTATTCATGAGAGAGAGAGAGAGAGAGAGAGAGAGAGAGAGGCAGAGACACAGGCAGAGGGAGAAGCAGGCTCCACACAGGGAGCCCGATGTGGGACTGGATACCTTGTCTCCAGGATCACACCCTGGGCTGACAGCAGCGCTAAACTGCTGAGCCACCCAGGCTGCCCTAATCTTAAACCTAATTTGGTTTAATATAAAATTTTAAATTTAGGAGTTTAATGTCCACATATTTGGGAATTTCCTAAATTACTTGTCATTATTAACTTCTAATTTCACTCCATTGTGATCAGACAATATATTTTGTTTCAATCCACTGACTCAAACCAGAAAGGCAAAGACAAAATTTTCCTTTTGTCTTCCTTTTAATTTTTAGGACTCATCATGGCACATGGTGGCAGTTAATAAAAGAACCAGAGTATCACCCCACAGATTAGTTTCCTGGTCACAGGGGGAAGCACAGCTTGGTAATGGGAGGGATCAGACTGTGACCAGCAGACCACAGCCATCAGTCACGGCCTCACTATCAGTGGGACAGCTGGATAACGTGTGCACCTGATGTGAGGCAGTACGAAGGACACAGAATCACCCAGGAAGTGTTCCTACCAAAACTGTTTAGCCTGAGTCTAGCCAACTTTTAGATCTAACTGCCAGCTTACAGGAAATGCTAGGAAAGGGAAACAAGGGAAATGACATCACAGGAAACCATCGGACAAATCCAGAAGGTGGGACATTCTACAAGACATACTGAGTTTCTTCAAGTCAGTAGCATTAAAAAAAAGGTTGTTGGAGACTTCTGGATTATCAGAGGCTTAAGAAGAACAAAACCCAAATGTAATATTTGAACTTTGTTGGACAGTAGTTCAAATACATGAGCTGTAAAAAGACATTTTGGGGACAACTAGGGAAATTTGAATATATATCAGGTATTAGATTATATTAAGAAACCATCAGTTTGTTAGGCATGATAATGATCTCTCTTTGATACACAGCTAGGGCTCAGAATCTCAGGGCTAGGCCCAGTGGGACTCAAGCAGCAGACTTGGTATCTGCAAGACCAAGAGTAGTCATAATCTCCCTGGATTTATCTCAGCAGTGAGAAGAAAACCTCTGCTCCAGGAATAGAACTGATAATAAGTGACTGCTAAGGGTCTGATGTCTATAATTATGGATGGTAGATCTGGGATTCATAAAAATTCCAGTAAGCCCAATAGTTTCTTGGAAAGCAGGTGAATTTCACTGGCATGAAGATTGTTCTGGAGCCCCCAAGGATCCAATGTTATGACTGATTCTTCTAAATAAATCAATAACAAGTAGGTCAGATGCTGCCCTAGTTTTCATCTGTTCCGTGTCACTGTCCAGGAAGGAATTGACCCTTCCTGTTAGCATTCTTGGTAAAACTTCAGCTTTGATCAGTTCTCTTTTGCAGCTCCTTCTTCATGTTCACACATGAAATGTGGAGACATGAAAAAGCATGCACTAGTAAATGGGATTTCTTTTTTGCTTTAGAATAGGCTTAGGTTTCATATGAGCTGAATTTCCTGCTACCTTAAAAAAACACGGGATGCCTGGGTGGCTCAGTGGTTGAGTGTCTGCCTTTGGCTCAGGTCATGATCCCAGGGTGCTGCGATCGAGTCCTGTTTCAGGCTCCCTACAGGGAGCCTGCTTCTCCCTCTGCCTGTGACTCTGTCTCTATGTCTCTCATGAATAAATAAATAAAATCTTTAAAAAAAAAAAAAACAACCCAAGCATTGTGATAGTTTGGATTTTGTTTATTTTGTTGTCTATTAATGTAACTATTTGTAGAATTTATCTTGCTATTTATATAATTATCATTTAAAAAAAGATTTATTTATTCATGAGAGACACACAGAGAGAGAGAGAGAGAGAGAGAGAGAGGCAGAGACACAGGCAGAGGGAGAAGCAAGCTCCCCGCAGGGAGCCTGATGTAGGATCCCGGATCCTGGGATCATGCCCTGAGCCCTGAGCAGAAGGCAGCCGCTCAACCACTGAGCCACCCAGGTGGCCCTCTAATAATCATCTTAATGAAATCAACTAGAAATTGAACGGCTAGATCACCACAGTTTGGATGGCCACCTACCTAGTTCAACTGACCTTGGTCCAGGAAATGCTGTGCAAAGAAAGTCCATGAGTCTTTATTTAGATCTCACTTCTCATCTTGATGTAGCGCTTGCAGCCCAGATTTCTAAGTACTGGGGAAAAGAGGAAAGGAGGGAATTTACATTTATCGAGTAGCTATTATTGGCCAGGAATTACACTATTTCACCTATGTTCACTCACTTAACTGGGGATGAATATAAAATAGTAGTTAAGAGGTCTGGCTCTAACTGACCTGGCTCTGATTTTTAATGAAATCAGAGAAAGAGAGGAAGGGAGGGAAGGAGTAAGGGAGGGAGATATTTGTGGGGGGAAGCAGGGATATAAAATTGGCAAAGTGTTTTTTTTTCTTTTTTTTAAGAATTTATTTATTTATTCATGAGAGACACGAGAGAGAGAGAGAGAGAGAGGCAGAGACACAGACCGAGGAGAAGCAGGCTCCATGCAGCGAGCCCAGTGTGGGACTCCATCCCAGGACCCCGGGGTCATGCCCTGGGCTGAAGGTGGCACTAAACCGCTGAGCCACCCGGGCTGCCCAAAATTGGAAAAATGTCAACAATTATGGAATCCAAATGGATGGTGTCCATGTACTCTGTACTATTATTCAACTTAAAAAGTTCTCTCTATTATGGGGTGCCTGGCTGGCTCAGTTGGTGGGGTATGTGACTCTTGATCTCAGGGTTGTGAGTTCAAGCCCCACATCGGGTGTAGAGATCACTTAAAAGAATAAAATCTTCAAAAAGATTATTTTTTCACAATTAAAAAAATTCCTCAAAACCTTAAATATAATTATCATATGACCTAGCATATAGCTACTAGATATATAACCAAGAAATGAAAACTTCTATCTGTACACAAGAAAACTTGTACACAAATGTTCATAGCTCCATTCATTATTTATGATAGCCAGAAAGTGGAAACAACCCAAGAGCCCGTCCCATCAACTGATAAACACATAAACCAAAGTGGTATATCCATACAAAGAAATATTATTTTATTTGTTAATAAAAAGGAATGAAGTTCTGACATATGCAATGAAAGGGATAAACTTTGAAAGAATTATGCTAAGTAAAAGAAACTAATCACAGAAAACACATATTTTATGATTCCATATATATGAAGTGTCCAAAATAGGCAAATCTCTGGAAACAGAAAGTAAATCAGGGGATCCCTGGGTGGCTCAGCGGTTTAGCGCCTGCCTTTGGCCCAGGGCATGATCCTGGAGTCCCAGGATCGAGTCCCGCGTCGGACTCCCTGCCTGGAGCCTGCTTCTCCCTCCTCCTGTGTCTCTTGCCTCTCTATGTCTATCATAAATAAATAAATAAATCTTAAAAAAAAAAAGAAAGAAAGAAAGTAGATCAGCAGCTGCTTAGTGCTGAGATTCGGCGGTTAGGTAGAGTGATTGTTAATGGGTATGGGGTTTCTTTTGTGGGGGCATGGGGAATAGAATGTTCTAAAATTAGATCGTGGTGATGGTTATATAACTGTGACTATACTAAAATACTACACTTTAAATGGGTAAATTGTATGACATAAGAATTATATCTCAATAAAGCTATTTATAAAAAGGATGACAGGTCAAGATTACCTGGGTTTGGATCCTGTCTCTACCACTTTCTGTGTCATATATCCTTGGGCAAGTTATTAAACTCTAGGGTACAGTTTCTAAACTAAATAGAGGAGTAATAGCACTACTACTAGCCTTGTTTGGAGAAATAAACTGTGAGGTAATCTATGTGAAATGCTCATATTAAGTTCTCAATAAATGTTAGCTATTATTATTATTATTGTGGATTATCCAACAACCCTAGAGTTTGGTACTATTCCCATTTTTCAGATAAGGATTCTGAGGCCCACTAAAGTTGGTACTTTGCCTGAGGTCATGCACCTAATAAATAATAGGAGCAGGTATTCTGATGACACATGACTGTAAAAGCCAGGCTTTTTCCCAGTGTAATTTAGCCTGCCAGAATCGATATATCTTTTGTGGTATAATATGCATTTATAGAAGGTGCTTTAAGAATTATTTAACTGCATGTGAGAAATTAATATGCTAAAAAAAATCTAATTTTGACATAGCCTTTTATGCCAAAGTGATATTATTTATTTCATATTCCCCAAACTGGGGTGCCTGGGTGGGTCAGTCAGTTAAGTGTCTGCCTTCGGCTCAGGTCATGATCCCAAGGTCCTGGGATCAAGCCCCGCGTGGGGCTCCCTGCTCAGGCGGGGTCTGCTTCTCCCTCTGCCTCTCCCCTCATTTATGCTCACTCTCTCTGTCTCTCAAGTAAATAAAATCTTTACAGAATATTAATAATATTCCCCAAACTGCTCTAGCTCAATCATCTGACATAAACCACTTTAGATAAACCATCTTATATCAATAGGATGACAATTTGTCACTGTGCAAAACATGCAGACTTTCCCTCTACCCATGTAGTAGATCTGAATGGCCCTGGGCTATTTTTACAGCCGGGTTAATGGAATTAATAATGTATTATCTAGGTCCAGCACAGAACACTTCCTACATTGTGTGATAGCTATTTACATATGTCTTCTTTTCTCAGCCCAGTTCCTTCAGGGCAGTGACGGATGCTAAATGTAGAATGTATTCACTAAATTGCTTCTTTTTTTTTTTTTTAAGATTTTATTTATCTACTTGAGAAGGAGTGAGAATGAGAGAGTGCGAGAGCACAAAGGGAGAGGGAGAAGCAGACTCCCCGCTGAGCAGAGCCTGATACAAGGCTCCATCCCAGGACCCTGGGATCATGACCTGGGCTGAAGGCAGTCACTTATTCAACTGAGCCATCCAGGTGCCCCTTCTAAATTGTTTTTGAATAAGTGAGTGAAGGAACAAAAAAGATGAACAAATACACGCGAGTCACACACATCCAACAGTCATTGGCTCTAATACTGGCAATATATTTTCCTACAGGTTGTGCACTTCATGCTAAGAGCCAGCTGGAGAGTAAGATTTACAACTAAAGAGTTAAGGTACTCCTCCATCCCTTTTTGCCCTTTTTTGGGCAAAAAGTCCTAGTAACTCTTATTGATTAAGCTATAAATTACCCACACATTTCCAAAAAGTATTGAAAGTTCCCATTTGATCACCTTCCTCTTTACTTGGCTCCCAAAACCATACACATGTGCATAGCTGGGATTTTCATGCTTCTTCCTTAAATTTGTTAAACAATGCCTGATTAAAGTTAATCTAGTAGAATGAACTAGAGCTGTATTTAGGTTGTACACACTGTGAAAAGCCTTCCGGCTACCATAAGAAACGAATCTAGCTGAATATTCAAAATAAGTCTAGCCTAGTACACCCAAATGGACCTGGGTTTGGATTGCAATTTTGTGCCTGGCCCTCAGTGCTGTGTCTGGTACATATTAAGCATTTAGAAAATGTTTGCTGCATGAATAACTGAAATTGCTTTTCCATGGCTCCTATTCATATTGCCCACATTTTGTATTAGAATTCTCATTTTCCCAGGTACAGATTTGAGTTCCACCGTGAGGACCAGGGACAATGCTTTAGATGGAAAAAATAAGAGGGATATTTGAAAATCAGTTCAGTTAGAGAAAGAGGAAATGAAGGGATTAAAAAAAAAAGATTTTATTTATTCAAGAGAGACACAGAGAGAGGCAGAGACAGAGGGAGAAGCAGGTGCCCACAGGGAGCCTGATGCAGGACCTGATCCCAGGACCCCAGGATCACGACCTGAGCCAAAGGCAGACGCTCAACCACTGAGCCACCCAGGCACCCCAGTGAAGGGATTTATAAAAGACCAGAATTCTTTTATGCAAAATATTATCTTAGGGTTTGCACTCTGTGCAAGTCAATTTCTCTTTGTTCTGTGGCCATGGTAGGTCCCAAACTTGTCATCTTCTTTTAAGGTATGCCTTTAAAGAGGGAAGGGAATGCAAGGCAAAAAGGAAATCCAATACCAATTTTGAGGGGGGAGAAAAGTCTCTCAAGACACAGGTTCTACTAAGAAAAGTCAGTGATATCATCTTTGAAAATGAGTTAATGTTTTAATGCACTCAAAGACTATGAAGATTATGAGCCTCCCTGATAATTCCCTGACCATAAACATCCAGAGATTAAATGAGGCAGGATATACTACTCTAAAATGTGGAAGCACAGGACTGCTTGGATTCTCCACAGTTCACATAAAAGTTCATTTACTCGTTCAACAATCTTTTCATTTAAGTGCTTTTTCACATTCTTTTTAGCCCCTAATTTGGATTTTTTTAATATTTTACTTATTTATTCATGAGACACACACACACACAGAGACAGAGACACAGGCAGAGGGAGAAGCAGGCTCCATGCAGGGAGCCCGATGTGGGACTCGATCCCGAGACCCCAGGATCACGCCCTGGGCTGAAGGGAGGCACTAAACCACTGAGCCACCCAGGGATCCCCCTAATTTGGATTTCCAGCGCCTAAAATAGTTCTTGGTATAGAGAAAGTAAGAGATAATACTGGCAGAAACCTCCTTCCAATCCTATAGGCCCCACAGAGTACTGACTAGTCTTTCTCTTCCTTGACAGACGAGTTTCTTGAAAGAATAATCTATACACCTCTGCTGCTGTACTTAATTAAGAATGAACATTTAGAAACTTCTATAGCAATTTGACATGGCCATGATCTCCAAGCCTGTCATCAGTGGGCTTGTCTTGTTCAACAGAGTATAGACCTGTTAGCTGGTGGTTATCCAACATACTGGTCACGCACAGCAGGACTGCTGTCAGTCCGTGACAGACTGGGAATCACAGACACTGTGCTTCACCACAGACCTTCGCAAAGCACTGGTCTATACCACACCATTTCCACTTCATCACTTGTTCAGTCTTTTCAGACTGGCATCAGTCCTCCCCACCCTGCTGAAAACGCCACAGGAAATTTCACTGACTTCCTTACGGCCAAGTTTGGTGGATTGATTCATTTTGTCCTCATGCTACGTGACATCTCCAGCATTTGACACCCTTTGCTTCTGTAACATTATGGAAGCTGTGTGCTCCCACCTCCTGACAACTCCTCCGTTCTCTCCAGGCTTCTCTTCTGCCTACCCGTTGGCCTGCTCCTCTTCTCATGTTACACTCACGCAGATTACTGCCGGGCAATCTTACTGATGTTCCATGGTTTCAACTATACACTGTTGACTTCTGAATCTCTATTTCCAGGGTCATAAACTAGATGGTACACTCACGTGCTTAGAATATTTACAAAAGAAATCAGTTTAAGTTAAAAGAGCAAGATAAACAGAGAATTTTTCATTTACAATTATTTTCAAAAATTATACAGTATTTAGCCCCCCAAAACATTTTTATTCCAAATGAAATCTTATATGAACTCTGATATATAAAACAAAATAAAAGCAACTTCTTTGAAGTGAATGTGAGCCCTATCTACTTAGTCCTTTACTTCCTGGGGCTCTCAGGTAATTCCTAAGCCATGGGGTTTCTTTTCTTTATTTTTATTTTTTTTAAGTAGGTTCCACACCCAACAGGAGTTTGAATTCACAACCCTCAGATTCAGAGTAACATGTTCTACTGGCTGAGCCAGCAAGGAACCCCTACCATAGGGTTCCTTAACCTGGGGTCTTTGAATGTCCAAGCGATCCATGGAAAGAATTCAGGGGACCTATGAAAAATTACATTAAAAAAAAAGATTTTATTTATTTATTTGAGAGAGAGAGTGCTCATGTACAAGAGAGCATGAGCATGGTGGAGGGGGTAAAGGGAGAGAAAGCAGCAGGCTCCCTGCTGAGCCAGCCGCAGGACCTTGGTTTCATGATGTGAGCCAAAGGCAGACACTTAACTGACTGAGCCACCCAGGTTCCCTGAAAGTTAAAACACCTTTATTTTAACTAACTGCTACTGAAATCTATTACTTCTTTAAACTATGAATACAGACCCCCCAAAATAGGAATATAGACCATAAACCACAGTACAATCAGCAGTACTTATGGGTTCGTCACCAATAGAAATCATATATTCAAGTAATATTATGTTACTGCAGATCAGAAAGTATTATTTACATTCATCACTACATATTATGGTATTTATTATATTGCCACTAGACACTGTCATGTGTTATTAAAGAAGCATGTTAAGATATCACTTTTGACTGATATATTTTATATATATAAATAAAATACATACATATAAATTTTAAAATCTTATTCTAAGAAGGGATCTATGGTACAAGAGGTTAAGAACCCCTGTAGGAACTCAGGATTCTGTGACAATTACCCACATGGAAAACAAAGCTCCCAAAGTAAGGTCTCTATTTTGGCCCTAGTCCTTCTCCAAAAGAATTTAATGTTAGTGGTGATAAAAAGGCCCTTTTTGTTCTTAATTTTAAAGAGATATTCAGTGAAGAAAGAGGCTGTTGGATCCTTGTTTCGAATAGTTCTCTATTTGAAGGGAAAATGTCTTGATTTAAAAAAAATTATATTCCTTAAATGCTATTTAAAACTCACTTCTACAAAATCTTTTCTCTATTCTTTTTTCTGCACCCCCTCAATGCTTATTCAATTGCTTATCTCTGAATACTTATTAGTTCACAGGTCTATTTTGTTTCGCCAACTGGATTAAAGAAGTGCCCTTGAGAAGTTTATTTCTCAGGATGGCCAGAGTAGTGTTCTACAAATAGACACTAAATAAATATTTCCTGATGTGTATAAGGCCTTTCAAAAAAGTGAGCTTATTTACCATAAAAGCAGTATTAAAAACCAATATGGTTAAGCAATGTTTATTACAAGCTGCTGAAAACAGAGGAATCTTTGAAAGTATTTTATGAAAGGAATTAAGATGTATGTTTATAAATAGCTTTTATTTACAAGTAAGGATTAAAAATCTTCCTTAATAGAAAGTGACCTTTCAGATGACCTGAGAATTCCATTTTCTATCACTAGCACAGTGGGACAGGCTTTCTCTAATGAGCAGAGTATATGAATATTGCTAAATTCTAAAATTTTTTTTTAATTTTTTATTTATTTATGATAGTCACAGAGAGAGAGAGAGAGAGAGAGGCGCAGAGACACAGGCAGAGGGAGAAGCAGGCTCCATGCACCGGGAGCCTGACGTGGGATTCGATCCCGGGTCTCCAGGATCGCGCCCTGGGCCAAAGGCAGGCGCCAAACCGCTGCGCCACCCAGGGATCCCAATTCTAAAATTTTTGATCCAGGAGTTTGGTGTGTCTTGTATGTGATCAAATAAGAGTTTTACACTAAAAGCTCAAGCATGGAATAATAGAAAAATTCAACAATGATTTTTAAAACTATAGGATATATTCCATTTCAAAGATGTTATAGCTATGGTTGTTTTAATTTTTCTTATTTAATGAAACCATTGTTTTATGAACATTACTGCAAACCAGGTTTATAAATCTAAATTCAAGTAGCAGAACTACAACTTTTTAGCCAATGGTTTATTTCAAAATGCTACTTTCATTAAAAAGGTGTTAATATTTAATATTTTTTCCACATTTACAAATTTTTTCCACATTACAGATATTCTCTTCTTAGCCAATCTGATGTTTAAATGACCTTAAATATCAACAATACTAAAAATGTAGCTAACATTTCCCAAATAACGGTTAAAGCCTTGTATCCTTTAATTCTGAAATCAAGTCCTGTCAATTCTCCTACATACTTCTTAAATACACTCATCCTAAGCACATTGGCCACTGCCTTAATTCAGGCCTAACTGCTTCCAATTTCCTCACCCTCCTGTACATTCTCAACATGGTCATAAAGTGATCAGACTTGTGTTTCAGAAAGATCATGGCACTCCTCTGCTTAAAACCCTGCACTGGCTCTTTACCAGGCACAGGTTTCATGTTCATTAGCACGGTATCCATGGCCCTTGACGATATGGCTCATACCTCTCCCACACTTCTCTCATCACAGTGCTTCACACTAAACTAAGCAGCTGTGATGAACTATTTGCAGGGGCTCTGCACGGTTTTTCCTTTCTCCAGGGCCATCCTCTCATACTGCATTCTGGTTAACTCTACCACTCTTCACAGCCCAGCTCAAACATTACTTCTATGAGGCCTTTTTGAAGCCCATCCAACTTCAATGTTAATCATTCCCTCTTCCATTTCTTGTAACATATCATCGTACTTATCACATTGCATTGTAATTGTTTATATGCTTGCCTTTCCTGTATCACTGTAGACTTTGAGATCATGAAAGGTGCTTCATGTTTGTTGAACTGAACTAAATTTGATCTAATGATCTGAGTAATTGGGAAACAGAGATGGAATGTTTCCAGAATGATTCATAGTGGCCAGGAAGATCATGTTTCTTCACAGCAAACATAAATCTTATGTCTCTTTAATCACAGGGATTACCAGACCCTCTTGGAATAGCACACAGAACACAAATGCTTAAATATAGATAACTTCTGGCTTAGTGCAAAATATATACATTGTTTTATCTTAAATCTTTTAGCAGGGTACAAAGTAGATTGAAGGATGGTTTCTTTACACTGCATACAAGGAACTAGTATTTATTCACCTTTATCATACACACATCAGGATAAAAGTAGACTCCTGATATATTGGAAACTATTTTGTAAAATAATTTCTTTGGGGAACAGTGAACGTTATATAATGGGTGCCCATTATCAAGTCCCAATGAAACCAAAGTAGATGGCATAACAAATACAGGGAAATTTTGTGGCTTCAAATATTTATGGTAGATGGTACCAAGTCATCTAGCAAGCATTCAGATAGACGGGATGCATAGTTTTCAAGATCCAAATCTGCTCCTCTGTGACTAAGCCACAATAAAGTTCTCTTTCTGGGATAAAAAATACTAAGGAATTTGTACAAACAATATTTAAGGATGAAGTCCTCCTTTTTACCAGCATGCATAAATCGACTTAAAAACTAGTTTTAACTACAGGTATCTCCATATAATTCATAATAGCTTAACAGGATACTTTGTCTGCAATATTTAAAATTAACTCATGACTTATCTTTATTTGCTCTTTTCTGTATTTTGCAGATTCCACACTAAACACATTATTTTTTAAATAAAAGTGTAATCACTTAAAAAAGTTACCCAGAAAAATATCAATCATGTTAGTCTAGCTCATTTTTTAGGATTTTCCCATCAGAATGTCATTTCTGTTTTACCTAAGGCTCATTTTTAAGAATTCTATTCATTATTTTACATATTTCCAAAAGAAAGTCTGAGTGAAATAAAATATCCAGCACAGAGAAGAAAACTATTGTTGCAGGGGCAATGACACAGAATGACATTTCAACTAATCCCAAAACTTTTTTCTATAGCCAGGACACAAGATTATCTACCTAATTCAATCACCTGGTATTTCTTAAAAACTGCTATTCAATGATAACTATAAGGCATTTTCTCTTTAGCATGTAGATATAAACAAAGCCAAAATAAGGAATTACTTGCTAAATCAACGTCATCATAAATTTAATTCTAATGCAGCAGCTATTCAAAGTCTACACATGACTTGCTAGGCAATAGTATTACAAGTTGTCAATCAACAATGTTACTTTTAAAAATCAAGCCTAAAAAACCCAGATATGTTCTAAAATCTAAATATATTGCAATTAGGAAAATGGCTAACACCAGTTTTGTTAGCTTCCCATCCTGTTCTCCCTTCTGTAAAAGACTTTTTGAAATGGAAACTATAAAATATCTTTACATCCCTTCATAACATAATTATCAATAAGCAGTAAGAGTAAAGGGGTTGTCACTCTTTTTCTCTAGTTCTTTGATCCATAGCTTTATTTATTTTGGGGGGTGCCTGCATGGCTCAGTTGGCTAAGCGTCTCTGCCTTCAGCTCAGGTCATGATTTCAAGGTCCTGGGATTGGGCCCCACATCAGGCTCTCTGCTTCTTCCTCTCCTTCTGGCCTTTATCCCACTCATACTCTCTCACTAATAATAAAATCTTAAGAAAACAAAGAGATTTATTTATTTGAGAGAGAGAGAGAGAGAGAGAGAGAGAGAGACCATGCAGGGGAGGGACTGACGGAAAGAATCTCAAGCAGACTCCCCACCGAGCACAGAGCCCAATATTGGGCTTGATCTAACAACTCTGAGATCATGACCGGAGCTAAAACCAAGAGTTGGACACTTAATTGAGTGAGCTACTCAGGTGCCCTATAGCTTTTTTTTTTTTTTTTAAAGATTTTATTTTTAAGTAATCTCTACATCCAACATGGGGCTTGAACCCACAATCCTGAGATCAAGAGTTGCACACTCTTCCAACTGAGCCAGCCAGGTGTCCCTGATCCATTGCTTCTTTATACACAAAAGGTTTACACATTAATCTTCACATAAAATTCTTTTACATTTATTTCATGAAGTCTACATCTCTTTTATATCTTATTCCTTATATGATATAGCAACATTTTATGATTTCTAGAACAAAGTACTGCCATTTTGACCTTTGACAAAACTAATTACGCCAATTTGGGAACTGCCTTTTTCATATGGTGATTTAGTTTGTTGCTAATAATAATTTAAAAAAGGCCCTATCAGCTTACAGGAACACATAGAAATTATGGGCCAGGGATCCCTGGGTGGCTTGGCGGTTTGGCGCCTGCCTTCAGCCCAGGGCATGATCCTGGAGGGCCAGGATCGAGTCCCCGGATCAACCCGGGATCGAGTCCCACATTGGGCTCCCTGCATGGGACCTGCTTCTCCCTCTGCCTGTGTCTCCGCCTCTCTCTCTGTGCGTCTGTCATGAATGAATAAATAAAATCTTAAAAAAAAAAAGAAAAGAAACGATGGGCCATATGCCCACAAATTTTATGACTCACTCAGTAACTATCAATTTCCCAAAGGAAATATTTGAAATTCCACCATTACGAATATATAAAATGAGGAAAAAAGTACAAAAGTTCGTGCCATTAACTTGAGTTTTCATGTTAGAAAATTATACATTTGAACAAAAATCTGTTCCAAATTTTCATGTTATCTG
Organism: Canis lupus dingo; assembly: GCF_003254725.2. Taxonomy (NCBI): domain Eukaryota; kingdom Metazoa; phylum Chordata; class Mammalia; order Carnivora; family Canidae; genus Canis; species Canis lupus. Next base: position 13,605,755 of record NC_064250.1, read on the forward strand.
TTCTTTCATGTTATGCCGAATAAACTACTAAACCATTCTGTATGCATAATCAAACTTGCTGTAGAAGTCAAGAGTAAATGAAAGTATTTATATATCTAGATGAAGAGTAATCAAAGCTATTTCCAAGTGAACAAATCTAAGGTACATTTAAGAAAAATCTAATAAGCTCAAAAGATTAATTGGCATTTTCCATTTTTAAAGATTACTTTGCTTATCAAATGCATATTCTCATATTCCGTTGTTTCAATAATCTAGAATAAGCCTTTTCTCTTAATGGGAACAAATTCATTTGTGTGCCTTTAACAATACAAGTATTGCCAAAGACAAAAATAACTTTTTAAAATATTAATGACAATACACAACTGATAAATTATGGAACACTACGTTTGAAACATGATGTACTATATGTTGGCTAATTGAATTTAAAATAAAAAAATTAAAATATTAATGACAGGGATGCCTGGTGGTACAGTCCATTAAGCATCTAACTCTTGGTTTTGGCCCTGATCATGATCAGGTCATGATCTCAGAGTTATGAGATAGAGCCCTGCATCGGGCTCTGTGCTTAGTGATTCTCTCTCAACCCTCATTGCTAGTGCTCTCTCTCTCCCCCCTCCCACTTGTGCTCTCTCAAATAAATAAATCTTTAATATATTTTTTTAAAGATTTTATTTATTCATTAGAGACAGAAGGAGAGGCACAGACATAAGCAGAGGGAGAAGTAGGCTCCACTCAGGAAGCCTGACGTGGGACTCAATCTTGGGTCTCTAGGATCACACCCTGGGCCAAAGGCGGCGCTAAACCGCTGAGCCACCGGGGCTGCCCTAAAAAAATATTAAAATTTTTTATAAATAAAAATATTTATATTAAATATTTTTAATAAAATATTTTAGACGCCTTGCAGGAATACAGCAATGCTTCTTTTATCTACAGCTCAGCTATTTTACATACTTACTAAAAATCCAAAAACCAAGAATCCAGAAAGTACACCAAAGTTCTTTAAATAGCCAAAAGAAATGTTAGGAGGTTCATGTGCTCAGGTATTTTGCTCTCAAGCCCAAGTCTATTCACTTTATGTACACAATTCTAAACAACCTGGCTTTCCAAGTCCACATGAGATGAAAAGCAACAATTAAGAGAAAATGCTATAAATAGACTGTTAATAGTAAAATGCAGTATCTAAGAGTTTGTAAAAAGTCAAAAGGAAAGCTAAAGTGGCACCTGGGTGGCTAAGTCGGTTAAGTGTCTGACTCTTGATTTTGGCTCAGGTCATAATCTCAGGGTGAGATCAAGCCCTGCAATGGGCTCTGTGGTGGGTGTAGAGCCCGCTTATGATTTTCTCTCTCCTTCTTCCTTTACCCCTTCCCCCCATCTTCTCTCGCTCTGATTTAAAAAAAAAAAAAAAGGAAAGCTACAAAAAAAAATTGCATTAAAAAATCCAAAGTTGACTGTTCTGAGGCCAATTACTTAAAAGTAATCATGTACTTCAAGAGAATCTTAGCATACTAGTACCTTATAAAGTTGAAATTAATAACTTTGAATCTTTTATACAGTTTCTTCTATTTAAGTATTACATTTTGACACCAGCCTACTTTTTGGTAGTATGACTACATCTGGTTTGCTGGGAACTGTTACAACTTAAGCCTGTTGTCCTGGGATAATTATTAAAACTCTCCCTTTTGTTCTAAAAAAAAGTCCTGGTTTGGATTGCAAATTTAAAAAAAAAATTATTTATATATTCATGAGAGACACAGAGAGAGGCAGAGGTCTAGGCAGAGGGAGAAGCAGGCTCCCTCTGGGGAGCCTGATGTGGGACTTGATACCAGGACCCCAGGATCATAACCTGAGCCAAAGGCACACTCAACCACTGAGCCACCCAGGTGTCCCTATAGAGCGCTATGTGCCAGTAATTACTCAAGGTGTTTTCATTAATCCTCAAATTCTATGAGATAGGGTACAATCACTATCTCCTTTTATACATGAACTAAGGCTCCGAGAGGTTGATTTTTTTAAGGTCACTCGATAAGTGTTAAAGGCTGATATGTGAACAACCCAAGCAATCTGATAACAAACTTCTAATACTTAGCCACTTTAATACAAAGTACTATTTCTCCTTTGAAAGATGACTAGAGGAGCATAGGGAGGGAGACATCCAAGTTTTTGGAAAAAGAATGAGGTATCAGCCTTGGGGGCCTGGCTGGCTATGTCCAGTAGAGCATGTGATTCTTGAATTCAGGGTTGCGAGTTTGAGTCCCATGTTGGGTGTAGAGATTACTTAAAATCTTTAAAACAATTTTTTCTAAAAAAAAAAAAGAGGTATCAGCTTTCTGGAAAATGGGTCTATACAATCCTTATGGGTTTCCATAATCTCATAAACTTACAATACCGAAACATCTAAGAAAATCTTTGAAGTGTAAAATTATTTTAGGCTTTTATGACCATGGGCTTCCTTAGGAGACAAAAATCCCAAGACTATTTTTCAAATATTCTTGAGACACTACTTTGAAAATATACTAATTATATCCTGCTCAAAAAAAAAATAGATTATTCTACTTTTAAAAAAAAGTAAATTAGTAACTCGTTCTCCATTATATAAATGCAGAGTGAAAAGTATACTGGACAGGAATCAGCTTTGCTACTCAGTAACTGAGCTGTCTCTTAACCTCTCCAGACTTTAGTTTCTTTGTGTGTAGCAAAGAAATAATGAAAAAAAAAAAAGGATGTTAATAATGATAAGCAGGCATAGGTTTTCAACAACCTGGATCATGACTCATGACAAGTATTCCATACCAATTATTTCTCTAGCTTTATTTCCTCTTTAATTCAAAATTATTTGGGGGAAAAGACTAGTAATTGGTTGTATGTAAAAAAGAAAACTACACTTAAAAAATTAAGCGCAGTCACAAACATCAACTCAGCAGCTATGCTTTGCTACTTTCTGAAAAACCGATGTCACGTGCCAGCTAATTCTCACACTGTAAGATTAAGTGGAATAATTACAAAAATGAAGCGGTTCAAAGACTTATAATAAATCTTAAGATTATAATAATCTTATAATAACCTTATCTTAAACATGGTTGTCTACTTAACTACATTTAGAATGGTTTAACTAAATTATTACATTTATATAGCATTTTCTTGTTTTCCAAAAGTCATTTCCATAGTTGACCCTCTGTAATGAGGAATGATAGACAGTTATTATGATAAGGCTCAAAAAGAATAATTTACCCAACTGCTTTATGACAGGAAATTGAAGTGGAGGAATGACTCCCAATTCTACAAGGAAAAAAGCAATTTGGATGTTCCAAAGCAAAAGAAAAGGCTCAGACTTCTTTACTGGCTGAGATGAATACGGAACATCCATAAATTCAAGCTGTCTGAAAAAGCAATCATCACTGGAGCCTGCCAGCACATCTCTAACAATTTTAATATTCATGAAAAATTAATATGCATGTTTGTTTGGATCTCAAAGTATCATTAAATTTGCTACCAAAAATAGGACCTATAAAAAGCAGAATCAGATTTTTTGAGCGGCAAACCTAACGAAGGGTGTTCCCAATCCTTCTATGATTAACCATTGCTGAGATTATTCCTTAATAAGGTACTTAATTTTCTCCCAAACCTCATTTGCTAGATTTCATCAATTAGCTCCTACAAGGGATCTATATCAGAAAAACTCAAAGACGACTTTCTTCCAATCTACTAAAAAGGCACATTAAATATACAATGCTGGCCTCATTATTTTAGATAATGATTGAAAACAACAGCTGATGATAGCCAGTTTGGGACAAATGCCAACTGTTCCCATTTGTCTGAAAATGTTAAAATTAATTGCTATAGCATTAAGTTTTCAAAGAATATTGATACCTGTAAATGAGAAAGTTTATCAACTAAAATCCTGAAAAAGACTAAAGATAATGGTGCCTCCTTAATCTGCAACATTAGTTTTGAAATTTTTAATGTTCTTAAGTGTAAGGAAACACATCTCAACAGCTTTATATATTTTCATACATTTTATTTTTTTAAACACTTATAATTTTGCAAGCTAGCAGTAAAATATTGCCCTCAATATTTTACTAATTAGCACCGTATACTTTTTAAAGCTAACTGGAACATTGTTTCATTGTAAATGATTGTAAAATAAAATGATCATTTCAAATGCCAAATTAGTCTCAAGTAACATGTGAATCATTAATTTTATCATTATTTTTGGCTTTATGCACAAAGATGTATTTCAAAGATGAACTTAGTATCAGTTCCGTCAATTGAACAAAGTACCACAGTTTAAAGCAATATTTAATTTCTGAAATTATTATTTATGAGGCATATAAGAAAGCTGATAAATCAGCTATAAAAAACAAAAGATACTACATAACTTATTTAGAGTCCCTTATTTTTTTAGACGAATGAGGAAAATAATGAAAAATTCCACGGTATAAGAATCAGTTACACATATGGTTTAGTGTATGTCAGTATGAGTTTAGCCTTACCAAAAAGCCATCAAAATGTCCAGCATATTTCACAGGGACAGCTGGAAGCCTGAAATAAGATGGCTCAGTACAAAAGACCCCAAGCCATTCATATAATTTTAAATGGAAGCCTAGACATTTAAATCTTATTTTTGTTTTTACTTGAAAAAATATTCTGAAAATATGGGAAAATATCTAATTATACTCAAATTACTTCCACACATTAAAAAAAGGGGGAGAGTTTTTGTTTCCTGTTTTCTGATAAGAGCATTCTTAAAAAAAAAAAAAAAAAGAGCATTCTTCAGAGCTATGGGGTTAAGTTCTAAGCCACGATTGACTGCTTACTAGCATGCCTGTTTTGCATACCAGTAGAATCAAGTCCAGTTTTGCCATTTGTGGATAACTATGACAAGATACAAAAGCATGTGTTTGCCATAAATAGCTCTGGCTAACAGCAAACTGCTCACACTGAGCAGATCAAATTCTCTATAAGGAGAGCACTCTGGACCACAGCCAAATCCCACTACTAATGCTTAAGACTGCTACATCATTATTTTTTCCAATTTGCAAAATATATTAAGAAATAATAGCTGAAATGAAAGTTCCTAAACATGAGAAGTATTAACCTTTGAAGGACATTTTATAAGTTTTCATTATGACCAAATATGCAGTAAGAGCTTCCTGCTTCTACTAGTCATTTACTTAGAAATGTAAACGTGAATTAAAAAACAACTACCCTAATTTATCCAGAGAATAAATCTGGTATTGAAGAATATTTTTCAAAGTGCAAAAAATAACTTCTGATCTTCATATTAACATATAAGGAAATAAATAAACTAATGCTTATAAAAGTATCCCGCTATAACAATAATATTTTCTATTAGTTGGCTTTAGGATAGAATATTTTTTAAACTCAACAAACTGGAAAATATGCATGAATGTTGTACAAAAAAATTCTTAAATGACCAGTGCAAAGATTAACAGTAGCTGTTTACCCTAAAAGTTGCTTCACGTAACATTTTGCAAAATGTCCAAGGAAAACAAGGCAACGTTCTGTAATATGCCACAATTTTTATTGCAACGTGGCCATTTTTGTGAGGGTAGGGAGTTTGATCTCAAAAACAATGTTCCATTTAAGGCTCTTTTATACAGAAATTGCCATCATGACTGATATTCAAAATATTTTTAGTGTTGCAAAACTTACATGGTAAACATAAACTCCTACACTTATTCAGTAGTGTACACTCAATAGAAAACAAAAAGGCATTAGTAACAGCTATTTCTTTTAAGATATGCAGGTAACAGGAATGAATACTGAGGTACTAGGATAAGTTGATGACACAGTTAACAAAACTTAATTGGCATTCCTTTTGGGGGGGTGGGAGGTTAAACTCATTACAAAAAAAGTGCTTTCAATGCATAGTGTTAAATCTGTGCTGCCATGTCACAAAAATAGGCTTGCCAAGGCAGGTGAGGTGTATGAATGCTCGAGCCTCACAGAACTGCAATCAAGTGCAACTATAAATAATACTGAATAAAGTTTACCATCTGACCAGTGGATAATACTTTCAAGGCATTCAATCAGCTTACCCTTTGCAGTATTCTAAGCTATTCACATTGACAATCACTTTCATTGTAGTGCTTGCTGCAAGGGAGGCATATAACGAGTTGTTTTGGCTAAAATATGATGGGAAGGCATTCCTTGGGTTCTACATAAAAGTAACAGTATTAAACAGTCTAATGGCAATCACTGATAGGCTGCTTACATGAATGATATTTCCTTCATTCACTGTATTGGAAGGACCCAGTGGGAAGAGGGGGAAAAAAAAAAAACACCACCTAATACTATTTCAATTGATTGAGCTGGAGAAATGGAAGCTCCTTAAGATCCAGATGGCACTTGAATCTCATTTTATAAGGGTTTTCCTTCAAGTGAAACTACTACGTTGCCTCCCAATTTCTCTCCAAGTGTCGAACGGTCCTTTATATCATCCAAGCCATTTACTTGCCACTCATGTTTAATACCTAAAAAGGAAAAACATTATCCCATTATCTTATTATAATTAAGAAAGAGTAATTCCTCTGCACAAATTTTTAATGTTTGTACCTGTAAATTTCTTTTTAATGGCATCTTTAGAGCTAGCATAAATCATCTTGCTTTTTAAAGGTGCACTTTCAGGAGCCCTACAGAAAAAAGAAACAATTGTTGAATCCCACTTAAAAGGAAAACAAAGGCAAAACTGACTATGTTAATAACAATCCTTGCATTTTAAAAGTACTTTTTCTTTTGTTTTTACACACCAGAATATAAATACTAGGTCTTCTTTCTTAGACTCTTTTGTTTCGTATGTGGCATCGTACAAAGCATATCGGCAATCATTCAGAGGTAGCAACTTCACAAAAGATGTGTAGGGGTCCTCTACAGTATCACCAATGTCACCCACCAAGATCTGTTTTGCTTCCTCTACAATTATTTGTCTTTTGTCATCGCTTAAACAGAAGAGAACTGCTTTCTTTCTTTTTTTGATCTCCTCTTGTGTAGAAGATTTCCTTACTTTCATATCATTAAAAACTTTGATGACTTCATCATTCACTGTAACTCCAGAAGCCTGAAATAAAAAAAGAACAGTAATTCAGAACAAGTATTTTGGTTTTAACCAAAATTACTGTTTGCCTAGAGAGGATTCACGGATTCACTTTAATCTGGACATCAAAAATTGCATCCTACCAGGCAAGCAGTCCAATCAGAGTTGCCACATTTTAAGTATCAGTATATGAGATGCACCGAAGGATTCTAACTCGTCCTGCCCCATTCATCCTTTTTAAAGGGATTTGGAGGTTGAAGTAAATGGAAGGTAGAGGGAAAGGGACAAATACAAGCTGTCCCATCCCTGAAATGTTTCCTATTTCACTGGGTGATGTCAGAGCTTCAGGAGCAGCAGCAAAAATACCTTCTGTATTGTGTCAACTCTGCTGGCCTTAAAAAAACACTTTTGGATTTCAGTTAAAGCTTCTACTATTTTTTTTTTCTTTAAAGTCATCCTAGCCAGTGCCGTTTCCTCATAAGGAAAGAGAATCAAGTGTGAACTCCAAACCGCCCACGGCTACAACATAATTGCCTCACAGCTCAAATGCAGACGCTTCAAAACTAACGGAGCTAGTGTAAAAGCTTTTTACGGAGAAAAGGCATTTTAAAAAGCGTTCTCTCACCTCCTTAACCTCCTCTTAGGGGTTTTATTACAGGGCCAGCAAGATCCTTCACAGAAAGCCTTCATTCAGCAAGGGCTCTTTAGAGCACGTACCAATTTGAGGCGAGCGCCCAGTAAATAAGGAAGCCCCGCGCGAGCGCCGCGCGCCCAGGACGAGCCCCGCAGACCCTCCCGCGCCGCGGGCCGCCGCTCGGCACGCCCGACCTCTCCAGACGCCGCTGCCCGGCTCAGGCCTCAGGCCCCAGCCCCGGTCCGCGCCCTCCTCGCCCTCAGGAATCCGAAGAGCGGCAGGGCCTGGCCTGACGGCGGGAGGGTAGGCCGGCCGGCTGGAGAGGCAGAGCAGCGGGGCCGCAGCGCAGCAGCCCCCCGCCTTGAAGGCCCAAATCGGGCTAAAATGGCGGCCTCACTCCCAGGGCCCTGCAGGACCGCGCGGGGGTTTTTGCTCGACGCGTCCCGGCCCTCGGTCCCCCGGGGCGGCGCGCCCGCCTTACCATAGTGCCCGCGGCTGTGGCTGCGGCGGCGGCGGCGGCGGCGGCTCGGGCTCCGCTCTGTGGCACTGGTGGGAAGAGAGGGAGGGGCTGGCGGGCGGGCAGCGGCGAGTGCGGGGCACGCCGGGAGCTGCAGCCCGAGAGGCAGAGGCGGAGGCGGCGGCGGCGGCGGCGGCCGGGGGGCTGCGGGCGGCGGGCGGGGCGGTCACGTGGGCACGCCCCGAGCCGGCCCTTCCGCCGCCCGGCCCCGCCCGCGTCCTCGGCCTGACCCCGGCGCGCGCGCCCAGCAGGCCCGGCGGCTGCGCGGCGGTGGCTGGGGCCCAGGGGCTTGCAGAGCCGCCTCCAGCCCCGGGGCGCCGCTCGTCGGCCGGCCGGGGGGTGGCGCTTTCACTCTGCCTCCCCGAGGGCGCTGCTCCCGGCCTGGGGCGCCAAGGTGTCTTTCCTTGGGTCCCCTGTGGTTTCCACCGAAAGGGGCTGGATTCCAACGTTTTGAGGGTTTTTTTTTTTTTTTTTTTTGGAGAACACATAAGACGTGGTGTGAATTGTTTAGATTTCCTTCCTCCAGTTAGATGAAAATAAATACTATAGGGGGTTACCCCAGTTGACTGAATTACTCAGCAAAAGCAAAATGATAAACAGAAGCGTAAAATCACTTTCCCAAAGTCTGTGGTTGGCATAGTAACAACAGGGGGAAATTGGGTAGCAACATCCCTTGGTCATATCCTTTTGTATCTTAGACTTCATAGGATGCGGATGCACTCTCTTTTTTTTCATGAAACCCCAGCTGTGACAGCTGATATCAAATAAACGGACCCAAGGGTAGAGAGAGTCCTCCTTCCTGGCAATCACAACCTCTTCTGGCAAAGCCTGCATAACTGAGCCAAGGCTCTTCTCTAACTAAACCTTTTTTGTACTTACACATGTATCCTGTTTATCATAGAAAAAAATATCGATGACATTTTCGATGAAAATTTTCACAGATATTTACTGCTTCATGAGTTTATATGAAAAATGATAACTGAAACACTTATCTATAACGAAAGGAGATCTAATAAAGTGTTTTATTATTTTGGGTTGATTTATGCTACCTTTACTCCTGAACGCTTACTATTTCTCTCTTTCCTCATTTGTAAAATTGGTAAAATAAATTTAAAGCTCTGATCAATAGTTAAACTTATTTTGTGAAAAAGACTTGCACTAAAAAAGCACAATTGTTATTGCCTAAGACTGCTGGGAGCAAAATAGTAAGTGCAGATAAACCTTGACACAAACTAAGCCAGATGTGCAGCTCATAAGCAAGAACTTTGGGCTGGGAATTGAGAGACTTGGGTATTAATCTTGGTACTGCCCCTATCCCTGTAACTTTGAAGGGCTTTCAACATTGCCGACATCTGTAAAACAGCTCTTATTAAAATATCTTTAAAGTCCTTTCCAGATTTAAAATTCAGTTTCCTACCATACCACTGTTTCTCAGGAAATTGTATATATATGTTCTCAGGATTAAGCAAATTTAGGGATGGAATATTAGAGTGAGAAGGGGTTATGCCCTAGTTGTGTGATAAAACCTTGTGTCCAAAATTTAATGTATTTTAAATGTACCATGTTAGGTATTGCCCAGCAAACATAGACCTGGCTTAATGTCCACAGCCTGTGTGTATTTTCTTTTCTTTTTTTAAATATTTTATTCATGAGAGACAGAGAGAGAGAGAGAGAGAGAGGCAGAGACATAGGCAGAGGGAGAAGCAGGAGCCCTGCGGGGAGCCTGATGCAGGACTCGATCTCAGGACCCCAGGATCATGACCTGAGCCAAAGGCAGATGCTCAACCACTGAGCCACATGCCACTTGTGTGTATTTTCTTAACGGAAAGATCGACTTAGTTTAGAGATGAAATTTCCCAGTGCATAAGCATGAGTCCCAAGCAAGTGGATAAAGGTACTTTATATTGAGCTGGTACTTTACAATTCATGAAACCATTGGGGGAAGAAACACTTTCCTTTGCCTTTCAAGATCTTTTGGCTGGTCTACAATCAGACTGATAAGTGACAGGTTAACAGAGAGGAAAGTCAAATTTCATTTTGTATATGGGGGAATCCAAATAAATATGAGGTTCCAAAAGCAAGTCAGGCAAAATGAAATATATATTTTAAATAAGCTCTACCCCAATGTGGGGCTTGAACTCATAACTCTGCGACTGAGTCACATGTTCTGTCAACTGAGCTAGCCAGGTGCCCCAAAATGTCATCCTAAATTGAGGAGAAGGGGTAGGAGTCTAGGGCTTCAAAGGGAAGGAAGACAATTCACAGGAAAAAAGGAAAGAGTTTAAAATATATATACATATATATATATACATATATGTTTGCCAGGCCATCCAGAAACAATGGGACATAGAGAGGGCTTTGATCGAATACACCTTGCTAGTTTTCTATCTACCATACCTAGTTCATATTTTAAGCTAGTTCTCTGTCGTGATGGCTCTGTTCCTTGAGTAAGTCCCCTATTTAAATTCCTTTAGGCAGTTAGAGGGGAAGCTCAGAATTTCTTCCTGAGTCTTTTGGGCCTTGATTATTTTTAGCCTAAAATAATCTGCATGCCAAAGTGGCACATCTTGGGGCTACTTATTCTGAATGCCTACACATCCTTTTTGCTTTCTTTATCTCTCTTGAAGTTCCACGGAAATCATGGAGAATGGATCTCCAGTGCTCCAAACATTCGCTCTGAGTATGAAGAATGCTTCCTTCCTGGACTCTTTCTCTCAGGGTCTTCCTCCCTCCTCAGCCTTGAAATTTGAACCAGAGAGATTCCATAGAGGCTACAATCCTGACAGAGACCAGGTCTGGCTGGGGACACAGGGATCTAGATTAGGTGTCAAAACGTCTCCCCTCAAAACTAGGGACTCTAAAGATGTTAGTCACCCCCAGCTATGATGTCAAACTCTCATCAAGCCCCCTCACCCCACCTGCTGCCACCACCACCCACAGGCAGAATTGATATTTTTCATACACTAGGATTCTTCTCTTGAAGATATTTTTGTCTTTGCACATATCTTGTTGTATTGTAATAGTTTACGTGTTCTGCTACACGGCTAGGCTCTAAGTTCCTTAAGGATGTGAGTTCTGCTCAATCTTTGAATTTCTGGAACCTGGAATATAGTGGGTGCTCAATAGATAATGGGGTAATACATTTAAGATGCTCAAGTGCTATAAAGAGAACACAGAAGAAGCTTTTGAAGACAGTGAGGTCTATGTGCCCTGTGAGGCTGGCTCTTAGAACCTCAGGGCCAGTAGCAACAGCTCTTTTTTTTTAAATATTTTATTTATTTATTCATGAGAGACACACACAGAGAGAGACAGAGACACAGGCAGAGGGAGAAGCAGGCTCCCTGTGGGGAGCCTGAGGTGTGACTCAATCCCCGGACCCCAGAATTACAACCTGAGCCGAAGGCAGACACACTCAACCACGGAGCCACTCACGTGCTCTTCATACCTGTTATTTGTAACCAGAACCTCCCACCACTTGGTAAAGGGATTGCATTACCAACAATTGCTGCATGAATTCGGGCCCCTGTGTAGTGGAGGGATCTGAATGTCGGACATCATGTGTGGTGTGGTAAACAAAGGTGGAAAAAAAATGATTAAATTTCCTTACTACTTACAGCCCATTGACAAGTCCTTGAAACAAGCAGAGTGACATTCTTCCCAGAACCCAGCTGCTTCAGGGTTAATACTTTGCTAAGGGCAAAAGGCAATCTTAGCCCGACTCCCAGGATCCTGTAAGTCTACTTTAACGTATAAAAATTCTTTGAAAACTTCCTTTATCCCTACCTCCCCAGATGTCTCTTAGCAATCATCCTCCAAGCATATGACCCACCAATATACCTCTGAAGGGTCTCATGACTAAGGTTTTATTAAATGGTAATAAGTGACCTTTTCCCAACAACAGCTAGCCCCCTCAAGGTTCTGGGAACCTTGTTTCCAAAATTCCTTAAAGACTTACACGCTATCCCTAACCCCTCCCAACTTGAAAGTGTAAAATGGGCCACTCCTCATGACCCTGGTGCAGCTCTCTCTGCCCACGGGTCCTGTCCCTGTGCTTTAGTAAAACCACCTTTTTGCACCCAAGATCTCACCAGAATTCTTTCTTGGCCATCGGCTTCGCACCCTTATGTCTTTCCTACATCAATGTGTGTTAGTTTCCTATCGCTGCTGTAAGTAACAAATTACCACAAATTTAGTGGCTTAAAACATACAAGTTTATTGTCTTACAGTTCCAGAGGTCAGAAGTCAGAAAGGAATCCTGTGGGACTAAAATCAAGGTGATGGCAGCTCTACTTACTTTTGGAGGCTACAGAAGGAGAATCCGTTTCTTTGCCTTTTCCAGCATCTAGAGGCTGCCCACATTCATTGGTTTGTGGCTCCCAGACAGCTTCAGTCATCACATCTCTGATTTCTCTCCTGCCTCCCTCTTTTATTCCCTCTTTTACTTTTACTTCATTGTGATTATTTTGGACCCACTGGATTATTAGGATAATTTCCCAGCTCAAAATCATTAATCACATCTGCAGTCTTTCTTGCTGTGTAAGGCAAGGTAGTCACCAGTTCTGGGACTTAAGGCAGGGACATCTTCTGGGGATGTTAAAAAAAAAGAAACAACAAGCCTCAAATGGAATCATTTGGCTCCCCAATCCCCATGACAGCAAACCAAGACTTAATTACAGTTTCCACCTATCCCAGGAATGTGACCTTTTATTTTTATAAAAGATTTTATTTATTTGACACAGAGACAGAGCACAAGCAGGAGTGGCAGGCAGATGGAGAGAGAGAAACAGTTTCCTCCGCAGAGCTGGGAGCCTGACAGTGGGGAGCCCAACATGGGGCTGGACATGGGGCTGGATGTGAGGCTGGACGTGGGGCTGGACGTGGGATCATGACCTGGGCTGAAGGCAAATGAGCCACCCAGGCATCCCAGAATGTGACCTTCTAAAAGTCAAACTGAAATGTTCTGATCAGCAGTGAGGTAGTCTGCATGATACAAATCTTGCTGTGCACTTGCTTCCCAAAGAAGATGTCCTAACCTGAAACACGCCTTTCTTTGGCTAATAGCTCTCTTGCCCCACTCTCCTCTGTAAAAACTTTCCACTTTATACAACTCCTCTCTACTTGCTAGAGGGATGCTCCTCGATTCATGTATCAGTTAATAAAGCCAATTAGATCTTCAAACATAGTTGAAAATTTTTTTTTTTTTAACCGGGGCCATTATTCTACCTACCACACCACATCTGTTCCCTTTGGCAATTTCAAGCCCAAGCAAATAATGAACAGGTGGGACAGAAGGACCCAAATCAGTCCAGTACTAGAACTCACATCTAAGCTAGAATTTTCCATTTGCTGGATCACACGTGGATGGCAGCAATGCACAAGCATTAGGACTAAGAGTAACCTCACAGAGGATGGATCTGAATAGCATCTCTGCTCTGACACACAATAGTGGCACAGTCTTAGGCCATTCACTTAACTACTCTAAGGCTATTTCTTCATGCGTAAAAAGGGGATTATGTTACCTCCTCCCTCTCAGAATTATGGTGAGGATCAGGTGAGATGCAGTATGTAAAGCTCCTTCCAATCCAGGAATAGGAGCCCTAATGGCCAGTTAGCACCAGCGTGGAGTGCAGATGAGAGCATGGTTTTACCAATGATAGGGTTCAGGGCTGGCTGCCCCTAAATATGCCATTTTGGCATATTGATTATTTTAAGTTAAAGTTACTTAAGAAACATCCAGTGCAAACAAAACACTCTGATCATCCTTTGTCCCCTTGAGATAAGGAAATACATCTCCCATGTGAAAGGTACTCTTCTTGTACCAGGAGGTAGAGACATCCCTATCACCAGAGATAGGGAATTCAGGGCCAAGAAAGCTGTATAAACAGCCCTTGTTCCTACTTCAAGCTCAATCAGACCTCTTTGTCTCAGTAATTCCTCACATATTTATCATTTCTTTGTTTAAAAGGGATAAAGCTGCCTGCTCTGAGTTTCACATTTCTATGAGCTCCCATGTATGAAATTAAATTTGTTTTTCTCTTGTTAACCCGTTTTATGTCCATTTAATTAGTAGGCCAGCCAAAGAATTTAGAAGGGGAGAAAGGAAATGTTTTCCTCCCCTACATCAACTCATGGGCAACAGTCATGAAGCAATCCCAGGCCTCATGGGTATTGGTCTGTAAGCCTCAGCTTAAGTTTGTTTATTCAATATACTTAGAAAATTAGAAAAGTGGACATCTCCTAACGCATATTCTCCCAAGAAACAAATTAATCGGAGTTTCTGTGGCATGTAAAAGTTTAGAATCGTTTTTCAAGTCCTGTCGAAACCAATGAATCTGGAAGATTATGCAGAAACATTCTATTCTAGCCCCACTCACTGTCAAGACACATCACACTCAGCTCCCACAGCTATTTCCTGACAAAGACAAATGTAAGCGTAAAGACATTTGCCACTTCAAAATGTACCTTTCTACCCACATGCCTTCTTTATTCTGACATATCTTTCCTAACCCACGCCTGAGCTAAAAGACTGGTAAGGAGGCAAGTCATGTATTTTTCTAAATTCAAGTTGGAACTTAAAACAAGAAAATAAACATAGTGGGGGATGTGTCAGAGTCTGATCTTTGTGAATCACTCTCTGATCCACAAAACTCACTTTGGGTCTTACCTGCCTCATTTCTAGTTCTTTCTAACTTAAGAGCACGATCGCACAATAAAGGAACTTAGCAGTTTATGTCACATGACAAGGCAATGAGGTAGAGAGTCGCAACAGTGAAGTGCAGGAAGTAGTGAAATGTTGTTTGAAACAGTTGCAAACTCTGTATTTACAGATGCTGGTTTCAGTTTATTTACTTATTTTAAAAATATATTTTTTAAAGATTTATTTATTTGAGAGAGCAAGCGAGTGAGCGACAGTATGCACATGCATGGGAGGAGGGACAGAGGGAGGAGGAGGAGAATCTCAAGAGAATCCTTTTGCTTAGCATGGCGCCCAATGTGGGGCTCGATCCCCTGACCCTGAGATCATCACATGACCCAGAATCAAGAGCGGGATGCTTAATGGACTGTGTGACCCAGGCGCACTGCTAGTTTCAATTTATTAACTCACAGACACATCACAGATCCACCTATCAGTGATTTGCTATTAATCAAATTATGATAATAAGTAGCAACTGGTTACCGAAATTATACAACCCATATAAAAGCAACATCTGAGAAAAGAGACTTGCTGGTAATTTATTTAAGGTGGACATCTTTTGTTTAGCATATTTTATTATAAAAGCTGTAGATTTTTATTTATCTTTAAATAATCTCCACACCCAATGTGGGACTCAAACTTCAACCCTGAGATCAAGAGTCATATGCTCTATTAATTGAGCCAGCCGGGTGCCCCAAAAGCTGTAGAGTTTCAAATCATAGAAATCATAGAGACATGAAAAGCATTACATACAAAAACTATATATAAGACATGAATAAGAGTAGGCAGGAGAACAAAAACTAAATCAAGAACGACAAAAGCTTACTCAGTCACTCACTCTTTTGTTTCATTTATTAAGCACCTTTGCTAGAACCTGAGAATGCAGAGATAAAAATAACATAATTTGTGCCTTGAAGGGAGTTCAGTTCTGTGACACTACATCTAGGAAGCCAATGTCTATGGAACAATTGCGTCCATGCTCCAGTGGCATATGCACAGGATGGTTGGGAGCACAAAGGAGGGCCACCAGCTCAGTCTGGAGTGGTTTGGGTCCAAAGGGACAAGTGTGAGTTCACTAGGCAGATAGGGAAAGAGCATTTAAAGCAGATGGAACTGAACATACAAAGCCCCAGCAGTGTAAGGCATAAGAAACCCATGTAGTTTGCTATAACTGGAGCCCCTAGACTTGGTAGGAATGAAGATGGGGTGATAGGAGATACCAGCTCTTGTGAGCCTTGTATACAATCCTGCAGTTGGAATTTTATTCTGCAGGCAATGAGGAAGACAACAAGGATCTTTCAATTTTGTTTTTTAAGTAACAGCTATATTGAGATATTAGTCACATATCATAAAATTTACCCCTTTAAAGTGTACTATTCAGAATTTTTTCATATATTCACAGTTGTGCACAGTGAATATGTCACCACTATCTAATTCTAGAACACTTTTATGACTCCCAAAAGAAAACCCCATAACCATTATAAGCACTCCGCATTCCCACCTCCTCTCAGCCCCTGGTAACCATTAATCTGGGTGGATTTTCCTGTTGTGGACATTCCATATGAATCGAATCATTTAATACATAATCTTTGGTGACTGGCTTCTTTCACTTAGCATAACATTTTCAAGGTTCATCCACATTGTACTATATGTCAGTACTTCATTCTTTTTCTATGGTGAAATAATATTTGGTTGCATAGATACACTACATTTTCTTTATCCGTTCATTAGTTGATGGGCCTTTCAGCTGTGTGCACTTTTTGGCTATTACGAATAATGTTGCCATAAGCATTCACGTACAAATATTTGTGTAAACATATATTTTCATTTCTTTGCTGCATATACCTGGGAGTAGAATTATTGGGATCTATGGTAACTTCATGTTTAATATTTTGGGGAGCCTCCAGACTTTTCCAAAGTGGCCACACCATTTTACAATCTCATTCACAATGTTCCAGTTTCTCTACATCCTTACCAATACTTGTTATTGTTAGTCTTTTTTATTTTAGCCATCCTAGTGAGTGTGAAGTGGTACCTTTCTGTGGTTTTGATTTGCATTTCTCTCATGGCTAATGATATTGAGCATCTCTTCGTGTGCTTATTGGCCATTTATATATTTTCTCTGGAGAAACATCTAATACCCTCAGTTATTTTTTTAAACTGGTTATTTGTCTTTTTATTGAGTTATGAGAGTTCTTTATATAATTTTTTCTTTCTTTTTTTTCTTCTTTCTTTTCTTTTCTTTTCTTCTCCTTTCCTTTCCTTTTCTTCTCCTTTTCTTTCTTTCTTTCTTTTCTTTTCTTTCTTTCTTTCTTTCTTTCTTTCCTTTCTTTCTTTTCTTTCTTTCTTTCTTTCTTTCTTTCTTTCTTTCTTCTTTCTTTCTTTCTATACTTTGGATCCAAGTCCCTTATTAGACATATGATTTATCAAAAAATTTTGCTTTTTCTGTGGGTTGCAGGTTGTCTTTTCAGTTTCTTAATGAAACTGAAAACTTAAAAGCAGAAAACTTCGGAATTTTTATAAAGTCTAATTTACCTAGTTTTTCTTTTGTTGCTTGTACTTTTGGTGTTATACCTAAGAAACCATCATCTCATCTATATTTACAAAGGTTTTCTCCCATTTTTTCCCTAAGAGTTTTGTAATTCCAGCTTTGCATGTAGATCTATGATCTATTTTGAGTTAGTTTCTTACTATCATGAGGTAGGGGTCTGCCTTCATTTTTTTGCATGTGGATATCAAATAGTCCCAGCAGCACTTGTTGAAAAGATTTTTTCCCCTCAAACTTGTTTTTTAAATGCCATTAGAGTACGCTAGCAATCACATTAAAAAACACTACTGATTTTTAGATTTATAATTGCTCACTGACCAATTGAACTGATAACAAGAAAGGAATTCCTCTTGTCTTTCACAACTTGTGTGCCTTAAGATTAATTTCTAAATAAATGTATCAATAGGAAGTACCTGGGTGGCTCTGTTGCTTAAGCAACGGACTCTTGGTTTCCACTCAGGTCATAATCTCAGGGTCTGAGGTCCAGCCCTAGGGCCCCACCTGGGATCAGAGGGGGAGTCTGCTGGAGAGTCTTTCTTCCTGTGCTCCTCCCCCTGGTTGTGCGGGTGCTCTCTCACTCTCGCTTAAACAAAAACAAAATCTTTAAAAAAACATATCAATAAACATATACAGTTTTTTGGTTTTGTCTTTATTTTTTGATTTTCTTTTAAAGATTTTTTATTAATTCATGATAGACACAGGGAGAGAGAGGCAGAGACACAGGCAGAGGGAGAAGCAGGCTCCATGCAGGAAGCCCCACGCGGGACTCGATCCCGGGTCCCCAGGATCACACCCTGGGCCAAAGGCAGGCTGCTGAGCCGCCGAGCCACCCAAGGATCCCCATATTTTTTTATTTTTAAAATATTTTATTTATTTATTCATGAGAGACACAGACAGGCAGAGGGAGAAGCAGGCTCCTGTGGCTGCCCGATATGGGACTCGCTCCCAGGACCTTGAGATGACGACCTGAGCCAAAGGAAGACTGCTCAACCACTGAGCCACCCGTGCACCCCCTTTTTGATGTTTTTAAAGTATTAAGTTCCTACTACGTGCTGAGAACTGTGCTAGGCTCTGGATTTAAGATGAACAAAACACACGGTCTCTACCTTCATGCAGCTTTTGGTCAATTGAGAAAATAACTGGGGACTTAAGGAAGGTTTCTCAGGTTGAAGAGCACTCCAAACAAACACAAGAGCATGAAAAAAGATGCTCCGCCTTTTGGGGAAAATAATAAGCCAGTGAAGCTACAGCGTAGCCCACAAGGAGAGCACAACAATGTGAGGCTGAAGTATTAATGCAGAACCTATAAACCTGTCCGAATTAATGCAGGATTAAATCAATGCGGGACCAATTTAATGCAGGACCTATAAACGTGTCCCAAACCCTGGGTTGGGGCTCCCACCCCCGCACCTCCACCCCCACCCCACGGGCTCCCAGCGCCCCAGGCCCCCCGCAAATTCTAGCTGCAGATGCTTTAAGTTTTAAGGGGAACACAGCGACATCTCTCGGACACCGCGGGAACTTACTCACTCGAGCCGGTTTGAACTTGAGATCCCGCTGTTTCTTCGCATTAGTTTTCCGCTGTTGGCGGGATAAAAAGCTACTCCTTCCAGAGAATCTGTGCGGAGCAGGAATCAGGGTGGTCATGTACGATGATTCCAAGGTTTGAGAAGTTACGTCGCGCCAAGCAGGCACGGTTAGGACTTATATATTAAGTCGCTTGGACTTAACTACTTAACAGACCTGCGAGGTATTACTTTGGGCCTAAGAGCATCTTGAAATCAATTACTGAGGATATTAACGGCACCTTAAATTGAACAGAGAAGATTTGGTAGCTTCTACTGTTAAGGATCTTTGGGTTTTATTCCAAGTGTTACAGGAAGCTATTAAAAGGTTTAAAATAGGGAGAGTGACATGGAGGGTTTAATACCTTCTAGTAAAATGATACTTAAAAAATCTAGACATTTAACCTAAAGTGATTTTGCTATCAACTACTTGTTTCATCATCACAATATCAGGTTTAAATTTTGAAACTCTAATTAATTAGGGACTCCAGTGCTTTCCTCCCTAACAATTTTGCCCCAAGGCTAGACACTAATCAAGAACCAAAGCAGAGGCAGATGTCTTTCATTTTTAATTTTTTTTTTTTCAAAGAGTGAGAGGCACACAGAGAGAGAGGCAGATACATAGGCAGAGGGAGAATTGTGAGGAGCCCAATTCGGGACTCGATCCTGGAAACCAGATTGCAACCTGAGCCAAAGGCGGACGCTCAGCCACTGAGCCACCAGGTGACCTGGCAGGTGTCTTTCAATAACTTTTAAATTGTTTCTCCCTCTGCAAAACATCTTTATGCCAGCTCACGTACTTTATAAAATTTTCTGAGGGTTATTCTTTTCCTTACCTGTAGCAATCCTTTATATATCCGGTATACCAACTTTTTGTGTTATATGCATTGCAAGTACCTTCTCCCCTTCCCAGGGTGATATTTCAATGTGTTTATGGTGTCTTCTAAGAAGTTAAAAAAATCATGTGATAGAATGTATCAAATTATTCCTTTAGGTTTGTGCCCTTTTCTTAATGTTTATGGTTTGTCTTCCCCCCTTCCTTCCTTGATTTTTCCCTTTCATCTTCCTCCCTGTACCCTTCTCCTGCTTCTCTTCCTCTTCCTCCCTACTTCCTCCTTTTTCCCAACCTTTTCTCTTTTCTTTCAAGAAATCCTTCCCCATTAGATATTTGATGAGCTCAAGGAATCAGTAGTAAAGTCTTTTTTAATAATGATATTGAGGTGATTTTTGTTTAGGGTCCCTTTCCTTTTATTTTTTTTTATTTTTTTTCCCTTTCCTTTTAGAGATACATTCTGAAATATCTACAGATGAAATAGTGTGATGAGTGGAATTTTCCTCAAAATAATATAAGAAATGGAGACAGATTAAACAAGATTGGCCATGGGTTGGTAATTGTCAAAGCTGAGTAAAAGGTACATAGAAGTTCATTATACTATTCCATCTAATTTGTATGTTAAAATTTGCCCATAATAAAAAGCATACATATTATATATATATATGTATCCTATGATATAGGAATATTTTCCTATATATTCTTCAAATAATTTTAAAGATTTTATTTATTTTTCAGAGAGAGTGTGTGCACAAGCAGGGGGAGGGGCAGAGGGAGAAGCAGACTGCCCGCTGAGCACAGAGTCACACACGAGACTCAGTCCCAGGACCCTGGGATCATGACCTGAGCTGAAGGCAAACGCTTAACTGACTGAGCCACCCAGGCACCCTATTCTTCAAATAATTTTAAAGTTTTATTCTTTGCATTTAGGCCTCTAATCTCTGGGTGACTCTGAAGGAACGCCATAGAAGAGGCCCAGAGAACAGGCTTTTATTGAGCTATCCAAAGATGGTCAAGAAGGAATGTTTGTGTGGTTGGCTGCATCCTATGGCCATTTTTATCCGACGAAAGCCCTTTCCAAACCAATGAGGACACTTTGCCTTGGCTATGTGGAAGCATATTTTTTTACCCAAATTTGAAGAATGAGGCCCATTATCTTCTACAAAATAGAAATAGCCAGAGTACTATTTTACATTTATTAGAAATTTTTTAGACCCTTCTCTTCTTCGCCATTCATTTTTTGGCCATAGGTCAGGACATTTTAAAAAATGTGATAATTGCTTTATTTAAGTAAAATACTCTTGCTAAAGTTTCACCTCAGAAAGTTAGCTCTTTAAGATTCTGCCCTGGAATTCCTTGCACATTTAGAAATGAAGGGCTTCTTTCACATTTGGGTGGGGGCAGTGGTAGATGTTTTTAGACCTAGAAAAAAGTTCAAGCTAAGAGTCTTTGATCTGGTGGGATTCCTAACATATGTGAACTCTCAATACACTTTCTCTAATTCTACCAGATGTAGCCATAGCTAGTCCATCAACTTATAACTTGCTGTAGTTAGAGATCTCTTGCTTTCTATTATACAGGATGGATTTCCAGATGTTCTTTTGGTTTGTAGTTTGCTCCTTTCCATGAAATTGTCAAGAGATGGTCTGGACTGGTGGACCCTTTATCTTTGTTTGTCCTAAAAGATGGCATAGTTAGCCGCCCCCCACCCTACCCACCCAGTATGTTAAATATGGTATTTTGCAGACTCTGACATGGTTGGTTTAGACGTTAGAGAGAAAAAAAGCAAGTTGAAATGGAGGCTTATGGCCCTGGATATGATCTTAGTATTTGTGCCTTGAGTATGTGAAAAGAATGTGTATTCCACTGTTGTTGGGCAGCAGTTTCCATGAATGTTGAACAGATCTATGGATTGATGGTGGTTAGTTTTATGTACTTGCTGATTTTCTGCCTACTTCTATTAATTGTTGAGAGAAGAAGGATGAAGTCTCCAACTGTACCTGTGGATTTGTCTATGTTTTCAGTTCCATCAGGTTTTGTTCTACATGCTTTGCAGCCCTAAGTGCATACACATTTAGAATGACCATTCTTGTATTGACCTTTTATTATCATGTAATGCCCCTTTGCTGCCTTTGATAACTTTTATTGTTCTTAAGTCTACTTTACCTGATATTGATTTATATAGCCACTCCTGATTTTTTTTTTTATCTTTTTATCTAAATGTTTGCATGCTGTATCTTTGTCCATCCTTTTACTTTCAAGCTACCCATATAAATTTGGGTACCCAAATTTATTTATTTATTTATTTATTTATTTATTTATTTATTTATTTATTGATAGTCACACAGAGACAGAGAGAGAGAGAGGCAGAGATACAGGAAGAGGGAGAAGCAGGCTCCATGCACTGGGAGCCCGACGTGGGATTCGATCCCGGGTCTCAGGATCGTGTCCTGGGCCAAAGGCAGATGCTCAACCGCTGAGCCACCCAGGCGTCCCAATCTCTCTCTTTTTAATTAATAGACTATTTGAACACTTAGAGGTTTAGATAAAAGTAGAGCAGAGGGATCCCTGGGTGGCGCAGCGGTTTAGCGCCTGTCTTTGGCCCAGGGCGCGATCCTGGAGACCCGGGATCGAACCCCACATCGGGCTCCCGGTGCATGGAGTCTGCTTCTCCTTCTGCCTATGTCTCTGCCTCTCTCTCTCTCTCTGTGTGACTATCATAAAAAAAAAAAAAAAAAAAAAAAAAGTAGAGCAGAAAAGTACAGAGCATTCTCACATACTTCTTAACCCCCATCCCCAGTTTTCCCTATTAGTAACATCTTCCATTAGTGTGGGACATTTGTTATAACTGATAAACCAATATTGATACAGTATTATTAACTAAAGCCCATAGTTTACATTAGGATTCACTCTTTGTGTGGTACATTCTACGGGTTTTAAGAAATCTATAATGAAAAGTAGCCACCATTACAGAATCATACAGGATAATTTCACTGCCCTAAAAAGCCCCTGTGCTCCATTTAACCCTCTTACTGTCTCTTCCTCCCAGTCTCTGGCCATTTCTTTTTTTATTGTTGTTCTATTTTTTTAAACAGTATATTTGGACTCTTTAAATTGTACATAATTATTGATTTGTTAGGGCTTATGTATACCCTCTTTCCCCTATTTCTTCTTCAAAGATGTTCTCATCCTAATCCCTGGAATCCTTACATGTTACTTTACATGGCAAAAGAGACTTCTAAAATGCGATTAATTTAAGGGTCTTGAATGGGGAGATTATCCTGAATTGTCCGGGCAGATATAACCTACCCAAATCGGTTTTTAAAATCAGGGAAAATTCCCTGGCAGCAGTCAGAGGAAGATGTAACTATTGAAAAAAGGCGCAGAGAAATGTTGGTAGATCTGAAGATGGAGGCCATGAGCCAAGGATTGTGGGTGACTTCTAGAAGCTGGTAAGAGCATGGAAATGCATTCTTCCCTAGAGACATCAGAAAGGAAAGTAGTTCTCTGAAAACTATTTTAATCTGTGAGAGTTGTGTCAGACTTTTTTTTTTTTTTTAAAAGATTTTATTTATTTATTCATGAGAGACACACACAGAGAGACAGAGACACAGGCAGAGGGAGAAGCGGGCTCCCTGCAGGAAGCCCGATATGGGACTCGATCCCAGGTCTCCAGGATCATGCCCTGGGCTGAAGGCAGGCACTCAACCACTGAGCCACCAAGGCGTCCTGCTGTGTTGGACTTCTAACCTACAACTAATAAGCTTGCATAATTTAAGGGGCTAAATTTGTGGCAATTTGCTACAGTAGCAATAGAAAACTGAAACTCTTTTATTTTTTTGTTTCAGGTATGTTTGTGGTTGCTGATTGAAGCATTTTCATCATGGCTGCTTTATTATTATTTTTATTTTTAAAGATTTATTTACTTATTTCAGAGAGAGAGAAAAAGTAGAGGGAGGGGAGAGGGGGAAAGTAGTGGACTCCCCACTGAGCAGGGAGCCCAACTCAGGGCTCCGTACCTCCTGACTGGTTAATCATGACCTGAACAGAAACGGTTAACTGAGCCACCCAGGTGTCCTTGTCATGGCTGCTTTAAAATCTTTATCACCTGGGTGGCTTGGTGGTTGAGTGTCTACCTTCCTGATCCCGGGGTCCTGGGATTGAGTCCCACATCGGGATCCCCGTGAGGAGCCTGCTTCTCCCTCTGCCTGTGTCTGCTTCTCCCTCTGCCTGTGTCTCTGCCTCTGTCTCTCATGAATAAATAAAATCTTTAAAAAAAATAAAAGCTTTGTCGCATAATTCTAATGTGTCGTCTTGGTGTTGGCATCTTTCTCTTTTTCATTCAGTTCGAGATATTCTTGGTTTGTGGTGTAATTTTTGACTGAAACATGGATATTTTCATATTGTAAGATTCTGGACCTTATTTAAGTCTTTCTTAGCTAGCTTTCTCTGATCCCACTGGTAAGGAAAGCCTGGGAACTGCCTTGAAATCGCCAGATGCAGTAGAAATCTGTTTCCCACTCAGCCTCTCATGACACGAGAAATGGGGTTTCCATTATTGCTGGTCAGTGGCATGAGTGTAGGCATTCCACTGCCGGGGAGCAGGGAAATATGTCATTACTGACTGGTAAGGATGAAAGTCCAGGCTCCCTTCTTGGTCTTTGCAGACACCACTCTAGTGGAGGTGATGGGGCACCCAATTTTATCCTTATGAGTAGAAGTCTAGGCTCCCCACTTGATTATTGCTGGGTGTGGGTAAGGCCCGTTTTTGTCTGTGGTGTTTGGCTGAAACAGACTGGTTATTGTCTAAATGTTTTGTCTTACTAGGTTGCTCCTTTGCTGGTCCTTTGGCTACAAAAAGATTTGTGCCATATCGAACATCCAGTCGTCGCCCTCGTCAGTATTGTCTGGATATATGAGCCAAATAGAAAACCCAGGGAATTCATTGTTCTTTCCTCAGATCCCAAGGTCCCTAGTCAGTCTCCCTTCTCTTCAACTTTCAGCCTTAAGTTTGCTTTATACATAACATCTAGGGATTTTAGTTTTTAGTGTTATAGCGGGAGGATTAGGGAAAAGAATGCTTACTTACTTCATTATCCTAGAAGTGGAAGTCTGCCTAAAGCTAATTTTTAAAGTTGTTTTTTCTCCTTATAGGCTTTTGGACACTTTGGCAATTTTCCCCCCAGTCTACATTTCTACTTCTTTCTTTTTCTTTCCTTTCTTTCGTTTTTTAAAGTAATCTCTATACTGAACATGGGGCTCAAACTCACAACCCAGAGATCGAGTCATATGCTTTACTGAGTTAGCCAAATACTGTTCCACTCTACATTTTCCTTCCTTTTTTTTTTTTAAAAAAATTATTTATTTATTTATTTATTTATTTATTTATTTATTTATTTATTTATTTAAGAAAGAGAGAGAGAGAGAGAGAGCATGAGTTGGGAGAGGGGTAGAGGAAGAAACAGACTCCCTGCTGGGGGTGGTGGTGGTAGTATACAGGGCTCAATTTCGGGATCCTGAGATCATAACCTGAGACGAAATTAGATGCTTAACCAACTGAGCCACCCAGGTGCCTCCTGTCTATATTTGCAAAAAATGTATAGTCTTATGAGGGTTTTAGCTTTACATGCGTTTTCAGTTCAGATCTAATTTGAATGAGCCCCAGAATTAATCTCTATGTAGGTTTTATAGTCCAACTCCCTGTAGTATTAAGACCACCAGCTTTCCTTTACCAGCAGCCTACCCTCACTGGCATAGCTGTATCTTCAGCTCATGTGACTGCCAGAATGGTTTTTCAACCACCCTTGTGCATTCGGCTATGAATTTAAACAGATGCTCATTGTGTTTTAGTTGACATTTCTGGGTGTTTAAAAAATTTATATATTTTATCATGGTAAAATACACATAACATAAACTTACCATTTAAAAACTTACTGTAAAATATACACATTACAGTTTCCATTTTATGTTTATTTTTAAAATAAACTCTGCTCAACATGGGGATCGAACTCATGACCGTGAGATGAAAAGTCTCAATGTTCCACCAACTGAGTCAGGCAGGTGCATGTGAAGTTTCCATTTTAACCATTTTTAAGTGTTGCATTCAGTGTCATTAAGTACAGTCATACTGTCATGCAACCATCACACCTATCAATTTCTGGAACTTTTCATCATTCCAAACAAACTGTGTTCTGGATGTTTTTAGTTTATCAGCTTCAGGCTGGAAGTGGCAGAAAGACATTTCAGGTGGAAGGCATAGCAAGTGAAAAGGCATGAAGCCTTAAAAGAGGCCTAATACCTGAGAAACAATAGAGGCTAGTGTGACAGGGACCAACATGTAGATGGTGTAGTGGCAAGTAAAAGATGAGGCTGACAGAATGGTGTCATATTGTGCAGGCCAAGCTAATCCCATTGGAGGTGAAAGGAAAGGAAACTTATAAGTAAGAAATTGAGTGGCTTAGTTTTATTATTTAGGAAGATAATTCCAGCAATAGGGAGATCTTGCAGATGACAGTTCTGTATTGATTATTGTCCAATCTATGAAAGGTTTGGTATATTTTGTTCACTTTTCTAGTTGTTTATAGCAGAGAAGTTTCCCAATGAGGTCTTAGATGCAGTGGAATATTGGACAGCACAAAATGAACAGAGGTATCTACAATGTATTGTACTAAGTGAAAAAAGCTGCTTGAAATAGGATTTGTAGTCAGAGAAAGACAATTATCATATGATCTCACTTGTTATGTGGAATTTAAGAAACGAAACAGGATTATAGGGGAAGAGGGAAAAATAAAACTAGACAAAATCAGAGGAAGACCAACCATAAGAGACTCTTATCATAGGAAACAAACTGAGGGTCGCTGGAGGGGAGTTGGGTTGGGGGATGGGGTAACTGGGTGATGGACATTAAGGAGGGCACATGACGTGATGAGCACTGGGTGTTATATGCAGCTGATGAATCACTGATACCTCTGAAACTAATAATATGTAAATTAATTGAATTTAAATAAAAAAATAGGATTTGTATGCCACGATCCCATTTTTGCTGAAGAAACTAATTTGAAAAATTATACATCAAATTTATTTCTATTTTGTATTTTACTGAGTTCTATTTTTTGGACAATGGCTGTTTATTAATTTTATAACTAGGAGGAGTAAGCTCTTTGTATTCCTGGAGAAAATATATGTATAATATTGACCAGATCAAAGGCTTAAATCACAGCTTTAAATTTTACACTCAGTTATTTGTTCATCAATGCTCTGAATATATTTTTCTCAAATTTGATACAAAGTGTCATTGGCTCTCAAGACAAAACTTCTGCAGATACAGAGAATGAATAGAAAGATTAAAGGGGGGATCCCTGGGGGGCTCAGCGGTTTGGCGCCTGCCTTTGGCCCAGGGCGCGATCCTGGAGTCCCGGGATCGAGTCCCACATCAGGCTCCTGGCATGGAGCCTGCTTCTCTCTCCTGTGTCTCTGCCTCTCTCTCTGTCTATCATAAATAGATAAATCAATCTTTAAAAAAAAAAAGAAAGAAAGATTAAAGGCTGCTTGGTCATTGTATACCATTGAATTACTAATAGGCTGATATTCCTGCATGTTTTTTCTAATCTAGAGATTTGCTCTGATACTGTTACCATAGTAAACCCACTTGAACTGTGAGTATACAGAGCTAACGTGGAAAATGTAGTTTATGCGCAATTTTCTTCAGGTTGTTAATGAAATTAACCTAGGGCTCTGCCCATTTTTTAAAAAAATTAAAACTGTGAGCCCACATGTGTGCAACTCACCATACCTCTTCTTCTCCTGAGAAAGCCTAAAATATTTAAATATTTTAGCACTGGAAAAAAATAGCAAACAAATTAGAGAATGAACTATATTGGAAGACGATTTTCAAAGCATGGCATAGGTATTAAATTTCTGCTTCTCACACATCCAAATATGCCAAAATATTAGTAAGGATCCTATAGCCAGTATGAATTGGATCTGTAGCCAAATATGCATAGGCCCTAAATCCAAAGTTTGGAAGACAGCAGCTTTTTTAGTACTCATGCTCCCTTAAATACATATTCTGAGCACATGGCTAAATAATAGGACAGAGAGCCTTAGAAACTACGAATGAGGAAGGAAAATAATCATGTGTTTACAATGAATAAATCTTTGAAAAACGTGATGTAGACTACTGTCTGACATGGATACATCTACATACACATTCTCTATTTTGCCTTCTGCTCACTCTTTTATATTGATCACAGAGGTAAATCTGCTTATCCTTCTTCTTCCTGGAGGTAGCCTAGTGTATTAGAAATACAGAACTTTGAAAGCCTGGTGTCAATTACTCTGTAATCTTGGGTAAGTACCTACAAAAAAAAAAATTATCTGAGTCTAAACCTCACTTGAAAAATGGAGAGAATAACAGCAAAAATCCTTACAGAATTGCCTTATCTATTTTTTAAAGAGCCAGAGACATAGGCAGAGGGAGAAGCAGACTCCCTGCAGGGAGCCCAATGTGGGACTCAATCCCAGGACCCTGGGATCATGACCTGAGCCAAAGGCAGCACCTCAACTGCTGAGCCACCCAGGTGCCCCCAGAATTGCCTTATTTAACATAAAAAACATTTCCCAGGGCGCCTGGGTGGCTCAGTTGGTTGAGCATGGGACTCGATTTTGGCTCATGTCATGATCTCAGGGTCATGGGAGTGAGCCCCACATGGGGCTCCATGCTCACTCAGCATGGAGTCTACTTGGGATTCTTTCCTTTTCCCTCTCCCTCTGCCCATCCCCTGCTTGCAAGCATGCACGTGTGTGTGTACTCTCTCAAATAGATCAATCTGTCAACCTTAAAAAAACCTCACAAAACATAAAAAGCATTTCCCATAGTTATTAGGTATGAAGGATATAAAATTTTATATTAAGGGCTTGGCATGTTACAGGATGTGTTAATTTCTTTCCCTTGTGGCTCTGTCTTGCAATTACAAATCAAGTGCTTTGAGAAATATAATTTATCTGAGGTTAGAGACTGAACCTGGAAGTGGTAACAAGCAGACTGAAATTCTCCTTGACTATCTTGGACTTCAGTTTTCTCAATCATGTTTTTGTTCCACTCATTCCTTTTGTAGTCCTTTTTCCTTTAAGAAAAACGTAAAATCAAAATAGGAGTTGAAAATGCTATTTTCTTGGTCAACATTACATTCCTAGCTACTAATATGTGTCCTTGCATTTGAGCCTTGTTGCTGTGCAAGATTTCAATTACTGCTGGTATGTATATGAATAAGTAATGATTTTTGTATCTAAGAAAATCTGGCCAGGCAGATTAAAAAGCAATGTCTTATTTAACTGAGTCTGAGAAAGGCAACATATAAATTGCCAACTTTTTAAAAGATTATTTTAGAGAGAGAGAAAGAGCGAAAAGACTGTGAGCCTTGGGGTGGCAGGGACAGGGGAACAGGGGGCAGAGAATCTCAAGCAGACTCCTTGCTGAATGGGGAGCCCAACACAGTGCTTGATCTCATGACCCTGAGATCGGACACTTAACTGAGCACTCAGGAACACCCAGGTGTTCCTAAATTACCAAGTTTTAAGACATTCAGACAGACTTTCAGACTCAATAATTCAGTAAAAAATTTCCCTTCTTAGTGTTTAGAAGAGCAAATATATAAAAGTTATTAATATTAAAAAGTGAAGAATATTAAGTAATCAGATAACTTATTTTTTAAAAAAGATTTTGACAGAGCAAGTGAGCAAGTGAGCACAAGCAGGGGGAGTGGCAGAGGAAGAGAGAGAAGCAGGCTTCCCACTGAGCAGGGAGCCTGCACAAGGCTGACATGGGGCTCTGTCCCAGAACCCTGGGATCACGACCTGAGCCAAAGGCAGACGCTTAACTGACTGAGCCACCCAGGCGCCCCTCAGATAATTTACTATGGAAGTGCAATTATATTTTAGAATTCTCTCCTAAACATCTAACTACTATTAAATAAGATTTTCTAAGAAATTTAATGTGCTCATTAAACAATTGGCATATGAAATGATTACAAATTTACCAAAAGTTACAGTTGTGATGATATTCATGCAAAGAATCCAGAGTCGATCATCTCAAAGCAAATGAGAAAGACACAAAACAGGGGTAACTACCCAATAAACAAGCCTAATTAAATGAGAATATAGTACTGTCAAGATTTTATTTCTTTTATTTTTATTTTTCCCCCCACCCCCATCTGTCAAGATTTTAGATGAGAAAATAGAGGGATGATTCTACTGCCTTCCAATAAAGCCCTGGAGAGGACACCTGCCTTTTGCATCCTGAAAAGGAACAGCAACTCTTAAGTCTGCTTGAGATTCTCTGCCCCCTGTTCCCCTGTCCCTGCCACCCCCATGAAACTGAGGCCCTATGTATCTTCCACACCTAAGAAACAGCACTTCCTATTTTATTTAAAAGAAATTTCTGAGTGGTGTTTTTTAACTTACCTGGCATATCCTATACTTTCTTTCCTCCTTTTACTCTGAGAATCCCTGTCACAGATGGTTACTGTTACTAATGGAGATATCTTACTCCTCAAGGGTCTGGGCTGAAAAAGGTGCAAATCACTGCCTTACAGACGCAGGTACAATAAAACATTAGTTCTGATGGTCTGTATGGATCACATGTAATAGTTCAATTCTGATTTGTAAAAATTCCAGATTCAGAATACTTGAAAAACATGTATCATTTTATTTGTACACTTAAAAAGTTGTACATAGAAACTTGTAATACAGTTCTGTAAAACTGAAAGAACTGTCAGGGAAAAGGGAGGGTGTTACCTTTTATTGATTGATCATTAAGGAAGTTAGAGAAATAAAACAAAAACACAGTAAAATGTTTAAAAAATTAAAGAACATTTTCCAGGTACAAATTTTATAAATACAAAACAAATTCACAAATTATTTTGAATGCTAAATAAATATCTAGTTAATAAACTCAGACTTAATACCTCCAGCCAGCACTGGTACAGCACTTCAAGGATATAAAATTGGATTCATTCATGTGTAGTGTTGAAAGAATGTGCTCATTAAACAATTCTTAGACATATATACTTTTCTAAACTGTGCTATAGAAGATTTATCCGTTTAGATAAATCTCCTTTAATACCACACTTCTAAAAAAAAATCAATGACAAAATAAATCACAGATGAAAAAATATTTTCAAAGATATTGGGACACATGAATGATCTCAAAATGTACAAAAACCTCTGTAAACCAGTACTATATCCAATACATCTATCAAACTTATTAGATGCTGAGCAAAACTGTAGCAAAGGAAATCTTTCCTACATTCTCCTGAGTGCTTAATATTAAAATTGAGAATATAGTGCAGGCCACACTTCAGTGTGGTCAATCAGTTGTTATTGCTTTATATATATATGTCTGCTTTTGAGCATGATTTAATGTTCCATTTTCATGAACAATTTGTTTTCCTCAAATATATCCTTTAGAAGGACAAAATTAGATTCGTGACTTTTTTGCAGCTGGTGGTGTGCTAACTTGATCCACATTCCCGGGAGTGACATGTAGTCCAAGTTTTTGAGCCTGAATATGAAAAAATGCTTGAAGCCTAGTTCCAGCTTTTGCTTCACTTGTGTTACGAGGGTTGTACTCAAAGCAGTTCGAAAACATTAACTCAATATCATCAATAAATTCCGCTAGAAAGAAAAAAACCAAAGAAATTAGAATAAAAGTACATAAATTATAATTTTTGTTGTATCATATCTGGAAATGTCATTAAGAAAACGAAGCCCACCCTTTTCTTTAGAAATTGAAGCCTCTGAAACAACAAGGTAGCAGAACTAAAACTTAAAATTATTAACTAAAATGCTTTATAATTGTTCTATTGAAACTATGCAATTACATAATTAGGAACATTAGATGATTACACAGAACTTCTATTAAGACCAGATTCTACAAAATATTTAACTCATTCAGTTCCTACCCAGTATCTTTCATCTCCATATCCATAGACAAACATTTTAAGAGACCTCTTGGGATGCCATCTACACAATCACATTAATATACATCATTTAAATCACACAAAAAAAAACCACAGTCTTTACCTCTTTAAGCAAAAATATTAGAGGAAAACATAAATTACTTACATGCTAATTTATATTCACATTTGTTCACTTTTTCACGAATTATATTTAAGGCAATGGGCTTTTTGATGATGTCGTAATAGTCCGGGACCTGTAAAATAATTCAAATATATCTCTCCTATAGAAGATTTATCAGAGATAAGTGGTCAAATATGTGAAAGTTTTGCACTTAAAAGCAACGGAATATTAACCTTTGAATACTACGATCCCATTAAAACCACATAATATATTTCAGTCACTATAACGTTGTAGAAGCTTATTTGATACTACAAAAAATGTTAACTTATTGTGAAAAGAAAAAGTTTGTGATTTTGCTTGTGTACTCTATTTCTCTCTAAAGAGAAACATATGGGCAGCCCGGGTGGTCCAGTGGTTTAGCGCCGCCTTCAGCCCAGGGCCTGATCCTGAAGATCCAGGATCAAGTCCCATCTTGGGCTCCCTGTGTGGAGCCTACTTCTCCCTCTGCCTGTGTCTCTGCCCCCTCTCTGTGTCTCTCTCATGAATAAATAAATAAAATCTTAAAAAAAAGGGAAGAAAATATTTCTATAAAAAAATAAAGAGAAACATATATGTATCTATACAGTTATTTAATGAGCATTACTGCATTTGTAATAAATAATAAAATGTACATAACAAAACTTATTTAGCACAAAAACTACTCAGGAAAAATGAATTAGAGTCAAACAGATTTAATTTTTATAGGATGCTATTCAATGGTAATTAATCCTTCACATTCTTGCTCCAGAAATCTCTCTAACACACCCTTTGCTCCATTCAAACTTCCCATCATTTCCCATATTTTCATTTCTGGGTCTTTAACTTATCATGCCCTTTTCCCGAAATGTTCTTATTCCATTTCTCACTGTTGAAATTCCACCCATCTTTAATGACCGGACCAAACAGTTCTTCCATAACAAACTTTCAAATTCCTGGTATTCTCTCCCTCTGAAAAGCTCAAATCAATCTCCTTTTTTTCTCTACTTCTGGAAGACCATTATAACTTCTATTATAGCAGTATAACACTGTCATATCTGCTGTAGCACATCATACTTGCCCCACGTATATAAATAACTCCAGCACCATCTCAAATGCCTTAGTTTTAGGCCCTCTTTGTTTTCTAAGAGTCCCTATCTTTCTCACACAGTGGTCTCCAGACCAGCCCCATCAGCATCATTGCAGATCTAGTGAATCAAGAACTCTGGAATGAGGCCTAGTAACCTGCGTTTTAACAAGACATCCCAGGTGATTTTAGTGTATGCTACAGTTTGAGAACAGCTGTTTTACATAACAGAAATATCAATAGTACACAGTTGAATTAAATCTATTCATATTCATTACATAGAATAAAAACATTGAAGCTATTACAACACAACATACTGTCATTTTTCATGAGAATCAGTCATAGGATTGGAAGGAACTGAGCCGAGGATGTTCTCTAATCCCCTTTTTTTTCAATTTAGAAACTAACTTTCCAAGTGTTTAAAAAGCAAAGTGTATCGTGACTAATGGATGTTTTGACTGCCATGCAGACTAAATCAGATAATATTCATGAATACGTCTTATCGAGTCTAATAATATTACCTGGATTTTGGAAACGAGTTTCAAAAAAGGCCAGCTGTCATCATGCCGTACCAGTTCCACAACAAGTTGTTCAAAAGCAGACAATTCATGAACTCCTCCTTGTCGGCCTGAACTCCTTCGATTCAGGGTCATAGGAGACGATTCTAAATAAATAAATTTTAGGTGATGACAAAGAAAATTATTTGATCACTACAAGCTAAACAGGTATATAAATACAGCCTATCTTCAAACAGAAAATTAACATTCTATATATGTAATTAATGAGATAAATTAGCCTACATTCTGAAATATGAAAATCTAATGTTCACTCTATTTTTTATTTTTTAATTTTTTAAAAGATTTTATTTATTCATGAGAGATGCAGAGAGAGAGGCGGAGAAGCAGGCTCCATGCAGGGAGCCCGATGTGGGACTCGATCCTGGGTCTCCAGGATCATGCCGGGGGCTGAAGGCGGCGCTAAACTGCTGAGCCACCCAAGCTGCCCTCTTTTTTTATTTTTTTTTTAAAGATTTTATTTACTTATTCATGAGAGACACACAGAGAGAGGCAGAGACACAGGCAGAGGGATAAGCAGGCTCCATACAAGGAGCCTGACTGGGGACTTAATCCTGGGACTCCAGGATTATGCCCTGGGGCTGAAGGCAGGCACTAAACTGCTGGGCCATCCAGGGATCCCTCTCTTTTTGTTTTAAAAAAGATTTTATTATCAATTTTTATTATTTTTATGATTATTAATTTAAAAAAAAGTCTACTTAAGTAACCTCTACACCAAAGGTGGGGCTTGAACTCCCAACCTCAAGATGAAGAGTCCTATGCTCTTCTAACTGAGCCAGTCAGGCGCCCCTAAAGATTTTATTTTTAATTAGTCTCTATATCCAATGTGGCACTCAAATGTCGTATGCTCCACTGACTGAGCCAGCCAGGTGCCTCCACTGTTTCCTTTTCATCATAAAATTTCTGAATTAATTAAACATTCACTGGGAACATATTGTAAAAACATTGTAATATAAAATTCCTTGAACAGAAAGTTTATAGATTATATTTTAGCCCATTTTATTAAAAATCTATTTTCAACTATAATAAAAAGCAAGCAATTCTGCAGAATTTTCTGAAACACATCATTAGGAAAACAATCTTTTCAGATCTAGCAAGTAGACCTCTTTATAAATTACCTTGCATGGTAGAAATTAGATGTTTAACAATAAAATAAAAGATTATCATTAATTTTATTTATTGATTCATTTGAGGGGAGAGAGTGCATGAGAGAGGGAGGTGGATAAGGAGCAGAGGGAGGACGAGCAGACTCCATGATGAGCATGAGCACAGAGCCTGAGGGAGGGCTTGATCCCACAACCCTGGGGTCACAACCTGAGCCAAAATCAAGAGTTGGTCCCCCAACTGAGCTACCCAAATGCATCTCTTGTCTTAATTTTATATGGAGGATTTCTGAAAGCAAAATGCTTTCTCATAAAACCTAAGGTATATATAACGAAATCTAAAGTGTATGAATTAGTAGAAAAAGGTAGCATAGTTCATATTATGAATTCAGGTGTTTAAATTCTCTACTTAAATGTAAATCCATACATTGCCCCCTTTGTCATTGGAACCAGGTTAGTAATTTCACAAATCAATTAACAAAATGTTTTCCTTTATTTTTAAAAAATATTTTATTTACTTACTTAAGAGATAGAGATAACAAGTTGGGGGGAGGAGATGAGGAAGAAGCAGACACTCCACCAATATTATGCTTTAGGCCAGGTTGCTCCCCATGAGGGACCATGACTCAGGTCTCAATCCCAGGATTCTGAGATCATGACCCAAGCCAAAGGCAGATGATTCAACTAACTGACCCACCCAGGTGCCTCCCCAATTTTTTTTCCGAGCAGAGTTTTTAAAAAATACAAATGTTTTAGGTATGCTATGTTTCCAAATAGCTTGAAGTTCAGAATTGGGGAAGAGCAAAACAGATAAGGGGATAGGAAAAGCTAAATTAGACCTCTGGTGCTAAGTTACCTGATACAATGCACCGCCTCCCCAAACCTGACAGTCTGGTGATGGCATCAACAGACTAACTGTCTTCTATTCTTTCACTAATGCACTCCTTAATCCTGCCATGTATTTGAATAATGCAATACAACCTATCTATAATTCTTCAAGGAACAGTATCGTTTTTTATGTCTAATTTCATTTTTTGGAATAGCAAAGTTTTATTACTACTGGCATTAAAGGAAAAAATAGAATTGAAGAGATAAATAAAGAAATTTGGATAAAGATTACTATAAACAACAATTATCAGAATTAAAAAGATGGCTGGTGATCACTCCCTAATGATAATATCACTCCCCCAGCTCTCCCCTGCCCCCAAAATCAGTACATCAGATAGGAACCTTACCAAATACCCCTAAGACAATGTAGCTTGTCTAGGTGATAATGAGTATGTTGTGTTTTAAAGCAGGAAAGGGTGGAAAAGAATGAAATGTGTCATTTCTCACAACTACTTTGCTACATCACTAAAAAATACTCATAATATAATTTACCTTATTCCCCAAATAGCTGCCCCTTTGATGAATATTACGCTTTAGGCCAGGTTGCTAATAACCTTGTATATCCTAGTGACAGCCTTTAAAAAATGATCCAAAATATCTCAACATTCAATATTTGCAAATTACTTCATTTTCTTAGGTAAGAGGAATTTAAATTAGACTTCTTTATACCTGTAGATTGTCTTTTTCTTCCTCTTCTCTTGGATTCACTATCTTGGAGAGAAAGTTTTGAAGTAACATTTAGAGATCTTGACTTCTCACTTGACTTTGTGGCAATGACTCTGAAGTTAGGAAAGTTGGGACTATTTTCTGGTGTATTATTAGCACTTTTCCTTCCTCTGCGTTTTCTACGAGGACTAAGTAGTTCCACAAATACGTCTGCTTGCAGTGGGCCATAACTCTGGCGAGTAGAACGACCAGCAATTCTTAAAGATTTAGTTTCTGTTGGAGGAGCAGACCTTATCTTTCTAAGGCTTCTACCAGTGGTTTTAGAGGAAACAGTTGTTTTGGGTGTACTCTGCTGACTCCGAGAAGTGTATCTTCCAGGATCTTGTCGTTGGCCACGACTTGAGAAAGAAGTGCTAATTCTCCCTCTTGTTTTAATTGGCAATCTGACTTGTG
Source organism: Canis lupus dingo (assembly GCF_003254725.2). NCBI lineage: Eukaryota > Metazoa > Chordata > Mammalia > Carnivora > Canidae > Canis > Canis lupus. The sequence continues at coordinate 13,642,464 of NC_064250.1, forward strand.
GTCTTCCTCGTTTTGGTGGGCTGTAAATATTGTTAGAAAACATGATTATTCTACAGAGAAATGAATACACATACAATTATCCCTATTCCCTTTGTTCTACTATTCAGCCAATGATTCTACATATATTTCTTTGGTGTCCTTATGCTACAGGAGACCATTACTTTTCATTATCATTGATGGTGAGGTAATTTACAGTTTTGGTCAATGACAGCAACTAAAATAGGCCCTAAATCTGTGGTTCCTGAATACCATGCTGAGAATCTTTCTGCCATCTTCTGATTCTTACTGTAAAATACAAAACTAGATTCAATCTTTTATTTTCAGTAAACTTTACCCACAACATGCAGCTAGAACTCACAACCCCAAGATCAGATCCAGAGTTACACACTTCAATGACTGAGCCAGCCAGGCCCCCCAGGTTCGATCTTTTAATTGTCTTCAAGTCATAGACAAGGATGAAACAACCCTACTGAGCCTCTTTTTATCCATTTCCCCATACCTGGACTTCCAGTTTACCTGGAATTTTCCAAATTCTTTATCATCTTTATGTTTAACACAAATACTGCCCTTATAATCTACAAGGACGATGGTTCCTACTAGTTGGAGCTATTAAAAAACAACCTGATTAAAATAAGCAGGGTAGTTCTCTCTATCCTCTGCAGATTGGCCTTTTTGTACTTTGTCAGTTTGAAGTTGCCCTTGCTTTAATTCACTTTCCTGATTCCACATGAATGGGGTTCAGATGTTAAAAAGGTGGAGAGGTCTTAGGGACCAATAAAGGGGAGAATGCTCTAGTGCTGCCACAGCAGGAATAACCAGGTCCTCACCCAATTCATTAGGCCTGAGTGACACAGCTTGCTAAGTTGCGGAATACCTGCTTATGTATAGAAGTTGCTTCTAACTGCTAATGTGGTAGGAGTCTAACAATATAATGTGCTTCCTGGCAGATCTCTTTCTCTCTCTGTAGATGCCAAGATCACCCATATTTGAGTATACCTCCTTGAGAAAGCAAGAGGGGCACTGGGAAATTGCATTCACTTTATCTCATAAATATCCTTTGGAATGTTTCTTTGCGCTGGAGGCACAAAATTCAGTAAAATCAAACTTAATGGGGGTCTGAATTGGTATTCCTACGCAAACATCAACTTCTATTGGATTTTATGACCTGGCTAAACTCACATAGGTACTACATTCCCTCAGGAATAACTTCAAATGCTTATCATACTAAAGCAAGGATAACGTAAGGACACTATATTATATACCAGTTTTTAAAAAGTTATCGGCCCCAATCATTCCATTTGTTTTTGAGTAGTCAAGAGATTGTCTAGTTATGACTCACAAACTCTCATTTTATTGCATATTAGGACTTACCTGACTTCTTCCTCTTCTTGAGAGTCATCTTCATCTTGGTCTATCTCATACTCCTCCTCCTCACTTTGACCCTCTTCATCATCATCATCAACTTCATCATCCTCACCTCCCATACTGTCTTCCATCTCTTCATCACTTTCCAAGGATGGTCTCTGTCTAGAGGAGAGTCTTCTAGAACGTTGCTTTGGCCGACACTCTGGACAAAACCAATCTCCTTCAGGCACAGTCTGACAAATCACAGAAATGATTATTAATCATCTGTCACTCAAAACCTCAATCACTCAATCCTCATCTAAGAAGTAGAAGGGGGAAAAATACCTTGAGCTTTGGTCGAACACAGTAGGTATGATGACCCCGATCACAGCCATCACAAAGTACCATGTTTTCAGCATCGCCTTTTTTTCGGCATATCTTGCAACGAGCATTCAGTATAGATTTAGACCATATCACACTACGATCCAAGGTGGAGAGATGAAGAAAGACTTGGGATAGACTAGCAGAAGCAAGCAGAGACTCTCTCCAACGGTCCAGGACTGTTTTGTAAGAACGCCCACTGTCACTGGCATCTTAAATGAAAGGGTAAAGTAATTTAAGTGTCTAGGCAAACCTCAGACATCTCCTAGAACTATTTTCTTGGTATTTTAAACAGGTTAGATTTTAAAGTTCTTCTAAAACTTAACAAAAAGATCGTGTTGATATTAAAAACAAAAACCTCATGTTAAAGAAAATATTTGCTGAGCCATAGCTTGTTTGTGATATAAAGAATTACTTAAATCTATAAATCAAAAAAAAAAATCTATAAATCAAAAGCTTGGGGATTTCAATAGTTAAAAAGAGAAGAATTAACTTAAGCAATGTGTTCTCAATCTAGTGGTTTTTAATCAATTCTTGGCCTGACTTAAAGAACTAGCTAAATATGATAACAAATCAGTTAGTATCCATTTGAATCAAGGATAATACTTCTAAGTTAAATATCAATCATATAAGAGGTTTTCTCCTGGGGCTGATGAAAATTTTCTGAAATTAGATCATGGTGAATGGCTGTGTAACAGTGAATATACTAAAATCCACTGAATCCATCCATTTTTTAAAAGGATGAATTTTATATATGCAAATATCTCAATAAAGCTATTATTAAAAATATCAATTATATAGAAATGCTAACTCTCTTGTCTTCTATCTCTAAGAAAATATTTTTTTAAATGAGGTAAAAAAATGCTAAAACTCCACTTCCCAAAAGAACTTTCAGCATTAATATTTATATAGGAACCTTTGAAAGTTTCTGTCATTAATAACATCATTTCTTTGTCTTCTGGACTAAGATTTATTAAGAGTCATTTGGCTAGATGCCATTAATCTATCATTTAACACTGGCATGTGATTTTTCTCTTCAGTGAATCTTCCATCATTGCTACCACCTTATATTCCTAAAACATTATACTTAATTATGAAAGGACTACCACATAATGTCCAATTTCTACAAGGTTTATAAGACTCCAAACATAGTTTGTTCTTATTATGAGATATTTCCTACTATTATCCTCAAAAAAAAAAAAAAGTCCTCTTGGGCAGTAGCATAATGATTAAAGGGAATGTGGGCTCTGGAGTCAGTCTGCTTCGAGGGGAGTACTAGCCCCCCTGTTTGAGTGCGGCCTCAGGTTTCCCAACAGTAATATGTGGATAGCATCTACCTCTGAGTCTGAGGGCTGTGAGGAAGATTAAGTGGGATGATATATATGAGACAAGTAAAATGCCTGTCAGGTAGTAAACGCTGTTACTGTTATCATTATTGCTGCATTATACTGTTCCTCCTGTGTGCAACAATTTAGAAGATATGAAACAATTCATTCTATGGTCCCTACCTTTAAGAAATTTTTTATATAGCTGGGAGAGTGAAGATATATACAAGGAGCTGAAGTCATAAAGGAGCAGATCTGCCAAACATTAGTTGAGTCTTGAGCTTCTGTTTGATTGTTGGGCTGGATGAGAGAGACAGGACGTGATATCTAGGGCTCACCCAATGTGCCGAATCCTTTCTGAAAAGCTAGGACTCCAAAAGGCTATACCTTCAAACATCAAGGCAGGAAAGGGTACATTGGAGAAAGAAAGAAGTAGCATGGAAATCTGCTCATCTGGACCTTGGTGTTGAGTGGAAAGGGAAAATGAATCTACCCTGAGAACACGTAACCAATGCCTAAACAGTTTAAAACCTGAAAAAACATACGATTTTTAAAGTGGCCCAGGTGGTAGTGAAATCAGGTGGATGGCAGAAACAAGTACACATCTTTGCAAATTCTCTCTAAAGAAATTTCCATAGATCAAGTTCTGAGGAATGACAGTTAATAGTCAAGACTTACAATGCACATGTGGAAACAAAACATTACAGACAAGAGCCAGCAGAATCTGACCCATAAAGACTTGAGATATTTGATTAGACACAAAATATAAAGTAACTGTTTTAATGTTTTAAGAAATAAATGTTTGAAAATATAAGGAACCAAGCAGTTTGAAAAAGCATCAGCATCTCCAAAAATAATTGAGAGTAATAACTTGATGGAAGAGGGAAAAAAACGAATGGGTCAATGGCTCTTCAGGTAAAGCTGAAGAAAAATATTAGCAAAGTGAGAAATAAATGCAGTAATTATTTCCACCCTCTTATTTTGTGTTTTCTATTTACCGTGATTTTTGATATAAGGCTTCATGAAAAGTTCTAGCTTGAGCAGACTCTCTAAGGAAGGAGGCAACAAAAATTGCTAGTTCAAAGATCTTAAAGAAATCTTTCTGGATAAATCCAAGGACATTCTTATTGGTAAGTGCAAGAAATAAGATTGCATATAGGCCACTGTGGAAGAGTGGAGGAAAAAGACAAACTGTGAAGGGCCTTTGGAACCTTGAAAGTCAGTCTGAATGATTTTTAACTTGAAGGTTGGTGAAACATTATGGGTTTTGATCAAAGAGGTGCTTTAAGAAAATTAAATCTGGGCAGCCCAGGTGGCTCAGCTGTTTAGCGCCACCTTCAGCCCAGGGCCTGATCCTGGAAACCTGGGATGGAGTCAGGTTCCCTGCATGGAGCCTGCTTATCCCTCTGCCTGTGTTTCTGTCTCTCTCTCTCTCTCTCTCTCTCTCTGTCTCTCGTGAATAAATAAAATCTTAAAAAAATAAAAAAAAGAAAGAAAAAGAAAAAATTAAATCTGTGGTATCTCAATGTCCAATTTTTATCCCACCCACTTTTTAAATGGATGTCCACATGCTTCTGCTTTTATATAGTACATAAATAAGGATAAAAAAACAGTATACAATTGATTCCATTTTTCTGTTGTCTTGCCACTTCTCCAGATTATAAAACTCCCAAGGGCAGAAGTGTCTTGTTTCTCTTTTATCTTCCATCATGCTAGTATAAATAAATCCCTCAAGAAATTAGGATTAGGATTTTACATATGAAATAATGGTAGAGTCATATGATCATATATTACATTGGGAGACTTCATATTGTTAACTGCTACTACATAGTAATCCATGTGACCATGCTATGTAGGTTTTTCCTGGAGATAACACAAAAACTCCCACCCTATAAATCCCCCTATGCTAGCAAAAAAAAAAAAAAAAAAAAAAAAAAAGGTTTCATTAACCGAGGTATGCAATGTAGAAGAAAAATGCTAGGAAGTTATTATTTTATAAGACTGTCTCCAATCCTATTCCTTTCCAAAAAGACCATCAAATTCAAGGTTTTCCTTCCAAAGCTAAATATTCAAACCAGTACTCAGCAACACAGGAAGTAAAATCATAATTCTTTAAAAAGACAAAATTCTTTAAAAAGTTAAAAATTTACCAACTCTCACACTAGATTGATCTTCCTCTCTCTTTTTCGTGTCCTTTTTTTTTTTCTATCTCCCCTTTGGTCTTTATTAATTTCTGTGTTACCTAATTTCAAATTGATAAAGTTAGTTTGAGGATTTTTTCATTGCTTAAGGATTTAACCATAAGCATGACTTTATAAATGATGAGATTTCCAACTTAAACAATTCTCACAGATCTTACCTAAAATAATTCAAATATGAATATCTTCCTCAAGTTAAAAAAAAGCCTAGTTTTATTAATGTATTAATGATTAGAATAAGAGGGACATCCTACGGAAGGTGAAACTTAAGTAGAATTTTTATTTTACTTGCTTCCTCAAGAAACTGAAACAGGGATGCCTGAGTGGCTCAATGGCTGAGCGTCTGCCTTCAGCTCAGGGCATGATCCTGAAGTTCCAGGACTGAGGCCCACATCAGGATCCTTGCATAGAGCCTGCTTCTCCTCTATGTCTCTACCTCTCTCTTGTCTCTCATGAATAAATAAATAAAATCTTAAAAAAAAAAGGAAAAAAGAAAAAAAGAAACCGAAACGATCTCTGAAGCTAAACTGGTAAAATTCCTACCACAGTGAATTTGCTATGCTGAAAAATAATCAAAAGAATGGAGAATTTTTATATTCTATCTCAAACATTCATAAAGCAGAACCCACATTTCTCCCCCAGATTAAGGATATTCTTGATAACCTTGCTCTAAATATTTAGATTATCTTCAAACCCCAGAGGCACCTCTAGTTCTTGTGGTCCCATTCAAAACAGATCCCCCAAAGGCTTAAACAAAATATAAAAACCTACAGACATCAATTATTCTATTAACTTTTTATGGGGCAGCAATGGTAGATAACAATCATATTATAAATAATAAATATCTAAACTTTGATCAACATTTACCATCAAAGTAAGTTGAAGTTTTCTTATTTCACCTTTTTTAAGACTTCAAATTGAAATTGTTCTTTTTCTTTTTTTAAAAGATTTTACTTATTTATTCATGAGAGACAGAGAGAGAGAGAGAGAGAGAGAGAGAGAGAGAGATGCAGACACAGGCAGAGGGAGAAGCAGGCTCCTGGCAAGAAGCCTGATGTGAGACTCTATCCTGGATTCCTAGATTACACCTTGAACCGAAGGCAGACGCTCAACTGCTGAGCCACCCAGGTACCCCAAAATTGTTCCTTTTATATCCCTTAGGATGAAATGAATGTTCCAACACTGCTGTATACAACCTAGCAGAACTATAGCTCTCAGCTCTCATATAACCTACTAGATTGTAAGCTGCAACATCTCCCAGTGTTAACTTTTTCCCTTTATGTTTAAATATTTAATAACATACTGATGAAAATATGGACACATTAAACAATTTGATATTTTTCTCCTTGATTTTATTTATTTATTTATTTGTTTATTTATTCTCCTTGATTTTATAAACAACTTTAATTGATGGGCAGTTTCAGAAATGGAAGAAAAATCAGCAGAATTGTGTTTTCTCTCTTTTGGAATCACAGAATTAATAGTAGTAGTGAAATATTTATAAGAGTTACATAATTTACAAGTAAATTTTATTTAAAATTTTAATTTTAGTAATTGTAGATTCCTATGTGGTTGTAAAAAATAGTAGAAAGGGATCCTTTGTATATGTAGTTCAATTTAGAGAAACTATTAAGAAATAATGAAAACTGGGAAATAAGTGATATAGCAAATATAAATGAGTATTTTTGTGAGCTATGATCATACATACTTATTTCTCTAACTGCTATTTTCCAATCTGAAAAGTGAGTCATTGAGCTCATGGTGGAATTATCAATTTATAAAAATATGAAAAGGCTTATTAGAACAATAAGATACTGGCCATAAACCCTTCAATTTCAAATTGATATTTTATAAATATATCCACATTGATAGAACCATATATTTATGAAAGCTGTTCTTAGTACTCAACAAGGTAATATTCAAATAATTGAAAAAGGATTTTAGTCAATTCAAGTTGCTCTCAATAGGAGACCAAAAAGATATGGCTTAAAAAATGTATGTTTCTTCTAGCACCCCACTACTGAGATACAAACTACTTTGAATATGATGATTTATAAATTATTTTAACATGTCAGAAGAAAGGGAAGTTCAAGGCAGTTATGACTTGAGAGTTGATTTGGAACTTGAAACACATTGCTAAAACACAATCCAGATAGTATCACTTCTATCATCCTACCATAAATTATAGAGCATTTCCTCATTTACGTACCCTTTAACACTTGATTCAGTGCTTCTCATATGGTGCTCAGGTTAGTGACCCACATTATTATTTTTTTTTAAAGATTTATTTATTCATCTGAGATGAGAGTGTTTGAGTAGAGGGAGGTTTGGAGGGAGAAGGAGAGAGAGAATCCTTGAGCAGACTTTCTACTGAGTGTGGAGCCCAAAGCAGGGCTCAATCCCATCACCCTGAGATCATGACCTGAGCCAAAATTAAGTCAGCTGCTCAGCCAACTAAGCCACGCAGGTGTCCCAGTGACCCACACTTAAGCAGTTTCTTTGGGGTTCTGTTTTATATAACAAATATTTATGTACAATTTTTGATTATTCAGAATCTGGCCAGTAACAGGTTTTGGTAATCTTTCTTTTGATGAAACACAAAAGAAAAGATTGACAGAAATAGATAAAAAGATAGTCATTAAGATGAGTATCTAAAATAAAAAGTACTTTTAAGTATTATTTTAAAACATCTCACCTGAAAGAACCCACATTTTAAAATGAAAATACAATCTTAAAATTTTTAGCCAATTTCATTGTGTCAGCCCACAAATTTCTATTATAGGGCAATTTCTTTCTTTCCTTTTTCTTTCATCTCTTTCTCTCTTTTTTTAAAGTATTTATTTATTTATTTATGAATGAATGAATGAATGAATGAATGACAGGCACAGAGAGAGAGGCAGAGACATAGGCAGAGAGAGAAGCAGGTTCCCTGTGGTGAGCCCAATGTGGGACTCGATCCCAGGGCCCCGGGATCATGCCCTGAGTCGAAGGCAGACACTCAACCACTGAACCACCCCTATAGGGAGCTGTCCCTACAGGGCAATCTCAAAATCATTTAAGGTACAACTAATATTTTGAAGTGCAAACTGGTACTTACCAAGTGGAGCTTTGAGAAAACGCCGCTCAATGCCCTGCTCTATTTGAAAAAGTGCCATTGCCAGGTAATGAACCACATTGCTCACTGATTGTGGTGTACTTGCGTTAGTTGAGACAGTACTTGGAGTTTCTGTTTTTATGCCCAAGAGTCTACAATGAAAACATGGAAGAGTTTATGTTATTATTATTATTTTTAAAGATTTTATTTATTTATTCATGAGAGACACAGAGAGAGAGAGGCAGAGGCACAGGCAGAGGGAGAAGCAGGCTCCATGCAGGGAGCCTGATGTGGGACTCGATCCTGGGTCTCCAGGATCAGGCCCTGGGCTGAATGAAGGTGGCGCTAAACCACTGAGCCACGTGGGCTGCCCAGAGTTTACGTTATTAAAAAACACTTAGGTAAGACTTGAGTCTATTCCTCCAAATGCTTGCTTATTATCTGTGTAAGAAACAGTTTCTTCAATCTCAAAGGAGATTATGTAAGCCAGTAGGAAAGGGAAATAAACACGTGAATCAAGAGCTAAACTAAATACCAAGTCATTTAAGGAGGTCAGAAGGGCAAATATTTGGAGGGAAGGTGGATGAGACAAGGCTTAGGTAGAAAAGTTTTAGGTAGATAACCAATGATGAGCCTTAAGGACACAAATCCCAGGCTGCTCCCTTTTTTTTTTTTTTTTCTTAAGATTTTATTACTTATTTGAGAGACACAGAGAGAACACAAGCAGTGGGAAGGGGCAGAGGGAGAGTCAGGCTCCTCATTGTGCAGGGAGCCTGATGTGTGGCTCGATCCTAGGACCCCAGGATCATGACCAGAGCCAAAGCCAGATGCTTGTTAACTGACTGAGCCACCCAGGTGTCCCCCAGGCAGTTTACCTCTATACCTTTTTCTCTAGCTTCAATTTTTACTGGCTAGGACACTTGTAGCTGCCTCCTAAGTAGTTCCTTAGCCTCCAATCTCAGCAGCTAAATGATCATTTAAATGTACAAACCTATTTGCTCAAAGCCTTCAGTACTATGTCTCCTCTCCCAGTATCATATCTTCCTTTTTTTCTAGATAATAAACTCCTTAAGGGTAGTTATCTAAAATAACTATAAAGATAGTCAAAGTATCTATCTATAGATATACAGATATAGGTTCTGATTAATAATTCAAATAATAATTAAGCCTACCACAATTTACTAAGTTATCCTACACAAAAGAAAAATGGATAGTATAAAGTTAGTCACATTCTGAGATTAATAAAATCTTAAGTCCAAAGACTTCTTTTTAAGCTTGAGAAATTGTCATTATCTAACAAGCTGTCTTTTGGCTACACTAGCACAAAGTGGAGTAAAAGAGAGCCTGAGGTTGAAGAAAACGATCATTTCAGTGGTTACAAGTCTTAAAAGTCCTCATGATAAGATTTTAAAACAATTTTTTGAGGAAAAAGAGAATTTACTAAAATTTTCAATTTTGCAATTGAACTGCGAAGGAAAAGTGACAGTTTCTTTAGAAAAACCCTTTTTGTACCTGTCTTTTACTATGACCTTTGCTTGCTCATCAATTTCCATCTCTTCCACATCTTCATTCACAGTCTTAATGATCCCATTTTCCTTGTTCTCCTCACTTAACAGCTCATAACGTCCACTCTCTAATGCTGATCTCCAGATGTGTCGATCTGTAACCTGTAACAAAACCCAAATTTATCAACCTGGAAAAATGGCATATGTTGTTCCCACGAAGTATGAGATTCAATGTACATATGAAAAATTCATGAATATTCTAGAACAGATTGTGAATCAAAAAGGGATCTAAAAATAAGGTTACTAAGTGGCCAAAATGAAATTCATATCATTCATAGATGGAAGCTTTGGTACCTCACTTTCTATATAGGGAAATCATAATTCTAAGACTGGTCACCTGATAGTAGCAAAAAAGTGACAGATGATATAGCAAAGGAATGAACAGAACACACATATCAAGCATGAATTACTTACAGATTTTAAAAAGGTAACAAAGAAACCAATAAACAAACCAGACTCAGCAGAGCAGGCAGGAGCTAGTCAAGGAAGAAGAAAATATCCTTACACATTTTAACATCTCGGATGAAAATACCATAAAACAGATATTTAAAAAATACTAAAAATTAATATTAAAAATTAGGTCAATGATGTTCATTAAATTCTATTTAAGAAAGCAGATAGCCATACTGTATATTTAAGAAAGATCTCTACTCATATATACTTTGATACAAGGGAAGAAACTGAGTTTTCATAAAAAATGTATCACTCCCATGTATTTATTCAAACCACACATACCTTGCCTATACCAAGTAAATTAACAAATATGACCAAAACTTTGGTAATCAGGTAAATTAAAAATGGGAACAGATACAAACCTTGATTGCTCCTAATGTTCCCTGGTAAATTCTGTCTTCAATATCCAAAAGAAAATCTCTCAGCCTCAATTCAAGCTGTCTTTCTGCAGACATCTGAGCTGAATCATATGCAGTGGAAGATCTTCCCCGGCAATATGTAGGTTTGCTATCAGTTTGAGGTTTGTCTGAAATAGTTACCAATACCTTTATTATGATTTTCTTACTAAAAAATATGATTTCCCAAAAGTGGTAGTTATGATCATGAGATAATGGATATAAGAACATTTAATAAATCCTCAAGTGCAAAAAAAAACGGGGGGGGGGGGGCAGAAATGTTTGCACATTAGATATCTAATAAGGAACTTGAGTCTAGAATATTTGAAGAACTCTTTCTTACAACTCAATAAAAAGACATTCCAATAAAAAGAATGGGCAATGAACAGATATGAATAGACTTTTCTTTAAGGAAGATATACAAATGGCCAATAAGACCATGAAAAGATGTTCAACACTATTACTTATTAGGGAAATTCACATCAAAACAATAAAGTACCACTTCATACGTCTAAAATGGTTAGAATCTGAAAGTCAGACAAACCAAATGTTGACAAGGACATGGAAAACTTTTAGCCCTCATACACTCTTGGTAGGAATACAGAATGGTGCAGCAAACAGTATGGCAGTTCCTCAAATGATTAAACAGAATTATCACATGACCACTCTTAGGTGTACACCCAAGAGAAATGAAAACATATGTTGAGACAAAAACTTGTATGCAATGTTTACAACAGCATTATTCACAACTGCCAAAATATGCAAGCCACAGAAATATCCATCAACTAATATATGGTTACATAAAATGTAGTATGTATCTATATAATGGAACATTATTTGGTTATAAAAAGTATGAAGTACTGACATGTGCTACAACTTGGATGCACCTTGAAAACATTATGCTAAGTGAAAAAACCCAGTCACAAAAGACCATACATATATTATATGATACCATTCATTTAAAATGTTCAGACAGGGGAATTTACAGAGACAGAAAACAAATTTAGGGTTTCCTTTTGAGGTGATAAAATGTTCTAAAATTGTGTGATGGCTGGACATCTGTGAATATAATGAAAACCACTGAATTGCACACTTCAAATGAGTGGATTATATGGTGTATGAACTAATTCTCAATAAAGCTGTCAAATAAACAATTGTGATCTAAAGTTTTTAATGTGAAGAGAACTAAAGTAGTCATGACAATATGCCCCTAAATTTAACAGTTCTTTACCTAGAGGATCTTGTTTAGTGATATTAAAACTTATACCCCAAATGCCTTACTGCTTTCTCTTATGTGTTATCAATGAACCAGCCATCATATAGAGATGCTGCTCCCTGATCTGCCGTTGCAGCAATCTCCAAAGAAGTGATCACTAAGAGAACCTGTCCCTGGACTCTCAGCCAAAATCCTTAGTGACTGAACTCTCAGTATCATGTCGAATTTCTAAAATTAATGTTAACCTTAGTGCCTTAGATATCAGGAAATGAGATCAGGAAGAGGATGGATCTTCACACATTGCCGTTTCTCCGTCCAAGTGGAACCCAGCGACATCTAGAGAACCTTGTTCTCTAACTGGCAAACATTCTCTAACTTGCAAACTGAGAGCATGGTCCAAATGGAAAAGAAGGTGTTTTATATATAGCTTTACAACAAATGTTTAAGCCTGAACTAGAGATTATGGGGAGAGAAAATAAAAGAAAGTTTTCAATGAAAATTTACCTGAAAAATGAAATTTCTCTTCAGAAAAATGGGCTAGCTGTGCACATATTCTGCTCTTCTCTTGCAACAAAGTTTCTTTTAAGGCACTTTCTCTATGTCCTCTAGAATTAAGAGCTTCAATAAGCTGGTCTAGCTGTTCACAAGAACTGTAAAAGCACCACCGATTTGGCTTATGCACTGGTTTTGGCAGTTGCACAGAATCATCACATGGACCTTCGTCAATGTTGGAGGTAGATTCAGGCGTCAAAGACTCTCCAGTTTTAGTGGATACCTGAGGATCTTGAGACTGTATACTATTCTGAAATGATGAAGGTCTAGGCAACAGCATGTCTTCAGTGAGACCAGAATAATCCTCTTCAATAAATAATCCAGGAATAGAAGGAAAAATCCAATATCGCCTATACATGCGGTCTCGGCCCAAAGGAAAGATATTGGTACATGCTATGGCACTTTGGATTTTTTCCAAGAGCTCTTTCTCTTTTCGTTGATGTTCCTGTTTTAAAGCTTCTTCCTCATCTGCAGTAAGAGGCTCTCTTGTTACACAGTTGACCTCTTCTTGTCTTGTAAATTCTTTAAATCCATTTTGTCCCCTTTTCCCTGTAGTTTAAACATTTTATTATCACTATCACATTTCAAATTTTCATCAGAAAAACAAACAAAGCTATCCTAAGTTACCTTGTATTATGGACCAAACTGAATGCCCCTCAAATTCATATGTTGAAATCCTAAACCCTAATGTGACATATTTGGAGATAGGGTCCTTAAGGAGGTAATTAAGGTTTAATGAGTTCAAAGAGTGTGGGGACCCTGTAAATCAGGACCAATATCCATGTAAGAAAGAGACCAGGGTGCTCACTCTTCACACTTGTGGGCACAGAGGAGCAGTTCTGTGAGGACACAGTGAGAAGGTGCTATAGCAAGCTGAGAGAGGCCTCACCAGAAATCAATCCTGCTGGATTTGGACTTCCAGCCTCCAGAACTGTGAGAAAATAGATTTCTGTCATTTAAGCCTCCCAGTCTGTGGTATTTTATTATGGCAGCCTAAGCAGATTAATACACTATGCTGGTAAGAAACTGGTATATTTAAATACAGGAGACACACAAAAAACTGCAATCTCCATACTGGATAGTGAGGCAGAGTCTATTATTCTCCAACATATGTTCAGTCCTTTCTCTAAGGCACGAGTCAGCAGACTTTCATAAAGGGCTAGCTAGTAAATATTTTTAGGCTTTGTGGGCCATATGGTTTCTGTCACAGCTGCTCAACTGTGCCACTGCTGCATGAAAGCAGCCATAGACAATATATAAAGGAACAAGCATGGCTGAGTCCAATTAAAACCATGATCATTGAAATCTGAATTTCATATAATTTTTGTATTACAAAATATCATTCTTTTTCCCTCAACTATTTAAAAATGTAAAAATGTAAAAAACCAGTTTAACTGGATTACATAAAAACAGGCAGGGCAGATTTGGCCAATGGGCTATAGTTTACTAACCACTGATTCAAGGTAACAGAACCCCTAATGCTTAGTTAGGTACCTAGCAGTTCAAAAGAAGGACACTTCCCAGCGGGAAACGTTTCCCCAGGAAGTATGGCTACATAAGAAGCTTCTGATCAAAGAGATGGGAGTAGAATTCTGCATTATATGTAACCTGTGGGTTGTATCTCTATTTTCCTTCTTTCAACTAGCCAGAATGACGCCATGGGGATAAATCATTTTGGAACATGAGGATGGCAGCAAAACCCTAAGGATGGCAGTATGAACAAGACAGAAAGAGCCTGGATTCCTGGTGAGCTGCCTGGCCTTTTATGATGTGTTGAATTAAACTTCTCCCATTTTAGGCACTGTCAGATTGCTTAGATGGTCAGGGAGTCAGTTTTCTTTCTTTCCTTCCTTTCTTTTGCTTGAAAGCATCTGTATGAGATTAGAATTATCTGCTTTAAAATTTGGGAAAATTCACCTATAAAGTTGTCTAGGATTGAAGTTTTCTTTGTAGGAAGATTTTTTTTTTTTTAAATTCAGAAAGAGTAGGAGCAGGGTAGGGGAGAAGCAGAGGGAGAGAAAGAAACTTAAGCGGGCTCTACACTGATCTCATAACCTGAGCCAAAACCAAGAGTCAGATACTGAGCCACTCAGGTGTCCCTGTAGATTTTTTTAAAAAATATTTTATTTAAATAAATAAAGTAAATAAGTAAATACTTGAGATAGGAGCAGAGGACATAAGTGGGCAGGAGAGGGAAAAGCAGGGTCCCTGCTAAGCAGGAAGCCTGACACAGGCATTTTTATTAAAGATACATAAATTTATTACTTATTTGTTTATCTTCATTTATAAAGATTTTATTTATTTAAAGACTCTACTTAACAGAGACCAAGAAGAGTACAAGCAGGGGGAGTGGCAGGGGGATAGGGAGAAGTAGGCTCCCCACTGAGCAGGGAGCCCAACGAGGGTCTCAATCTCAGGACTTTGGGGATCATGACCTGAGCTGAACCAGATGCTTAACTGACTGAGCCACCCAGGCACCCCTGTAGAAAGATTTTTAATATTGGTTCAAGATCTAATGGTTTAGGACCATTCACATTTTAAATTTTCTCATGAATCCATTTTTTTTTTAATGAATCCATTTTTTAAAAATGATTTTATCTATTTGAGAGAGAGTGAGAGGGTAGGGGGAGAGGGAGATGTAGACCTCCCACTGAGCAGGGAGCCCAACATAGGGCTCGACCCCAGGACCCAAGGATCATGACCTGAGCAAAAAGCAGATGCCCAACTGAGCCACCCCGGCAGCCCTCATGAATCTACTCTCATAATGTGTATTTTTCTAGGATTTTGCTTTTGTCTCCACTTTTTCTTTTCTTTTTTTTTTTAAAGATCAAAGCAGAGAAAATCAGCATCATACAGTGCACTGGTTTTCATTTTAATTTTTTTTAAGATTTTATTTATTCATTCATCAGAGAGAGAAAGAGACAGAGAGGCAGAGACACAGGCAGAGGGAGAAGCAGGCTCCATGCAGGGAGCCCAATGTGGGACTGGATCCCAGGTCTCCAGGATCAGGCCCTGGACTGAAGGCGGTGCTAAACCACTGAGCCACCTGGGCTGCCCTTGTCTCCACTTTCTCAAAGTAACTGCCATAAAACTGTATGTGCTAAAAAAAAAAAAAAAAAAAAAAAAAACTGTATGTGCTGTCCCTGTTTCTTTAAATTTCTACTTTATCTATAGTTATGCTGCTTCCCTTTTCAATCTTAACCTTACTGAGACTCCCTTCCCCCTGCCCTCAAATCAATTTCAAGAAAGCTTTGTCTAGTTCATATCTTTTTCAAAGAACAAACTGTTGGCTTTGCTGTTCTTCTCTATTACAGTTTTACTTTCTATTAATTTCTCCTTATATCTATTGCTTCCTTTTATTGAGGGATTTTTCTGTTATCTACCTCTGACTTCTGAAATGAATACCTAGCTCAATTTGCCTTTCTTCTTTCCTACTAGGTATTAAAACTAGAAATTTTCCTCTTAAGTAGAGGGACTGTATCAAACAAGTGTTAATTGATAGTACTGATAGTCTTTTTCAGTATAGATTAGTTTTATTTTCTAGTTTCCATTTATGGTTTCTACTTTGACCAATTACTTAAAAATGTCTTAAAACTCTAATCAAATGAAGACTTTTTGTTTTACATTTCTAAATCAATTGCATTATAATCAGAAAATATAGCCTCCACGATACAGATTTTGTCTACTTGTAATAACTATTTAGCAAATAATTTAGAAAAAAAAGATACCAACAAAATTATAGGCATAGAATACAGTTAAAAATCTCCTTTAATAGTTGTTAAATGAAGATAGTTAAAGATCTTCAGAAGTAATCTGTATCAACAACTTTTAAAAAAATGTATTCCCCTTGATCCAGCAATTCATGAAATTATTTTAAGGTAGTTGATTTCTATTCTCAGCATATGGAACCTATTAAAAGCATTACTGACTTTTATATTTCTAGCACCTAAAGGGCACTTAATGCATGTTGAATGAGTATGCAATAGAATAAAAATTTCTATTTGGCCTAATATAAAATAGTAAATACAAAAACTCAACAAAACTCGCTGACTAACCAAAAGTTGGAAGTTATGAGAAATGGGCCTATTAAAACAATATGAAAATTGAATTAAAAAAACAACAACAACAATCTGAAGAGGTGCCTGGGTAGCTCAGTCAGTTAAGCATCTGCTCAGGTCATGACCCCAGGGTCTTGACATTGAGCCCTGAGTTGGGCTCCCTGCTCAGTGGGGAGCCTGCTTGTCTCTCTCCCTCTGCCCCTCCTCCCCCGTTCATGCTCTCTCTCAAATAAATAAAATCTTAAAAAAAACAAAACAATATGAATATTGTCACCCTTCCCTCAAGAATAACTTATATGAGAATAAAAACTAAATATAACTTCCAACACCATTTTTTTAAACAAGATGGTCACCATTTAAAAAACTTATCACAGCTATGAGTTGAGCATTTAAGAAACATATACACCTTGGAATCACAAATGAAGTAATCTAATACATATTTCAGGATAGCTGAATTATAAAGTGCCTTATTAATTAAAACAATCAGGCATGCCCTTAAGAAATTTCTGTATTACCCCTTCTTCCTCTTTTATGTGATCCTGGGTCATCTTCATCCTCAGTGACTGTGTCTTGATCAAGTTCCTTTTGCTCTGTTTCTTTGCTTTCAGTGCTAGTATCAAAATCTTCCCTTTCTTCCTCCCTTAATGAAAAAAACAAGGATTATTTTCATTAATGAATATGTAATTCCATTCATGAGGTATTTATTGCCTGCTTATGAAGTGCTAGCCATCATGTTTAGGAAGTAATGGACAAGAAGACAGACACAGAGTTTATATTCTTGCAGCGAAAACAGATAATAACACAATTATACAATTAAAATTTGTAATAACTATTAAAAAATGAGAAGTTCAAGGTGCTATAAAAGCAATTCAATGAGAAACAAATCTAGTCTCAAGAATCAAGAAAGCCTTGCCTGAGGGAGTGGCATTTAAACCGAGACTAGGGAGACTGGGCAGGCGTAAGATAGCAAGTGAGAAGAAATCTCCATTTCAGGCACAGGGGATATCATGTACAAAGGCACTGAGCTGAAGAGAAAAGGAAGGAGCTTATCATTTTGAGAAAATAATAAAACAAAAAGAAGTTATCCAAGAACTGGATGAGAAAAAGGCAGGGTTAGATCACACCTGGCTTTGTAGGGCATTATTCAAAAAGCTATGGGAAAAGAAATAGAAGAGTTTTAGAAAAGGGAAATGATGGGTTTAGAAAGCACTTCGGCTGCTATGTGGAAAATGATCGGGGAGAGAAAGGAGATGAGGGGAGACAATGGGTCACTGTATCAGTCCAGGCAGCTGGCTCGGAGGTGATGGTTGGCTCAGACTAGAAAGTAGATAAGTAGACAAATAGTAGAGGAGAGCAGATAACATTTCAGATAAACTAAGTAGGCTGAATGACAAGACAGATGTTTTATCTAATTCATTATGCTATCCAAATTAAAACTAAAACTGTATGAACCTTGAAATAAGTTCTACCATTTGTGTTCTTTACCAAATATCAAATGTTCTTAGGAGCCAGAGAGATAATGTAAAATGAGTGAAGCTAGGCTAGATGAGTATTAAAAAAGTACGAAATGGTGGAATCTATAATGTGTTTTTTTTTTTTAATTAAGAGATCACAAGGGAAAAATCTGTAAGTATAGGAGGTGATGAATAGCAACTAAACTTATGTGGTAATTATTTCATAACATAAAAAAATAATAAAATAAAAAATTATTTCATAACATATGCATATATCAAATCATTATGTTATATACCCTAAATGATTAACACAATAAGTCAATTATACTTCAATAGAAATCCAAAAGGTTTATAAAATTTAAAAAAAAAAATCGAGCTATAACTCACATATCCTAAAATCATCATTTTAGAGTGTATAAATTCAGTGGTCTTTAATATATTTACAAAGTTGTGCAGACATTACCCTTATCTAATTCCGGGACAGTTTCATTATCCCCCAAGAAAAACTCTATAGCCATTAGTAGTCACCTTCCATTTCCTCTTCCTCACTACCCTGGTAACAACTCATCTACTTTTTGCTGTGGATTTGCCCATTCTGGACTTTTTATCTAAAAGGAATCATACAACAACACATGGCCTTTTGTGACTGGTTTCTTTAACTCAGCATAATGTTTTCTTTCTTTCTTTCTTTCTTTCTTTCTTTCTTTCTTTCTTTTTTTTTTTTTTTAGCATAATGTCTTCAAAGTTTATCCACATTGTTGCATGTATGAGAATTCTATTCCTTTCTATTGCTGACCAACATTCTGCTGAAGAAATACATCGTTTATCTATTCATCAACTGATGAACATTTGGGTTATTGCCTTTCTTTTTTTGCCTACTAAGAATAATGAAACTATGAACTTTTGTATATACATTTTTGGATGAACATATGCTCTTAATTCTCTTCAGTGTATACCTAGGAGTGGAACTGCTGGGTTGTATGGTAAACAAATGATTTTATTATCTGAGAGACTGCCAAACTTACCCAAAGCAGCTGCACCATTTTACATCCACCCGCAATGCATGAGAATTCCAATTTCTCCACATTCTCACCAACACTTCTTATTGTCCCTTAATTGGATTACAGCCATCTAGTGAGTGTGAAGTAATATCTCATTGTGATTTTGATGTGCATTTCCCTAATGACTAATGATGTTGAGTGTCTTTTTCATGTGCTTCTTGCATATCTTTTTTTTTTTTTTTGAGAAATGCCTATTAAAATCCTTTGCCCATTTTTTAATTGGGTTGTTCTTTTATTGTTGAGTTATAGGAATTCTTTATATATTCTGGATATTAAACCATTATTAACACACAATTTGTAAATATTTTTTCCCATTCACTGGGTTGTCTTTTTTTACTTTCTTGACAGTGTTCTTCAAAGTACAGAAGTTTTTAAGCTTGAATAAATCCAATTATTTTTTTTCTTTGATTGCTTGTGCTTTAGGTATCAGATTAATTTTGCTAATCTATCCAAATTCCATTTCTTAAAATACTGTTGATGGCCATATAAAATACAGCTGTTACACGTTTGTGACCTATGACCTTACGAGTTAATGGGTATTTTTATATGCAAATATAACTAAAAGTCAATATACTAATATCAGAACACTGAGATTTATAGAACCTTCCTCTGCAATTTCATAAAAAAATTATTTCTGCAAAATTTGAATATGGTTTGCCATCTACAATATGCAAAAATTCCCACTTGTTTTCAGAGCCTATTTTCATCCCAAATATTTTCAAATTGCAATAGAGTATCTAAGTCACTAAATTACTTAATGTGCTTCCTTCTTCTCCCTATACCAATCTATTAAAACCTCCAATTTCATCCCTATTCCTCAATAAACTCAGAGGAGTTTTGTGAAACACAGTGTACAACTGTGATAGGTGGTGGTGGAGTGGGGAGATACCACTAGTAATGCTAGAAATGTATTACTGGTTTAAAATAGACTATTGAAAGGTTTTCTGGGCAATTATCATTTATGACATTAATTCTATGAGAAAATGAGTTCTAGATTCCCTGAAAGTATTTTTTAACATAACACACGTATACCTGAGGACTCCCTATATGTAAATTTCATAGGCCTACTGGTATAATTATTATGTACCTATAAATAAAAAACTAGAAAACTAGTTTTTAAAACTTCAGCATTTCAGACCTAGACAGAGGGAGAATGCCTGATGCGACTTGATCCCAGGACCCTGGGATCACGACCTGAGCCAGAGGCAGACGCTCAACCACCATGCCACCCAGGTGCCCCTGATTTTTATTCTTCGTATAAAGTCTGGTGAGCACTGTAATTCAAACCATACCCAACAGATATATCTGCAGCTGAATTTCTTTGTTCATCTTCCTTCAGTTTTTCTTGTTTCTCTTTCATTTTCTGTTCTTGTTCCTTCAGTTTTTCTTCCTTCCTTTTACGAATTCTGAAAGTTAACATAAAATATTAGTCTATTTGATGGAAGATACTTTTAACTTTTAGTATCTTGCCTTTAATAAAAAAAATTATGGAAGGTGCTTTAAATGTTATCACAAAATCATAATGTAGTAATTCACTCATAATCTCTTAGTTAAGCCATCACACATTAGTGTGAGCCAGTATCACATTACAACCCGATGTGAAATATCGTTTTAGATGCAAAGAAATAAACAGCCTTCATTAGCACAACTGACTATAATTATCTCTTACCTAGCAGCTGCTTCTTCCCTCTCTTTCCTATGTTGTTCTGCTTTTAACTCCCGGAATTCTTGCTTTGCTTGTCGTAATATATCAACATAATCTTCAATGAAATCCCTAGTAGAAACTAGGGTCAGTAGTTTTCCACAGAGAGCATGAAGTATCTTCATTTTTTCTCCTGTCAAAAATTGGTAAATAACTTCTGTATCATCAAGGATAAAAAAGAATTGTTTGAAAAATCTTAATTTGTGGCTTAATGTGAAAATGCTTAATAAAGAATAGGAAAAACCTCAAGATCAAACACGCTAATGGCATGTCTTCAGAAAAAAGCACCTCTGAATCCAAATTAACAGATATGTGATATACAAGGCATTTCAAATACTAATAAGTACCATATAGACCAGTTAAATAGACATGAAAAATTCTCTAATGACAGAATTTTTTTCAAGTTTTAATTTTTAGGCTCACTTAGGAAGTTCAAATAAAAAATGTTATTACCATATGAAATTAAAAAATGGCAATAGGCAAATCACTCTGAAAATACTGCACAAAAACACTACTATAAATTATAAAACCTATATAAATCTTAGCAATGAAGACACTCTTATTACATGTTCTCTTAAATAAGCATATTAAATTAAGCTTTACATATTTGTGCACCGTAATTTTTTTATTTAAAAAAGGAAGTGAAAGGGATGGCTGGGTGGCTCTGTGGTTGAACGTCTGCCTTAGGCTCAGGGTGTGTTCCCGGATCTGGGAATGGAGTCCCGCATCACGCTCCCTGCAAGGAGCCTGCTTCTCCCTCTGTCTGTGTCTCTGTCTCTCTCTCTATGTGGGTCTCTCATGAATAAATAATCTTAAAAAAATGGAAGTGAAAAATAACTTCTTCTTAACTTTATTTTTTTAAAGAATTTTAAATTTATTCATTCATGAGAGACAGACACAGGCAGAGGGAGAAGCAGGCTCCCCAGAAGGAGCCCGACACGGGACTTGATCCTGGACGATGGGACCAGGCCCTGAGCTGAAGGCAGACGCTCAACTGCTGAGCCACCTAGGCGTCCCCTGCATCTTAACTTTATATACCGTTTCTCATATCTCAAATTCTATTCAAGTAAATGTTAGAATTTAGCAGCTACAGCCTAAATTTCTGATACACTGACGAATAAAAGTGAAAGTTAGCTAATTCTCACTTTAGTAGATAAACCACAAATTTTTAAAGTAATAGAAAATCCAAATGAAAAAGAACAGAAAAATCAGAAAGAGTTAAAGCTAATACGAATTAACAACAGTAGTCTCCATTTGGGTCACTAATTGTATTCCAACAATTTTTTTAAGGACTGTTCTCGTTCTCTTTTAATTAAAACTGCTATCAGGGTGCCTGGGTGGCTCAGTTTGTCGTCAAGCATCTGCCTTTAGCTTGGATCATGATTCCAGAGTCCTGGATCAAGCCTCAAACTGGGCTCCCTGCTCAGCGGAGAACCTGCTTCCTCTCTCTCCTTTTGCCCTTTTCCTTGCTTGTACTTTCTCTGTCTTTCTCTCAAATAAATAAATAAAAATCTTAGAAAAAAATAATTAAAACTGATATTATCTAACACTTCTCATCAGTACCTAGTTTTCTGGGCTAAAGAGATAGAAGAGGGGAGGAAGTGGGCAGGTTATACAAATTCCAACTTGCAAAGTTTTACCTGGTGTCAAATCATACACTGAAGTGCTTGCCAATTTCTTCACTAGACTGGGATTGCTCAAACGAAGCTCCATACAGGCATCATCTGTTGCATCAAATCCTCCTCGCTTTTGGTATCTATACTTTGCATTTGCTGATGTTACATCAGCCCCTGAAGCTAAGATGTGCAGTCTGAGGATTTCAGAAAGAGTGCAGCTATCAAGATCCAAGCTTTTCAAACTGCAGCCTATAGTTGTTAAAAAATGAAATAGTCATTTAGAACATAAGCAATAGATTCTCAGCAGTGTAAAATGTACCTTTATAAAATTAAAAATAAAAAGCCAATAAAAAAAAAAAACCCACACATACCCTGGTGCAACTGCGGCCATGCAGCTGCCAAAGATGCAACTGCAGACAGTGCAGATTTTGTGGGGTCTGCATCTTCATCCAAAGCCTCTGTTAAATCTTTAAGGAAATAAACACTTTATTCTAGTGCAAATCAAAGCTGGAATATTTGGGAATAATGCCTTTTTAAAATGATGAAAGGAACAGCAAACAGCTTAATATTCAGGAGCCTCAAAAGAACCAACACTAGGTACAACAAGCATCATTCACATCCTGCCTAGTGTCCACCTAGAACTGTAAATACTAAGACAAATACTAAGACATGTACTACACTCATATTTTCCTTAGTTAACATAGAAGACAATTCCCAAGTTATCAAGATGCACATATACATTCCAAAAAAATAGTAAAATGCCCTTTAGAATTAAAAACAAATCTCCTCACTCAACATAACTTTAGAAAAGTCTACTTTCAAAACCAGAGTGTATTTGGAGATCTCCAATCTTTTATAAATATTTTAAGATCGAATCATAACAAAGTATGGGTTATAATCAGAAAACCAGCACAAAGAACTAAAACAATGATAGCACTGCTGTCTTCTAACCACTGATTTATCCTCTTCATTTAAAGTTCCTGTTTTTATTTTGAAGACTCTCCAATTCAAGAAACAACAGGAAGATTTCCCTGTATTTTCTAAGTAAATTGCTTTAACTCTGAAAATCATGCCTAGCTTACAAACAGAACTACAGAGTAAATCTACTGGCACAAATGTATTTAAAGCATTAGCATATACAATTATTCCTAATTATAATACACAAATGATAAAAAAAAACAACTAAGCCTACAAAACTTCAAGCTTACAAAAAACTCTTGTGTTTTTTTTTTTTTTTTTTTTTAATTTTTATTTACTTATGTTAGCCACAGAGAGAGAGAGAGAGAGGCAGAGACACAGGCAGAGGGAGAAGCAGGCTCCATGCACCGGGAGCCCGACGTGGGATTCGATCCCGGGTCTCCAGGATCGCGCCCTGGGCCAAAGGCAGGCGCCAAACCGCTGCGCCACCCAGGGATCCCAAAACTCTTGTTATATCATAGTACAGTGGGTGTAACTTCACACTGAGTCAGATAATACATACCCTAGTCTTAGCTCTGCCAGTCCCTTAGTTCTTAGTTGTGTTGTCTTTAGACAAGTCGACTTAATTGGCTTCATTTTTCTTAAAGGAGTGAGTCTAGATCAGTATTTTAAATTCTTCAAATATTTCTTGGGAGTACAATACAAAAGAGATAAAAGTTCCCTTGTTCAGTGGGATATGGAGATGATAATCCTGCCCAATCATCTTGCCAACTTTCCTGCAAGTGGCACTGAGGAATCCCTGTACAAGTCACAGCATTCCATGGATTAGAGCTGGAAAATCACTGGGCTAAACTGGTTCCATGGTTCCTTAACCTTCCATTATGTTTCCCTTCTGAAAGTTCACAAGCTGACAAAATGAACCTCAGAGAACAGAACTACTGTCCTTTACTAAAAGGAAAAAGGCAGTTCTGGGATCATGTCTGATTACAATCAATGACAATTTCATGGCGGTTAAAGAAAGAACACTACCACAAAGGAGAAGTTATCTGACTAAACACTGCATTATATGCAGAAGTTATCCCTACCAGGCCACGAATCCAGTTTAAATGACAGACATTATGTTCTTCCTTACCAAGGAAATACTAGAACTAAAACTTCCTCGATTTTCATTTTACATGGAAAGCCAAACAAAATTAATAGGCACTCTAAAATTAACAACAGTCTTAGTTACAGAGCTATAAAAGTGGACTGGCACTCTTCACCACATTTAACCTATGTTATCTGCAGTAAGTTTTAATTTCCTAGGACAAAGTTACAAAGGCCTTAGGAAATGGACAACCAACAATATGAGAGTTTATTTTTAATTGTGTTAAACTAGCATAATGAAATATGTATTCTTTAATTCAATTATCTACAAAAATGGCACTCTCACAAAACTGCATTATTACTCTAGGATTTGCTTAGAGACAGTTACTTCGATACATCATACCAAGAAAATACATTTGACCCTTGAATAACATGTGTTTGAACTCTGTGGGACCACTTATAAGCAGTTTTACGTAGAGTACTGTAAATGTATTTTCTCTATACCATTTTTTCTCTAGCTTCCTTTATTGTAAGAATAAACCATATAATACATATAATATACAGAATGTATGTTAACTGTTTGTATTATCATTAAGGCTGCCAGCAGTTAAGTTTTGGGAGAGTCAAAAGTTATCCGTGGATTTTTGGCTGGGAGTGGGGACGGCTGGCATTCCTAACCCCTGTGTTCTTCAAGGGTCATCTGTACAGCTGAAAGTTTCATTTATCATCATAGTAATCTAGAATCTACAATTCTAACACTAAACAATGAGATTTCAGTATATACACAAAACTATGTTATTTAAGGAGGATGCTCTTCCTCTTATACTTTGAAGGCTTTTAAGCTCATGATGTAAGATTAATTTCCAAGATTTGATACAAAAAAAGGGAGATCAAAGGCCAAACAATTCAGATCTTCTTGAAGACAGATAATTTTATAGGCAAGGCGAGGGAAACAAATATTAAAATTTTCAACATCTTTGCCATATTATGAGGCAATATAGCATAGCCATTATGAGGCTCTAGAGCAGACTGGCTGAGTCTGTATCCCCCATCACTTTATTAGCCATGTGTCTTTGGGCAAGTTACTTACTCCTTAAGTCAAAGTTTTTTTGTTAAAAGCAGAAAATAATTAATAATAATCTACCAATCTATTATACCTATTTATACAACAAGGATGGTAAATGAAATATTGCATATATAGTGTTTAACACTATAAAACTACATAGTTTAAAAAAAATAAATAAAACTATATAGTTTTATATTTAACACTATAAAAACTAATAGTTTTTTATTTATTCATGAGAGAGAGAGAGAGAGAGGCAGAGACACAGGCAGAGGGAGAAGCAGGCTCCATGCAGGGAGCCTGATGTGGGACTTGATCCCAGGACTCTAGGATCATGCCCTGGGCCAAAGGCAGATGCTCAACTGCTGAGCCACCCAGGCGTCCCCATCTGTTGCTTTCAGAAAGGACTGTGGCAAAGCTTTTTTGTTATGGCGATAGGAAAACATGAGGAAAATACTTGGGAGAATAGCCTAGGGTCCCTACTATAACTGAAATAACTGTAAAATGCAGCCAATACAACAGGGAAGTGAAAAAGGGTGGAAAAATTCCAAAACATATTTTTTCCTCTCCCTGACATTTAAATAAATAGCTTTAAAAGGAACACTAAAACCTCTATTTAACGACCAATACTTATTCAGAGGTAGACCTTGTATTAGTATGTATAGATAGTCCTATACAGGATTAGAGCTGTAAAAATTACAGATCGAACAAATCATGAAAGGAACTTACAATGGCAATACAAACGCCAATAGTCACATATATTTTTTCTTTATGCTATCTGATTTTCCAACATAATTTCCTTGTCACCCCACTTTTTGTCATTACAAAACTACAAAATTCGTCTGCCTCAAATTCTGAATTAAATACAAATTTATACCTTATATTATGGTCAGAACTTGGTCCATAACCCTGTGATGTTACTGGTCATTAAAAGAACTTAATGGCTAAAAGAATGAGTATCTGCTACATTTTCTTAGATAATGCATCTTTAGTGCTGGTACTTGTTATCTCAGAAAATCTTTAGACTTTTATCAATGGTTTGCCCTTCTAATTTCCCTTTAGTTCAGTCTCATTTTATGGACTAAGTCATCTGAGATGATAAAAGGGACAACACTATTAAAATGACCTTGATAAGGGACCTATGGTGGTTAGCACTCATGTTAGAGAATATATTTTGTTTGAACTCAGGCTGTAAAATAAAAAGATAATCAACATCAGATGCATAGTTATCATCATCCTGTTGCTTCAGGGACCAGGCATAAAAATACAAGCTCAAGTTATCTAAGGTCAACAATACTATCTGAATGCAACAATGTCCCATCTTTTTGTATAGAGAATGCTAACAAAATGTCTCCCAAAAGTTATTTCTTATTGTGAATTTTTATGCAAATACACTTAAGTACTGTTTAAAAAGGCTTCCGATCCTAAATCTTTTATGTGGCAAAGTTCACAGAGAGTATGATTCAGGAAGCAAATCAATCTCTTAATACAAATGCTTAACAATTCCTCTGGTTAAGGTAAGTTCTAAACAAAATAGTGATCATACTCTGTTTTAAAAATAAGAAAGGGTTTCTCCAAGAATTAGTCCTACATTAATATGTGCCATACACTGACTTTAGATATTTAAGTGCACAGAATTTAAACAGCAAAATTTCTAGTTCAAACTGTTGGTGAAATAAAAAAATTAAATTTTACATGACTCTTATCTACAAACTGTCACATCTCAAATGAAATCAGCAATAGCATTTTCAATTTAAAGTAATGATAACAATAATTAAAGTATTTCCTAGGTGGAGGCAAAAAAAAATCATTGCCATTTAGAAGAATCTCTTGGAATTAGAGATGCTGGTCAATGACATCTGTAATGCTCCTAAATCATAGGGGAAATCTAAAGGAATGAAAAGCAAGATAGATTGTGGGATGGGAGTAGATATTTTAAGGTCATCAGAAACAGGATATATTAGTTTTTATGAAACTGATAATGTATTGTTCATATATGACTCAAGAATTGGGGAACATGAACAGTTGTATTTTGTAACTGTAAAATCAAGGTAAATTTTAAAATAACCTTCAAAAATCAGTTCCAAAGCTACAAAGCTACTATCAATCAGCAATAATAGTGAATTCTGACCTTTGGTGTCAGCATCCGTTATTTGCTCTTTGGCTACTTCCTCTTCTTCTTCAGCTATCGCCTGGAAGATGGCAGTCAGGAAGAAAAAAAGCAATTCACATAGTGGGCCTTCACTGTCATTTCCTACAAGAGCTTCCTCTAACACTTCTGTGAATAAAATGTTTAAAATGAATTTAAAGTTCCGTTCATGTACTGAAAAAAACAACTCCATTGGAATAATAAACATTTTAATCAAACAACAGCCTGTGTAATGATTTTTTTAAGTGTCTATTTATCAAAGTAGAGTATTATCCAAGGCAAAATAAAAAAACAAATTATAATGATTACAATGAAATATAATAAAATCATAAGCCAAAATCACTACATTCAAGAAAAGCAAAATTAGCCTCCTCAGATCAATATTTTCATTTTAAGTTTAAATTTCAGGTGCAAATTAAAGCACATATTAAAAATCATCATTTTATTCTAATTTGAATAACAACTCAAAAAAGATTTGTTATTGTTGTCCCACTGTTCTCAAGAGCTATGTGGGACATTACTGTTTACCAAGTAGTGCAAAGGAGAGGTAATCATTAGTATTAGGTGTAATCTTAATATTGTATCCAAGTCATAAATGTTTCTTATCTAATTTATCTTACCTAAACCAGCATTGTTTAGACCTTGGTCTGTAAGGCACAATGATTATGCCTCACTCTGCTCATAAAGAGAAACTGATGGAATGTAAAAGCCCTCCTGAAGAATATACTTTTATTAAAATAACAATGGCATTATAATTCTGTCTTTGAGGGCTTTATTTTGATTTTAAGAAAATTATCTAGCTATTTGACAATTAAAAATCCAAAATGAGATTCAAAGCCCTCCTTAATGTAGTTCTTATGATGTTTATAAAAGCAAAAGTACAGAGGCAATACAGAATCACAAATTAAAGGTAGGCAGTAACTTGTCTCTAAATGCAGCTGATGTCAACTCCTTTCTCCCCTGAACTTCCATAAGCCATGACACCTTCGAGAAGAGGAATCTATTCCTTCATTCCTTTAAATCCCAGCAGGCCTGACCAATGGAATATGACAGAAATAAGGTTTGCAGTTCCAAGCCTAGCCTTTAAGAAGACTGGCAGTTTCTGTCCTCTTCTTTTTGGAGCCTTAGATACCACATAAGTAGTATATGCTATCCTGATGGAGTGGGACGCCATATGTAGGAGCACTGAGGCACCAGGCATTTGTATGAGGAAGTTATCTTGAACACCCACCCAGTCAGGTAAGCCTTCAGATAACTCCAGTCCCAGCCACTTTCTGTAACCACATGAGAGACTTCAAGAAAGAGCTGGACGGCTAGTTCCAGTGACTCTATCTCTCTAACTTTGAGAGATAATGATTTATTATTTTAAGCTACTAATTTTAGGGTGAACTATAACATAGCAATAGCACTTGCCTAGGGTTACTCCCTCAGGAAACTCATCCTGAAGATCAAAAAGTTCCCCAAAAGCATTAAGAAACTCCAAAACCATCAGAGCATCACCAAAGATTTCAGGAGGTAGTCTAGTCTTCACTGGAGTTGGTTCTGGAAGTTCCTGGAAGATTAAACAATTTATATAACTATTTAAGTCAAGTACAGAAAACTGTAAAAGGTAGATATATACTTTTTACTGAGTAAGATTTATTTCAGGTAGACTAGTGATTCTCAACCCTGGATATTTATCACAATCAACTTTGGAACTTATAAGATTATGGTTGCCTTGGCCTTATGCCAGCTTTACTAAAGCACAGTCACTAGGGACATTTTTCTTTACCAAACTAAGAACAGCTTTGGGCTGATGTGTATTTCTGACAACACTTCTAATTAAGAGGGACTTTTAACCTAGATTCTGAGATCAAGGCATTAGCTGCATCAATATTAACTTTAAAGCAGGATCTCCTTAGGATATGGAATAGAATTAATCTACCATCTACTAAATTTAGAAGAGATTCCTTATGAACTGAGATGAAATGATAATACTGGATTATCGGCGATCATACAAATGACAAATTATATCTGCAGAATGAGAATTATTATCAAAGTTTGTTATAAACTACTAACAGTGTCGCTTCAGAACTCTTAAATACTGCATTTGGTTAATTAGCTATTTCTTCTTAAATATGAAGAAGCCACTATTAAAAAGAAAGAAAAATTTCATCAGCAAAGCCACACAGCACATAGAGTATGGGTGTGAAATATCACATAACATGCTTATACCTTAAGATCATCACATTCCATATCTTCTCTAGGTTTACTCCACTGTTTTAAGTATTCCATATATTTTCGCTTTTCTTCACGTAATTTTTCTCTTTCCTAAAACATAAGGTTAATAAAAATTTGTATAAGAATTTTATAAGGCAGCATCAGCATCATCTAGAAACTTGTAAAAATTACAAATATTTGGGCCCTAAACCAGACCTACTCAACAAGGAACTCGGGTTGAGACCCAGCAGTTGATGTTTTAGTAAGTCTTTCTGGTGATTCTGATGCATGGTAAAGTGTTAGAACCACTGATCAAAACAATGCCTGCCTAACACAATTGCTACAAAGATGGAAAATGTCTCACACAGAGTAGCCCCTGGATAAATATTAATTCAATCTGACTGCCTATAGCGGCTCTTCTCCTACTTCAAATCAATTGAATCTTGACAAAGTAAGGTAACAAATTATTAGAGTACCTAAAATAAAACCTCCCCCCATATTTGTAACCTAGTTATTTTCAAGATTCATTTAAACCTAATAGCCTAAGGACAGAGGGACGGGTAAGTAAAAGCAATATCAGAACACAGTTGGTAGATTTTTTTTTTTTCTTTTAATCCAGGTCATCAGTCTTGCTCATTTGGTCTTTTGACACCCTTACTTTTTGGTTCTGGTATTTTACACTGGAAGATAAATAATGACCCTAAAAAATCTCCAATAAAGCAGAGTGCAAATAAAATATTTTATTTTATATTATATTTTATAATTATTTTCCAACAAATATTTAACATGTTCATATTATTCTCTTCCTTTGAAATTCAGGACCACTGGAGGTAACAGATGTGAACTTATCAAATTTTCAACATATAACGACTAGAGATAGTTACAGAACTTACTAATTGTGCTTTAAGTAGTCTGCTATAGTAAGTCTTCCCCCTACACCCCATAAGATGGGTATTCTCATTCACTATTGCTAAGGGTGTAAAATAAGCATGTTTAGCAAACACATATCTATGTATGTGTATAGAAAAAGTGTTAAGTATCTTTACCCTTTGACTTATTATTCTACTTCTATGAATTTATCCAGGGACATAATCCAAAAACAGTAAAGACTTTTAATTCATAAATTTGAATAGGGTACCATTATTGATGAGCAAAAAATTTTATCTTATTTTATATTATTATGTTTTTTTATGAGCAAAAAATTTTAAAGCACTTACCTGTACTTATCTGATTAACTATCATGCAGTTACTAAAAATCCCACCTTACTTATTACTTAATACCAGGAAGAAATAGTTCAACATTAAACAAAACAGAAAAATTACAAAATTACAGATGCTGCATCTTTTTTAAGGCCCAGAATAAAGATTAGAAATAAATTCAAGTGTTAAAAAATGCTATCTCTAGGGGCACCTGGGTGGCTCAGCCTGTTAATCATCTGACTGTTGGTTTTTGGCTCAGGTTATGATCTCAGGGTCTTGGGAAAAGAGCCCCATTATCAGGCTCCATGCACAACAGGGAGTCTGCTTGAAATTCTCTCTCCCTCTCCCTCTGCCCATCCCCTCTCTCAAATAAATAAAAAAAAATTTTTAAATGCTATCTCTAAATATAACCACATTTAGATTACAAGTGGTTTTTTTGTCCTCTACATTTTCTTGAGTGTACATATATTATACCTCCACATCCATCCCAATGGCCTATTTGAAATAGTTCAAGGAACTAGAGGCAATTTAAATGCGCACAGGGTGTAATAAGATCAGCTAGGGCTATTTGTGAATATCCTAGAAAATGAATGACACTTACTGACTCAGGAGAAAACCAGCCACAGAATTCTCTAAGGAATATCTTATAAAAATATATAAAAGATATATTTTTTTAATAAAAGATTTATTGAAAAATCTATTTTTACAGATACTTTGTTCTTCAAGGAGAATAACACTAATATTCTTGATATTTGTAGATTCTATTGCATTTTTCTAATTATGTATTTTACTTTTGCAAGTTTTATGGATATCATCTTCCATAAATTTGGAAGTCTAAATAATGAAGAAAATGGACTTTAGAATTGTATTAAGGGGCACCTGGGTGGCTCAGGAGGTTAAGTGGCTGCCTGCAGCTCATGATCCCAGGGTCCTGGGATTGAGCCTTATGTTGGGCTCCCTGCTCAGTGGGAAGTCTGTTTCTCCTCTCTCTGCCCCTCTGCTTGTGCTCTCTTCCTCTTTCTCACTTGTGCTCTCTCTCAAATAAATAAAATCTTTTTAAAAAAAGACTATTTATTTATTCATGAGAGACAGAGAGAGAGAGAGAGAGAGAGAGAGAGAGAGAGAGAGAGAGGCAGAGACATAGGCAGAGGGAGAAGCAGGATCCCTGCAGGGAGCCCAATGTGGGACTATCCCCACACTCAGGATCATGCCATGAGCCGAAGGCAGACTCTCAACCACTGAGCCACCCAGGCATCCCAAATAAAATCTTTAAAAAAGAGAAAGAATTGTACTTAAGAGGTTTTGGGTATAAAGGCATGTATATATATACGTTGAACTCTAAATTATTCATTAAATTTTCCAAAGCAAAAGAAAGCTAAACCAGTAACTTTATCAGCACTCTATGTACAACTAGAAATATAAATAAAAGAGGTAAAAGCATTTGAAAATTAACCATGGATTAAAAAAAAAAAAGAAAATTAACCATGAATTTAAATATGCAAAACACTATTTATTATATAGAGAGCATAGCTAATATACTTGAATGAATACCTTTTCTCTTTCTATTTTAAGTCTCTCTTTTTCCTCTTTCTTCTTCAGTCTCTCTTCTTCAACAATTTTCTTCAATTCTTCCTTCTTTTTCTCTTTATCTTCTTTTTCTTTTTTCTTTGCTTCTAGGGCATCTGCTTTTTCTCTTTTTAATTTAGCCTTTTCAAAAGCTGTGGAGAAGGTCAAACTTAGAACTATTCACAGACGGAAAATAACATATTTTTTAAGGTAACAAAAGAATCCCTGAAATAATGGTTAAATGTGATCAGTAGAGTCACAGGGGTTGTAAATTGCTGGAGGGAGCCAGCAGGGGATTAAAATGGGAAAGCAGGTTGACTGGGTTTAAGATAAACTACTGCACTGGAACATATACCTGCCTTTCAAAGTCCTGCTACTCTAAGTGTGGCCCTAAGACTAGTAGCAAAGTATCACCTTGTTAGAAATGCAGAATCTCTTAAGAGATGAACGCACATCTCATTTATCATAAAAGTCTATAGATGCAGGGAGAAAAACTATGCTTAAAAAAAGAA
Source organism: Canis lupus dingo (assembly GCF_003254725.2). Classification (NCBI taxonomy): domain Eukaryota; kingdom Metazoa; phylum Chordata; class Mammalia; order Carnivora; family Canidae; genus Canis; species Canis lupus. The sequence continues at coordinate 13,675,571 of NC_064250.1, forward strand.
CCCCAAATAACAGAAATATGCCATTTCAGAAATACCCTCCACCAAACACAGAAAAATTCTTTTCTCTACCTAAACAGTTCTTGGAGAGAATATTAAAACTTACCCAGTGACTTCATTTCTTCTTGTTTCAAAAGTTTGTCTTTTTCTTTAGTAGCTTTGTTCCTATAACTTGCAATAGTCTGTTTATTAGCAACGCTGTCCTCCTAAAAAAAGGGAGAAACTTTTACAAACTGATGGTCTGCTTGTTCTTAATAAAAGTTCTATTTATTAATCTTTATTTCTTTAAAAGATTTTATTTATTCATGAGAGACAGAGAGAGAGAGAGAGAGAGAGAGAAAGAGAGGGGCAGAGACACAGGTAGAGGGAGAAGCCGGCTCCATGCAGGGAGCTCGATGTGGGACTGGATCTCGGGTCTCCAGGATCAGGCCCTGGGCTGAAGGCGGTGCTAAACTGCTGAGCCACCCGGGTTTCCCGTAATAAAAGTTTTAAAACTTTCATCAAGTATACTTTCTTTATAGTACAATAAGATTCTATTTCTAAGCATAATTGAACTTTTGATAATCTTAATCATAGCAACATACAGAATATGAGTTAGTTCTATAGCTCTGCAAATTAGCACAGAAAGCTCCCAGGAAACACAACCAGTGATCTACAAGGAGAATCTTAAAAATATGTATTAGGAAAACAAAACAAAACAAAACAAAATTTCCAAGGTACCTTATAAAACTAAATGGTGTAGACATCAACTATAAAAGAGGCTTATGTCAAAAACATTTTTATGGTCAATGTTAAATAATGTCAAAAGATTTTTTTACTGTACTTCTTGTGAGAATAATGGTCTGTAACCTGCTTAGTATAATATTATTACTATCTTTTATCTTTTAAATGCTCTTCATGTTTCAATCCCATAATTTATTCCCTGCGCTTCTTCCTGCTTTATGTTTCGGTAACTGCTTATATGCTTGCTTCCACTTTGGTATAAAATCTCTGTGGCATTAAAGGTATGTCCAATTCACACTTAAAACTTCCACAAGCCTCACTGCTAAGCAGTTATCAACATACATTACACACATTGTACACAAAGAAATGTGTTCCTTCCTAAGGCTATGTGGGTGAGGGGAACCAAACACTGCTTGTGATTTTCAACAGTTTCTTTTTTTTTTAAGATTTTATTTATTCATGAAAGACAGAGAGAGAGAGAGAGAGAGAGGCAGAGACATAGGAAGAGGGAGGAGAAGCAGGCTCCATGCAGAAAGCCCAATGCGGGACTCGATCCTGGGACTCTGGGATCACACCCTGAGCCAAAGACAGATGCTCAACCACTGAGCCACCCAGGTATCCCATCAACAGTTTTATTAAGAGCTACAATGCGGCTTTTATCCGTTCTCTACTTACCTGACTAATAGATACTCGTTTGGGAGGTCTCCCTCTTCTTCTATTAGTAGGAGTGAAGATAAATGTGGGTGGATCATCAGGGAAGAAGTAAGAAAAATCTTGTTCTGCTATTTTATATGTTGAAAGAGATGATGCCTTCATAAAAACAAAAAAAGACATAGGGTACAGTAATAACACCATTTGGAAGCCTTATAGAGATGCGCTCTAAAATGTCATATGACTGCTGTTAAACAGTGGAACATTCTAAACATTAGAATCTCATGTGTTAATATACAGTAACACACATCTTTAAATTCTCTCTATTTTTTTTTTTTTTTTAAGTTTTAGGGGTAGAATTTACTGATTCATCGGTTGCATGTAACACCCAGTGCTCATTACATCAAGTGCCCTCTGTAATGCCCATCTCTCAACTACTCCATCCCCTCGCCCCCCTCCCCTACAGCAACCCTGTTTGTTTCCAAGAGTTAGAGTCCTTTATGATTTGCCTCCCTCTCTGTTCTCATTTTATTTTTCCTTCCCTTCCCCATGTTCATCTATTTCTTAAATTCCACGTGAGTGAAATCATGTATTTGTCTTCCTCTATGCTTAGCATAATAACCTCTAGTTCCCTCTGTGTTGTTTCAAATCGCAAGATTTCATTCTTTCTGATAGCTGAGTAATATTCCATTGTGTGTGTGATACAACACCATCTCTTCTTTATCCAGTGTTATACATTTTAGCTGGTTTACTTGATTTATTATCAGTCAGCTTTACCAGAAAGAAAACCACGATTCAATTCAAAGGATTCCCCCCCCCATAAAATATGCAAGAATGGTTCAAGAGTTTCTTAACTATTCAACTGAGTTTCTTAACTGTTCAAGAGTTTCTAAAACTATTTCAAAATTATGTTTATACAGTAATCTTTTTTGGTTTGCAATGCTTTTGACTAATTTTGTACAGAATTTTCTATGTAAATAAGTAATCCACATATTTAATGTTACAAATCTACTGTATTAACCCAATAAATTTTTCTTAATCATTTCCTAATTGCGGAACATTTAGATTTTCCCCCTAATTGGGGGTAATAAAACTTATTTTTTCAAAAAAGGCTTTATGTATCAAATTTTAAAGTTGATCTGGCAAAGGAGAAATGCTGATAAATTCTTATCAAGTTTCAATTTAGAATTTTAAGTTCAGAGAAGTCAATCTCATTTTTACCAGAAGTTGTGTGATGTTAGGAAAATTGCTAGAGCTAAAAGTTTCAGAACTTATTCACCTTGCATCCATGTCCAACTCAAAACTTTTTATTTTTGGCTAGCAATTCTGAAGATTATTTTTGGTCTAATAGCCAAGATCACTATTATTTCTCTTGAAGAAAACATGCCTCTTACAGAAATATTTTTCAGAAAATGTTTAATAGTGATACAAAAATTTATTTATTTTAAAGATTTTATCTATTTATTCATGGGAGACAGAGAGAGAGAGAGAGAGAGAGAGAGAGGCAGAGACACAGGCAGAGGGAGAAGCAGGCTCCACACAGGGAGCCCGACGTGGGACTTGATCCCAGGTCTCCAGGATCATGCCCTGGGCCAAAGGCAGGCGCTAAACTGCTGAGCCATCGGGCTGCCCATGATACAAAAATTTAAATTGTTAAAACAGAAACATTTCAACTGGGAATTAAATTTTGTGTAATAATCGTAATCTTGGTAGAATACAGCTTTGAACATTTAAAATTCAATCAGTTCTGGCTATCATAATAAATCAAGAATCTATTAAGATTTTACATTAAAGTCTATTAAGATGGTAGTTGACTATCCCACGTAAATCACACCTGAATATACAGATTGCCCTTTAAATATGAATATTAGCATATTAGCATATGAATAAAGCATATGAGTGGTTTCTTCTCAAATATATATGCTCACAAAAGGTCAAAATAGGCTTTAATACATTAATTGCCAATGTTCCTCATTCATACATCCATAATACACAATAAACAAATACATCTTTGTGTTCTTGCAGTATTTTTTTTTTTTAAGATTTTATTTATTTATTCATAGAGACACAGAGAGAGAATGAGAAGCAGAGACACAGGCAGAGGGAGAAGCAGGCTCCATGCAGGCTCCATGCAGAGAGCCGGACGTGGGACTCGATCCAGGGTCTCCAGGATCACACCCTAGGCTGCAGGCGGCGCTAAACCGCTGTGCCACCGGGGATGCCCTCTTGCAGTACTCTTAATAGCAGACTACACTTACCACATCAGGTATTTTTTTTTTTTTTTAAGATTTTATTTATTTATTCATGAGAGACAGAGAGAGAGGGGCGGGCGGGGGGTGGGTGGGGCGGGGGCAGAGACACAGGCAGAGGGAGCAGCAGGCTCCATGCAGGAAGCCCGACATGGGACTCGATCCTGGGACTCCAGGATCATGCCCTGGGCCAAAGGCGGTGCTAAACTGCTGAGTCACCAGGTTGCCCCACATCAGGTATTAAAACTTTGTTATTTCTGTGTGTGCAAGTACACTAGATATCTGCTAATAATCTGTTGTTATACTCTAAGAGAAGAATGTTTACTGTCACTTTAATTGTCATTTCTTTATTAAATAAAGGTGAACTTCTGTTCATGTTTACTGACTATTTTCCTTGGTGTAAAACTCCTGAGGCTTTCTACCATTTTTTCCCCAATTAGGTTGTTTTTGTTCATTGATACATAAGATTTTTATAAATTAGGGAAATTAGCCAACTTGCTATTTATGATACACATACTACAACTCATTTCATATTGACTGACTGCCTACCAATGCCAGCACAGTTCTAGCCACTTCTCAAGTATTTGAATCATTAACTTTTTGTAAGCATCTTTTTTACATGGCTATCCATGATTTTCAAAGCTACAGAGTGAGCACAATTTAAGCTTTTTTCTCTTATCAAGACAAAAACATAAATATGCTTACATTAACAAAATTATTTCAGATGATTCTATGTTTTCAAGTTTTTATATATCATCCACTATGAATTTTGATCATGCCTATTTGTTTATTCTTCTACTGGGATATTTGTGTTTTTCTAATTGATTTGAGCTCCTCACTGTATTTACTGGAAGTATTTTTCTTCTAGCACTTGCCCTTGAAATCTATTCATTATGTTTTCATTTTTATTTAAAGATTTATTTATCAGAGAGAGGGAGAGGGAGAGAGGAAGAGAGGGAGGGAGAGAGCGCACATGTAGGGAGAGGGCAGCAGAGGGAGATAATCTTCCAGCTGACTCACAACTCTGAGATCATGACCCCAGCTGAAATCAAGAATCAGATGCTTATTAACCAACTGAGCCACCCAGGCACCCCTGTGATGTTTATAAACCTACATTAAACTTATATCGTCAAATCAGTCTTATCCTTGGAATTTCTTTTCTTTTGCTCTTCCTAAGTACTTCAACATGCAGAACATTAATAATTGCTTTATTTCCTTCCCTGCCCCATTTGAGTAGTTCTAACTTCGTTTTTCCCAAGTTAACCAGGTGTCCCAGTTTTATTTGTTAAATAATCTATCTTGGTCTGTAGAGACTTGAAATGGTAATTTTCACATAAAACTCATATATTCCTTTTTTTTTCATTTCTTTTCTTTTGATGTAACATCTATTAACTATGAAATACACAAATCTTAAGCATTTAGTAGCTGACTTTTGACACATGCATACTTCTCACTACCCATTTTACTGATGTTTTACTTAGTATTTCTCCAAAAGGAGTTAAATATTTCTCAGTCAAAAAAAAATAGTCTTAGCTTTACCACTTATTTATTTCACAATGTGAGATTTCTAAACTTGATTTTTTCTCCTTAATGATAATGAATAAAATACAATCCATCTGCTTAGTATTGGTTTCTGATGTTCTTTTTAACCTGTTCCTCCTTTTTTTCTCCTCCTTCCAATAAATAATTTCACTTCTCATTACCTTAATTTTAATGACCCCATCTTGTGGTTCACAGTGTTGCTTCAGAAAAAGCTTTAATTTATCACGAGAAAATAAGTGTTTTCTCCGGCTACCAGGGAAAAAGGAGGAAAAAGAGTGAAGTGTTAGTATCAAAGAATTCATTTCAAACTCCATAATCTCTATAAATCCACAATCTCAAATTCAAGTTTAGGAAAAGAAGGATATTTCATTTTCCAATAGTATTTATATAGAAGTTATGAGAAACTTTATACAGAAGTATTTATGTTGAATGTTATAAGATCAACTTGAGTGGATCTATTATTATAAATGTGCTTTACAAACATAATATACACATTTGCTGCGTAAGAATCACTTAGAAGGGATCCCTGGGTGGCGCAGCGGTTTGGCGCCTGCCTTTGGCCCAGGGCGCGATCCCGGAGACCAGGGACCGAATCCCACGTCGGGCTCCCGGTGCATGGAGCCTGCTTCTCCCTCTGCCTGTGTCTCTGCCTCTCTCTCTCTCTCTCTCTCTCTCTCTGTGTGTGTGACTATCATAAATAATTAAAGAAAAAAAAAATTAAAAAAACTTAGAAATCAAACCTCAAGGAATACACTAAATACACTATTAGTGTATTTGTTGCTATTACTAAATACACTATTTAGTAAAACCAAATTTTAGAAAATGAGATGATCCTTTCTAAAAATATAACCATTGAAAAAAAAATTTTTTTTAAGATTTTATTTATTTGAGAGAGAGACACCACGAGCAGGGAACAAAAGAAGAGAAGTAGACTCCCCACTGAGCAGGGAGTCTGACATGGGTCTTGAACCCAGGACCCTAGGATCACAACCCAAGCTGAAGGCAGATGCTTAATCCACTGAGCCACCCAGATGCCCCTGAAATTCTTTAAAAAACTAAAATCAGTAAACTACCAGATATCACATAACACTAAATCAGTCAACATTCAAATGGATATTGCGATCGTTCTTGAACATGTTTCAAAATATTTTGTATTTAACTTTCATATGGCAGCCAATAAGTTCATGGAATTAAAATGAAAGAGAGTTAGAATTAAGATTATAAAAATATGCTATTTTTGATTCTTCCTTGCCCCCAAATTCAAAAACAGCAACCACAATGGTAACAAACACCATCAAAATCAAATCAAAAACAAACACCTCCCCCCCCCCCCACCGCCAACACCCAAATATTTCTGGAAAAGTTCTGGAAACAAACTAAATGTTTTAATTGAATTCAATGTATTCCTTTCAAGAGAAAGCCAAGTCAAAAGCTTCTAAGAGTGAATAAACAATATAGTCTTAAAGTAGTAGCCTCCTCAAAAATGTATATTCTTTTCTTATAGAAAGGACTATATGAAAGAAAGGATTGGTTTACTGTGATATCCCAGTACTATATATACAGTAGATGGCAATAAGAAGGTAATTAACTATGGACTAGTGAATAAATATACTAGTCCTCAAGAATTGTATTGTCCTACATGGTGTCTTCTAGCCACATGTGGTTTTTTAATAAAATTAAATGTTAAGTTCCTCACCATTACTAGCCACATTTCAAGTGATCAATAGCTACATGTGGCTACTGGCTACTATAATGGACAGCACACATATAACTTTCCATTTTTTGCAGAAAGTTCTACTTGTCAGTGCTACTGTTATATCAAAGTCTTCCTACAGAAATAGTACCATCTCTTCATTGTACAACAGCACTATCTGTTGATGCTAACAAAGAGCTGCAAGTCATTTAAGTTTTCTATTATCAAGTATAACATTCTTACCTTATCATTCTTTGGCTCTCCCATTAAGAAAGAAATTACTTACTAAAACTGTAACCAAGATCCAGGAGAACTACATTTAAAGTATAAATCAAGGGGTACCTGGGTGGCTCAGTCAGTTAAGCATATGATTCCTGATTGGGCTGGGATAGTGATCTTGGGGTTGTGAGATGGGAGTCTTGTGCTGGACTCTGCGCTCAGCATGGAGTCTGCTTGTCCCTCTGTCTCTGCTCCCCTCAATCCCCACTCACTCTCTCACTCAAATTAATAAATAAAATCTTTTAAAAAAGTGTAAATAAAAAAGTAAATAGAAAAATGAGTTAAAGGAAATTATATAAAGAACGTGTCTTGAATAACTAAAGGCCAAAAAAAGATAAAACTATGAATAAGGAAAAAATTGGTGGTCTCTACTATTCATTTGCCCATAAATTAAACAAATTCAAAAATCTGAATGATCTAGGGGCACCTACGTGGCTTAGTTGGTTAAGTGTCTGCCTCCTGATTTCAGCTCAGGTCTTGATCTCACAGTTATGAGTTCAAGCCCCACTCGGTGTGGTGCCTACTTAAAAAAAAAGTTCAAAAAAAGTGTGAATAATCTATGAGCATTATTTTGGGAATGCTGTTTTTCAACATAAAATAAGATGCAGAATGCTCCAAAGATCTTAAATTAATGATGGGTCCCCAAAACCCAACCAAACACAAAACTACACACATCTCCTTAGAGTATCTCAGGATTCACTCAGCATTTATTATCACTTTTCTTTTGGACTCATGAGTATATACATATGGGGGGATAAGAGGTATATGAGAATAAGTAAAATCATTTTATTTTTAAGATTTTATTTATTTGAGAGAGAGAGAGAGAAAGAGCGAGCACAAATAGTTGTGGTAAGGAGGCGAGAGAGGGGAAAAAGCAGGCTCTCTGCTGAGAAAGAAGCCCAGTGTGGGGCTCAATTCCAGGACCCTGGGGTTCATGACCTGAGCCGAATGCAGACAGTTAACCAAGTGAGCCACCCAGGTGCCCCAAGTAAAATCATTTTATATCAAATGAAACACAAGATTGACTACTAGGTGGAAAGTTGATAGTTGGCTGATAATGTCAACTTACTTTCAGATGACTAAGGGCCTAACCCCAGCAGGCAACAAAGGGGACTGTCCTAAAATAGATCTGTGTAACCTAAAGCGAATACTTTTAAATATTAACCACTCATTACCCCTCTCTTTTGATTAGGACTCAAATAGGAATTTATTTATTTATTAAAAAAAAAAAAGATTTATTTACTTAATGAAAGTGTGTGAGCAGGGGGAGGGGCATAGGGAGAGGGAGAGAAAGACTCTCAAGCACGACTCTACACTGAGCATGGATGGAGCCTGACACAAGGCTCAATCTCTTGACCCCAAGATCATGACCTGAGTTGAAATCAAGGGTCAGATGCTTAACTGACTGAGCCACTCAGGCACCCCTCAAACAGGAATTTTTGAAGATACTAATTTGTTACTACTTAACTTTCTTAGGGAATGGGAAGAGACTGATCAGATGTTTGTGTCTAATGAATAAAATATTACAAATTACGTATTTCTAAGTACCATCAGACTTCTCAGCATTGAAAATTGAGTTCTCTCATGAGAAGTACCTCATAAATAGGATCCTTCTTAATTTTTTAGAGTGAAGACACTTTGGGGTTAGTTACAAAGGGCTCATGGAGTCCATTAGGATTCATTTTATCAGTCTGTAAGTGTACATTTATTTTAAAAAGGGAACAATCACATGCAACACGGTTTGTTCTATAGCAAATCTTAATTGAACATAATCATTCTCTTTTAAACCAGCATAGATAAGATACTGAGTTTTACCTGATTTGTGTTGCTTTAACAACAGCACACTCATACAATTCTTTTTTAGTGGGTTGCACCTTGTACTTGAATAATAAGGGATCAACTGCATCTTTTTTCTTCCTAAAAAGAGCAAAGATACAAATCAGTTAATAATTTGTTTAAAAATGTGAGATTTTAAGTGGAAATCTAGTTTCTAAGAACACACTATAACAGAATCTAATGTATTTTTAGTTTAACTAGGATTTTATATAAGTTACTGAATCCCTCACCATTCTATTAGCCAAAATAGCACAAAGCACTATTTTATGTTAGGTAGGTATTTTATTCATTTAATAAATTTTCCTGTGTGAGGAAATTAACTAGAGATAAATAAGCACAGAGTACCCAGTTTAGGTAGGATAAATTTGTAAACAAATAGCCCTTGGATTTTCTTCTAAGTTTTCTTCTTAATAACTATGTAATCCAAGAGCAAAAGTGGAGATAATGTAGTTTACTCTGTTTTAAGAACTGGCAGAAGCTATGCATTTAATCCTTGCCTCCACAAACTTCTCATCTTACCTCTCCTTTGAGAATGTATTCATCTATCTGTCCAATAAATAGTTAAGAGCCTACAACATGCCAAAAACTAAATAATAAGAATTAAGTAGTGAACATAATAGAAATATAGTGGGGAGACACATGTAAGCAAACAAAAATATACAACAGGGTAGGTGCTAAGTGCTATTAAAAGAATACACTGCAGGGTGGAGGTACTCTATTTTGTATAGTGACAGTCCTGATACACTGACCAGATAGGCCTGATAAGAGGTTAACAATTGTGGTGCCTAAGGTGGCTTAGATGGCTAAGCATCTGCCTTCAACTCTGGTCATGATCTCCAGGTCCCCAGCTCGGTGGGGAGTCTGTGTCTCTGTTTCCCTCTCTGTCTGCCTCTGCCCCTGCTTGTGCTCCCTCTGTCTCTCTCTCTCTCAAATCAATAAATTAAAAAATCTTAAAAAAAGTTAACATTTAAGCAGAGATCTAAAAGAAAAGAAGGAGCAATTCATGAGAAAAATCTTAGGGAAAGGAGTTTAAAGGAAGAGAGAAAGGATGTGTAAAGGCCCTGAGGTGGAAGTAAGGCATGGTTTGCACAAGAAGCAAAAGAAATAAGAATAAAAGATCCAGTCAAGAGAGGAAACAGAAGGGCCAGATTATAGGCCATCAGTAAGGGTTTGGATTTTACTCTGAAAAGACACCAGAGGATACTGAATAATGTGGAGATAATGATTTAATTTACACTTCAGAAAGAAGTTACTCTGGCTGCCAGAATGTGGGGCAAGAGTGCAAACATGCAATGAACCAAGTGAGAAGTGATGGCAGTATAGACTAGGGTGCTAGTGGTGGCAGTGGAGAGACAAGTGATTAGATTCTTGAAAAGCTGCCTCTGTGAAAGCAAATGCGTATGTACGGGGATTAAATAATGATTATTGAGAAGAAAATGATATGAAAGGATGATAAAAGGAGCATTCAGCAATGAGGGTCAGATATAGTCAAAGTGATTTAGATACAGCACATACGAGGTAGTGGGTGGGGGGAGATACTCAGCACAAAAAGGAAGTATGAGATAATCACACAAATAAAACTGAAGTATTTACCTTTAACAGCAATAGGTTCCTAGTTGTCAGACCAAGGATCTTTACATTGAGACCCAGTATACACAGAAACCAGGAAATATACTCAATCATTCACTCTGACTATATGGAGTGCAGTCTAATATTTTCTATTCCATTAAAGTTCATCATTAATTTCACAACCTACATGAGGCTATAACCTGTGGTTTGAAAAGCACTGTCCCAAGAGAACGTATCAAAGAGAGAATTCCAAGTGTTCAGAAAGCAATATGATAGGAGTTCCCAATACTGATATGAATTTCTTGAAATGAAAAGAGGGAAAAAGAAAAGCAGGTTTTAATGAATCAGTAGCAGTTGTTTAAGAACAAGAGATCTGATTTTTTATCTTTAAATCATTTTTTGAATTGGTGCTAACTTAGCAATTAACCACTACCATTTTATACACTTAAAGGGTTGGTGAAGTATAATATAGACTGCACTTAAAAAGATTACTACCAGTTAGAGTATATAATTATATATGCATAAATATATTTATTTTACTTATATATTATTTGTTCATAGAAACTCATTTATGGACTTTATCTTAATGGAATTAAGGCTATAAAAATGTTATTTTTTGTGTACAAAAATTATTTTTTGTTTTTTCTTGCTATGTCATGAAATTTATGTCTGAAGATAAAGCATGATATAATCAAAACCATTTTTTCCAATCAGTGAAGATATTCTTATGGCATTTTTGCTATAACGCTTACACAAAACTCTATATAGAATAAAATCATAACTGGATTCTTTCCAAGGAAGTAGTTATTAGAGACCAACAGAAACAGCTTCTTATATGGATTCACCTATAAAAAAGGAATTAAAATATAATATTAAAAAGAAACCTCATTTTAATAATTTTTCTCCCTTGCTTCCTAAAGCCTAGGCCTAAATAGCTAGAATATTAAATTGAAGTTAGTGATCTTAACCATGACTGTGACTAATAGATGGCAAACAGACACATTAAAAAATGCTCAAGGGGTGCCTGGATGTCCAACTCTTGATCTTGGCTCAGGTTATGATCTTATGGGTGGTGGGATCAAGCCCCGTGTCAGGCTCCCTGGTTGGCAGGGAAATCTGCTTGATATTCTCTCTGTCCTCTTCCTTTGTCCCTCTCCCACTCATGCACACATGGTTGGTCTCTCTCTCTCTCTCTCAAAATAAATAAATAAATCTTAAAAAAAATACTCAACATCTGGGGCTTTTAGGTGGCTCAGTTGGTTAAGCATCTGACTATCTTAGCTCAGGTCTTAATCTCAGGGTCATGAGTTTAAGCCCCACACTGAGTTCCACAATGGAAGTGCAGCCTCCTTAAAAACAAATGCTCAGGGCAGCCTGAGTGGCTCAGCGGTTTAGTGAAGCCTTCAGCCCAGGGCCTGATCCTGGGGTCCCAGGATCGAGTCCCATGTCAGGCTCCCTGAGTGGGGCCCGCTTCTCCCTCTGCCTGTGTCTCTGCCTCTTTCTCTTTCTCTGTGTCTCTCATGAATAAATAAATAAAATCTTTAAAACAACAACAACAAAAATGCTCAACATCACTAATAATCAGGGAAATGCAAATCAAAACCTTACACCTATCAGGATGGCAAAAATCAAAGAGGCAAGAAATAAGTGTTGGTGAGGATGTAGAGAAAAAAGGAGAAAAAAGGACTCTGATACACTGTTGATAGGAATGTTAATTGGTACAGCCACTATGAAAAACAGTCTGGAGGTTCCTCAAGAAATTAAAAATATAAGTAAATAAATACACACACACACACACACACACACACACACACACACACACACGGTGGAATATTAGGCAGCCATAAAAAAAGATGGGATCTTGTTTTGTAACAACATGGGTAGACCTAGGGGGAATTATGCTAAGTGGAGTAAGTCAGAGATAGGCAAATATCATATGATTTCACTTATATGTGGAATCTACAAACCAAATGAATAAATAAACAAAAAGCAGAATCAGAACTAAGATAAGAAAACAAACTGATGGTCAGTGGAGGGGAGAGGGGTGAGGAATGGGCAAAATGGGTGAAGGTGAGTGAAAGATACAGCCTTCTGGTTATGGAATGAGTAAGTAACAGGAATACAAAGGTACAGCATAGGGAATAGAGTCAATGATATTGTAACAGATGGTAGCTATACTTGTAGGGAGCATAAGTATAAAGAACTGAATCACTATGTTGTACAGTGTTAAGTATAAAGAGATGCTGAATCACTGTTTTTTTTTGTTTGTTTGTTTGTTTTAAGTAAGCTTTATGTCCAATGTGGGCTTGAACTCACAACCCTGAGATAAAGAGTCATATGCTCTATAGAATGAGCCAGCCAGGAAGCCTGAATCACTGTTTTTTCATTTTTATTTATTTTTTAAAAGATTTTTATTCATTTATTCACGAGAGACACAGAGAGAGAGAGAGAGGCAGAGACACAGGCAGAGGGAGAAGCAGGCTCCATGCAGGGAGCCTGACGTGGGACTCGATCCTGGGACTCCAGGATCAAGCCCTGAGCTGAAGGAAGGCACTAAATCACTGAGCCACCCATGGATCCCCTGAATCACTGTTTTAAATCTGAAACTAATATAACATTTTGTGCCAACTATGCTATAAATAAGTAAATAAATAAATAAATAAATAAATAAATAAAAATTTAAAAAATAAAATTAAAGTGGCCTCAGGTGTCTTATTAGAATATTATAGTACTGTTCACTGACAATAGGGAAGAAAAAGACACAAGACATACCGGAAAAAACATTTTTAATTTTGAGATGCCTAAAAGGCAGAGAGGGAACAGAACAGAGCAATAAAGATTTAAATAGCAGTTGTGGAGAACAGAGGAGGGAGTGGAGCTAAAACATGGAAACTTTTAACCAGTTGAAGACTTAGCTGAGATTTTAAATTTACCTGTAGACAATGCCAATCTACATGTGCTTGTGTGATTTTTCTCCAGGAGTACTCAGCTGACCCAGGCTGTCAACTGACTGAACTTCAGAAGGTTAGTTTCTTTATCATATGCACCATAAAGTGATTAAGTATAATAATCAGAGTACAGAATGAATTTTCTCAAAGTAAACTAAATTGGAATGTATAGGTGTAACTGAATGAGGTGAACTTCAATTGCTCCTAAGCAGCTGACTAGAGTTAACTAGATACTTTAAATTTTGTAAATTCTAACACGTATTGTTGAACCATATCACTTGGATGGATTTTACACTGTATTATTACAAATGGAAAAAGAGAAGGGTTAAACAGAAAATTATTTCAATGGGGTATCATTAGTTAATCTGATACACATTTTAAAAATTAATAAAAACCACTTACCCATTTTGAAAAGAACTGTTTTGTGTTTCTGAATCATCACTATCACTGATGATGATAGTTTCTCCATCGACACTACCGACATGTCCATTAGCAAAGCCATTTTGATGTGATGGAGGGAGGACTTCCAAAATCCTACATTGTAACCTGAAAGAAAATGATACATTAAAAATGTAAATTATTTGATATTTTATAATCAAACATTACAGGACAACCTAATTATTCTGAACTGAAAAGTTATTTTGTTTTACAGAAACTATGACTCTGATGTAACCAAATTAACAGAAAATCTGTGACATCCAATTTAAGCAAAGGTTAGATACAATTTAAAATAATAGAAGGTCAACTTATCAAGATTCTTAGCAATTACATTCTTAATTAAAGTTACTGCTTAGAAAATCAAATACTGGCATAACGTCATTATATAGACTGAGTCTCACAGTTTTTCATAGCATCCAGCATTTTAAATTCTGAAGTTCTCCTGATCATAATAACCTTTTTTATTATCACTGTACTTTTGTTGGCATTTCTGATGTCACAAAACTTCCTATTCACTAGTTCTATTACCTCTATTTTGAGTTCCTTTACCTCTGCCCACTCTATGTGGATTTTATGGGCTGCAATTTCAGACATATTTACCACAACTGAAATATTTTGGGGTCTCATTTTTACTCTGCCAATTTGTGACTAATTAAAATGTAGTATACCCATACAACGGAATATTATTCACCACAAAAATTAAAATGAAGCACAGATGAACCTTGAACACATTATGCTAAATGAAAGAAATCAGACATAAAAGGCCACATAGGATATGATTCCATTTATAGGAAATATTCAGAATAGGCAAATCCATAGACAGAAAGTAGACGGGAAAGGGAAGAGGGCGAGAATAGACAGCAATGGGTTGTGGCTGCTAATAGGCATGGACTTTCTCTTTGGTGTATTGAAAATGTTCTAAAATTAGTTATAGTAATGGTTGTACAACTATGAAAACCACTGAGCTGTACATTTCAAATGTGTGAATTTTGTGCTATGTGAAATGTATCTCAAGTTGTTAAAAAGAGGACCGAATAACAAACAAAAGCAGAGTACAGTAGGGAGTGAGAGAGAGCGTATATTGCTGGAATTCTAAGTATAGCATCTCTACAACTCTTAGGCAATCCAGGGGGAGGTTTTATCAACTAAGAATATCTCAAGTACATACAGCTACATTTATCAATAGGGTAAATCCCTTTTATCTGAGAAAAAGTGGTATCATTCATTTGGTCATCTTATGTACCATAATCAAGTTTTGATATATTATGGGCATTCATTTAACTGTCTATTCACCATCCCCATTCTTCTAGGAACTTCATTCTTCCTATACCCTACCTCTTTCTACATGGCTATTAGTAGGGCTGTCATGTTCCCACAAGGTCCTGGCCAGAGTTGATACTGGGTGGGCACCTTTTTGCTGAGCCAATACATTTTTTCTAAGATTATATTTTTTAAAAGATTTATTTATTTTTAGAGAGAGAGAGAATGGGAGAGAGAAAATGTATGCGAGTTGTGGGGGAAGGGGTGGGAGAGAATCTCAAGCAGACTTCCCCTGAGCTGCAGTCCAATCTAACAACCCAGGAGATCATGACCCAAGCCAATATCAAGAGTCAAACACTTAATCACCTAAGCCACCCAGGTGCTCCAATCTTTTCCAAGATTTTACAATTTGGAATCTATAGAGTAAAAAATCAGTCCCTCTCCCATCATAGAATTTGTAAGATATAAAATTCTGGTGCGGTTGGCAACCACATTTCCTGCCACGAGAAGCAGGTAATTTGTTCAGTGAGAAGATAAAGCCAACAAGAGAGAAGAGAGGAGAGATGGCAAAGGTACTAGAGACAATCAATTTTCTTATTCCTGTTCTTCCTTAGACTTAGCTGTGCTTTTCTCATCTCAGGTTTAGCTGTTTAATCTTTCCTTTGATTCAATAAACTGGTAATTGACATTTTGCCTATATTTTTCCAAAATTAATTTTTGTCACTTACAGCCACAATAAAGAGAATCATACAATTCCAGAAAGACAAACAGTATATGCAGACTGGATTCATTTTGGGAAACTGGTGAGTTTTTATGAAATAATAGCAAGTATTTTCATTAGTGTACATTGTATCATGTGCTTATTAACTCTCCTTTAGAATACCTTTAGTATGCCCTAAAATATCTAATAGTGCTGTTAGGCACAGAAAAAACCAGGACCATGAATTTCCTGCCAGGAAATTTCTGCACTATTCCCAAATTGAAGAAAGCAACTGGTCTTACAGCACCCCAAGGTTTAATAATCAACAAAATGTAGACTACATAGATGAATCCAACCCTCAAATCATATCTTCTTTCTTTGTTCATTTTCCCTCATTCTGAGTCTTATATAGGTTACAAGTATCGTATGTGACTCCTTTACAACCTGTTCTTAAAGAACTGAGGAAAAAAAAGGGAAGACTCAAATTACTAAAACCAGAAGTAAAAGTGGGGACATTACTAGTGATTTATTTAACTGGCACTAAATTTAAAAAGATTATAAGAAAAGATTATGGACAATTGTATGCTGACAAACTGGGTAACTTAGATAAAATGGACAAATTCTTAGAAACACACAAAGTAACAAAACTGACCCAAGAAGAAACAGAAAATCTGAATAGATCTATAAATAGTAAGGAGATTAAATCAGTAATCAAAAACATTCCAACAAAGAAAAGCCCCGGACCAGATAGCTTCACTGATAAATTCTACTACACATTCAAAGAGTTAATACTAGTTCTCAAAATCTTCCAAAAAATTGAAGAGGAGATAACACTTGTCAACTCATTCTGTAACACTACATTACCCTGACACACAAACCAAACACATGGCAGAACATATAAAGAACTCCTATAACTCAACAAAAACCAAACAACCCAATTAAAAAACAGGCAAAGGACCTAAATAGACATTTCTCCAAGAAAGATACAAATGGCAATAAGCACACGAAAAGATGTTCAGCCCTCATTAATCAGAAGGGAAATATAAATCAAAACTGCAGTGAGATACCACTAAGATGGCTATTATTAAAAAAATAAAAATGAAAAATTATGAGTGTTGGTGAAGATAGAGAGAAATTGGAACCCTTGCACACTGCTGGTGGGAATATAAAATGATGTAGTTGCTGTGAAAACAACATGGTGGTTCCAAAAAAAAAATTAAACATAGAATTATCATGTGACCCAGCAATTCTACTTCTAGGTATATGCCCAAAAGAACTGAAAACAGGAACTCAGCAGATACCTGCATACCAATGTTCAGAAGGGCTTTCTTCACAATAACCAAAAGGTGGGGAAAAAAACTCAAATGTCTACCAATAGGTGAATGAAGAAACAAAATGTGGAATATACAGCAGCCACAAAAGGGGATGAAGTTCTGATACAGGCTACAACATAGATGGACTTTGAAAATATTACGCTCAGTGAAATAAGCCAAACACAAAATAACAAATATTGTATGAATCCACTTATATGAAGTACCTAGAATACGAAAATTCATGGAGACAGAAAGTAGAATAAAGGTTACCAGGGTCTGGAGAGAGGGAGAAATGGGGAGTTATTGCTTAATGGGTACAGAGTTTCTGTTTGGAATGATGAAAAAGTTCTGGAAATAGTAGTGATGGTTACATAACATTTTGAATGTACTAATGACACTGAATTATACATTTAAAAATGATTACAATGGTAAATTTTTTATTTATTTTACCATGACAATTTAAAAAAAAAGAACTTTTTCTGTTCTAACAATAAAGCTTAAGAAGGCTCAATTATCAAGCCTAAATTGATAGCAAATGTAAATGGTATAAAAAGAACTGCAGGCTGACTTTTACCATTGGCTGCCAGAAATAAACCAGTGTTTCTAAAGAGGAACAACTACAGGAAATCCTATTAAAAATGTTAGGTAATTATGTAACCTAATAATAAAAAGGTTCTGTAATTTAGTGACACGAACTGCACAAAAATATTCAAGGAATCAGATGCACCCAGTTTAAAAAAATGTATTATTGAGGTATAGTTGACATACAATGTTATATTCATTTCAGGTGTACAACATAGTGATTCAACGATTCTATACATTATGCAGTGCTCACCACAGTAAGTGTAGTCACCATCTGTCACCATACAATGTTATTACAACATTACTGACTATATTCTCTATGCTGCACTTTTCATTTCCGTGACTTACTTTTAACTAGAAGTTTGTACCTAAGCCCCTTCACCTCAAATGGGCCCCACTTTTGAAGGGCCTGGCTATCTTTTAGGGATGATATGCTCAGACTTCCCTGTGGTGATGAAGGAAGCTTTTCAGTTACATTATGACAAGGTTCTTCAAGTTACAAAAAGAGACGGCTTTCACTGGTAGACCCCAAGTGAGTACCCCTAAGTTGTGATGATGGTAGCAGTCATGAAGGAAAAACATAGTAAATGGGTCTACTCATGTATAGGCTCAGGTATAGTTGGTGTGGCGCCTAAAACAGTCTGACAGTCCACTGGAGAGAATAGTCTATGATCCCCAGTAAGGATCACAGAGCTACAATAATTCAATAATCAATTTATCTAAAACCAATAGAAAAATAAGGTAAAACAGAATTCTCTGACAAAATAAGGAAGAAGCAAACCAGTACAGTACAGACACATAACTGAGAATGCAGGTAATGTTTTATACATAAATTAGGCTAGTTATTACCAATGCTATTAACTTTGCACAAACTACAGGTTTAGCATTTTTGCTAATCTAATCAAGGCCAGGCCTCTCAATAGTGCTTAGCTAAACTTCAGTTAACTATTTAAGATGTCAAGTCAATACTTTCTAATAGATTTACAAAAAGACTTAATCTATGTCTTTTAAATCCACTTGCTATAATTTCTTGGTTCTAGCGAGTCCAAAAAAGATTGGAATGTTAACAAAGGTTAAAGAATCATGAATTCAGACCTAGCTAGTGGGTCTTTTAGGATACAGAAGCTTTCTAAATTAAAGTTATGCTCCATTATTTGAGGACAGAGCAGAGGCTGATAATCAAAAGATGATCCTTATTATTAGACTTCCTGTATGTCAGGTAAGTACATGGCTTATACATGTTTCTCTCTTCATATCATCTCCACAGGTTATACATTTTCCAAGAGATGAAAATTTTAGAGTCAGAAAGTTCAATC
Organism: Canis lupus dingo; assembly: GCF_003254725.2. Taxonomy (NCBI): domain Eukaryota; kingdom Metazoa; phylum Chordata; class Mammalia; order Carnivora; family Canidae; genus Canis; species Canis lupus. Next base: position 13,694,667 of record NC_064250.1, read on the forward strand.
ATTTGCTCATGATTATACAATCAGTAACGATACAGCCAAAACTTTAGCTTTGACTCTGAAGCCCGTATACTTTCTAATCTTCCATTCTATTACTGGAGTTGAGGGGGAAACAGAAACACTGAATTGCTCCAATGTTATTTCAGAGCTCAAAGCCTAGGCAGTCAAGAGGCTCCTAAAGTGCTAATGAAGTTAACACTCTTAGGAGTGAAAGCAAGTCTGTGGAATAGCAGCAAGCACAGAATGAGGACATAGAAGTTAGCCATAAATTTGTAACAGTGACAAACTAAGCATGGAAATAGCTTTTTATAAAAATATGCTATAGGGTACCTGGGTGGCTCAGTGGTTGAGTATCTGCCTTAAGCTAAGGTCATGATCCTGGGGTCCTGGGATGGAGTCCCACATCGGGCTCCCTACAGGAGGCCTACTTCTCCCTCTGCCTATGTCTCTGCTTCTGTCTCTCATGAATAAATAAATCTTAAAAAAAAAAAAAAGGTATATACCTCTTACTCCAAAAAGTTGGTTTTAATAGTCATAGTCCAATTTATATCTCAAAATACAAATTCTCTAAAGTAAAATTATCAAACATTTGAGAATTGAAATATATACAGAGTATTTACAAGGCATTTTGGGTAGAAGACAAAGAGCTAACAGTAGAAGGAAAGAAGACTAGAAACTTGGGGAGAGGGATCCCTGGGTGGCACAGCGGTTTGGCGCCTGCCTTTGGCCCAGGGCGCGATCCTGGAGACACGGGATCGAATCCCACATCGGGCTCCCGGTGCATGGAGCCTGCTTCTCCCTCTGCCTGTGTCTCTCTGCCTCTCTCTCTCTCTCTCTGTGACTATCATAAAAAAAAAAAAAAAAAAAATTAGAAACTTGGGGAGACATGCTTGACCTAAGGGACTGCCTCTCTGTTTGGATCTCTAAAAATTGAATATGCTGATTTATGATATACTTTATATCTGTTCCCCTATGCTGCCTCATTAACCTTTTATTTTCTTTTAATACAGGTGTCAAGTACATTTACTTAAAATGCTATGCTTGGATACTTCAACTTTATAGGTAGAAACAAAGTATATATACTTAATTTGAAGTTCAGAATAAAAAAAAAAAAAACACCTCAAATTAAGGTGGTTGTATGATACTCCATACTCCATTTTAAGTAGAGGAAAGCAGACTACTCAACAAGTCTGCCACTTCAAACAAGACAGAATTATGTTGATTACTTGTCAGTGGGAAGAAGAGGCTACTCACTTTTAGATATACTGATCAGAGTAGTTCAAAGAATGTTTCATTTTGAATTGTTCTGAGGCTCTTTATGGACCAGAGAACCAGGTCTCATTATTTCTCCAACTGGGATTTGACCTATTGTAAACCCTAAATATCATTAAGAAAATAAGAATCATTAGATTCTTGGGGCGCCTGGATGGCTCAGTCGGTTAAGCGTCCGACTCTTGATCTCAGCTCAGGTTTCAATACCATGGTCTTGTATTCAAGCCTTGTGATTAGCTCCATGCTGGATATGGAGCTTACTTAAAAAAGGAAAAAAAAAAAAAAAAAGAATTATTAGATTCTTATTAAAGGCTAAACTTAGTACTAAAAGGTATACAGTTCAAATGAACATCTTTGGAAACAAAATCCTAGATATATGGGTTAAATCCTTACATATACTTTTTTAAAGATTTTATTATTTATTCATGAGAGACAAAGAGAGAGAGAGAGACATAGGCAGAGGGAGAAGCAGGTTCCTTACCAAGAGACCAATGTGGGACTCAATCCCAGGATCCCTGAATCACAGCTTGAGCCAAAGGCAGAGGCTCAACCACTGAGCCACCTAGGTGCCCCAAATCCTACATATTTTTAGTAAGTTTCAAATACCTGGATATTATCAGCATGCTATTTAAGCTCTTTAGTATTCAAAAATGATCATCTTAAAGCCACAAGAGTTAGGCTGAAGTATAAATCAAATTAATTAAAGCTTCACCAAAACACTTTAAAATTCCAACTAGTATATTCAAATTAGTAGGTATTTAAAGTGTTTGTGTGCTCAGCTTCATGTTAGCTTGGCATTCTCACACCAAAACATAAGAAGAAGACATGATAACCTTATGATAAGGCAAGACCAACAACATATGAAGATCAAAAACAAGTAAACATGAAATATAATGAAATGTCACCTTAGATTTAGAGCAAGTGACCTTTTGTTTCAACATATAGTATTTATTTTTTTAAAAGATTTTATTTGAGAGAAAGCGAGAGAGTGAATGTGAGCTTGAGGGGGAGGGGAGTAGAGGGAAAGAATCTCAAACTGACTTCGGGCTTGATCTCACAACCCTGAGATCATGACCTGAGCTGAAATCAAGAGTCGGATACCCAACTGACTGAGCTACCCAGGTGCCCCATCAACACACAGTATTTTAGAATACTTAAATTGGCTGCAATGTGAAGGATGGATATAGGAAGAAAACAGGCTTCTTGCTTTTCCTCTATCTTGCTGCCATCCTGAACAATGAGAACAATGGTCACAGCCTTAGGATGGAACAGAAACAGGAAAAAAACCTGGGTTCCTGACAACTTTGTGGACCCGCATCCCTCCCCTCCCCTCCCCTGGAACTCTGGTATTTTATATGGAAAATTTTTACTTCCTTATGCCACTAAAATTCCTTCTATCATATGCACCCAAGTCAAATCCCAGCTGATAAGAAAAAACACTAAGTCATCTATTAGGTGTATTAGGTATTTTTTTAAATTAAAAACTGATTCATTTATAAACATTTTGTTTGTGCTAAATTCCTTTTGAGTCACCATACTGTACTTCTCAATTCAACCAATAAAGCTGAATAAGACTTTCAAACTTGAAAGTTGCTTTGTCATTGGCAATACAGATCTCAACTCCTATTTCAGAATACTGAAAATCTGAAGTAGGAAAATAAATTTAACAACCTATGGTTTGTGGGTATGACTATCAAAGGGCAATTATGAAGGATCCATGTAGTGACAAAAATGTTCTGTACATGAGTATATCAATGTCAATATTTTGGTTGTGATCCTGTACTACAATTCTACAAGGTAATACCACTGGGAGAAATTCTGTATTATTTAACAACTGCATGTGAATCTACAGTTACCTCAAAACAAAGTTTAATTTAAAAACACTAATGAAAGACATTAGGAAATAATTAACTCCAACTAAAAACATTTGTTTCACATCAAGAGGAAAAATCAACAAAGGATACTAAAAAGCTACAGTAAATAATGACACTGTAGTATTGTAATATTGGCAAAAGGAAAGACATACAGATCAATGGAAAAGAAGAGTCAGACCCAAGATTTCATTTATATTAATATTCTGGAAAGGGCAAAATTATAAAGACATAAAACACATCAGTGGTTGCCATATAGTCTAGGTTAGAAGGTGGGGCAAGGGTAGACTACAAAAGGGGACAACAGAACTTCTGGGGAATGGTAGAAATGTTCTGTTTTACTGTGATGGATTATATAACTAAGTCACAGCTATACATTTAAAAATGAATTTTATCATAAAGTAATAGTGCTTTAATAAAACTATACTAGTTTAGACTACTTAGGATCAAGGTCTATCTGAATGTTATTTTATTCTTTAGCTTAAAAGAAAAACATTTATTGTTTTTCTAAAAAAAATTAATGCATAAGAGAAAGGCTAACTGAAGTAGGTCTACTTGCTAGATCTCAAATAAGTTTAAATTAGTCCTGCAATACTTACCAGAGGAAAGGCAAGAGAGTCATGTGTAATGCGTAAACTATGTAAAGGGAGACCTATTCTAGCTTGTTTCTATCTCAATCATATTAAACATTATAAAAATTCACTTAAAAATCCATTCCTCACAAAAAAAGTTCAATGTATAGGTATTCTCTCTTACAACTTGAGTTAGTCAAATCAAAGTCAAATGGCTTCTACACACCAAAATACAGTGCATAAAAAATAAGAATTGGCAAAGAAATTATTATATATACAACTAACAAGTTAAGATGACAAAATTATGCCAATCATTCCCTGCATTCTCAAATTCTAGCTGGAAGCTCAAAGAAAATAACCTGAATTTTTTTTTTACTATCTTTAAGGTCAATAGCATTCTTAACATTGACAATGTTAACAATGAAAATCAACACGCTGACTGACTATGGAAGCAAGTGGAAGATTCAAGTGTACCTTTATAAAAATAATTAAAAAGTAAACATCAGCCCATTCTAATGGCCAATCATAGCAAATGATTACTGGAGAGCTAAATTAATTTGACATTCCAGTATCTTTCATTCATTCTATTTGAATGTTGGTGATACATTCACTAACAAAATAAAACTTATGTCTCTTTTCCCCTGACTTTTGTTTAGGAATAACTGACATACATCACTGTAGAAGATGCACAGCATGACTTGATGTAGGTATACTGTGAAAGAGTACAATAGGTTCAGCTAACATCATCCATCATCTCATACAGATACAATAAAAAGAAAAGAACAAAGAAAAAAATTTTCTCCTTGTGATGATAACTCTTAGGATTTATTTATTCACTTAACAGCTTTCCTAGCCATACAGCAATGTTAGCTACAGTTATGTTGTACGTTACATCCCTAGCACTTACTTATTTGTAACTGGAAGTTTGTACCTTTTGACTACTTTCCTCCAGTTCTCCCTCCCCTCTCAGGCCTTCACTTATATTTGCGCTGCAAACTCTATCCCCATTACCTATGTTCTGCTTGAGAACAATAGATACTAATGCTATACTCATACTGGATTATCCTATAGCATCCAACAGTGTTTTATAGAGAAAATACTGAATTTAATGGACTAAAACAAAAAATTATGACTCAAGACTAGCCTATCAAGTTTTTTTTATATATTTTACTCTATTAAAAAAATTTTTTTTATTTGAGAGAAAGAGAGAACCAGAGACAGCAAGCACGAGTGGGGGCAGAGGGAGAAGCAGACTCCTCACCGAGCAGGAAATCCGATGGCAGACTCGATCCCAGGACCCTGGGATCTTGACCTGAGCCAAAAGCAGACACTTAACTGACTGAACCACCCAGGCACCCCAAGTTTCATTTTCTTTACAATGCTGATCAGAATCGGAATTATGTTGATTGGTATGTTTCTCTCTCTTGCACTTGAATGTAAGTCCTAGTTCTTGTCTTAGTCACTACCCTCTTTCCGATACCTACAAGAGTAACAACAGCACACAATGCTTATTGAATGAACCATATAAAACTTGGCTTCGTGTATGCTTTAAGTACTAAATTAGAATATTCTCTACTACCTCCAAGAAAAAAGACATAATTGGTTTTTCATTCCTGGTAACTATGCTAAAAGACAGAAAATCAACAAATAAAAATTATAGTTTTCCCCATGCTTGCAGTCACCTTTTGTTGCTAGTAAATAGTATTCTTCCCATCTGCAAGCAAACTGTTTGAAAAGATTAAAGCTTAAACAGCTCAGAGTACAGAAGTAAAATAATTAAGGTACCCTGGGGGGATGCTGGGTGGCTCAGTCGGTTGAGCATCTGCCTTCAGCTCAGGTCATGATCTCAGGGTCTCTGCTCAGTGGGGAGTCTGGTAGTCTGCTTCCCCCACCCCAACCCTGCTGATGCTCATGCTCAGTCTGTCTCAAATAAGTAATTTTAAAAATCTTTAAAAAAAATTTAAGGTACCCTGTGATAAGAACAATGATTAAGAATTTAAATAACAAAAGAACCTGTTTAAATATTGGAGCTGTTTTCCCTCTCTGAATCAATGATCAAAAGATGATGCTGATTTTTAGATACTCAACCTTATGATCTGTATCACTCTTAGAATGAATGATTAAAAGATAATCTAACCACGTATGTATAATCCTGCATCTCTTCACACTTAGACAAATTATAAAATGCTCAGGTAAAGAATAAATAGTGAATGATAAATGAGTACATTCAACTACAATATTTAATCCTGCTTAAGTGCTATCCTTTAATATTTTTTTTCATACTCATGAATTTCTCTCAAACAGAAGCAGTGATTTTTGACACTGTGCTTGGAAATTTCACTTGTGACCTTGGTCAAATTTTAATTAATTAACCTGTTTATGAACTTCTCAACTGTAAAATGAGCAAATGAGCTCTTATTACACATGGCTGTTATGGGAACTAAATAAGATCTATAAATAAAAATCTTAGAACAGTGTGTGGCATACAGTATGCTCTCAAAAGTTTACAGGTATTGTCATCATCTCCCTAAAATGATATATAGCAAACTCTCAAGAACAGGGACTAAGAAAATTAGGGACTGACTTAAAAAAAGATGAGTCATCACAGCTGGCAGACTCATTACTGGTCTCTGACAAGTACAGGAAGGATCTAACATTGAGTGCTTTATGTGCCAGGTGCTATGCTGGCCAACTAACAAATTGTGGCAGATTATTGCAGGTATGGCCCCCATTGAATCAGACCTCTTTGATTCCCTCCCACAGTAACTGAATTTGTTCATGTGACTTGCTTTGGTCAATGGAATACTAATAAACATGAGCATGCTGAGGCTTGAAATGTGCTTATACAGTGGGGCCTGCCCTCTCTTGCTGCTGGGAACACTGCTACCACCTTGGGAACAAGTGAGGATTAGCTTCCTGAAGGATGGGAGGCCATGTGAAAGTAGCCACTCTAGTCTGAGGCCCCAGACATGTGAGTAAGGCTATTCTAAAGTAGAAAACCTAGACAATCCAGCCTAAAGGCACGCCAGCCCAGACCATAAGAATGTTCCAGCCAACTAATGATGAGAATAATGTTTATTGATTTAGGCCATTAAGTTTTGGGGTGGTGTGTTAAGCAGCAAAAGCTAGTACAATCACCATATGAATATAGATATTATTTCAGTTTTGCAGATTATGAAAGAAGATTTCCAGAAATAGTCAGTTTGGCTCCAAAGGCTTTTTTCCACCATACCAAGCCACTTCTCCATGCCAAACTCTGAGGTTCTAAATAAAAAAGGGATTTCTGGGGATCTTATTCTATAACCCTTATTTAAAGCAGTAACATTTCCTCTATTCCAGAAGTCCCTACACTATGGCCTATGGGCCGGATCCAACTTACCTCCTGTTTTTTGTATTGTATGATCTGCAAGCTAAGAATAATTTACACATATTTAAATGGTTTAAAATAAAAACCAGGGGATCCCTGGGTGGCGCAGCTCCTGCCTTTGGCCCAGGGCGCAATCCTGGAGACCCGGGATCGAATCCCATGTCGGGCTCCTGGTGCATGGAGCCTGCTTCTCCCTCTGCCTATGTCTCTGCCTCTCTCTCTCTCTCTCTGTTGTGTGACTATCATAAATAAATAAAAAAAAAAATTAAAATAAAAACCAGAAGACTACTTTGTTATATGTGAAAATAACTGGTTATTTAAATTTCTGCATTTATAAATAAAGAACTACTAGAATACAACCATGCTCATTCATCCACTGTTTATGGCTGCTTTTGCACTGTAACAGCAGAGTTGGGTGGCTGTGAATGAAACCATATGAACTACAGTCTGTAATATCTGGTTCTTTATTTAAAAAAAGTGTTCTAAACTCTGCTCAGAATTATTCCCTTAGCATATGTTTTTAATTTAAGCAAAGGATTTTCCCTGGCCTTTAGTGATGCGTAGATTCTATTTGTACTGTTTTCTTTTTTTAAAGTAGCCTTCATGCCCAATGTAGAGCCCAACATGGAGCTTGAACTCATAACACTGAGATTAAGAGTCGGACGCCTAACTGAGTGAGCCATCTCGGCATCCCTCTATTTGTATTTTTACCACTCTTTTTCCTTTCATTGAAAATTATTTTAGCATATGTCATTTCTCCTAGTTCTCTTTGCCTGTTTTCTTTGGATGGCCTCTGACTTTGTCTAAGATAGATAACCCCATTTTAAAAGCAGTAATTCAGAACCATAGGTCAAATGAATTCCACTTACATACCATACTATTATTGGCCTCCAAGACAGCATGGAAAATCAACAAACTACAATTTTATCTTGTTCTCAGAAAAATTCAAAATATCTGTGAAGTAAGTTGTTCATTAAAAACTGATCTTATATTGGCCAAATGAAACAGACTGTGAAGGAGGTGGAAAAGATATAGAAGAGAGATTTTATTCAGAAGACACTCAAATTTCTCAGACCTAAACCTGTGTAACCATGTAGAAATGAACAGCAATTTCAGGACAGAAGTAGCTATATATAGTCTCCCCTCTTTTGTGATATTAGTTGCTAATATTTTCCTGCCACAGGGAACTAAGAACTTCAGAATTACTACTGTTCTACTTCACCATCCTGTTACTAACCAGTTCAATGAGATAGAAATTGAAGCAAGCAAACATTTGTTCTTTTTCTGTTAGGAAAGAGGTAAACCTCAATTTACTTGCCAACTCCCCTTTTTATCCTTTTTTTCTTACCCCCAAAGTAATGACTGTAAGTCCTGGTAGAGATTTAGCTGACTGTACTTGGCATTAGTGCAAAGGATCAATAAAGAAGTTGCCACAGAGAATAACTACCCTCACCCCCTACATTTTACAAAGACTTTTGAAAGGCATTAGCCAGATGCTCCTAAGGACTAATGCAATTTGAAGGCCCTTAGAATACTGAAGATTAGTTGTTTGTATGATCAGTCTGAACTTTACTGAACTATATTTTTGTTAAGCTGAACTATTCTGTTGAGTCCATACAGAAATACAACATAAGCTTTATAGGTGATTTAAATTAAACTTGTTTAGAAAAAAATTCATTTTCAGGGGTGTCTGGGTGGCTCAGTTAAGTGTCTGCCTTAGGTTCAAGTCAAGATCTCAGAGTCCTGGGATAAGCTCCCTGGCTGGCTCCCTGCTCAGTAGGGAGTCTGTTTCTCCCTCTACCCCTTCCCACTCCACCCCCCTGTTCATGCTCTGTCTCAAATAGATGATGCTTCTCAATTTACATTATTATACAAGTAAATAGGACTCTAAATTTTAGCTGTTGAACTTGCAGTGACAATCTAAGAATCAGGTTGTAAGTCTGGGTCTTTGGTACATACAATAAACACAACATATGTCTAAAGAAGGTAGTTTTCACTTTAACTTAGAATTTCAAAGAAAGAACAGTTGTCCCAAACAACCTTTTTTTTTGTACTGAAAATTGTATCAACATACTATGGTCATGGAAAACAATTTGGGGATGTTGCTAAAGACTCTCTTTGGCTGAGAACCAGAAATTTTGACCTTAAATGATCAGTAGTGGGGTGCCTGGCTGGCTCAGTCAGTAGAGCATGCGACTCTTGATCTCAGGATTGTGAGTTTGAGCCCCATTTTGGGTGTGGAGCTTACTTAAAATTAAAAAGATTAGCAGTGTTAGCTGAGCAACAAAAAGTCTTCTTTCTGAAAAAGAGTTATAATACATGAAGTGCCTGGGTGGCTCAGTCAGTTAGGTGTCTGACTCTTGATTTTGGCTCAGGTTGTATTCTTGGATCCTGGGATTGAGCCCCACACATCTGGCTCCCCACTCAAGTGGAGAGTCCACTTGAGATTCTCTCTCCCTCTGCCCCTCCCCTCACTTGCGTGCATATGCTCACTCTCAAATAAATAAATCTTTATCCAACCATGTATGTTCAAATCAAAATAACTACATTGGGTCCTCCAATCTTTTATGTTCATCCTATCTTCTCAATATATTTAGAATTTCTCTGTCTTCGGGATCCCTGGGTGGCGCAGCGGTTTAGCGCCTGCCTTTGGCCCAGGGCGCGATCCTGGAGACCCGGGATCGAATCCCATGTCGGGCTCCCGGTGCATGGAGCCTGCTTCTCCCTCTGCCTGTGTCTCTGCCTCTCTCTCTCTCTCTGTATGACTATCATAAATAAATAAAAAAAAAAAAAAAAAAAAAAAAAAAAGAATTTCTCTGTCTTCAATATCAATGCAGTTTAATTATTATTCACTAACACCATTTAGGACAGTAACATTAAAAAAAAGAACCCAAAGATTTATTTTTTATTTTTTTAAAAGATTTTATTTATTTATTCATGATAGACATAGAGAGAGAATGAGGCAGAGAGACACAGGCAGAGGGAGAAGCAGGCTCCATGCCGGGAGCCCCATGCGGGACTCAATCCGGGGACTCCAGGATCATGCCCTGGGCCAAAGGCAGGTGCTGAACTGCGGAGCCACCCAGGGATCCCCAGAACCCAAAGATTTAAAGGTTCATTTTTTAAATTTCTACTTCTAATAAATACTTAGCGCCTACTTTCTATATTCTAGGTTTTTTTTTTTTTAAGTTTTTTTTTTTTTTTTTTAATTCATGAGAGACACAGAGAGGCAGAGACACAGGCAGAGTGAGAAGCAGGCTCCATGCAGGGAGCCCGACGCGGGACTCGATCCCGGGTCTCCAGGATCAGGCCCTGGGCTGAAGGCGGTGCCAAACCCCTGAGCCACCTGGGCTGCCCTATATTCTAGGTTTTATTTATTTTTTTATTTTTTAAAGATTTATTTATTTATTCATTCAGAGAGACCAGAGAGAAGAGACACAGGCAGAGGGAGAAGCAGGCACCAGGCAGAGAGCCTGAAGCAGGACAATCCAGGGTCTCCAGGATCACGCCCTAGGCTGCAGGCAGCGCCAAACTGCGGCGCCACCGGGGCTGCCCTATTCTAGGTTTTAATGCTAATTTTGTTACTTCATTAGATTAAAGTGCTTAAAGCATTCTATCAGTGAAACCTAGAAAGCTGTAGGTCATATACTTTTAGTAGGTAACGCTTTGTAAATTAAAAAAAAATTTTTAAGGATTTGAGAGAGAAAGAATGAGGAGTGAGTAAGCATGTTAAAGCATTCTATCAGTGAAACCTAGAAAGCTGTAGGTCATATACTTTTATTAGGTAATGCTTTGTAAATTAAAAAAAAATTTTTTAAGGATTTGAGAGACAGAGAGAAAGAATGAGGAGTGAGTAAGCATGAGCAGAGGGAGGGAAAGGGAGAAGCAGACTCCCCATTAAGCTGGGAGCCCGACCCTGGGATCATGACCTGAGCTGAAATCAGATGCTTAACCAACTGAGCCACCCAGGTGCTCCAACACTTTGTAAATTTTAAATCTAAGTAGTATGGGGATAATATTTGGGAAAATCTGGCCATAAATGAAATTCTTTGGTGTAAATCCAATTCTGCTATTTTACTGATTTAACCTACATTGGAGAAAAGGTCTGTCAGTCAGGAGTCAGAGATTATTATTTTTTTTTTTAAGATTTTTTATTTATTTGGGAGGGGTGGAAAGGGGGGAGGGGCAAAGGGAGAAGGAGAAGCAGACTTCCTGCTGAGCAGGGAGCCAGCTGAGGAGCTCATCCCAGGACTCTGGGATCTTGACCTGAGCCGAAGGCAGATGCTTAACCAACTGAGACACCCAGGTGCCCAGGTCGGAGATTATTTGGGAAAAAAATGCAGTTTATTATTTTCAAAGGGAAAATTCACATAAGGCTAGCAAAAGGAGTAACTTTCTCCAGCCTCAGAAAAAGTAAGTAAGCTTTTTAGGAACTAATAGTTTAATCAGTTTATGCAAAACCAAATAGAAATGTACATCTATGTGTTTTGATAAATGAAGATCTCCAAACCACTACTAAGTGAAAAAGATGTTATTTTAAAAAAATTTAGTGCAGTATAGAAAAAAAAAAAACCTATGTACTAATTTTTTTTTCAGTGCACTAATTTTTTTTTACAATGATTATCTCTGAAAGGAGCATTTGGGAAATGCACTCTAGGCCTTCACCTTTCATAATTTTCTCTAATATATATGAATCTTTATTTTTAAAAAACCCAGATTTTAAAAAATTATAAACATCAGTCTTAATAAGCAGAGCACATAACTTATATTGTTAATATAAAGTCTTCAGTTTTTAAAAACAGTTTTAACATTCGTAGCAAAATTGAGAGGAAGATCTAGAGATCTCCCATATACCCTTTGCTGCCCCACATTCACAGCCTCTAAAATTACTGATATCCCCTTCACTGGAGGTACATTTGTTATAAATGATCAATCTACACTGACACATCATCATTAGTGTCCATAGCTTACATGACAATTCACTCTTGGTGTGTTTCACCATGGGTTTGGACAAATGTAATGACATGTATCCATCATTACAGTACACAGAGTATTTTCACTGCCTTAAACATCTGCCGTGCTCCATCTATTCACCTCTCCCCAACTCCACCTCAACAACCGGCAACCACTGATCTTTTTTACTGTCTCCATAGTTTTGCCTTTTACAATTGGAATCATACATATGTACTCTTTTCAGATTGGCTTCTAACACATGGTAATATTCATTTAAGGTTCCTCATGTCTTTTCATGGCTTGATAGCTCATTTCTTTTTAGCAATGAATATTATTCCTTTGCATGGATGTACCGCGTTTATTTATCCATTCACCTAGCAAAGGACATTTTGGTTGCTTCCAAATTTTGGAAGTTATTAAATAAAGCCGCTATACACATTCATCTGCAGGTCTTTGTGTGGACATTAAGTTTTCAACTTCTGTGAGTAAATACCAAGGAGCATACAACTTTTGGAAAATTCTGCGTCACCTATCAATATCACGAGAATTAAAATGAAAGCATCTAGCACAGTGCCTAGCATACAGGAAACGTTCAATAAATGCAAGTATACTTTCAAATCTGCAATGTCTTCTAATGCTACCAAATTATATACTAAGCCAGGCCAGTATACTTAACCATTAACCAGTAGTTAATGTTTATTCCATCTCCTTCTTAGGAAAGAAAGTGCCACTTCTCGCTGTCAGTATATCTACTTTTTTAGAGGTATCTCTTCATGTCTGTTGCTTCAAATCTCCTATGAACTCCAAGAATATCTTGACTATGCCTGAAATGTCTGAAAACAAGTTGCCCAAACCCACTTTAATTTTTTAAAATTACCAAATACACAATTATATTGATTCAATTTTTCGGATTCTCTCAAACTCTAGCCCCATCCTTCAACTACTGAGAGATGATTCAACAATCCCAAATGTGTTCTTGTGTGATTTCCACCTTCTTTTTTCCTGATTTAATGATCCAATTCTGGGCGGGGCAGGGTGGGGAGAGGGGCAGCAATGGAGTGGAGAAGATGGGTTTATCATGTAAGCTTTTGAGCTCTAGGTCACCATACTCTCAACCCTTCAGTGAACAACAATAATCAGGCTGTTAAAAAGAAGATAAAGTTAACTGAAACTCAAATGCCTTAAAACTGCTTGTGCAGCATTTTTCAGAAAACCATGTACAAAAGTAGGATGATTATCTTCAAAAACGACTGTCTTTCTTAGTGAAATTGTTAACTGTGGGGTTTCCTTTCAGAGCTACAATAGAAAAACCTGATTCCTAGTTTCAGTGGCCCATGCAGTTATTGTAGTCCTACATTTAGTGATATCTCTGAAAAAACAAAACAAAAAAAATCCTGCCAAACTGCATGTCCCCCAATACAAACATTCAAATACTAACAAGGCACCTATATCAAACGGCAATATTATATAATACAGCTTAAAAAATTCACATTCATTATATCATTTTATCTTGTAAGACAAACCTGTAATGCAGGGGTCCATTTAACAGCTGAAAAAAGACTAAAGCTTAAAGAGTTTAAAATACTTGCTCAGAGCAATTAAATGGCAGAATCCAAAACTAAGGAGACAATGATACAAGGAAAGAAATACTTTTGTTTTGTTTTGTTTTTAGAAATACTTTCGTAAGTCTGCTCTACCTGAATTTAAATCCTACCACTTACTACTTATAAGACTGAAATGGAAGCTCCATGACTTCGTTTTATTCACTGCTATATCTCCAGTGTCTAGAGCAGTCCAAGTAAACAGCAGGAGATCAGGAATATATGATAGATATCACGAAAAAATTACTTGACTTCTTTGGACCTCTGTTTACTCATCTGTAAATGGAAACAATGAGGTCATATCTGATATAATATAATATAATCCTAGTTAAGTGTTCTTTATGGAAGACCACAAATTCTCTCACTTCTTCTATAGGCTCTAAGGAAGTCGTAGAGAACAAATGTCTGCATAACTGGTAGGCAAACTGGGTTAATCAGGATAGGGAGGATAAAGAGTTGGAACTGTTGCTTCAGTGAAGTAGTCAGGTATTGTCTTTATTATTCTACCAAAGCAATGACAAAGGATCTTCTAGAAGAATCCATTAGCTGATTGCTTTTTTCAAAACAGAAAGTCTTGGTATGAAGGGAAGCACCTAATCTATACTTATAAAATGCAACAAGAGAGGAGGGATACCTAAAGGTAAATGAGATAATAAGAAAAGAATATTGAGGTGAAAAGATCCAGAGTACCTATACTGACTAATTCAACCAACAAATAGCCTCTATCCTATTTCCGTGTAATTTAGCATGCTCTTTCCAGTAAATCTAATTCTGGTGGATGAAGAAGTCTTTAGGACCACTGGTAAATACTACCAGAGACAGAAACAAAAGGTATATGCTATTAACAAGTAGAAACAAAAGTTAAAAGCAAAGGGAGATGATACCTCAAATGGTACCATCAAGAAAGTGAGAAGACAAAGACAACTCATAAAAAAAAAAAATATTTGCAAATCTTATCAGGGACTGTATCCAAAAACACAAAGAACTTTTACATCTCAGTAATAAAAAAGATAAATAACCCAATTTAAGAATGGGCAAAGGACCAGAACAAACATTTCTCCAAAGAAGATATATAAAGGATCAGTAAGCACATAAAGGGATGCTTGACATTCGGGAAATGCAAATCAAAATTACCACAACATACCATCCCATACCCACTAGGATGGCAAAATAAAAAAGATGGACTACAACAAATTGTCCATAGATATGACTTGGTAAGGATGTGGAGAAACTGCAACTCTCATACACTGCTAGGGGGAATGTAAAATGATGCAGTTGCTCTGAAAGTTTGGAGATCTTTAAGTGCTAAACATTGTGTTCCCACATATGACTTAGCAATTCTACTTCTAGATATATGACCAAAAGACCTGAAAACATGGGTTCACAAAAAACTTGTACATGAATGCCTATAACAGCATTATTTATAATAGCCAAAAAGTGGGGACAACCTAAATGTCTGTCACAAAATGTGCTAGATCCATACAGTAGAATTTATCAATAAAAAGAAATATTGATACATGCTACAATGTGGATGAACCTTGAAAACATTATAGTAAGTGAAAGAAATGAGACATAGAACACTACATACTATATTATTCCAAGGGGCTATATAAAGTTTTAATGCAAATAAGGATTATTATGATAAATACTAGTGACTAGCCAATCACAAATGCTTAAACTTCAGGAAAGCAGTAATAATTTTTAATTTAGTGCCAGAGATAATGTCATTTAAAATTTTTGTATATGAAAAATTCATTTTTCTTAAAGAGCTGGGTAAAAGGGAACTCAATGGAGTACATAAAACTCAGTCATTATATTATCAGAGGAACTACTAAAACCCAGCAAGAAACATATGCATATTTATACTTTTATACTATTAGATAACATAAGGACAAAATAGGTATCTTTAAGGTTTTTTTTTTTACTTGGAAGTAAAGATGGAACTTCTACACAAGGGGACATATTATACAATAAACAAAAAAGAGAAGAAAGGTAGTTTATAAAGCAATGGACTGACCTTCAAGACATTTTAAATGAGAAAGGTATCAAATATGTTACCTTTTGCCTTAAAAGGGACAGGAGACTCTGTGTGGGCCCATGCACATATGTGTACAAATATCTATGCATATACATACATCTTTTGGTAGTCTGGAGAGAAATTAGCCTTGGAAAAATATATTAACATTAGGGCTATCTGTGGGGAGGGTAACAAAGCAGTGGGAGGACAGAAGGGAAATTTTCCTCAGTTCACCTTTTTGTGTACTTTGAATTTTGAGTAATGTGAATGCATGTGTAACAAAAGAAAAAATTAAAAGTACTTTACCTTGCACCATTGTTCCTAATGACTTCCACAGTTTCTTCAACAAAGTATCGATCCTTGACATATGCAAAAATATCATCACATATTTCATGCAAGCGTGAACGATGGGTAAGGTTGGTCAAGTATAAAACTGGAATAATTAGTGGTTCTGGAAAACTCTGAAGATTCTGTCTTGCTTTTTTTTCTGACTCAAGTGCTTCCTGATAGGTCAGTCCAGGTTTACCCGTCACAGCACAACTCCACACAAGACTGTTGCACAGAATGGTTCGTTCAAAAAAATCACTGATTAAAAAACAAAAACAAAAATCCATTCATTACCCATCATTTCACAAATTTTACATTAAAAGCTGATAAAGGATTGTGCCTTCATTGCAAAATTTTACATAGAATTATAGAACAAGGGTTTACTAACTGGTCAACTTATATACTAACACAAATCTAAGAAAAATTATATTTAAACTAGACATTTATATTTTGCAATTTAATGGTACATTCATCTAAAATTGGGCTTTGATTTCCATCACTTTTGAAATTGGGACTGAAACTGAAAATAAACCCAATTTTTCTTTTTTCTTCTAATTTTAAAGCTTTTTGTTCCAAAGCAACCAAAATGCTAGGGACAATTTAAGCACTTAACTATGAACTTTAAAAAGCTTTAACATAATAGTGAAAAACTGGCAAATCTAAGCATCTAACAAGAAAGGTTAAGTAAATTAGAGTACTTCATAATGAAAAATCCTAGTCATTAACAGTATGAGGAGAGTTCTTAAACTTATGGAAAAAAACTTTTTAGTTTGATTTCCTCCTATATTTTTGAAACTAAAAACTTAGCAAAGCAATATATGTAATATGGTCCCACTTGAAAGAAGAAAGAAAAAGGAGGGAAGGCAGGAAAAGAAAGATAACCTAAAGCAGCATAAACTGTTTCTACAATGTTATCCAAAAATCAAGGCAACAGTTACAGAGTAGGGATGGGCCTGGGGGGCCTCTTCTGCACTGTGGCAATTTCTTAATATGAGCATTTATTTCTTTTCAAAAATTCTATAGTCACTTTTAAAATGCAAGAGATCCATAATATGGAAAGATTGCTAAGGCATGTTAAGTAGAAAAAAACTCAAATCACCAAATAATACAATCCTATATTCATTAATTAGGATAACAAAAATAGGGATGCCTGGGTGGCGCAGCGGTTTGGCGCCTGCCTTTGGCCCAGGGCGCGATCCTGGAGACCTGGGATCGAATCCCACGTCGGGCTCCCGGTGCATGGAGCCTGCTTCTCCCTCTGCCTGTGTCTCTGCCTCTCTCTCTCTCTCTCTCTCTCTGTGACTATCATAAATAAATAAAAATTAAAAAAAAGGATAACAAAAATATGTACTTAAACAAATACTATAAACAGATGTTCCCTATGGAGAAAAGGAAGGACTACAAAGGAAAAGGAAAATTTGTTATTCTAAATATGTCTATATTGTTTGAATTTGTATAATGAGCATGTATTTGCGTTGTTTTTACAATCAACACATTTTATTTATTTATTTTTAAAAGATTTTATTTATTCAAGAGAGAGAGACAGAGACAGAGAGAGAGGCAGAGACATAGCAGAGGGAGAAGCAAGCTCCCCTGTGGGGACCCCCATGAGGGACTTGATCTTAGGACCCTGGGATCATGACCTGAGCCAAAAGCAGACACTCAGCCACTAAGCCACCCAGGTGCCCCCAATCAACACATTTTAGAAAAGGTCAGACATACACAAAAAGGGTAGTAACAGTTGCTTCTAAGTGGTAAGATTTGGGTAAATGTCTTTCCTTCCTCTATACTTTGGGTGTATTTTTCTTTCTTTCTTTTTTTTAAAAAGATTTTATTTATTCATGAGCGACACAGAGAGAAAGAGATACAGGCAGAGGGAGAATCAGGTTCCTTGCATAGAGCCCAATGAAGAACTCGCTCCCAGGACTCCAGGATCATGACATAGGCCAAAGGCAGATGCTCAACCACTGAGCCACCGAGGTGCCCCTTTGTTGTATTTTTCAATAATTATATGTGACTGATACAATTCATTATTGTCTAACTTTTTCTCCTTCCTGAAATCCCCTTTTCCTTCTCTTATTCTAAAAAGTATTAAGACTATATGTTTACTTCCGGGTTAGTCTATCTATATAGGTTATCCCTGTTGTAGTCTGATCTCCAAAGATTTGGGGTAATTCCATTAACATAGTTTCATTTGTATATTCATCTGCAGTATGAACAACAACAAAAATGAAATCTATGGAAATAAAAAAAAATAATCATATCCTAACATGAATGAGATCTAAAGAGGTAAGATGCATATGCCAAGTTACATGACTTTAATTCAGTACAAAGATGATCCTTTTGGAAGTATTTACCTGTTAGTAAGGGAGATAATGGATGTATATCATTAAAATTAAAATCACAAAGTGATTAAAAGACAAGCAGATATCCTTTGGATGTTCAGAGTAAGGGAAGGAGAGATAAGCAAAAATGATCAAGAAATACTCTGTTATTTGGAGAAGTGGTGTTAAAAGAGTTAGGTTATAAAGGAAAAGTACGGTTGAAGAAAGAAATGCCAGAGAGAAAAAAAGATGAATGTGATCTGGTTCTCATAAGCAAGAAAATATATGTCAGATAAACAATTTATTAGCTAAGAGATCCACTACAGATATACCCAATAACTGGTTATCAATGGTGCAGAATAAAATGAATGGAAGGATGGATCATTAAAGAGGTCTTAAGTTTTATTGCCTAAAACTGAAGTTCACTTAGAAAGCTTTACAAAAGTTTTAAACTTTTTTCTATTGGGACAAACATATCTGTAAGACTTAGCTTAATAAGCCAACACATAATCAGCACATGATGTATGTGAGTTATACTCCTAATAATTTAAACTATATTTAATACTGTTTAAGAAAAATATACTTCAGGGGCGCCTGCGTGGCTCAGTAGGTTAAGCGTCTGCCTTCAGCTTGGGTCATAGTCTCAGGGTCCTGGGATAGAACTCTGCGTTGGGCTCAGTGCTCAGTAGCAAATCTGCTTCTCATTCTGCCCCTTCCCCCACTGATGTGCATTCTCTCTCTCAAATAAATGAAATCTTAAAAAAAAAAAAAAAAAAAAAAGGAAAAGGGGGCTCCTGGTGGCTCAGCAGCTGAGTGTCTGCCTTCGGCTCAGCATGTGATCCTGGGGTCCTGGGATCGGGTCCCACATGGGGCTCCCTGCATGGAGCCTGCTTCTCCCTCTGCCTGTGTCTCTGCCTCTCTGTGTCTCTTTCATGAATAAATAAAATAAAATAAAAATAAATTTTAAAAAAGAAGGAAAACTATTACAAATTTAGGTATCTTACATTAACTAGTCTCTAACCCAGTACTAACAGAAATAGAATGCTAGCCACAAATAAAATTTTAAATTTTCTGGTGGCTGCATTCAACAAATTCTAAAAAGAAACACTAATTTTATAGATCAGTTAACATTTGTACATTTTTGGGATCCCTGGGTGGCGCAGCGGTTTGGCGCCTGCCTTTGGCCCAGGGCGCGATCCTGGAGACCCGGGATCGAATCCCACATCAGGCTCCCGGTGCATGGAGCCTGCTTCTCCCTCGGCCTATGTCTCTGCCTCTCTCTCTCTCTCTCTCTCTCTCTCTGTGACTATCATAAATAAATAAAAAAATTTTTTAAAAAATTAAACATTTGTACATTTTATTTAACCCAATATATCCCCAAATGCTTTATTTCAATATGTATTCATTTTTAAACTTTTCGGGGAATCCCTGGGTGGCTCAGCGGTTTAGCACCTGCCTTCGGCCCGAGGCGTGGTCCTGGATTGAGTCCAGATTGAGTCCCACGTCGGGCTACCTGCATGGAGCTTGCTTCTCCCTCTGCCTGTGTCTCTGCCTCTCTCTCTCTCTCTCTGTGTCTCTCATGAATAAATAAATAAAATCCTAAAACAATTTTTTTTAAACTTTTCAATATGTAAATATTTTAAATCCTTTTTTGGGGGTACTAAGTCTTCAAATTTCAGAATGTATTTTACCTTTATTGCCCATTTTAATTCTGAGTAGTCATATTTTGAGTTATTAATAACCCCCAGGCCAATAACGGCTTCCGTGTTCGACAGCATGGCTCTCACCATAGTGATTTGGTATTTGGTAGCCTGGCATATTTAGTGCCACATAAAGGAGACCGATTTTATACTGAGCTGCAATAAATGCTATCTAGATGTGGTGAGGTTGTTCATAATACCAAAGAGAGGGGATCCCTGGGTGGCTC
The DNA here is from genome assembly GCF_003254725.2 of Canis lupus dingo. Taxonomy (NCBI): domain Eukaryota; kingdom Metazoa; phylum Chordata; class Mammalia; order Carnivora; family Canidae; genus Canis; species Canis lupus. Next base: position 13,714,895 of record NC_064250.1, read on the forward strand.
AGTGATTGAGCGCCTGCCTTTGGCCCAGGGCCTGATTCTGAAGTCCCGGGATCAATTTCCACATCAGGCTCCCTGCACGGACCTGCTTCTCGCTCTGCCTGTGTCTCTGCCTCTCTCTCTCTCTCTCTCTCTCTCTCTCTCTCTGTCTCTCATTAATAAATAAAATCTTTAAAAAAAATAAAAAAATTAAAAAATAAAAATACCAAAGAGAGCAATGGCACAAGTGAAACAAACCTCCACTAAACATATTACAGGGCAGAAAAACAGGATAGTCAGTAACCATTGTTGTACATTCAGCTGTCCTACACCCAGGTTTCCGCCCTCCTCTTCCAAAGTGTTTGTACTGTTTGTTTGCCTTATATCATCTACTCTGCAAAGTTGTTATATTATAGCCCTGCTGTGCACAAAGATCTACACTCAGGAGAAGAGAAGGGAGACAGGGCATACTACCATTGTGGCCATTTTAAAGCATGCAAAAAAAAAAAAAAAAAAAAAAAAAATCTCAAAGAATACTTCTTCCGATTCAGCACCCCCTACCAGCATGGCACATCTAACATTTTTATTATCTTCACTTTCTCATACTTCTGTAATTCTGCTCATCAACCATTTGTCACATAGATTTAAAGATGTGGGATTTTGTTAATAATAATGAACTCTAGGGGGCAGGTTACAGTGTCTCCTCAATTTCTATAAGAATATAAAAATCATGAAAATTTTGTAAGAAACATTTTATTATTGTGAGTAAAAAATTTAATATACAAAATACTGCTTTAAATGAATATGTTTAGGCTAATATAGATTATTATGCATCTTATGTATTACTACATTCCTTCAACTATCTTCTCAACCAGAGGTGAGTATACTACTGGCCTGGAGGCCATATCTAGCTTTTCACCTGTTTTTGTGGTTTTATTGGAACAAACCACACTCATACCTTTAGTATTGTCTATGACTGCTTCTTCATCCTGTGGAGTTGAGTAGGTACAATAGACACTATTTGCCTACAAAGACTAAAATCTGACTATACTTGGCCTTTTAAAAAAAAAGTTTGATGACTGCTGCTCTTTACCATTATTTCTTAAGGAAAAAATTGCTTCTGAGTTACCAGCTCAATTGCTAGCAAGAACACACCTTTAATTAATATAAAGGCAACCAACTCTCAGGTGAACAAACTAGGGAACAAAGAGCAACATACTGTTAACTTACAGGGTTATTTGGAAAACTAAAAATCCAGTAGAGGAGGAATGAAGTGACATACAGAATGGCTAAAATTAACAACACAGGAAACAACAGATGTTGGCAAGCACGTGAACTCCTCCTCTTGCACTGTTAGTGGGAATGCATACTGGTGGAGCCACTCTAGAAAACATTACACAGGTTCCTCAAAAAGTTAAAAATAGAACCACCCTATGATCCAGCAATTGCACTAGTAGGTATTTACTTAAAGGACACAAAAATATCGATTCAAAAGGATACATGCACCCAATGTTTATAGCAGCATTATCAATAATAGCCAAATCATGGAATGAGCCGAACTGTCCATCTACTGATAAAGTAGAGGTGGTGTGTTTATATATACATAAATGTGTTTCTATATGTATATATTTACATATATATAATGGAATATTACTCTGCCATAAAAAAGAATGAAATCTTGCCATTTGCAACAATGTGAATGGAACTAAAGACTGCTATACTAAGCAAAGTAAGCCAGGGAAAGACAAATACCATATGATCTCACTCTAATGTGGAATTTAAGAAACAAAACAAATGAACATGGGGAAAAAAAAGAGACAAGCAAACCAGAAAAGTGACTCTTAATTACAGTGAACAAACTGAGAGGTTGCTGGAAGGGAGGTGGGCCAGGGGATGGGTTATATGGCTATGGGTATTAAGGCAAGCACTTGTGATGAGCACTGGGTGTTGTACGTAAATCACGATCACTAAATTCTACATGTGAAACTAATATCAATGTTAACTATCTGTAATTTCAGTAAAAACTTGAAACTAAAACAAACAAAACACCAGAACAGAAACAAATAAAAAGAATGAAGAGACATAAAAACCAGAAGCCAAATGCAATTTAGAAAAGATAAATGCAAAAGTGTACTCTACTTAAGGGCCAAAACTTTATCAACTAAACAGAAGATAAGACCCAGCACAATACTGTAGAACAGATCTACTTAAACTCCTCTGTCCATAAAATATTTAGTATAACTGAGAAATGCAGCCACAGTTAAAAACTAACATAATTTCTGATTTTTAGTAGCATATAATACCAAGAGATGGAAAAGTATAGCTTATAAACTTAGAAAAGTAGAAATTGCTACAAGACAGCATAGATTGTTCTACTAATTTACTCCACTGACAGGATTACAATGCAGATTAGGAGATCTTGAGTATGGCTGACTTAACATGCCTCATGTTATTTTGAGAAAAATCTGCTACATGAAAATTACATTTATTACATTTATTGTCAGAAGAAAAGTTAATTTAAAATGTTTAGTTTTAAAAACCATTTAATGACATATTACTTCATACTTAGGGCTGCCTCAGACTCAGAGAATGACATATAAGATCTGCAGATGACACGAAGATGGAGGATAGCAATAAAGATTTTTTTAAATCTAGAGACTTAAATACAAATCAACAAAAGTAAAATATCACAGTAGCTCAACAAAAGTCCTTGCTTAACAATAATGAATGTGAAAAAGACAAATTTTAAGTGAAAATGCAAATTCACATTTCTATGCCCTTCTATAGTTTCCTCAGCTTAAAAAGTATTCTTTGGAGTATTCTCTGCTTGGAATGTCATTTTTCTCCATTCTGTGTCCTGATAGCTCTATCTTTCAGGACCCAACTCAGATGTTCTTTCCTTATTCGAGAGCTTCCTCAACTCCCCAGGAGTTATCAGCTCCATTTTCTATGCTCCCATTACACAGGCTCCACAGCACATGTGATTTATGCCATTCATGGTGTTATATAGTCATTTCTCACTAGAGGGACAAATTATCTCAGTATCTCCAGATTCTCCAAAGCGCAGTGTCAAGAGTAATAAAAATACTTTCCACTGGCAGTCCACTTTTATTTTTATGTGTTATCTAAACAGAGAAAGTACACATATGAATGTGAAGGAAAGGAAAAGTATCTAAATCTCAGCTTCCCACTTGTAGAATGTGTCTTTGGGTAAATTACACAACCTCATTGAACCTGGTTCTCTTTTATTATATGGGGATATCTTCCATTAATTGTTAATATGAAAATTAAGTAAAATAATACTATTGTATGCCCAGCATACTGTATGGGTACAATAAACAGTATCAATTCTAACTGTTTAGGTACCATATTTGCAAACCATATTTGCAAAAATACACTGGAAAAAATAACCAGTGTGATAAAGGAACAATGTCAGATGAGCTCATAAAAGACTTGAGCATCTGGAAAAAAAGTTTGGCACTGGGAAGAAGGGTAGCAAGAAGGATAAACTGCAGAGAGATTACCAATGAACTCCCAAAATCCAATCAGGATGACCCAGTCAAAAAATCTTACCAGATGCTCAGTGGTAGACTGTAAAGAGAATTGAAGGTATGCAGTCTCTTTAGAAATATGACTGATACTTGTTTCTCATAAGACATGGAATCTATTTTACCACCTCTTTTTAAATCTGGGCTAGCCTTAAGATTGGCTTTGACTAACAAAATACAGAAATGACATGGAGACACTTCTGCTCTTACTCTCTTGGAACCGAGCCCAGCACCACGTTAGTTTTCTGAGATGAAAGACCATATGGTAAAAAAAAAAAAAAAAAAAAAAAAAAGCCATCTCAGTATTATTATATCACACTGTATACTTTAAATATCTTATAAATCTGCTGGTAAATTATATCTCAACAAAGCTAGAAAAAAAAAATAAACACACATAAAAAAAAACCATCCCAGGTGAAGTCCCCGACATATGATTGAGGCTACCTCTTAAACTATCCAACCTCAGCCTACCCTCCAGCTGACCATAGCTAAATGAGGGGACAGGTCAGCAGAAACCATACTGGCAATCTACAGAAAAGTGAGCAAATAAAATGATGACTATTTTGAACCACTAAGTTTTAGGATGGCTCATTACACAACAACTGGTAAGACATATTCTGTCTGAAGAAAGACTGTATTAACACAAAACAGGGTAGCCTACTAAGTGTAGTGTGTATAAAAAGTAAAGGAAAAGTATGTAGAGATCTTTGCCATATAATCTAAGAAAAAAAGACTCACGGACCCAAATATCTGACCATGTAGCAGACTTATTCCTAAAAAGAAGGTGAAAATCTAATTTGAAGACACTAGTTATTAAGATTATCCAATTCTCCTTAAAAATTCCATGCTCACCAAATGGCCTTCATATAATGGCCTTCATATAATAATTAGATTTCATACATACCTACTTATCAGTATAATAACTGGTCTGTGTGAAAGACATATATCCCCACTGTAAACTGATGGCATTCTAGCTTGTATAATTAGTATCTAGAGCTTAATCATTGGGGATATAATAAAGAAGACAAATGTCTGGGCAGACAACAAGAGTGGTGCCTACCCAAAGATCTAGGCGGTGAGCTTGAATTCAAAGCAGTGCGGTACATTCTTGGTGCACATTTCTGCAAGCTTCAACAAATATTAGGAAAAATTTTATGTACCATGTGGATCATAAATAAGAACATAAACGCTAAAGTATGTGAGTGAAAAGTCTAGTGTCACCAACTGCTAGATAGGTGGTTTTCAAGACTGATCTACTCTCTACTACTACTCTCTACTACTCTCTTTATCCCAAATCCAGTTTCCTTATCTCTAAAAAAGGGCTGTTGAAAGGACTGAATTAACAAATGAAGAGCTGATGAACCATGAAAATCAGGTGCTTTATAAATGAGTTAAACACCTTTTACTAGAAAGCCTGGTTGAGGGAATCCTTGGGTGGCTCAGTGGTTTAGCGCCTGCCTTCAGCCCAGGGCTTCATCCCTGAGGCCCCGGGATCAAGTCCTGCATATCAGGCTCCCTGCATGGAGTCTGCTTCTCTCTCTGCCTATGTCTTTGCCTCTGTGCCTCTCATGAATAAATAAATAAAATCTTCAAAAAAAAAAAAAAATAGAAAGCCAGGTTGAAACATAAAGCCAGCCTATGTAAGTGATGAAGAATTCCTACATTTTGAACCATTTGAAAAATGAAACTCACTCAAAGACCGTAAGTACATTCCAATTCTAAGGGTCTAAATGGCTAAAAAAAACAAAAACTATTTAGGAAATGAAATCATTGAGTAATACAAGAAATCATCTTCCCATCCCACAAATCTAGAGTTCCTAATATTCAGACCTGACTGCTCCGCTTTTTAACAATCCACAGTCCTAAATAAATAATAAAATGGTCAGTTAACCAAATTACAGAGTAAAATTTTATCTTATCTAAGAGATTAAAGTACATGCTTTATTCTGCTCTTTGCCTATGAGCTTATTTTTTTTTTATTATTGTTTTGAAGGTGGGGGTAATCAAGTCTTTCTTAAAGCATGGTAAAAAAATAAATTAAAAAAAAATAAAGTATGGTAGATACACACGTTAAGTTCGTTTCAGGTGTACAATTAACTGATTTGAAAAGCTTATACATTACGGTATATTCACTACAAGTGTAGCTACCATCTGTCCCCTATTACCATATCATTGACTAAAGAGACACCTGAGTGGCTCAGTTGGTTAAGCATCCACCTTCAGCTCAGGTCATGATCCCAGGATCCTGGGATCATGCCCTGTATGAGGCTCCCCACTCAGTGGGAAGCCTGCTTTTTCCTGCCACTCCCCCTGCTTGTGCTATCTTATCTCTTTCTGGTTCAAATAAATAAAAGCTCAAAAAAATATATCATTGACTATAGAGCTTAGGTCTTTTTGCGTGAGCTTAGGTTTTTTTTTTTTTAATGTATTTTTTCTAGATTCACATATAAGAGAGATCATTGGTATTTTTCCTTTCTCTGTCTGACTTCACTTAGCATAATGCCTTCAAGGTCAATCCATATTGTCCCAAATGGCAAGATGTCATTCTCTTTATGGCTGAGTAATATTTCTTTGAAACATAGACAACAATTTCTTTTTCCATTCATCCACTGATAAACAGGTTGTCTCCATATCTTAGCTATTGTAAATAATGCTGCAATGAACACGGGAATGAGTATATATTTTCAAATTAATAGTTTTTAAAATTTGGATAAACACCCAGAAACAGAGTTGTTGGATCCTTTGGTAGTTCTATTTATTTTAAGTTTTTTGAGGCACTTCTATACTGTCTCCCAGAGTGGCTGCACCAATTTACATTTCCACCAACAGTGCAGAAGAGTTCACTTTTCTCTACATCCCAGCCAGCAACTGTTATGCTACTCTTTTTGATAGTAGCCATTCTAACAGATGTGAGGTGGGATCTCAATGGGGTTCTGATTTGCATTTCTCTCGTGATTCAGGATGTATAGTCTCTTTTCATGTACCTGTTCGCCACCTATAGGTCTCCTTTAGAAAAATATCTATTCAGATCTTCTGCCCATGTTTTTAGTTAGATGGGTTGTTTTTGCTATTGAGTTGTAGGAGTTCTTTATAATTTGAATATTAGCCCCTACTGGATATATAATTTCCAAATATTTTCTCCCAGTCAGTAAGACACCTTTTAATTTTGATGTTTCCCTTTGCTCTGAAGAAGCTTTTTATTTATTTATTTATTTATTTATTTATTTATTTATTTATTATTATTTTTTTTTATGATAGTCACAGAGAGAGAGAGAGAGAGGCAGAGACACAGGCAGAGGGAGAAGCAGGCTCCATGCACTGGGAGCCCGACGTGGGATTCAATCCTGGATCTCCAGGATCGCGCCCTGGGCCAAAGGCAGGCACCAAACCGCTGCGCCACCCAGGGATCCCTGAGGAAGCTTTTTAATTTGATGGTCCCACTTGTTTCAATTTGCTTTCATTGCTCTTGCTTTTGGTGTCAGATTAAAAAATCATCACCAAGAACGGTGTCAAGGAGCTTACTGCTTAGGAGTTTTATAGTTTTAGGTCTTATGTTCAAGTCTTTTAACTTATTTTGAGTTTTGTGTTACTTTTGTGTATAACACAAAAACAGTGGTCCAGTTTCATTCTTCTGTACTTTAGCTTATGCATTTACCTACAGTTAATGTGCTATTTTTAATGAGTCTTCTTTACTTATGGAAAGCAGGTCAAACATGAGTTAGTAATTAAAGAACATGTAGTTCAAACAAACAGAAAAAGGAGTTTGTACTGTATAACCACTAAGGATCTATCCTGGTCACAGTCCCTTTCTCAAAAAATTCAGGGTCTAGGAAAAGAGAAAAATTGAGGCAATAATGTATTGCATTACTATGTAGTAATAGCTGATCTTACACTAGATAAAATGGAGGGATGATCATTGCTGCCTAGGACAAAGGAGAAAGCGCTAGGCTATTACACCAAGTAGGATAAAGACAAAAAACTATTTAACAATTAAAAGGTCACTGGCAAACTTCTACTAACCAGAGTCAGAAGAAAAAGTTATACTTTGCATTGTATTGCAAAGGGAACAAGGTAGGGAGGTGTAGAAAATCCCTTTGAGATTGATTAAGGTAGAAAGGTTCTATTCAGAAATCAAAAACCTGAGCAAATAGGTGAGCACAGTGGTCTTCACCCCAATACAAAAAACAAATATTCATATAATGCCCTTAAAGGATAATCTTCAAACAAATTCACATAAACCAACTGGTGAGCTAATGAATAAAAACAGAGATTTCCTTCTCCAGACTTGTGCCAAGGGTCAGATTACCATAATACCAAGGATCACCATACCATAAACCATGAATACAATTTTGATCTCTCTGTAATCATCTAAGAGGGAAAAAGTAAACCAAAATTTAACACAATTAAATGTCAGTCTTCTTCCCTTTTTGCCAATTTAAAGTCACAAAAATTAACACCTAAGAACACTAGTAGCTCTCCTTTGTTCTTTGCTCCTAAACCAACTGCCTCTCCTGAACTGCTTGTAAATTCCAAAAACCCAAATACTTCATCACAGGGAAAACAACAAAACCCAAAAAAACAGCTATTTAAAAAAGAACTTTGTTAATGCTATAAAACTACAAAGGACACAGTTTCTTAATTAGTAGAAGGTGGAATATCTAAAATCTCTTCCTTTATTTCGGCATTTCAGATACCTCCATGATTATAGTAAATCAAGAACCAAAGTATACAAAAAGTTTAATTCAAAAGGGATACAGCCATATTCATGCGCCCTTCTAAAGTGGGAAAAGTCTCTTAAAAAGGTAAGATTGCTTATGCCAAAGGGGAAGTTTGAAACTTAACCCCGTTTTCTATTTTCTTGGCACTCTTAAATACCATTTTTTTTTAAATTGGGAATTATTACCAAGGATTTTAACTTAAACTTAAAAAAAAAAAAAAAGGCATCATCCTTGTCAAGTTACCTAATCCAAATTCACTTAAGTTACAAGAGTGAACTCTATTTGAGTAACAAAACAAGTCTGTACAGGAGTAGATTTAAGACGTGCACTCCTATTTTAAAAGTACAGTCGGCTGAAAAACTTCTCCCGATATAACATGTTTATGTGGAGCTGAAGAAAAAGAAGCCTTACTTTTAAAAGCTCAAAGGAACTGATTTTTCTAACTTCGCTGCTCGTTTCTCAGACAGGTGCGGACTTTGCTGAAAGCCCTCCCTCGAGTAAGCCCCCACTCAGAATAAGGTGCCTCCCACACACAAGTTATTTGGTTGCTATAACATTTGGTTTCTAAGCCACAAAGGGACCCCCCTTCTGAGCGGAGAGGGAGGATAACGCACGAGAAAAAGGGAGGATCAGGCTGTTTCATTGATCGACCAATTTAGGTTCTCACTTGGAGATCCTGTTTAAACACACATCTCTAAAGCACCCCAGTGTTCGGTGTCACAGGACAAGTGGATCTCTTGGGATAAACCAGGCGAGGTACTGAAAATTTAGGAGTGAAAACTACACACGCAGCAGCTCCGGATTCTTATCAAAACAATAGCGAGTGGCACATGTCAGGCAGCCCACATGCGCAGGGGGATAAAAAGAGGAGACTGGCTGAGGCTGGAGTTGAACTTGTCTTAACCCCCTCCCCCTACGCCCACCGCCGCCCTTGGGGCTACGCCAAAGTGATAACTAAGTGCGCCCAGTGCCCGGCTTTTCCCCCTCCCTTCCGCCCCCCCTCCCCGCCCGAACCCGACTTCTTCCTCACCAAGGTCTCCCGGAGGCGGAGACGCTGAGTTCTCCGGGGCCGGGAGTTAGTCACCCAGAAGAGGTGGTGACAGAGCACTAGGCTTGCGTCGCACACTCCGAGGCCTAGCCGCACCGGACGAGAGGCCGCCGGTGATGGCTCGCGAGTCCCGGACCCCGCTGCCCCCCGGCCCGCCGGGGGCTGGGGGTGGGGGCTCCTTCCCCAAGTCTCAACTCGGCCCCCTCCCCTCCCCTCCTCCCTCCCCTCCCCTCCCCGCGCTAAGGCAGCCCCAACGTCAGGCTCCACTCTCGACCGAGGAAGCAAGCGCGGCCCGGCCGTTTCCTGCCCCCGGGGGTGGGGATTCCCTCTCCGGGCCGGGGGACGGCGGCCCCGTGCCGCTGACCCGAGCGGGGATCCCCTCGGCCGCCGGGCGGGGATCCCGGAACTGGCCCCGGAGTGCGCGTGTGGCCGAGGCGGGGAGGGGCGAGGCGGGGAGTTTCCGCTGCTCGGCTCCCGGGCGGCAGCGGCTGCTAGAAGCGGTCCCCACGGCCGGCCGAGGACCCCAGCTTCCGCGGCCCCGGCCCGCTCTCCCCACGCGCGCCTCAGCCGGTCGCGCCGCCCGGGGACCCCGCGCAGTCCCCGGGTCGGGCTCGGGGGGCCGGGAAACGCGGGCCCGCGGCCAGCCGTCACTTGCGAGTCGCCCCGCCAGAAGCCCAAGGCGAGGAAAAGAAGAGAGAGACAAAAGGACGCTGGGGAGGGAGTCCCCACACTCCCTCGCACCCCCCGCGCGCGGCCCGGCCCTTACTCGTAGTGGCGGAAGATCTCGTTGGTGACTTTACAGTAGAAAACTTCCTCGTCCGGCCGCAGGTCCGCGGGCGGCTTCTGTCTCACAAACGGCTTTCGGTGTAGCAGCGGCATCTCCCGTCCGCCCGCGGGCTCACCCGGACCCTCGGCCGCCCGCGTCGGCCCCGCTTCCCTATCAGAATTGGAGGGAAAGGAAAGCCGGTAAGGTGGGGAGCGCTCGGCCGCGGCGTGGGCCAGTCCGCGCGCCGGGGGAAGCTCGGCTGCCTTTTGTGTGACTGACGCGCCGCGGCTGCCACCGGAGCCGAGGTCGCTCCTGCCGCTCCTGGGGTATTGAGCGCGCAGAGCCGCCGCCTCTGCCCTCCCAGCGCGCCCCACCTCCGCACGCCCGGCGGCCGGCTCACAATGGGGCCGCACGCCCCGCCGCGGGCGGGCGGGCGGGCGGTGCGGGAACGGCGGCGGCCCCCTCCCCCAGCGCCGGCTCCCAGCCCGCCGCCGCCGCCGCCGCCGCCGCCGCCGCCGCCGCCGCCGCCGCCGCCGCCGCCTCGGGCTCGCAACGTGCTTGGCGCGCAGCCGGCCGGCCCGACGCCGCGAGGAGCTCGCTGCGGGCGGACCCCGGCGCCGCTCCGCTTTGTTCCCCCGCTCGCCTACACTTCCCTGTCGGCGCCGGCCGGCTCCCGACGACCACACGGAGCCCCTCACCTGCGAGCACGCCGACTGCCACTTCTCCACCTTTTCCACTACAAAGGCGGCGAGGGGAGCCTGTGTCCTGCCGGGGGGTCGCTTCTCGCCGGCCCCGCCGCGCCGCCCGCCGCCGCTTCTCCCGCTGCCACGGCCTGGCTCCGCGCGGGGGATCGCGTCCCACCGCCACTTCCCCGCCTCTCGGAGCTCCTGGGAAGTTTCTGATCTACTTTCGGCTCAGAAGGAGGAAGAGCTGTTGGGAGGAGCTTTTCACTTCTCGCTTCTACCTTTTTATTGGCTACTCGATGACTTTTACAGCCTGTCACTGATACAGGAAGAGACGGCGGAGAGCCTGGGAGAGCTACATTATTAATTAATGGAGCAACCCCTTGTGTAGAATCAGAAGCATCCTCCATGTTTGAGATTATCAGCCGAGAGATCTAGGGAAGGCGCTGGGCTTGCATAAACACATGGCTAACAAAGTAAAGCCTTCATCTTCAAGTCTGGCACCATCGCTTGGCTTCACGGTGGGGGAAGGAGCCCAGTTAAGATTTAACTTTTATTTTAAAGATGGGAAGAGAAGTGAGGAATAAAAAATAGAAAGTATTTTGATATTTTCCTCAGAAAGAATTTGCATGTCTAAAAACATATTTTGCTTGTGTAAACATCCTTCTTGAAAAGAAAATACCTTTCTTGACAGCAGTTCTCGTTAATATTTAAAGAGGGCAACTCAGCCAAAGACTTGGCAGAGGAAAAGACCAAAAAAGTCTTTTTTAGAAAATGTCATCATGCCTGTAGGACTCCCACATATTTGAAACTAAAAACTAAATACACCTTTAAAAAGTAGTATTTGTGATATGCCAATGAAAACATTTTGCAAAGTATCAACATTCGATTCAATCACACAGAATTTTAAAGGTTGTGGATTTACTAGTGAAATTTCCCCTAAGCAACTTTCCCATATCCACAATTTCCATTTGTGAAACTAATTTTAATTCACATAATAAATGTGACTTTTGAATTAAAAGGAATTTTTCAAACTACAAGTGATTCCAAATGTTTGCCAGCTTTGTGTAAAATGGTCTTTTTTGCTACTGCCCTTGACGTTTGCTTATTTGTGGATTAACATGTAAGAATGAATCTGTAAGACAGTGAGTTTGAAGAACGGCCATTCAACAAAGGACACAACTACCAATACCGTGAAATGGTTATAGTTATAATGTGGGATCATCTTTTTATCTTGAAATTAAGGACATTTGTACATAGGAAAAAAATGTGAGGAATCTGTTCAAATTGCAAGAGTTATAATTTTTTAACTTCTTTCAACGTACTTTTATGGCAGCTAGCAAAATGAATTTTTGTGGAAGACAATATGTTTTGAGTGTTTTAAAAGTCATTAATAAAATTGATGCACTTTACTGTCTGAATATAGAAGTCACAGAGGCTTGGAAATGTTCTCAGAACCAACTATATTCTTTAGTCTGGATAAACTCTTCAAAAAAAATTATGCAGTCATTTAAAGTGGCCTTGTACTTGAGTGACAATTTAAAATTCCCTACCTAGAAAGTATTTAATTTTCCAGGTGAAAAATTTAGAACCTACAAATATAATCTCAAAGGGGGAACATGGAGGATGGATAAATTTACAAGTGCTAATGAAGCATCACTCTCACAATCCAAAATCCCAGCTTATCCGTTAAGCTAAAAACAGGAAATTTTCCCTGAATATATCATATTTGTATTTCTTAGAGCTCACTAAGTTTTTATTTAAATTCCAGTTAACATACAGTGTAATACTAGTTTCAGGTGTACAATATGTGTGAATCACTATTCAACACTTCGATACGTCATCCCTCAGGGCCTTAGAGCTCACTATTTGATGAGGTTAAAATTTTGTTAAAATCATGATCAAAAATGGTGATTTTATTTTTATTAGATACAGATTTTTAGATAATTGGATTCTTTTTAGTACTAACTTAAAATTGAAATTTTATTCTACATTATCAGAATACTATTTCCCTACTACCATATGCTGATACCAATACTACGATACTAACATTACTCAATTCTCTGAGTTACATACATAGCATTTATTTTAATGATTTGTGATATTTAATAATGTTATACAGTTGTTCATTGTTAATTCACAATAATATATATTTAGTAAATTATAATTAACATATTAATTTAGTTTTGATGTGTTTATACTACTTGATCAAATTGATAGACTAAGTTACCTCAAAATAATACTACTTTTGTTTATTTCGTTAAAGGTTTTATTTATTTATTCATGAGAGACAGAGAGAGAGGCCAAAGGAGAAGTAGGCTCCCTGTGGAACAGGAACTTGGATGAGGGACTGGATCCCAGGACCCCAGGATCACTACCTGAGCCAAAGGCTGACACTTAATGGAATAAGCCACCCAGGCAGACCTAAATCATACTTCTTTTAAAGTTATCCTACACATTTATTACTGAAAGTTACCTAAGATGTTTATTTCATATTTTGCTATCACGATTAACTCTTTATTACTACTTCTAGGCTTTTGAGAATGAAAAGCTCATCGCTATTTCAGGAAGTAGTTAAGGATACTGTCATGAAATAAGACCATGTGTGAAAAAATTGAAAGTATTGTAAACTATGAAAATTAAAGTATCACATAAAAAATGAAATTAAAATCTTTTAATTTTTTAACAATTTAATTAAACATTTATCAGGCTTTTCTTATGTGCTAAGACACTACTAGCTCATGGAATACACTATAAATGTATCCTGGCCTTAAAAATTGTACAATCTGGGGTGCCTGGGTGCCTGAGTCAGTTAAACATCCGACTCGTGGTTTCAGCTCAGGTCATGATCTTGGGGTTGTAAGATTAAGTGCGCCTCATTGGGCTTGGGCTCAGTGTGGAGTGGGCTTGGGATTCCTTGCCTCTCCTTCTCCTTCTGTCCATCCCCATGCTTGTGCTCTCTCACTCTTTCTCAAATCAGAAAGGTCTTTTAAAAAAATGAACAATCATCTTCTAGGAAAGAGATGATGTAAATACAACAAAAACAAGAATTGTGTGAGTACTAATGATCTTGAGTAATATAATGCAAGAAGAGAAGTAGAAAGATTAGAAGTAAATATAGGAGGACGAATGATCTGTCCCAAATGAAGTCATCAATGGGGCTTGATTTGAAAGGCAATAGAAAGCTTGTGTTCCAACATTTCCTCACAGGTCTCAGGATGCATCCCTCACTCTCCTTTAGTCACCTCTCTGAATGAAGACATCAATTGCCCCCACTTAAATGTAAAATGTAAATATCCTAGGTAGGCAGGACATATATTAGTCTAAATCATCAAGACTAGTTGAATATTTGAGAAAGTACATTGCTTTATGTATGTAAAAACAAATCTATGAAAAATGTATTTTCAAGCTTGAGCTAGAATACTTTTCCTTTTTTCTATTGATTGATTAAGAAAGGCTTAGGTGGCTTGGTGACATAATAATTAATTACTTAAAGCTGAAAGAAACCTTTGGGAACTCTTAATTCTTTCATTTTGAAGCTGAGGAAACTTAAATTCAGTAACTGAAATCTAGGCCTCTTGACTCTTTGTCCAATTTCTCTAGACCACTGTGCTTTTCCCCTTGGATTTGATAATATCTAGTTTTCTTGTATACCCATCCCACACTGAATCTATAAGTGAGCTAAAGTACCATTCCAAATCCTTCCCAAACTGCTAAAATTATAAAGGGATACGCTGTATTACTCATAATCAGAGATAATAATGTATTTCTGAGAATTATCCAGGAATTTATCTTCAAGAATAGGGGTAATGAGAATCCTAAATTTGAAGAGCTGACGAGTCCTGTCCCCATGCTTCAGTTAATACATCTAACAAATATAAACCCTTTATATCCCTTATACCTAAGGAATGGTTAATAAAAGTACTTAAGTATAGTTGCCCTAAGATCTTCTGAGAAAGATGTCTTAGAAGTATATACAAGGAATATCTTCAACTTTGTAACTTGTTTCCTACATATCTGTATCTGACATCAGTCTCAACTCCTTATGTTCTCTTTTTAATGTCTTCCTAAATAATTCATGGCAGTTGACTTATAGAAATTTCTATATACTTTTCTTTAGAAGCAATGAACATGTTTTCCTTAACGTCTGAAATCACTGGCCTAGTGTTAGGATAATGGTTCTAAACTTTAGCTGCCCATTGAAATCATCAGAGGGATTTTTAAAAAATACTGATGCCTGAGCCATACCCCAGGCCAGTTAAACAATATCTGGGGTAGGGACCCAGGCTTTTGGAGTTGAAAAATCTACTCGGGTAATTCTAATATACTGCCAAGGTTGAGAACTATGGTTAGAGACGATTGGATTGTTGATGCTAACGTGGTAATGGCAAATTTGGGATGCATTTTCTTATTCAAGCCCTTGTGATTAAAGTCATGAATTTTGGGGTGGTAGTATCTGTTGAAAGAATAGTCTATGGCTATCATCATTATCACAATAGTTTACATTTAATGAGTGATTCCAGCATTCCAGCATTGATTGTGAAGCATTGTGCTAAATGAGGGCTTTAAATGAATCACCTCACGATTGTCACAACAAACTAAGTACTATTTATTACTTCCATTTTACAGATGAAGCTGTTGAGGCTCAGAGAGGTTAATTAAGTAGCATACTCAAGATCTTACAACCCAGAAGCAGAAAAACTCAAGTTATCAACTCCAAAGTCCATGCTCCTTACAACTATATTTCCTGGGACTGATTTGATAATCTAGCTCAGATGTAAATTGAAATAGGGAACCTGATCCTATGCACTAAACCATTTAGAACTTATAATGATTAAGAATGTCTGTTAATCATAAAAGTACTAGAGGAAAAAAAAGTACTAGAGGAGTCCATGGAGAATTTTAAGAGTTATCTCAGAGTGGGGAAAGTCTAACACAAAGCCCACCCATAAAAATAATTCTATAAAATAAAAATTAAAAAATTTACGTGACAAAAGCTATCACAAAGTTGTAAGACAATTATCAAACTGAGGGAAAATTATGTATTTGCAACTCATTGGCAAAGGGCTAGCTTCACTAATGTATAAATAATTTGCTATTGCCTTATTGTATAAGTAATACCACAACCCAAGAGAAACAGAAAAGGAAACACAAATGGCTTTAAAATATATAAAAAGATTCTCAACCTTACTCATTCATCATAAGAGAATACAAATTAAAACTACACTGAGATGACATTGTTCATCCTTTGGATTTGCAAAGATCACCATCATTTGTTGGTAAGCCTATGGGGAACCAGGCACAACCTCTAAGAAGGGCAAATGGACAATATTTATTCAAGATTACAAATACATCCTAGGAATGTATTACATTACTAGTAGATACTTGTAAATACATTACAAGTTCCATCTCTAGGAAGATATCCACAAATATAGTTGAATATAAGACTATTTGGCTTTGTTAGGAATAGACTAAAATTGAATTAAATATTTTAAAATTAATGGAAATGCCTATAATTAAATAAATGATATGTCCGTATAATGGGATAGTATGCAGATGTAAGAAAGAACAAGGAAGTTGAAAAAAAGGAAAAAATGCAGAAAAATATGTACGGGAAATTTAATATGTATATACATTTGCTTGATACATAAAATGCATCTGGAAGGATATACAGAAAAATAACACACTGGTTCCCTCTGGGAGAAGATTTGATAGGGGACAGAGAAGGGAGAATTTTCAGAGTAGAAAGATGAATAAAAATTTGTAAGATACAGAGATTAGATGATAAATAGGCAGGTCGGGACAGATAGATGATTTAATAAAATATGGTCTTTCACTCAAAGCTGGAAATAAGTTTAGAACTGCAAATAAAAAGTACAGATGTCTATGTTAAATATTTTGCAGGGCCTAGCATAGCACCTTTCCCATGACAGGAGTTCAACACATTTTTGTTCGATGAATGAATGGTTAGATGGATGTATAAAATACGAGCTTAATTTGATTACAGTGAAAGAAAAGTCCAATGGATGGCTGCTTTCATTTTAATTTTTTTTTATTTATGATAGTTAGAGAGAGAGGCAGAGACACAGGCAGAGGGAGAAGTAGGCTCCATGCACCGGGAGCCCGATGTGGGATTCGATCCCGGGTCTCCAGGATCGCGCCCTGGGCCAAAGGCAGGCGCCAAACCGCTGCGCCACCCAGGGATGCTTTTCACCCAGGGTGAAAAGCAGGATGCACCCTGCTTTCATTTTAATGTGGAGATAGAATTTAGATTATATGTTGCCAAAAAAACCTCTCTAGATTGTTTATGTTAATAATTAGTTATATACCAATTTACAGACCAAATCATACTATGTTCAGTCAGTTTATTATTGTGTTTAAAAAGACATATAAGGAACAAGTAGAAGGTTTTAAAATGTGAAATAGAGGGTTCTTTTTCTCATTTTTACCAACTGCAAAACTAATTTTTAGGTTTTATTTTTTAAAATATTTATTTATTCATGAGAGAGACACACACGCACAGAGGCAGAGACACAGGCAGAGGGAGAAGCAGGCTCCATGCAGGAAGCCCGATGTAGGACTTGATCCCAGGACTCCGGGATCATGCCCTAAGCCAAAAGCAGACACTCAACGGCTGAATCACCCAGGCATCCCTAATTTTTAGGTTTTAGTTTATCTGCAAGCTAAAACTAGCTATCTGTAAACTAGCTCTCAGATAGAAGTTGCACTAATATTTATCTAATTTACTAACTAATTTACTAACTAATTTCTGTTAATACTGGAGTATAAAATACTGGAATATATTTTGTTCCTCTTTAACTTTCCCTTTAGTGTTCACGCTATAACCTACTATCAGATATCATTTTAAGTATTACCATACAATTTTAAAAATCTGTTTTTTAATCTTTTAAAAAATATGTACTACAATGCCTGGAACACAGCGGGCACTCAAAATATAATAGTATAATAGTATATAATAGCATATAATAGTCTAGAAAAGCATTATTATCTTTCATTTTTCTTATACTGTTTCTTATAATATTTACATAACACTTATAATAGTCAAATTATAATATAATTAGGGCCGTATCTTGTTTTTTTTAGGATCATATCTTTTTTTTAACCAATTTTATCTCATGTGGTTAAAGCATGGTATTAGCATTGTAAATACTGCAAGTTTGACACCAATAACTAGCCCCATATTTCATGTATACGAAGACTATCTGGCAATTATGGCTAAAGAGAGAGAATGAAGACATTTAAAATTCAGAATCCATTTCTGAATATATCGCTAAATTCTAATCTAAGAATTCCTGCTGAAACATGTGCTAATGCTACAGGTGCCTATAAATGAAAACATTTAGGGTTTTCCCCCTTTTATTCCTGTTGCCATCATCTTACCTAGGACCCAGGAGACATTCTACTACCTTATTTTCTCTAGTCTAAATGTTTTTTTTTTAAACATTTTTATTTATTTATGATAGTCACAGAGAGAGAGAGAGGCAGAGAGAGAAGCAGGCTCCATGCACCGAGAGCCCAACATGGGATTCGAGCCCAGGTCTCCAGGATCGCGCCCTGGGCCAAAGGCAGGCGCTAAACCGCTGCGCCACCCAGGGATCCCTCTAGTCTAAATGTTTAGGTCAAAATATCTCTCTCTTATTTCCTTAGCACAACTGAAGTTTCACTCTAAGCTACCAGCAAACTGTTTCTCAATAACTTCTTAGCATCTAGACACTACATACCTGACATCTAGAAACCAGTTTATCTACCAAAGCCAGCATTTTGCCTACTTCAAGTATAAAACACAAATATTAAACATTGTTATTTTTCCCATTTCAAACTTCCCTCTTAAAGACCTCAGTTCCAGTGTTGTGGGCAGAATAATAGCCCCCAAAGAAGTGCACAACCTATTCTTCAGAAACTGTGAATGTGTTATCTTACAAGGCAAAAGAAATTAGCAGATGTGATTAAGGTTAAGGACCTTGAGATGGGGAATTATGCCCAGATTATCTAGGTGGGCCCAATCAAATCACCCGAGTCCTTAAAAGTGAAGAAGTTCTCATGAGTGTGGTCGTAGATAGATGACATTGAAGAAAGGTTAGAAGGATGTTGCTGGTTTGGAATAGAGAAAAGGGGGGGACAAACCAAGGAATTTTGTGGTCTCTGGAAACTGGAAGAGGCAAGGGAACAGATTCTCCCCAAGAGGCTTACAGAAGGGAACCTAGCCCACCAACAACTATGATTCTGCCCAATGAGACCTGTGTTGGGCTTCTGACCTATCACTAAGTTTCTGGTAATTTGTTAGAGCAGGCAATAGAAAACAGATACATCCACTTTTCAGCCTGAAATATATTCTTAATCACTCAGCTGATTTTCATGGCAAATAGTGACTGACACCTTTGAACTTTAATGAATGATTAAGCTCTTTCAAGCTGAGGTTACTAGCAACTCCTTAAGTTTTCTGAAATGATTCATCCAGTTTTACCCCTTCGAGTTGCAAAAAATCATGTAGTCATTTTGTAATGCATCATTTCCTTAGCCATATACAACCATAACATATATATATAGTCAAGAATTATCATGTATATAGCAAGAAGGTGATTATAAATGGATGAAGACGTTTTTCTCCTCATTAGATTGGATCTCCCCAGATCTCCTTGGGGATGTCACTCAGTCAATCGTCTTCCCTCTATCTAATATCAAATTCTCCACCGCTGAGATTTCTACCCTCAGGCTATAATCTAGTGCAAGTCTCTTTCCTTGGGTGTGAGGGGGAATTCTTAAGTTCATCTCTCTTTATCTTCAGCATTGTTTCTCTTCTCTCCTTAACCAACATTTTAAAAAGGACATCCATGTTCCTCATTTCTATTTCTTTATTTCTCAATCCTCCATAATTTCCCTATGCTCCCTTGCTCTTGATTCTGACACCCTAATTGCCAAATCCAAGGGACTCTTGCCAGGGAAGAGTCCACCTTATTCAAACTCTGTTCCTTGATACTGTCTTTTACCTTGGCCTCTATGACACACTCTCCCCTGGTTCTCTTTCAATCCATCTAACTTTCCTGAGTCTCTGTGGCATCACCTCTTCTTCCTCAATCTATTTCCTAAACCCTGATGTATCTCATTTTTCTCGTGTCCATTCTCTTTTCTCATATGAACTCCTCAGGGAAGCCTCCTCTAAATCAACATCTCCTGACTACATAAACTGCCCCATTCTCATTGGACTATGATGTCCTCTAGGATCTTCTTGTTTCTTTCAGGACTCTACCACACATAGCTCCTTGAAGTTTTTTGAGATGAGGAATGACTTATCAAATTAACCTTTTATAAAGATTAATCTATATGTGATATGTAGGACAGACTGGATTCAGTAGGCCTGAAGACAGGAAAACCAATTGAGAAGGCATAGATGTACCAGTGTGGAACAAGAACAACCTGAATTATTGCCTTGGCAATGGAAATGAAGAACAGCCAGGAGAAATATTTCAGTGGAAGTATTTAAGGATAGTACTTAATGACACATTAAGGAAGGGAGAGGGCAAGTCCGAGATGACTCAGAGATTTCAGGTCTAGGATATTAGAAAAGTAACAACATCATTAACAGAAGTGGGGGAAAAAAAAAAAACAGAAGTGGGATAACTGAGTATAAAAATAGGTTTGGGAGGAAGCTGAAACATTTAATTTTAGATATGGAGCATATCTAAATCTAAAGCAGAGATGCCCCATAGGGGAAAGACCAGGCCCTGTTATCAAAAGAGAAATCAGGATTGAGGCTATAGATTAAGGAACAGTTTCCAGAAGTAGGATAACAAAAGCTACTGAAGTTGATGGATATAGTAGTCCTCCCCTTATCTGTAGTTTTGTTTTCTGAGGTTTCAGTTACCCACAGTCAACCGCTGTCCAAAGCAGACGATCCTCCTTCTGACGAGTCATTAGAAGTTCAACAGTCGCCTAACACCAAGTCATGACATCTAGCTCGTTCACCTTACCTCATCAGATAGGCATTTTTAAAAATATTTTATTTATTTACTCATGAAAGACAGGCAGAGAGAAGGAGAGATACAGGCAGAGGGAGAAGCAGGCTCCCTGCGGGGAGCCTGATGTAGGTAAGACTCAATCCCAGGACCCTAAGATCATGCCCTGAGCTGAAGAAAGACGCTCAACCACTGAGCCATCCAGATGCCCCATGAGGTAGGCATTTTATCATCTCACATCATCACAAGATGTGTGAGTACAGTATAAGATATTTTGAAGGAGAGAGACCATATACATATAACTTTTATTATAGTATATTGTTATAACTGTTCTATTTTATTGTTACTTATTGCTGTTAATCTCTTACTGTGTTTAATTTATGAATTAAATTTTATCACATGTATGTATGTACAGCAAAAAACATAGTATATATAGGGTCCAGTACTATCCATGGTTTAAGGCATCCACTGAGGGTCTTAGAAAATGTCCCCCATGAATGAGGGGGGACTACTATATTACTGTATAATATTTGTACATAAATATTAATATGCTAATAATATTTGCTAAATAAATAAATCTCTTGATGTTATTTCCTGTGTTCAAGTACCCATCCGAAGTATAAGAATGCCCAAGACATTCACCAGCTCTCCGAAATATCTCACTGTCCCACCATGAGTAGCCCCCAACATTTGCTTTTTCTGTTGCTTCTTCCTGATTGATCATTGCAAGATATTACAAAAATGTCGTGTTTGATCTTAGGGGTCTTCATAGATACACTAAATTCCTTTTAAGACTTCTCATGCTGACATTTTATTGAACACCTTACAACAGGTTTTCTAAACCTCTTTTCATTTTTCTCAAGCCACCAACCTGATCTTTCCTTCTTAGCCTTATCTTGCTCTCATTACTCACCTTATCTCCTAATATAAATCTGGGCCATTCAATATGACATCTGTTCTCAACCCAAATTTTCTTATATTTTCAGGCCACTCTTTTTTCTTTCCCCATTGTCTTCTCCTTTCCAAGGTTATATCTGTGCCTTTGATCACATTTCTTTCAACCTCCAGGACATTATTCTCTGACTTCCTTCTCAAGGTCTCCCCACTTTACTTGCTCCTTTATTTTTGGCTATTAACATATTCAAGCCCACCCTACTTTAAAATTTTTTTCCCTTTGCTTTGATTTCTTCAGAGCATCCTATCACCTTATTACTCTTTTGTATGGATGTGCTACTAAGTAATATAAACTTTACAACTATATGTAGTCTTGATAATGGTTTAAATTCTTGCTAGAGCTATTTGTGTTAGTATGTCCTATATGTTGATGTCAGCGTCTCAAAAATGTGAGTTCTGTGGGGCAAAAAGCATATAGTAAATGAACCATAAAATGTTTTCTGCCATGACTAATTAAAATAGTTGTGAGATTTGGGATGCTGACTTCTGAGAAACAATAAATAATATAAATACTACTTTGCCATTAACTGTTTCCAAAAAGGTAAAATTGTAAATGCACTTAGAGTTGTCATGTAATGCTTATGTCTTAGTCATAAGTCAGGATTTTTCTGATGTCTCTCACAATAGCAGTTATATTCATTTAAGGCCATAGGTGAGAGTCTTGGGCAATCCCTAATGGCAACAGATTTAGACATTCTCATAAGAAATGGGCAGTCAAGTTTTAAACTTAGAAGGCATCATGAGAACACTACTTTTTTCTGTTGTTAATTTAGATGTAAACAATCTTCAGTAAAGCTATTTACATTTCAGAGCTTTCCAGAGGGAAAGTTGACAGTGCTTTCCCCTTTATATTCTATACATACGCCTACATGTCTCCCTCCAGCCTTAAAAGCTACCTTTTAGCCCTGATCCACTATAGCTGCCTTCCTAACCGATGGAGTTAGAGAAAATGCCAGAATATGATGCTACATATTTGGACCTGGGAGCTAAAGGACAAAATATTTCAAAACTTACATGAATTTTTGTAACCAACTTTCAGAAAAAGCAATTTTTATAATTTTACAAAAATATGTCTTTTATGTTATCCTAACAAAATTATGGCCCCACAACTAGAAAACTCCCCCTAAAATTTTAAAGATTGTGATTTGCAGGTAAAGCAAGTTTATTCCTTACAGTGAAGTATAAAAATTCATTTAAAATTCATTTAGTGAGGGGCACCTGGGTGGCACAGTCAATTGAGTGTCTGACTCCTGGTTTTGGCTTCATCAGTGATCTCAGGGTCATGGGATTAGCCCTATGTCTGGCTACATGGTCAGCTCGGGTCTGCTTGGGATTCTCTCCCTCTCCTCCTGCACCCCTCCCACATCCCCCACGTTCTCTCTCTAAAATAAATAAAATCTTTTAAAAAATCTTTTTGAGAACTACTTGGTATAAAGCACTTTGCCAAGCACTGAGCTTATTATATAAGTATAATATAAGAAAGTCATAATGGCTCAGATTAAAGGTATGCATTACAAACAGGTCTAGAAATACATTCTAGATTGAGGAGTCAGCCCGGGTGGCTCAGCGGTTTAGCCTCGCCTTCAGCCCAGGGCGTGATCCTGGAGACCCAGGATTGAGTTCCACTTTGGTCTTCCTGCATGGAGTCTGTTTCTCCCTCTGCCTGTGTCTCTGCCCCTCTCTCTGTGTCTCTCATGAATAAATAAATAAAATCTTTTTAAAAATACATTCTAGATTGTTATTCCTGTTATATTAGATAATAGGCTGAGGTTTAGCAGAGTAAAGACATTGTTCAAGTTGCCACAGTATGCAAATAGAAAAGCTGGGATTCGAATTGAGATTGATTAGATGTCGAAGTCTATTCATCTAACGAATATTTCTAAGTGTTTTCTATATGCCAGCCACTGTTCTAGAGACATACACTCTATTTGGGAAGAAAACAGAAGATCCTTGCACTCTTGGGTGTTTATCCTCACTAGCTGACAACTCCTCTGTCTTCTCTCCGGCCACTCACCTAAACACACAAACGCACACACATGCACATTTACTTTCCCAAGATTAACCCTCTATCTAGATTGTTGATTTTATCACCTTTATTGTAAGTCTCCTTTGAAGCCTGGCTTAATCAGTTATTGCCTCTTCTACTGGATCCATTCAACTATATTAACTATATACAGGTCTCATCTTGAAAAATGCCTCTACTTGTCCTTACTTCCACTCTTTTTTCTTGCTCCACACCACCCCCCACATTCCATAGGATTCATTCTCTCTAACCCTCTGCTACCTGGTTTTCCTTCCACAGCTTATTTGCAGTCCTCATGCCTCTCGATTTGTCTACAACATTTAATGAGGCTGACCACTCTTAGAAATTCCTTCCTTGATTGCCGAGAAGTCTATCTTATGCTGACTTTGAATGAATGGTGTTTCTACATCCATAATATTATCTTTAAGAAAAAATAACACCTGTGCATAATGTCATCACAGTGATACACCGAGTAAGTCAGAAAATTGACTAATTTTGTCTTGAAATCATCTAGAGGAATTTTCTCTTTTCATGTTTTTAAGATCTTTCTTTTTAAATTTATTTTAAACTATTTTTTTTTTTCGGGGGGGGGGGAGTGCGCCTAAGTGGCTCAGTTGGTTGAATGTCTGTCTTCTGCTCAGGTTGTGATCTCAGGGTCCTAGGATCAAACCCCGAGTCCAGCTCCTGCTGGGAAGGAAGCTTGTTTCTCCCTCTCTCTCTCTGCCTGCCACTCCCCCTGCTTGTGCCCTCTCTCTCTCTCTCTCTGTCAAATAATTTTTTTAAATAAGCTGTTTTTTTAGAGAAATAATCTCTCTTTTTTAGAGAAAGAGATAGCTTGCATGTGAGTGAGGGGGTGCAGAGGGCAAGGGAGAGAGAATCTTAAGCAGGCTCCACGCTTAGTGTAGAGCCTAATATGGGGCTCAATTTCATGACTCCGAGATCACAACCTGAGCCAAAACCAAGAGTCAGACAGTCAACCGACTGAGCCACCCAGGCACCCCTAAGGTCTTTCTAATACAAAAAAGATGATACGTATTCATATTCATGGTATCATGTACTTCAGTGGAAAGTAGAGATAACTCCCCACTGACCTAAAAATCGGACACAATTTCTACCAGTTAGAAGATGACTCAGAACTACTTCCGACTCAAGACACTCAGAAGCAAGTATAAGAATTTTAAAAGCCTGGATTTGAAGTCATTTAATGTTAGGACAAAAAAATCCTACATAAATCAATTATATTATAGACTCATAATAAGTGTTTATTATAGTGCCTCTAAATTTTTAAGAAAAGATAAAATTATGTTCAGTATACTATACAGGAATTTGAGAATGTATATACTGTATATATGTGTATACATACAAACACATTTTTACCTTTTCCATTGCAAAATACACAGAACAATAGACAAAATAAGTATATACTCTAAGGAACTATCACAAAAAAATCACCTGTGTGAAAAAAAAGAGAACACAGTGTATACTCTAATGTTTATGAGATTCATCTATGTTGTTACACATAGCTGTAGTTTATTCATTATTGTTGCAATGTGGTATTCTATGCATTCACCACAATTTATCTATTTTTCTGTTGATTAACATTGAGTTGTTTGCAGTTTTTGTCTATGAATATTCTTGTATGTGTGTCTTGAACGTATGAATGTATAGATAGGAATAGAATTGTTGGATCATAGGATATACAAATTTTTAGCTGTAATAAATGGTCAAACTGTCTTCCAAAGTGCTCATACAAATTGGCACTCCCACCAACAACATCATATAAGTTCCAGTAACTGTATATCCTCACGAATACCTGATACTACCTTTCTTTTTAGCCATTCTGGTGGCTATGCAGTAATACCTCATTGTGGCTTAAATTTGCATTTTCCTGATTGGTAATAAGGTAAAAGGTATTTATTATTCTTTCAGATGTCTATTGGCCATTTAGATTTTTTTTCCTTTGGGGATATCCTCTCTACATTTTAAGGGATTTTGATATTAAGTGGTTAAAATAAACAGAATGAATTTTGTTAGGTGGAACAGGGACAAAGAACGGCCACTAAAGCTCTTTAATTTTGCTCTTGGGCTCTCTGAGAAAGGCAAGAAAAGACCAAATCTGCTGTACAGCCACGGAGAGCTATTGTTTCTATGGAGTGAGCATGAGGCCAGCAAACAAAGGGACAATATTACTTTCTCAATAAGCTTTGGAGAAACTTATGCTTCAAACTATAATGTGCAAGTTTTGTGGAGTCTAAAGGAGCAGGGAGGCTAGAACAGGGAGGCTAGAAGTGTTCTCTCACATTTCCTTCTAAGCCTCAGGATTCAGAAAGCATCAGTTCAAAGACTGGACTTCAATCAGTTTCTAGTGTTTCTAGTGGGTTTTGGTAGCAGCAGAGAGCCTCATAACCAGAAAAAATATTTTTGAGAGATTGTAAGGCTGACATTGTAGGCCTCCCCCTAGTCTAAAAGTGAAGCTGCAGTAGGGGCTGAAATGGGAGGGACAGCTAACCGCTGGCTGATCATATATGGGAAATTCACAAATATAGAAGAGTTTCATTTCCCCTCCTTGTCAGATTATTGAGGCTTTTTGTAAATTCTGTTCTATCAGATGAGAAGAATCCCTTATTTGCAAGACATCTCTACAATCGTTAGGGATAGTAAACCATGATAGAGAAACAATAGGCTTTTGCAGAAAGCAAACGCCTTTTATGACTGGGGTTTTAAATTTCCATTTGGTCTATATAGACTTGAGAAACAAAAAGTTTCCTCATCAATAAAGAGTGAATATAGATTCCAGGCTCATAACTTTAAGGCATACATAATCCATAATATCCACAACCCATTCTAGAAAATAGAATGCTATGGAAAGCTTTATTATTCATTTTACAAAGTTAGAATAACCCAGAGAACAAAATCTGAGACACATAGTACACAAAAAAAGAAAACCACAAATTAATATAACTTATGAAAACTGATGTAAAAAAATCTCAAGTAAAATATAAGCAATCAAATCCAGTAATATGTTATTAGAAAAACACATCCTGAGAAGGGCTTATTTTGAGAATGTATAGATGATTCAACATTAAGAGATCAATAAATAAATTTCACCACAGAAATGCATTAAAAAGAGTAATAATCTAAAAAAAAAGAGTAATAATCTAAGATTGCTCTGAGAGAGAACAAAAGAGAAGTTGGTAAAATTCAGTGTCTGTTCCCACTTTGTCAAAAACCAAAGTATAAATAAAGCCACAATAAAACATGAACAGCAAATTTCAAACCTAATATTAAAACTGCTTACATTTTCATAAAAATTAGGAACAATAAAAGATCCCCACTATTATTGCTATTATTTATATCTGTTCAGGAAGCTAGCTAATAAACGAGACAAGACAAAGGAACATGATGTAGATACTTTAAAATAAGAGAAATATGGGATCCCTGGGTGGCGCAGCGGTTTAGCGCTTGCCCTTGGCCCAGGGCACGATCCTGGAGACCCGGGATCGAATCCCACGTCGGGGTCCCGGTGCATGGAGCCTGCTTCTCCCTCTGCCTATGCCTCTGCCTCTCTCTCTTCTCTCTGTGTGACTATCATAAATAAATAAAATTAAAAAAAAATAAAATAAGAGAAATTTATCATTATGTGTGGATGGTCTAATTGGAAAACCAAGAGTCAACTACAAAAACTATTACCACTAATAAGAGAGGTTCAGAAAGGTGTTTGGTTACAAGATAACTTTCCTCTACAGTAGGAGTAACCATTTGGAAAATGTAAGAAAGATCCATTCAAAAGGGTCCAGACTGAGGCCTTTCCCTTGGTACTTCTGCTTGAAATATTTCCCCTCCATCTCTATGTGTCTGCCACTCTCTCATCATTCCTTTCTCTTCTCAATTTCCTGTTCTTTATAGAGACATCTCCCCATTCTAGGCCCTAACATTCTTTTTTTTTTTTAATTTTATTTATTTATTTATGATAGCCACACAGAGAGAGAGAGAGGCAGAGACACAGGCAGAGGGAGAAGCAGGCTCCATGCACCGGACCCCGACGTGGGATTCGATCCGGGTCTCCAGGATCGCGCCCTGGGCCAAAGACAGGCGCTAAACCGCTGCGCCACCCAGGGATCCCGGCCCTAACATTCTTAATCATTTCCAGAGGCAGAGACAGCTGCTATGTGTGTTAGCATGTGTTTACCTTTTCTCCTGGGTACACAGAAAACATTTCCCAGCCTTCCTTGTAGTGAGTTGTGTCCATGTGACTAAATTCTGGCCAATGTCATATGGGAGAAAGGGCCACTTTGGGAGCCAGGCAGTGGGGAGGGGACCCTCTCAACCACTTCTCTGCTCCCCGTTCTCTTTTCCCACCAAGAAAATGAAAATACTCCAAAGACCTAGAGATGGTGAAGCCACAAGAAGGAAGTAAGAATTAAGGAGTCTACTATTGAGTCACAGTTTAGAAGAGAATTGCTCAAGGAAGTCACCTTATCAGGAACACCCACATTGGCCTGTTGCATGAGCAGGAAGTAAGTTTATTTCTTTCAAGTAAGAAGTTTTTGGGTTTTTTATTACAATGTTAGACGACCAGACTAATACATTTACTGTGTGTCAAACATTACTGCACTCTGTAGACATTAAGTATTTAGTTCCACAGCTCCATTTTCATTTCAGTTTGCTTGCCCAAGGCCCCATACCTACTTGAGTGGCGAAGCCACTGTTTGTTTTTGGAACCTAAAACTAGGTTTAGGCTGTTTGTTTTTGGAACCTAAAACTAGGCTATACTGATTCACCAGAGCAAGAACATTTTTTAAAAAGAAGAGGCATAAAGATGACCTTCCTTATCTTACCAGAAGCAAAACATATCATAAATCTCAAAAAATAAAAAAGAATAAACAGGGCCAGTAGACACTGTTTCCAGATCAATGGAATAGAGTTACAAATAATCCCAACAACGGGCCTGAGTGATTTTTGACAAAGGTGCAAAAGCAAGTCAATGGAAGAAGGAGAGCTTTTTAAATAGATGGTGCTGGAGTCATTGTGGACAGCTATAGGCCATAAAATAAAAACTTTTCTCAACCTAAAACTTACACTTTACATAAAAATTAACTAAAAATGGGTCATGGACTTAAATTTAAAACACAAAAATTATAAAACTTAGAGAAAAAGAAGAAAAATTTCAGATCCTCTGCTTATTTTTCAATCAGATTGTGGGTTTTTTGTTGTTGTTACTGAGTTGCATGAGTTCTTTAAATATTTTGGATAGTAGCTCCTTGTCAGTTATATTATTGGCAAATATTTCTCCCATTTCTGCCTTTTCGTTTTATTGATGATTTTCTTTGCTTTGCAAAAGCTTTATTTTATTTTATTTTATTTTATTTTATTTTATTTATTAATGAGAGATACAGAGAGAGAGGCAGAGACACAGGCAGAGAGAGAGGCAGAGAGAGAAGCAGGCTCCATGCAGGGAGCCTGATGTGGGACTCAATCCCAGGTCTTCAGGATCACGCCCTGGGCCAAAGGCAGGCGCCAAACCACTGAGCCACCTGTGTGTCTCGCAAAAGCTTGTTAATTTTATGTATGCATGTGTGTATGTGTGTATATACATTTACATACACATATATAAAAATGAAGTTTTAGATATAAATATGTATATATATATATATATATACGAAGAACTCTCAAAATTCAGCAGTTACAAAAACAATTCAATTAGAAAAATAGGCAAAAACCATGAACAGACATTTCACTGAAGAGGACAGACAGATGGCACACATGAAAAGATGTTCAATATCATTAGCCATCAGGGAAATGCGAATTAAAACCATAATGAGATATTACTATGCACTTATCAGAATGGCTAAAATAATGAAAAATGCTAAGACCAAATGCTGGCAAAGAAGTGGAGAAGTTGAATCACTTATACATTGCTGGTGGGAATGTAAAATGGTACAGTCACTCTGGAAAACAGTTTGGCCAAACTGTTGCATAGAACTTTATACACATGCACACATACACACACAAGTGCATATAAAATCTGAATAAGCTCTATGGGTTATACTTATGTCATTTCCTTACAAAGAGAAGGAAAAAACCCAATAGAATAATGGGCAAAGGACATGAAGCCCCTTATAAAGGGAGAAATACAAATGACCAGCTGTTTGGGGAAAGATGTCATCTTAGACATTAGAGATGTGGACACCAATTTTCATGTATTCATCTTCAAGGAATAAATTTTGCCCACCTTTTTATTTACTAGAATTATATTCCCCAGAAATTTTGGGTACTGTAAGCAAATATTTATATATAAGAATGTCTATCGAAGTTCTATTTATATTAGTAGAACAGAAAAAAAACAAAAGAAAAAGAAAGCAATTCAAATAGTTAGCAAAAAGGGATTAAATAAATTATAGTATATCCAAACAATTAAATACTGTACTGCCAGCCATTAGACATGATGTTGTAGAAGTGTTTTATTCCCATGGAAAGATATTTTTAATATATGGTTCAGATGAAAAAAGAAGTTACAAAATAGTATGTATGATATGTCTTAAAGATGTATCAAAATTTTAACACTGGCCAGCATGTATTTCTGGACTGATGGGTGTTTTTAATTTTTATTTTAAATATTTTCTTTTTGTTTTGACTTTTCTGCAGTTGGCATATATTGTGTATATAATAAGAATAAAAAGTAAGTGGTGGTGCCTGGGTGGCTCAGTCCTTTGAGTGTCTGACTTCCGCTAAGATCATGACCTCGAGGTCCTGGGATCCAGCCCTGCGTCAGCATCTGGCTCTGCCCTCAGAGAGGAATCTTCTCCCCCTCCATCTCCCTTTACCACAACCCCCACTTGTGCTCTGTCTCTCTCAAATAAATAAATAAAATCTTTTTAAAAAGAATAAAAAATAAGGTTAGTTGGATTTTGTTTGTCTTTAACTACTGCAGCTGAGTAATTTTTATGACAACCAGAAGACAATATATCATGAAAACTTTATGATGGGTCTGTGAAAAAGTGTTATTTACAATACACAATGAAAGAGTTTGTCTTTGGTAATATTATTACATACAAAGAATACAAAGTGCAAGTATGGATGCCCCCCAAGCAACACTATCCCAGTCCCTAAAGTTTGCTTCATTGGACCTGCCTCCACACTGCTCATTTAAGTGGTGTGAACACAGAACACAACTCAACATCACTTTCTCCTTTCCAGTTCTCTGTTGATAATAATGGTAATTTTCATACATAAAAACACAAGGAAAATGGATTTTGAAAAATTATGGCTCTAGTAAATTAGTTTGATCATTTAGTTTATTGGCTAGCAAAGGTCAGATGACTTTAAGTATTGATAATTTCTCAGTTTTCTAATTGCTTGTTTTTAATAAGATAGTTAATTGTCACCTTTCAGAGAAGATACTAAGCACAGTGTCTGCCCATAACTGGCGTTTAGTATTGTTCTCTCCTTCTTATGCAGTATTTGTATTTATAACAAGAATCTTTCTAAACAGCAGCAAAATCATAGTGGTTAATGATGTCTTTCACCTTCCCACCAAGAGTGGGACTGATCATGCCCAATCTGTATAACCCGAGAGACCACTTTTCTACTTCTGGGTTTTGATGCTCATTTTATTTTATTTTTTATTTTTTAAAAAAGATTTTATTTACTTATTCATGAGAGACACACAGAGAGAGAGAGAGAGGCAGAGACACAGGCAGAGAGAGAGGCAGAGAGAAGCAGTCTCCACGCAGGGAGCCTGATGTGGGACTCAATCCCAGATCTCCAGGATTAGGCCCTGGACTGAAGGCAGCACGAAACCACTGAGCCACCCAGGCTGCCCTTTATGTTCATTTTAAATTGATTTTGCCTCTTTTTAAAAGGCTGGGTGGGCACCCAGTATAATGTGATCTGGGCCCATCTCTCTATAAAATTGTCCTAGTGGCCTTCCCTCAAAGTTACAGCCACAACCACACATTTCACCTCTATTCCTGTGTTGTTTCTGTTCTTTCCCAGAGCTCATGTAGGACTTTTGACCAAACTCATGGAAAAACCCCCTCTGATGTCTGATGCTACAGCAATAGCAACACGAGAGCAACACTCATCTTTTCTAGGAAGGCCCATGGGTCTTACGGTGGCTCCCTCTCACTCATTTTGAAAGTAAGGCTCTTTGGGACTTGCTACCTACAGACTACTAGTTTAGTCTCTGTCCCTCCTAGGATTTAGCTTCCCAGCAAAAAAGTATAGTCTATCTGTTCTAACAAAGTAACAAGTTTTGTTTTAGTCTGAATATTGCTTGTCTGTTTTTTTTTTTTTTTTTTGTATGTCTGGGTTTTGAATAGCTGCAGGCTTACAAATTGTCTGTCAGTAACATAACTTTCTATGCATGTTCTCAAAGCCTAAAATTTAATTGTGCCTGTGACTTTATTCTTCATAATAATGGGGTTACACAATTAGGTAGACCCCTGGAGTCCACTCCATTGCCTGATTGGACCTTGGGAAGTATATTCAAATATTAAGATTCCCAAGAGACAATCACCCCAGAAGCTTTTCTGCAATTCACACTTATCTGTTTCTTGTATTATCTGTGTACAGTTTAAAATTTGAAGCAAAGTAGCAGATAGAATGAAAAGCAAATTCTGAACTGTAGCATTTTGTGTTTTTGTCTTTTAATTTTACAAACACATTCCAAGGCTGTTGCAATCAGTCTGTTCAAGAACAAAAGCTCATTACTGTGTCTCAACAGTCAGAGAAAACAAATTGCAACAAGTAGTACTAAAATTTCCAAAATAAGCAGGACCCAGGAAAAACATAAGGAGTCAAAAACTTCTTATGTAACTTTCATTGGCAGGAATAAAAACTTCTATTTTGTACAAGTCAGATATAATGATGCAGACCAAGCCATTGTTTTGCAAGATCAAGACCAGTAATCTTAAAACATATTAGACTAAGCACATATCTTCTCAAGGAAGCACTTCCTGTACCCCCACACCCAGACACCAAACCCTGAACGCTTCTTTCTTGGTTCCCATAATTCCCCTACATAGCTCTTTTAACACATCATACCCATTTGTTTATATGTTAATAAAATTCTGGGATGGAGGAGGTCAGGGACATCCCCTTCTAAAACATCCCCTTTAAAACCATATGAGACTAAAAAAAAAAAAAAAAAAAAAAAAAATGAGACTTACTGTAGTCCCTTATTTAAAATATTCTAAATGAATGAATGAATATGAATGAAAGGAAGAATCTGGATTGTGTTTTTTCAACCCCATTGTACGAACTTAAAGAGATCTGAAATAAAGGTTTCTCCCTTCTTTGAATCTTGAAGAAAGTTGAAATAAAATCATGTTAAAAGTGGGATGGAAAAAAAGAAGTGGGATGAAAAGAACCCTAGTAGTAGCCAGGAGGTTTAGTTTCTACCATCATTCACTAAACTTCTGGTGAGGAGTGAAGGAGACCCAGTTTTCTTAGTGGTGGAGTTAACATATCTATAAAATAAGAGGTTTAAATTAGATGCTTGCCACAGAACCAGCTATTTTGCTTTTTTTTTTTTTTTTTTCCCTTAATGTTTTATAGAGAGGGAGAGAAACAGAGAGAAGGGGCTGGGGAGGAGCAGAGGGAGAGAGAGAATCCCAAGCAGTCTCCATGCCCAGGGTAGAGCCTGGCTCAGGCTCCATCTCACCACCCTGAGATAGTGACTTGAGGCCGAAATCAAAAGTCCAATACTTTTGTGAGCTACCCAGGCACCTCTGGAACCAGCTTATTTATAGATTTTGTGAGGCCCTTTACTATTCCATAGAACAGAAATGTATCTTTGTCTGTAGGAAAATTGGTATTATTATTATTAACAGTTTTTGGAGTGATTGTTATTAATGCAAGATCTTTTGCCTTTTTACATGCCATTGTCCTCATACTTTAGCAGAAAAGCTACTTTTTAAACACCTCTGTAATAGCACTTATCACTTTGTATCATAATTACTTGCTTCCTTGTTGGTTTCTCCTTAGATGCTTAGCTCCTGAAGGATAGTTGTCAGTGTTGATATAGCTTATGTATCATTGTATAAACCACTTCTAGCATATGTTTAATGCACAGTGGGCATTAAAAACATTTTTTGAAGAATGAACTAATTTTTAATATTTTAGGTCCACCTTGAACTATTTCAAGCATAAAATTTTACATATTTTTAAAGGAGTTCTATTTTTAAATTTAGGAGTTTTCGTGATTATTTTATTATTATATGTGCTGCCGAAGCGAGCACCGTGATTATTTTAAATGCATTTGTATTTCTCTGTGGCTTGCACCATTATTGTTATTTAAATTTTTAAATTTCATTTTAAATATGTAAGAGAGCATATTAACTAGTTACTGATTCATATATCAAGTGGGCAGATCACAGAATTTAATTACCTATAAACTGTTTGTCAGAGGTATCGTGAATTTTAATGTCTGTAAAGGCGTTTACCATGCTGGGATGAAAGACATTCAAGAGTAATGCGTCACCGTCAGTAGTGCAACCCCCATCTATGCACACAAATTTAAAAGTACATCTAAAACACCACTTCAAATTCTGTAAGGGTATGCAAATATGCCAAATTATGCTATAAACAAAATTAGAAATAATTTATATTTTTATTAGTTCTTATTTTAGCCCATTATTTCTAGCTAAAATGTTTCATCTTTGTCAACAGAACTTAATTAATCTTCAACTACATTTTAAGAGGGTCTTTTTTTTGTTTTACTGTTGTGGTGGTTATTAATATAGTTAGCTCTCAAATTACTTGATCTCCAAAACATAACTGTATTTCATGGTAAAACCACTTAATTTTTTCTTAATTCCCATTATCTAACTCATAAAAATCCCTTTTTTTAAAAAAAAATCACTTAAATCAGTTAAATCTTATTACCATAATCACCATACAAATCCATGGTTTGTTATTGTTGATGTTATCATTTAATAAGATCTAATCATGTCATTTTCAACTTTGATTACCTTCAATGTCTTCCCATTGTTCTTAAAGTCCAAACTCCTTAGCACAGCCTTCAAAATCTTGTACGTTCAGATCCCTCATCTATTCTTTGGGTTCTTATTACAAAAACCTTCTTCTGGCCTTCTCCAGCCATGCTCCCCATCTTTCAATCCTTGGTACTTGTAAAATATCCTAGAGCTGTTTTCTCTGCCAGAAATATTCTTCTCACTGTTTTTGGCCAGTTACTTGTATTCAGACTTCAGAGAACATCTGTGCCATCCTCTTGGAAGCCTAGTGAGACTTCCTTGACTGAGTTAAAAACCTATTTGCCATAATTTCTCACAGCACTATGTGGATATCTCTCATAGCCCCTACCACAAGTACAGCTTTACATTTATTTCTGCAATTATTTGATTTTGCTTCTTCCATGAGGGCACGGACTATTTTTGCTCACCATTAGCTCCCCAGCTCCTAGAACAGTGCCTGGCACATA
Source organism: Canis lupus dingo (assembly GCF_003254725.2). NCBI lineage: Eukaryota > Metazoa > Chordata > Mammalia > Carnivora > Canidae > Canis > Canis lupus. The sequence goes on from NC_064250.1 coordinate 13,750,028, forward strand.
GATACCCAATAAATATTTAATTCTATTCTATTAATGCTTTGTCTAAAAGATATTAAAATCATAGATTTAAAAGAAAGAATTTAAAAAGTAGAATCATAAAAAATGAAATAGCCGGGATCCCTGGGTGGCGCAGCGGTTTAGCGCCTGCCTTTGGCCCAGGGCGCGATCCTGGAGACCCAGGATCGAATCCCACGTCGGGCTCCCGGTGCATGGAGCCTGCTTCTCCCTCTGCCTGTGTCTCTGCCTCTCTCTTTCTCTCTGTGTGACTATCATAAATAAATAAAAAATTAAAAAAAAAATGAAATAGCCAATAGTCAACCCAGATCTATCTGACTGCTGATTCCCTTCCTCATCCTTTCTTAACCACGAATATCTGTATGCTAAGAGATACTAGATCATCATAGGCTTTGATGTTAGACCAGCTCTGAGTTTGAGACCCAGCTTTAGCACATACCAGCCATTTGATCTTAGGCAAGTTACATAACCACCTCACTTCCACCCTAAACCTCAGCAGAATTCTGTAAGTATACAATGGAAACAATAGCACCAACCTTGCACATTTGCTATAAGGGTTAGGCATACTATAGATAAAGTGCCTGGCACACAGTATATATTCAAGAAATCACTTTTTATTGTTGTTTTATATGATGTCTATTTTTTTTTTCAAGTAACTTGTTTTGGCAACATTGTGTTCAGGATGGTCCTCTCTCTGTAATTCAAAAGCACTGTCACCAAAAATATATTTGTCAGAGCATGTATCCTATTTTTTTGTTTATTTAGAAAATAGGATCATTAGTACTAAGCCTATTAAAGATACCTAACAAATCTATGTTAAATAACCAAACGAATATTATATAGCAAATACATGAAGAATTCACGGGTAAATAGAAAAATCCATTTAAAATAGATCAGAAAGGATAAGCAAATTATCTGAGTTTTATCTCTGATTAAGCTCTGAAAATATAGGTCCAATTTAATTTTTGCAATTTGATGCAATAATGAAAAGGCAACATCACTGTCTGTACTATATAGTACATAGTCTACAGTCTATAGTTACCGATTAGTCAAAAAGTTATGATTCACTATTCATACAAGCAGAATAGACAAGTAAATACAATGTTAAAATGATGCACAATATTTAATCAGGCGCATGTGAAAATAAAAATAATTATTTAATTAAAAGAAATACATAAGATTCAGATTGTCCACAAAAGTATTGAAAATTAACTGAGTTATTTGAATGATGGGAAACATAGACAAGGACCTTTCAACATAATTGCTAAAAGCAGTTCTGCTTTTAAAGCTATGCCAATTCTTTTTCCCAATTCTAAAACCTTAGGGAGAAATCCAAATTAAGTAGTATAGTTTAAAAATAGAATCCATGAGATCTGCAACTGAAATAGTATGTGGTTATACATTGTATAAATTAAAAATTACAAGTCAGTTTATATTAATCAGCAGTATTGATTTAGAACCTATAATTAGCACTGACGTAAAGTGCCAATAGTTTTCTTATTTTATTCTGATTTGCTCATTAGGGACAAATATGACATGCAAAAATTAGATTCTATATTTTATCCATTTTGAGTGTTTAACACTTCCAAAAGTTCTATCCATCTTGATTTAGTGTTTATATGAATTAACATTTCACACTTTAAATTATAAATTTATAATGCTATATTTATACCAGTATAATTTTATAAATGCTAATATTGTAGAAAACTACAAGATTGTAACTTTATCATATTTATCATTCACTTGTTTTAATACTTCCAATGTAATGAATAATCATTGAGTTCTGTGACATTCTTATATGACATTTTATTCCTATTTATAAATGATTAATATAGGAATGCATATAGGATATGTGGTAGCAACAAAGCTAGGAAAAAGATGAATTTCTGATATATGATTTTGGAATTAGTCTCAACTCTGGATGTTAAAAAAAAATTCCCACATGGGAAACACAAGCAGTAGCCCCTAATGAAAGAATTATTTTATATTTAAACAATATATTGTTTCAAAAAAAACCCCAACCAATATATTGTTTCCAAATGAACCCCAGCACTTGTCAATTAATTTGCTTAGGAGAAAGATCACACTTGTAGATAAGCTAATTAATCTGTTGCTCAGGTGGGATTTGAAAGCCACAGAGAGAGGCCTTTCTCAAATCTCTTCCCCAAATTCCCAAGACAGCTGTCAGCCATTAATATGTTAGTCTGAATTAATTTATCAGTTACCAACCTGTGTAAGACTTGTAGGAAATGGGAGCTCAGTGCAGAAAGGGAAGGAAAGGACAACTGTCAGGCTAGTAAATCTGCAGTGGAGACTGTAGGCAGTTTGGGGAGCAGCAGCAGGACACCAGTCCCTGGAAGAATGAAGAATGCAGAAAGATCCCACAGAAAAGAAGATAAATAAAGAATAAGGAAGAATAAAGAAGAAGAATAAAGAAGATTCATGGAGGAAAACATCACATATTTCATAATTTTTCAAATAATCAAAAGTTTTTAATTTATATAGCTGATCCTAAGCAGTATTCAAACAAAAGTCAGATCTTAAATATTAAATAAAGATAAAATAGCTCTAAATGGTGAAGAAATACTTAAATAATTACCTTATTTTTGGTGTTGAAAAGTTATAGGCTGAATTTCATATCATGAATACATCATGAATATATTCTATTTATTCTACTGGTTTTCTCCTCCTAGCAGTTAAAAACCAGTAACCTACAGGAAAACAGTAGTATAATCTCAACATTCCATGAAAGTTAACCGTAATCGGTAGCTGAGCCAATACTGAAATGGTAAGGTCATTTATTGTAATTTATAGTGAAGATACATGTGTGTGTGTTTAATTTCTTCCATTGGAAATATGAGATTACAGAATATTTAAGTTATTGGAGAAAAACATATTTTTATTTTCCTTTCTTAGTTATTATCTGTACACAATTTTGATACATGGGCTATGATCAAGGGTTGAGTTCAAAATCTGAAAATGAATGTAATATAAGATAAAGTTGTTGCAGAAGGGTGTATGTCCATGTTTCTGGCTAGTTCAGATATGTGCAGAGCTGTCAAAGACAGAAAAGAAAGCAAATATTCAAATGGGCCATATGGGCACCACTGAGTGCATGAACTTCTCAAAGAGTAGGGCAGAGGAGCCAGAAAAGGACCATTCCCATTTTTGTTTTGTTTTCATATATCACTGAAGAAAAGCGGAGTGTTTTATCAAAAAAACCAAAAGCCTCTCAATTAAATAATAAATAAAATCTAACAAAACAAAACAAAGCAAAAGCAAACTAAAAAACCACCCATCACCACAGACACATAATAGGGCTGGAATTAAGAGATGAAATTGCTTAGTCTGAGACTTCCAAGAACCATCTGAAGTCTGCGGCTTCAATATCACACTGACAACCTGAAGAAAGGCAGGGAGGCAAATTACCCAATAGTGGAGAGACAACAGCAGCAGACAAGAGAGCAGTTTGTATGGTGGCTCCTCACTTATGCCTTGGCGTCAGGCAGGCTTGGGTTTGAATCCTACCACTGGCACATAACAGCTGCCACTAAACAATGTGTAAGTGTCTATTTCCTGATCCTGTGCCTATTTCCTGATCTGTAAATGGAGTTAATAATAGTGCCTACCTCGGAGGCTTGTTGTGAAGATCAAATAAAATAGGTGCCGGGCATAAATAAGCTGAACAGTCATCATTGTTAACTCTCTTCTCTACCACTGTTCTGAAGTTGGAAAGGACAGATTTTGACACAGATCATAAAATATGTGATGAGTGACTTGTTGCTAAATATTTGTTGAGCCAAATCTGCTTTAACACTCTGACTGTATGCCCAAAATACTAAACATTTTAAATCTTTATCTTGTTATAATTTTTAAAAAATCTTTCACCTGTAGATTTTCTTTAGAAGTTTGTGGGAGGAAACACTTCCCCGCCCCAAGAAAAAGGCCCACTGCTTGAGAGAAATTGTATGATTGTAACAGTAAAAAAAAAAAAAAAAAGAAGAAGAAGAAGAAGAAAAAAAACAGTAAAAAAGGGGGGGGGGCTACTTGATTACTTCATAGATTCCATCTTCTAAAAACAAAGAAATATTTTCAAGCTGTTAAGAAAGATCAAAATACTTGGAATCTGGTCTCCAGTCCCTCCAAGATAAAACTGTTAACATAGTCTATACTCCTGAGTCAAGCTTTAAAATCTGCAAATTTATAATATCACTATTCAGAACTTTAAGACCAGCTACTTTATTTTTTTTTATTTTTATTTATTTATGATAGTCACAGAGAGAGAGAGAGAGGCAGAGACACAGGCAGAGGGAGAAGCAGGCTCCACGCACCGGGAGCCCGACGTGGGATTCGATCCCGGGTCTCCAGGATCGCGCCCCGGGCCAAAGGCAAGCGCCAAACCGCTGCGCCACCCAGGGATCCCCTAAGACCACCTACTTTAACATACAAAATTTCATCTACCCCTTCCAATCCACTTCATTCACACAAGAGTCTGTATTGGTTGAAAACATAACATATTACCTTTCCAAATGGAGACTAAACTCAATTATTCAACTTTGTCCGAGTTCAGCACATTATGGTGTTCACTCATGTATGTTAGATAAACAAAACTAAAAGTAGATGAGAAGAAGCCTACAATATGTGAAGAAATAATGACTATTCTTATAGTTTTACTTCTACAGAGTTCAAGACTCCAGGACTCCTGAGAATTATAGCCTTAGATGCTGAAAGAATTTGCCCATTGATTTCAGAGTCAGTGTTAGTAATCTGTGAGAAATGATGTAAAAAAAAGGGATAGGAGGGAACAGGCTTCTAAAAACCGTAGACTGATAACTTTATGAATTTTCAATATGTATATTCTAATAATTACACAGTGGAAATCTTGATTCTGGTAGCCTGCAACATTCTGTAACAGTAAACATTGGTTTGTGAGTGGTTTTAAAATTTTAAATATTTTTTAAGTTATTTATTTGACAGAAAGAGAGTGCAAGAGAACACAAGCAGGGAGAGCGGCAGAGGGAGAAACAGGGTCCACTCAGGGGCTTGGGATTTGATCCCAGGACTCTGGGATCATGACCTGAGCTGAAGGCAGCCACCTAACTGACTGAGTCACCGAGGCACCACTGGCTTATGAGTGTTAATGGAAGTATACTATTCATTACAAGTTACCATGTGTTCTCTCAATGTCATTCCAAAGGAATCCTTTTTTACCTCTTTTGTTAAAGTTATTGGGATGGTGTATCAGGGGAATTATAGAGTCTGTTTTTACTCATCATTGTTGGCTGCACAGTAAAATGAACTGGCCACTGTGATAGTTATTTATGAGTATAGGATTTTAACTGTACAAAAAACCCCAAATCTCTTAAGCGAATGCTGGAGCTAGCAAGCAGGGATGAAATTAAATCAGGCTCATGAACTGGAATATTTAAGGTAGGACACAAACACAAGCTGGAAACAATTTATGACTTCATATTAAAGTAAGAAGACAGGTCAGAAACTTTCATTGGGCATCACAACAGGAAGATGAAGAAGAGGTGGTTCAGTTATCGGGAAGCAAGAGTCATTTATCAAGGAAACCAAAGAAATGGTGGGAGAAAAAACCATGCCAAGCTGGTATAACAGCTAAGAAATTCTGAGGATGCAAGTTGCACAGATAATGCCTATGGATCATGGTTGTTTTCTAAAGACACCCCATCAGATGATAAAGGCATCCTTCTTGGTTTTTGAGTAACTGGGACCCTAACAATGGCAAGCTGTAATTCTAGAGCATTGCTTCTCAGCCCTGGCTGCAATTACAGGTTTTAAAAAATACCATGCCAAGGGTCTCAACTCCAGACCAATTAGATCAATCTCTAGGGGTGGAGCCCAGTCCTTAGTATTTTTAAAAGCTCCCCCAGATGAATTTACTGTGCAGTGAAGGTTGTGGATTACTATCCTAGAGGGAAATCTCTATTGTATACTGATCTCAAACTTTTAACATGCATACAAATCACTTGAGGGGACCTTGTTAAAAATGCAGATTTTGAATTAGTAAGTCTGGGTTAGGGCCTCAGATTCAAAATTTATAACAAACTCCCAAGTAGTATTGGTGGGGTTGGCTCATAGACCATACTTAGAGTAATAAGGTTCTAGGACAATGCTACAGGCATCTATTTCTATAGAAAATTTTATATTTGGTTAAGATCTATAGGCATGATCATTAAACATGATAATTAAAGAGAGAACAAACTGTTTACCTCAGAGTTAAGATTTAAAAATATTTTTACAGGCTTAAATAAACAAGATGAACTTTATCCCTTAACAAAGACCCTTTAAAGTCTATCATCTAAAAAAATAAAATAAAAATAAAGTCCATCGTCTAAACGAATTCTGAAAAAAGGAGGAGATATGAAAATACATTAGAAAACAGTAATAATCTCACAGTGTGGAAATAGCTTATGAATAGACTACTTAAATTGAATAGTAAGCAGAAAAATGCATCTTAAAACAGAATTTGGAATATGAAAGAAGTGTCTATTTAAATTGGGAGAGGATCATTCAATTGCATGTATTCAAAATGAAATTTTAAAAATGGCCATCCAGGGATCCCTGGGTGGCGCAGCGGTTTGGCGCCTGCCTTTGGCCCAGGGCACGATCCTGGAGACCCGGGATCGAATCCCACGTCGGGCTCCCTGCATGGAGCCTGCTTCTCCCTCTGCCTGTGTCTCTGCCTCTCTCTCTCTCTCTCTGTGACTATCATAAATAAATAAAAATTAAAAAAAAAATAAAAAATGGCCATCCAGAAAAAAAAAATTAAGATCCGTATTTCACACCCGAGGACAAGTTTCATATAAATCAAGATTTAAATGTAAAAAAAACAAACCCTTGAAACTATGAGATAAAACCATGGAAGTATTTTTTTGTTGCTAATGTCTGAATGGGGAAAGCATTTCTTAACATGATATAAAGCAAAAAAGCCATAAAAAAACTAATACACTAACCAGAAAAAAAATGCATGGTAGAAACCCTCATAGGAAAGTCAAAAGACTAAGAACAAGCTGAGGAAAAATATTTGTCACTCATAGCATAGACAATATTTCTAATATTAAAGAGTTCCTACAAAATAATAATAATAAAAACCCCCAACCCCCAAGAAAGATGAGCAAAGTATGTGACCAAGCTGTTCACAGAAAATGATACCAATACATCTCATGATTCCTCTACCAGTGTACTTATTAAACCAAGATACCCAACTAGTTATCTATGGATATGCTTTGTATTATCTCTAAAGCAAGCAAATTCCCATGATGCCTGCTAATTGAGTAGTCATAGAAAGAAAGCATTATCAAAAGGAGGGAGTGATCATCAGGAAGAGTCAAAGCTGGTGAAAGGTCAAGTATGGAAAGTGCCCATTGGGCCCATACATCTATGGTCAATTGATTTCAACAAGGGCGCCAAGAAAATTCATTAGAGGAAAGAATAGTCTTTTCAACAAATGAATATCCACATGCAAAATAATGAATTTGGACCCCTATATCACACTATTCTCAAATGGATCAAAGACCTCAATGTAAGAGCTAAGACTATAAAAGTCTGAGAATAAACAATAGGTATAAATCTTCATGACCTTGTATTAAGCAATGGTTTCTAAGATATGGTACCTAAAACACAAGCAACTAAAGGGCAAATAAATAAATGGGGCTTTAAAAGTTTTTGTGTGTTGGGGTGCCTGGGTGGCTCAGTGGGTTAAGCATCTGAGTCTTGATATTGGCTCAGCTCATGATCTTACGGTTGTGAGATAGAGCCTCACATTGGGCTCTGTGCTGGTTGAGGAGCCTGCTTGAGATTCTCTCTCCTTCTCCCTTGGCTCCCCCTCCCTCCTGCTCTCATATTCTTTTGCTCTCTCTCTCAAAAAGAAAAAAAGCTTCTGTGTGTCAAAGGACACTAACAATAAAGTAAAAAAATAGCCCACAGAATGAAAGAAAATATTTGCAAATCATGTATCTGACAATGGTCTAGTATCTAGAATATATTAAGAACTTTCACAACTCAAGAATAAAAAGATAACCCAATTTAAAAATGAGCAAAGGATTTGAATAGACATTTCTCCAAAGATACATACTTGGCTAATAAGCACATGAAAAGATGCTCAACATTTTTAGTCACTAGGGAAAGGCAAATCAAAACCCCAAGGAGATATCATTTCACACCCACAAGGAAGGCTAGAATAAAAAAATCAAATAATAACAAGAGTCAGTGAAATTGGAGCCCTCATATATTGCTGGTGGGAATGTGAAATGGTGCAGCTGCTTTAGAAAACAGTTTGGCAGTTCCTCAAAAGGTTAAATAGTTATCATATCACCCAGTAATTCCACTTACATATTTACTCAAGAGAATTGACACATATGATCACACAAAAACTTGCACACAAATGTTCATTATTCATAATAGCCCAAAGTGGAAACAACACAAATGTCCACTAACTGATGAATTGATAAACAAAATGATATATCTATTCTGTGGCATGCTACAGAATATTATTCATCAATAAAAAGGAAGTACTGACATATGCTACATCATGGATTGACCTAGAAAACATGATGCTAAATGATAGAAGCCATCACAAAGGATAACATATTTTATGATTCCATTCATAGTAAATGTCCAGAATGGGCAAATCCATAGAGACAGGAAGTAGACAGGTGGTTGGCAGGGCCAGCAGGGAAGAGGAAATGGAAAGTGACTACTAATGGCTATGGAGTTTTTCTTCAGAGATACTAAAAATATTCTGGAATTGGGGTAATGGTCACACAATCTTGTGAATATACTAAAAATCACCAAATTGTACACTTGTTACTTTTCTGATATCTTAATTATACCTCTTTTAGAAAGTATTTGTCAGATTTTCAAGACTAGGATATCACTGACATCCTTTGCAAGAGTAGTTTTACAAATGTGGTCAAAAAACAGATTGCAGTGGATCACAGAACGAGTGGGAAGTGAAGTATATAGTTAGTGAGTATATGCAACTCTTTCAAGGTTAGATGAGTGAGAAGAGAATAAGAAGGGCAACAGCTGAGAGAACGGGGGAGGAGCAGAGAGGGATAAGCAGACTCTACGCTGAGCACAGAACCCTTCCCAGGGCTCAATCCAGCAACAGGAGATCATGACCTGAGCTGAAATCAAGAGTTGGATGCTCAAGTAACTGAGCCACCCAGATGCCCATCTACCTTTAACTTTTTAATCTATGTGAGCCACATATCTGTATTCTCATTCTTCTTTTGGTGTTTTATAAAAAGAAAACTCTATGATCTGCAATACTTTTGCAGCTATCATATACATTTTCCTGAAAACATACAAAATTATTTGTTGACTAATTGTATGTGGATAGGCATGTATGCAGGCCCTGAATCTAACAAAGTTATTTAGAAAGAACATAATTTTCTCCTAGTCTTAGAACATGTAAGATTTAATTTAAACATCCATACTTGATAAAATGATCATAGTGGCATGAAAACAGCAGAGTATAGTGATTAAGAGTAGGGACACTAGAGCCACACAACCTAGGTTTAAATCCCAGGAATTTCCTATAAATTATGTAACCTATCTGAACTTTAACCTCCTCAAATGTAAATGTTCACTATTAATTAAGTATAAAACATTTAAGATAGAAAAAGTCTATGTTTGAATCTGATACTAGTACCAGAAATCTCAGTTATTTTTTATTAAAGATTTTTTATTTATTCATGAGAGACAGAGAGAGAGAGAGAGAGGCAGAAACACTGGCAGAGGGAGAAGCAGGCTCCATACAGGGAGCTGACAGAGAGAGAGAGGCAGAGACACAGGCAGAGGGAGAAGCAAGCTCCTCGCAGGGAGCCTGACGGGGGACTCGATCCAGGACTCCAGAATCACGCCCTGGGCTGAAGGCAGCACTAAACCTCTAAGCCACCAGGGCTGCCCCAGAAATCTCAGTTATAAGCACAAACTAATACTATTAGTAAAACCAGAAACTCAGTCTCTAGTCTGTGATGATTTAGGAGGTTTAGGGCATTTGATCTGGTCAATTGCCTCTGTAATATATCATTGTGTTATTCTTAAATTCCAAAAAAATCCCCAGACAAAATAATTCCAAAGACCCCAAACAACCCAGTTTGGTTCTATTAGTGATTATGCTCATGCTACCTGGAATACCCTGGTAGCACACACTTTCTGAAACTGATCAGAACTCCTTGGAGAATCTATAGTGCTTCTGACCTTTTGGGCATATGGTACCTCCATTTCCACTCCCTTGATTTAGGTCCCTCACACCTATTCTAATCTTAGTCTAAACCGCTGAAGCAACACAGGATCCTGAGAAGATAGCTGGTAGCTTCTCATCAGTTTAGTGAAACTCTAGGTTAAGCTACAGGTGTCAGCTACTTTCCACTAATGTCTGAGTGGGACTAAGCCACAAGAAACTATTTGTGTAGTTAGAATTCCTTGGTTATTTTAATTTCATATTTCCATCTTGTGTTAGGCGCGTGCGTGTGTGTGTGTGTGTGTGTGTGTGTATGTCTTTATCCCCCTTCTCCACTGTGGTTTGTTATTGTTTAAAATAATCTTTATAATAAACATCACCATGATTTATAAATGACTAATACTTTCCAACTTCCCCTAAACAATGATAGAAATGATATATTCTAACCACATAAGGGGCACTAGCTTTATTTTTTTTTAAAAGATTTTATTTATTTATTCATGAGAGACACACACAGAGGCAGAGACACAGGCAGAGGGAGAAGCAGGCTCCATGCAGGAAGCCTGATGTGGGACTCCATCCTGGGACTCCAGGATCATGCCCTGGGCTGAAGGCAGATGCTGTGCCACCCAGGCGTCCCGGGGCACTAGCTTTAATATATGTCTGTACTACTTTATTTAGTGCTTACTAAACAAATTTCCTTTTGCTAACCATGATGAAGTTTTGTGTAGGATTGTTGTTTGGGGTCAACAGTCTACAATAAACCTCAGGATATGCCCAAACTCACCAGGAACAAATAATCCAGTTTGCTGAGTCTTCAAACATTGAAAGCTAAACCTCGAGGGGGAAATGGTGGTTAGAGTATCCATAAACAATGTGGCACCTCTGACCCCGGGAGGAATTAAGTGACTAAGAAGCATGGCCAGTAGAGCCTCTTCACATTTCTTCATCCTTCAACTAATCTCCAAGTTAGAAGGTGAAGTATGTTACTTACCGTATCACTATCAATGTCTTTTCCATCTCTCCCTGTAAAAACTGAAGCACAACGTACTGAAGAAAGGAAGCAAAGAGGCTGTGACACTTCTGACAAGTCAGAAGAATAATCATATCTAATGTAGACTAAACATCTATTGTCTACACACACAATTTCTCAACTAAATTCATATTTGTATCTAGTTTTCCCATGGTGTGGTAGCTTATCCATTCACTCTGTAGCAAAACCATGGAGGTCACAAAGCTTTCAGCAATAAAGCTAAGGACTCATGTTTCCTGTGCCTAAAAGTAGATTTTTGGGGACACCTGGGTGGCTCAGTGGTTGAGTGTCCACCTTCGGCCCAAGGTGTGATCCTGGAGTCTCGGGATCAAATCCCACATCGGGCTCCCCACAGGGAGCCTGCTTCTCCCTCTGCCAATGTCACTGCCTCTCTCTTTGTGTCTCTCATGAATAAATAAATTTTGGAAAAAAAGATTTTTATTGTGATAAAGTACACATAATATAAAATTTACCATTTTAGCCATTTTTAAGTATACAATTCAGCAGTAGTAAGCACCTTCATAATGCTGTGCAACTATCACCACTATTCATTTCCAGAATCTCTTCATCACCCCAAACAAAAAATATGTACCCATTAAACAATAACTCCTCATTCCTTCCTCCCCTGGGCTCCTGGTAAACTATTCTACATTCTATCTCTATGAATTTTCCTATTCTAGGTACCTCATATAAGTGGGATCATATAATATTTGTACTTTTGTGTCTGGTTTACTGTACTTCACATGATACTTTCAAGTTTCATCCATGTTGTACCATGTATCAGAATTTCAGTCCTTTTTGAGACTGAATAATATTCCATTGCATGTATATACCACATTTTGTTTATTCATCTATTGATGGACATTTGGATCGTTCCCACCTTTTGCCTGTTGTGAATAATTCTACTATGAAAATTGGTGTACAAGTATCTGTTTGAGTTCCTGTTTTCAAAATTTTCTTTAGGTATATACCCGGAGGGGCAATTGCTGTATCATATGGCAATTCTGTATCTTCCTTTCTTCTCCTCTTCCTCCTCCTCCTCCTCCTCCTGCTGCTGCTGCTTTCATCTTCTTCTTCTTTTTAGGAACCGCCATATAGTTTTCCAGTATGCACCATTTTGCATTCCCATTGGCCGTCCAGGAGGGTTCCAATTTCTCCATATCCTCACCAACACTTATTACTGCCTTTTAAATTTTTTTTATAATAGCCATCCTAATGAGTATGAAGTAGTATCTCATGGTGGTTTTGGTACATTTCTATATTGACTAGTGATGTTGACATTTTTTCATGTGCTATCGGCCATTTTATTTCTTCTTTGGAGAAATGTCTGTTTAAGTTCTTTGCCCATTTTAAAAATTAGGTTGGGTTTTTTGTTATTGAGCTATAGGAGTTCTTTAGATATTCTGGATATTATTCCTTTATCAGCTATATGATATGTAAATATTTTCTTTCTTTCTACGGGTTGTCTTTTCACTCTCTTAATAATGTCCTGTGATATGCAAAAGGTTTTCATTTTTATAAAGTATAATTTATCTTTTTCCTCTGTTACTTGTGCTTTTGGTGTCATATTTGAGACAACCTCTCCAAATTTAATGTCATCAAAATTTCCTTCTATTTTCTTCTGAGATCTTTATACTTTTAGCTCTTATATTTAGGGCTTTGATCCAGTTTGAGTTAATTTTTGTATATGCTGTAAGTTAAAAACCCAACTTCATTCTTCTACATGTGGATATTCCTATGCTTTTTGGTTATATTTATTTTTCTCATTTATAAACTTAAGATTGTAATGGCTACATCCTATATTAAAAATTATTGTATGTGTTATTATATTGTTAACAAGATAACTACAGCATGGACAATTTAAAAAGCAGATTTAATTCAATAAGACACTTGTTGTTGATTGTATTTCATAGGCTGAGGATACTTTATACCACAGCATTTGTGGGAAAGAGAACTGGACTGGCAGCTGATTTTCAAAAACAAAAAAAGGGGATGTTACCAGGAGGAGCCAGCTCTAAAGAAGAGCGGTGTGCTTCAGCAACGGGTAATGGGGACCACCGATGTCAAGATCCCTGTGCTGGGTTATACCATTAGGGACTTTTATAACTAGGGAGCCTGGGTGGCTCAGTGGTTAAGCGTCTGCTTTCGGCCCAGGGCATGACCCTGGAGACCCAGGATCGAATCCCACGTCGGGCTCCCCGCAGGGAGCCTGCTTCTCCCTCTGCCTGTGTCTCTGCCTCTCTCTATGTGTGTCTCTCATGAATAAATAAATAACATCTTAAAAAAAAAAAAAGGACATAACAAGAAACTGGAAGAGTCTTCTAAAGCTCTGTGGAATAAAGGCATTCCACAGCAGATTATTTTTGATTTCTGCTTAATGTTAACCCTAGGCCCCTGACCACTCACCCAGGGTAGGTGACGACCCTCCCACTGGGCAGTCAACCAGTCAACGTACCTCCAGCCTGGGTCTGCCGGTATTTTCTCGCATTCTCGGTGCTGGCCACCTGCTGCTCCCCAAGAATCTCCTCCCAGTTCTCACCCGGCTGGTGCCAGCCCTCGGGGTTGTGCCCCTGCCCTGAGGGGAGCTGCCGGCTGGAACAGCCCTTCAGATCTCTTCGGGTCACCATGTATGTTCCAGGACAGGATTTCTGCGGGAAACATGTTGAATGACTCGCAGCAAAAAGAGTAACAAAACACTTGTGAGAAGACTCGAGTTCTAAGTCTGCCTTTCCCACCAGCGGAGCTTCAGAAGGGGCAGGTGGCTGGTAGAGAAAGGAGCTGGGGCCGGGCAGGGGCAGGGCTGCGGGGGAGCCCAGGGCACCTCGCAAGTTTGCACGCCTAGCGCTCGGGAGGTTATGAATGGAGCCGTGGTCAGGCCATTGTGACACACCGAGTGTGACAATTACCTACCTGGTCGCCTACACAATACTGCCTTTGACTGAATGGTACCTTTCCAAAGCAGACGCTCTAGCTACCTCGGTAAATACGTTACATGTGAGGTAGATATCCTAAGTTATAAACCTAAGTGAGAAGTGGACTGATAGTAATTGAAAATTTTAAAAAGTGGAGACTAACCTTCAGATGATTATGCCCAAAAGTCTGCTTACAGACTGCCTAAAATTATTTAAAACATTTTATCTTTTTTTAAAAAAATATTTATTTGACACAGAGAGAGAGCCAGAGAGCACAAGTGGGGTAGGCAGAGGGAGAGGGAGAAGCAGGCTTCCTTGCCCAGCAGGGAACGGGATCAAGGGCTGGATCCCAGGATCCCAGGATCCCAGGATCATGACCTGAGAGGAAGGCAGACACCTAACCGACTGAGCCACCTAGGTGCTCCTGAAATGCATTATCTTCTTGAAGACTCCTAAGGATGGAAATTCTAAAAGCTTATTTAGATAGCTCTTATATGAATGTAAATGAAGCCCTTGTACTAGTGAGGCAGCAGGATGTAATGAGAAAAATCTAGGACTTGGAATTAGGGTTCTGCCTCCTTTTTTTTTCTAAGTTCCACACCCAGGGTGGAGCCCCATGGCAGGCTTGAACTTGTGACCCTGATTCAAGATCTCAGCTGAGATCAAGAGTCAGGTGCTTAACCACTGAGCCACCCCAGGCACCCATCTGCTTCTTTTTAAATGTGTGAACCTAACCTAAGGCAAGTTACCTAACCTTTCCCATTCTTAATTTCCTCATGTTTAAAATAGGAATAATAATAATAGCATCAATGTTATAATAGTGTTATGAGAAATAAATGAGATAGAGTGTATGAAAAGTATATTGTAAAGTGCTATGCAAATGTTAATCTTTCAATAAATTTGTGTTTTGTAAACAACTTGTACAAAAGGTCATCCCTTCTATGGCCATGTATTTCTATTTTTTTCTCTTTATGGTCAACATTGACATCTTTCCTTTTCTCCACATCATTATATTGGTCACTAGACATCACTTTAAAATGGCTATTTCTTGTCATGTTAGATTTAATTTTGGTAAGGCCAACCTTATAAAAATGTATCATTTTCTGTGAGCCATTATATTTATAATTCAGATGCCACCAAGTGGAAGGTGGTGCCTGGTTTATAGTTGCATGGGCTTACTGTTTAGTCTATTCTCTGATTTGGATAAGAGAATATAGAGTAGCATATAACCCAGCCAATTTTTTCTATCATATCTGTTTATTAAGAATAATAGTCTTGGGGAACACCTAAGTGGCTTAGCCATTGAGTGTCTGCCTTAGGCTCAGGATGTGATCCTGGAGCCCCAGGTGGAATAGCGCTTTGGGCTCCCTGAGGGGAGCCTGCCTCTCCCTCTGCCTGTGTCTCTGCCTCTCTCTCTCTCTCTCTGTGTGTGTGTGTCTCTCAGGAATAAATAAATAAAACTCTTAAAAAAAACAATGAATAATAGTCTTGGGGTGCCTGGGTGGCTCAGTTGGTTAAGTGTCTGTCATTGGTTCAGGTCATGATTCTAGAGTCCCATGATGGAGCCAAGAGTCAGGCTCCCTGCTCAGTGAGAAGTCTGCTTCTCCCTCTCCCTCCATACCCCCCACCCCAGCTCGGTTCTCTGTCTCTTATTCACTCTCTCTCTCTCAAAAAAAAAAAAAGAATAATAGTCTTAACATGAACAGACATTTCTCCAAAGAAGACATACAGATGTCCAACAGATACATGAAAAGATGCTCAATATCATTCATCATCAGGGAAATACAAATCAAAACTACAATAAGATATCACCTCACACCTATCTGAATGGCTAACATAAGAAATATAAGAAACAAGTGTTACCAAGGATTTGGAGAAAAAGGAACCCTCCTGCACTGTTGGTGGGAATACAAACTGGTACAGCCACTGTGGAAGATAGTGTGGAGATTCCTCAAAAAGCTAAAAATAAAACTACCCTATGATCCAGCAGTCGCACTATATAACACTAATTCAAAGTGTTACATGCACCACTGTGTTTATTGCTGTATTATATACTATAGCTATGGAAGCAGTCGAAGTGTCTATCAATAGAAGAATGGATAAAGATGTGATGGAATATTATTTAGCCATAAAAAGAATGAGATCTTGCCATTTACAACATGGATGGAGCTAGAGAATATAATGCTAAGCAAAATAAGTCAGAGAAGGACAAATACTGTATGATTTCACTCATGTGGGATTTAAGAAACAAATGAGCAAAGGGGAAGAAGAGAGGGAGAGAGACAAACCAAGAAACACATTCTTAACTACAGAGAACAAACTGATGGTTCAGAGGGAAGGGGGTTAGGCATGAGAGAAAGAGTAAGGGGGATTAAGAGTACAACAGAATTATTGAATTACTGTATTGTACAACTGAAACTAATACAACACTGTATGTTAACAAACTGGAATTAAAATTAAAAACTTAATAAAAATAGAATAATAGTCTTCAAGTATGACCTCCGTAATTATTAATGACGTATGTTGAACATCAAATTCAATAAGACTTAGAGAAGCACAAGCACTCATATACAAAATGCTCCCTCAGTTGATTTCAACTCTTTAATAACACCTTGCCAAAACCACCAAAGGTTATTTTGGAGCTAAAATCAGAGCTGGAATGTTGCACCCATTAGGATGGGTGAAAGGTGAAGGCAGCAGAGGGCTGCTGGAGTGGTTCATTCCCAAAAGCCCTGAAGAACAGGTGGGTCAAGTTGCCAAGGTAGAGCACATAGTGTAGGAACCAGAAAGGAATTGTGGTGTTCTCTGAATTAGTCACTGGGATGTCAGGGAGAATATTGACATTAAGTCAGGATCAAAATGAGCCAGGAATTAGGAAACCCAAGAAGATGTCTCACGAGGGCAGGAATTAGGACTAAACTGAGTCAGGCTGCCATGGGGAAAAGCCAATGTATCCTTGGATCAAATCTTGTATGCAAGCATATCCCTCTTGAAAATTAGAATCTCCCTTTGGGTTGGTGGTCAAGAGCTTTCCATAATTATCTTCTTTTTTTAAAAAAATATTTTGTTTATTTG
Source organism: Canis lupus dingo (assembly GCF_003254725.2). Taxonomy (NCBI): domain Eukaryota; kingdom Metazoa; phylum Chordata; class Mammalia; order Carnivora; family Canidae; genus Canis; species Canis lupus. Next base: position 13,767,279 of record NC_064250.1, read on the forward strand.
AGAGAGTGAGAGAGAACACAAGTAGGGGGAGTGGGAGAGGGAGAAAAAGACTTCCCACTGAGCAGGGCTCCATTCCAGGACCCTGAGATCATGACGTGAGCCGAAGGCAGCCACTTAACTGACTGAGCTCCCGAGGTGCCATATAGTTATCCTCTTTTTAAAAAATCTGATATTTATTGAGCATCTGCTATGTATCATCAGTGTTCTAAGTACTTTGCTTGAATTATCTCTTTTAATTTTTACAACAACTCTATGGAGTAGGTAATCTACTACATGCATTTTATAGAAGAAGAAACTGAGGCAAAGAAGGTTAACCAATCAGCTTGTCCAATGTTACTCATCCATTGAGTAAAGCTATGACTTCATTTTAGACAGCCTGACTCAAGAGCCTGCACTCTAAGCCATCTGAACTCATGTTTATCATTTTGCCATTTCACCAGGCTCAGCATAGTTTTGAGAGAGATGGCTGAAGACATGCATATCAGGTCCAGATACTTTTTAGTCTAATTTTTCTTAAGAAAAATTTTATTTAAGAAAAAACTTAAAGAAGTACAATTTAAGGAAAAACATCTTTATCCCCTTTGAGATTAAAAACCCTCTAGTTTGCTGCACAAAAGCCTTGACATTTTGTCATCAGAATTCTTCATGGCAGATTTTTCTCAATTTTGGATTTGTTCCTTTATTAAAGGGAAGTTGGCCTTATTTTTCCTCCTTAAAGGAAAGACCACATTTACCTCTTTGCTGTTTAAGCCCTCATTCCCTGCATTTTTTTCCTCCCTGGGAGCATACTGGATTTAAAGGGATTTCAGTATGTCCAAATGAATATGTCAGCTAATGTGTGTAATTCGAAGTCAAGAGAAATTAGGACTAGAAATGTGAATTTGGGTATTAATAGTAAAGAGGTTATAGTTGAAGTTATGGGAAATACTTAATTAAGATCTCCCCGGAAAAATATTCAAAAAATGAGAAAAGAGGGCTCAGTCCAGGTAGGAAAGACTTTGTAGATCATTCTAGTCCAATCTTTTACACAAATCTCAACTCCCCAGAATAAAATGATCTGACTTTATTACTGTACCTATGATAATGGAAACTCATTAACCCCCTACATTAGTTTCCCCTTATCACTGCAATAAATTACCACAAATGTAGTGGCTTAAAAAGCACACAAATATAATTTTACAGTCCTGGAGGTCAAATGTCCAAAATGAGTTTCACTAGGTCAAAATCAAGGTGTTGATAGAACTGAATTGCCACCAGAGATTCTAAGGTAGAATCCATTTCCTTGTCTTTTCAGGTTCTAGAGGCTGCTTGCATTCCTTGGCTTATGGCCCTTTCCTCCAGCTTCAAAGCCAGCAACAAAACATCTTCATTTCTCCCTTTTGCTCTGGCCTTCTGCTTCCATCATCACTTCTCCTCTGATTCCTCTCCTTCCCTCTTCCATCTTTTAAAGACCACTGTTATTACATTGGGCTCATCAGGTAATCTCCCTAAATTAAGATTCTTAAATTAATCACCTCTACAAAGTCCATTTTGCCTTGTACAGCAACATATGTGGGTCTTCTGGGGATTAAGATGTAGACATCATTAGTACATCTACCACACCCCCAAAATAGCCCATCACCCTAAAGACTAGAAAGTTCTTATATTGAGCTAAGCTTGGTCTACATGTAGTTTCTGTATATTGACCCTGGTTTTGTTCTCTGAAGTCACAAATCCTAAGTTTAATATCTACCACTTAATTTTCCTTCAGGTATCTGAAAATATATAGACACTTCTCTCCCCTGGACAAAACAATTTCTTCAGCAGTTTCATAAGACATAGGTTCAAATTCCTATTATCCTGCTTGGCTTCCTGTGATACTTTTGATTTATCAATGCTTTTTTGAAACTCTAATGTTGTCTAATCAAGTAAGAATAGATAGGATCAGTGTCCCTCTGGTTCTACACACTGAATTTTAATTAATGAAGCCAATGATTGTAGTCTACCAAAATTCTTAAAAAAAAAAAAAAAGATTTTATTTATTCATGAGAGACACAGAGAGAGAGAGGCAGACAGAGGCAAAGGGAGAAGCAGGCTCCATGCAGGGAGCCCAATGTGGGACTTGATCCCAGAACTGCAGGATCATGCCCTGAGCCAAAGGCAGATGCCCAACCACTAAGCCACCGAGGCGTCCCTAGTCTACCAAAATTCTTGTTCTTCCAGATACTGCTGAAAGACATGTTTACTTGAATTATACTTTTAGAGTTTATTTTTAACTGAAATGCTGGCATTTACAATGGCTTATCAAGTAAGTCGTGTCAATGGAACAGTGTGGTGAGATGCCACAGACATTTCTAAAAATTATCCTATTTGTGAAAAATATAAAAATATAGAAAAAATCCATTCTTCAGGTATCTCAATGTTTCTGCATTTGGTTAGATTTTTCAACTTGTTTTTCTAAGTTTTATGACATCTCATATTTCAATAAGAAAAAAATTTAAAACCTCTGGCACTTATAGCACCATGCTTTAAGTTAAAATGCAAAGCTATAGTATTCAAAACAATATGGTACTGGCACAAAAATAGACATACAGATCAATGGAACAGAATGGAGAGCCAGAAATAAACCCATACTTTTTTTTAATTTTTTTAAATTTATTTATGATAGTCACAGAGAGAGAGAGAGAGAGGCAGAGACATAGGCAGAGGGAGAAGCAGGCTCCATGCACCGGGAGGTCGACGTGGGATTCGATCCGGGGTCTCCAGGATCGCGCCCTGGGCCAAAGGCAGGCGCCAAACCGCTGCGCCACCCAGGGATCCCTAAACCCATACTTATACAATCAATCTATGACAAAAGAGTCAAGAATATAAAATGGGGGAAAAGATAATCTCTTCAATAAATGGTGCTTGAAAATTGGACAACTACATGCAAAAGAATGAAACTAGACCACTTTCTTATGCCATACACAAAAATAAACTCAAGATGGATTAAAGACCTAAATATAAGACCTGAAACCATAAAACCCCTAAAAGAACACATAGGTGGTAATATCTTGGACCTCAGCCTTAGCAATATTTTCCTGGATGTTTCTCAGGCAAGGGAAACAAAGGCAAACAAAAACAAAAACAAACAAGTGGGGCCACATCAAGCAAAGAGATTTTTGCATAGTGAAAAAAACCATAAACAAAATGAAAAGACAACCTACTGAATGGGAGAAGATATTTACAAATTATATATGCTTTAAGTGATTAATATCCAAAATACATAAAGAACTCCTACAACTCAACACCAAAAAACCCCAAATAATCTGATTAAAAATGGGCAGAGGACCTGAATGGACATTTCCCTGAAGAAGATATGCAGATGGCCAACAGACACATGAAAAGATGCTCAACATCACTAATCAGAGAGAAAGGCAAATCAAAACACAATGAGATATCACCTCACACCAATCAGAATGGCTAGTATCAAGAAAACAAGTAATAATAAATGTTAGTGAGGATATAGAAAAAAGGGAACACTCATGCACTGTTGGTGGGAATGTTAACTGATGCAGCCACTATGGAAAACAGTATGGAGGTTCCTCAAAAAATTTAAAATAGAGGGGTACTCGGATGGTTCAGTTGGTTAAGTGTCTGACTCTCAGTTTTAGCTCAGGTCATGATCTCAGGGTCCTGGGACCGAGCTTCATGTTGGGTTCTGCCCTGGGCTCTGTGCTATATGTGAAGTCTGCTTGGGATTCTCTGTCTCCCTCTCTGTCTGCCCTTTCCCCAACTCTTTCTGTCTCTGTAAAATAAATAAATACGATCTTTTTAAAAATTTAAAATAGAAATACTATATAATCTAGTAATTCCGCTTTTAGGTATTTACCTAAAGAAAACAAAAACATTAATTCAAAAAAATATATGCACCCCTATGTTTATTGCAGTGTTATTTATAATAGCCGAGATATGGAAGCAACCTAAATATCCACTGATAGATGAATAAAGAAGATGTCATAAATATATACAATGGAATATTAGGGAATATTACTAGCTATTGAAAAAGAATGATATCTTGCCATTTACAACAACATGGGTGGATCTTGAAAGTAATATGCTAGATGAAATAAGTCAGGCAGGAAAGAAAAATACCGTATGATTTCACTTATATGGGAATCTAAAAAATAAAACAAATAGAAACAGCAATAGGCTCATAAATACAGAGAACAAACTGGTGGTTGCCAGAGGAAAGCGGAAATGGGGGGAGCAAAGGGGAAATGGGGGATGAAAGAAATAGGTGAAAGGGATAAGGAGGTACCAACTTCCAGTCATAAAGTAAATAAGTCACTGGGATGAAAAGTACAGCATAGAGAATGTAGTCAATCGTAACATTGTACAGTGACAGAGATGGTGACTAATTGTGGTGAGCATTGAGTAATTATATAGAGTTGTTGAATCACTCTGTTGTACACTTAAATCTAATGTAATATTACATGTCAACTATTCTTCAGTAAAAAAAATGCAAAGACTATTTATTCCCTTATAATGCTAGGTAGATGTGTTCATCAGAACATAAACTCCCTAACTCTGGAAAATAGTACAGATGTTCTTCAAAAAGTTAAAAATAGAACTATCCTACGATCCAGCAATTGTACTACTAGGTATTTACACAAAGAATACAAAAATACTGATTTCAAGGGATACATGCACCCTGATGTTTATAGCAGCATTATCAACAACAGTCAAATTATGGCAAGAGCCCAAATGTCCATTGACCGATGAATGGATAAAGAAGAGGTGGTACATATATACAATGGAATATTACTCAGCCTTCAAAAAGAATGAAATGTTGCATTTTCAATGATGTGGATGGAACTAGAGACTATTATGCCAAGTGAAATAAGTCAGAGAAAGACAGGTACCATATGATTTCACTCATGTGGAATTTAAGAAACAAACAGATGAATATGGGGGAAAGAAAAAAAGAGAGGGAGAGAGAGAGAGAGAGAAAACCAGAAAACAGACTTTTAACTATAGAGAACAAACTGAGGGTTGCTGGAGGGGAGGTGGGTGGGGGCTGGGCTAAATGGATAATGGAGATGAAGGATGGCACTTGTTGGGATGAGCACTGGATGTTGTATGGAAGTGCTGAATCATTATATTGTACACCTGAAACTAATATTACACTGTATATTAACTAACTGGAATTTAATTAAAACTTGGGGAAAAAAAGAACATAAACTCCCTACACACAGAAACGTTGTGCTATTTGTCTTTGTATCCCCAGTACTTGGGCAGAATGAGTTCTGAAAATGTTTATGTAAAAACACACTCTCTTGTAGATCACCTACATGAAGAGAACAGAACAATGGCTCTCTAGCTCTCTATTTTTTTATTCACTTCATTTAGTATATCTACATTTTTACAGATGTTTGTGTTTATTGTCTCAAGGGAGCTTCAGCAATGAAATTAAGAGAATGAAGAACTAAATTCCAGTTCCATGCATTTGATTTGCTCTTAAACCGTAGTCAGTGTTCTTTATATCCCCTCACAACATGGGCCAAGTCAGTTAAGTAAAGTTATTGAGAAGTTTTGAGGGTATGTGAATTCATGAATGTGAATAACTGTTCATTTTATTTATTTTATTTTCCTTAAAGATTTTATTTATTTGAGAGAGAGAGAGAGGGAGAGAGAGCATGCGAGCTATGGGGGTGGATGGGGATAGGGACAAGCAGACTCCATGCTAAGCTTGGAGCCTGACATAGGGCTCCATCTCATGACCCCAAAATCATGACCTGAGCTGAAATCAAGAGTCAGCCAACCGACTGAGCCATCCAGGCGCTCCTAGAACTGTTCATTTTACCAGCTACATTTGTGCACATTTAAGAAAAGAATAGTGCTATGTAAATTTTATATATATATATATTATATATATATAGTATATATATATAATTAGTAGATGTCATTTGGTCTATAGCCTTCTAAATGCTTTATTATCGAAGTTACAGTTCGCAATTTGTACCTGTTAATCATTAGTTAATTCAGAATGTGGTCCAGTTAGTCCTTTTGCATGTGTGCATGTTTGTGTGTATGCATTGTGTTTTTGTTCTTAAGTCAGGATTTCCCATTTGTCTCTAGCAATCACAGATAACATTGCTTCACAGAACCACTTTAGATGGCAGTTTTGAATAATTATTTAGATTTATGATCTTGTAAAGCTAGGTTTTTTTGATAGAACATATATAAGAACTTTTCTCATTAAAGTCCTAACAATAGGGAAAAGTGAGTCTTATCTCAATTTTCCACAAAAGACCTGAAAGCCATTGTAGCCCTAAGAGTTTCACTTTTTAAAAGTCCCATTCTTAGTTTAAAAAATTCAGGGACTACTTGAGGATATAGAAATGTTCATTATCTTGATTGTGGTATTGCTACAGGTCTATATGTATGTTAAAACTCATCAAATGTACAGTTTAAAAATATGCGGTTTACATAACCTCAACAAAATTGAAAAAATGTTAAGCTCATGAAAGAATGACCGAACTATAATTCTATAAAGCAATTGTAAATGAATGTCACAAACATAATGTCGAGCAAAGGAAATCAGATACAAAAGGGTACATAATATGTAATTCATGCTGAAGGGAGAGTAATGACTGAAGAAAGGTATGAGGAGGTCTTCCGAAAGGTGGTGATTTTGTTTCTTGAATTGAATTGCATGGATGCATTTACTTCATGAAAATTTACTGAACTGTGCATTTGTGCACAGGAATTTTGTGCTGATGGAACTGTCCTATACCTTGATGATGGCGGTGGTTACACAAATCTATAAAGATGTGATAAAATTGCACAGATTTTGATACACACATACAAGTGAGTGCAGGTAAAGGTGGTGAAATCTGAATAAATTCTATGGGTTTACTGATGTCAGTTTCCTGCTTTTGATATTCTACTACAGTTATGTAAGATGCCACCACTGGGGGAAGCTAGGTGGAACCTCTCTGTACTAATTTTTCAACTTCCTGTGAACCTGTATTATTTCAAAATAGAAAAAATACTATTGTGTTAAGTGAAATTTTAGTGTAAGAATGTCTGTTGGATATTATATAGGACTGGTGAGGGATCCCTGGGTGGCGCAGTGGTTTGGCGCCTGCCTTTGGCCCAGGGCGCGATCCTGGAGACCCGGGATCGAATCCCACATCGGGCTCCCGGTGCATGGAGCCTGCTTCTCCCTCTCCTATGTCTCTGCCTCTCTCTCTCTCTCTCTGTGTGACTATCATAAATAAATAAAAATTAAAAAAAAAAAAAAAAGGACTGGTGAATCACTGACCTCTACCTCTGAAACCAATGATACATGTTATGTTAATTGGATTTATTTTTTTAATTAATTAATTAATTTATGATAATCACACAGAGAGAGAGAGAGAGAGAGAGAGGCAGAGACACAGGCAGAGGGAGAAGCAGGCTCCATGCACCGGGAGCCTGACGTGGGATTCGATCCCGGGTCTCCAGGATCGCGCCCTGGGCCAAAGGCAGGCACTAAACCGCTGCGCCACCCAGGGATCCCCTGTTAATTGGACTTAAATAAAATAAAATTAAAAAAAATTTAAAAAGAACATCTACTGGACTTTTACTTATTTCTCATTTCTAGATATTTCTTTCTTTTCCGTCAGAATTGTGGTGAAAGCTGTTGTGTTCAATCTAAGTGGTCCCAAATCTAGATGACGGTTGATTAGTTTAGGGACGGGCATCTGTCCTAATGTGGACCAACTAGAGCCTTTTCCTGGAATATGGCATCTGGACTAAGAGAACTATTTCTTTTTATATGTCTGGACTATAACTTTCATTTTTAAAAATATTTTATTTATTTATTTGATAGAGAGTCAGAGAGAGAGCGACCACTGTCAGGGGGTGCTGCAGAGGGAGAGGGAGAAGCAGACTCCCCACCGAGCAGGGACACTATCCCCCAACACGGGGCTCCATCCCAAGACCTGAGATCATGACCTGAGCTGAAGGCAGATGCTCAACCGACTAAGCCACCCAGGTGCCCCTGGACCATAACTTTTAAATTCAAGAGCTTCCAGGCTGTTCTCTTTTCTACAATGTGGTCAGGGGTAGCAGGAGAACCTGGAAGGTAGAATGAAACAGATGCACAAAGAGAGGGAGAGGTGGGAAAAGGAGAGCGCCTTGGACATTTGCCTTCCTGGTTCCTTATGTGCCATTGAATTTCTTCTGTCCTTGAGTTCTGGGAGATGCCTCTATAATTTATAATAAATTTGCCTTCTCATCAAAATAAAATCCATTTGGATTTCTATTACTTGCAACTCTAAAGAATCTTGACCAATACATCTAGGAAGGTGCAACGTGAGGCTTACACTTAGAGTATTTTTAAAAAATTTTTAGTAGCATGGTTTTACTGTATCTGAGATAAAGATTTCTACTTCTCCATAGTACAATTGCACACAGTGTACTAAAAATCATTTAACCACACATCTCATTTTTGGGTGAGAAAGCTGAAGCCACAGAGTTTAAGGGACTTAGGTAAAATCATACAACCAGTTTCTAGAGGATGCAACCACCACTATATCACCTGCCTCACTTTTATATTACATAGTATCTATAGTATGCTTCCTGGAGGGAAGCACCAGAATGTTCCACTGAAGGTTTTATTTGCTTGTTTTCAGTGTATTAGCTGCATAATTAATGAATCAGAATATGATTAACAAGGACCTATTTGAAATATCAAATGAATAAGGGATAGGGTATATGGATATAAATAGAGTTATAACTACAGGCAGTGACTACTAAAATTTTAACTTTTACCATTATTAGTCATAGAGATATTCCATTTGTCACTTAGAACAGATATACGTAGTCTTCTGAGAGTCAAAGGAAACAATTTCAGGGCAGATTACTCAAACATTTTAATTCAAATAGTGAGTGTCTGGAATTGAGGGAAAAAATTTAAGCCTCTATTAAACAGGATGTCAATACTCATTTTGACGTAAACTTCCTGAGAAGTGGAGGTTTGCTCTGAAACTTCCTGCTTGGTCATAAAGAGGAACAAGGCAACTGGAACACATTAGTTTTTCTCTCTCAATCTGGTCCAATGTGGTCGATTAAAAATGCTGATTTGGGTTTATTCTTAAAAAACACAAGTTGCCAAAGCACAGCATCGTGTTGACTATTTCAGGAGGCACCTGCAAGGTGAGAAAGAAGTTATTACCCAGTTTTAAATAAAGAGAAGTTTGATAAACACGTGACTTGCTGGAAAGCAAAGCACAGAATAGAAAAAGTGTCATTTGCAGCTTTCAGTTTTATGTTCCCTTAATGGAAGTGGCTGCTCTTACCACGGCCAGGACATTGGATACTTAAAGTTGTAGCTGTCTACTTTTTGTTGAAAGCTGTCTGCCAACTCTCTGTGCTGGGGCTGTGGACGATAATCCAGCCCTCTGTTATGTACACACGTTAACTCTCACTACTCTTGTTCTCCCTTAAACCTGCATAGTGTTTTTGTTTGTTTGTTTGTTTGTTTGTTTTTAGGAACTCCTTTTATAGAGGGTCACTTTAACACGGATTTCCCAGGAGTAGAGATCCCAGCTCTGTCACCACATCAAGTGCATATGTTGCTGTCCTTGAGTTGTGTTGTTTTGTTTTTGCTGCCAACCCCTACATCCAATAATTGGTCAGTCAATGATGCTGCATGCTGTTTCTTTGTGATCTCTCCCAGCGCCACAGGTGGCCAAGTGCCATTCTTAGTCTTTGGATCTCTTTTTGGCTTTGCATGCTGGTTTGGCTTCCATCTCTCTCTTTCTTTCTTTCTTTCTTTCTTTCTTTCTTTCTTTCTTTCTTTCTTTCTTTCTTTCTCTCTCTCTCTCTCTCTCTCTCTCGATAGGTAAAGAGTCTATAACTCTCTAATGACCACCCCCAAAGTTGAGGGCTCCAGGTCCTTGGTCTTCATCTACTGGAGCCAGGGTACCCGCTCATTGACACTCTTGATACTTCAAAATCTTTGAGCTAGGGGGAAAGAAAAAAACTTTTCTTACTACATAGTTGCCAAAAAGTAAATAAATAACTAAAAATAATAGTTGCTAGAAAAAAGAGAAGGAAGGAGCAAAAAGGAAAAAAAGAAAGATCTCTTAGTTCTTAAGATTTTTTTCTGGGGGAGGGGCTCCAACACTTTCATGTTTAGTTGTCTTCCCAATGTTCCCACTCCTTTTTGGAACATTTTCTATTTCTTGCCGGCCTAAAGCATCTTCATAACATTGTTTTGCAAACAAATGTATCATGCCTGTGACTTTGGTATTAATATCTGGCATAATATCAATTTATCCTCTCCCCCTGTGGAAATCCCCATTAACTTGCAGCTCTGTCACATAGGCTAGAGTAACAGAAGGATAAATTTATTTATTTATTTATTTATTTATTTATTTATTTATTTAAAAATATTTTATTTATTTATTCATGAGAGACACACACACACACAGAGAGAGAGAGAGAGAGAGGCAGAGACACAGGCAGAGGGAGAAGCAGGCTCCATGCAGGGAGCCCAACGTGGGACTTGATCCTGGGCCAAAGGCAGGCGCTAAACCACTGAGCCACCCAGGGATCCCCGGATAAATGTATTTAATTTAATTTCACAAATCTTTGTTAAATGGAAAAGTACTTTGAGATCGATTGGAAGCTCATAATCCTATAACTGAAACTCTGATAAGCATCAGTTGATATCACGAAGGTACAGATAGTATATAGACACTCAGAAAGTAATGACAGAAGAGTGATGCCAAATGAGAATAATGGGATTTTAGAAAAGTAGAACTCTGTTAAAAAAAATTACTATTCTTTTCTTTGATGACAAAAGGAATACCAGTTTTTCATTCTTAAAAGTTTGAAATAACAGAAAAGTGTGGGGTGCCTGGGTGGTTCAGTTGGTTGTCTGACTGGGTTGGTTTCCACTGGGGTCATGATCTTCTGAGTCATGAGATCAAGCCCCCAGTCGGGCTCTGTGCTCAGTGAGGAGCTGCCTGGAGATTCTCTCCCTCTGCCCCTCCTCTCATGGGCAAGTACTTGCATGCTATGTCTTTCAAATAAATAAATCTTTAAAAAAAAGAAAGAAAAGAAATACACAGAAAAGTGGAAAGAAAGAAAAAAGCCACCTGTGAGATAATCACTGTTTATATCTGGGCATATGCCTCTTAACATTTTAATTCATATATACATTTATACACATCTAACATGCATGTATGTAATTGGAATTTTATTCCATGTAACACTCTGTAATCTCAATTTTTCTGCATTTCAAATCCACTGCATAATCGTTGTGCAAAATACAAATTACAAGCATTCAAGAAGCATTCTTGTTCTGATGTAATGACCTATGAGTAACGATTTCAATAATTTTCAGGCCTGAGGTAATTATTAAGAAATGTCGATGTAGAGTTGTATGCCCTTTAGGAAAGAGTTAGCCAGCTATTCTCTACTGATATCTGTGAAGCTTTCTTTATTGAAACTACATCAACTCATATTCTCTACTTCTATCTATTGCTATTATGAAGATATATCAGTATTTTAATGGATTGGCACTACTTTTTCTTTAAAGACCAATTGGTATAGCATCTATTTATAAAACTCACAATGTTCCTTAGTCATACAGAATACAGAGGAATGATGCCCTAAACACTGATTTCAAGGTAACGATATCAATGTCATAAGTCAACTATGAATAGCATCTCTATTTGATTTTATTCATGTATTGTATATTACATTGTCATTAATCTTCCATGGAAAATTAGATATCCATGAATCCCACCTAATAAAGAAAGGCATTTCATTTCATATAGTTCATGCAGAAACAACCAATCACATGATTTCATATACCCTTGGAATAAATGAATTTCATGAAGTGACTTGAAGTAGAAATATGTTAATATTTGCTAGTCACAAATTTCAGGTAGGGTCAGTGTGAAAAAAAAGCACATATTGAAATTCATGATAACTGTCCAAAAATTTATCCCCTTAATCTTTTGAAGCATAATAGCATATACATTGTTTAAGAGCTTAATTTTGGATTATTCCTTATAATAAGTATTCTGATTTAGAGTAATATCACAAAAGAGTGACTAGCTTTCTGCTATGTGAATTCTGTGACATTTATTGACATCTGATTTTCAACTAAATACATTTCTATATTTTGTAACTTCGTTTTTTAACCTAACAATATACTGTGACTATTTACTCACATCCTTAAATATTTTTCTATACTTGATTGTCATTTTAGAATATAGTAGCTCTGTTTTTAATCTCTATTAAACATTTAGTTTGTTTCCAGTGGGTTTTTTTAAAGATTTTATTTATTTATTTGACAGAGAAAGAGCACAAGCAGGGGGAGTGGCAGAGGCAGAGGAAGAAATAGAATGGGCAAGTACTATACCCCATGGGGCTCCATCCCAGGGCCCCAGAAATACAACCTAAGCCCAAGACAAACACTTAACCGACTGAGCCACCCAGATGCCCCTGTTTCCAGTGTTGAACCATTATAAATAACACTGTGGTAAATTATCATACATAAATAACCTTGTAAATATCAGATTATTTTCTTAAGTTCCTAGAGATGAAACTGCTTAGCCAAGGTATTTAAACATTTTGGGGCTTTTATGACACTCCTATCTACAATATATGAGGGTCTCATATTTTGATGGGTAGAACTTTCCTAGGGGTGACAATATTTCTTGCTTGAAGCTTGATTTGTTTTGAAGATAGAGAAAATTATATAACAGATTTTCCTCCCTGGCATGCCATACCAGGAAAGAGACACAGTGCTCTCTATCTATTCTACTCTGCCAGTTTGGTGCTTGAGTGGAGAAGGGTAAATTTGTGTTTAAGGTGGTGTCATACCTTCAGTGTGTGAGGCCCAGTATATAGATCAAAGAGGAGAAAGCTCCAGGTATTTCTTCTTATTTTCAGTGGGCTCTTGCTAAATGCCTTCCCTGCAATATTAAGCAGTCTACTGCAGGTGTACAGTATATGTCTTTTTTCACCTGAATTTTCTCCCCTTCAAAGGTGAAAACTAATTTTGTTATTTTCATCAAATATTCATGACCTGAAAGATCAGGTCTACTCAAAGATATTTTCTTTTTGTATTTAATGGTAAACTAGGTAATGTTTACAGAAAGAAAGAAAAAGAAAACCAAGTGGCATTAGCTTTGATTTGAGTGTATACATGATGAGAGTTACTCCCTCCCTGTTTTAATGAATATGGCATTAAGTGTATATATCTTGATTTTTAGTGCTGTGCAACCTATCATTGGGAGATTTCAAAGCTGTTATTTAAGATGTTGATTATATAATCTATAGATGTCATAAGTTTGTGGTTTAACCTGTTAAGACACACTTAGAGAACTAAGGAAATGTGAGTATATTATTGTCACTTTATTACAAATCTGCATTAAGATAGATATGTAGTAATGTATAGGTACATATACTATGCTATATAGGTATACACACTACATGATACTATACATGGTATATTTAGTAATCCTTGAATAACAACAGATCATAGGTTATTGAAAAATATTATGCCATACAAAATTTCATTTGGTAATTTATTTCAGTCGCATTCTCCACCTCCACCCCGCCCCCAGTTAAGATTTACACCCCATAAAGACTTTGACCTTGTCTATCTTGTTCACTGCTGCATACCTGTCTTAAACAGTTTCAGATATGTACTGAAAGGTCTATAAATACTTGCTGAATGAATGAAAAATAGAGCCATATTTTAAAGAGAGTAAAAAACAGCATTGAATTTATAAAATGCTATAAACAAATGTTCCAGAGGCATCCAGTTCTAAAACAAACGAGGTTTGCCAATAGAGTTGCAAGTTTAATCTACTTCCAAACTTCATTTTTTGAATTTTTATTTTTTAAAAAGATTGATTTATTTGAGAGAGACAGAGAGAGGAGAGAGAACACAAATGGGAGGAAGGAGCAGACTCCCCACTGAGCAGGGAACCCCATGTGGGGCTCCATCCCAGGGCCCCAGGATCATGACCTGAGCTGAAGGCAGATGCTTAGCCAACTGAGGCACCCAGGTGCTCCTCTAATTCCAAACTTTAAAGGGGTAGCACGCATTACTGGTTCAATGAATGATGTAATTAGATATTAATAGGAATAGTTAAAGCTCAGAGTGAATAATAAAGGCATAGTAGAGTCCATAATACTGGTGCCAAAGGTAGCACTTGGGGTTCTGACTGCACATTTGAGAAAGGGGAGAGATCAGTCCATGCTGGCAGGTGTTTGAGCCTATGGGGGGTGAAAAAGGAGGTAATCATAGGAACAATTTATTTTTTTCTGATTATGTGGCTTCTCTTTAATGTCTAGTCTTTTTACCCTGTATCTTCCAAAATAAGAGGATTCACTAACTTTGGAGGGCCTGATCTTTCGTAAATAGGTAACTTAAAAAATTTTAGGAGAATTAAAGTATGTTGAGCTTAATGAAAGCTTAGAAAGCACATCTTTTTTCAGATGACTACTGTATGCACCCTTTAAAACTTGACTTTTCCCTAAAGTCTTAAATTTCAGAAGATGGCAGAAGCCTTGTTTGATTTTTAACTTTGTTTTTATTATAAAATGTATCATACACACCAAAGAGCATGTAAAACATAGATATAGATTTTGAAGAACTAGAGAAAAATCAGGGTATCCACTAGCTTGAGAATAACTTCTTAACTGCTTATGAGAATTGTCACCTTGATTTTTCTCCCATTGAGCTTTCACAAAATGGTGGCTGTTTATTTAGATAGATACGTCTATTCAAATCCATAGCTCTAATAATTTCCACCACAGAATAGTTATTTCCGGAATAGACCATGGTTACTACAAAGCTAGGAATATATCATTTTTCAGAATAGTGGAAAATTAGGTACTTATGGCTGGTGAAAATAGAACCTTGTAGTTTTTTAATGGAAAAGTATGACTGGAAACTACAATTCTTTAAGATTAATTTCTAAACTCAGAAGTGAGATTATGACACAATCACTTAGCAAGTATCAAAGCTTTTTCTGGGCAATAACTACCTTGAGTGGGTAAAGAATATACTTCTAGATGCCTATCAATTTCTTCTTGAGTGAAATTTGAGTTAGAAGTAAGTTATTATTTGTCATATGGAATCTGTATCAGTTTTCTATTGTTGTACAAGTTACCATTTAGTGGATTAAAGCAATAGACATTGACTATCTTATAGAGTCTATAGTAAGAAAGCAGGACATGGCTTAGTTGGGTCTTCTGGCTCTGGGTCTCTCACAAGGCTGCAGTCAAGGGATACCTGTTGCTGCAGTTTTCTTAATGCTTGACTAGGGATGGATCCATTTCTATCTCACTCAGGAGGATGTTGGTAGGATTTAGTTCCTCTTAATATGTTGTGCTAAGCACCTCAGTTATTTCTCACCAGCTGTTAATTGGAGGCTGCCCTCAGTTCTTTGCCACCTGGACCTATCCATGGAGCAGTTCACAACATGGTAGTTTCCATCACAGTGAGGAAGTGAGAGAGAAAAAAAGAGAGAGAGAAAGATGGAAGTCATAGCTTTTGTAATCTAATCTCAGACATGACTTTCCATCACTTTTACCATATTCTGTTCATTGGAAACAAGTCACTGGGTTCAGTCCACACACAATGGGAGGAAATTACAGAAAGAATATGAAAGCCAGCAGGTGGAGATCATTGGGAGCCTCAAAAAGAAGCAGAAGATGCTGTATTTTTAGGTGATTAGTGGAGGATAATCACCGTATTTCCTGCCCTTTGGCACTCTTACATGCTAACATTTCTACTATGCCTTCCTTTTCATCAGAAATAGCTCTTTGGGCTCATTTCATCCATTTGACAGGAATGCTGACAATACAGCCTTTAGGTGATTACGGTTCCAGAAGCCTGCTGGAGAGATTGCTGTATTAAAAGCCCTTTTCAGTTTGCCATGGCTTTGGTCAGCCCAAAAGTGATGATTTTTTGTTTGGAAAAAGTGAGGTAACTCATCTGAGGTGATTTTTTAAGATCTATTTTTTTTAAGATTTTTAAAATTTTTATTTATTTATTCATGAGACACACACACACACACACAGAGAGGCAGAGACAGGCAGAGAGAGAAGCAGGCTTCATGCAAGGAGCCCGACGTGGGACTCGATCCCGAGTCTCCAGGATCACATCCTGGGCCGAAGGCAGACGCTCAACTGCTGAGCCACCCAGGCGTCCCGTGATTTTCTTAAGTACTCACAGGGGAGAATATATTTATTACTTCACTTTGAAAGTTTTCTTTTAAAAGTAATTCCTAGGCAGCCCGGGTGGCTCAGGGGTTTAGCGCCGCCTTCAGCCCAGGGCGTGATCCTGGAGACACAGGATCGAGTCCCACGTCGGGCTCCCTGCGTGGAGCTTACTTCTCCCTCTGCCTGTGTCTCTCTGCCTCTCTCTCTCTGTGTCTCTCAGGAATAAGTAAATAAAATCTTAAAAAAAAAAAAAAAAGTAATTTCTTCTTTCATTCTGTAACTTGTGCTGGGAAATGACCGAACTCATTTTTGGCTTCATTAGAATAACATCTGGCCACTCAAGAATTAAGTTTTATGCTCAATATCTTCCATGATTTAAAGAACATTTTTCAAATTTTACTTACAAGCACAATTGTGGTGGAAGGTAGGTTTTCAAAAAGCTGCCAGTTTAGAATCTGTTTAATACTTGAAGCCATAAAATTGAGATCTAATAAATGATTAAAAGGATTTTTGATATGTTTTCTAAAAGGCTTTAGGGTATTTAATTATTAGCTAGTGCTATGGTGGGGCACCTGGGTGGCTCAGTTGGTTAAGCATCCAACTCTTGATATCAGCTCAGGTCTGGATCTCAGAGTTGTGAGTTCATGCCCTGCATTGGGCAAAAAATTAGCTAGTGCTACATTTTGACAAAGCATCATGATTGTTTTTTTCCATTTCTCAATTGTTCATTTCAGGCTTTTTTGCCTTTCTCACTTTTTAAGCTTCCTCTATCTTGTAAAGCAATTCAAAAAACTTAAATTTGGATTATTTAACTAAGAAAATATTAGGAAATTTAAAAAATTAAAATAATTGTGGCATGATTTCTCCTACCACCAGGGACCAGAATTAGTCTCTTTCCAAAAATAATTTAGAAACTGGACAAAATGTATGAAGGCATGGTTTTCAGGGATCAAACAGCAGGCAGTGCAGGACAGCAATTTTTCAGAGAAGGAACAAACAAGATGAGTCCTGTAATTCTTTTGGCTGCAGGAGATTTTTTCCACACTGCAGCACAGGGAAGAGGAACCCAAGCAAAGCTCTAGCCCCTCTGAACAGAGGAAACAGAGTTGGGAGACCTGGGAGGTTGAAGGCATCAGAATTTCAGAGTGAAAACCACAGGAGGAGCAGCCTAAAAGAAGAGCTTGGAAGAGTTCCCCTTGAGTCTGCAACTGAATACTGATCAGCAAGGCAGGTGAGAAAACTAGTAAGGCTGGAGAAAAAAAAATCACTGGAAAAGAATAAGTAGAGCAAAATTTGGAGTCACATGGGACCAAGAAAAATTTTTGTTCCAACCAGATTGAGTGGAAAGACCGTCTAACATGTAGGGCATTGAGTAGAGTCTTAAGAAGGTTATTGCCTCAGTCATTGGGTCAATAAGCCCCAAATTAAAGGCCGTTCTGGACCTGCCCAACAAAGCTTAGAAGTAAGACTTGAAAGGATCAAACTGTTTCCAGGTAACATAACCGTATCCCAGAACAAAGCCCCAAAATGTTTAAAGGAATACAAAAAAATCCAGCATGATGGCATGCATTCAAATAAGCAGGAAAATACAACCTATAATGAGAAGAATGTAATCAATAGAAATAGTCCCAGAAATGGCGCAGATGACAGAATTAGTTAAATTAATTAGGAATATTAAAACAGCAATTATAATACTACTCTGTATCTTCAAAAAGGTAGAAGAAAGTGTAAGCATGATAAGAAGAGGTATGTAAAATATAAAAAAGACCTAAATCAAACTTCTAGAGGTGAAAAAGAGAAGCAATGTCTGAAATGAACAATACTCTGAATGGGATTAACAGCAGATTGGACACTGCTGAATAAAAGATTAGTAGAGCGTTTGGGTGTCTTAGTGGTTGAGCATCTGCCTTTGGCTCAGGGCTTGATCCTGGAGTCCCTGAATCGAGTCCCACATCGGGCTCCCTTGCAGGGAGCGTGCTTCTCCCTCTGCCTCTCTCTCTGTGTCTTTCATGAATAAATAAATAAAATCTTAAAAAAAAATAACACACAGCAATTCACATCAAAATGCAATTGTTGAGGACCAGTAATGAAAAGAAAATATTAAAGGCAGCCAGAGAAACAAGATACAAATACAGAGAAACAAAGGTTAAGAATGACAGAAGCAGTGCCAAAGTGCACATAGAACATTCTTAAAGTATGAAAGACAAAGCCATCAACCTAGAATCCTAGGCCCAGCGAAAATCTTTCAGAAATTAAGTCAAAATAGACATTTTTAGACACATAAAAGCTGAGAGAATTCATCATCAGCAGACCAGTTCTAAAAACGGAAAAGAAAGTTCTTTGAGAACAAGGTAAATGGTAATGGATTGGAAATGTCGATCTATACAAAGAAATGAGGATGACTGGAAATGGTAAATGTGGGGGTAAATATAAAAGATTTTCCCCTTACTTTAAAATATCTTTTCTTTGGGGTGCCTGGGTGGCTCAGTCAGTTAAACAGCTTCCTATGGCTCACGTCATGATCCTGGGATCCTGGGATTGAGACCCATATCAGCTCTCTGCTCAGTGGGGAGTCGGCTTCTACCTCTGTTTTCTCCACTGCCCCTTCCCTGTTGCTTTTGCTTTCTCTCAAATAAATAAATAAAATCTTTTAAAAAATGAAGATAAAAATATCTTTAAAATAATGATCTGAAAAAAAATAATGATCTGTTTAAAGCAAAAAGCAATAACAATGTAGTGTGGGGTCTATAATATACATGGAAGTAAGTATTTATGACAACAATAGCACAAAGGCTGGGTGGGGACAAAGGGAAGTATGTGGTTACGAGGTCTTTATGCTGTATATGGATTAGTATGTTACGTAGGGTAGACTGTGATGAATTAAAGATGTATACTGTGAACTCTAGTGAGGTCAGTTATCAAAACAAGATGGATTGCTAATAAGCAGATAAAAGAGATGAAATCATTAAAAGTGTTCTAATTAATCCAAAAGTAGATAGAACAAGAAAAAAAAAAGCAAACAAAGAAGAGATGAGACAGGAGAACCTGGGTGGCTCAGTAGGTTAAGTATCTGCTTTTAGCTCAGGTCATGATCACAGGGTTCTGGGATAGAGCCCTCAGGTCCTCTGTCAACACGTGAAGGCTGTCTGTGTTTATTTCACAATACAACAGGGGAAAAAAAAGCCACCTCTTTCCTTTGCTGGATCTCATATAATCTGAGTCAGCTCCCTGCTCAGTGGGAAGTCTGCTCGTCCCTTCCTCGGCCCCTCCCCCTGCTCCTGCTTTTTCTCTCTCAACTAAAATACAAATAAAATCTTAAAAAAAAAAAAAAAAAGAACAGATGAAACAAATAGAAAACAAAAAGAAAAATGGTAAATTTAAACTTAATTATATCAATAATCACAGTAAAAGTAATGATCTAAACACACAATTTAAGGGCAGAAATTGTCAGAGGCAAAGCATTAACCTCACATCAAAACCAGACACCGACATTTCAATGAAACAACAAGAACAACTATAGTCTACACATCACTATCCCTTGTAGACATGGATTTAAAATTTTAGCAAATCAAACCCAACAATTTACAAAAACGGTACTATGTCATGACCAAACAGGATTTATCCCAGGGATGCAAAGTTGATTTAACATTTGAAAATCAAACACTGTAGTTCACATT
Source organism: Canis lupus dingo (assembly GCF_003254725.2). NCBI lineage: Eukaryota > Metazoa > Chordata > Mammalia > Carnivora > Canidae > Canis > Canis lupus. Next base: position 13,787,165 of record NC_064250.1, read on the forward strand.
TTTTACAGACTTAAATCAAACACTGTAGTTCACATTTTTACAGACTTAAACTTTACAGTAATCATATGATCATCTCAATAAGGGCAGCAAAATAATTTGACAAAATCAATATCCACTTATGCTATACATCTCAGCAAACCAGGTATAGAAGGGAACTTCACTTAATTCAAAAAAAGCGTGTACTGAAAACCTATAGCTGGTACCATACAGGTGTAAGACTAAGTGCTTTCCCCCCAGCGGATTGAAAAGAAGATAAGGTCTGTTTTTACCACTTCTGATAAATATTTTGCTGGAAGTCAGATCTACTGCAATAAGGCAAGTAAGGAAATAAAAGTAAATAGACTGGAAGGGAAGAAGTAAAACTTCTGAAGGAATCACCAAGAAACCCACTAGAACTTGTAAGTGAATTTAGCAAGATTACAGAATACAGGTTAATACATAAAAATCAATTGTATTTCTATATAACTAGCAATAATCAGAAATTGAAAATTTGAAAAATACCATTTATTAAAAACATTAAAATATGAAATTCTTAGGAATAAATTTAACCAAAAAAAAAAAAAAAAGGGACAAGACCTGTACACTAAAAGCTGTAAGAAATTGCTGACAAAAAGTAAAGGCCTAAGTAAATGGAAAGATACACCTTGTTCTTGGGTCAGGAAACTCAATATTGTTTGGTTAGGTTTTTTTTAAGATTTTATTTTTAAGTAATCTTGACACTCAATGTGGGGCTCTAACCCGCAATGCTGAGACTGAGAGTCACGTGCTGCAGTGCCTGAGCCCAGAAAACTCAATATTGTTAAGATGTCATTCCTCTCCAAATTGATCTATGAATTCAATGTAATCCTGATGAAAATCCCAGCAGGATTTTCTGTGGAAATTTACAAGTGGATTCTGAAATTTGTATGGAAATACAAAGGACCTGGAATAGCCAAAAAATTTTTGAAAGAAAAAGTTGGAAGACCTACAATGCCTTTCTATCAAGATTTATAGAAAATGGTAGTAAATCTATACCACTGAACACTATTCATCAATAAGAAGGAACAAACTATTGATACATACATGAATGGACATTTAAGTCCTTAGGCCGAATGAGAAAAGCTTGAAAAGGAAGTGTATGCAGTATGGTCCCATTCATGTAAAGCAAATTAATCTATCACAACAGAAATCAAATCAGTGATTTCCTGGGGCAGGGGTCAAGGGAGGGATAGATGACAAAGAAATAAGAGAAAAGCCTAGAAGGGATGGAAATAGTTACCATCTTGATTGTGATAATGGTCTCAAAGGTGTATAAAAAGTCATGGTATACTTACTGCAGTTATTGCTGCTTATTGTGTTTTGTGTGTGTGTGTGTGTGTGTGTGTTGTTCATACTTCAATAAAACTGTACGCTTTGATACCAATAGTAATATTAGATGTAGTACTAAGAAGAACTAGTTAGAATTCAAAATGTGTATACTAAAGCCCTGCAAATTGGCTTCTTCAAATAGTTTTATCTGTAAAACTTGTAGTCCTTTTGCAGTAATCAAAGATGTTTTATCTGTGCCACTCCTTTTCTACTCAGCCTTCTGAGAGTTTTCAGCATGTATGCATTTATCGGTTCCAGTATATGTTCAGGAACTCTTACTAAATATAGAGAAAACAGGAGCACCTGGATTGCTCAGGGGTTGAGCATCTACCTCCGGCTCAGGTTGTGATCCCGGGGTCCTGGGACTGAGTCCTACACTGGGGTCCCCGTGGGGAGCCTGCCTCTCCCTCTGCCTATGTCTCTGCTTCTCCCTCTGTGTCTTTCACGAATAAATAAATAAAATAAAATAAATAGATATAGAGAAAAAAGGATGGCATGTGCAATTCCTTTCAGGCCTGCTGCCTCCTTGGTTTTTGGGCAGCTTGCTTTCTTTTATATCTTTTTTTTTTTTTTAAGATTTATTTATTCATAGACACAGAGAGAGAGAGAGAGAGGCAGAGACACAGGAAGCAGGCTCCATGCCGGGAGCCTGATGCGGGACTCGATCCCGGGACTCCAGGATCGTGCCCTGGGCCAAAGGCAGGCACCAAACCGATGAGCCACCCAGGGATCCCCCCTTTTATATCTTTGTCAGTGAGACATATTCCAGATCTTGTTTCACGTCTATAGTCATAAATGTAAAAGTTATTTTCAGTGCTAAAAAATCTATGAAGGCTATGAAAATGCTAGACATCTATCTCCCCAGGGTCCCCAGTGGGCTTGCACCAGAGGAGGAATAGAAAACCTCTGGTTTACCCTCTTTTTAGATAACTTTATGTCCACATCTACCTAAAATAGTATGTAATAGTACTAACATGATTTCATTTCTTCTAACGAATCTACTGGGATTAGCATAATTTTTTACAAGATTTTTTTTTTCTAAATTTATTTATTTATTCATGATAGACATAGAGAGAGAGAGAGAGAGAGGCAGAGACACAGGAGGAGGGAGAAGCAGGCTCCATGCAGGGACTCCAGGATCGCGCCCTGGGCCAAAGGCAGGTGCCAAACCGATGAGCCACCCAGGGATCCCCGGGATTAGCATAATTTTAAAAAAGATTTTATTTATTCATGAGAGAGAGAGAGAGAGAGAGAGAGAGAGAGGCAGAGACACAGACAGAGGGAGAAGCAGGCTCCATGCAGGGAGCCCGAGGAGGGACTCAATCCAGGGTCTCCAGGATCAGGCCTGGGCTGGAGGCGGCGCCAAACCGCCAAGCTCCCTCCTACCCCTACCCCTCCCCCCCAACCTCCCCTCACCCCCAATGCCCGGATTAGCATAATTTTTAATGTAATTAGTTGTTTTCTGAAAATCAAGCACGTATATGTTAAACTAAGTATAGGTAGTCTTCTCACTTCATTATTTGATAATACAAACACTGCTGTGCTAGTCACCCAACTCTTCCAATGACAAAGCCACAGAGATTGCTTACAACCTAAACTAATTTTGATACCTTATCTTATTTTTTTTTAAGGTTTTGTTTATTTATTCATGAGAGACACAGAGAGAGGCAGAGACATAGGAAGAGGGAGAAGCAGGCTCCCTGCAAGGAGCTTGATGCAGGACTTGATCCTGGATCCTGTGATCACACCTTGAGCTGAAGGCAGACACTCAACTGCTGAGACACCCAGGTGTCCCCTCATTTTATTTTTTTAAACAACTTTATTGAGATGTAATTCACATACAATATACAATTTCATTCATTTAAAGTGTACAGTTCAATGGTTCTTTGCATATTCAGAGTTGTGCAATTATCACCACAATCTAATTCTAGACTATTTTTATCACCCCAAAAAGAAACCCACATCTATTAATAGTCACTTCCTATCTTTCCTCTGCTCCCCTCCCAGCTCTAAGCCACCACTAAGGTACTTTCTGTCTCTATTTGCCTATTCTGGACATGTCATATAAATAGAATTATACAACATGTGATCTTTTTTGACTGGTTTCCCTTAGCATGATGTTTTCAAGATTCATCCATGTCCTAGCATGTATCAATACTTTATTTATTTTTACTCTGAATAAATGCCATGGTATGGAATTATTTATCCACTATTCTTTATTCATTTATTAGTTGATGGATCTTTGTTTCCCCTACCTTGTTTTTTAGATATTATAAATAATGTACTATGAACATTTGTGTACAAATTTTTATGTTGGACATATGTTTTCCTTTTTCTTGGGTATGTATTTAGGAGTGGAATTTGTTAGGTCATATGGTAACTATATGGCTAACATTTTGAGGAACTGCCAAATTGTTTTCCATAGCATCTGTACCACTTTATATTCCCACCAGCAATGCAGGAAGGTTCCAGTTTCTCAACATCAACCTAAAGTTTTTTTTTTTTTTTTTTTTTATTTGAGGGAGAGAGAGAGAACACAAGGTGAGGAGAGCATCGGAGGGAGAGGGAGAAGCAGGCTCTCCCTGAGCGGGGAGTGTGATGCGGAGCATGATCCCAGGACCCTGAGCTCATGACCTGAGCCAAAGGGAAACACTTAACTGACTGAGCTACCCAGGCACCGCCACATGAAGTAATTTCCAAGCTTCATTTTATCCCATAAATTGTATGTTCCATGTTATCAGAATGCAGATCTATTTTAAGGAAGCTGCTTTTCCCCACTTTGCAAAGACACTTCAAATACAATTTTCTTTCTCTAAGAAAAGAAGAGAAAGATACTTTGGTTTATCCTAAAGTATCTTCTAAGTAAAAATCTGTGCTGCTTTCATCTTCCAACAGAAAGAATGGCTCTTCTTATTTGCACCTTGCAGTTTGACCTAAATAATAATGTTTATTTGGCAGAAAAAATAAACAAAGCTGGAGTCCAAAAACTGAGTCATTGTTTTAAGTAAATCATCTATAATCTAGTTACTCTTTCTCCCTGTAAGCCAAAATCTTGGCATGTTTTCTGTCTTCAGTTGCTTTTGAAAATTTCAGGTATTATTTTATAATGTATGAGTAATTTAGTAAATGAGGGGAAAAAAGAAAGAGATTGAACCAATTGTTTATATAGGTAATTTTTTAAAAAAGATTTTATTTATTTATTTGAGAGAGAGCAAGAGAGAGAGAGAGCACGAGCTAGAAGGAAGGGGCAGAGGGAGAGGGAGAAGCAGACTCCTTGCTGAGCCGGGAGCCCCACTCAAGGGCTCCATCTCAGGACCCTGAGATCATGACCTGAGTCGCAGGCGGCCGCTTAACTGATGGAGCCACCCAGGCCTCCCTATAGGTAACTTTCAATGTAAAAACAGTCACATTAATAATTTTGATTTAGGATATTATCATCATAGTATTACTATCAATTATAATGTTAAAGCCATGCTGCACCTCTCTTTCATTCAGAAGCCATACATTTTGAACTATGACCTAGTTGTCACTTTTCCTCTTGGTTTAAGCATCTAACAGATTTATAAATCACAGCTGTAACTGGGTGGGGATATGGATAAAATAGTTGAGGGGAATTAAGGAATGCACTTGTGGTGAGCACTGGGTGTTATATGAAAGCATGGCATCAGTATATTGTACACCTGAAACTAATATTACACTGTATGTTAACTAACTGGAATTTAATTAGTTAATTATTTTTAAAGATTTTATTTATTTATTTGACAGAGAGCACAAGCAGGGGGAGTGGCAGGAAGAGGGAAAGGAAGAAGCAGACTCCCCACTGAGCAGGGAGCCACATTTGGGGCTCCATTCCAGGCCTGGGATCACAACCTTAGCTGAAGGCAGACACTTAACTGACTGAGCGACCTAGGTGCCCCAACTAACTGGAATTTAAATAAAAACTTTTAAAGAATCACAGCTGCAGCTTATACATTAAACAATTACTCAAGCAATTCTCACATTGATGAAGAATCCAAAGGCAAAATAAGGCGGCTTCTCTCCATTTTAATCTGTTGGTTTTGTGGTTAATATTAGACTACGAAATTTAAAATACAGAGATAGCATAACAAAAGAGCACAGGCTTTGGAGTTTAGGTAGAAAATAGGATTGAATCCTGGCTGTGCCATTTACCAGCTGTAAAACTTTTGGAAAGTTTCCTACCTTCACTAAATAAAACTCAGTTTACTCATCTTAAAACTCATATTAAATAGGATTAATAGCTCCTACTTCATTGGGTTGTTGTCAGGCTCCATAGCTAAAACATCAAGTACAAAATCCATGTCAATGAATTTAGATTTTTTTCTTAATCAGAAAATCTTCCTTAAGCACTCAGGATTTAAATACATATTACCTTCCTGGTCTCTAAGTCTGTCTTTGATTTGTCAGTATGGAAGTATTTTAATAGTATTTAACTATTTCTACTTAAGAACTGATTTCATAGCTTGTGATCTTTTCCTGCCATTAGATTCAGATTTTTCGTATATTTTTTCCTTCTTAGTCTACAGGATTATATTTTCATTTATTCATATTCGATTTATCCTAGGTTACCTTGGGCATATGTTTCTTTTCCTCATCTTCCTCAAAGAAAGTAGAAATTTGAGAAAATAAGTTTTGGAGAATTTAACAACCGAGGATTATTCTTGTTAGCAAAAACTAACTTGAAATGAGGATCCTTGATGCAATTATGATGATTATATCTATCAATTTTCATGAACATGTCTTTAGAGAGAGAATAAATCAATTTCAATTTGTATTCTATTTATATGCTTTTCCTTGTGTCTGTCTCAAGGTATTTACCATTCATTTAATGCACATAATACTCCTGTGAAACTCATGGCCCAAAAACATTAATTAACTTAATTTGCAAGTGGGTAAACTACAGCCTAAAGTGGTTGAGTTGCTTTAGCCATCTGGACAAGTCTAGGGAAGTTGATAACTGCCAAACAAGGCCTGTTTAATTATGTCCCAGAATTGAATTCTTCTGAAAAAGAGAAATCTTTTTCTGTGCTAGCATGTCCCCAGTGAAACCCTTAAGTTTGTTGTTGTTTCCTTTTTCCCTAGCTAGATTCTTCATTTATTTACATGAAAAATGTTTGGAACTTTATGCCCCACCCAGATCCTTCTCTTCAATGCTAATTAATATCCTTGTTTACTTTGTGTATGTGTATATGAACACACGCATGCACACACACACACAGGGGTGTGTTTCATCCTTGGCAGGTTCCTTTTCAAGTTATTGTCTTAATTTTTGCCTCCTAGCATTCATTTTTGGCCATATACTTAGTACTTAACTAATTTTTTTTAAAGATTTTATTTATCTATTTGAGAGGGAGTGAGTGGGAAAGGGAGAAACAGACTCCCCACTGAGCAGGGAGCCCAACATAGGCTTGATCTGGGGACCCTAAGATCATGACCCTAAGCTGAAGGCAGACACTTAACTGACTGTGCCACCCAGGTGCCTCAGTATCTATTTTTTATGCTGATCGTATAAGACTGCATTCAGTAGATTCTTTGCTATTATCTTTTGATTTATTCTGTTGTAATGCCACATTTGATTTTCTTATATATCTTCATAAATGTAATTTTTAAACCCTCTTCATGTCTGGATTTATGTACTCCCTAACAAAGTACTGAGCCCTCCTAGGTACATCTTGACTCCTTTCTTTTCCCTATGTCCCTAGAGTCACTGGACCACAATATGGCTTCTATAATTTTATTCTGATCATATCAACATGCTGCTTAAAATCTTCTAATGGCTCACCCTCAGAATAAAATGTGATCTCCTTTGCTTGGTATACCATTCTCTTCCTGATCTGGCATCTATCTACTTCATGATCCTCGTGTAAATCCTTCCTATCCTGGGCTCTAGTCATACTAAAATACTCACTATCCTCTGCCTCTGCACATGGTGTTCTGTTAACCAGGAACATTTTTCCTTATCCTATATCTAAACTAACGAGTCACCCCTCTCCCTCCTTAGAGTCTGAGTTCTTTCATGGTAGAGCCAAGTGTTTTGTTTTCTCTATCTGTAGAGGCTGGCAGAGTGCCAGATACATAGTGTGAGCTTAATACATGTTTGTGTGATTTGTTTGTGTAATTAATAGCTGCATGGCTTGGAATTCACCATCAATAGAAAATATCTTATGATGACTACTATTAATGAGGTTTTCATGAGATCCTGGAGTGTTTAAACCAAATAGGACCTGGTTTGGACATCAAGGGTGTCTGCATTTAGTAGAAGGGATTGGAAGTTCGGTGAAGGAACAAGATGATCAAACTTGGATAAGCTCTATGGAGTTCAGTAGTTTTAAAGGAGCATCGGCAGAAAAAAAGGTCTAAGAAATAATTTTGTTTTCTATCAATTTAACTCTTTCATCATATTTGTCATGTATTTTATGAGCTAAAGAGCTAAAAAATTTGGACATTTACTATAATCTTAATGTTTTGAGTTGTCTGAGCACTAGTAATGCTATACGAAAAAAGATTTAGTTTTGTGTTATTTTTCATTTGGCTACTAAATACAAAAATATCTTAACTCACTGCCCTTCCTCCCCTGAGCCTTGTAAGACACAGAGCAGACACTGAAAGGGCAGGAGGGAGACTGAGGCCAAGGAGTGACAATTGTCAGGATGTCTAGCTCGCTCAGTGAGTAGAACACATGACTCTTGATCTTTGGGTCATGAGTTCAAGCCCCAGGTTGGGTTAGAGATTACCAAATAAATAAATAAATAAATGTTTTTCTGTAACTTTATGCACATATCTATGGAAACCACTGATAATCTGTGCTCTTCGGTGTATTCCACTATTGATAGCTGAATACTTAATTTTTTTTTTTTTATTAAATTAGGGGATGGATGATACAAAACTACGTTTACAAAGAGACTTGTTCCTCCATGGTTCAGAGTATTGCTAGTATTATCTCTCCTTCTGTCCTGTCCAGGGCATTCTAGAATGGGAGTTCTGGCATTCACCCAGGGCCATAGCAGCAGATTTTGCTTTAGAGGTTCATGCTTCTGAGAACAGTCAAATAAACACTAGGGCAACTGGGAATCAGAGTTTAGGAAATACAGTTTTTTAAGAATAGGTGCATCATCAAGTGAAATTCAATTTATGTTCTATGTTTATAAGTATGTGCCATATTATTAATAAACTTATTTTTCACGCATGTTTACTGTTTGTATCTTATGTATTTGCTAGTTAGTATTGTACTTGAAATTTTTTTTTTTTTGTGTACTTGAAATTTAAGTGACTATATGTTATTACAATAAATCAATACATTTAATTATGTATAAAACAATCATATGAATAACAGCCTCAAGTATTTTAAGTATTGAAATATTTTCAAATACTTCAATTAATTTTTCTCCTTTTCCAGAAATCTTTTCAAAATTTCAGAAAATCTGCACAGATTCCTGGAAACATCCAACTGTTACTGAGATGCCAGGATTCTAGTAACTCCGTAACTCTGCTTTAGCTTCTTCTTGGGTGACTAGAATGGTAAGAATATTTAATGAGTTAGCAGGAATAAGTAATGCCTCTGTGACTAAGAAATTAATGGAATTCCAGCATTTATTATTATACCAGATACTAAATATGACAGATAATAATAACAGTAAAAGTTCCAAACTTCTTTTATTTTTAGCACTTTCTTTAGCTATTGAGCAATAATTTCTTGAAAAAACAAACAAAACAAAAAATAAAGGGGTGCCTGGGTGGCTTAGTGAGTTAAGTGTCCAACTCTTGATTGTCCGACTCAAGTCATGATTTTGGGATTTTGAGATTGAGCCCTGAGTCAGCTCCAAGCTGGGTGTGGGGGCTGCTTAAGATTCTCTCTTTCTCTCCCCTCTGCCCCTCCCCTCTGCCTATTAAAAAAAAACAAAAAACCTAAAACATAGATTTCCAAAAAGTTCCACAACTCCAAAATGTAGGTTAAAAAAAAGTAATTTATATATAACACTAAATATGAGATTACTAGAACTAGGTGTTAGGTGTTCTTTTGATGTTTCAGTGTACTTTTATTTATAAAATATTTTATTCATTCATTCGTGAGAGACACACAGAGGCAGAGACATCGAGAGAGAGGCAGCCTCCCCATGGGGAGCCTGATGTGGGACTCGATCCTTTGACTCCAGGACTCTGGGATCACGACCTGAGCCTAAGGCAGATGCTCAACCACTGAGCCACCCAGGTGCCCCTCATTGTATTCTTTTAAAAAAGTTTTGCTTTTCCTGATTTCAAAAGAAATCCATTCATTACAGAAAAAAACTGTAAAATACAGAAAAACATGGAAAAGAAAAAAAAATTATTAGTAACTGTTCCACCTAGACAAAATCTGTATTTATATTTTGGAGGCTACCTTTCTAGTTTGCTTTTTCCTAGCAACTGTGATTATTTTTTATTTTAATCCTTGTGCTAGCCTCTTCACATAAAGCTGGATACAAGGAATCTTACAGGATAGAGATCTAATAAATGGGATACAATGTAGCCTACTTTCCCCTATATCCTTCTCTCATGATAGAAACACCTTTTAATCCTTTTTGTTATATTTGGAATTGGTACACAGAGTTAGTGACTAAAGACATATTTATGTTTTTAAAAAGATAAAAGAAACAGGGGGAAACCAAAAATATTCAGGTAAATATTTTAATTAAATTATCACAGAAATCAAAGTTGTATATAGACACAACTATGTGTCTATACACAACTATGTATATGTACATATACATATACAACTATTTACAAATAGGTAAACATATATATAAGTCTAAAAGAAATATACAGAAGTATGTGTCCAGGTATTGGGGTGATGTTTCTTTTTTATTAATTTGTAATATATTCAACAAAACATTATGCTGAGGTAGGACTATTTTATGTTATAGAATCTTATACAAATGAATTTGTTCAAGAGCTTCTCTGTCAATATGCTTTTCTGGGTATACATCATAGTTCAGTGTTACCTCTTCAACCCAGGAAGATAATTGTATATTAATCTGAAAGAAAAAAGGTTATAAACAAACATGAAAACTGCAGAATGATTCTATTCTCTAAAGCTTCAAGAAATCATGATGAACTAAGTAACTGAACACAACAGATTTTTTTACAACAAGCAGGACTAAATTTATGTGGTTATTACATGAACGATTCTTTGTTACTACATGGTAGGTCTGTGGATTCAGGATTTAATTTATTTTGATTTTGGAATTTGAAAGAATAAAGAAAATACAGAATAGAGTAATTGTTTTAATGTAACTAATTTAATAATTATCATTAAACAATAAAAGATTAAAAAACAATGAGAATACACAGAGGACAGAGAAAACTATTCATAAACACACAGTGATGGTGCTAAGGGGTTAACTTGAGAGGGGCCCATAAATATATATGTATTTATTTTAAAGTGGGCTTCACACCTAGCAGGGAGCCCAACACAAGGCTTGAACTCAAGACCACTGAGATCAAGACCTGAGCTAAGACAAAGAGTCAGATGCTTAACTGACTGAGCCACCCACATGCCTCGTGGAGACCATGTATTTTAAAAGGCATGCTTTTATAAGCATGGAAAAGTATAGTAGGATTATACCACCCATGAGATGGGTCTCTCCTCGAAAAGAATTAAGTGGAGGGAATGGGGAAATTTTTCTTTCTTTCTTTTTTTAAAACATTTTATTTATTTATTCATAGAGACACATACACACACAGAGAGATGCAGAGACACAGGCAGAGGGAGAAGCAGGCTCCACGCAGGGAGCCCGACGCGGGACTTGACTGAAGGCGGCGCTAAACCCGCTGAGCCACCAGGGCTGCCCGAAATTTTTCTTTATATATCTTTTCTTTATATATCTCAGGATTATTTCCCTTGTTAGTTCAAACATGAATTACTTCTGTAATTTAGATGACTGACAAATATTTCTTAAGGAAGTGTTACTGATGATGGTTTAGTTTTCTTTTTTAAAAGGAAGATATAGATGCTTAAATTTGGCAGTGTTTATAGGTAAGAAAAACACCACTAAAGAAAACTATAATAATACTCCATTATTAAGAAATACAACAGTATCTTTCATCTAGGGGTCTCTAAGAACTTTATATATACCCTTTACATAAGGTCAACTGATTGGGCTGAAACCTATTAAATATGAGCCTTACTTTATATGGAGAATCTAAGGAACAAAGAAGCAGTTTGTATAAGATCCCAAACTGTACATAGTACATGGGCTTCCAGTCTACACATCTGATTCTAGAAGCCTTGAGCAACTGTATTCCTTTTGTTCTAATGGGAAAGTTATGATGTGGGTGTTCTAAGCCTCTTACAAACATTTAATAGCATTTGTTAACCTAAAACTGTAACCCTCAGGTGAAAAAACTGGGTAGAGAAGCCAAGAAATCTATATCAAGATAAGAATTACAATTTCAGAGCTCTTGAGGCCAATGAACAAGCCACAAACCAGGTCTTAGGCTTAGTTACTGAATCATCTGTTGCTAGATTCAGACAGAATGTCTCTAGAATATCCAAACAGCTATCAGGAAAAAGGAGGAGAATAGTTTTGACAGTAAAAGTGCTGGGAAAGACGCTTACATACCTGCAGGCGTGAAAGAGAATCTTCAAGACTTGGTACTGTTACTAATAACGATCCTTGTTTCCTTACATTATGGCTGATACATTCCCAGGCTCTGCAACATATTAAAGACTTATATTTTAGGTTTTACCAGACACTAAAACACTTTTTAAACAATGAAAATGACAAGAGAATATGTAGCACAGGCAATACCTACAAATCCAGATGGGCAAAATGTCTGCAGGTAATAGGACTGCAGCAAAATACTAGAAATTGGTAAATTCCTCAGTTCCTGAAGGGGGTGTTGGCAAAATTGTGATGTTACAACACTGAAGAGATTTAACAAGATGGGGATTTGTGTTAATAGCAGGTATTAAGGCTAAAGCTTAGTTTTCAAAACCAACATACAAGTCAAAGCTGGATCAGCAATTAAAGCCCCTTAAACTCTTCTGGGGTTTTTTTTGTGGGGGGAGGGGGAGAGGGAGAGAGAGAGAGTGTGTGCACAAGCATGGTTGAGGAGAGAATCCCAAGCAGGTTCTAAGCCCAGTGTAGAGCCCGCACAGAGCTTGATTCCACAACCCTGAGATCATGATCTGAGTGGAAATCAAGAGTTGAAAGCTTAACTGGTTGAGCCATCCAGGCGGCCCTGAAAGCCACTAAACTCTTGATGAAATGTGTCAAAGCTGGTTCTGCAGAACGGAGAAGGGCTGAGAGGTAGAAGTGGGGAAAAGTCATGCAGAAAGGCCATAGAAACCAGAAACCAAGTAAAGACTTACAATACAGCATAATATGTAGATTACATCTTTTAAAATAACATCAAGACTGAAACTATACTTTATTTGGTGGTCAAAAATATTTAATGGAAAGACTTTTGGACAATATGGCACCTGCGAAGTTGAGTGGGCCAGCCAGGTTGAAAGCACGATGAAATGCCATGTGCACATGTATGTGCCATAGGGCAATGTCTGACCGGTTCTGACTAACTTCAGTGCAGACGTGAACTGGATTTCTGTATCGTGCATGAGTGCTGACAGTATACCCCACTACTGGGAAGCAGTGGGTAAGCAAAGCAGAGATGTGCATCCCTTGCAATGGGCAGGTGGGCAGTGGTGTCATTTCCATTTATTTTAGTTACAGCAATAGTTATTAGGTTTAGTATTCTGGAGTTTATTAGGCAAAATGATACAAATGTTCTTTTTCCCAGGCTATATCTAAAATAATGTAGCAGTGCTTGATAACAGCCACTGTGCTTAGGCTAGAGCTATTGTTTTGATGTGGTTCCTTAAAAATGACATTTTATAAGCTTATTTAATAAGAATGAAGAAGTTAATTAAATTGGCATGACTGGTCATGACTCTCAAAATAGTATTTGCTGTTTCTGGTAAGTTGTCATTGTAGTAGTATCTGCTTCACCTACTCAAAAATGCATTGAGGCACCTTTTAAACTAACAATTACTCTACAAATCTGGGATGTTATTCTGTAATGAGACTGAATTTATTCTGAAGCCTGAGCCTTTCCTGAGTACACATTTTCTATTATTACAAAATATTTGTTTTCTCATATATATTAACTCCTACAGCAATATCATTCAATTTGTCCCAGATTCTAATTAAGACAAGTCTTTAGAGGCTATATGTAGCATCATTTTTGTCACTCAGTACAATACAGAATTAACATAGGTAAATGATCATTTTGACAGAACAATCCCAATGTCAGAATCATTTACTGTCTTCAAAACATTCTCCTAAATATTGTCATTCATGACTAGAACCTATATTTTGAACGCACTGCACTAGATTTAGGAGAAATGACTGAACAAACACATGCGGCCGATACCTATTTGCTGAACAATGTAGAGAGTGTGAATGAATGTACCAAGAAAGCTTTTAAAACAACCCAAACATTCAGTATTTCCGATGTCAAGTTCACCAGTGGCTTTCATCATTCTTTGGCAGTCAAATCTTTCTGTAATGAATCTCCAAAGACTTTATGGTGTTTTTTTCTTTTACCTTCTTAAACAACAGAAACCTGGTAATACTTCATTCTCCAACAATTATGTAATGTTTTGGCTACTGGTCATTAGCTTAAAAAGGTGAAAAGTAAATCGCACTTTGTCCACTGGAAATTAAGTTTAAAGAGGTCTATGATTAAAATTTTGCAAAATAAAACAAAACAATTTTGCTCATGTTCTGTTTCTGGTCTTCAGTCTGTGACCAAAAATTGTCACACATTCTGGCTGAACTTTGTTTTTTTGTTTTTTTTTTTTTAAAGATTTTATTTATTTATTCATGACAGACACAGAGAGAGGGAGAGAGAGAGGCAGAGACACAGGCAGAGGGAGAAGCAGGCTCCATGCAGGGAGCCCGATGTGGGACTCGATCCTGGGTTTCCAGGATCCGGCCCTGGGCTGAAGGCGGCGCTAAAGTACTGAGCCACCCAGGCTGCCCCTGGCTGAACTTTGATTATGAGATTAGTTTTCATTGAATTAGTTTCTTTTTAAAATATTTGTTAATTTCATGATGACCTTCACCTACTAGTAATGGGTATGTGCGTGCGTGTGTGTGTATGCATGTGTGACAGAAAATTGGGGGAAGGGCAGAATAAAGAAGATAAAAGGGTAGCAGGATAAAGAGGGTTAGCCATTCAGGATTCTACTCTGTATTAACTATATGGTCTTTACAGCCTGTAGTTATATGATCTTTTTATTTCTCTGTAGTACAAACCTTACTGATGCACTGATCCAAACATTTGTGTAATTCCCTTTCACATACATGGGAAGTTTTCTTGCATCTAGAGTACACATATGCCATTATGAAAAAAACCAGTCAGCAATCCTAACTAGCTAGAAAATCAATGTGTCAGATTATAGACCACAGTGATTTCCTAATTAGAGGAACCTACTGGCTCTGAGGGTCACAAAGCAACAAATTGTGGCAGAGAAGTCAAAATACTGATCACAGATAAGCTAATTTTTCCATTCCCTGAATAGTGGAATATTTTTAGGAACCTACTATTACCACCTTAATATTTTTGAAGTTTGATAACTACTCACTCTTTTGGTTAATATTCTTATATCACTTACAGAAATTAATTCCCAGGATTTTGTGATAGGATAGTACACAACTTGTTTTTCTTTTTCTTTTCTTTTTTTTTTTTTTTTAACAACTTGTTTTTCAAAGAAAATAAAATGGAGACAGAAAAGAGTAAGTATAAACGCCCATTGGGAATGGTTATCTTATTGCATCCCTGATGGCTAAGCAAATGCCTGGGTCATGATATCATTTAATATATGCCACCCCATTTGGTGTAATATTTTACAAAGCTGGACAATATTTTTGTTTTATACATAACATATTTCAAGATTAACATAATCTTGTTGAGGTTGTTTTAAAAAACAGTTTACTATGAAAATATTTCTACTTTACCATCCCTTTAAAAAAAAAAGATATCTATTTAAGTAATCTTTACATTCATGTGGGGCTTGAATTCACGACCCCCAAGGTCATGCTCTACTGACTGAGCCAACCACCCACCCAACTAATCCCTTTTTATACTTTGCTGATCATATTTTAACAGATTTCTTCCTTGAATAAATAACATACCTGGCCTGTTCTGCTTCATCAAGAAAATATTCGAAGACATTATTCATTATAATAACATCAGCATTTTGCAGAAGTGAACCCTGGGTACAGATGTCTGCATGAAGCACCTAAAGAAGAATGGGTTCATTTTAAGAAAACAAAGATAACCACAGAAGAAATATCTATTGGTTCAATGATACTGTGAGGCAATATGAGAAGTTAACCCTACTTAAAATGGGAGAAGGAACAGTGTATTTAATAGTATCATCTATGGGAGATACCTTTTTTTAATGTAGACTTTAAAAAAAAAAAGAATTTTATTTATTTACTCACAAGAGACAGAGGGAGGCAGAGGGAAAAGCAGGGAGCCTGATACGGGACTCAAACCCAGGACCCAGGATCATGAGCCAAAGGTAGATGCTTAACCGACTGAGCCACCCAGGTATCCCTCTATGAGAGATACTCAATATCTAATTAAAAACCATAAACTTGTGAAAGTTTTAGATAGATTTATGTACATAGACATATAATTATGGTCTTTCAACTCCGACTTCAGAGCTTCTTCCTCTATGACTGTATCATTAATTTTAAGAGTCAAAGGCCCTAGGTTCAGACTCTTGCTCCATCATCAACTAAATCTGTATGCTTAGGCAGTCAGTGTCCTCATAAATAAAATGGAATAATATCTGTCCTGATCCACAGAATCAACTGGGATCATATAAAAACTATAAAAGTAATTTATATACTATAAAATGTTAATACAATATGTTTATTGGCTTTGTCTGACTTTTCATCTAAAATTTATTTGATTATTTATCCAAAAAAGCAAACAAAACAATTTATTTAAAAAATATATGCCTCACACCCAAAACAACAAAACACCTAGGAATAAACTTAACCAAAGAGGTGAAAAACCTGTACTCTCAAAACTACAAAACACTGATGAAAGAAATTGAAGATGACACAAAGAAACATTTTATGCTCATGGATTGGAATAACAAATATTGTAAAAATGTCTACGTTATCTAAAGCAATTTACAGATTTAATGCAATCTCTATTAAGATACCAACAGAATTTTTCACAGAACTAGATAAACAATCCTAAAATTTGTATGTAACTACAGAAGACCCCAAATGGACAAATCTTTAAAAACTGGTCCGCTACACCCAAAAGAATGAAACCTGACCTCTTTCTTATACTGTACACAGAAATACTCAAAATGGAGTAAAGACCTAAATGTAAGACCTGAAACCATAAAAATCCTAGGAGAGCACAGGCAATAATTTCTCTCACATTGGCCATTACGACATCTTTCTAGATATGTCTCCTGAGGTAAGGGAAACAAAAGCAAAAATAAACTACTGGGATTGTATCAAAACAAAAAGTTTCTGCATAGCAAAGGAAACAATCAGTCAAACTGAAAGACAACCTCCTGAATGGGAGATATTTACAAATGACATATCTGATAAAGGGTTAGAACTTGCAAAGCTCAACACCAAAAAAAACAATCCAATTAAAATATGGGCAGAAGACATGAACACATATTTCTCTAAGAAGACATATAGATGGCCAACAGACACATGAAAAGATGCTTAACATCACACATCATCAGAGAAATGCAAATCAAAACTACAATGATATCACCTCACACCTGTCAGAATGGCTAAAAACAAAAACACAAGAAACAAGTGTTGGTGAGGATGTAAAGAAAAAAGGAACCCTCACGCACTGCTGGTGGGGGTGCAAATGGTGCAGCCACTGTATTAGACAATATGGAGGTTTCTCAAAAAGCTAAAAATAAACTACCCTATGATCCAGCAATTGTACCACTGGGTATTTACCCCCAAATACACTAATTCCAAGGGATATATGCACCCCCGTGTTACTGCAGCATTATTTACAATAGCCAAATTATGGAAGCAGTCCAAGTGTCCTTCAACAAATGAATGGATAAAGATGGTGTGTGTGTATGTGTGTGTGTGTGTGTGTGTGTGTGTATAATGGAATATTATTCAGCCATAAAAAAGAATGAAATCTTGC
The DNA here is from genome assembly GCF_003254725.2 of Canis lupus dingo. Lineage (NCBI taxonomy): Eukaryota > Metazoa > Chordata > Mammalia > Carnivora > Canidae > Canis > Canis lupus. The sequence goes on from NC_064250.1 coordinate 13,804,727, forward strand.
CATTTGCAAGGATGAGGTTAGAGCTAGAGAGTATAATGCAAAGTGAAATAAACCAATTAGAGAAAGACAAATAACATGATTTCATTCATATGTGGAATTTGAAAAATAAAACAAACATGTACAGGAGAGAAACAAACAAAAAAGTAGAGAGAGACAAACCAAGGAATAGACTCTTAACTATAGAGAACAAACTGATGGCTACCAGAGGGGAGGTGGGTGGGAGATGGGTGAAATAGGTGATGGGGATTAAAGAGTACACTTATGATGAGCACTGAGTAATATACAGAATTGTTGAATCACTATATTGTACACCTGAAACTAATATAACACTATATATTAATTAAAATTAAAAACTTAATAATAAAAATTAAGACTATATACCTCAAAAAATTAACTTGACCACAATCAACAAGTCTTAAGAGTCCAGGCAAGATAATAAGAGAAAACATCTATTTTCTCAAGTGCAAAAGAAACCACTTTTATTTTAAAAAGAAGAGAAAAAGTTTAACTATTTTGTTTTTTTTTTTAATTTTTTTTATTGGAGTTCAATTTGCCAACATATAGCATAACACCCAGTGCTCATCCCACCAAGTGCCCCCCTCAGTGCCCATCACCCAGTCACCCCAACCCCCCGCCCACTTCCCCTTCCGCTACCCCTTGTTCATTTCCCAGAGTTAGGTGTCTCTAATGTACTATTTTGTATTAAATGATCTTTGGTCTTACAAATAAATAGCATTCAGAATGTTGTGGGGTTTATTTTCTTTTTTAAGTAGTAAAAATACTAAGATAATTTAAATTAGGTGGGCCTCTAGTCTCTGAAACACACCTTGGACATGTTCTTGAACACACAGAAAACAGTTAATCACTTTAAACTTTCTAAACATGTTGCTGAGATATGAAATAGGCATGCAAATTAACCTACTGATATATCACAGTTTCCTCTTTTTCCTTCCCATCTCTGTTCCTCTCTCACACCCCACCACACAGGGTAAAAAATAATCTGGCAGATCAATTCATTATGGCAACCAACAGAGTGCCCAGGGAAACCCTCCAAAATGGCTCTGGACAAGCTGGAATGCTAACAACGCAAAGGTCACAAAGCCACTAAATCAATTTAATCAATTTTCATGGGCACCTCCAATATATAAGATACTGTTTGGGGAGATACACCATGACCAATGAGATATAACATCTACACTCAAAAATGTTATATTCTACTAATAGGATGAAACAGCTATGTTGGTAACTCTAAGTGCCATTCAAGGAATAAGTAAGATACGAATAAAGGAAAATTCACCTTTAGCTTAGAGAAGACGGTGGAAAGAATTTAAATCAATGGGTCTTTCAATGTAAGGTAGTGCATAAAACACATGGCATGTATTCTTATTTCCTGAAACCCTATTATAATAACAATATAGGGTTTTTAGAAGAAAAGATGTATACCCACAAGGATGGGAGGAATGGGAAATGAAATAACAGAGATGAAATTTTGTAAGTTAAGAAAAAAAGAGGAATTAATAAGGAATTTAGGAGACCAGAAAAATCTGATTTCTAAGCTAGACAGATAGAAAGCAAAGACCCAGACTTGATTTATACTACAGAATCTCAAAAAAGGCTCACAACTGATGGTACTAGGTATCTCTGGGTGAGGGAGTAGGGAGAAATGCTAAAAATAAGGTAATTTGGTTCAAAGTCAGTTTTAAAAGCACTCAGACCCTTATACAACTTTCACATTTCCCAGCAAAAGAATAGAGACTGATTCTCTGTAAGGGTAAAACAAAAGGTCTCTGGGTCAGGGACACCAGGATAAGTTGAAAGAAAGGCTAATGTACTGTAAACAAGGGAAGTAAGGCAGACAGGATGCTGTGAATCCCTAACATTTCACTTCTTTTACTCTACCACTCTGTCCCCAGGATGTTGCTTGCCATAGCCCAAGAGGAAAGATCTTAAGATATGTCATCAGATATTCCCCTAATTAATGACCCAAACGAGATCACTTGACAGTGAAGCCCACAGTGCTCAGAATCCTCACTTAAGTGCTGAGAACTTCAACCAGCTTTTTTTCTTTTTTCTCTCACTCTCTAAGTATGAACAGACAACCAAGGACTCCTAGACTTCTGAGCAAAGTCCTGCTAAAACAAAGACCAAAAAGAACAAACAAAAAGCAGAGCCCAAGATTTAAAGGCTGATGCATTTCACCAGATAATATAAAAAATAACCCTGGAATTCCTTTCTGTTGCTCTTAAGGCCTCTCAAACACAACAACTGTCTCTCCCATTGCGGAAGGAAACTGTTAAGGTTGCCAAAAAAATGGTATAAAAACAGCTTTCTGTCATTGGGTTACTAATTGCCACCAAAGCCACAGGCCTTGAAAGTATGTGGGGTGGGCATTCATCTATATACTCCTTTGAAAAGCAAGGGGTAAAAATCTTTTAATGTGTAAATAAATGTGTTTTATATACCTTTATCATCATCTTAAAAAATAACAATAAGTTACATGGTTCTCCCTTATTTATTAAAAGATTTATTTGAGAGAGAGAGAGAAAGAGAGGAGAGAGAGAATCCCAAGCAGACTCCCTGCTGAGCTCAGAGCCCCACACAAGGCTTGATCTCATGACCCCGAGATCATGATCTGAGCCAAAATCAAGAGTTGGATGCTCAACTGACTGAGCCACCTTGGCACTCCTTGGTTGTCCATTTATAAACTATGATTCTTAAGAGGTCAACTTTTAAACCTTAACTTCCAATTAAATTGATATTCTTAGTAGCTATGTGATTCTTATCATGCAAGAGTAACGTGTTCTTGTTCACTAAATATGGGACAGTGAGAAAAATCCATGGATTTATTAATGGACAATAAATTTGTTTCAATCATTTGCCTATTTTTTTTTAAAGATTTTATTTATTTATTCATGAGAGACACAGAGAGAGAGGCAGAGACACAGGCAGAAGAAGAAGCAGGCTCCATGCAGGGAGTCTGATGTGTGACTTGATCCCAGGTCTCCAGGATCACGCCCTGGGCTGAAGGCAGGCGCTAAACTGCTGAGCCACCCGGCTGCCCTCATTTGCCTATTTCTGAGATGAGAGATATATGCAAAGAGAAAAAAGGAAGTCTGGAAGGAGGAAGAAAAAGTTTCCTTCAATAAATAAGGGGAAGACTAGATCTTTAATTCCACCGAGATGTCTTTCAACATCTTAACACCAGAAAGCCTTAGATGCTCAATGTTTCTCTGCATTGCCATTAGAAGTGTAGGATCCTCAGTGGAAGGATAAGAATGAGCACATTAACCAAGAAATGTTCTTTCCCATTCTTGGTTATTTTTCCTCTTACATGTAGAAAAAGAGAAAAGTTTTGTGGTAGCCCAACCCAAGGCATCATTCCCCCTGAACTGCCATTCTGTGGCATCCACAACTCCTCCTGGAAGCTTAGAAAAAGGATAAAGAACTGAAAGCATTAGTTAACCTTTTTGATTACTTTCAACATGAGTTTAATTAAGTACATTTATGACCTACATCTAGAGATTCAAAAATGCTGCTACCAAAACTAAACTACAGCAGAGATGAAAGAAATTAAGAAAAATTCTACTTTCTAGTAAAATTGGGGAGGAAGAAAAACAGGAGTGGAAAATAATTATAATTAAATTCACATTTATTCATGTTTTAAAATACTAAGTCAACTTGATCTGTTTCTGCACAACAGCAACCAGGAATAGATTCAAAAAGATTTTCCAACTCCAATCCAGAAGAAACTTAGCTAAATTATGCAATAAAATAGATAACAGAATATATATTTAAAAGGGTATCTTTACTACAGCATAGGGAACATAGTCAATGGTATTGTCATAGCACTGTATGGTGACAGATGGGAGCTACACTTGTGGTGAATAAGCACTGTGTAAGGTATAGACTTGTCAAATCACCATGTTGTGCACCTGAAACTAATTAAACACTGCTTGTCAACTGTACTTCATTAGTAAAAAAATACATAAATAAAAGGGTACCTTTACTCTGTCAGTAAACTGGTATTTTTTTATGACCATTTCCTGCAATTGGCAAAAGTCTCCATTCAATTCTACTCCATATAGCTGCAGTGCTGAACTGTAAAGATAACCCTGAAAGAATGAAGACCTGTTATGATGCAAATGAATGAACTGTGAATTTATGTCTATATAAAATGTAAAAAATCAAACTTTAAAAAACAACTCAATAAAGTGAAAATAAAATGAAAGATAAATAATAATGTGTAATGTATGTAACTCTTAAAACTTCAAGAACTTAGACTCTTACTGATCAAGACCTTGAATGTAATTTATTAATTTCCATTATTTAAAAGTAATTATAGTTTGAAAGATTGATTTCTCACTTCTGACAAAATGGTACATTCAACCAAGTTGGAAATGAGAAAAGTGACCACATATAGAGTCTCTGTTTAATACCCTATTTCTATAATTTCTTGGAAAGTTACAGCAGGGGAAAGCAAGAAAGGAGTTAACCTGGGGGGTGGGGAATATAATGGAAAATCATTCAGAGTCTGACACTAGAGGAAGGTGGCTGGAGATGTGTCTTGTTGGTTTAGGGAAGTCAGTCTGGCGTCTGCAATCTGCCAAATGTAACTGACCAATTAGCTAACAAGGATAATCAAGAACTGACTAGATATTATTATGTATCCATTTTTGGTGGTGATCACAAAAAAATAATATGAAAGGAAAGGTCAAATCATATTCTGAATATCACTTTACATTAACATCCATGTATGAACCAAATTTATGTTTATAGCTAATGATAGATTTTTAGGATATGTTCAATGGAGCATATGCAGGTATTCAAAAATTTTCTGTCAGCTGAATCAGTAACCACTTTAATACAGAGAAAAATAAGAATATTTTTAAACTTATTAATGCTGCCACATACTTGCATAGCCACATTTTTTTCAGCTATATACTTTTCTAACAAATCAAAAAATGGACAAGAGTGGAGCAAATATGGTATACAATCGTAATCTCTACTGTTCTCTAAAAACAACCATTTGACAAACTGTATATTCTATTATGGATATATTTCCTAATCATAGAATAAAAGCCTTACTACTGAAAAATAAACTAAGCACTAAATAGTTAACTGTTGCCGTTTAGAGCAGGCAATGGATGCTGGGAACTGATAGTGCCTGTTTCTGGCATGAGTCTCTACTGCTGTTGGCCATATGTTTTAACAAGTCTGCTAATAACAACCAGAAACCACATTTAAGTTTTCTGATAAAATCAGTTAAGAGCATTAGAAATACTCATGATTTGAAATTTTTAAAAAGCCACATTGAAGTGATATTTCAGACACAAATGTCCACAAAGTTGAATCATAGAAAATTGGAGCAAGATGTGTCCTCGGATATCATTTAGTTAGCTTACTTACGGGTGAAGAACTTGAAGCCAGGGGTGTTAAGTGACTTTGTTATGGCCACATGCAATTTCGTAAGTCAAGTAAATTTTATAAAAGCTTTAAAAAAATTTTTTTTAAATAAAAGCTTCTATAAAAGCTCTTATCAAGGCTCAGTACACTATTTTAGCACAGTATAAAGAAAATGAAATTAGGAGGTCAAAAACAAAGTGTTATGAAGGTCACCTGCTTCTGCTTTGTTGATACTCCTCCAGCTGTGTCATAGAGACTCAGAAAAGGAAATCAGAGAGCTGGCCTTTGAAATTCCAAGTTCAATATAATATTTTAACCTTATTTATTCTGTTACTCTAATAAATAAAGCCAAGCTGTCACCTTGGATGGTGACAGGCCAAACTGTTGCTAGCAGCAGGAGGAGAAAGTATTTTCCCAATGTTGATTATGTCCACAAGCTGGACTTTACCCCATAAAGGACCGTGCCAAGCCTGGAGCCAACGTCAACCAAGACTTTTCCCGACAGATCAGGGAGTACATGATGATAAATGAACTTCAATTCCACGAGGGAGAAGGAATGAGAAATAAATCCTGGAGGATTAGAACAGAATAAATATCAAATTGTGCTTAGGTATTACACATTCTATTCTGTATTTCTAATTCTTTTATCTATATTTATAAAGCATATTTCATGTTTTTCTCTTCATCAATGAAAGCCATTCAGAAATTGTTTAGAAAAAATTTATGTGATAATCTTGCACTCATTCACCTGAGCTATATTAGAGAAAATAATAATGAAGTCTCCGACATTTATTCATTTTTACTTTTTAAAGATTTATTTATGTACTTGAGAAAGAGAGTGAGAGCATGAGCAGGAGGGGCAGAAGGAGAGGGAGAGAATCCCGAGCAGACTCCACGCTGAGTGCAGAGCCTGATGCAAGCTCAGGGCTCACAACCCTGAGAGCATGACCTGGGCTGAAACCAAGAGTCACATGCCTAAACTGCTGTGCCAGGTGCCCCCAAATCTCTGACATTTAAAAGGCCTCTAGGGAATAGCTGCCCAGCAACCTGTCCCTATCCCTGTGTCCGAAGGTCCTTGGTTAGTCTTTTATTTTCCCATTTTTCCCCCTATGATTGTTATTCTGTGTGATGCTTCCTAACTCCCGTATCATCTGGCTTTCTCACCTTAGTCCAGAGCAACCATAGACTAGCCCCATATTACTGCATACAATATAGACTACCAAATGAATGACCATCTCTGGAGTTGAGCAATGTGGCAGCCCTGACCAACCTAAGATATGTTCTGGAGTGCAGGGAAGGGTGTTATGAAAGGAAGTAAAGATACTCCCAGAAATTATTATTTCCCCTAGTTTAATTGCTACAATTTTTAAATTGCTACAGACTTCCTAGCCCATCTTCTCACTCCACTGTTTCTGTAATCAAGTATCTGGGAGAGCCTGCATGTACTTTTTAAAAACTTCCTATATTATGTCCTACATAATATATTGGTCAGGAAGGGGAGAAACTTTGGCCATATCTAAACGATGATAGATGGTGGCAAAGAAAATGGAAGTAGGCAGGCTAATAATTCCTTGAAAGAAAATAAAAGGGTGTGACTGGGGGTGGGGTGGGTTTTGACCACCATCGTACTGGTCTGCCTAGAATCTTCATCTTCACTACTCTGTCACTTTAGCACTTCTGCTTTGGGTTACAGAGTCATCATTAGTGTGTTATAGCTAGACAAGCCCCATGTCATATATTGGAAGGAAAGTTCCCCAGATGATAGTTTTTTTCAGATTTACTCTACTTATATGGGCTGGCCTACATACCTAGTCACTATTTACAACATGATTTCTATGGGAAAATATATCCTAATCTTCAAAATTTTGTCAAACATATATCTTTAAACTTCAATAAATCAGGGGCACCTAGGTGGCTCAATTGGTTGAGCATCCAACTCTTGATTTTGGCTCAGGTCAGGATCACAGGGTTGTAGGACTGAGGCTCATGACAGGCTCCTCACTCAGAGGAGAGTCTGCTGGAGATTGTCTCTCTCCACTCCCCCAAATTAAATAAATAAATAAATCTAAAAAACCCCCTATAAATCAGATCTGATATGATTCACTTTTTAGTTTTCCTTCTATGATTCTTATCTAAGTCCTTTTCTATTCTGTGAATTTCAACCACCTCCAATGGAAACTATAAGTGCTATCTAAAAATAGAATCTTAAATAGATCAGGAAAGTTTAATTCCCAATTATAATGTAGATACAATATACTTGTATTAGCAGCATATTACAAATTTGGCAGTAGTTAAGTAATATGAACACAAGATTACTTACCTGGAGAGCAGGCCACTCTAAGCCATTAACTCTGCATCTAAGTGACCAGAAATATTGAAATATAGCATGTCTAAAGTAATAGCCTAAGCAATCATATCCAATTTGAACTATATATATATATAAATAAAAAGATTATATAAAAGATTTATAAAAGATTTTATATAAAGATTATATAAAAGATTTTATATATATAAAAGATTTTAAAAGATTTATTTATTTGAGAGAGAAAGCATGCACATGTGTGAGTGGTAGGGAGGGCCAGAGAATCTCAAGTAGACTCCTTGCTGAGTGCAGAGCTTGATCCCACAATCCTGAGACCATGACCTGAGCTGAAATCAAGAGTCTGATGCTCAACCGACTGAGCCACCCAGGTGCCTCTTAAGGAAGAATACAGTAACAGAAGAGTTAACATATTAGCCACATGGGGTCAGTCTAGTTTCCCATTTTGGACACAGGTACTCTATCTGAGGGACAGAGATGCAGAAGACTTTTTGTCACTAGAGTTGTCCTCTGTTACGGACTGGAGATATTCTACTAGGTCAAATTATGGCCTGAATAAACTCTTCCTCAAGATCATCACTGTTTTCTGAATCCATGCCTAATCAACAGTATCTGATTACTATCTGACTTCTCAAGTAGATGCTTTTATAGGGAGAACATTTCAGCCCCCTTGTAGTTACATTTCTGTTTGTGAATTAGCATTATGGTTTATCTATGAATCTCTTTGAAGTAAGGAAAGTATAAGTTGGTTTCCTGGTTCTCAGTCACTTGTGATTAGTTTCTGGACCTGCAAACTCACCTCTGATTAAACAGTTTCTGTGAAAAGCAGAGATACCCTGCTGGGACCCCTGGGCGGCTTAGTGGTTGAGTGTCTTTGGCTCATGTATGATCACTGGGTCCTGGGATCGAGTCCTGCATCAGGCTCCCCCACAGGGAGCCTGCTTCTCCCTCTGCCTCTCTCTCTGTGTCTCTAACGAATAAATAAATGACATCTTTAAAAAATAAAAAAGAAAGAAAAGCAGAGATACCCTCCTCGGAGACATTAAGTGGCCCAGCTTCCCTGGACAATACTGCTGTTTGGTCTCCCTAATCTCAATAATCAGTAATGGCTATGCTACAGGGTTGGCCTTTTCCTTTCAAAAAACACCCAATGGGCAGCCCCGGTGGCGCAGCGGTTTGGCGCTGCCTGCAGCCCAGGGCCTGATCCTGGAGACCCCAGATGGAATCCCACGTCGGGCTCCCTTCATGGTGCCTGCTTCTCCCTCTGCCTGTGTCTCTGCCTCTCTCTCTCTCTCTCTCTCTGTGTCTCTATGAATAAATAAATAAATAAATAAATAAATAAATAAAACAAAAAAACAAAAAAACGAAAAACACCCAATGACTTGGTCAAGAATTTGTGTTCTCAGAACAATGTAAAGTACACACAGTCGTCAGATTTGCACACTTGAGTGCCTACCTAAAGGTGCAGTCTGATGTGAGCCACACACCATACAGTAGTTTCTGCTCATTTTTCCTTCCTCACATAATGAATCAATAAAGTCTTCATCATAAAGGAATGCATCAACGTGAACTGTGGGTTCTGGCTGCTGCTCTATCTGGTGGAGAGAAGAAGAACTTCAAAAGAAACCAAGTACAAAGGAGTCTCTTTTTATTGCTAAATAAGGCAAAACATCAGTGGTTCAGATGCTAAAATTCCGAGAGCAACAACAAGGCACAGAAAGACAAGTTTCACTTATTAAAGAGCAACCCTGCTCTTCCTTCATTCTTTTTTTTTTTTTTTTCCTGAGACACCAGCAACTCTTAATTTGGTCTGTAATGATACAAAGCCTGGCTAGGGGAAATATATAAAATTTGAATTCAAGGAGTATTTATTTTGTGGCCATCTCGTCCATCCTAGGTAGTATATTTTACAAATAAAGAAACCCCCATTCAGAGATTTCTCCAAAGAAATGACCAAAAGAGGGGAAAGAATTGAAACTAATACCAGGTCTCCTGAGTCCCACACATCAGTGACTTAGCAAGTGATCTTTTCCCAGAGGCAAAGTTTTCAAATAATAAAAACATTAGTACAGTTTCATGCTTACAACTAATAGCCCTTTATTAATACTGGTAATACATGATATAATAGCCAGTGGCAACAAAGAGAAAAATGTCTGATTCCTTTTACCTTAACTATAATAATCAACTTATCCACTTAGAGATCTACAAAATTCTATCTACACCTACACACACACATCTATATTGTAAATGTGTAAAACACATGGACATACACAAGAACCAGAAGGAAACAACAGAAGATACAAATAGTTTGTTAGGAGAAGGGATTATGGGTCGACCATTACATTCAAGGAATACTTTTTTGTTGTTTCATATATTTTGGTATATCATGCTACTGATAGGACTGCCTTATGAATAATATCCAAACTATACTACAAACATTTTTGTCAGTTTTTATATTAGCCACTATTTTCCACCTTTGGGAGTACTGTGACTGGATGTTTACTAAGATTTGCTAGTGCTCACAATATGCACAGCACTGTTACAAATGTACATGATTTGGTTCCTCTGCTTAGGAATCTACGTAGTAAAAAACCACATGGAGGGGTGCTGTTTTCAGATTAGTGGGAGAAGACATTATTATTATTATTTTTGCTTTAGGAAACAATATTCTCAGTATATGTACCCGATAAAAGTTGAGGTTTAAAGGGACTTGGATGAGGGGGCGGTCTGTAGAAGAAAAATGAGAACTTATTTTAGGAATGAAGGAACAGGATAAGCAAAAACCATATGGCACAAAAGCAGGAGAAGGAAACAAAGAGATGAACTTCACCTCTGGCAAAAGTGGGGGATGTGGAACAGGAAAGAGAAAACCAGGACAATGATGGAGGCAGGGCCAGATTACCGTTGGGCCTTGTTTTTGTGTGTGTGTGTGTGTGTGTGTGTGTGGGAGGGGGGAGGACGTGGAGGGAAGGGGGTTGAATGCCTGGCAAACAGGATGCCCTTAAAAAAAAAAAAATTTTTGTCGAATGAATGGGGAGCCAGAGGATTATGGACTCAAAAGAACTGGGGACATCGTTGAAGCACCAAATGAAAAATTGTTTTTAAAGCCAAATTCAGGACTAATTAGACTGGAGAGGCTGCAGGATTAGGGAAGACTAGGAGAACCCTCAAGGAGCAGTAACGGTACATTAATTTAATGTATTTACTTTTCGGAGGGATAGATGTTCTGAGGACAGCATTGTGTCAAGAGGTAAGCAATTCCGAAGGTCCTCCGCTATGTTTTTCAACATAATGTCATTATTGTCTTGAGTGAATTCATCAAAATCTCCTGGAAAAAAAAAAAAGAAATCTCTTTTTTGGTTTTGGTCATACCTAGACTAAGTGAACACAACGGACATATTTTCCATTAGCATCAAATTTGTAGCAATAAATAAACCTTCTAACCAATGAAATATTCGAAGTCTAATGAATGTTCCATTTCAAATATCGAGTTTTTCCTTTTTCTAAACCATCTGAAAATACAAAACATGGGGCACCTGGGTGGCTCAGTAGCTAAGCTTTTGCCTTTGGCTCAGGTCGTGATTCCGGGATCCTGGGATCGAGGCGTGCATTGGGCTTCCTGTGAGAACCCTGTTTCTCTCTCTGCCTCTCTCTCTGTGACTCTCATGAATAAATAAAATATTTTTTTAAAAATACAAAACTTAAAAAAAATAAAAAATAAAAAAATAAAAATATAAAACTTGACTACTTCAGCCTGTTTGAGAAAAACAAAAGCAATTAAAAAATATATAGTATTTTAACTGTTTTTACTCAAGAACAGCACTGCCATTAGTTTGTAGGGTCTTTTTTTTTGTTTGTTTGTTTGTAGGGTCTTAAACTCACCAGTAAGTAGTCAAATATTCCTTCTCTGACTATATAGATCTGAGAAGTATAGGACATATCACAGAGATTATTAAAATGATAATTTAGATCTGAGTACCCCTGCCTTCAATAAAATATACCTAAGACTTCAGATAATAAGCACTAACAACGGCTGGCACCAACCATATAATAAACTTCACAATAATCATGTTGCCCTGCTGCATTTGAGCAGCAGATAAATGATCATTAAAATAGCATGTTTCTGGGGGTGCCTGGCTGGCTCAGTTAGTGGAACCTGTGACTCTTAATCTCGGGGTTGTGAGTTTAAGCCCCACATAGGGTGTAAAGATTACTTTAAAGAAAAAAGTGTATTTCTGATGGTTATGGTGTACTTTTGGATGATGTGACAAAGAGGGGAGGGGAATGGGAGGGAGAGAGAGTGTGTAGCAATAAAGATGGAGAAGATCTGGTTAAGAGATTGACAGCTGTTGCATCTAGGTGAGAGTATAAAAGTGGTGTTCATTGTTCTGTTTTTTCTACTTTTCTGTGTGTTTAATTTTTTTGGTTCTAAAACAGTATTATTTCTAAGTGGGCTCATATGTAATTTTAAATAGAATGTGACTTATCTGGAAGTAACATACTCCTAAAGTTAGCTACTGTCTGGGATGCCAAATGTAGACTAGAAAGCTCTACTAATGAAAATATTTTACCTTTCTCTTAAAAGACTTTCTTATATTGAATTTTTGCTAGAATAAAAGCACCTCAAGGGAATTGTTTATTACTCTAAAACAGAGTAAAAAACAGTTCTAAAACAGAAGGAAAACAAGGAGATCCTGAAGGGTAATGTCATCTGTGTCCATATCCCCTGCTCTCAAATCTTTGGTTATTTTTAAGTAGGCTCATGATTTTGTTCTTAAAAAATAATTCTTGTGTTGGTGCAGAATGCTATTTTCATGTCACTATTAACGAAAGTTACAAAGCAGGCCAACAGCAGCACAAGGAAATAAAATGGAGGTTTTCTATTTCTAAATACAAGTGATCATCTTTTTAGCTATACTACTCTGTGCCCTGTATATGAAGGATCTTTTTCTGCATTAACTTCTCACTGAGCAGTCATAGTTAATACAAAGATTTGGCTCTCTGAACTGATGAGGAAAGGCATTTGAGCTGTTTTATCCTTCTTGCCTATCTAGTATAATGTTCTAAGCTGTTGCTTCAAATTATTTCTAGAAGGAGGCAGAATATAAGTTAGAGTAACAAAAATTCTATTAAAATTCATTCCAAATTGTTTTCAGTGGAACTTAAATAGCATCTGTGATACGTTTTTTAAAAAAAAAAAAAAGGCCTTTTTAACTGTATTTGTAAAATCTAATTAAATCTTCCTAAGGTGCTAATTAAACATTTATTTAAGTAATCTCAACAGTCAACATGGGGCTCAAACTCATGACCCTGAGATCAAGAGATGCATGCTCCTTGGACTGAGCCAGCCAGGCGCCCCTCAAAGTGCTAATTAATACCTAACAACCGCTTAGCTTCCTTCCCTCCATAGATAGAACACTGTCTGGGAGCCTGTGTGACTCACATTTAAGTCTAATAATATCATTCCCACTAGTGATCCTTAGCAGGTTCTCTCAATTTGTAAATGGTGAAACTAGAGGAGCCACTAAAAATCTCATTATGTGAAACTAAGATATTCCCTATCCCAACTTCTTTGGACTTAAGTCTGTAATATAAAGTCATGTTAATGAAACAGTTTTCATGTGGTTCTGCCTTATAAAATGAGTCTTAACAGTGAAAAGGGAACTAGACTATGAACGATTACCAATGGGCCCATCCCTTTTACACATCTCCGATATACCTAGGATAGTTGTTTAGTTTTTGCTTGAACACTTTCAGGGCCAGCATTTCTTCCATGTGGTGGAGCCAGGATCTGCCGCTCTGTAACATTAACTCATTTTTCCAGTTTCAGCCTGGGAGGAATCATCGTCTTCAATGTAAACAACATTTACTGAATGAACACTTCTGACATGCTAGACTTGGTGTGGTGCTTTTCACATGACATTTAATCCTAAGCAACCTACAAGTGGTACTATAATCACTTCTATTTTATAACAACAGCACCAAAAAATCTAAGGTCAGAGGTTTAAGTTACTTGCGTCCGGTCATATTGGCCAGAAAGTGGTGAAGCTGGGGATTGAATGCAGGTCTAGACTAAGTTCAGACTAGAACTTTTTTTTAAGGTTTTATTTTTAAGCAAATATGTGAAAGAAAAAAAAAAGTAAATATGTGGAGCTTGAACTCAACCCCGACACTGAGAGTCATATGCTCCTCCGACTGAGCCAGCCAAATGCCCCCTTAGTCTGAACTCTTAATTACTACACCAGACAGTTCTCTAAAGTGGCAAAGAAGGTAGCTGGCTAGTAACAGTTCTCTTACCGCTATCATAGTTTTCTCTTCTCCCCACCTCTGACCACAGTTCTCCATATGACGTGCAGTCGTATCCTTTGCCATTGGCTTCCAGACTTGTTTAACAGAACCCTTTAAATGTGGCCCTGCAACCAACACTAGGCAATCTAGTTCTCTAATCCATGACTATACCTTAGTTTATTCTCTTCTATCACTTTGTAGCATCTAGGGCCCTGATCACTACCACCACAGGGTGATTAGTAGATTTGGAAGGGGGGATGGAGGCAGTGGAGGCCAAAGAGTGTCTCAAAAAGTCATATGTAAAGATTAAGGAAGCTGGAACACTGATAGATAGGAATGGCTGCTAATTTTGAACCATCATAATAGATTTCCAGCTGTCTGAAATAGGTTTGAGAGTCAACATCCTAATTAACATGAGCATCACCAGTCAGGATGAGAGATACTAAGAAACTGTATATTAAATTCAGTCATTCAAAAAAGGTAGTATTACATGAAGACTGCATTAATTTATCTCAATATGAAGGATATCAGGTGAAAGCATGAATTGGCACCCCTTACCCTGGACAATAACTCTGATTCAAACACACTCAAGGGTAAAAAGAGATTTTTTTTCAGTTACAGCAATGATTCTTCACCATGGTTCTAGTCAAAGAGATGGGATTTATGTGATTCATAAAGGGCCTAAAGTTGGATGCTTGGTTGTATACATAAATACGTATACTTTTCTAGGAAGAAAGTTCTTAAGAAATCTTCAATAATTATAGGTAATACTACTGAGCACTCTATGTAAGGCACTGTAGGAATTTTTAGTGCAAGAAGGTTAAGATTAGCTTTAGTATCTGTGGTGGCTGGCAAATAACTTCTGAAAAGAACAGCAAAACATTTCTGCCCTAATAATGGCTGTACAGGTAAAAAAAAGCATGATACGATAGGATATTACTGACATGTGTAAACACATTGTATATTTACTCTGTTATTAAAGTTCAGTTCCTTCAAACATCATTTCTAAAGGCTGTGCAATATTCTAGTATTGTCTATTTACTTAACCATCGGCTCCTTCTAATACACATTTAGATATAGTTAGAATTGTGAAAAATTAAGTACACTGCAACTTACATTTTGGCATCCATCATCTCTTTGCATTTCTGATTATTTCCTTACTATAAATGCCTAGAAGTAGAATTACTTACTATTTTAAAGGCTCTTGCTACATATTGTCAAATTTCTTTCCTGAAAGATTATACCAATTTATCTTAACAGAAAAGAATATGTGTCTCATTAAACCCTTGCAGCATTAAATATTACCATAAAAACAAACTTTGTTGTTTTAATTTGCATTTCTTTAATTACTGGTGAGGCTAACATCTTTTAACATGTGTAATAGCTATTTCAGAATGTGTGGTAACAGTATTATGCTTGGAAAAAGATTAAAGAAAGGTGTTAATCAGTTGCCTGACAGTAAAGTTTTTCTCAAATTACACATGTAGGTGGGAAGGGAGTGGAGGAAGAAAAGCTTCTCTAGAGGCGAAAGTTAATTCTTTCAGAATTTCCTAGTTATTTTTAAGGAAATATATGAGGAAACAGAAACCACCAAAATTGATGGTGTATGAATCAAATCTAACTTTTTTTTAATCTAGTCAGTATCAAGTCCTACTCCCTTTTGCTCGCAAATTCTACTTTCTCTTTATTTCCACTTCAACCACCTCATAACCACAGTCATCACCTCACACTTTGACACCTTACACCATGACAAACTCATAACTAGCTCCTTGATATTGGTCTCCCCCCACTATAAAATATATTGTACATCTATTTTAAACTAATTTCCAAAAAAAAAAAAAAAAAACTAATTTCACTTTAACCTCACTTTTTTTTTAAAGATTTTATTTTCAAGTAATCTTTACACCCAACATGGGACTTGAACTTACAACCCCGAGATCAAGAATCACACGCTTCACTGACTGAGCCAGCCAGGTGCCCCAAACCTATCACTCGTTTCCCTTAACAGGTTTTCGATATTTTTCTACATTTTAACCTAGCAAGTCTCACTTTAGATATTTAAGGTCTTCTATATCAGCAGAGTCTACCCATCCTATTTTCCACTCTCATTATCCCCTGACATAATTTCTCCTCAAGACAGGCCAATCTCTCCAGTTGTTTTCCATAGTCTTTCCTGTTTATACTATTCCTTTCAACTGCATGACCTTGTCTTTTGCAACAGGGCCTGCCCAATTTATTTTGTCTCCATGAGGTCTTACCCTCAACCTGTAGCCTTAACTCACCCACATCTTTACCTCTAATGACTTAGAGTGCATAATTAAACTGAGTTACATGTTACCTACTATTCATTCATATCACATATTACTCTGAAGTCCCTATTCAAATTTTAAAAATTTATTGAGGGGGCTTCTCGTCCCGGACAAGATGGCAACTTTCCTCACTTTCCCCTGTTCCTCCCCTATAACTATAACTAAATACCCTGGAAATAATTCAACAGGCAATTATGAAGACTCTGAAAGCTAGAAAGGTCAACTGTCTGGGTGTCTTACGATTAAAGAAAGGCCACTGCAGTGAGTTCCCTGGGTTTTCTTTTTATCTTCCATGTAGCTTAGATTGGGCACCAGAAAGACCTGCATCCCAGAACAACTAACAGACATAGGGGAGAAAAAAATAATTAAGAAAAACTTGCTATCTCTTGCCAAAAACTGGCAAAAAGGGAAGAACAACAAGCGACCTACTGAGAAACCCTAAGCCACACTCCACACGTAGGGCAGTAGCAGACTACCCAGTCTTCAGGCCCTCAACTCGAGGGTATAAACAGACCTAGGTCTGGCATCTACCAGCCATCTGCCCAGTGGTGGAGAACACAGGCCCTGAATTGCTTGTTTCCTTACCCTCACTGGTGGGAGGCAGCTCAGTGAGACAGGGCAGCCCAGAATCTTTCCCCATGCAGGTGACACCAGTATAGATTGAACAAGAACTGTAGCAGTGCCAAAGAATGAAGCAGAACTGAACAGCACTGCAAGGACACTGAAAACTCAATTGTTATCAGGCTAAGAACCAAAAGGTTAAAACTAAGGCAACTGCCTATTAAGATACAAAATCTGAACAGGAACAAGGGTCTTAGCATAATATTCAAAATATCTTGGATACATTCAAAATTATCCTAGCGTAATACCCACAATATACACGATACAATGGAAAATCAATTATCACTCAAAGAACAGGAAAAATAACCACTTGATTCATAATTTGAATCTGACAATCTCTGGATTATTTATCCAATATCCAAATGAATCAGAATTTGGATTATCAGAAAAAGATTTTAAGCAACCATCATAAAAATGCTTTAATAAAGAATTATGAGTTTTCTTGTAACAAGTGAAAAAAAAATCTCGGCAAAGAAATGGAAGTTATAAATAATGAAATGGAAATTACAAAACTGAAAATAATCAATCATCCAAATTAAAAAAAAAGCTTGCTGGAAGGGCTTAATAGCAGAGATGACAGAGGACAGAACCACTGAACTTAAGGACAAGAGATAAAATTTACTCCAACTGAACAACACAGAGAAAAGACTGAATAAAAGGTAGTTGAACAGAGCCTTAGAGGTCTGTGGGTCAATACAAAAAGATGTAACTTTGGTATCAGAGTTGCATACGTGGAAGAAAGAGTGTGGGTCTGAAAAGCATGTGAAGAAATATAGCTAACCACCCTCCCCAAATGTGGTTTGTAAGAAGCTGAGAAACTCCAAAATAGGATAGACCCAAAGAAATACACAGAAAGACATATCATAATTAAACTTCGGAAAATAAAAGACAAGGAACAAATCTTAAAAGCAACCTGAGAAACGATTCATTAACTGTAGGCAAATATCAATTTGAACAACAGCAAATTTTTCATCTGAAACCATAGGAGCCAGAGGGAAGCACAACATTTTTCAAGTGCTGGAGAAAAAGGACTGTAAGCTGTGGAGTTTATATCTTTATGAAATTGTCCTTCAGAAATGAAGGGGAAATAAAGACATCCTCAGATGAGGAAAACTAAGAGAATTTGTTGCCAGCAGATTTACCCTTAAAGAATGGCTATAGGAAGTTCTCCAACAGAAAAGAAAGAGCAGAAGGTTTGGAACTTCAGAAAGGAAAGAACAGAATGGGTAAAACTAGAGTAGAATGGGTAAAAATAGAGTAGGTATGAAAGACTATCTTTTTGTCATTAGTTTCTTACAACATATTTGATGATTTAATAAAAATTTATGAAATCATCTGATATAGTGTTCAATGTATACTGAGGAATACATAAAACAATTCAATTTAAAAAGTGGTAAAGAGACCTAAATGGAAGTAAGATTTCAATACTTCACTCAAGTGATAAGCACTGATACCAGTAGATGGTGATGAGTTATGCGTATGTAACTACAAAGAAGAGCAATCACAAAGAAAACTATATACTCAGAAAAACAAAGAATTCTAAAACTAGTTCTAGTGATCTATAGGAAGGCAGTAACAGATTAACAGAGTAACAGATAACAGGTTATGAAACAGAAGGAACAAGCAGAAAACAAACAATAAGATGCCAGACTTAAGTTCTGACATAGTAATAATTAATTTTTTTAAAAGATTTTATTTATTTATTCATGAGAGACAGAGAGAGAGAGAGAGAGAGAGAGAGAGAGAGAGAGAGGCAGAGATACAGGCAGAGGGAGAAGCAGGCTCCACGCAGGCAGCCTACACGGGACTCCATCCTGGGTCTCCAGGACCACGCCCCGGGGCTGAAGGCAGGCGCTAAATGCTGAGTCCCCCAGGCTGAGTCCCACAGGCTGCCAGCAATAATTACTTTAAATGTAAATGCTCTAAATGTATCAATTAAAAGACAGAGATTGGCAAAGTAGATTTAAAAACACAACCCAATAGAAACTCACTTCAAACATAATGACATAGGAAGAATGAATATAAAAGGATAGAAAAAATACATTGTGCAAACTTAAAAAAAATGGTAGCGGCTATATTAATATGAGATAAAGTAGACTTGAAAGCAAAGGAAATTATTAGGAACAAATATAAATATTACATATTTATTAAAGGATCAATCTACCAAAGAACCATAGTTATCCTATGTGCATCAGTAAACAATAGCTTCAAAATACATGAAATAAAAACTGATAGATGTGAAGGCAGAAAGAGGCAAATTCACAATTATAGCTGAGGACTTTAAGGCCCCAATCTTAGCAACTGATAAACTACTGTGCAGAAAATTAGCAAAGATGTAAAACTGAAAAATATAATCAACTAACCAGATGTAACAGATATTTATAAAACACTCTACTAAATAAAGTGGAATACACAGTTTTTCCCATAGAACGTTCACCAGGATAAATTATATCCTGGGTCATAAAACAAATAATAAAAAATTTAAAATAATTGAAGTTATGCAGAGTATCTGTTCTGACCATAATGGAATTAAATTGGAAATCAGTAACAGGTAAATCTCCAAACACTTGGAAATTAAAGAATACACTTTTAAACAATAATAGTTACAGTAATCAAGAGAGTGTGGTATGGTCAGGGAGAGATACGTAAAGCAATAGAATATAATAGAGAACTCAGAAACAGATCCACATAAGAATGCCCAACTGATTTTGATAGCCTTGTCAACAAATGGTGCTGGGAGAAATGGACATCGACACAGGGATAAAAATGAACTTCAACCTAAACTTCACACCTTATGCAAAAGTTAACTTGGATCAAAGAATTAAATGCAAAAGACAAAACCAAAGTTCTCAAAGAAAACTACAACACAGAACTTGACACTAATATAGTGGTGTATAATTTTTAAAGAGGAAAAAAAATGGGAGAAAATCTTTGAGATGTAGAGCTAGACAAAGTTCTTAAAGTTGACTCAAAAAAGGAAAAGTGAGGGGCTCCTGGGTGGCTCAGTGGTTGAGTGTCTGCCTTTGGCTCAGGTTGTGATCCTGGGGTCCTGGGATCGGGTCGCATCTTGCTCCCCGAGGGGAGCCTACTTCTCCCTCTGTTATATCTCTGCCTCTCTGTGTCTCTCATGAATAAATAAATAAAATCTTTAAAAACAACAAAACAAAAAAGTTAAAGTGAATACATTGGACCTCATCAATATTAAAAACTTCTGCTTTTAAAAACTGTGTTAAGAGGAGGAACAAATTACAGACTGGAAGAAAATATTTGCAAACTACATATATGACAAAGGGCTTATATCTGAAATGTATATAGAACTCTCAAAATGATACAAAAAAATACAATTAAAAAAGGGTAAGAGACATGAACAAGCATTTTATCAAAGAGGATATTCAAATGGCAAATAAACACTTAAACAAAAAAAGGTCAACATCATTAGGGAAATGGAAATTAAAACCCACTACAAAATTAACAGAATGGTTAAATAAAAAAATACTGATAAACAAAATGCTAGTGAGGATGCAGAGAAATTGGATTACTCATATATTGTTTGTATAAATGTAAAATGGTGTAGCAAGTCTGGAAAACAGTTTGGCAGTTTCTGTAAAACTAAAAATGCACTTACCATATGACTCAGCAATTGCACTCTCGAATATTATCACAGAGAAATGAAAACTTATGTTAAACAAAAATCTGCACGTGAATGTTCAAGTATGTTATTTGTAAGAAAGGCTTGACCAGACTAGGCATTTCAGAGGCTTCTTTACTCACATGCCTAATGCCAAGGCTAGGATGGCAAGAACAGTTACAACCTGGTTGGGTATCTTGCTCTCCATAGGATAGGTGGGAATACCTGACAGTTTGACAATCTCAAGGCAAACTGTATACATTTGGTTAGCTTCTTCAGACCAAGCATTCCAAGAAACAGAAAGTCGAAGTTGCCAGTTTCTTAAATCCTGGATCCAAAACTGACAAAGTGTAACTTCTGCTATATTCTATTAGCCAAAGCTTTCACAGAGCACATCCAGATTCAAAGGCTGAGGATACAGATAAGATCTCTCATGGAACAAGGATTAAGGAGCTTGCGGCCATTTCCAAAAGACAGCTTTATAAAAATAGAATTCATATACAATAAACTGTACATATTTAAAGTGTAGAATTACATAAATTTGATGTATGCAGACATGAAACCATCACTTATGATCAAGATAGTGGACATATCTGTCACCCCCAAGTATTTCCTCTTGCCCATCTGTAATCCTTCTCCTCTCCAACCCCTCCACTCACTCAGCTGCCAGAGACCTATTTTCTGTCACTACAGATTAGTTTGCATTTTTTAGTTTTAAATAAATGAAATTATATAGTTTTTTTTAGTATGCTTTCTTTCAGTATAATTTAAACATGCCATTGTGCAAGTAACTTCTTTCCATTTATTTGCCAAGTAGTATTCTATTATAAAAATATATTACAAATTGTTTCTCCATTTACCTGTTCCTAACTGAAATGCCTCCCTCCTCTTTTTCTTCCGTATTGTACTGGCCAGAAGCTGTATTATGATGCTGGATAGTAGTAATGAGTGCACATTCTTGTCATTTCTGAATTTAGGGGAAAGAACTCAGTCTTTCACCATTAAGTATGAGGTTAGCTGTAGATTTTTCACAGATGCCCATTATCAGGTTGAGAATGTTCTCTTCTAGTCTGATGAGAGTTGTTATCAGGAAGAGATGTTAGATGTTGTCTAATGCTTTTCCTGGTCTATTGAGATAATAATATAGTTTTTTTTTTTTTTTACTTAACATGGTGAATTACATTGATTTTTAAATGTTAAACCAACAATACATCCTTGGGATAAACCTACTTGTTTATGATGTGCTATTCTTTTTATATATCATCCCCATTTTTAATACACAACAGTATGTTAAAGTACAAAAATACTTTAGAGAAAAGTATAATTGTTTCTTTTTGTTTAATGGAAAAATTTTTAAGAGGTACCAACTAAAAAGAAAAAGAGGTACCAGTACATCTGCTCAGTACATCTTTTTAGTTTTTGAAAAATCAATCTATTTTTGTTGCCTCATATAATTGATAACTTTCATAAATTCACATGGTTTCAATAAAGACTGGAATATCTTTGTTATACTGATACTTCCTCAGTGGTAATGCAATATGGACTGGCACAGTATGCCATCTGACAATGTATCTAGAAACCAGGCGTGGCTTTTTAGATTTGTAGGAATTTCAAAGAACTTCTAAAAGCTCTGTAGCTGCTGCTCACAAACGTATCCAATTTTGGTCAGGGAAGATATACTTAAAATACTTCTAAAAGTATTTTAAAATAGTTTGAAGCTTCTAAAAGCTTCTAGTCACCTACTGTTACCTTTTTTTAAGCATTAAATGATTTTTGATGATTTTATTATTTTTCTTAAAGCAAACCCTAATCTTCTATCTTTTGTAACTTGATTCTTAATAGAAACTCTTATGGGCTGTGGGCCGGACTTCCTCATTTGTATCTGCATGTCCAAGACAAAGTCAGAGGCTTCAGAATAGCATTTGTTAACAGATAGCTGTCCATATATATATATATATATATATATATATATATATATATAATTTATTTTATTTATTAAATAAATTTAATTATATATATATAATTTATTTATTTTATTTATTTACTTATTTATTTTTTAACTAGGCTCCACGTGCAGTGTGGAGCCTAACATAGGGCATGAACCCATGATCCTGAGATCAAGACCTGAGCTGAGATCAAGAGTTAGTCGCTTAACCAACTGAGCCACCCAGGTGCCCCTCAATATATTTTTTAATATGCTTCTTAGGGATCCCACTTGCAGTTCTGGCTCTTTGCTCTCTTCACTTAATGGATTGCAGTCACTCTCCTACACTTTGAAATCTAGATCAAGAGCCCACTTTATATACATATAGGAAATAGAAGAGAACAGATGTTCTGCCACAAGATCAGAATCAATCAGCTGAGGTCCTGCTGTATTTTACTTTTATTTATTTTTGGGGGTGGGTGGATGGGTATCTTTGCGAGCTTTGCCTCTCAGACTTGATTCATCCTTCCTATATTAATGTTTGTTTCCTCATTTTTGGCCTAAGCTGTATCAAGGTAAAATGTAGCCTCCTGTTTTTATTTCTTCTATATCTTCAGTTTATCAGGCATTGACATGTGCTTGGCTCTGCCCTGGCCCAAGCTTCTGGTTCTAGCAGCCCCATTCTAAATGACCCCAGGTCTTGGTAGGATAATCCCACTATCCCTTCAGAGATCAAGAATATTCTTCTTTTTCTGTATCTAAAATTATTGTGATTTTACCTATAATGCTTTTTAGTTTCAATAAACTCCATAAAACTCAAAACTAAAGTCAAACTCAATGCCTATTGTTGTCTCTTGCTATTCCATTAAATGGTAAAAAAATTCAAGGAGAAGGGAATCCCTGGGTGGTACAGCGGTTTGGCACCTGCCTTTGGCCCAGGGCCCGATCCTGGAGACCTGGGATCAAATCCCATGTCAGGCTCCCGGTGCATGGAGCCTGCTTCTCCCTCTGTCTGTGCCTCTGCCTCTCTCTCTCTCTCTCCCTGTGTGACTATCATAAATAAATAAAATTTTAAAAAAAATTCAAGGAGAATTACAATTATTAAAGGTCTAAGGAAATGTCAGGCAAGTACTTAATACTAGAGATAGAAGATAATTTGTTTTTCATAGAAGGACACTACTTAGGAAAATAACTGGAAGAACTTTTTGTGCCCTATTTAGAGCCACCTCATAAAAAGGTATACTACGGTTCAACTCGGGAAGATGAGAAAGTTGTGGTGATAGTGATGATGGTTGCATAATGTAAATGTATGTAATGCCACTGCACTGTATACTTAAAAACAGCTTAAAATGGGGATCCCTGGGTGGCTCAGCGGTTTAGCGCCTGCCTTTGGCCCAGGGTTCGATCCTGGAGTCCCGGGATAGAGTCCTGCGACGGGCTCCTGGCATGGAGCCTGCTTCTCCCTCTGCCTGTGTCTCTGCCTCTTTCTCTCTATCATAAATAAATAAATAAATAAATAAACAAACAAATAAACAAACAAATAAATAAATCTTTAAAAAAAAAACAGCTTAAAATGGTAAATTTTATGCTATGTGTATTTTACCACCTAAAAAATGGTGTACTAATAAGTTGCTTTTTAAGATTTATGTTAAAACACTCTTTTAAGCAAAGGGACACCCTCATTTCTTTTTAGATTAAAATTTTTTTTAATTTTTTAAAGATTTTATTTATTCATAAGAGATAGAGAGAGAGGTAGAGACACAGGCAGAGAGAGAAGCAGGCTCCACGCAGAGAGCCGGAAGTGGGACTCAATCCTGGTACTCCAGGATCACATATTTTGAGCCCAAGGCAGACGTTCAACTGCTGAGCCATCCAGGGTCCCGACATCCTCATTTCTGAAAATACTCACGTTAATAAACATTCGCAGAAACTGAGATTATTTCTTTTTTTTTTCTTTTTAAAATTTTATTTATTTATTCATGATAGAAAGAGAGAGAGAGAGAGAGAGAGAGAGAGAGAGAGGCAGAGGGAGAAGCAGGCTTCACGCAGGGAGCCCGACACGGGACTCAATCCCGGGGCTCCAGGATCACGCCCCGGGCCAAAGGCAGATGGTGAACCGCGGAGCCACCCAGGGATTCCCCTGAGACTTTTTCTAAATCACTTAACAAAATCCATGAACTTCTCGGACTAACGGATATGCTGCAGAAAGAGCTTTTTAAGAAAGTAAAAGGGTACTTTTTAGCCATTGCTATTGGGTCTTGTTACAAAATTATCATCCAAAACATGCTTAGAAGTTTTCCTGATTTTGAAAAATGGAGTTCTTAAATGATGCCTCTAAAACTGGAGATTTTGATTACAAATGGTTCCACAAAACCAAAATCTTGAGGGCAAGGGTATTTTAATAATTGTGCAATTGCCAGAACCAGGCAGTAGGTGGCATTTTTGTAGGTACTCAGCGTTTTTGGAATAAAAGATCCTGAGCTGAGGAATACAGAAAAAAAAAAACGGAAATTAGCACGTTTTAAAATCAATTGGGATATGATCAATAAAACTGGCAATACAAGGTTTAAATGAAGAGACAGAAGACTCAGCAATTCCTATCCTGAATCTTGTTATGTTTAAGTATGAAGCTGCCTGTCTGGTTTTCTCTACTTTTCCAGGCTAAACTTCACTATCAGCTGCTCAAGTTAATTTCAGTTTGGCATCTTAGCTAAAATGATTCTCCCCAATGGGTAATAATACCCTAACCTACTGATTGACGCTAACATCATAAAGAAAGAGAGTTCTAGGCAGATGTTTGGAAGTCATTAGCACACAGGAATATTTCAAGTCCTGAGTCTGGAAGAAAATAAACACAAGATTCAACGTTTAGGAATACAGAGGTTCGGCATAGCTCCCAAACAAGGAATACCTTATTTTTTCGTGTTTCACCAGGCCTCAATTTGCCAAAACAGATCTAACCATTCTTCAATAAGCAGACCTAATCGCTACATCTTTTCGATTCTAACTTGTGCTTTTTAGTAACACTTAATAATCAAAGTCTTGTCTCCCCCTTCTCTCTCCCTGGAAAAACTGCTATCAAATTGATGATTCACTTTAAATTTGAGAAAATAAATCCATTAGCTACAGGTGAGCTTGCTTGCAGGGTAAAAGCTTCCTGCTCCACAGACTGAAACTTATTTTGCAATGTGCTTTTTTCAGGTAGTATCTTTACTGAAAATCACAAGCTTGTGGGAGTAATAGGGACCAGGGGGAGGGCCAGGGTGGGGGTGGGGACGAAACCCCCCTCTCCTTTTCCTTCGAAAAGGGTTAGGCACAAGGAGCCTCTAGTGGCTTGTCTGAAGTCTGCAGCTCAATCACAAACAACCTAGGGCCAGGTCTTCCCGCACCCAATTCCAAACTGGACTCTGAAGCTGCTACGGTTTGAGATGTGCCCCCCACAACCTCTCCTATAGCCGAGCAGGGACCAGCACAGCGACCCCTAGGAGGCCGAAGCCTCACCCTGTCTTAAGTCCCCAAGGTCAGCGGCCACGGCACATCCTGGCCCCAACCGCCTGCGCCTGGCGCTGGTCGCTTACGGGTAGTTCGCATCCACTCAATCAGCGCTGGGAGGTCTGCCGGAGCCACCGTACGCAGCAGCTGCAGGACTGCTCCCCGAGCCGAGCGGAATTCCATGTTGAAGCACAAAACAGCGCAGGGGAAGGTTCGCAACGCGCACGCGCAGGCAGAGACCGGTCCCCACGCCAGATCCGACGCCGCGGAACCCGCCCCCGCCCCCCCCGAGCTGCGAAATCCCTAAGCCCCGCCCCCTCGTCGAGTTCTCAAGTGCTCCTGGGGAGGAATCCCTACTCAATTGCACCATCTCATCCTTCCCCTCTTAGCTGGCAGGGCACAGCGTAACCACTTTTTCTTAAAGTGACTGATGCCGGAACTCTTTCCTGAGATCGCATCCCTAGAGGGCATCCTATCTTGTCACTTTGCTGTCGCAGTGATGGAGCGCTAGGAAACGGAATGTCAGAAAGCTAGTCGAGGCAAAGAAACATCTCAATAAACCTTTTCGGTAAAAGCACTGAAAGAATGCGGCAGGTGCCCCGGAAGCGGAAGTGTATCCTTTTCATGAAAGGCTGGACTTCGCGGAGTGGTGACGTTTCCTCATTGGGCGGAAGGTTCGGTGGCAATCGTCGGTCCTCCAGCTGGTGGGAGTTGGCGTCGCTGTGCTGGGCGCTGGAGCCCTAGTTTGTATAGTTTGGGAAGTCGGGCTTTGGAGTCGCACCTGTCTGTCTGACCCCTGCTTTCCTTGGTTTCCTTCCACGTTGCGGGGGCCTCGCGAAAGACTCCCCGGCCCCTTTGGGCCGCAGCGGTAGCGGTGCTTTTTTGCGGTAAGTGTCTTGCTTTTTCCCGCCCCCGACTAGGGACTGGCAGCTAGGGGCAGCCTCAGCCCTGCTTGGGGGCTAGGGACTCCGGAGAGAGTCGGCCACCGGCTCTCGTCACCGAGACTGAGGTGCATTGGCTCTCTTTCATCTCGCGTGCTTCATCAGAAGTTTTATTAAAAGATGCACCGTGACCCTTTTAAGTTGTTTTTAGGTTTACCCGAGCCAAAGTAGGTGTAGGCAATTAACAGGCCTGACACTCTGCTTTGCTCTTTCGGTCAAGACTTTAGATGCGGCTACTTTTCCGAAAACCTTTCAGCGTGTACCAGATTTTATTTTTCCCATGTCCCTTGTGCTTAATACATTGCCCTGCGTGTAGTACGCGTTCAGTAAATGAATAAGGGGTATCCGTTCAATGCCAGTGAGGACTTCACCATTGGCCATTTCTTGAAACTCTTTCTGCTGTTGGCTTTCTTGATGCTCTTCTCACCTAGTTCCTCCATAATGCTTAATTCAACAGAATATTTACTTATTCCTATCTATAAGGATACAGAAACGAATTACACAAACCTTGTCATCGAGGAGCTAACAGTACAGTGAAAGGCACATAAATACACTTTGAAGCACGATGAGTAATGAAAAACTCTAGTAAAGTATAAAGAGCTGGGAGAGCGCTGGGAACATAGATGAGAGTCCTCCTTGGGAGTTTTGGGCCCCTGAGCAAGTTGCTATTCCAGTCCAGCTTCAGTTTCCTCAGCTATCTAACAAGCTCATTATGGGGATGAAAGATTAGGGGACCTGTTTCGTGCAGTGCCTAGAATATAGCAATGTTGGTGCCAAAGGAGAAAGGAATTATTTCTCTCAAAACTCTTTCTCTTGATATTTTCATGTGGTCACTTAGTATTTTCTAATTTAATTAAAAATATCTTCAAGCCTTCTTTCTTTTTTTTATTTTTTAAAGATTTATATATTTATGATAGACATAGAGAGAGGAGGGGAGAGGCAGAGACACAGGCAGAGGGAGAAGCAGGCTCCACGGAGGGAGCCCGACGCGGGACCCGATCCTGGGACTCCAGGATCGCGCGCTGGGCCAAAGGCAGGCGCTAAACCGCTGAACCACCCAGGGATTCCCCAAGCCTTCTTTCAAACAGATTATTCCTCTCACTCCACCTAACTGGAAATTCTAGACCTGCCACTGGAATTTAGTAAGATAAATGGTAGCTTAAAAACAAAACTGATTTTCTTCTGTATGCCTTTGGAGAGTGAAAGGAATTAGTAAGGGCTTCTATCCCTCCCCCCCCCCCTTTTTTTTGCCATCCTATGGTCTTTCACAAGCTCTCCTTGAGAATTTTCATCTACATCCATGGTTTCCATAGCATTATCTTTGTATGCTAACCATTTCCAAGCTTCTCTAACTTTTTTTTCCCCTGTAACTTTTGTCTCATAAGTGATATAGTTCTTTAGTTTCTGCAAATTCAATAGGTCCAAACCCAAATTTACTACCTCCACTTTCCTGTTTTTTTTTCATTATTATATCATACATATGAGTTTTGACTCCTTGTTTCTACCTGAATTTTGTAATATTTGTATGTTCAATTTTAAAACAATAATAAAATTAATGCCTATGTGCTCACTATCCATCTTTAGTAGGACATTACAAGGTATTATAGTAGATGTGCTCAAAATCTCAATTTGGTAGAACATGACAAATACAAGTGCAATATTACAAAACCTTAAAACTTCTTGAACTTTTATTCTGTTAACTCTTTAACTTTCAAACCAGCTTCTCTTTTTTGTCTTCCATTCATTGGTTAATGGTATCCCTGGCCATCTGGTCACTGTTGGAAACCTTGGAGTCACTTTTGCCTTTTGTTTCTCCTTCATTTTCCACAACTATTTAGTCATTGAGTCCAGTAGCTTCTGCTGTCTGGGCTTGACTTGAGCCATTCTGCTTCCCTGGTTCAAGCCCATAGGTCTCCACTAGACTTTGGGAGTATGATTAGTATATGTAGCCTCCTTGCTCTCAAGTTTTTCTCCCTTCAGTGTATTGCTACATTGACTCTAATTTTTAAATTATGGAACAGATTTTTTCTTTCCCTTGTTTCCTTTGAGGAGTATTGCTTCATGCACTGATTATTAAGCCTGGCTGCACTTCAGTATAGCCAGTGAAAATTTCCAAAGTGTAGATGCCTTATTTCACTCTCCTAATCAAGAATGTAGAAGAGGCCACTTCCCCTGAAATCTTTTGATTTTACTATCCTTGGAGATTCTGATTGAATATTTAACTTTCAGCTGATAGGTGTTAGCTACATGTAGCTGAAATAACATATTCCTCCTCTTCCATGTTTTCAGTCTATGTTTTTATCAATTTCTGGACAAACTATTTCCATGGAATTCTTTTGACTTTGTTTTAATCTTGGTAACAGTTTACATAAAGATTCTTGTTATGATTGATCTGATAGCCAATAAAGTATCTTAAATGATTCTCATTGATTTTGAGTTACTACCCTTTGTTGCTAATTGATTTTTTGGTATACCTTTTCTGCTATCAAACTATGAAATGTTGTATTGGTTTTTTTAATACTAAAAGGAGTCTTAAAATTTGGAAACCGATTATTTTAATGAAGAGAGAATTTCCTGATACTTTTTGACATAATTGAGTATAACCTTTGGTGCAAAATTAAAGCAGATAAGTCAGTGGTAGTATGATGTATAATTTTTCTTCTGAAGTTTTTTTTTTTTTTTGTCTTCTGAAGTTAAGAGAGCAGTCTTGCCTGTGTTAAATTGATGTAATTTATTGATTTGGAGTTAGAACTTTTCTCATGCTGGAATAATTCCTGGAACACAGTAGGTGTTTAATGAATGAATAGCTAAATGAATTCAAGTGGCATTTCCATTTCAGTCCTCAGTAGAATAGCACTGTAATTCTCACAAGGGAGCACTCTGAAAAATAATTTTCCCTTTGATCCAAAAAATAATAGTCTCAGTCATTACCAAAGATTTGGAAATTACAAAACGATATAAATTAAAAAATAAAGATTACTAGTTGTTCATCATCCAGAAATAACAAATATTATTATTTCCTAATAGTTTTATTGAAATAAAGTTCACGTATCATACAGTTCACCTAAAGCATACAATTCAGTAGTTTTTAGTGTATTTACAGAGTTGTGAACCATCACCACAATCAATTTTAGAACATTTTAATCACTCCATGAAGAAACTCCATACCCATTAACAATCACTCCACATTTTCTCCCAACTCCCATGCCCTAAGCAACTATTAATCCACTTTCTATCTCTATAGATTTACTTCTGGACATTTCATATAAGTGTAATCATAGAGTATGTCACTGGTTTCTTTCATGTAGCATAATGTTTTCAGTATTTGTCCACGTTGTAGCATGTATTAGTACTTCATTGCTTTTTATTATCACATATTCCATTTTATGGATATTTGTGGATGTGTGTCTTACTTTCTCTTGGATGTACCTAGGAGTGGAATTGCTGGGTCATATACAGTAACTCTGTATTTAACATTTTGAAGAATTGCCAAGCTGTTTCCAAAAGGATGTGCCATTTTACATTCCTGCCAGCACTGTATGAGGGTTCTGATTTCTCTACTTCCTTAACATTTGTTATGTCTTTTTAACTATAGCCATTCTAGTGTGTGTGAAGTAATATCTGATTGTGCCTTTGATTTATATTTCCCTGGAGGCTAATGTTATTTTTTGATATTTGTTCATGGGCAAAAATGGATTATACTATATGCAGTTTTGTATTCTGCTTTTTGCACTTAAGCATGTTTTTAGCATTAGCAAGCATATTTACAAAAGAATTTCCCTCATTACTGCTTCCTTTTCACTCTCCCAAATCATAATTTTTGTGAAAACTTGCCTAAATTATATACATAGGAAACAAAATCTATAGGAACGTATACCAAATTGTTACTGATGGTTATCAGGGGACAAGGGTGTGAGATTAGGGGAATTATATTTTCTACCTTTAGTATTTCTGTAATGTTTGGATTTTTACAATGAACATGTATGCTCCTGTAATCACAAAACATAAATTATTATGAATTATTTCCTTGGAGGACTAAGATTCAGAATGAAAAAATATTCATAAATTTAAAAGTCATAATTAATATTATATTGTTATTCAGAAATAATAATTTTAGCAAATGTGTCTAAGCTACTTTGTTAAATAAATTTACTTTTCTGTTATGCTAGACTATGAATACATATACCGTATGGTATTTAAATATATATGCTCTTATTTAGTATTATAGTCAGGAAAGCAAGTATTGGTTTGGGCTATTGATTAGTTTATGGAAAGATATTTAATGTAGAATTTAATTTTCTAAAGGTATTTACTACTAATAATATATTTATTTAGTGTTTTGGTCTAATATTGACCCAATAAGTTAGTTACTGACTTAGAAGGGCTTAGAAGAACTTTTTTTTTTTTTTAGAAGAACTTTTTTATAAGGCTTTTCCTTGAAATCTCTGGTTATTAGGATCTGTTTATATAACCACAGACCAGGCAAAAAGTTCTGACAGGAATATTTATGATTGTTTATATAGAAGAAAGTGGCTTTTTGGACACTCCAGCTTATGTTGAATAGTAGAATTACAGGTACGTATAATTGGCACCAAAGATTCCTGAGGTAGCTCCTAGGTAGTGGGACAGAACTTCAGTAGAGTTGTTAAGAAAATTTCCAATTTACTTCAGATAATACTATAGGGAGAGCCAGTTGGTATTATTCAAGAAAGCAAGGGAGTTAATATTGTAGGCGCTTGCAGACAGTTTTATACTTATTGTCTCATTTAACCCTCACAACATCCCTTCAGGGTCACTACCTTGATAATGGTATTATCTCCATTTTGCAGGTGAGGAAAGTAAGGCTCAGAGAGATTAAGTAACTTGCCCAAAGTAACACAGCCAGTATGTAACAGAGCTGGGATTTGAATCCAAGTCTGTCAGACTCCCAAGCCCATGCTCTTTCCAGTACTTCACACTGCAGCAGGTAAGTATGATACTTGGCCTTGTGCTTACCTTATCAGTGCACCATAGACTTGGGCCTGTTTCCATTGCCTCACTATCCAACTCCTCTTAGAGTCCTGTTAGAACATGTGATTTGGACATAGCTCAGTCCTTAGACATCCTGATTGCAATGTCCTTATCAGTTCTTTCTGGACATTGCAACTGTTCTTCCTTGAAGAGAAGTGTGCATTTTTGCTTTCAAAATATAATTTCCTCTCTTGTAATACAGCAATTCGTCCCAGAGTTTGCCAGCAGGGGTATTCAGCCCTATTTTTTAAAGCCTCATTCATACTATAGGAACTGTGACTGTGTAGCCAGGGGACTGTGGAAGTTATTTTGTATTTGTTTTTGTTTTTGGTAGGGAACTCCATTCTCTAACCTGCTTAAATCATAAAATTGTTGTGAGGGTGGAATGAAATAATAGATATTAAACTGTATGAAGTACTATACAGTAATTTACCCTTCAGCCTTTCCAGCAGCCCCATCTAAGTAGAGAGTCCTCTTGTGAAATTCTAGTATACACTGATTTACTTCTGTTAATCTTTTTAGTTGAACAAGAGAATTTTGAGCAAGTGTTCTTGAATTGTAAATTACTCCAATTTGAGATAATAGGGTTAGTAACATTAAAAAAGATGTTTTGTATTTTAGTGTGCATATTAGATCAAGGTGTAGTTAATTTTTAAGAATGGCATTGGAATTTTTTTTAGGAAAATTCTAAAAAGTTATAATAAGTAATGGCAAATGGATACTAATTGTACAATATCAATTATCTAGGTCATTGACTTTGCTTTAATTTCATTGGTTTATATTAGTGGTCTTAAAAGATATTTGTAAGGCCTTTCATACTTTGGTTTCTGTCTTGCTTTATTCCTAAAATCTTAAATACATTCATAAAGTTCATTTTTAATAAGGGTTCAGTATATAACTCTGAGGATACGTAAAGCAGTGAGCTCACAGGAGAGAGCAAAAGAGGCAGAAGTCCCTGCTCTCATGCAGTTTACATTTCAGTATACTGAATACAGCCACAAACAGTATAAGTAAATCATGTGTTATTTGGTAATGGGACAATGAGAAAAAATAAAGGGAATGGAGGTTGTGATTTTAAACAAGTAATTAGCAAAGGCCTTATTGAGAATCTGCATCTAGACAACAACTGAAGGAGATGAGGGAGGGAACTGTCTTCCTCTTGACAGCCTGGGGAAGATTGTGCTAGCCAATACAAAGGCCCTGAGGTGGTGATGTGCAGCATCAACAGTAAGGAGGTCAATGTGATTAAACTGGAGAGAGAGAGAGAGAGAGAGAGAGTGTGTGTGTGTGTGTGTGTGTGTGTATTTGGGAGTGCTTTACAGTCCATTTTGCATTTTGAGGCCTTTACCTCTCCCTGAAATAGGAAGTCATTGAGGTTTTGAGGAGAATACTAATACCAGAGCTTTCAAAAACCCATCCTTGGAAATTGCACAGAAAATACTGTATAAATAAAGGGTATAATTAGATACCATTATTCCTCTACTGAAATGCAAGTTTTTATAATCAGGCAAATAAAAAAATTTGCTGCCAATAAATACTTATATAAGGAAAAATGTATTAGAAAACTTCACAGAAGTTTTTTTAGTTTAAAGGATCTGGTAAATGTGGGAAAATAGGTTTATTTTTAAGAGTTAACTAGTATAGCTTTTTAATATGGAGGGTGATGTGTTTATGACAGGATCTCTAACAGTAAATTATGGTGTCATAATTAGGATTGTATTGCTCTTGGTAACACAGTGGTAAAGGAGATGAACTGAGACATCTAACTCTTATTTTTTACCTCAAGAATATTTACTTAAGCAATAATAATTTAGTATAATGAGTACGGGATAAGAAAAAAAAGTGCTGGAAGTAGTTCATCTTTCGGGTGAAGTAACCATGTAACTATAAACAATTTATGGTAAGCATATTTTTTTCAATTCCATCAAGTGTTGATAATAATTTTTTAGGTTCTAAATTACCTAGTTTTGCCTGAGTAGAAGTGTAGTGTTTAATTTAGTATATGTGCTGCCGAAGCGAGCACTGTAGTGTTTAATTTAGACTTCATCCTGGAACATCTCTTTATCAGTGATAGGTCCTTGAGTGCATTTACTTTCCTGCTTCTGACTCTCCTCATCCCCTCTTTTTCTATGTTGAATGAGTCAGCAGTTTTGTCCTTCTGTTTCTCTTATTTTTAATCTCCTACATACTTTCTATATAGGAATCTAGTGTAGATTATTTTAGTTGACTAAATTTGGAAGAGTTATTATTAAAATCATTTTGAACAATGAGCTTTTCTGCTGGTTTTGCTTATACCAGACAATTGATACTTAACTTGGTTTCAGAGCTCTTTACAACCTGTATTTCCTTTTAATTAGATAGCCTACTGTTCTGCCTAGAATATTTTATTTACTGTCTCCCAAATAATACATACTTGATCATCTCTAAGTCCATACGTAATGTGTATGTAAGGTATAGTATGTCCCAAGCTTTTCTGTCTCCATTTCTGCTAATGCAATATCATCTTCTTCAAAATCCTTTTTGTTGTCTTCTTCACCTATCCACGTTCTACTTCTATTTCAGGATCAAATTCATATTCAGACTTCTCTGTAAAGCCTGTTCTGTCTACTTCAGCCTGTTTTTTCTTCCTCTGAATTTTTACAGAAGTAATCATTGGCAGTTGATCATAAAGTTTTATTGTTAGCTTCAAACTGGTACATAACTGTTATTAGTCAAGGGTCTCCACAGAAACAGAACAATAGGATACACACATTTATAAAAAATTTATTACAAGGAATTGGTTCATGTGATCATGGAGGCTGACAAATTCCAAGATCCTCCATCTTGGCAAGTTGGGAGACCCAGGAGAACTGAGGGAATGGTGTAGTTCCATTTTGAAGACTGGCAGGCTTGAGACCTTAGGAAGAGCTGATATTTTGTTTGAGCCTGAAGGTAGGAAGAAGCTGATGGCCCAGTTTGAAGGCAGTTAGGCAAAAGGAATTCTCTTAGTATTTATTTTGCTGCACATTCATGTACCTTGTCTTGCCAGTTAGTAGATAAGCAATGTGAGGCCAGGGACTATGTGTCATATTTGCTTGCTTACCACCCATACTCCTTGTATGGTACAAGGACTTAGATGTAGTAGGTACATCTACATACTTTATTAAAACCATAACATTTTAGAGCTAGAAAGGGCCTTTGAGGTTCTCTTGTTTTAAGGGTTGGGGAGTCAAGAACAGCTTTAAATTAGGAAAATTAGTAATATACTCCTTTCCTTGGTGATTGGAAGAGTAAACCAAGGTAATGTAATATGTATGAAAAGTGAAGTGTCTGATTACTTAAAACTTTTTTTTGGCTTAGAGCATGAATCAAAATAGTTTACAAAGTTCTTTCTTTTTTTTTTTTAATTTTATTTATTTATGATAGTCACAGAGAGAGAGAGAGAGAGGCAGAGACATAGGCAGAGGGAGAAGCAGGCTCCATGCACCGGGAACCCGACGTGGGATTCGATCCCGGGTCTCCAGGATCGCGCCCTGGGCCAAAGGCAGGCGCCAAACCGCTGCGCCACCCAGGGATCCCTACAAAGTTCTTTAATGTGATAAATTAGACAATAATTCTGAGTGGAGATTTCACTTTTTTCCTTCTCTTATTCATATTCACACGTATGTCCAAAATGTCCATGTTCACATTCATGTCCAGCTTTGAGGTTATATCAATATTTCCTCAAAGCATATTATTATCTGATCTATTAAATTTGCCAATTTGTATAGAATATTCCAGTTAGGTATTCAAACATAAGGCATCATAATCAAGTGGTAATTTTAGCTTTTGGACATGCCTATATTGAAACTGGAGGTTGAGGTTATATAAGTTGCAGTTACAGTATCTAAACATTAAAGTACTTTAATTTGAACTCAAACCCTCTTCTTTAGAAGTCTTCAATTATGGGAACTGGTATTGATTATTTTCAAATGTTTTTATTTAATTTTTTTCCTTCTAGATTTTCTTGTAATCACAACTTAAAGCCTTCAAGATGGTACTAGCAGACCTTGGAAGAAAAATAACATCAGCATTACGCTCATTGAGCAATGCCACCATTATCAATGAAGAGGTATGTAAAAATGTGTGAAAGATATGTGATTGCACATCATTACTAGCACTGGGGAGATAAATTTTTAGTAATCTCTACATTTATATTTGTTTGGATGTAGATTTAATAACTAGGTAAAAACTTAAAACTTGATAAAACTAGTGTTTTTTATTGAGTTGACCATGTTACTGTTTAGCTTTCTATAAAGAATTATGAAAAGGGAAACAAAAAAAAAGCCCTGAATCTTAACTAACATGTAAAAATGACATAAATTTTATGTTCTGAAAATGCCTTAGATATGGAGATATACTTTTTCTTTCTCTCTTGACATAGGCCTAAAATGCCAGTGTCCTGCTTCTTACTTTTTGAGTAGGCATGTGTAGGCATCACACATTTTTCTCCTTCACTTTTATTTAGCACTCTCATAAAGGCTAGTATCTTCATGTTGTCTACTTTGATTCATTTTCTCTGAAATCTTCACTCAGTTTTGTTTTGTTTAGATTTTGTAAGCTGACTCCTTATATGGTATCTGAAATACTCTTCCTCCTGGCTTTCTTGTTTTAAATTTAAAATATTTCTTTCTGGGCAGCCCGGTGGCTCAGCAGTTTAGCGCCGCCTTCAGCCCAGGGCGTGATCCTGGAGACCTGGGATCGAGTCCTACGTCGGGCTCCCTGCATGGAGCCTGCTTCTCCCTCTGTCTGTGTCTCTGCCTCCCTCTCTCTCTCTCTCTCTCTCTCTCTCTCTCTCCCTCTCTCCCTCCTGTCTGTGTATTCTCATGAATAAATAAATTAAATCTTTAAAAAATATATATATATACATATATATTTCTTTCTGAAAAAAATAAAATATTTCTTTGTCATTTTCCCCCCAAAGTCTA
This sequence comes from Canis lupus dingo, assembly GCF_003254725.2. Classification (NCBI taxonomy): domain Eukaryota; kingdom Metazoa; phylum Chordata; class Mammalia; order Carnivora; family Canidae; genus Canis; species Canis lupus. The sequence continues at coordinate 13,841,609 of NC_064250.1, forward strand.
GTATCTTAATGATTTGTCAATTGAAAAAGTTGAGAGTCCACAAGTATACTTTATATTTTGTGGTTCTAATAGGATAGTACTGTAACTGGTTTTAGAAGACCTTGTTTAGCAACCCACTTAGTAGCTTGTAATAGAAATTTGGGCAAGTCAACTTGGGATTTCTTAATGTATAAAATTAGAAAATAGACTACCTTACAAGATGGTTTTAAGGATCAAATGAAATAATAGTTAAAAGTACTTTCTAGGGACATCTGGGTGGCTCAATTGGTTAAGCATCTGACTCTTGATTTCAGCTCAGGTCATGATGTTAAGGTCATGAGATTAAGCCCTGTGTCAGGCTCTATGCTGGGTGTGGGGCCTGCTTGGGATTCTCTCCCTCTGCCCTCCCCACTCTTCTCTCTCTCTCTCTCTAAGGAAAAAAAAAAAGTGCTTTCTAACTTGGAGGTCTGGAAAAAAAATTTTTTTTTAATTAAAAAAAATGTTATTCCAGTGTAGTTAACATACAGTGCTATATTAATTTCAGGTGTACAGTACAGTGATTCAACAGTTCTGTACATTACTTAGTGCTTACTGAAAAAAATAATGCAGAATTTGTATCAATATTTTTAACAAGCTAAAGGAATTTAATAATTTGGGACCATCTTTGAGTTCAGTTAGTCCAGCCTCTCAGTTAACAGCAAAAGAAAAGTCAGTTTCACACGTTTATTTATCAGAAGAACCAGGATTAGTATCTTTTTTTCTAATTCCCTATCCAGGGCTTTTTCTAATAATTATTATTAATTGATAAATCGTAGCTTAAGCCATTGTATAGTCTTTGGAATTCAGGATAAATAAAACAACGGCTTTCCAAACAGTTTTTTCCTATTGTATAACCTTTATGCTGTTTATGTTTATATTAGAGAAAAAAGAAACCAGGGAGAAGAACTTGGTGGGAAGTAGAGTAATAGCTGTTGCTTGAATTGGCAACTTCTCTGCTCTTAGTACTGTGCTGCTAGGGAATTAATAAGAAGAAATCCCTCTAATGAAAAATCAGTTTTTGTCAGACCCCTTTAAGGAGAGATAGATCTGATAAACTTCTGTAGCATGTATGAAGTGAGTTGAAGATGGAAATTATTCAAGAAATATTCCAGGGCCTACATTTTTTTTTTTTTTTTAAGATTTTATTTTTGAGTAACCTCAATACCCAGTGTGGGACTTGAACTCATAACCTAGAGATCAAGATTCACATGCTATTACTGACTGAGCCAGCCAGGTACCTGAGGGCCTACATTTTGCAGACTTTTTGCTGGCACCAGGGATACAGCAGTGACAAAACAGACTAAAATCCCTGCCATCATGGAGCTTACAATTTAATGTGTAAATACTTACTTACATGAGCAACAGAAGCCTCATCTTTTTTTTTTTTTTTTTTTTTTTTTTTTAAGACTTTATGACCTTTTAACCAAAGTCCCGGGGCACCTGGGTGGCTCAGTGGTTGAGCATCTGCCTTTGGCTCAGGGCATGATCCTGGGGGGAGCCTGCCCTCCCCTCTGCTTATGTCTCTGCCTCTCTATCTGCATCTCTCATGAATAAATAAATAAAATCTTTAAAAAAAAAAACACCAAAGTACCTTATAACTCAGCAAATATGTGATGATAGTTATTAAGGGAGGATAGTTTTCTTTTCAACTTTGTTCTTCTGCTCCTGCTCTGAGTGGAAATAGTAAGACTGCTAGGTCAGACCAGGTCATTTTCTTTTGTTAATTTTCTCCTGGTAGTCAAATTAAGCAGATATTGTGAATATAAAGTGCTGTGTATCAGCAACAGAAGGTGTTCAATGGTAACATCCATTGTGTAATAACTTTCTTTGGCTTGCATATTGCCTTTACTGTTGTCACTTCAATATAGGAATAAAATTGTGATAATACATGGTTAAATAAAACTGAGTGTAAGATCTTATTTTGATAAAATGATTAGACATTTGATAAGATTACCTCTCTGAGGCTAATTGAAAAAATTTTTTCTCTAGCAGTGTAGTATTGTTTTTATTAAGCTATGGTAGTATATGATGACTGATCAGCCATTATTTTTATACAATCGAAATGATACACTGGGAGTGTTGAATTTTTATGTATTTATTTGCAGGTATTAAATGCCATGCTAAAAGAAGTATGTACAGCATTACTGGAAGCAGATGTTAATATTAAACTAGTGAAGCAACTAAGAGAAAATGTAAAGTAAGTTAAATTAACCAGGTAAAAAACAGGCAAACTAAACTTAGTTTACTGGGATGAAGAGCTAATTAGAAAAGTCTGCTATATCATGAAAGTTTCTGCTATACAGCATTTGAAAAGAATAGAACTCATGTTGCACGACTGTGTTTATATAGTATATTTCCATAATGATGTTTCAAAGAATAAACTACATGTGGCTTTCATTTAATTATGGATTTCTTTCCATTTTACTACTCTTTTATTTGGATGGATTTAATCATATGCAGTATAGTGTTTTAATATAAAAGCCTTTTAACAGTTCTTCATAGAAAAGTACCTTTTTATCCTCTTCAGGTCTAAAGTGACATTAATCAGCCTCCTTCATTATTGGAGAATTGTATTCATTCTTGTTCTCTTTATGGCTTTTCTGTCCATATTTGAATGAATGAATACTATGTGTCATTTCAGTTATTGTATTCTTTGGGAGAGGTACTGACTGGGGCAGGGCACGTAGAGTAACACAGGCACCTTAATTAACTGCTTGAATCCTAGCCCTTGTCATGTTCAGGCCATTTCTCCTTTTCGTACTGTTAGACTGGGTAATAAATACCTAACTACTAGCATTTAAACATTTACAACTAGAGAAAGTAATCCTATTTTTTTTGCTGTGTGTAAAGATGCATAAAATACATATGCTGTAAAAATAAAATTAATACTTTGCAGTGATACAAGGACAAATTAATATTTAGTCTTTCAAAAGAAAGCCTTGAAAACTTAAAACTAACCAAGGTCTTACGTCTAATATTTCATGGTAAATTCTTTATATGCACCTCAATCAGAAGACTATTAGTGTGAATGATCAAATATTTTTACATTCTTTGGAGCAGAAACGTTTTTTCAGAGTGTCTTAACCGGCTTTTCTCTCTCCCACCCACAAAAACCATCACTACAAAGGTCTGCTATTGATCTTGAAGAGATGGCATCTGGTCTTAACAAAAGAAAAATGATTCAGCATGCTGTGTTTAAAGAACTGGTGAAGGTAAAAGTATATCAGGATTGTGCTATGATTCTCTGTAGACTCCAGTGAGTAAAAATACACTAGTCCTGCAACAGGAATACTATTTCAGAATACTTTTTTACATTTTTATAGAATATGCATCTGTATTAAAAAATATTAATTGAAGGGTTATAAACTTTTCCTAAAGGGCCTATTTTTATTATAGACTTTTCTGAATACAAAGTTCTGAATATAGATATGATAGGCCAGTACTACTCCCATAAAAATTCCCAAAGCCAGTTTACAAAAGTAAAACTTCACTACAGATGAATTATTATCGAAGGGCCTACCTTGAGTTTATTCTCTTTAATATCAGGTTTTGCTTTTTGAAGGTTCTAATTTGTACAGAAAGTCATTCTTGACAAGTGTTCTTTCCTGAACTGTTTGTTCATTGTGTACAGAATTTCCTTTGAAAAGACCAAATACCCTGATTCTTGCCTAGATTATGAGCAACTAGTGAAATTTTATTTTGCAAGTAGTAAGTAGAGCCTATTGCCTTGTATCCCTTAGAACTGATATTGCTGCTGGGTCATGAAAATTGTGGTGGAAATATTAGCTTTAAAAAATATGTATGAGTCCAATGGTAAGGGAAAAAAAGGGAAGGAACTAAAAAAATTTTTTGTAGGGCAACATGTCTGCTAGTAGTCTACTGGTATTTTTCCATTTATTGTGTGAATAGTTTACTCCTTTGGTTTCAGCAGAGCTGATTGATACTTTGAAAAAGTCTAGTATCTCAGATGGTTATGTCATTTAATGTAGTCTTGTAGAGTACTTAATAAAAAAAGAAATAAAGACCTAAAAGAGGTCAGAGAATTTATCTAGTCATACTTCTCAGTTTGCAGTTGAGAAAAATTAAATAGCTAGTTAGTGGCAGAGATAGGTCTGATCTGCAAACTCCTTGTAGGACTCCTCACGTTATTTCCAGTTTGCTTTTCATGTAGCCCCTGATCAGCGCAGGATGAGTGAAAATTTCTATTTTTAGGGTTTGGCACCTATAGGCAATTCTGGTGCATTAACTGCTTTGTTAAGAAGCATTTATTGATTACCTGCTTTATTCTAGGCAATTTACTGAGTGCCTGCTTTATTATATGCTGCTGATAGCAGAGATAAATTAGACTGGTCCCTTTACTCAGAAGCATATGGTCTAGAGCAGTAATGTGCAAAAGCAAGGTTAAAACTTTTCATAATAATACTAAGACATTATTTGCCTTTCCTGCCTTTTTTATTGTTTGATATTTGCACTAATGATGCAAAAGCAATGGTGGGCAAAACTCCCTAGCATGAATCAAGACAGTAGTACCAAACTGCACTAGGAGACATTGTACTCTTTACTACTACACCCTTGCAGGGGGGAAAAAAAAAAGCCAGTTTTACTTAAGAACGCCCTTGATGGAGCAGAAGTTATTAGTTGTATTAAATCTTAACCCTTGAGTATACATGTCTACGATTTTGTGGGATGAAACAAGAAGTATATAGAATGCTTTTTTGTTGCATATTGAAATTTGATGGTTGTCTTGAGGAAGGCACATATGTGCTTATTTGATTGCAAGCTGAGCTAGCTGCTTCTTTTATAGAACACCATATTTATGTGAACAAACAGATAATCTGTGTTATTCAGACTTGAATAAGATCTTCAAGTAAAGTGAGCCTGTCACTTTAAGGCAAATAATAGTATTGTGGCCAGTGATAAAATTTGAGCTTTCCAGTGAAAACTAGAGACTTGTATCTCCACCATGAGTTTGACAAGATCCCAAAACATTTCTGATGAGATCAGTATTGATAAATAATTTTTTTGATGTTTAGTGAAATGTGTGAGTGACTAATATATGATGTCATAAAATCATGCACCAGCATAAGATCCATTCAAAGTGCAAGATAGAATAACAGATTTTAATGTAATGAAATATGAAAGTTTATATGGTTTCAGATTCTATATTGCGACTAATCTTAAAAACTACTATAATTACAAAGGAGTCCTGGACACCTGGGTGGCTCAGTTGGTAGAAGCATCTGCCTTTGATTCAGGTCATGATCTCAGGGTCCTGGGATTGAGCCCCACACCAGGCTCCCTGCTCAGCGGGGAGTCTGTTTCTCCCTCTGCCTCTCCTCACAGCTTATGTTCTCTCTCTCAAATAAATAAATAGAATCTTTAAAAAAAAATACAGAAGGAAAGGCGTCCTGAAACTGAAAAGTACTGCTGTTCTAGAGTGCAGAAGGAATAGGAGTTAGGTTTGTAAAATAGTCACTAAAATACAGAAGTTCCGAATTTAGGTTCATAGAGAGGTGAGTCCTTCTGCTGTAAGATACTGAGAATGGAGGTGAATGTAGGGTAGCATGAATGTTCTGAAAGGATCTAAGGGAGGGAGAGTGGATTTATGTTTAAGATAGATTTTGCCTATTTCAGAAGTTTCCTTAAGGCTAAGCCTGCGCCTTGGAAAGAGATGACAAAATGTGTTCTCTTTTCCTCCCTTCTCATGGCTTTCCTTGAAATTCAGTTATAATACGGACTATGTGATCTTTATGGTATGGTCTGTCATGAGCTCTAAAAACTTTCTCTTAAGGACTGGATAGTTTAGGCTTTGTGGGCCATATGATTTCTGTTGCAGCTACCTAGCTCTGCTGTTGTAGTATAGAAGTAGTAAATGAATGGGCATGGCTATGTTGCATAAAAACTTTATTCATATGTAGTTTGCTGGTCTCTGGTTTAGGACATTAACTGCAATTATGGCTTTATTATCATGTGGAGATATGTGCTGTCTGCTCTAAACAACTGACTTGCAAATGAATTATTTTTTTTAAATGAACTTTAAAAAGGCTTCATGCTTATTAGTTTGTGGGCAGTCCATATACAAACCTTAATTTCCTACTGACTCATGGAATTGGTGGTTATTTTTTACTAGCCCTCTAAATATAGTAACTTTATAGAATAGTAGGTCTTTGGCATTGGAGAACTTGACATCTGACTGACCTGGAAAGTCTTTCACATGTAATTTGTAATTTTGCTCATACATAAACATTCATTGAACATGAAGATAGGTATTGTCCCAGGGTGGTAGCAGCTAGCCCCATGTAGTTATTGAGCACTTATAATGTGGTTATACACATTATACATTGAGATGTGCTATAAGTATAAAATAGATACCAAATTTGAAGACTTGATATGGGAAAAGGGAATATAAAATATCTCATTTTTAAATGTAGGTTACATGTTGAAATGATAACATTTTAATATACTGGGTTAAATAAAGTATTAAAAATAACATGACTTATTTTCACTTTCTTTTTTTTATTTTCACTTTCTTTAATGTCATTACTAAAACTTTAAAAGTTCATAGAGTGGTCTGCACATACATTTTTATATTTCTGCAGTGCTGATGTGGATTGCTCCTCTCAAACTTGGTCTCACTATTCACACTCCAGCTTGTTCTAAAAAATGTCTTGAGACCCTTCTCTGAATTAGGTTTGGGAGTATAGGCTTGCTTATGACTTTGCAATACATTATTTTATATTCTTACATTTCACTGTGTGTGTTCAAAGGGAAATAGTAAACATGTAGTAGAATGGTAGGATTATGGTGGTCTTTTATACTAAAATGTCTTTAAATTATTTTTACAATTTAGAAGTTGTGGAGAAAGGGGTTTTGAATGTAAGCATATGTTAACCTGATTTTATTTTTATTTTATTTTTGGTACATAGCTTGTAGACCCTGGAGTTAAAGCATGGACACCGACTAAAGGAAAACAGAATGTGATCATGTTTGTTGGATTGCAAGGGAGTGGTAAAACAACAACATGTTCAAAGGTAAATTATACTTAGTTTTAAAAAAAATCGTAGAGAAGATATGTTTGTATAAATCAAATTATATGTTAAAGCCAGGGTAGTATTGTTGTTTTACAGTTTTGTGTTTTTCAATATATCTGTTATGTTTTTGTAATAGCTTTTTTTACAATAAAAAGAAAGAATCCCAGAGTCTCCCTTGTGATTGTTTTTTGTAAGAATGGCAGACTTTTACATAATTGTGCTATTTCTTTTACCAAAGAGATTGTTTCTGTCCTTTAAAGAAGTGAGCATATGATTTTTGGAGAAGAGAACATGGAAAGCTTACCTTATCTCCTGTGGTTCAAGGCTCCCTTTTTCCAGTGTCCTGCCCAACATAATCCAGATCTTCATTTGCATATCCTTTTACTAATTTTTAATTCGTTATACCATCTCTTTCTCCAGAATTGGGTGCCACAAGCTTCTTACCAGATTTTGTTTCACAAGCCTCAACTATGTTATAACCTAGAAAAAAAGAGAAAAAGATAATTTCTTAGAGGGTTATGTTATTGTTTCTTTTTACTTAATTAACATGAATATTATACATTTTTCACTATGGTCATGTATTGCTTGATCATTTTATATCCTTTGAATGTTACTAGATGGCAGTTAGCTCTCAAGCTTTTTAACATATTTGCTGTATTCAAAAATGTAATACTGGAAGCACCTGGGTGGTTCAATTGGTTAAGTCGCCGACTCTTGATTTTGGCTCAGGTCGTAAGATTGAGACTTTTGTCAGGCCCTGCCCTGGGCATGGAGCTTGCTTAAGATTCTCTCTCTCTCTCCCCACCATCCCCCTGCATGTGCACTCTCTCTCTCTCTAAAAAAAAAAAAAAAAAAAAAAAGTAATGAGAGGTGTGTAACTTTAACTTGAATCTAGGAAAATACTATTTTTTCCTAGGAATATTCTTCAGCCATTAAATACCATTTTTATGTGAACAAACAGATAATCTGTGTAATTCAGACTTGAATAAGATTTTCAAGTAAAGTGAGCCTGTCACTTTAAGGCAAATAATAAATATTGTGGCCAGTGATAAAATTTGAGCTTTCTAGTGAAAACTAGAAACTTGTATCTCCACCACGAGTTTGACAAGATCCAAAAACATTTACACACTCACACGGGAATATTATTCAGCCATTAAAAAGAATGAAATCTTGCCATTTGCTACAACATGGAGTATTATGCTGAGTCAAATAAGTCAGAGAAAGACAAATACCATATAATTTCATTCATATATGGAATTTAAGAAACCAGATGAGCAAAAGGGATAAAAAAGACACAAACCAAGAAACAGATTCTTAACTATAGAGAATAACCTGGTTGTTCTATCAGAGAAGTGGGGGCGGGGGAGGGGATGGGTCAAACAAGTGATGGGGATTAAGGAGGGCACTTGCTGTAATTGAGTACCAGGTGATGTATTAAAATATTGAATCACTATATGTTACACCTGAAACTAGTGTAATACTATTTGTTAACTAATTAGAATTCAAGTAAAAACTTAAAACAGTGTAATAATAATTACTTTCAGGAGAATGTGAGTTTATTTTAATCTTTAAGTAATAAAGGTAAACAAACAATTATGTGCATAATAATTTGTAGTTATTAATGTTGTATTTTTAAAATATTTCTTTCCCAGTTAGCATATTATTACCAGAGGAAAGGTTGGAAGACCTGTTTGATATGTGCAGACACATTCAGAGCAGGTAATGTGTTGAAATTTGAAAACTTCTCTGTAATTTTTATTTTTAAGTTTGAGGACTCATTAACTCTTTATCTTATAGGAGCTTTTGACCAACTAAAACAGAATGCTACCAAAGCAAGAATTCCATTCTATGGAAGGTGGGTTTCCGGTTTTTATTTTGATACGTATTTATGTGTCTCATCTTGTCTCAGTTTTTATTTTAGGCTGTCTGGTCACATTTTAATATCTACTTAGAAGTTTAAACCTTTCTGGAACAAAGTGGGGTATAATTAATAAAGTGTTCTCTTTTATTATTATAACATGACTCTTCTGATCCAGCCTGATATATCAGAGTGGATGTTGTTTAGTTTATAATCTGCCTATACTTTTCATCCTGCTTTGTATGCTTCTCTATTCTTATTTATTTCTTTTCTTCCTTCCTTCCTTTCTTTCCTTTTCTTTTTTTTTTCTTTCCTTTCCTTTCCTTTTCTTCTTTCTTGATTTTGTCTATTTATTCATGAGAGACACAGAAGGAGAGAGGCAGACATAGGCAGAGGGAGAAACAGGCTCCATGCAGGGAGCCTGATGTGGGACTCAATCCCTGGACTCCGGGATCACGCCCTCAGCTGAAGGCAGATGATCAACCACTGAGCCACCCAGGCCTCCCTTATTGTTTAAGACCTATCTGAAGCATTCCTTGATAAAACACACGGGTGAATTCCATACTATTTTTTTTTGTAAATAATTTTAGAAAGTTTGATCATCCTAAAAAAGCTTATAATGTATAATTATCTCAGGTAGAGATCATTGCTTTCTTTTATTTGATATAGTAGTTCAGTTAAGTAATTTATATGTTAGAATGATTAATGAAAAGAATTGAGTCTATATTGAATTTAGGACTTTTTGGGAGGATAACATTTTCTTAACATTATTCATATAAATGGTTTCTTAGTAAGGTAAAGAAGCTAAAATTTGAGGTAATTTAATGAATGGTATCATTTTGTTAGTCATGCTTTCTACTTTTTGGGTGGCGAGAAATGCTAATGAACTTTTGGCTTACCATATATTCTTTATTTAAATTTTTTTTCTTTTACTTTTTTATGATTTCATTTCTTTTTTTTAAAAGAATTTATTTATTCATGGGAGACAGGTGCAGAGACATAGGCAGAGGGAGAAGCAGGCTCCCCACAGGGAGCCTGATGTGGGACTTGATTCTAGGACCCCAGGATCACAACCTGAGCCAAAGGCAGACACTCAACCACTGAGCCACACAGGCACCTTAGTTTTTTATGATTTCTAATAGGTAGATTAAAGAATAGCATTAGGAATTTATTTTTAGGATAAGAACTGATTCTAATATGGACTTAAAAATCAAAGGATAAAAAAATATTAAGGGATAACAAACAGTTGTATCCTTTGGTTCAAAATTTGTAAGAAATTTGGCTGATAATTAACTATTGGCTAAAGCCAGAGCATTTTTTAATAGTATTCTCAATACCATTTATGAAATAATCTTTCTTTTACTCATGTAAATTTAAGAAACATAATACATATATGGAGTAAAATGTTAGTGATCATTGTTTTCTCTGGAAGGACTGAAGGGACTGGGACTGAGGAAGAATTTGAACTGCATCTCTGCTGTTAAATTTACATATTAGCATTTATTTTAGGGGTGGCATATACAGAGCTATTTGTTACATAACCATTTGTCCTGTATTTTTTTAAAAATCTATTTTATTTAAGACTTTTATTTTTTTATTTTTTAATTTATTTTTTAAAGCAGTTCTTTTTTTAAGATTTTATTTATTCTTTTTTTTATTTATTTTTTTTATCTTATTTATTCTTGAGAGAGAGAGAGGCAGAGACACAGGCAGAGGGAGAAGCAGGCTCCATGCAGGGAGCCGGACGTGGGACTCGATCCCGGGTCTCCAGGATCACGTCCTGGGCTGAAGGCGGCACCAAACCACTGAGCCACCCGGGCTGCCCTTTAAGACTTTTAAAGTGAAAGCGCTAAAGATTTCACTTCCCAGTTACCAGTTTTTAGCCTGTCCACCTGTGGTTTATTTCAATGTCCGTGCAAATGAACACACAGATATAGACAGATAATTTTAAATTGAAATGGAGTCTTACAGTGCTTTTTACTTTGTTGTGGTAGTGGGTATATGTAAATTTGTCAGCTCTCATCAAAATGAACACTTAAAATAGTACATCTTACTGTGTGTATCAGTAGACCACTAAGGAGTTGATTACAAATGGGATCTTATGACAAGATAGTGGTTACTCTTGGGAGGGAGTGTGGTGCTGGTTATGTTGTTTCTTGACCTGGATGTGTTCACTTTGTGAAAATTCATTGCATTTATAATTTGTGCAACTTTTCAATGTAAATATATTGTACTTCATTAATACATTCACAAAACAATGAAATCTTTATTCTGAAATAGACCATATACTGTTTAAGTTAATTCCATTTTATGGCATCATTGCATTCCACTGTGTGCATTCCATTCATTCCAATATGAATTCCATCATATTTCTTTGTACATTTATAAATTTTAATTATATCTTTAGCATATTTAAAAATATCTGGTAATGCTGATCCTTTTTTTTTCAACATCCTCTTGCCTGTTTTCATCTGCTTATTTTCCTAGATTAAATTTTGAAATTCCTTATTAAGTTCCCAAAAGATTTTGATTGGAACTACTTTGAAACTAGTTAACTTAGTGAAGAACTGACATCTTTACTATATTGTAGAGTTCAGTTTAGGAACCTATTGTGTTGTTTTTGCTTTAAAAATTTATGTCCTTAAATATTGTAATTTTCTTCATTTAAATCTCACATATTCTTATTAAATGCCTTCATACCTGATTTTTATTGTTGCTCATTTAAGGAGAAAACTTTTTTTTAACATCTGTCTTTTCATTTGACAGTATTGATCTGTATAAAAAATTGCCACTTCTGAAAATAGTGCAGATTACAATGTGATCTCGTTTCTGGATTTTAAAGTTTAAAAGATTTTTGACAATTGTGAAAATGTAGTGAATTAGGAATGAAATTAAACTTTTATGGAAGACGTTTTCCTTTTAGGAACCAAAAGCCTACCCATTAAAATAAATGTAATAACATTCATATTATAAGAGTCTCAGAAAAAGAAGAGGGAAAAGGCAGAAAATTTATTTGAGGAAATAGTAGTTGAAAACTTCCCTAATCTTGGGAAGGAAATGGATCCAAATCTAGGAAGCCCAGAGAACTCCCATCAAAATCAACAAAAAAGAAATCAGAAGCCTAAATTTCAGATCATTTGATCCAATTCAAGCTGTAGGACTGTGTCATAACAATTTTCAAAGAAACAACATTATGAACTCTTTATATTGGCTATATTTTTATTTTTTATTTTTATTTATTTATTTTTTAAGATTTTATTTATTCATGAAAGACAGAGAAGAGGCAGAGACATAGGCAGAGACATAGGCAGAGAGAGAGGCAGGCTTCATGCAGGGAGCCTGACATGGGAATCAATTCCAGGAGTCTGGGATCACACCCTGGGCTGAAGTTAGGCACTAAACTGCTGAGCCACCCAGGCATCCCTGGCTATATTTTTAATACCAAGAAATTAGAAATACTTCAGATGACCAACAATAGGGCATTTATTTAATAAATGATAGCATAACATATGATGGAATATTATTTAGCCTAAAAAGTCATGTTTTACAAGAATATTTAATGGCTTTATAAAATGCTTATGAAAGGGTGTTAAATGGGAAAGCATGTGTATGTATTCTTCAATTATTAAAGAAAATATAAAAAGTATTTGAGGGAAAAAACTCATTCAGATAAGACATGCAGCAGAATCACATAGAATTTTGTAATTGGAAAACTAAATAATGCTTTCTGCTGCTCTAGAAGTGGTTTGCTATCTTTATTTTTAAACTTTTTTGTTTGCTATTTTTAACATTTATTAGATTTTATTTTTCAGAATTGAAATTGTGACTTTTTCAGAATAAAGTTATACTAATAATTGTCAAATTATTAGTATTCGGAAGTTTTGCTCTGTGGTTGTTGTTGAATCATTTGTCCTTGTTAAATAGCTATACAGAAATGGATCCTGTTATCATTGCCTCTGAAGGAGTGGAGAAATTCAAAAATGAAAATTTTGAAATTATTATTGTTGATACAAGTGGACGCCATAAACAGGAAGACTCTTTGTTTGAAGAAATGCTTCAAGTTGCTAACGCTATAGTAAGTAACTTTCAATTTAACAACATGGTAAGGACTTTGGCTAATTTAATTACAACCCCTTATTGAGTTTATGATCTATGTAAGTTGTTTTTGGTTGTATAATAGATTCCAAGTAATTTATTTCTTTCTATTTTGGGTATATGTATTTGTATGGTAAGGACTTAATCTTCTCTATACTAGATATGAAATTTTCATGAATAAGTATCAAAAAATTTTCCTTTCTCACTTAATCATCTTATTGTATATATAATAAAAAACAAGAAACATAATTTTAAAATTAACCTTTCATATTGACTTTTCTGTAAATTATTTAAATCAAATTAGGACATTTCCTTTAGCTGAATTTTGAAAGATTTTCAAAATGAAGCATTTAAAAATGTTAATGATCATTTAGTGTCTCTTTAAAATTGTGATGGAAATAATTTAGGGAAAAGAAGCAGCTTCTAGATAATCTGTAGCACATATTTTGCCCATGAACTCAGTTTTGCCTTTGAGGAGTTGGCAGTAATTCTTTAGCTAATCAATGCTAATAAATTTCTTTTTAGCCATGCATTATTTTGACCTGGTTGAGCAGAGCTAAGGGAAATAACCTCACCTCTGTTTTATTCATTTTGGTTTTAATTCATACTTTTCTACTTTTTCCCTCTTACTTACTTTTAGTATTCTCTTGCGTAGAATGTGATTCCTCAGATCATTACATATAAAAAACATTTTTCCTCTTTATTCAGGCCTCATCTCAAATGTTATTCCAGAGAGGCTTCCCCTGGCCGCCCTATCTAAAAAAAGTCTCCCATACCTCATATTGTTGTACATCTGAAATGTTTACTTGCCCATTTATTATCTGTGTCTTCTGACTAGAATATAAGTCTCATAAGGACAAGGATTTTATTTATTTCTTTGTCTCAGGACCTAAATGGTGTCTAATATATAGTACTCCCTCAATAAATATTTATTGATTTGATAATAATAATAAAGATAGCAAATACTTATAATAAATATTTTTCTATAGCTTCTAATGATGAAATTTGCTCAAGAGCAGTAAAAATATGTATCTTTCTTATTTAAATTTTCTAGCAACCTGATAACATTGTTTATGTGATGGATGCCTCCATTGGACAGGCTTGTGAAGCCCAGGCAAAGGCTTTTAAAGATAAAGTAGATGTAGCTTCGGTAATAGTGACAAAACTTGATGGCCATGCAAAAGGAGGTGGTGCACTCAGTGCGTAAGTATTACTGATGCTATTGTTCTAAGGCTTGGGCTTATATGGGGCTTGTGTGTGTGTGTATGTATTTATAGCTTTCTATTGATCATTTAAAATACAGTCCAGGGGCACCTGCATGGCTCAGTGATTGAGCGTCTCTGCCTTTGGCTCCAGTCATGGTCCTGGGGTCATGGGATTGAGTCTCGCATTGGGCTCCCCTCGGGGAGCCTGCTTTTCCCTCTGCCTATGTCTCTGCCTCTCTCTGTGTGTCTCTTGTGAATAAATAAATAAAACCTTTTAAAAAAATAAAATAAAATACAGTCCAGTATATACCCAAATTGAAAAAAAAAAAAGATAAATTCTAGTGGCATACCTAATATGGTCTATAAAAGAATTTTAAATAAAAACAAATTTGGAGTCCTTCTGATATAGTTCTGTTTTAACAAGTGAAAAGAAACTTGAACTGTATATCTTTAATTACTTTGAAATCTGCTGGAAAAAATTTACCTTTTTTAGATTATTTCATCATTTTCCTTTTCTCTGCAGAGTTGCTGCCACAAAAAGTCCAATTATTTTCATTGGTACAGGGGAACACATAGATGATTTTGAACCTTTCAAAACACAGCCTTTTATCAGCAAGCTTCTTGGTATGTACAGTGGTGGGATATAAAAAAATCTCTAAGGAATAGCGTGGCTCTTTAGGACAGATTAGGATTTTAATCCTACTCTCTCATTGACTAATTTAGGAAAATCATTACCTTCTATGATTTATCTTCCTCACCTGTAAAAAATCAGGATGATGGTTTTCTTCTTCTTTTGGTTTGAGTGGTAGAGGATGAAGTATTAGAAAGAGTTCTTTGGAAAAGTTTTAGAGCACAATACAAAAATACGTGGTTTTGGTAATAGCAAGGGTAATGGCAGTAAAACCTTTTGTATCAGGTAATAGAGTTCGAGAGCATGGAGTTTGGAATAAAACCTGGGGCTGGAGTTCCTGCTTTGTTTTAAGTTCTTGAGGTTCAGTTTTCTCACCTCTAAAATATAGTAGGAATATCTGACCTGCTGTCTCACAGGGGTATTATCTATGTGCATGTATTTTATATAATGTAAAGCAGTATATATTGTTGTTAATTTTTCTTTTTTTGGGGTCTTATAGGTATGGGTGACATCGAAGGACTGATAGATAAAGTCAATGAGTTGAAGTTGGATGACAATGAAGCACTTATAGAGAAGTTAAAACATGGTATATGAGAAGCAAAAAGCATTTGCTCTCTGATGTCTTCTCACAATTTCTTTTTGATAAAGCTACTGTTAATTTGTTTGAAATGACAAA
The DNA here is from genome assembly GCF_003254725.2 of Canis lupus dingo. NCBI lineage: Eukaryota > Metazoa > Chordata > Mammalia > Carnivora > Canidae > Canis > Canis lupus. The sequence goes on from NC_064250.1 coordinate 13,857,123, forward strand.
TCTATTATTAAAGTTCAATTCGTCAAATGTTTATTTTCTACATGATTTATATGCAAATCATTTTAAATCTCAGATAATCTGTAAACAATTGTAGAATTGAGTGTTTTTATTTTCTTTCTTGTAATCAAATTGCCTGAAGGTTAAAATTGAGATTTTCATTGAATTTCATGAAGTAGAACAGGTTAAATGTAAGTTGGAACACTCTTTCTAATCTGTTTATTTACAAATTATGAGTGTGTATGTGTGTGTATATATATATAATATATACACTAAATATAAAAAAATGTAGAAGAATGAGATTAAGCACACATTTGTTTTCACTCCACATTTAAGACCACTCCTATAAAGAATATATGTTGTGATTAAGAGCTCAAATTCTAAAAAAAAAAAAAAAAAGCTCAAATTCTTAAATTTGTCATATTTGAATTTATATTTGATCTATTTTTAGCTGTATAACTTTTTCAAATTACTGAACCTTAATTTCCTTATCTGTAAAAAGTAGGTAACGCTAAGTATCTTCCTTATAAACTTGTGAAGATTAAGTCAGCTGATATATATAAAATCAGAAGTATTCATCGTATATTATTATTGACCATTTCTTTTTTTCCTCCAAATGATCTTACTCTTAGTTTCCATGGTTATATACTATCCTGCCTCTGCTCATTCTCACTTATCTTGTCAGTTACCTATGCCTTTATCCCTCTCTTAAATGTTGGTATTCTTCAGGGACCAATGCTAGGCCATCTTCTTTCTCTGGAGCTTCAGGTTGATACCTGTTTGTTTACTAGACCATACTTGGATGTTCATAGACATTTCAGATTCAGCGTATCTGTATCTTCCCATCCTAAAGTCTCACCTCATTGTTATCATCAATGAATGCTAATGTCATTTGTCTTATTGCCAGAGGCAGAATCTTGGGTGTTGTCATGGACTCTCTTATTTCTTTCTTGCTCTGCCCATTCCTTTTCCCATCTGTCAGCTTGTCCTAGTAGTTCTACCTCCTAAATATCTTCATTCCATTCCCTTTTCTTGCAGCTCCTGCAATTATGCAAGTTTATCTCTTTATTAGGTTGTTTATTCTAAGTCTCATTTTAACAGATCTTCCTGTTTCTTGGATTCTTCCCCTTGGATCTATTTTTTATACTGCGGCGAAAATGCAAGTCTAATCACATTACTGCCTTTCTTAAAATCTTTCAGTGGCTTCCCATTGCTCTTAGAATCTTGTCAAATGACTATTATTGGGGTACCTGGCTGACTCAGTCAGAGAAGCATGCAATTCTTGATGTCAGAGTTGTAAGTTCGAGCCCCACCTTGGGTGTAGAGATTACTTAAAGTGTTTTTTTTTTTTTTTTTTCCGGTTCCTTTTTTTTTTTTTTTTTTTTTTTAACGTTTCAACTTTTTTTTTTTTACATATTGGTGTTCAATTTACTAACATACAGAATAACACCCAGTGCCCGTCACCCATTCACTCCCACCCCCCGCCCTCCTCCCCTTACTTAAAGTTTTTTTTAAAAAAACCCACGACTCTACCAACTAGCTCACATCTTCCATATCATTTTTTTAAGACTTTTATTTATTTATCCATGAGAGACACACACACACACACAGAGGCAGAGACACAGGCAGAGGGAGAAGCTCCATGCAGGGAGCCCGATCTGGGACTCGATCCAGGGTCTCCAGGATCACACCCTGGGCTGAAGGTGGCACTAAACCGCTGGGCCACCTGGGCTGCTCATCTTCCATATCATTTTTGATGCTCTTTTCCTTAACCTTCCATGTGCCAGTCATGCTGAATTTCTCTCAGGTTCTGAAATATATGTCACCTCTGTGCCTTTGCCTGTTAAACAGGTGTTCTCTCTTCTTCATACTTCCACGCCCCTCTCCCCAGCCATAGAGGCTAACTCTTACTCATACTTCAGTCTCTCCTTCTTTAGGGGCATTTTACCTGATCCCTGGACTGAGTTAGAACTCTGCTATATGTTTCCATTGCACCCTGTAATTTTTGTATTATTCATTATAATTATTAGATATATGTCTTCCCTGTTTGAAGGCAAAGGTAAGTTCATAGCTGTGTTCCTTACATTTTATGTTTATAGTACCTAGCATAGTTTCAGGCACTTAGTAGATTTTTAATAAATATCTGTTTAATGAATGAATCTATCCCTCATTGCCGGGTGCTTTTCCCCACCTTTCTTTATACTTGAACAGCTCTACCACTGCTTCTGCCACCAAATTAAACTGGGTAATATATCCCTAGTCAGTCTACTTTTTAACTGTTAGATCTCTCCTTATGCCTGCATTTTGCTTCTGCTCTTAGCATTCTACTCATTTCTAAGGTCACCAAGGGCAAAAGTAGTAGCAGCCTTTTTTTTCCCCCTTGGTTCCCAATATTTGTTACTTTCTTTTGTTTTTGAACTTTTCATGTGGGTTCCATGACAGTGTATTTCCTGTACTATCATGGCTTCAATGGTCACTCCTGTGTAATAGCCAAATATGTATTTCAGCCTTAACTTTTTCTACCACTGTTTAATTTTACATATCTAGCTGCCTGCTATAACATTTCCTTTAAAATATTGTACTGTCGGGCACCCCGGGTGGCTCAGCGGTTTAGCACTGCCTTCTGCCTAGGGCATGATCCTGGAGTCCTGGGATCGAGTCCCGCATCAGGCTCCCTGCATGGAGCCTGCTTCTCTCTCTGCCTGTGTCTCTGCCTCTTTCTCTCTCTCTCTCTCTCTCTCTCTCTCTGTGTCATTCATGAATAAGTAAATAAAAGCTTTAAAATAATATTGTACTGCCACTTAAATTCAGGATGAGTAAAACCAAATGCCTTTTCCAGTTATATCTTTAGGCCATAAATAGAAAATACTCTGGATTGTTTTTTTTTTTTGGATTGTTGTTGTTGGTTAATTGAAGTTAATTTACATATAATGAAATGCGTGGTTCCTAAGGATATTGTTCCAACAATTTTAACAAATGCACAGAAACACATATCCATCAGGAAATATTTCCATTAACTAGAAAGTTTGCTCATTCTCCTTCCTAGTAAGTACATCATATTGTAGGAATCCTAGTATGTCCCTTTTTCCCTACACCTGGTTTCTTTGACAGCATAATTTTTTTGACATTCATCCATTTAGTTCTATGTACCTGTAGCTTGTTCTTTTATTGCTGAGTAGTATTTCATCCATAGTCTATCATTTTCCTCTTCATGGACAGCCATGTTGTTTAGAAAATGCCAAATAATCTAAAGTGTTTTTGCCGTTTTACATTTTTACCAGTGATCTATGAGAGTTCTGCTTGCTCCATATCTTCTTGAACTTTTGGTGTTGTAAGCCTTTTTCATTTTAGTCATCCTAGTATGGTAGAGTTTGTCTGCCTTGTTTTCACGTTTTTTGTATATTTACTTCTGTCCATTTTTTCTGATAGAGTGTAAGCTTTTCTAGGATAGAATCTGTCTGTGTATCTATAAATTCTCGACTGCATTTACCATATGATCTTGCCCATAGTTAACTGCTCAGGAATATTTATTGATTAGATATTTTGCAAGTATGCTTCAAGATGAATCCATGACTAAGGAAAAGATTAATTTTATTGAATGGAAATGTACATTCTCTAACATACCTGAACCATTTATGTTGTATTTCAGGTCAGTTTACGTTGCGAGACATGTATGAACAATTTCAAAATATCATGAAGATGGGCCCCTTCAGTCAGATCTTGGTTAGTTATCCAAAAAAGTTTTTTTTCTACCTTCTTTTGTTTTTCATTAAAATGTTTAAGAATAGATGCCTTTACTTTCATTATTTTTGCTATTTGGGTAAAAAAATATTTTAAAAATTTAGTGTCAAAATTAAAGCTAGTAGTTAAATGTGAACATTCTGAACAATTTAATCACAAGCTGTTGTTAATTTTATGTTTAAATATATTTGTTTTAGGGTATGATCCCTGGTTTTGGTACAGATTTTATGAGCAAAGGAAATGAACAAGAGTCAATGGCAAGGCTAAAAAAGTTAATGACGATAATGGATAGTATGAATGATCAAGGTAAGATGGCAGATTACTTGATTTAGAGGGCAATGTTCTGAATATTTGCAAGTGGATAGTTTCACTGTGTTCTTGTGGACAAGACTGGAAAAAATGTAGACTGAAAGATTAGGTAGATTTGTAGCTGTTTTGAACTCAGAGTTCTGGTTATTGGATTGACTTCATATAGAGAAATGCGGAGTACAGTGTTTCTCCAAATGAGTTCCGTGGAAAAAACTCTCTTCAGATGATGATAGATATAGCTTGAAAGGAATGTTCTGTAGTCAAATAAATTTGGGGGGAATTGTGGGTTAAAAAAACTAGTAAGTTTATTATGTATGTCTCCTCAGAGCTCTCATATGTTAACATGATTTGGGAATCTGTAAGAGAAATAGTTTAAGCAATGCTTACAAAGTTATTTTGTACTGAAACTCTCGAGGCTTCAGTATTTTTTTTAAGAGGGAGAGAGAACACACACGAGTGGGGGAGGGGTGAGCAGAGGAAGAGACAGAGAGAGTCTTAGGCAGGCCCCACGCTCAGCATGGAGCCCAATGTGAGGCTCCCTGAGCTGAAATCAGGAGTTGGACACTTAACTGACTGAGCCATCCCGGCGCTCCTCAAGGTTTCAGTCTTATTAGAATACTGCTCTCTGTAATCCTGTATTATCACTACCTCCTCCTATACTTCCAGCCCATTAACATTTCTAGTTCCATGACCCCTTTATCTTTTTTCCAGTTTTTAAACACTCTTTCTGATTCAACCCAGCACGTATTCCAAACCTTTATCACCCCCCCCCCCCCCACCCTTAGGCTTTCAATTCTACCACTTGACCTCTGACTTTACAAAGAAACACAGGCTTTTGGCATAGAATTCCCTCAGCCTTTGGCTAACTTAGCTATAAGACTGTGACAGTCATGAACCACTCTTCAGGCTTTTTCAAGGACCTTAGATCTCCCTCAATAAAATCCTTTCCTGTCTCCAGTCTTTTCTTACCTCCTGACTTTTATTCCCCTTTCAGCATATAAACATTCTTAAGTTCACATTTTCTGGGCTCATACTTCTCCCTCATGCTTCTTTACTCTTTGTTTAGTCAAACTTCTTGGAAGAACAGTTTGTATTTTTCTCAAACTACTGAAATCTGACTTCTGTCCCTACCACTATGCAGAAATAGAATATACAAAGATTTCCAATAACCTATTGGGCTGCTCCAGTGGATCCTTTTCAGTCTTTTTCTTGACCTTTACAACAGTGGCACTTGTTGATCACCTTTTTGCTTGGCTTCTATTAGTATCGTCTTTCTCCACTTTTACTGTACCTTTCTTGTTAACTCAGTCACTTTTTTAGCCTGTCCCTAAAATGAATATATATACTACAGGTTCTGACCCGGAGTTCCTTGTTGAGCCTGGAATTGGGCTCCCTACTCAGCTGGGAGTCTCCTTCTCCCTCTCCTTTTGCTGCTACCCCTGCTGGTGCTCGCTTCCTCTGTCAAATAGATAAAAATAAAATCTTAAAAAAAAAAGGAGTTCTAAGAGGAATAGTCAAAGGAGTTGGATATTTGTAACCTAGAGGAGATTCACCAGAGACTTGGTAGCTCTCAGATATTTGAAAGCCTTTTTCTTTGTGCCTGGCAAGGAGACATGTATGCAAATAAGAAGTGCCAGGCAAATTTATTTTATTTTAATATGGAAAAGATTTTCCATAATTACAGGTATAATAGAATGGCATAGATTACTATATTTTAGATAGTGTGACATCTGGACTGAGGGTAGCTGACTATTTAATGGGAGATCTTGTAGAGAGAATGCAGATGTATTAGGAATTTTAATTAAAGTCCATTGTATTCTGTCTGAGATCATATGTAGCTAATGCCAGAAGAAATGCACCTTGTATTCTAAGAGTTATAAAAACACTGGAGGGAATTAACTCATTCTTTATCTCACAGAAAAGATTAAAATACTAGTCGAAATTATATAGAAAATATTACCGTTATTCTGTTGATGATAGAACCTACCTACTTCAGTTGCTTAGATGCCTAAATTTATTATTTAAATGTTAATAGTTATTTAGAGCTAAAGCGAGCACTTTTCTTTTTTGAATATACCTTATGCTTCTAGTATATGCTCTGAGGAGCAGTTGGAAATGAGATATGGAAAAGGTACACATAGGCTTCAAAAGTTTTCAGAATGTCCTATTTTACTTAAACTGTGGGGTGAGTACATGTGTATTTGTTTTATTGTTTTTATAGTTTATAAATATTATAGATGTTCTTTTGAATATATTTCATGTTTAAATTTTAAAAATCAGATGCAAACATGGCAGATGATAACATTTGTTAAATCTGGCGGTAATTTTATTTGTGTATAAGATAAATTTGTACATAACTTTTGATAATATTAATTGTATGTAAATGAAAGTAATTAATCCTTGTCTGCAGAACTTGACAGTACTGATGGTGCCAAGGTTTTTAGTAAGCAACCAGGAAGAATCCAGAGAGTAGCAAGAGGATCAGGTGTGTCAACAAGAGATGTTCAAGAACTTTTGACACAATATACCAAATTTGCACAGATGGTAAAAAAGATGGGAGGTATCAAAGGACTTTTCAAAGGTAAGAAAAGTATTAGACTCATCATTATTTAACATAGCGAAAGTAAAGAAAGAAATTGAGAAACTAAAATTAAAGCCAAGTAGTACTGCCAGTACTGGAAAACACATTGCCGAATTTCATGTTATATTCATGTACTTCTTGAATATGATCTGATTTATGTTTTCAGATTCAAGGTAATAAACACTAATATTTATTAAAGATAAACAATGACTTTATCTTTATGAAGATGTAATACATAGTAAAGAAAATTTAGAGAGAATAAGAAAGTATAAGAAAAAAACTTAAAACACCCATCACCTTTTCTCCCCAGGGAATCCTATCAGTCCTATTGCAAAATAGGACTATAACTAGTGAACTACTGCTTTCTTCTGAAACATCATTACTATTATTCCATATCGTCAAATATTCTTCAAGATTTAACTTTTAAGCACTGAATACTCTTCCAGTTATGATTATATCTTTGGTGCAGTGGATATTTAGGCTGATTCATCTGCTTCTGGTTAGCCGGGGATTTTGTCTGTTTTGATCAGATACATAGTTGATGCTGAATGAATTTTATAATAATTTAATTATTTAATATTTTTTTTTAATTTTTTTTAATTTTTATTTTTTTATTTTTTATTGGTGTTCAATTTACTAACATACAGAATAACCCCCAGTGCCCGTCACCCATTCACTCCCACCCCCCGCCCTCCTCCCCTTCTACCACCCCTAGTTCGTTTCCCAGAGTTAGCAATCTTTACGTTCTGTCTCCCTTTCTGATATTTCCCACACATTTCTTCTCCCTTCCCTTATATTCCCTTTCACTATTATTTATATTCCCCAAATGAATGAGAACATATAATGTTTGTCCTTCTCCGACTGACTTACTTCACTCAGCATAATACCCTCCAGTTCCATCCACGTTGAAGCAAATGGTGGGTATTTGTCATTTCTAATAGCTGAGTAATATTTTATTTAATATTTTCAATTTAATAATTTCAGTTTAATGATTCAGGATATGTTTTTTAGATTACTACTCAAGTTTAACATCTCTTCATACATTTATTAGTTTGGATTTCCTTTGTGAATCATCTCTTAGGATCCTTTTCATTTGTCTTTTTTTCTCCCGTTGCTTTGTAATCACTCTTTAAAATCCTTGGCTTGGGATCCCTGGGTGGATCAGTGGTTTAGCACCTGCCTTTCGCCCAGGGCCTGATCCTGGAGTCCCGGATTGAGTCCTGCGTTGGGCTCCCTGCATGGGACCTGTTTCTCCCTCTGCCTGCATCTCTGCCTCTCTCTCTCTCTCTCTCTGTCCCTCATAAATAAATAAAATCTTTAAAAAAAATAAAATAAAATCCTTGGTTTATGTTTACAAATATTTTACCCAGTTTTCATTTGCCTTTTATTTACAGTTTTTAGTGAATGGAAGCTTTCCTTTTTAATGTAGGCAAGCCTATTTATCATTTTTTTTTTAAATTTTCTTATGCTCATAAAAGCCTTCCCCATCTTGATAACCACAGTAGTCACCTACATTTTCTACTTGTTTTGGTTTTATTTTTTAGGTTTTTAAATTTTTATCCCATCTGAAATTTATTTTGCTGTGTATCGAATAAGGTAAAAAGATAAATTTACTTTTCCAGAGTTAGTCAATTGTCCAAGCCCTCGCAAATATTTTTTCTGTATTACAAACACTATTGAAGTGAATTTATTATTTCAAACACATTGATTAGATAATCTCCAAAGATGAAGCAATACTATTGAATAGCTTTCTAAAAAGGATGAGTATTTATATAATTTTTTAAATCATCTTTTTTCTTTGATGCTTTATTTTTTTGCTTGTTATATGCTATTTTTTTGTGACAGGAAGAAAAATTAGAAAACATGTTTAAGATGGGTTATAATTTCTCACATCACATGCTATTTCAGATAGTGATTTTTTTTTCAGATAGTGATTATTAAATATGTTTAACATCTTTCCCAAATAACCCTGTTTGTGTTTTGTTTTGTTTTTTGTTTTTAAGGATTTTATTTATTTATTCATGAGAGACACAGAGAAAGTGACAGGCAGAGACACAGACAGAGACACAGACAGAGGGAGAAGCAGGCTCCATGCAGGAAGCCCGATGTGGGACTTGATCCCAGGACTCCAGGATCATGCCTTGAACCAAAGGCAGCTGCTAAACCACTGAGCCACCCAGGAATCCCTATTTATTTATTTTAGAGAGAGAAAGCTGACTATTCTTGATTGAACTACTGTGGACCTGTTTATCTAAGCATTGATAGCATTGATTACTCAATAAAGGCAGAATCAAGATGAAATGGGGAGTGGATGTGACATATATTCTTGTCACACCAAGTTCTTAATATTTTTTAGAAGTTTTAATTCCTCAGAAATAATTTGTCAATGGGCAGAGTATTCACACCTTACACAGATGTATTAATCGTGAAATTTAAAAAAAAATTGTGAAATTTTTTTATCATGTTTTATAAAAAACATCTTTCATTCATATTTCTTAATTCATGTAATCTATTCATTCATGTAATTTATTCAGATTAGCCAGCCTTAATGTTCATTTTCATAATGAGAATTTCTGAGGAAATACCAGAATTAATGTTCCTTTGAAATAATTTTGCCTGAAGCAACTCTACTTGTTGTTGCATTGATGATCTGTTTTGCTTCCTGTCTCTTAAGACCACAGCAGCTTTTCTCTAAAGGATGCTCTTACCTGTTCTGCCTCAGAGTGCATCTCTTTTATTGGCTTCCTTTTTTACTGTGGAGTTTCAATTGAGTGTGTGGAAATTCATTGGTAAATGGAGTTGCATTATTTGTCTTTCCATTCTCTGAAGCCTTTCATTATTTTTAATAGCTTCTTAGATATTTGCAAATCTTCATGTTCTCTGTCTTATTCTTTCATATTAATCTACAAGCAATCCAGGTACTTTCCCTGTGAATCCTTATCTATAGTCAGGTTTTTGTTCAGCATTCTCCCATAGGACTATTAAACAACTGTTATAGCTTCCTATTAATAATCATTGGATACAATTTTTTATTAACAAAAATCATAGCCCTTAAAAAAATCCCTTAAATATCCCTTAATACAGAATTTCACTCGTTCTTTCTCAAAAATATTTAAGTAATTGAGATAAAGATGAGAAGGGAATATGTACAAATAGAAATTATGTGTTAGGGTGATAAGATTAGGAGTGATTTCTAACAAATTTTACTCAGTTCATTAAACTTTCTATACCTTGATTATATTATATTCTACATTGACGCAAAACCTTTTTTTTTTATTCAGGTGGTGACATGTCTAAGAATGTGAGCCAGTCACAGATGGCAAAACTGAATCAACAAATGGCCAAAATGATGGATCCAAGAGTTCTTCATCACATGGGTAAGTACAAAGTTGTTACCAGTTTATAATACACAGTTAATTTATAAGGGTTAAGTTTTAATAAGCCTTCTGTTGTGATATGATGAATATCTGTTCAAAAGATGTATGATTTGAGGGAAATGGTCATCTGAATTCTAAGTTGGATAGTTGTAATAGTGCTATATAATTGAGGTTTTATTCACTCTTCTGCCATCTATGTGATTTTTTAAGCAATATACTTAATCATCTTTTGTTAATGTTTGTTTCAGTGACTATTTGCCCTAGTTTAGAATCTGGGTTATTTTCAATGATAAGACTTTGAAATTATATAAGGATTTTGAAACCCAATTATACTTTTGCTAGTGACCTATGAAAAACGTTCCTTAAACTTTATGAACCTCACTTTCCTCTTTTGTAAAATCACAGATATCTCATCAAGAAATTGTGACAATTAAGTGAGCTAATATACATGAAAGCATTTAGTACAACTTTGAGCATATAGATATTTAATAAATGATGAATTCTTTTCTTCCTGGGAGTCCTTTGAAACAACTCCTCCACTCCCCAGAATTGGTTACTATTTACAACAAGACTCTTTTGGACTTCTCAGAAAAAAATTTTGTTTAGATTTATTAACTCCCTGCTGTGTGACAGGAACTGTTCTAAGATCTTTTTATATATTATTTATTCCTTCTAACATGATGAGGTAGGTTATTCAATCTCTTTTATAGATAAAGATACTGGTGATAACAGATATTTTTAATTGGTATGTTCTTTAAAGCTGATGACCAAATTGCAGTCAGATCCCAGAAATTTTTTAGAAGTAAAACCATTTATTTGGTAACACCTTTCAAGTTCCACTTAATAATTATCTGATTTTACCCTATTTTTACTCTAGGTGGTATGGCAGGACTTCAGTCCATGATGAGGCAGTTTCAACAGGGTGCTGCTGGCAATATGAAAGGCATGATGGGATTCAATAATATGTAAAGAAGATGCCTTAATTTAAACTGACTCAGTTGATTACATTATTTGCTGAGACCTCAAGAGTTTCCCTCCTTTTTGCAAACAGGAAAAAAAAAGTATTTTTCTTGCCTGTCTCTTGCCCTTTTTCTTTCTCTTCTCATCTTCTTTCCTTCCTACTTCCTTCCCTCCCTTTGATATAAGGGAGGAATATATAGTTTTTGTGGAAATCATTATATTTTTGCTTTAGATTTTCTTTTCTTAGTTTTCACCATCATAATACTTCTTAAGTTAAACAAATCATGATGTAAAATCTAGTACTTAGAAGTTTCTAATTGTCTCAAAGGCCAAGCATTACATTTGTAAACAGTCCTGATCAGTAGTTATATGATGTCTCAATAAAAGTGCTGTAAAATAAACTTCAAACTCGTTATAAATTAAGGGGTTGTTAACTTCCTTTATGATTTAAATTTTTCAGTGAATCACATTAAAAGGCAGATAGAAAAACCAATGGCTATATGTTACTTAAAACTAGTCCTATAGGGGCGCCTGGATGCCTGGATAGCTCAGTTGGTTTAGCACCTGACTCTTGATCTCAGGTCTTGATCTCAGGGTCATGAGATCAAGGGTTGGGCTCCATGCTGGGCATAGAGCCTACTTAAAAACAAAACAAAACCAGTCCAACAAGTGTACCTTTAATCAGAAATATGGTAGAATGACTTAACCATTAGTATTGGGAACTTTTGTTTAACTTAGAATAATTATGGTAATTTTGCCATAGAAAATCTCAGGCCTGCCATTTAAATTGAACTTAGTTTATAATAAATGTTTCATATATAGCTTCCATTTTTTTACCTCATATATTTGAAGCCTTAATGGCAATATGTTTCTTTTTTTGAAAAGCCAATTTTGTTGTTTCTTACACATGAAAAAAAAACTGACGAAATTGATGTACTTTGATACTAGTTAATGTATAGACCTCCTAATGGGAAAATGGTTACATATATTAGACTGTCACTACTACATATTAAAAATAATGAGACGATGACAAGGTTGATTTGGTTGTTGGTTACTTTGGATTTTTTATGACTCAAGTGTTTTAAAAAGGTCATATGAGCCAAAATCTCTTTAAAAAAGTAATTATAAAAAAATAAATAAAAATTAAAAAAATAAAAAGTAATTACATAAAGAATGCAGCAGATTTTCTTGTTTACTTGGTCAAAGATTTTATATCCCACTAAATTATTTTTACCAGCTAAAAATTAGCATATCCCTATAGAACACTGTACACCCTATATAAATGATATATTTTGTGTTCTGCAGAAATGTCATCATAAGGTCCAGCTATAGAAATTTGACAATGAGAAAATTTGTTTTCCAAATTAGCTTCTAATTAAATTGATGCATACCACCTTTTCTGGGCAAGGATTTTTGTGATTTCTATCCTCAGGGTACTACTTTTCACTTTGACCAAAGAAGGAAATAAGACCCTTGGCCAAACTTTATGGCTCAGGCACTATTTTTAAGTATTTTTGTATCTGGTGCAAATTATATTTTTCAGAAGCAAAAATAACAGTGGGCAGAGGACACCAGAACACTTATTCAGCTTCCATTTCTCTTTCCTCTTCTGTGAGATGAGGGAATTGGAGATGCTCTTTAAAATTCTGACCGTATCAATTCCTCAATCTGACATTTTTAGTTACAAAAGCTATCCTTCCACCCTTACAGTTTTTGTCAAAGTACTGATGTTTAACCACATAAGTACCCCATATACCAAAATCAAATATTAGACCAAATTTCCTATTTTTCACTATTGTTGAAATTGGTTCCTAAGCTTTTGTTACCTGTTATATAGGCCCTGCTTAGACTACTAGCTAGATCTAATATTGTGTAACATTGGATTCTTCTGGAATTTTATGATATTAATTAAATATGTACAAACATAAAATTAGGTGTAGTTCCTAAGCTTACAATGCTTATATAATTATAAAACAAAAACTCAGAAATTAATTTCAACAAACTATTGCACCAACAAAGGTCAAATTAATGCCATTTTGATGTGATGTCAGTATTCTTCTGGAAGTATATTTGCTGGCATGTAGGATACAAGGTAAGTGTATACAGTTCATTGCAATTTTATAGAGTAATGTTTTGGAAAAAATTAAGTATTTTCTATGTAGTAAAACGAATTTCAAAATGTGTTGTATACATTATTTTGTTCAAATAAATACAGTATATTTTAATGAGAAAAGTTCCTAGGTCTGATATGCAGTAATGTACTAATCTTGAATAGAAGTATAGTGTCACATAGCTAAAAAAGAAATCTAATACTGTCAATAAATACTTATATACAGAGGCAACAAAAGCAGGAAATTTACTAGAACTAAAGTCTCATGCATATTAGTGTAGGTAAAATTAATATTAATACTTTATTGCAGTGAATATAGAGGATTTAAAAAGTAAGCCATAATATAAAAATAAATTGAATCTCTTTTACATATAGCTCTAGAAAATACAAATATTTCAGTAAAAAATGAAACAAAGCATTTAAAATAAATGCAAAAGAATTTTAACTTATACTTGTGTATGTGGTAAAATTTAGTATTTTACAGTTTGTATGAGACAGCAACCAAGGAATCTGAATAAGCTTTAATAAAAACTATGTCAGTGAGACTCATGGCTAAATAACAATAAAATGTAAGTTTTGATATTCCTTAAAACCTAGATATAATTATTAATAAAGCCAAATAAGTTCTATCCAAAACTAGAAATCCATCATCACAGCTCGAATCTAGATGATCTTCATTGCTTGCATACACTAGATTTGAAACAACTGTCATCATCACAGTTTTGCTCTAAAATCCAATTACCATATTCTCAACATTAAGCTTGTTGCATTAAAGTTGAATCTAATATCTTCTTTGTTTTTGAGTCATGAGTTACAGGAATGATGAATTTGTATCTCATATGTTGGGGGGTTAATTCAAATTTAATTTCTAGATAGTTGTGTAGTCTGTGGGTTATTTTTGTTAAGTAGTTGATGTGATGTGAAATTTTGTTATGGTAGTTATTTTCCCACAGTTTGCAGTTAGGTGTAGGTATTTGTGCTCTGTGTTAAGTAGTTGCTAACCCTAAAATCTAGGCCTTGTCTCCTCTGACCTCTTATCTGTGATACGGGTATGCTGAGTATGAGGTAATTTTCAGATACTTTTAAAGTGAAAATACACCTTGTAAGCTGGTAATTATGGCACATTTCCTTTGATAAGAACTTTGTGCCACAGAAATTCTTTTGAGTTTGGCATGCCTAAGCTAGTGTTTACAATTTTCTCATTTTTCTCTCTCCATTTGAAATTATCATTTCAAAAGCATGTATCTTTTAACTTCTCTTGCCTTACAGAGTGCTTGGAGCCTAAAACAGTGCATTTCTTGGTACCAGTTGGATCTAAATGCAAAATATTCAAGTGATTACACAGCAGTACCTGCCTGTAACAGGGATAAGACTCCTCTGACACTGGGGCATAAATGCTTTACCTTCTCATAAAAAGCAGAAGGGAGTAATAGCCTGTGACTATGGTATGTAGTTAAACAACACATGCTCAAATTTTATGAGTCTCTTTCTAGAGAATGGTTACTTATCTGCAAGTAAGGAGAACATACAGTGTCTATCTATTTGCATATTTTAGGAACCATGCTTGCTTGCTTTTTATTATTTTATAATTGAATAAGAGAAATTTCTTCCTCAGTGACCCAAAAGAGCTGAGAGTTGTTATAGGCTATATTCATGGGCCCATAATTTTTGACTTTGGGAAATCAATTAAGGGGGTCAGAATTTCATTTCTGGCAGAAGGTGGTACAAGAAAATATCTGTCAAATTTTTGACACCCTGTTTCATAGGAAATACAGGAAGTGTGAAATCCTTCAGTTGATGTATGTCTTGATTCTCTGCAATTTCCTCCTTACTGTGTTAAACAATGGATGATCTTGCCCTGAGATAACTGCTATTTATCCCTCTCCAGTTTTCTTGAAAGATAATTGACATATATCACTGTTTAAGGTTTCAGCATGATGGCCTAACATTATCTATTGTGAAATGATTACCACAATAAGTTCAGCTAACATCCATCATCTCATGTCCATAAAATATGAAGAAGAAAAAAAAGGAAAAAAGATTTCTTTTTGTGATGAGAATTTAGGATTTACTCCCTTAAGTTTTCTAAATATTGTATATCAGTGTTAGCTTTAGTCATTGTTACATTAAATGGAAAGGCATCCTTAATTGTGGCAATCCTTATAGCTTTATACTTGTTTTTTAGATTATTGTCAGAAGACTCCTACGTTTCGACAGACTTCAGACTAATATGTTTAGCTTTCAACACTGAGATTGCTGTGCTCAGGCATAATGTACAAAGAAACTGATTTTTTTTATGATTAATGCCATATAAAAAATTCTGCTAGTTGAATATCAATAGTTCATTCCCATGACACAAAAAAAAATTTGACCAAATTCCAATTAAAAGAAATGTACTCACATGGCATCAAGTAAAACATGTTCACTTGGTATTTTCATTTGTTTGTTAAATATAGGTCTTTAAAACTTGCAAATGGCTACCTCATAATAGATTTTAAAAAATATATACTTTGAAAATTTGTATTCAAATCTTTTCAAATATCACATTCACCTTTGGTGTAGGAATTTTCTGCCCCTAATAGCCTATTTTCTGGCATTTTTTATTCCCAGAGGAGCAGAGTGGCTGGCTAAGAATATAGGCTCTGGAATCAGACTGCCTGGGTTTAAATCCTTGCTCTGCTGCTTACCAGCTGTATCCATGAGCAAATTTCTTAATCCCTCTGAGTCTTTGTCTCCTCATCTGTAGAATGTAGGTAATTATAATAATGCCTCTATCATAGAGCTGTTGTGAGGAAGACAAGGAAAGTCCTTCGCATAGTACCTGTCATATTGGGCTCCATACATGGAACTGCTACGATTATTTAACAATTTATGCTTAAAATCAGCCTAACGTGCATTTTGTTTTTTTGTTTGTTTGTTTGTTTGTTTTTCATTTTTAGTTTTACCACCTTATTTTTTCTTATGTATTATTGACAGTTATCCCTTATTTGAGACATGAGGTAATCTTAAAAAGAAACTTTTTATTAAAATAGATATGTAGCTTTGTGAAGACCATAAGAAAATCTTGTTTTTTTATTTGGTCGACATTACTGGTTATTGAATTTTAGTCAGCTCTGTTTTTCCAGCTTTTCAGAGAAATAGGAAGATCTAAATTTACCTTATTTATTTATTTATTTTTATTTATTTATTTTTAAGAATTTTTATTTACTCATTCATAGAGACACAGAGAGAGAGAGAGAGAGAGAGAGAGGTAGAGACACAGGCAGAGGGAGAAGCAGGCTCCATGCAGGGAGCCCGATGTGGTACTTGATCCTGGGTCTCCAGGATCATACCTCCGGCTGCAGGCGGCGCTAAACCACTGCGCCACAGGGGCTGCCCCTAAATTTACCTTTTTAAAATCTATAATACCATTAAGTGATAAATTTAGACCACAATTATGTCTTCCAAATAGATAAGTTATATTAAAACCTGGATGAAAAAAAAGAACCTGGATGTATTTTTCTCATAGTGTTATACAACTTATACTAACAGGTGAAGAAGGAAAGATTTGATCTATTGCTTTGTTTGCCCACTTTGAGTTATGACACTCTGGAAATACTGACAAAAATATAAATTCCCAAAATAAAACTATTAGATTTTATGCTTTTCTGTTGCTACCAGTCCTTCATTTGTAATAGACTTCTCTTGAACTATTTTTGTTAGAAGTAACTCTTCTTAGGAAATACTTCCAGTTCATGTTGGGATATGACTTGCATTTTGAATTTTCGGTTAACAAATACACGTGTAAACTATGAAAACACATTCTACTTCAGCATTGAAAATTGTAATTTGGTGTTTGTCAATTTGCAAAATAAAATCATGCATTTATAAACAGTCCACAAATTTTTAATACTGTTGATGTCTATAAGAGGAAAGGGATTTTGAATACAAGTAATGTAGAACTGTCCTTGTTTATGAAAACCAAAGCATAAGGTCTTTAACAACTGGCTCTTTATTTTCCTTTTCAATTTATTGCAGAATTTATTTTTGTTGTTTGGGACTGTCTCAATCCCTGCTAGTACTACCAGGCAGCATCAGGTCATATTACTAAAACCTGTTTACCTTAACAACAAGCCAACTTGATTTTTTTTTTTTTTTTACCAGAATATGGATCATGAATTAACAACCAACTACTAAAATGTTGATGGTTTTCAAATAATCAACTTTGGTCTTTAAAAGGTTTTTGTTTTTTTGGGTTATAGTTATATGCAAGATAGAAAGTCTATAAAGACATGAACAGAGAAGAAGGAAAAAATAATTTTTGCACAGGAGAGAAAGGAATATTTAAGGTTGCAGGGGTGTTGGACCTGTTGGTGCCATCTAGAAAAACAAATCTACAAGGCCGTAGCTTTGGGGAGTATTTCTGAATTTTGATTGGCATAAAAATGTAATTAAAAGTTTCATAAAAGGCTCCCTGTGGCCAAAATAATGTATTTTATTTTTCATTTCTACAATTCACAATAACTTGTGTGAAAACTTTCATACTACAACTACAATAAAAGAACATGTACCTGGAAATGCTCCAACTAGTTTAAGTAATACTGTAATCACTGCAATCATGACTAATTTGGATGAACACAGGGAAAAATGGGCAAAGTCTGGCATACCCCTTACACACCACACACACACACACACACACACACACACACACACACGGCCCTAAAACATAAAATATTTCTCACATTTGCCCAAATGGACCCTTGCTGGTGCCCTTTGTTCTCCTTCAGATCTCACTTAACTTTTTCTACAGTTATAAGGTATTTCAGAGAAGTGTAAACAAAGTTTACCTTTGAGGCTCCTATTTCAAGGGTATTTTTGGCTAGACTGTCATCCATGTTAGGAAGGGCATATGCAGCAGAGCCTTACATCTTAAAATATATTTTCACAAGCCTTTGAAGCACACCACGAGGCTGTTTGATTTCTAAGTGCAGAAACCAAGGTCTGGGAGAGCATCCGCCCAAAACGCAGCGGGTGGCCGGCTGCGCCCAGATCCCGCCTAAGCCAAGCTCCAGGTGCAGGTACGAGGCCTGACGTCACCGGCGGTGCCAGGCGGCGGCTCTGGGAGCCGCGGACGTGGGCTGGGCCGGAAGCGGCGCTGGAGCCGGCCGGCCCTCGTCCCGCCCCACGCAAGCCGGTCGTCGCGCCTCCCAGGCCACGGTCCGCCGAGTGAGGGGCGAGGCGCCTGCCGGCCCCGCCCCTCAGGCCGGCCCCACCCACCAGAGCAGCCCCGCTCCTGCCGTGGCGTGGCCGGGCGCGGCGCGAGGTGGGCGCTGCCGGTAAGTCCCGTCTGTGACGGCCGCTTCGGCCGCACCCGGGTGGGGAGGCGGAGGAGGGAAATGGGCTTATCGGCCATTACGTTCTGTCTTGCTAGCGCCAGCAGCCCTGTGGCGGCGACAACGATGGATCCCGAGTCGGTGAGCCGTGCGGAAGGAGGAGAAGCGGTAGCAGCTTCGGGAGCTGCGGCTGCCGCGACGTTCGGGGAATCGGGTCGGCAGGTAAGTGGGGCCGCGGCGGGAGGCGGCGGCGCGGGGGCTGGCGCTCGGAGAGCCCAGGCTCCTCCTCTCTGCCTCGTCCGCCGGCTGCCCTCTTGGCCTGCCCGGCCTTCCTCCGAGCAGGCCGCCTGCCGAAGGTGCGTTTCGGGTTCCATCTCTCGGCAGCCCCACCCCTGCCCTGAGACACCGGCGTGCGGGAAGCCGACGCCTCCCCACAGCCGGGCGGCCCTGGCCAGCCCTCCGCTTTCGGCGCCGCAGACCCGGGGGCTTCCCGGCAGCTATTCCGGCTTCGGGTCTGCGAGCGGGAGGAGGAAGGCGTGTCCCCCCAGGTGACGGCGGCTTCAGACACTTCTCAGCCTCTCGGGGTGCAAGCGCCTGACTTGGCTTGTGCCCTTTGGTTAGCTGATAGCAACTATGTGCTGAGCGTTTACAGGCTTTATTTCACTTAATCCTAATAACTTCTGCATGATGTGGGCGTTATCCCCATTTCACCCGCGAGGTAGCAAAGGCTCGGAGCTGCCCAACAGAAACGTGATGGGAGTCACACTGTAAATTGTACATTTTCGAGTAGCCGTATTTTTAAAAATAATATTTTACTTTTTTAATACTATATGTTGGCAAATTGAATTTTAAATACAAAATTTTAAAAATAGAAAAAAATGGATTTTATTGTGTGTTAATATTTAACAAAATCTTCAATACGTAATTAATGTGAAATTTAACAATTATTTTACAGTCTCTTTGGTACAAGTTTTAGAAATTCTGTGTGTGTTACACCTACTGCGCATCTCAGTTTGAACTATCCTCATTTCAAGGGCTCGTTAGCCACCTGTGGCTTGTGGTTGCTGCGTTGGACCGCATGAGTTTAGAGGGTTAGGTAACGTTCGGAGGTTTGCTTTGTTTTGCATTTGGTAGTCTAAAGTAATAGTGGAGGATCTTTGGCCAAGTAAAACTAATGTAAGTAATTGCTTTAGCTGAAACCAGCTCAGGAGTATACAATTTGGGCCATTTAAAACTTGAGTTTAAAAAAAAAAACAAAAAACAAAAAACAAAAAAACTTGAGTTGCTCCTATGTAGAAGCCTTTCCACATTCAGTGAAAATGAAGCTTTTGTATTCGCTTCATTTTTGAGACCACCAGAATGTTAGTAAGACATTCGCCCCAAACTACAGATTCCTAAGGCAATAGTGCCTGAATGTGAGTAGAGCTGTTGTAGTATAAGATGCAGTTGCATGAACAAAAACTTTTTCCACGTGCTAGTTTTTATAAGGAATTTTTTGTTTTTCTACTGCTTAAGGAAAATAACCAGCAAGAAGCAATTCAGTGGAAACACTAATTGATTAGAGAGCCACTTTTCATTTTCAGTTGAGACCTGTTGCTGATAGGTACGTATGAACGGGATGGACCTTTAAGTGCTGGGTGTATTTTCCATGTGATTTTTCATTCTGTTACTGTAATTGTTTTCAACCACTGCTTCAAGGTTTGAATGGCTCTAATAGCAAAGTAAACATACCTGTATTGATTTACCAGCTAAATATTATTTGAAGAGAGCTCTGTTTTAGTGATATTAGGTTATTTTCATATTCTTGGTTGAAAAACTAAACAGTAAAGGAAGCTGTTGAAGAGAAAGTAGAATGTCACAGGAGTACTCCCATCACCAGTATGTCATATTCATGGGAAGTTTGTGTTGTAATTATTCTCGGGTTTCCTATGCATATATAATCTCTTCTTTTGTATTAAACACAAATGGGTTCCTACTATACAGACTATTTTCTAACTTTCCCTTTTTGCTCTCTCACTCACATTCCTGAAGCAGAAACATCTCTGGGACCCCAGACCAATGCTTTTGAGAACAGTAAGAGAAAAGGCCAGTGAGGTGGGGACTTCGATGGAGGGAGAGCTTGCTGTCCTTCATCGGTTTGTCAGAACTGAGAAATTCCAAGTGTAGTGTAAGGAAAGGAGTAAGAAATAGGAGCTTGGCTCTGTTTAGAATTTCACCTCAAACCAGGCTATTCAGCACCTGTTGTGACATTTTATCAGGAAAATTCCCTGACTAGACTTTTAACCCAAATCTGAGCCTCAGTATTACTGAAGTAGTTAAAATGTAAGTACTCATTTATATAGCAGCTCTGCTACCAAGAACTTATGATGTACCAGGAACTATAGGCTATAGGATATAGCAGTGAAGGATACACACTATGCCTATGCCTATGCTGCCAACTACCTAGTTGGGGAAGGTGATACAGAATAAAATCCATGATGTGTAGTACATGTTTTAAAGAAGTTCTTGGTGCTATGAAACTATATAAAAAGAAGATTGCCATTGAAATCAGGCCTTGAGGAACCAGATAAACATAGTTCAGTCTGGTGATTAACCATAAAATTTGATAAAATGTGAATTGACAATGCGCATATTAATTTCCTGGTGTTAGGAAGTTTTTTTAGATCTTTGGAATTTGTTAAAATGAAATTTGTAATATTGACAATGAAATTTTTCTTACTAAGAATTTTATTGTTTATCTGTAAAAAAACATTTTCAAAAGTCAGAGAATAACTTTCATTTATAAATTGTCAGAAATTTTTTACGAAATTAATTTTCTGGTTGGTTTTATCCATCAGTGCCTCCCTTCACTGTTCCTCCCTTCTTATTCCCTAAGTAGAGGTTGGAATCACATGCCATAGATTGCCTTTCACAGATTTTTTTGCTTGCCAGCCTGGTTCCTTAAGATGAGGGGTTGACAGAACTATAGACTATGGCCCACCAGCCACTTGTTTATATAAAGTTTTATTTGAACACAGCTATACCTATTTATTATATATTGCCCTTGGCTGCTTTCACATAGTTGAGTAGTTGTGAAAGAAGCTGTAGGGCCTTCAAAGTCTAGAATATTTACCATCTGGCTTTTCCTTTTTCTAAGAAAAAGTTTGCTTATTCCTGTTTAAGAGGATAAACCTAAAACTTGGGTTTTACTGTATTAAAAATTAATATTAAATTTTTAAAAGAAAGCCCTTAAGTAAAAGTCTCTTTAATAAAAATCTTTATATGGGATCCTTGGGTGGCTCAGCTGTTGAGCGTCTGCCTTCAGCTCAGGGCCTGATCCTGGAGTCCTGGGATCGAGTCCCACATCAGGCTCCCTACATGGAACCTGCTTCTCCCTCTGCCTGTGTCTCTACCTCTCTCTCTGTGTCTCTCATGAATAAATGAATAAAATCTTTTTAAAAAAATCTTTATACAAAATGTTACTAGAGCAAATAAAATACCAATTTAAATTCTATATTATGTGTAGAGACTGTTACTCAAAGTTTTGTTTAAATTAACTAACTTTGGCATTGGAATGAAAAATATGAATCATATTTCACCTCTGTAGGTTTTAAAAAAAAATTGGAAATAATATAGCCAAGAGTCAGAGTTAATGGAAATAGTAGCTAAGTTTATACCAATTGTTAGGACCCAGCTGAAATGTTTTGACTCTTTAAAGTTGTCTAAGGATGGTAAAATAGTTGAGTCCATGAGAGACAGTCTTTCTCCTTTGCCTTTGCTTAAGAAAGGAAAAATTGAGCCAGTGAAAAATCGCTAGAAGTAGTAGCAAGAAGCTGCTTCCTGCTCTAATTGGGGTGGTCATAGTGATGAACCTTGAAAGGTCTCAGCTCTATTCACTGACTGGAACTGTTGCTTTGGCATTAGATCCATCCAGATAGTGTGACGACTGGAGATCTACTTCAACTGCTTTGACTTTCTCTTGCTTGTAAAGGGATCCACAGAGCTAGGTAATGGTTCAAAAGGAAATGTTGATGTCAAAACAACCATAAACCAAATTTTATTCAAAGGGAAAAAGTGAGATTGGGTAGGAATGGCTCACCATGCTTAGGGATCAGGTGAACTTGATGGACCATTTGTTGTCCATTTTGTTTGTGGACATTGTAAATGGGCTGGTCTTCCTCTAATAAAGGCCAGGATGTATGTGAACCCTCAAGGCAGGCAAGGGAGAATTATGGCTTTTTTTTTTTTTTTTTTCAGGTTAAGCCATTGGTAGCCCATGCTGTTGAGGTTTTTATGATCTCACTTCTCTATACAGCAGTTATAGTTGATGTCAGTCATGTCCTCATGTGTCATGGAGCAAATGTGTGTGTTTTTTAGGTTGGATATACCTGAATGACTAAACTTACCTTTGGGAAGTGAAGAACAAAGAGTCATATATATTTTCTAAGATGGGACTTAGAAGTTTAAGGGGGATATGATACAAAAATGAATTTACTTATATTTGCATAACTGGGCAATTCTAGTTGCGCTGTCTTTATCAGTATAATTCTATCTTTGCAACAGCAGCTCAAAGAACTATCTTATTGGTTGAACAACATTTGTGGGTTTAAGTTGTTTGGTCATATCTACAAATGTAAGAATCCTTATAGAGGATTAAATTTTTGAACTCTGGACCATCCTAGAAAATCTCACCAATATGAACTCCAATCGTGGCAGTCTTATAGTCCTGTATCACTTTGGTTTAGTTTTAAAATTATATCAGTAATAGATGAACATATTCTCAGCAAAAACAACAAAATACAAAAAGGAATAACAGACCCCCTTGACTACTCCCTTACCTGTACTTCCTCCTCTGCCTGAGTACGTATCCCTAGGAGTAATACTTGCCGGAATTTTCTTCACAGTTGTACTGTGCCTTTTTGAAGTATTCTAGAAAGGAGGTGAAATAAAGACTTTCTTAGGAGTTTAAACTTGAGGCAAGATGACAGTGAGAAGCTCTTTGTCCTCTCCCACAGTATGCATTTACCCTGAGTTGGGAACATGGGTATATATGTGAGGTAAAATTAGTGTTTCCCTAGGAATGAAATTTGGATGTAATTAGAATTCATAGATTATTGTACTAAAACTTGTAAAATCTTTTTACTATCAGGAAAATTCTGTTGTCACCTATGCATTATTGACTAAGAAATCTGAAAGTTCAGAGATAGAACACTTATGGCTTGCTTTCCACATTTGATCTACAAATGAGTTTTATTTGGACAGCACAGTGCTTTAAAACATTTTTTTCAGTTTGAATGCCTTCATTAGGGATACTTTCTCCACAGGGTCTACTTTGCCTATATAGTTTGCTTATTTTGGTACCATGTGGGCTTAAAAGTGATTTTATTTTGGAACTCCTGTTTTGAGAGAAGGAGAGATGCAAAGTTAAGTTGAACTGGTTTTGTTTAGTCCACACATAGCTAAGCCCAAATCCAAAGATTTAGGAGAGTTCCCTGTCATGACATGTTATCTTATGTCTCTAATATATGTATTTGTGCATCTGTATGATTTTCCTTTGATATTACACAATCTGTAATTAGCATTATTTTTTAAAATGATTGATGTCCTGAGTATCTTCACACATTATATAGCACCAGAATTGCTATGACTTGAAGTATGATGCTTGATTTCTTAGCTGTTGACTTCAAAACAGTTTAATGGGTTAAATTTTATTTTTTACCCTCAGTAGTGAGTATGCAGATGTTCGCTTTATTATTCATTGAGCTCTACATTCATGTTATTGATACTCTTATGTGTGTATATACTTTTTAAAAAAGAAAAAGTTTAAGGAATGGTTTATGTTTCTTTAGTCCCTAAAATAAAGCAACCAATACTTTTTTTTTTTTTTTTGCCATATGAAAGAAAATTAACCTCACTTGAAACTCATTATCTCATTATTGACATTAGATGAATAGTGAAAGAGGCTTTGAAAATGTAGAACTGGGAGTCATAGGAAAGAAGAAGAAAGTCCCGAGGAGAGTTATCCACTTTGTTAGTGGTGAAACAATGGAAGAATACAGCACAGATGAAGATGAAGTTGATGGCCCAGAGAAGAAAGATGTTTTGCCTACTGTTGATCCGGTAGGTTTGATGCTTTTGTCAATAGTTTTTTATGAGACTGACATGCTGCCTACTGCGCTAAGAAGGCACTGGCAATTGTTTTTTAAATTGATTTATTTCTCCTTGAACATTGAATGGAAGGGGTCTTTTGAGGTATAAATCAACAATATTTTGATTATAAAATTCTGCATTGATTTTGGTAGAAAATAGTATTTTTACAAATATGGATGGAAAGATTTCTGGATTTCAGAGTCTAAAATTTCAGTCTAAAATAGCTGAGTGTCAGATTTCTTTGTCCATGTGGCTAGGTTTTTTAAAGCTTTATCTTACTAAACAGAATGTTTGAATTCTAGTCTCTCTGAATTAAGGACTAGGCTACCATAGTAGTTTCCACCTAAAACTCAGAATTTGTCAATTCTTTTTTATATTGCCTCAAGTTTTGATCGGAAGATAGGAGTGTACAGTTCCTTATGTCCATTATTAGCTAAATTTAAGAATTTGTTATACATGGTAAAACTCTAAAATTATAGGACTAGCTACACATTCTTTTTTTTTTTTTTTTAAGGATTTTATTTATTTATTCACAAGAGACACAGGCAGAGGGAGAAAGAAGCAGGTTCCATGCAGGAAGCCTGATGTGGGACTCGATCCCAGATCCTGGGATCACGCCCTGAGCCTAAGGCAGACACTCAACCGCTGAGCCACCCAGGCGTCCTGACTAGTTCTACATTCTTAAAAAGGAGTGTTGCCCTAAGTAATCTTTTGAGAATTTAGTTGATCAATATTTACTGACTTTCTAATAGGTACTGTTTTAGGCACTGATGATACAGCAATGGGCAACATAAATTTTTGCTCTTATATGCTAGTGGACAAACAGGCAACATAGGATAATTAACAGACTGAAAAGTGCTATGAGGAAAATAAACCAGGGAACCAGGATAGAGAATAATTAATTTGTGTTTGATTTTAAAAGGTTATTACTAGTATTTCATCAGATTTGGCTTTTGATAGATTTTGGTTATTAAAAAAATATCAGATCCAGAGTCTCTACTATAGAATATATTCAAAGGGCCATGCAGTATACTCTGATGACATTTCCAAATGCATACAGAGTATTATAGAGGTGTTTCATGCACTGGGAGAATTATTGGAATAAGTATTTTTCTTTTAAATTACTTTGTAATGGTTAATTCTTATTTGTATACATTTGTGTCTACCTGTCTGTTTTTAAAATTCATTGTCCCAGTAGTTACTCTCTATTACATGGAAAATGATAATAAAAGCATTTCACAGTGGGGTGCCTGGTGGCTCATTTGGGCATCTGACTCTTGGTTTCGGCTTAGGTCATGATGTCAGGGTCATGGGATTGAGCCCTGTGTTGGGCTCCACATTCAGTGCAGAGTCTGCTTGTCCTCTCTGTCTCTGCTCCTCCCCCCACTCACATGCACTCTCTCTCTCTCTCTCTCTCTCTCTCTCTCTCTCTCTCAAATAAATAGTAAATAAATAAGATCTTAAAAAAATAAAGGCATTGTATAGAAAAAAATGCATCCTTACTACTTGACTAAGGATTACTCTTTAAAAAAAAAATTGAGATACAGTTCAGATAGCATATACAATTCAGTGATTTAAAGTTACAGTGATGTGGCTTTTACTATTTTCATAGATGTGCACAACCATTACCATAGCCAGTTTTAGTACATTTGAATCACCTCAAAAGAAACTCAGTACCTTTTAGTTATCGTTCCTTATCCTTCATTTCTCTAACTCCTGATAATCACAGTCTATAGATTTCCCTATTATGGACATTTCGTACAATGAAATCCTATAACAAGTGATCTTTTGTAAGTGATCACAAGTGATCACACCCTGGGCCAAAGGTGGTGCTAAACCTCTGAGCCACCCAGACTGCCCAGTATTATTTAAATGTTTGGTAGAGGGATACCTGGGTGGGGATTTGATTTCTTTTTTTTCTTTTTAAGATTTTATTTATTTATTCATGAGAGACACACAGAGAGAGGCAGCGACATAGGCGGAGGGAGAAGTAGGCTCCTCACAGGGAGCCCCATGCGGGACTCGAGCCCTGGAGTGGGATCACACCCTGAGCCGAAGGCAGATGCTCAACCAGTGAACCACACAGGTGCCCCTGTTCTTGATTTCTAATTTCACCTCATGTTGTTGAAGAACATACTTGTATTATTTTTGTCCTTTTAAATCTATTGAAGTTTGAAGTTTGTTTTATGGCCTAGTATGCGGTCTCTCTTGGAAAATGTTCTATTTGTATTTGAGAAAAATGTAGATTCTGTTGTTAGGTCACGTGTTCTGTAGATGTCTGTTAGGTCTATTGGTTCATAGGATTTTTCAAGTCTTCTATTTCCTGTTGATCTATCTAGTTGCCCTATTTATTATTGAAAATGGGGTATCAAAGTCTCCAGCTATTATTGAGTGGTCTATTCCCTTCATTTCTGTCAGTTTTTTTTTTTTTTTTTTTTTTTTTTTTTCATTTCTGTCAGTTTTTGTTCGGCTGAGCCTCTCCGTGAATTTTTCATTTCGGTTATTGCACTTTTCAACTTGAGAATTTCCATTTGGTTCTTTTTAATACTTTTTTTTTTAAAGATTTACTTATTTATTTTAGGGGGAGAGGGAGAGGGAGAGCGAGAGAAACAGACTCCTCACTGAGTGTGGAGCCCAGCAATGTGGGGCTCGATCTCAGGAACCGAGCTGAAATCAAGAGTCAGATGCTTAACTGATTGAGCCACCCAGGCATCCCTCTCCTAATAATTTTTATCTCTTTTGGTATTCTCTGTTCAATGAAACATTGTTATACCTTCCTTTATTTCTTAATTATGGTTTCCTTAGTTCTTTGAACATACTTATAAAAGTTACTTTGAGGTTTCTTCTGTTAAATCTAACATCTAGTCACTCATGGGTAGTTTCTGTTGCCTGCTTTTCTTCCTGTGTGTAGAACATACTCCTGTTTCTTTGTATGTCTCTTAATTTTTTTTGTGGATTTTAGACACTATATTGCAACTCTGGGTATTACCCTTGCCTTCTCTCCCCCCCCCTCCATCTTGTTATTTGCTTTTTTGTTTAGTGACTGCTGTATTATTTTAGTATAGTCTGTCTCCTCCCCACCTCCTGTTCTTTGCTACAAACTAGCTATCCTATAGTTTAGCCTGTATCTTCATAGAATCTAAGAACTTCCTCTCAATTACCTTTCACCACAGTCTCCACTGATTTTGAGAGCACCCTTTGGGCTTGGATTTTTCCAGGTCTGTTGCAAATGAAGTCAGTTCATTTGGGAAGAGATTAGGAGCTATTTTGTGGCTTACTTTTCCTCCTGGACAAAATCTCTTAGAGATCTGAAGTTAAGAATGGGAACAGTGTTGTGTTCCTGTGCAACAGCCCAACTTTAGGTACTGAGTACTTGGTGGAGGTGGGGAGCAGTAGCCTTAGATCTTTTTTACTTTTTTCACTGCCTCAGTGAACTATCCCAGTATCCTCAGTGGCACCATGCCCCTGGTAGAGCCTCCATTACATAAATGGAGGCTGACGAAGAAGGAAGCTCCCAACTGTCAACTGCACTCACGTGAAACAGTCTCAGTGATAGGTGGCTTGTGGCCAGGATCAGAAATACTGATTGATGTTCTGTTGTGCAGTATTTGTCTTTCTTTAACTGGCTTATTTTATTAGCATAATATCCTCAAGGTTCATCTACGTTGTTGCCTACAGTAGGATTCCTTTTTCTAAGACTGAATTTTCCATTATATATATGTGTGTGTGTGTGTGTGTGTGTGTGCGCGCGCGCCACATTTTCTTCATGCATTCATTCATCAATGGACATTTAGGTTGTTTCTACATCCTGGCTATTGTGAATAATGCTACAGTGAAGATGGGAGAGGAAATATCTCTTTGAGATCCTAATTTCATTTCTTTTGGGTAAATACCAATATTGTAAATGGTAAAAACAGCAGGATAGAGAAAGTACAACAATGTTGTAAAAACATACATGCTCAGGAAAAGACTGGGAAAATATACTAAAATGTTAGTGATAATTATATCAAGGTGGTGGAAAATGGGTGACTTAGATTTTCCTTATACTTTGCTCAGTTTTCTAAGTGTTCTACAAATAAGCAATACTTTTATGGTCTAAAAGTAAGTTATTTAAAAACAAAAAAGATAGCAAGTCTGAATAGTTCTTATTAAGGAAGAGGTGGATACTTAATTATTCAGGAAGAGATTGATACTTAAATTTTTGGAGGAAAAAAATGAATCAGCTTGAGTTTGCACCATAAACTGGAAGTCTTAAAGACCAAGATCTAGGGCAGCCCCGGTGGCGCAGCGGTTTAGCGCCGCCTGCAGCCCAGGGTGTGATCCTGGAGACCCAGGATCAAGTCCCACATTGGGCTCCTTGCATGGAGCCTGCTTCTCCCTCTGCCTGTGTCTCAGCCTCTCTGTGTGTCTCTCTCATGAATAAATAAATAAAATCTTAAAAAAAAAAAGACCAAGATCTAGTCCATCTCTCTTATTATTGGAGTGTTGATGGTAATAGTGATAGTGATGCTAACAGTAATGGCAAGGTTCCAATGTAGACTCTTGAGTCATCTGTCCTTTTGATTCAATAAGAACAGTGTCTAAACAAAGAGCCCTATACATTACATTCATTCTGTGTAATTGTGTGTGATAATGATTGTTATTCAGGGATCTTTATCCAGTTACTCAGTTCTGAAGCAGGTTTGATTTGTTAGTAGTCACTGCATGGATATTAGCAATTGTTCTGTCTAGAAACAAACCCAGGAGAATTGGTCCACTGAGAAATATATGCTTTCCCTTAAAAGGCCTGTTTAATCCTTTTATAAGTAATTTCTTGGCCCTGTCATTATCGTATGTTACAGAAACTGGTTCCATTCCCTATATTACTGCACTGTCCCATTTGCTGTTAAACTATAAGGTAAACATCATCTCAGTAAGATGAGAGTATCTTAAATGGAATCCCTCAAATAACTCTTATCCCCACATAAGATACATACTTCCAGCTCTGAATATAGAAGATATAGTAGGTTTGATTGAAGGAGTCATAAATATACAGTATTTTTTTAGTTGAATGTATTTGTTTGCTTGGATACTCATTCTTGTGTAAATAGAGATTAAGGAGCTAACTCACTTCTGTCTTTTCAAGAATATGATCACAGAAATTCGCATCCTTACTTTTCATGGGAAGAATTTTATGTGTTACTCCCTTTTCTCTTTAGCCCATCTACCCAGGCTTATAGATAGTCTTGTGTTTGCTGTTTTAATACCCTATAATCATGAACATAATATATAAGCTAAGAAGATTTTGTAATTTGATGAAAACAAGATAATAATACTATTAATAATAATAATTGTCATTTGACTGATGAAGCATGCTTATATTACTGATTTCATCCACAGAAGCAAACTGTCATCTGTGTGCAAGCTTCACAGAAGTATTCTATGGGAATTACAGGACCAAGATTAACAGTGGAGTTGTGCATCATAGATTGCCTTCTGCCATTGGTCTTGCTTTACTATATATACACTGAGCTTGTCTTGGGTTATACAGTCTAGGCCCTTCTTAATCCTTAAACAAAGAACTCACCTTGCAACTTATTGGCTACTTATTTTCCCATTATTGAAAGTTCATTTTATGGGCTCTTACTTAATCCTGCTTACTTTCTCTGAACTTTAATTTCCTTACAATACCATAAGTATATTGTACTGTATGATTTGTTTTTTTCTAAGATCTTACTTATTTGACACAGGGAGAGAACATACACAAGTAGAGAATAGGTTTAGAGGGAAAGGGAGAAGCATATTACCCCATTAGCAGGAAGCTTGACTCGGGGCTCGATCCCAGGACCCCAAGACCATGACCTGAACCAAAGGCAGATGCTTAACCAACTGAGCCACCCAGCACCCCTGTACTATATGATATCTTAAGGTCCCTTTCTATTTACTGCATATTCTGATATTGTGCTTATGAACAATGAAGACAGAAAAGCAAGACCAGAGAAGAGATCCTAGATTGCAGTTCCCATAAATAATCAAGATTATGACTTACCAACTCCATTTTAATGGTGGCTGCTTTCCTTGGTTATTCCACAGGAATAAGGTGGTGGTAGTTATGTGGGCAAATATAAAATGTATTTATGGAATTTTTTATATCAAGTTCTTACATTCTTATTTGGATTGTAGTATATAGTATTATCTATGGAATATTCTACGTGCCAGTCCAAGTATTTGAACTACTTCATTCTGGCCTAAGTACATAGAATGAGTTTAGGTATGAATGTTCCTAACTTGACTTCTCGTTGCAGACAAAACTTACCTGGGGCCCCTACTTATGGTTTTATATGCTTCGAGCTGCCACATCAACCCTTTCAGGTATGACTTTTCTGTTTGAATATTGCATGACTATTATAATATGCTCTAAGAACAGGAACTTTGCCAAATGGAGTGTTTCCAAAGTGAAGGAGAAACAATAAGGAGTTAGTCACTCTGTTCTCTAGCATTGTAAGATGTTAATCTAACTTTAAAACATTCTTCAGCTTCAAGTTGTGGGGTTTTTTTAAGAACTGAGAAATGGCTTTATTAATTTATTTTATATTAATTTTTATGTTTTTGAACCTTTTCTTTTTTTAAGATTTTTATTTATTCATAGAGACACACACAGAGAGAGAAGCAGAGACACAGACAGAGGGAGAAGCAGGCTCCATGCAGAGAGCCTGACGTGGGACTCGATCCATGGTCTCCAGGATCACGCCCTTGGCTGCTGGCGGCGCTAAACCGCTGCGCCACCAGGGCTGCCCCTAATTTTTATGTTTTTGAACCTTTTCTATTAGCTATTTTGCTAGGTGGTTTCCCTACTGATACTGTTCTTTTTCTGTTTTACTATTTATTCTAGAGCCTGTAGTTATGTAATTCATTTATATTTTAATTTCATTAATATTTCATATCTTAAGTTGATCTGTAACTAAGTCATATTTGAAAGAAATGAATTATCAACTTACGACTTACTCATGCTAACTTTAAATATAGGTTTTAAATTATAAGGCTTTCCTCTGTTTCCAATTTTAACTCCCGGATAGCTTCTAGCATTTTCTGCTCTTTAGTAGAGGTAATTTTGAATAATAATTCATTCAAGACACATTTACCAAGCACTCAATATTACTAGATAGTGTGGTGTAATGAAGAGAACATGAGCTTTACATTCAGACCTGGATTACATTGTGGATCTGCTTTGTCAGCCTCTCTGAATGAATCTAACCTTTCACAGTGCCTGGCATGTGGCCAGCACTCAGTGAATGTTATAGTACAAGCCATTCCTTCCCTATGGCCCATTGATGACCTCTAAGAGTATATGTTTTTCTTGAAAAAAAGTAGGTATGTAATAGATAATTATAATACATGATGATACATGTATAATTAGAGGTATGAACAGAGTATTGTTAGGGAACCCAGAAGGAGCTACTAGTGCCTCTTGAGGATATCAAGGAAAATATACAGAAGAGATGTATTGAATGTTCACAATCTCTCTGAGGGCAGGGACTGCAACTTTTCTATTCTTGCAGTGCCTTGCACATAGAAAGTGCTCAAGAAATGTTTATGGAATTGTATAAGGCATTTAACTTTTGTGTCTTTAGTGTGTGACTTTCTTGGAGAGAAGATTGCATCTGTTTTGGGCATTAGCACCCCAAAATACCAATATGCCATTGATGAGTATTACCGGATGAAGAAGGAGGTATGTCTCTTTACATTTTTTTATTCAGTTAGGTTTACTGGGGACTTCGTGGGTTGTGTAATGAGCATATATGTATATACATGCTCTCTAGCTGCCCAAAAGAGAGCTCCCTTAGGGTAGGCATTTCATTCTAGAGTTATTTATTTATCAAGTTAGATGTTTTAATTTATATATTTTTTAACCCTGAAATTTCCCTAGGATCTTTGTGTGAAACTAAGCTAGATTTCATTGTGCTAGGTGTTATGGAAGGTGCTGTATATATGTTATCTTATTTAAATCTTCATACATCTCTCTTTGAATTATTATTCCAATTTTCAGATGAGGAAATAGGACAGTCTCTACTTAGAACACGTAGACTAGATATATGAGAAGTGGAGGGTTTGATGCACAGAGAATTATGAGTACTAGAAATGTGTAAGAGGGCCAGCTGGTGAGGCAATTTTGTCTGCAAATGTAGTGAGGGCTTAGGGTGGGGTTGAAATGAATTTAGCCTTAAAGAGTGAGAAAAGTTTAGCTCTTAAGGGCATAGGCTGAAGAACTAAAAGGTCTGAATTCAAATTTTGACTCTACCACTTCTAATTTTGTAATCATTGGGCAAGATACTTGACCTTCATCTTTATAATGAGGAAAAGTGTGGCATCCATTTTCAGGGTTGCTCAGGATTTCAGGGTTGTTTCAGGATTAAATGAGTTGATATATAAAATGCTTAGAAAGTACCCAATGTATATTAGTGAACATGAAATAAATATTAGCATCTCTTATTATTCTTCAAGCAAATGTAGCTAAAACTACATTTAGCTACATTAGCTAAAATGTAGAGGCTTGAGGATAAGTTGCATATTTGGAAAAGTGGCAGGAGTGGTACTTTGTCACTGGAGTGGAGTGCAACCGGGGAGTGGCTGATGTGAATCTGGAAAAGGCAGCTGACTTTGTATTTGTTATATGGTTTCAAAAATGTTTTATGAGCAAATGAGTGTTTTTAACACTACCAGCCTTGTTTAGAGCCTCATTACCTCATTTGGACTATTGTAACAGGCTCCTAAATGTCTTTCTTGTTTTCTCTCAAGCAAGCTCTAAATTAATCTTCTTGACAGGTTACTTACTCTCTAACTACTCAGACTGCATCGACCAATACAATTGCCATTTCCTCCATGAACTTAGTAGTTCTGGAACTAGAAAATTTTTTAAAATATTTATTCATGAGAGAGAGAGAGAGAGGCAGAGACATAGGCAGAGGGAGAAGCAGGCTCCTTGCAGGGAGCCTGATGCGGGACTCGATCCCAGACCCTTGGATCACACCCTGAGTTGAAGGCAGACACTCAACCTCTGAGTCACCCAGGCTTCCCTGGAACTAGAAATTATTTATTCTAAGTCTCTTGTACTTATTCCTTTCTGTCTTAATATTCTTTTTTAGGTGTTATTACTTCCCTCCTAGGTTGTAAACTCGAGGGCAGCAACTGCCTTACCTATATACTAGCTGCTTAGGGGAACATTAACTATATCAGTTAGTGAATAGACCACCCTATTCCACTGAATAGGCTGATACTCTATAATTGAAGTGATATAGTATTTAGCTATTTTTTATTTAGATTAGAATTAATCTGAAAAGCTACAACCTTTGTCAAAGTTAATTCAGGACCCATCTAAGTAGTACTGTACCATGCTTTAAAAATAACTTTCCTTGGGCAGCCCGGGTGGCTCAGGGGTTTAATGCCACGTTCAGCCCAGGGCCTGATCCTGGGGACCTGGGATCGAGTCCCACATCAGGCTCCCTGCATGGAGCCTGCTTCTCCCTCTGCCTGTGTCTCTGCCTCTTTCTCTCTCTCCTCTCTGCTGTGTTGCTCATAAATAAATAAAATCTTTAAAAAAAAAAACTTTCCTTTATATGTCATAGTTTCCATTTCAGTTTGGGAACAGGGTAGGGATGTATGTCTTGTCTTAATTAGACCAAACTGAATTGGACGTGACACTAATGTTTTAGTTTAGAAAAAAAGGCACAAGCAGTTGAAGTGGGGAACAGATACTGTTCCTTTTGGGCATTTATATTTCAATTATTCTTGATTATTTTAGGAAGAAGAAGAAGAAGAGGAAAACAGGATGCCTGAGGAAGCAGAAAGACAATATAAGCAGAATAAACTGCAGGCTGATCCCATTGTCCAGACAGATCAACCAGAAACAATGGTATCCAGTTCATTTGTGAATCTCAATTTTGAAATGGAGGGAGACTGTGAAGTAATTATGGAAAGCAAACAAAACCCAGTCTCTGTCCCACCATAGAATGACTATCAAACTTCAAATTCTAGGGTTTTTATAATACCAGGAACTTTCACATTCTTTATTCAGTGGGACTTAATACAGTTATTTATATTTTAAATTATTAAGTTATCTGGAAAGGGAAAAATGTTTCTTCATTCTTAGGCTCTATCTAGCAAAAGCCAGATCTGAAATTTGATTATTCGTACTATGCTTTTACTGTGTGTCAAATTAGTGCTTTGGTTTTAGAATGTTCTTTAAAAAAACTAAGGACATTGTAGAGCCCTAATTGCCAAAAATAAGAGTTAAATTATCAAGCTTGTCTGCTGTGTTTGTAAGAAAAAAATAGTTAAATTACTGATTAAGACTAATTGGAGCTGATTTTCCTAGTCTCAGATTAAAATGAGGATTTCCCCCCCTAGATTTCTCATGTTGTCTTACATTTATATATCTAACCATTAATTTCATACTAAGGATGGTTCACTGAGTGTATAATAAAAGGAGCAAGATAAAAGCACTTTGATTTTTCTTTCCTTGAGAATATTTCATGAAAAGGTAATTGAGTTTATAATAACACCAATTCTAAGATGGGTTTCCTTTTTTTGGGGGGTTTCCATTTTTTAATGGTTTCTTACCCTTTTTTTTCCAGCAGTTATTCAAATTAAATAACTAGCTTTGAACATGTTAAAAACACTAGTTATAGGATGTATTTATTAATGTATTTGTATTCAAGTGGTAACACCTAGTGATTATCCACATGGCATCCTGATTTTGTCATTCAGTGGACCCTGAATGCTTCTTGTGGGTCAGCAGTTGGGAGGGAAGTGGGTGGGGTGAGGGACAGATGAAGATTTGACCCTTCAGGGGCATACTGTTCAATACTGTACAAGGTCCAGGGTAGCATAGTAAGGTTTCCAATCATTCTCTTCTTTGAAGTAGCAACAGTAAAAGTGGACAGTTTACTTAACCCAGGTTTGGCCTCTAGAGCCCACTGTGCCATGAGCAAAGCTTACAAAAGTATAATATGAAACTAACTTTGAAAATATTCCTAAATATATGCTTATAATCTTGAGAGATCTGTATGACTTATGACTTTGATTTATAACTAAATGTGGGTAAGGAAGAATGTATGAAATATTTCAGAAATGCTGCTCTTAAAAGCCTAATCACAGATTTAGAGCTTTCAGAGATTAAAGGTTGTTCTAAACAACATTAAGCTGTCAGTCTTAAATATTTTTATATAAAATATGGCTTCAAAGAAACTTATAGGTACAGTGGACCTATTATGAAATCTATTATCAGTGAACATGAACATTTGGCTAAGTTCTTCAACTGAAATCTGAAGGATTTAGGAAACATAATTTTTCATTTGCAATCTTCAGTTACATGGATTTGTGGTACAGTAGTTCATGCATGGTATGTGATGGTAATTTTTTGGTCATGGCTATAAACTCTTTAGTACCTTTAAGGGATTAATCTTCAGATTATGTAATTAATGTCACCATAAATAGTTTACCAGTAGCTCTAAAACATGCTAACCTGACCTCTTCCCTCTAATTTGTTTTTAACTTGAGATAGGATTTCCAACTCAGATATTTATTGGGTTATCCAGTGAAGGCATGCATATCTAAAGATCTGAATCCTTTCTCCCTAGATCTGAAAGTTTACCTAGAAACTTTTCTGATTATAGTAGAAGGAAGATTATGAAAATTTTGTTTCTTAAATTTCACTTTCTTTAATTGTCCCAACAGTGGCCAGTTTGTAATGTTTATATAGTTATTCACTGTGCCTTAAATTTTTATACTTTATTTATGCAAATTATAAAATTTCCCAGAAATGAATTAAATGGTTTTGTCTTATTTTTAAGCCTCTTTTACTTTTCCTTCCTTTTCGACCCTTTTTGTAATTACTATTCCCTCTGGATCACTGTTCATATTTTACCCTCTTCTAATCTTTCTTCTCATAAAAAAAAATGAAACAGAAGAGTATAATTGAGAACCTTTACACTGAATTAACACATTCTCTAACAAAATTCCTTAACAAACTGGAGTTGAGTCTTATAAAATGTAACCCTAAAAAATAAATAAATAAAATAAATTTGAAAAAAATGTAATACTGGTACTGGTTAAAAAGCTAGACAGATTTTTTTTTTGTACCAGTGATTTTAATGTAAAATATTAACTTGAATATTTTTATTGAAACATCCTCCAAAAAGAAATATCATCTTTAAACAAATCTAATCCAGGGATCCCTGGGTGGCGCAGCGGTTTGGCGCCTGCCTTTGGCCCAGGGTGCGATCCTGGAGACCCGGGATCGAATCCCACATCAGGCTCCCGGTGCATGGAGCCTGCTTCTCCCTCTGCCTGTGTCTCTGCCTCTCTCTCTCTCTCTGTGACTATCATAAATAAATAAAAAAAAAAAATTAAAAAAAAAAAAAAAAAAAAAAAAACAAATCTAATCCAGAAGTGGCTTTATTCTTACAAATGGGAAGTTTATAATCTATGATACAGATAATACTTTAGAAGACTCAAGGTTAAATGACCACATATAAACTATCCTTCAAGTATTTAAATTCTTAATGTCTAATGTCAGAAATATCCCATGAAAACTTCCTTTATTTCTAAAGATCATACACATTTGAATGGATTCTACCTTTTTGCCATATTTGAGCTAAATGGACCAAGAACTTACTACCTCCTAAAACAATATTTGGTCCTATTGCTTCCAAACTACCACAAGCAAAATTCCAATAACCAGAACATTTGCTGTGTTCTATAGGCATATGGAGTGTTTTATTTAAGCTGTTTCTAAGAATTGTGCTTAAAAGGTTTTACATGGAACATTCAAGCTTATCTTAATGAACAGTCTAGTCTTTGAGAGATCATGTATCATCAAGGTCTGTAGAGTTTTCATTGTCATTTGCAACAA
Source organism: Canis lupus dingo (assembly GCF_003254725.2). Taxonomy (NCBI): domain Eukaryota; kingdom Metazoa; phylum Chordata; class Mammalia; order Carnivora; family Canidae; genus Canis; species Canis lupus. Next base: position 13,894,528 of record NC_064250.1, read on the forward strand.
GAGCTTCTCTGTTCTCGTAAGTCCAGAAGCCATTCAGATCAATTAGAATGGTGGTGACTGTGTCTCCTTGATTACTGTTGATTAAATCCTGAAGAGAGATTTTCAAAGGATCCTTTGGTTTAACCATGTCAAAGATTTCATCCTGCAAGAGAGAAAAAAAAAAAAAAACACAATGAAATCTGTTATCAGGCAGCCCAGGTGGCTCAGCGGTTTAGTGCCGCCTTCAGCCCAGGACCTGATCCTAGGGACCCGGGATCGACCCCACATCAGGCTTCCTGCATGGAGCCTGCTTCTCCCTCTGCCTGTGACTCTGCCTCTCTCTCTGTGTGTGTTTCTCATGAATAAATAAATAAAATCTTAAAAAAAAAAAAAATCTGGTATCTGACCCACTAAATTTCTACCATATAGTAATGTGAAATTCAACGCTGGCACTTGAGTTTATGTAAAATTTTTTTTGTAGTTTTTTTTCCTGCTAATTCATACACAGGCAGTCTCCTTTTCTCTATGTACAATCACAATTTTATTGGAGGATTCCTTAGGTATTTAATAGCTATCCCTCATCTAAAAAAAGAAACAATGAACTATTGGGACTTCAAGATAAGAAGCGTTTGCACAGCAAAAGAAACAGTCAACAAAACTGAAAGACAGCCTACAGAATGGGAGAAGATATTTGCAAATGACCTGTCAGATAAAGGGCTAGTATCCAAAATATATAAAGAACTTATTAAACTCAACAGCAAAGAAACCAACAATCCAATCATGAAATGGGCAAAAGACATGAACAGAAATCTCACAGAGGAAGACATAGACATGGCCAACAAGCACATGAGAAACTGCTCTGCCTGCATCACTGGCCATCAGGGAAATACAAATCAAAACCACAATGAGATACCACCTCACACCAGTGAGAATGGAGAAAATTAACAAGACAGGAAACAACAAATGTTGGAGAGGATGTGGATAAAGGGGGAACCCTCTTGCACTGTTGGTGGGAATGTGAACTGGTACAGCCACTCTGGAAAACTGTGTGGAGGTTCCTCAAAGAGTTAAAAATAGATCTGCCCTATGACCCTGCAATTGCACTGCTGGGGATTTACCCCAAAGATACAGATGCAGTGAAACGCCGGGACACCTGCACCCCGATGTTTATAGCAGCAATGTCCACAGTAGCCAAACTGTGGAAGGAGCCTTGGTGTCCATCGAAAGATGAATGGATAAAGAAGATGTGGTCTATGTATACGATGGGATATTACTCAGCCATTAGAAACGACAAATACCCACCATTTGCTTCAATGTGGATGGAACTGGAGGGTATTATGCTGAGTGAAGTAAGTCAATCGGAGAAGGACAAACATATGGTCTCATTCATTTGGGGAATATAAAAAATAGTGAAAGGGAAAGGAGAAAAAATGAGTGGGAAATATCAGAAAGGGAGACAGAATATGAGAGACTCCTAACTCTGGGAAACAAACAAGGGGTGGTGGAAAGGGAGGTGGGTGGGGGTGACTGGGCACTGAGGGGGGCACTTGATGGGATGAGCACTGGATGTTATGCTATATGTTGGCAAATTGAACTCCAATAAAAAAAAAATTAAAAAAAAAAAAAACTGAGGTTCAGAGTTTAATCCAAGCTAGCACAGCTAATTAGTGGCAAAACTAATGCACTGTTCTTTGAATATGTGTTAAGTATCTTAAAACTTTTTTATTGTCTTCTAATTGGTGGTAAAACAAGGTCTTGCTTCCAAAGCCAAGACCGTGACAAAGCTTCATTTCCAATATAGATGTCAACCTTTTATACTCTGGATCTAAAATGGGTGGTTGGTGGGGGAGGTTCAGTTTTAAAGAATTAATCATCCAGAATGACCATGAAATTATGCTAAAATTTACTGGAACGGATGGAAAAACTTCTCTACTTTGAGGTATACTGTAGGAGTATTTATAAGGAATTCGGTATATGTTTTCTAATCTTTTTGTGGTAAAATTACTCAGGATTTAGTAGCATTTAAGGAGGCAAATTATATTTTAAAAAGAACAATTTGGGGTGCCTGGGTGGCTTAGTCAGTTGGGCATCTGACTCTTGATTTCAGCTCAGGTCATGGTCTAAGTGTCATAAGACCAAGCTCTGCACTGAGCACAGAGTTTACTTGTCACTCTCCCTTCCCCTGCTTGTGTACTTTCTCTCAAAAAATAAGTAAAATCTTAAAAAAAAAAAAAAAAAAAAAAGATTAAAACAATTCAGGTAAATTAAAGGTACAAGCTTTTAGTCTTGTATGTTTATGAAACTTCCTTTTCAAGCTTAGAGGCAATTTAAAATTACTAGTTCTTAGGTTGCCTATTGCATAGCTTCAGATTTGTCTCATTTATATTAAACCATAACAGCCCTTTATCTTACACTTATTTAAAATTAGATGGGTTATTTTATTACATTATTTAACCTAAATCTGTACTGGATACTGTATGTTTTTCACAGCTAGAAGTCTGACTATTAAAATGAAGTATTAGCATGTGTTTCAAATAGTGGTAGTTTTCATATTGTAGGATTGGTATCTCCTTAATAAATAGCAAGCAAGCAAGCAAGACCTTTGAAGTAAATTTAAAAAGTACCCAAACCTAAATACAGCTGACCCTTGCAAACACAGGTCTGAAATGCATGGGTCCAATAAAACATGGATATTTTTGATAAATACAGTATACTGTAAATGCATTTTCTTATAATTTTCTTTCTCAAGCTCTATTTTTAAGAATATAGTATATAAAACATATATAAAATGTGTTGTTAACTATGTTACTGTTTATTTGAGGCTTCCAGTCAACAGCAAGCTATGAGTAACTAGTTTTTGGGAAGTTCTACATGGATTTTCAACAGCATGTGGGTGGTGGTTGCCCCTAATTCTCATGTTGTTTTAAGGGTCAAGTGTAGTTACCAAGATAAAAATGAATTTTACACTGGAATAGGCTGTCAAAGGATGCAGGCTCTACTGATTCTCTTCATTTAAAATCAAAATGAATGAATGCTTCCAATGAAAAATAGTCTGACAATGCTAAAATTATAAACTATACAAATCATTAGTCCAAGTGTGGTCAGCGTTTCTAATGATTTGAATATAGATTCAGAACAAGTAACAGCAAATACTTGATTTGGTTTAGTACTTCATATTCTAGGTTTCTTTCTTACAAAATTTCATTTAATATACATGATTCTATGGTATTGTGTATGTTATTTTTTAAAAGATTTATTTAGAGAGAGTGTGTGTGCATGTGCACATGAAAGGGAAGGGGGGAGCAGATAGAGCCTGATGCAGGCTCAATCCCAGGACCCCAAGATCATGACCTGAGCCATATCAACTGGTGCCCAAACTGGTAGGTATTATGTAAGAAAAGGTAGGGGGTGCCTGGCTGACTCAGTCGGTAGAGCATGCGGTGCCTGATCTTAGTATCGGGGGAGTCCAAAAGCCCCACCCTGGGTGTAGAGCTTAATACTTAAAAGGTAACCTTGACATCTTGAAATGAAACAGGATCTTGTCCATGGATTTTCATTAGTTCCTGTATGGCCTGTATGGGTAAAAATAAGTCTGTAAATAAAAAAATAGAACACAGCCCCCTTCCTGTCCCATGCCCCCTTTCTAGTCCCACTTCCTTTCCTATCAGACCACAAGCCTTATCACTTTGACCACTCTTGCTAATGTTCCCAGCTTCCTTGACCTTGCTTCACATCCAGTTAGCAAAACTTAAACAAAGATCAGTGTGACCATCAACCTTTCTAGATCTTTATCTTGCTATTAAGAATTCCAGAAAAAAGTATACAAGACCGCAGATTATTGCTACTATATAGGAATGGTCTCCACCCCAGATGGGTCTTTACATGGCCTAGCAATTATTTTGTTATGCCCAATTCTTGCATTTTCCAGGAATGTTGTTCATACCTTCACCATTCTTTAAGATACCCAATCTGCCACCTCTGCCTCCCACCCTATACTTTGCCTTGTAGTTGACAGAAAAAGAAGTGGAGGTAAGCCTCCCTCAGACTCTCTTTTATAACCTTTAACAAAAACAACAACAACAAAAAAACACGACACCCCCCTCACCTATCCCTCCCCCCACCAAACAACCCACTAACAGAAGAAACTACTGTGATCCAGTTGGACTAATAAGTATTTTAGGCAAGAGTCATTCACTAGAAAATGTGAAGCTTAAAATTCTTGGTAAATAGTCAAATATGTTGCAGATGCAGCTACTCTGTATGTGGTGCCACTGATATCATTGTGTGCATAGGGAATCTCTTTGAAGTAGGTGAGAATCTGAGTATATACTCACAGCTACTAGTGTAGTAGACCTAGAGATAGGATCTAGAGTGCATGAGCTGGGCCAGCCTTTATCACTGGGATACTGATGTATAAACATTCTATGAACAGCTTATGACTGCAGGACTCAGCACCAGTAAGTCCTTACCTTAATCCATACAATCAGGCCTAAATACTTTGATAAAATAAATTCATGTATAAAATATTTTGAAAACAAAATTTAATATTCTAAGATACTGTAAAGAAATCCTTATATGAGAGGATTGAGTAATTTCCAAAATATATTTTTTCTAAAACTGAATTTTCATTTAATAGGTCTGCCTAAAGTGGGACATCCATATGATGAGTTGGTATTCTGAGACTGGCCACCGATTGAATTTTTAAAAAATGTATCCTAATACTGTGATTGTAATTTATCCTAATGTTTGTAGTCATTACTACCTAGGAAATCATTTTGGAAGTTTACGGAATTTAACATGAAACTATGAATTTTATATACTATGAAACACAGAAACCAAATAGTTATTTTTAAAATATCCCAAATTTTAATTTTTAAAAATTTTTAAGGTTTTATTTATTTATTTAACAGAAAGAGAGAGTACGTGCGTGCTAGCCAGAGAGCACAAGCAGGGGAAGAGCAGAGGGAGAGGAGGAGCAGGCTCTCCACTGAGCAGGGAGTCCAATGTGGGGCTCAATGCCAGGACCCTGAGATCATGACTTGAGCCGTAGGTAGACGCTTAACCAACTGAACCACTCAGGCACCCCTAAAGCATCCCAGATTTTTAAATGGAAAAGGAAAAGCCTCTGGGGAAAAATGTTTCATGACAAAGATGTGAAAATGTCATTTTTATTGTTTAAAAAAAGCCATTTCTCCCTACTGTTGTGTTAAGCATATAAAAATCAGTCTTCTAAAAATTAGCTATAGAAATAAGATGAGAGAGTGAAATACTACCGTATAAAACTATGCCACCAGAGAAGTCACCAGATTTAGGAAATGATTTATCTTAAAAGGGCAGACATTCCTACTTTTATACTTTGTGTATCTGAATGCTTATCAGATAAGATACAGTAAAATTTCCTTCAAGACTCATCATGTTATTCACAAAATAAGCACTTTAGCAAATCTGTTTTCATGCTGAAATGCAGCATGCAATAATTTTAAAATTATTACAATAAGTAATTTTTATTTTGTAGCACAGCGTTTAATAGTACTACCAAAGTCTGCAAAACCTCTACCTTTTCTGAACTGTTTAATTGAAGCTTCTGAAGGATTTTATATACTAGTTTTGATCACAAAAGCACACTTTCTCATGTATGTCTCAGTCTCCAATGGCCAGTGCCCAACACATATTTTACACTTTTGTGTTCTACAACTAATCAAATCAACTTTTAGTCTATTTATATGTTTTAAAAATAGAAAAAAAAAAAAAGACTTGATTTTCTTCCAAAATCTGCTAGTAAATTGGGGTGCCTATGGGGCTTAGTCAGTTAATTAAGTGTCCGACTCTCGATTTCAGCTCAGGTCTCAATCTCAGGGTTAGGAGTTCAAGCCCCATGTTGGACTCCATGCTGGGCATGCATGGAGCCTCTTAAAAAAATATTAATAATAAAATCTGTTACTAAACCTTTTTATTAAATTTAAACATCACAAGTTGGATAAAATTGCTACTAAGTAGATAAATAAAAAATGTAAGATATCTTAAGGAACAATGACTCATTTACAGAAATGAGACTTACCCTAAAGAAGTAATTAAGTGAAAAGACATTCAGATATCCTTTGTTCTCAATATCAAGTAATTTGAAAATATACTGCAGAGCTGCAGGTTCTTTTCGATTTTCTAACGCAAGAACAAAGTCCAGGTAGGTCTTATAATCCTATAAAGAAAAGAATAGCCTTCTTTGGAATTAACTTTTCAAGTGAATAATGATTTGAAGCTGTATTACAATCAAAGATGGCAATTTTTAAAATATGAAATGAGATACTCATTTGTATACTTAATATTGGTTTCTAAAAATTCTACATAGCAGTTAATCTATACAGGACAGTTCTGGGGATACATTTTCTTATGAGAGAGTTGCTGTCTTAAGGAGTAACTTAATTATGCCTTTGAAATGGACAAGACAGTGACTAAGCTATTATATAATGCCACTAAATTAGTATCTTCATTTCAGTGTGGTCAGTTTGGGGGAAAAAAAGTTCATCTGGAATGAAGAGAATATTTAAATAGTTATTTTGAAATTTATTTAAACATTTTAAAATCAGATGATTTCCAGTAAGAAGCCATCTTAAGACTACCCAACCAATACTCTACAGTGAACTGAAACTTTTCTCACCCAAAAAGAGGCAAAACACAAATGAAAGCTAGAAAGACATGAAGAGAATAGCAAGTTTTCTCTACAAAAATGGGATACTGGGGATCCCTGGGTGGCGCAGCGGTTTGGCGCCTGCCTTTGGCCCAGGGCGCGATCCTGGAGACCCGGGATCGAATCCCACGTCAGGCTCCCGGTGCATGGAGCCTGCTTCTCCCTCTGCCTGTGTCTCTGCCTCTCTCTCTCTCTCTCTGTGTGACTGTCATAAATAAATAAATAAAAAAATATTTAAAAAAAAATGGGATACTCAGATGACTTTTTTTGCATAGTGAAAAGAACACTGGAGATTCCACTAAGAAAAAATTTTATATTCTTGTATTTTTTTAGGCTAACATTAAGAATTCCTTTTTGCATAAATTGCAGTATAAAGAGCTAAAGAGATAAAGGCTCATCATGGTCTAGGTCCATCCAAAGTTGTAGCTGTACAGTTGTGACTGTATTCGCCAGAAGTCATTAGCATACTACAAGTTCCTCATTGTTGACTATAGACAGCTATAGGAGTCACAAAGCAGAATTTCTGCACCTGTTCCCTCTTTTCCTATACTGCTGGCTAAAAATGGTGTTCTTTAGAAAATGGCTGTTCAAACCAAGTGATAAAACATAAAACCCCAATTCTTTTCTGACAATATGACCATTTCTTACATATCACTGGTTTGGCAATTTATCACATCTTTTTTTTTTAATATTTTATTTATTCATGAGAGAGAGAGAGAGGTAGAGGTAGAGGTAGAGGTAGAGACAGTCAGAGGGGGGGAAGCAGGCTTCATGCAGGGAGCCTGACTCGGAACTTGATCTCCTAGATCAGGCCCTGGGCTGAAGGCGGAGGTAAACTGCTGAGCCACCCAGGCTGCCTAATTTATCACATCTTTAACACGTTTTTAATAACAAGGATGGTGATTTTAAAATGCTATTTAGAATTTCCTTAACTATAGTAGCATTGTTGTGATAAAAGGACAGGTGCATGTTAATCAGCAGCTGCTAATATAACCACTTTCAGAAAGTAATACAACCTGATTCTTAGATTTAAATCACAGCATCTGTGGTCAGATAGTGTACCTATCCTGAAAACAGTCGAGGATTTGCCAACTTCAGATTTCACACACACCCCTCTTCCCCCCACAATCCATACTTCTTAGAGGAGGTGGGCAGGGGAGATGGGCTAAATGAGTGATGGGCATTAAGAAGAGTACTTGTTGGGATGAGCCCTGGGTTACAGTTGTATTAAGTGATGAATCATTAAGTTCTATACCTGAAACTAATATTATATGTTAACTAACTGGAATTTAAATAAAACTTGAAAAAAATAAATAAATAAATAAATAAAACTTGAAACATTAAAAAAAGAGATACACTGATAATGAAATGAACAAAATATACAAATTTTATATTTGTCCTGAGACTATGTTTTTAAGTAAATTTACCTTAAGATCAAGGATTCCAAAACTCACAATTTGATCAGTTCAGGCTTTTAAAGATACTGGTATAAAATCACATCAAGAAAAAAGTTTGTGGAAACTGTGGGAGCCTAAATTTTTAAAACTTAGCAGAGATTTAAACTACTACCATTTCTCCATCATAAGTGAGACACTCCTGGAAAACGCGATCTAAGAAGACGTTGGTCATGGTTGCTGTTCCATAGCGGGAGAGTTCTTCTTTACTGAGCATACCATTGTGATCCTTATCAAGATTCAAATACTGGCCTTGGGAAGAAAAATGGTAAAAAGATATTTATGACCAAAATAAAATTCTAATTAGAGGACAAATGAATAAATACAAAAAGTTCTTTTTATTGGTTAATACTTTGGTTTTCAAACTATATTAGGGTAGTGCCCTAAGATCAGTTATCCCTGTACTCTCTATCACAACACCCCTTAAGCTTTGCAAAGCCATGACCTTTGGGGCTATTTCCATCATTATTTGTTTTCAGTTTGCAACCTTTTAGTACTTTCCTAGGTTTCAAAATTAAACAGGAGTCAATAAAAAGCACTGAAATGCTGGCTCTTGAGAGATGAAGGATGCCAAGATGAGTCAGAAGGCCACCCAACATAAGAATGTAGCACTCTAATAAAATTAAAGGAAAAAGGAAACAATCCTTAGAATACCTGCCACTGTGGACACTGATAGCAGTGGCATTTTATCACAATGCAAGATAATTACATTCTGTATGTTCTATTAAAGAGTAAGAAAATGACAAGTAAATTTTAGTAATCTAAAATATTAGCTCTTGGGCAGCCCTGGTGGCTTAGTGGTTTAGCGCCGCCTTCAGCCCAGGGTGTGATCCTGGAGTCCCGGGATCGAGTCCCATGTCGGGCTCCCTGCATGGAGCCTGCTTCTCCCTTCTCCTGTCTCTCTCTCTCTCTCTGTCTCTCATGAATAAATAAAATAATAAAATAAAATAAAATATTAGCTCTTAAGGTAATTAGAATACTTTCATCCTAAGGTAAACTAGCTTATGTATAAAACTGTCCTTTGAATACTAATTAACTGAGGAATGGATCATTCAAATTTTAGAATTATGACAGGAACCATACCATATACCCTTAGGGCAGAAGGTGCAGAAAACCAATTAGTTTCTTGACTCTCCTTGGACAGTTCCTCATCCCTTAACTAAATAAACACAGAGATATAATTAGAAGACAGTAACTGTCAAGTAATATAATTAAGTATTTAAAAAACAGACTTACCTCCAATAAATCATCTAGGAAGCTGCATGCTAAAATATCTTGAATTTTAATCTTCCCTTTAAAGAAAAAACACAATTTTAAAAAAAGAGGAAAATTTTATAAAGGTACTATTTTAGAAGAGTAATCACACAATTGACATCTTAAGCCTTCATATTTTTTATCGAGAACAAGTCTCCAGTATATTACATATCAGGGATAACAAATCATATCAGAATAACTGGCTGCTTAGAACTGAAAGGATCCATTGGTTATCCAGTTCGTACATTACTTTAGAGATGAAGAAACTAAGAGGTTAGGTGACATGGCTGGTTCTAGTTGGTGCAAGTAAATCATAAAAGATCTTTACATATTAAAGACGATGTGTTAGAAAAATGACATTTTCAAGACTTTTCTCTAGTTATTGAGATTTAAATAATATCTTTTTAATATCTAAGAATTTCTTTTACCTGTTCTCAGAGGGTCTAAAAAGAAGAAGAACTTCCTAACTGCTGTACAAACATAAAAGGAGTAAAAAGACTTTTCCAGCCCATCTAATTGTGGCAAGGTAGGGATAAGTTCCAGTATGTAGTTTTCTAAGTCCTGAAAGAACAAAACAAATCAAGACATTAAAGTGTTAACTGTCTGATCTTGTTTCTTCATTAGATACTCGAATGTTGGATTTCAATCCTAAAAAGTTTCCAGTTATTAATAGTATATTAATGATAAAATCTAACTATTGTTAGTGGTAAAAACTAATATTATGTTTTACCAATTTGCTTTTTATTTCAATTTTAACATTTTTGAATGAGCAATACATTTTACATAATTCCAAATTCAAAAGGAACAAAAAAGGGGTGCCTGGGTGGCTCAGGTCGTGATCCCAGGGTTCTGGGATTGAGGCCATTATTTGGCTCCCTACTCAACAGGGAGCCTACTTCTCCCTCTTCCTCTGCCGCTCCCCCTGCTTGTGCTGTCAAATAAATAAATAAAATCTTTAAAAAAAAAAAAGGACTTCTTTTTTAAAAATAGCTATGTATTATTTCACTGTTTAGATGTACTATAATCCATTTAACTACTCTCCTATTGATGGACATTTAGGTTCTTTCTAATCTTTTGCAATTTTAAAAATAATATTATAAGGGCACCAAGATAATTTTTTATTCATAGATGTTATGAGAGAATATGGATATAATTTTTGTAAGTGATATTGCTAAATCAAAGAATGTGCCTGTTTATAATTCTGACAGGCATTGGCAAACTTCCCACCTCCCCCAAAAAGGCCACCTCCATTTTATACTCCCACCAGCAATGTGAAGGCTAAACCGACAGTTCCCAAATTGTTCCCCAGGAATGCTTCAGTAAACTCATAGGGGTGCAGCAGGATATTTAAAAAACAGTGACATCTGCCAGAGAGTACACAATATATGTTGCCATGAGCTAGAGCTATGAGCTCAAAGTAGTTCACATTTTCAACACTAATGGAGATATATGCTTTTTTTTTTTTAAGATTTATTTATTTATTCATTCAGAGAGAGTGAAGAGAGAGGCAGAGACACAGGCAGAGGGAGAAGCAGGCTCCATGCAGAAAGCCCGATGTGGGACTCGATCCTGGGTCTCTAGGATCACACCCCGGGCTGCAGGCGACGCTAAACCGCTGCGCCACTGGGGCTGCCCGAGATATATGCTTTTTGATGACATCAATCTTTGCAAAGCTAGGTTCTTGATGGTTTTGTGACAAAGCAAGTACTACACAAACGTGTGGAACAGGAAGGGAGGATGACTATTCAATCTAACTGCCAGGTTTGACTGGCCATACAGTGTGCCCCCTGGGCACAGATTCCATTAGTATTTGTAATTTAAGAATGAAGCAAAAATATTACTTACTTTCAACTTCTGTGTATTTTTCTTCAAATGGCTAATATAGTAATAATCCTAATGAATATTTACTAAATTGTTTAGAACTAACAAATGGAACTTTTAGGTATTTCTTTTGACTTAGAGCCACTATGCAAAAATTACTGAGATACTAAGGGCCCCATGAATTGAGAGTTTGGGAAATCATGGCCTATTTTATATTCCCTTATTAAGCATTATCAAACTTTCTTTGTCAGCCTGAAAAATTCCTGGCCCTAACATTTATAACACTTATGAGTAACCAATAGTTTTCCTCTGTTTCTTCAATGCTTTTTAATCCTGTTAAAACATTACATTCTTTTTTTTTCTCCTTTGAAAAGCTGTTTTTAAAAGTTGGAGGAAAAATCTAAAAAGGAATTTTTGTGGTCAATATATTTTTTTTGTGGTCAATATACATTTTAAAAGATTTTTAGTAACACATTATTTGTAAAAACAAACAAAAGCAGAGAAACAAAAACTAATAATCACCTGTAATCCCAACAGGCAGTGATAACTACTGTTAAAATTTTGGTGTCTATTGTAGTTACTAAAGTAGGCAAATACTTACAGATTCCCGAAGGTACCCTTGTCCAGCAACATCATATAAACTGAGTCCTATTCTCGTCTGATGAAGCCAAACTGATAATAAAGAAGACGCAATTTTAAGATCTGTCCTTTACCATAAAAGGAGATAAATAGCTAGATTAGTGGGACAAACTAATAACTCTACAAACATACTTCTTCACACACGTTACTTATTCAGTAACCCCAAAGTTATTTGTAACAAAATAGACCAGAGGATTAATGGCAGATATCAATAATTCTATGCTGCCTAAAGTGACAATAAAATTGATGCCCCTGAAAATATTCTTTACCCACTAAACTTGGTGTTCCACCAGAAAGGGAAAGTGAATGTAATGTTATGCCTATAAATAAAGGTGCATTTATTCTTACTCTACTGAGGTTAATTACTCTGACCAAAAATTAAAGATGGTACACATTAAGACTTCACAGATCACTATGGAACTTATAGGAATCATAACTCCAGGTTGTTTAATAAAAGCTCCTTGAATCTGATGCTACAATTCTGAGTTTGGAACTATCCTCTCAGGCAACTCAACCTGTAATACAGCTGACCCTTGAACAATACAGGTTTGAACTGTGTGGGTCAACTTATACACGTCCTCCCCCCTCCCATAAGTACAGTATGGTACTGTAAATATATTTTTTCTTCCTTATGAGTTTGTTTGTTTGTTTCTTCCTTCCTTTCTTTTTCTTTTTAAGTAATCTCAACATTCTATGTGGGGCTCAAACTCCGAGCCCCAAGATCAAGAGTTGCATGCTACATTGACTGAGTCAGCCAGGTGCTCCACCTCACAATTTTAATAACTTTCTTTTCTCTTGCTTACTTAATTGTAAGAATATAGTATATAATATGTATAACATATAAAACATGTGTTAATCAACTGTTTATGTTATTCGTAAGACTTCCAGTCAACAACAGGTTATTAAGAGTTTTGGGGGAGTCAAAACTTATACTCAGATTTTCTACTGCACAGGATGTCAGTGTCCCAACCCCTTCAAAGGTCAACTGTATATTGGTAAAATAGAATTACTAGCCAATTACATTAAAACTCTTCAGTTTTTGATATATAGCTCTTAGCTAGTATATTTAGGATACATGTTTTGGTTTTGTAATAATGGTTTAGAATAATGAACCCAAATTTATAGTAGAAAATCTCAGCTCTAGTAAGTTCTAGGACAATCAAAATAATAATAATAAAAAAATCTGGGTCAAAAGATAAATTCTACTATTCAGGGGCTCAGTCAGTTAAGTATCCAACTCCTCATTCTGACTCAGGTTATGATCTCTGGGTTGTGATATCCTTCTGGGCATGGAGCCTGCTTGGGATTCTCCCTCTGTTCCAATACCTCTCCCCATGCTGGGTCATGTGTGCTCTCTCTCAAAAAAAAAAAAAAAAAAGAAATTCTGCTATTTATTCAAACTTACTAAGAGAGTTGTTTCACATAAAAGGAATACTGTAAAAGCATGTACCAAAACTTCCTTGATTCCCAGATTAGAGTTTAAACACAATAAAAATGAAATCACCTTTTCTCATGACATAATTGAAGAACTGCATGATAGAAATTCTTCCATAAGAGTCTGTATGAAGAAGTTTAGCAAAGACTTTTGCTGTGAAAAACTGCCTAAGGAAAGGAAATAAAGATTAATCTGCCAACATAACATAAAAATGACTTCTATACTGAATTAGCAAACAAGAACATGAATTCAAACAATTAAAAATCAAAATGGGGGACGCCCGGGTGGCTCAGCGGTTGAGCGTCTACCTTTGGCTCAGGGCGAGATCCCAGTCTGGGGATCGAGTCCCACACCGGGCTCCCTATGAGGAGCCTGCTTCTCCCTCTGCCTATGTCTCTTCCTCTCTCTCTCTGTCTCTCACGAATAAATAAATAAAATTAAAAAAAAAATCAAAATGAAAAAATTCAAAGTGAGAACCACAGTTCAAAACTTAAAACATTAAGTCATACATTAAGTCATACATCTTCGAATTTTATCATCTAAAGAGCAAAAGGTTAAAAAAATCCAAAAAAGAATAAAAGCATATACTGTTGTGTAATATAAAAACATACTATATTATAAGCTATTGTTTCTTTTCATAACTTCATACCAATGTAATTTTCTTGACTAATTTTATTAAATTTCACTTATAACTCAAATGGACTCAAATTGTCAACACTGTTGACTTATATTTTCATTGACATTTATTTCATGCATTTAGAATGCTTAACATAACATACCCCTTTGTTAATTATACTATTCTTACTTGCATTTTGGTCCAGCTTTTTCACCAACCTTCAAGAAATTTTCATAATTAATCATTGCTTCCTCTCCAATCATAGGTGGTGTCTGGTGCTTATCCAGCAAAAACCATAAGTTCTTAGGAGAATTGCAAAAATGAAGATGTTACAGTTAACAAAACAAAATTTAACATTCGTAAAATGTGTTATTTCCATTAAAATGATAATATTAAATCTCTGCTATCAGACTAAGATGAATCTCATTCCCTATTATCCTTTTGATTACTAATAACATAATACAAATGGCAGGTGTTTATTGAATGACTAAAGTTTTCACATATGGTACCTTTTTAATCCATATATCTATTTGATGCAGATAAATACTGTTATCCATGTAACAGAAGAGAATGGAAGCACAGAAATGTTAAGTCCATTGCCCAAGATCACAGAGCATGGCTAGGATGTGAACCCCTGAAGTTTGAGCCTAGAGTGGTGGTTCTCGACTTTGGCACCTAGGGACTTAACAAAACAAAACAAAACAAAACAAAACAAAACACAGTATCTTTAGGAGATGGTGCACAGGCAAGCTCTGTAGATGATTTTGGTAGGAATCATTGCACAAGGGCCGGTGCATTCACCCACTCTCCAGTAGTGGCTCCATTAAGACATCCTGAGATCCTCTATGACTTTAGTACAAATAAAGAAATGGCTAACCTCCAAAGCAATCTTTAATCCTATTCTTACCTGTAATTCTTCATTATCTAACAGTTCTCTGCTTTTCCTTTGTAGAAAGACAGCTCTGGATTCCTCTCTTAATTTTTGTAGTAAGACTTCATCTTCGGCTGGCAGCTAAAAATACACTAGAGTTAATTTCTACACTTAAATTCTATACTATTATTGGATCATGTAAAATATATTCTGCCTCATAAAATAACTATATATTGCACTGCCTCAAATTACTTTTCGTATATCAGTTTTGCTTAACTTCAGGTTATCATTCATTTAAAAAGTTCATTTAACTAAAAGAAATCCACAGAGAATTCAATGATCAGCAAGGCCAGATCCCTGCCTGGAAAGAGCCCAAGTTTCACCTTACATTCTTAGAGTACTCTTTTCACTATAACCTTAGACTGACATGGAATTAAGTTAGGACTAACTGAAGATAGATGGTCTTTGCAAATATGGCTTTGAGCTTGAATGACCTTACTTCTTGGAGACAGTCAAGCCAGGGTCTATTATGTTCACCTCCTAGGCAGAGGGTCTGCCCACTGGAGTGATTTCTGTAAACAGGGCTTTAAAATGACTCATTCCAGCTTGACTTCAAATTGCTTCAAGGATTTATTTCTTCTTAGTCTATAGCTCTGTCCTATTAAATGTGACTAGCCACAGTCCAAATTGGTTCTTTCATTTCCAAAACCTAAGAAGCCATCCCTCCCATCAAAAGGAATGGAAAAGAGGAAGCATTAGGAGGTAAGGCTGGAGCTGAGACTGTGATGGTGCTCTGGTGCCTAGTCAACGAGCTAATCAGCCAAGGAGAGACGTGGTAACCAAAGATGGTAGGTGGTTTCTCCAAAGCAGTGGGAAGACAGAAGAAGAAACAGAAAGAACATCCCATAAATCCACCTCTACAGCCAGGAAATCGTGGGATCTGGAAGAGGTCACAAAGAGAAGGAAGAGACGGAAGTGGGGAAAAGGTCGGTACTGGAAGTACAGGAAAGTTGTACAGAAGTACAACTTCTGTACAGAAGTACAGAAATGTCAAGTTGTCAGTCATGTCAACATCTAAGGGCTGTTTCTGGGTTAGTAAGATACTATTTCATAATCCTGATTAAATGAGATCATGAATATAAAGTGCTCTGGAGTACACTGGCACTCAATAAATGTCAATTCCCTTCCTGCTCCCCCAAACTATTAAAAAATTTCAGTTGTTTAGTTGACTTTATAAGAAAATGTGAAACGCATAAAGCAGAAGTACATATGATATGATTCCATTGTTGTTAAATACACACATGCACAGAAGTATGGAGAAGGATTCATTTAGAAATATTTATATCTTTGTGCAATGTTATGGGAAAGTATCAGCTGTTTTTTCTCTTTTCCATGAAAACGTGGATTAGTCATATAATTCTTTTTTTCTTTTAAAGATTTTATTTTTAAGTAATCTCTACACCCAACATGGGCTTGAACTCACAACCCCAAGATCAAGTCACATGTCCTACCGACCTGGGGGCAGCTGGGTGCCCCTGGTCCTGTAATTCTTAAAAGACTGGGAAACGGTATTACAGAAAAGTTTCCAATAAAAATGGTTCATTTGGAAAAGGTTGGTACTTGAAGAAGTAAGTTATAACTATTTAGATAATTCACTTATATCAATACATTGCTCCTAAATGCAAGTAAAACAATGGTTACTTTCTTTGTAAATAATGTTATAATTGAGTTTAGAAGGTAACAAGTTTAAGAGACACTCCTCTAAAATTCCACAGTTAACTTTCCATTCTGGTCACATTTTACATAATACTAAATAGGTCTTATTCTTTTCAGTAGTCTTCAATTTCAGGTTTATGTAAGTAACTTTCTTAAGGTCTTCATGTTCTCTTTTTTTCAAAGACTTCTTTATGGTTTAATTAAAGGAAATATAATTAAGTGTAACTCTTCAAGTTTTCCATTTTAATCTATTTTTCAGTTTAAACTTCAGCAAAATGTATTACACCTTAGAACATGGGTAAAAGACAAAGTTAAAATGGTGATCAGCCAAGTAAACCTGTCTTTTGAAAAGCCTGACACAAAATCCAACAGAATACCTACTACTAATATCTTAAGAAAAATCAGGAAGGAAAGGCCTCTAACTCAAAGGGGGCCAAGTAACAACTTTGTGTTCTTACACTGATTTATATCACAACTTGAGATTTTACCAATTTCAAAACGATAAGATCAACTACAATGAAATATATAAAATTTAAATTATAATCCTCTATTTATTTATATAAAAAGATTCTGATCCCATTTTAAAAGTTACATTTCAGTTATAAACTCTGTGAGACATTTGCTTAGATACCACTTACCCTATAATAAAACCGGGGAATGGTCTTATAGAATTCATTTGTGTTTTTTCTATCTCCTTTCCATTCTGAGTAGTATTTGGTAAACAAATCCATTTCTTCATCTTTTAATTCTTGTTCACTTTTTTTTCCTGGTAACAAAACAAGTTAAAGGGGGAAAAGCATTTTTAAAATCATTATTTTTATTTAGCTTTTTATAGAGAGCAGGGAGGAAGAAAAGCAAAGAGAGAACCTTAAGCAGTCTCCACACCCAGTGCGGAGCCCAATGTGGGCTCCATCTCAAGACCCTGAGATCATGACCTGAACTGAAATCAGGAGTTGGACACCCAACTAAGTGAGCCACCCAGGCGTTCCTTAAAATCAGTATTTTTTTACTATCATGTAATTAAGGTGCAAAAAAGACGTTCAAAATTGTCTTTATACACTGAACATCTATCTTTAAACACCAAGAATCACAAACCTCCCCTGCATCTTCAACCACATCTTAGTTGCTCCCTCCACTTCTTTTTATCTCTATACTTGTCTCTTCCTCAAGTCACTACCTCTCTTACAGACCTCTGGCACATTCATGATTATTCCATCAAAATACTACTAAGTACCTACTATGTATAGAACACTCCTAGGTACTGGGGCTAGCGTGACGAGAAAACAGACATAGGCCTTGACCTCATGAAGTTTCAGCCTTGCAATCACTGTTCCTCTACCTTCCATCTGAAGCATACACCTCAGGATGCTCTTACCCTCCAGCTGGCCTGCTGCTGGCCTACAGCTGTCTCATTTAGTCAGTCCAGTGCACTGGCACACAGTGTTCTTCACCTCAAGGTCCTGCACTCGTCAAGAAAGGATAAACATTTGTGAATAACTGATACCTCAACTCTGAAGAGGGGTCACCTCTGTCACTTGGTTCCATGGCAAGACCACAGGTCTTATCTGCTCCTAAATATACTGAACTTAAATAAAATCTTTTTTTTTTTTTTAAGATTTTATTTATTCATGAGAGACACACAGAAAGAGAGAGGCAGAGACCCAGGCAGAGGGAGAAGCAGGCTCCCTGCAGGGAGCCTGACGTGGGACTTGATCCCGGGTCTCCAGGATCAGGCCCTGGGCTGAAGGGGGCGCTAAACCACTGACCCACCCAGGCTGTCCTGAACTTAAATAAAATCTTAAACTCAAATATACTCAGATAATTCTTTTCCCTGGCAATTCAAAACTTGTCATAATAGCTGCACTTCAGCCTCATTGCAATCTTCAATTCTATGACCTATTTTCTTAATAGTTTATTTTCCACTTCCTGGTCTCACTTCCTTCCAACATGCTTATAGCTGTTGCCCTAAACCTCTATTATGCCCACATTTCTGCCACAGTGCCATGTTAATTTTTAACCTTAGGCTGCACTGTTGATTCATTTTCTGGCCATTCCCTTTTTGTTAATCTTTCTTCCTCATTTCAACTTTTGTAGTTTGACTTCTAAGTCCCAAATATATGTCACTACCCCAAACATTGCTTTTTTTTTTTTTTTAATTATTTTTAAAGATTTTATTCACAAGAGACACAGAGAGAGGCAGGCAGAGGGAGAAGCAGGCTCCCTGCGGGGAGCCTGCTGTGGGACTTAATCTCAGGACCCCAGGATCATGACCTGAGCCAAAGGCAGATGCTCAACCACTGAGCCACCCAGGTGCCCCTAGACATTGCTCTTGAACTCTAAACTCATACATTCAAAACAAAAATATTTTCATCCTCACACTCCAACACATCTAACATACATTGCTCACCTTACTACTCTTCTTCTAATTTCGTATTTCTATCCCCAGTTAATTGTATTTATCCAGTCACCCAAGCCCAAATCCCAAGAGCAGTTTTCATGATTTCACTCTTTTCCATCCAACATATTCTAGGGACACACATGTATATGCATGAGTGGATGTGTGCACGTGTCCATACTTACATACAGCTTTCAACAGTGTCAGGGAAAGCCTCACTGAGATGTAGTGGGGCAAAAAAACCGAAGAAGGTAAGGAAGCAGGTGATCCAGGTAAATGGAGAAGTGCATACGTACCAGGCAAGGAAATAGCCAGTGCCAGGATCCTAAGATAGGAGTGTGCCTGGTGTATCCAAGGAAGAAGAAGGCAGCCAGTGTGGCTACAGCAGAATGAGACAGAAGAAAGAGTAGATGAGGGAAGGCAGATAACAGGAGTAAACGTCACTAAGTCATTATAAAGACAGTGGCTTAAAAAAAAAAAAATAAAGACAGTGGCTTTTATTCTGGTGAGGGAGAGAGCAACCAGAAGCAATTTGAAGGCTAAGGCAGTGATCCAGGTGACAGATGGTGGTGGCCTGGACCAGGGTGACTGCAATGAAGTGGTTTGGGAGTAAATACTCTGGTTATATTTTCTTTTAAGTCTCAGGATTTGCAGACACACAGGATGTGGGTATCAGAGAAAAAGAGCAGTTGAGATCTCCAAAGGTTTTGACCTGAGCATATGGGGAAAGCTATGTGTGAGCAAGTTAAAAAGGAGAGCAGGAGTTCAGTTTTGGACAAGTTAAGATTAAGATACCTATTAGAACCAAGTGGCCATGTCAAGTAGGCAATTACGATATATGAATCTGGCATTTGGAAAACAGACAAAAATTTAGGAGACAAAAATAAATATACGGTATTTAAAGCTGTAAGAATGGCTAATTTCACCATGAAGGTGAGTGTAGATAGCTCTTGGGCACTTCAATGCTAAGCTGTTGGGGAGAAGAAAACACAAAGACTGAGAAGAGATGGCTGGCTGGTGGGGTAGGAAGAAAACTAAAGGAGTTAAGTCTCCCAGAAACCAAGAGAGGAAAGGATGTTTAGGAGGAGAGTGAACTACTCAATCCCTGGCAGGGACTGCTGGCTGGTCAAGTAAAGTGAGGACTAAACACCGACCACTGGAACAACAATGGAGATCACTGATGATCCTGACAAAAACAGCACAGATTTAAGCAACAATCCTTTTAACAAAGCATTGGTGTAAGGCGGGGAGCAGGGAAATGAGGCAGAGCTAGAGGCCGAAATAAAGACAAGAAAGTTTCTTTAAGGTGAGAGAAATACCACCATATTCATACACTAACAGGGCTGACTGGGGAAGAAAAATTGATGCAGGAGAGAGGGGACAACTGTAGGAGTATATCTTCAAGTAGGCAAAAAGAGGATCTAGCATACCAATGAAGGAAAAGCCTTAAATACACATTGTACAACCTAAATGATTTACTTACTATTTTATCTCTCCCAACACCAAAGCTTAAGTTCCACAAGGACTTTTGTCTGTTTTGTTTACTGCTATAGCCTAAAAAAGTGCTTGGCATATAACAGGCACAAACATGCAGAGGATTTAAGAGTGAAGAAGAGGAGAGAGTACAAATACACGTGACTTTTTGGATAAGTTTTCCTATAAGGAGTGCAGAAAAATGCAGCAAAAACTGGAGATGTGAAATGAAATGATTTTTTTTTTACATGGAATTATTATAGTTTGTCAGAGCTGATGGAAATGATCCAGTACAGGAGGAAGATTTGATGATACATAAAAGATAACAGTGAAGTCACTGGATAAAAGAAAGGGAACAGTATCTAGTGTTGGAGTGGAGGAATTGTCTCAAACAGGAGTGTGGAAAAGGCAGAGTTTACAGGCATCTATGGTGGTGAAAGGGCTGACAGAAATGGTTACGTGGAACAGGTGAGGGTTTTCTTTGCTTCGACTTTCTCAAATACATACACAAGTTCATCAACTGAAAACAAGGAGCAGGTAGGACATACCGAAGAACTGGAGGTCTGGAAGATGAGAACTGCCTCAGAGTAGAGGAGAATGAATAGGGAAATGTGGAATATGTGTCAATAAAGAACTGAAACACTTATCTGGTTAGTGGACATGAATTCAAAGTGAGGCAACTTTCCATGGTTCCGTTTTTCTCCAGCCACTTTTGGCTGTCCCAAGGGCACGTGTGGAATGAGAAAGATAGTTTTAACCCGGCTGGTTAACAAGCCAGTGTGAAGGAGAAGGAAAAGAATAAGGAAAAATAAATTATGGAATCTAAAATGGGTAAGGGAAGTGAAAAAAAAGTGTGAGAGTAAAAAGGCGTAAGACCAATGGATTATAGGTTGTAGTAGGATTGAAGAGTTGTTGGAAGCAGGCTTCTCAATTATTCCTCAAAAGCCGAAGTCAAAGCCACGTGAGCGAGTGGTATGATAGCTCTTCTTCATTCCGGAATCCTTCTCCCGGTAAGGCTGGGTCAAACCTCTCCGTGCCCCTTAGCCACGTCCCATCTGCCTTTGTCAAGGAAGCTTTCACAGAAGCGTAAAGTGGGGCTCCCAGTAGCTTCTCCTCCCGGATCTCCCTCAGGAGTTTACGGCCGGCCTATCTCCCAGAGCAGCCCCTCTCAAACTCACTGTTTGTACGGGTGTTGGGCATCGCTAACCGCCGGCGAAGAATCTCTTTCCAGTCCATGGCTGACTCCCGCGCAGCAGCTCCTGCATTTGCTGTTTACTAACCGCTCCACCCCCTACTAGCTCAGACAGCAATCACTGCCCAGCCCCGTAAAGGTCAGGAACGCTCAACCGCCATCTTGGACATGGGCGGAAGTCGGCTACGAGGCAAGAACCGGTGACAGCCACTGCCGAGAATACGGCCATCACGTTACCCGCAGGGAAAGCCGACTTGAAACAGATGGAAAAAAATGATCTTCTATGAGGCAGGGCCAAACTTCACCAAATCCAATTTTAAAGGTGCAAGATAAGGAAACCCGCGTTTTATTTCTCTAACTTGGGACGTTGGCGCGTGTGTACCACGTGACTCAGAAGTCCTTTGGTGTTTCCGGCCGGATGGAAGAGACTTCTTGCTTCACAATATATTTTCTTTTTCTTTCTTTCTTTCTTTTTTTTTTTTTTTGCAGTTTATTTATTTATTTTATTGGAGTTCAATTTGCCAACATATAGCATATCACCCAGTGCTCATCCCGTCAAGT
Organism: Canis lupus dingo; assembly: GCF_003254725.2. Lineage (NCBI taxonomy): Eukaryota > Metazoa > Chordata > Mammalia > Carnivora > Canidae > Canis > Canis lupus. The sequence continues at coordinate 13,916,619 of NC_064250.1, forward strand.
GCCCTCCTCAGTGACAATTTATTTTCCTTGCTCATTGCGGATCCCTAGAAGTCCTAAAGTTTCCTTGTACGTAGTAGACGTCTTCAACAGCCCTTTCTGTCAAAACCTTCAAAATTGTCTTTTCTTTTTTCTTTTTTTTTTTTTTTTTAAATCGCCATCCGGCCCGGCGGAGCGCCTGCGTGTGGTTCAGCCACTCCCCGGTCGCCGGAGCCCTCGCTGTGCATTGTGGACGCGGTAGTCCCGCGGGGCTTATGGTTGCTTTAAACGTGAGCGCTGAGGTGAGTTGTTGAATGGAGTGAACTTCGTTTGTGATCTGTCCCTACACGGCCGGCAGTGCCCTTCGTGGACCTTCCTTCCTTACTTGAATTACTGGCTCGGCTCTCTCCCCATCTCCCCCGCCCTCATATCCTCACCTGACGCGTTTGGCGGCTTGCTGGGGTTGTTATGCCGGCCCAGGGCCCCTAGATTTTTGGCTTTTGCTGCTGCCCTTGCTCCTAGGTGTGGGGTTGGGGGCGCCGGGTAGGGGTTTTCAACTTTGCGCCCCTCCTTCAGCAAGATCCCATGGGATCCTGCCTCTTTTCAGGGGCAGTCGTGATCCATGAGAATCAAACTGGACGGACCTCCTTGTGCTTTTTCCTCAGGTTCACAGATTAGGATATATCAGGCACCGAAGGATTCCTGCCCTGTCTCCTGGTTCTGGGACTTGCGACCGAGGTCGGATTTATTTCCCCGGCTGGTTATTTAATGGAGAACTCACCAGACTCCGTTGTATTAAGTAGCTCCAAAAGCAGATCCTTGATTTGTGTCTGAGAAACTGAAGATCATCTTTTAAGAAGTTGCTGTGCTTCGATTCTCCACACCTTCACTCCCAATTCCTTAATTATTCTATAGAAATAGGGGCTTTTTGACATCTATCTGGTGCTGGTCTCACTGCATGATGACTTTCTGTTTCACTGGTATTCGAAGCCTTCCTAAGCTTTGGAAGAGCAACCCATACCTTGGCCTAGGCCCAGGACACTCTTTTCTCTCTCTCTTTCTTGAAAACTGTTATGGCATCCGGAACCAACAGAAGTGGTTTTCTCTTAAAACAGTGTCTGCACAGAATACTAAAGCAGTGAATCTGCTGATCGCCAAGGCCAGATATCTTAGAAATGAAGGCAGTAGTAAGCAAGTTTCTTCTGATACCCATCTTTTTGCAGCTGGAGCGGCTAAGAAGAGATCACAGATGAATCCTCATAGGAAAGATGATGCCTTGCCACCTATGAGGAACACTATTCAACTCCCAACAAAACCGTTGAATTCTGAAGAGTGGGATAGACTCAAGGAAGATTTCAAAGGAAGGGCTAATTTTGAAAGTTGGATCATTTCTCAAATGGCTCAATCCTGTAGCTCTGTGGATGTCGCCAAATCTCTGTTAGCCTGGGTAGCTGCAAAAAACAATGGTATTGTAGGCTACGATTTGCTGGTCAAGTATTTGTATCTCTGTGTCGTTCATAAGCAGACATCGGAAATTATTGATGTCTATGAGATCATGAAAGCCAGATACAAGAGATTAGAATCTGGAGGGTATACTCTTCTCATCCAGGGATTAATCCACTCAGACAGATGGAGAGAGGCCTTGCTATTGTTAGAAGATGTCAAAAAAGTCATGATCCCTTCAAAAAAGAACTACAATGATTGTATTGAGGGAGCCCTCCTTCATCAAGACGTAAACCTAGCTTGGAATTTGTACCAGGAATTGTTAGGTTATGATCTTATTCCTATGTTGAAAACTTTAAAAGCATTCTTTGATTTTGGAAAAAACATAAAAGATGATCAGTATTCAAATAAGCTATTTGACATTCTTTTGTATCTAAGAAATAATCATCTATATCCTGAGGAGTCATTTGCACACAGTATAAAGACATGGTTTGAGAGGTAATTTTGATCTTTCTTTATGTGTATGTTTTCATTTTGATATCTCTATCTAAAAGCAGCCACCTCCTTTTTTTGTTGTTGCTGAAAATTACGCTATTCAAATTATACTTTTCCTTCTCTCAGATTTGTTTCCCTTTAGAGACAAAATTTTTTTACTCTTAAAGTGATGACAGAAACAAGTTCTCTTCTCCATCACGTAAAAGAGAAATTGTTGGGCACTTGTATGTTTTCATGGGTTTTTTTTTTTTCTTTGTAGAAGGATCATCAGTTTTTTTCTGAGGTGTTCAATATGATGTAATTACAGATAGCACTTGTGACTGGAGTTCATAGCAAGAAAACTGGAGCTGTTTTGGGATCATATTAGTATTTAAGAAGTTTTTCCTAAACCTAGTAACTGGTATCTGTTTAATCTATGCATTTCATTAACTTGGATGGTTAGAGCAGATAGGGGGACCTTAATCAGACATGATTGATATGCAAGTGTTAAAAATGGAAAGTCTCATTGTTCCAGTTCATTTTGGACCTTTCCATCATCCATTTGCTCTCTCCAAGGCTCTCTGCTTTCCCTTTGCTTTTATTCATGTTACTGGCTCTCTGCCTAATTATTGCTTCAGTCTTTATTTACTTATTTCCTCACTACTAATTTATTCCTTTTCTGTTTTTCTCTTTTCTACTACATATCTTCTTTACAGATCTTTGAAGTAGCAACCATGCTACTTATTATTTTATTTAACAAAGTTATTGTTATTGACTATCACTGAAGGAGCTAAATTGTGAAAATTTTGAATGCCTAGGATTTTAGATTTTATTGTTACCTTGGAGTAGAGTTTTAGAAAAGTAACTGCCTAAACAAAACAAAGGGTTGGAGAGGGATTAAGATTGGAAATAGGGAGATCTATTTGGAGGCAATTATAGGTTTGAATGAGAAATGACGAGGTCTTGAATTAAGAACCAAGGAAGGAGAGAAGGCAAGCGAATCAATAGGAACTGATAGTGTATATAAGAGGAAGGAAAGGATAAGTTGATAAATCAAGTAATTTTGAATTCCTTCAAGGCACTGTGGGTGTTTGGTGATATAAAATCTCTTATGATGGAATTCACAACCTAATTGGGAACATAGTACTTGACAGTTAATAGTAGTGTCTAAGAAGATGGTATAGGGGGAGAGATTACTTTGTGCAGGAAGAATCTCCAGTAGCTTTATGGAGAAGATGAGAACTGAGTTTGATTTAGAGGTTACACTATTAATGTCAGCTTCCGAGTCCCCTGAAGGTAGATTTAGTCTTGAAGATGAGGGTTGGATGACCAGAAAAGTGAAGGGAAGAAGGGGGTCCAGAGTAGGGTACTTTGAGCTTTAGCTCTGTCACAGTGTATCACCCACTCTTCTAATTAAACCATTCTAGGGAAATATCCTAAACTTTTCAGAGCTCTTGCCTACTGGGTTTCTAAATAAAATGCCTATTTTTTGGTTCTGGAGGAATCTGACCTTCAAATGATCTGGTTTTGCAATCTTTTTTTTGTAGTGTTCCTGGAGAACATTGGAAAGGACAGTTCACAACAGTCAAGGAAAGGTAAAGCTCAATATTTAATTTTTAGCTTGCTTGATGCAGGTAGTAAGTTTTGTTGCTACTGATCAAAAAATTTTTGAGAATACATTAGAGATAGGATAATTAAGAGCATACCCCAGAGAAAAGCCATGTTTTGCATGTGGAGAACTTGTAGTGCTCAAAATGTTTTTCTCATAAGGTGGTCGGAACCTTGTGTGAAGCCTCAGAGATCTTTTCCTGTACAGATTTGGGACCTCGTGTTTTGGGAATGACTTTAAAAACTATCTGGATGCCCAGCAGTGTACTTTTTTTTTAAAGTATTTTTTTTAATTTTTATTTATTTATGATAGTCACACAGAGAGAGAGAGAGAGAGAGAGAGAGAGAGAGAGAGGCAGAGACACAGGCAGAGGGAGAAGCAGGCTCCATGCACCGGGAGCCCGACGTGGGATTCGATCCCGGGTCTCCAGGATCGCGCCCTGGGCCAAAGACAGGCGCTAAACCACTGCGCCACCCAGGGATCCCCAGCAGTGTACTTTTTTGGGTTTTCTGGCACACCTAACATGTGTTATCAGGTTTATAAGAAATTGGATGCATGTGATGATCACAAAGATTGTAATGTTCTTTTTTCATTACTTTTCAATTTCCTCTTGTTTAAGGATTATTCACTTTAGAAAAAGTTCTTTTCCGGGATACCATTTAACCCAAATTACTGTAATTACAGTGGTCAGTGTTTGGGCTGTGGAAAAACCATAGAATCTATTCACCTGAGTTCAGAAGAGTATGAATCTCTCAAGGGAAAAATCATGAAGGATGTGATAGATGGAGGTGATCTATACAAAAAGACAACACCTCAGGTGAGTCCTGAACAGGTTTTCTTTTTTGGATTGCTTGTCCAGAGTAGGATTGGCAATTTTTTTCTGTAAAAGACCAAATAGCAAATGTTTGAGGCTTCATGGGTCATATGGTCTCTTGCAACTTTTCGACTCAAAATACATTACATAAGTGAATGAGCATGGCTGTGTTCTATTAAAGCTATATTTATGAAAATAAACTATGGATTGGATTTGGCCTGCTGGCTATAATTGCCAACCTTCAGGAGAGACTGCTTAAGAATTTCTTTTTTTTTTTAAGATTTTATTTATTTATTAGAGACACACAGAGAGAGAGAGAGAGAGAGAGAGAGAGAGAGAGACAGAGACACAGGCAGAGGGAGAAGCAGGCTCCATGCAGGGAGCCTGACATGGGACTCGATCCCGGGTCTCCAGGATCATGCCCTGGGCTGAAGGCAGCACTAAACCGCTGAGCCACCAGGGCTGCCCTAGAATTTAATAGAATAATTGGGGTAGACTATCATCCATCTAATGGAGTCAGTCCTGTTTTATCTAGGCACAGATCCACTGAAGTCAAAGAGATAGGTGCTCATTTTCTAAGTACTTTAGAAAATTGTTCAGTAACTCCCATGAAAACATGGTTTCTCATAACTTTCCTAATCCAGAGTTTAAGGTAGCTTGACAGAATTATTTCCAGATTTTCTTAATATTGAATATGATTCTGTAAGTCATTTTTAGTAGCTTCATTTTTGCTTCAGTACTTTATATTGGTTTACTAAGATTAAGTGAAGAACTAAAATGTTTTTACCTTGGAGAAAGGTTGCTTATCATCTTAGTAAGAGCTTTTTCTTCAGGGTACCAAATAAAAACAAGAAGTGAAAATTGTTCTGCCTTCTTACCTTGACTTAAAATTGTCACAGAATGCCCCTAGATCATATGAAGACCTTTAATCTTCAAAATAAAGTCAAAATATGGTCCATATAAACATTAGCTTCATTTTATGGAGTACCTTTTAGCTGATTTTATTGATGAAATTAGAGTTAAGATGCATGAAGTGATACTAAGTACTTTACATTCATTATCTTATATCTTATTTAATCCTTATAAATGTCCTGTAAGGTACTATTTTATTTCTCTTTTACAGATAGAGTGATTGAGACTTGGGAGGTTAAGTCTGCCCAAGAACACCTCACTAATAAAATCTAGGTCTGACTGACCCCAAAACCTTTGCTGTCATACTCTATTGCTTCTCATTGTGTGAAAAGTTACAGTGACAATCCATAGTTCCTTATGCTGCCCCTCAACCTGTATCTTCTAAGAATAAGAAAATTCTGTAATTAAATATTATTATCAGGTTTCAGAACCTTAGCATTAATTCAGTGTCATTTAATAAAAGGTACATTTTCAAATTTTCCCAGTAGTCCCCCTGAAAAGTTATATTTTATAAATATAGGAATTATAAAAATATTTTATATTTTGTATAAAATATAACTTTTCCCACTCTGATCCAGGATTCAACCAAGACTTACTCATTGCTTTTGGTGGTTATGTGTCTCTAAATTGAGAACAGTGCCTTCCACACTGCCTTTTTAAGTTTTTATGACATTGATTTTTTGGAAAAGTTTAGATATTTTGTCTTGTGCAGGGCTTCTCAAACTTTGTACCTATGAATCACTTGAAAATCTGGTTAAAATATAAATTCTGTCTGAAGTGGGGCCTGAGAGTCTATATTTTGAATAAGCTCTGGGATGAGTGATTCTGGTCTTTAGACCACATTTTGAGCAGTAAGACTGTGGACTAATTGTCTGATTGTTTTCTCCTCCATTAATTCAGCATAAAAGCTTTGGGGTATATTGCACAGGTAATGTATGCTCATTGCATCACTGCAATCATATAATATCAGGTTATTCTCACTATTGATGCTAGGTTCCATCACTTAATTAGGAGGGCAACTGCCAGGTATCTCTATTGTAAAAGTAAATTTTTCCCTTTGTAATTTTTTTTAAAGATTTTTATTTATTTGAGAGAGAGAGAGAGAGCAAGAGCACATGCATAAGTGGGGGGTAGAGGCAAAGAGAGAGGGAAAAACAGACTCCCCACTGAGCAAGGAGCCCAATGCAGGGCTCGATCTCAGGACTCTGAGATCATGACCTGATCCAAAGGCAGATGCTTAACTGATTGAACACCCAGGTGCACCTCCCTTCGTAATTTTTGTAATTAAAATTTAAGTAACCTGTGAAGTAGTACTTCAGGCCTATACAGATGTCCTGTTAACTCTTCACCCAGTGTTTTTTACATCATGGAGATGATTTCTACTTTTGGAGATTGCGAAGAGTGATTTTCTAGTTATTTCATTCCTTCCACATTTTTTAACTGGTGTTATTCTATAAAAGATTTCTCCTTTTTTCTGTTCTAGACCTAAGGACTATTTTTTTTTCTTAATTAATTGTGTTAGGATCCATTATCACCATCATTATTCTTTTTTGATGCTCAAATTGCCCGGGTTTGTCCTTTGGGAGCCCCTTCAAGCCAGTTCCTGTGTCTTTTTGACATTTCCTCCACTATCAGTTTTTGCCCCCCGTTTTTGCACTTCTCTTATTTCTGGCACAAGATGTCCCAGGCTCTCACCTTAAAGTTCTTCTGTCTCAGTTATGGAATCAAATTGAATACTTTGGTTTGACACTTGTCAATGATTAAACATTGCTATAATTCCTTTTTAATGTATATCGCTTTGATTCTATCTTAATAGAAAGAAGATTTTGTTAGTTTTCTCTGTTGGCAAAGACTTAGAACCAAGAGCAAATCTTCTTGGAGAGTCTTATACTGTAAGAGGAGTTGCAGGCTCTAGACTATGGTGAGAATAGCAAAGAGTAGTCATACATTTAATTACTATAACTCACAAAGCAACTGGATATATTCACAGAAGGACTGGAACATTTTCGGTCAAGGGAAATGATTTCCTCTTTTTTTCTTTCTAGATATACTTCCCTTTCCCCTCCTGAGGGTCTCCAATCCTGTATTCCATCTCTTGTCACTGCCTTTCACCTTCAGGCTATTAACATAATAATAATTGCTACCATTTATGAAATAATTGCCACATGTCAGGCACTTCTAGATCTGTTACACTCAAAACAGCCTTGCAAGGATTTCATTATCTGAATATGGGGAAGCTCAAGACAAGCAATGTATCCATGATTAAAGAGCAGTGAAGAAAGACATATGATACAGTTGGATTGTTGAGGATTTGGTTTTTGTAGTATTAGTGAGGTAGAAGGGACAGGGATGGATCCAGAGCACTGCTGGTAGGTTGGAGTAGAAGCAACTCTTTTTCTGGGACTAGAGGGAAGGAAGTTAAGGATAGTGGGTAAGTTAAGTGTTTGGGTGCAGCAAAAATTTGAGAACATATATTCATACCTCTTAATTTCTCTGAAGAGTCTGAGGCAAATTGGTCATTTGAAGTTAAGAGAAAGTGTGAGAGTCTAAGCCTAAGGGACCTTGGGGAGAGTTTTAAGCATTGGAAGTTTGAATTATTTGTGAGAGGATTGGGGAAAGTATTGCTGGGTGATGCTGAAGCCCCAGTTGAGGCCAGAGAACGTAAGTTTGTAATGGCATTGATCTGTGAGACATTTTCAGCAGTCCTGGGCCATCCAGATGTAGGAATGGAGAAGGCAGACAGATGGGGTGATACAGGATTTGCTGGTCTGGTACAGTTGGAAAACGAGTTGAGAGTGTAGATGAGAGGATGGCTCAACTAAGACCATGATATCAAGCTTGATAGGAAGTAAAGATGGGTGGGAGCTCATGGATTAGGAAACAATAGATATAAAATTGGATTGGAGGCTCATGGAGGTTGAAGAGCAAGCATAAAAGGAGAGTGACAAGCAGGAGATTTTGATCAGTGTATATTAGAGTTTTGATTTCAGAGGTAGAATGCTCTGTAATGTAAGAGTGTGAGAGTTAAACAGCTGAAGAAGCTTAGAGCCAAAAGTGCTAGATGGTCATCCACAGATTTATTGAGTGTTTATATGATAATTTTTTTAAATAATAATTACAACCACATTTATAAAATGCTTATCAAAAAAATAAATAAATAAATAAAATGCTTATCAGATGCCAAGTAATGTGCTTTGTTACCCTAGGCTAGTGATGAAGAACTGAATCAGGTAGCAAATTTTTTATAAATGTAGAAGTGCCTGAGATGACACAAGGTGCTAGCAAAGAGGAGGAGTCATCAAACTGGCCTGCAGACCAAATCCAGCTCACCACATGTTTTTATAAATAAAGTTTTATTAGAATACAGCCACAGTGATTCATTTATATATTGTCTGTGGCTGCTTTTGTTGGGTACCTATAAAAGAGATCATGTGGCTCATAAAACCTAAACTGACATCTGGCCCTTAATGGAAAAATTTGCTGGCCCCTGATATAGATGACTATCATATAAACTCCAGTTGAGGTAAGGAGTGGAGATATAGTGACTTTGAAGGAGTAATGCGTACTAGAAGAGGGTCTCTTCTTTCTTTTCAGTCCTATAGCATGTTTTGAGAGAATGGGTTACATAAGAACTAAGTAGCTGAGAAGTTACTGATAACCTCAGGAAGAGCAGTTTCAGTTGTACATTGGGGTCCAGAGCCAACTAAGTTAGAGCAACTCAGTGAATACACATTGAGTGTAAACTATACTTTTGAGGGGTTTAGATGAAAATAACAAGAAACGGGATAGTTGTGGCTGGACGATGGTAGAGTTCAAAGGAGGATATAGGGACATGGGATGGGAGAGACTTGTGCATGTTTAGGAGAAGAAAGGGTGTCAATAAAGATAAAAATGTCGAATTAGCAGGACAGGTAAGAGAGAACGGATTACGAATGAGCAAGGTATAGAAAGAGGGGCTGCCAAAAAGAGCACAAATGGGGAAGTTAGAAATGAGAGTCCTCATTTGAGACTACAGAAAAGAAAGTGAAGATGAGTGCAGATATAAACATATGGGCAGAGGAAGAGAAGTTTGAAGGAAATGACATCTGAGTTAAATGGGTACAAGGTAATAGATTGGAATTAAGTGGAAAGTCTAGTCAACACTAGATGGGAGTCACATCTTTGTCTACTTAAAAACAAAGTATGGTGCTAGCTGACCTCCATAAGCACATAAAATGAGAATTATCAAAATTATTTCAGGCTTAGGGGTGCCTGGGTAGCGCAGTCAGTTAAACACATGCCTTCGGCTCAGGTCATGATCTCAGGGTCCTGGGATCAAGCCCTGCGTCAAGCTCCCTACTCAGCAGGGAGTCTGCTTCTTCCTCTTCCTCTGCCCCTCCCTCTGATCCTGTTCTCTCTTTATCTCTCTCAAATAAATAAAATCTTAGAAAAAATTATTTCAGACTTATGTTTTCATCAAATAGAACTCTTTTGTTCATTTTTTTTTTTTTTAATTTTTATTTATTTATGATAGTCACAGAGAGAGAGAGAGGCAGAGACACAGGCAGAGGGAGAAGCAGGCTCCATGCACCGGGAGCCTGATGTGGGATTCGATCCCGGGTCTCCAGGATCGCACCCTGGGCCAAAGGCAGGCGCCAAACCGCTGCGCCACCCAGGGATCCCCGAACTCTTTTGTTCAAAACAAAGTAAATGAGATGGCACCCTCTGATGAAGTGGTTTTCAACCTTGGCTACTAGTTAGAATAGCTTGGAAGATACCAAAAAATTAGTGATACCTGGACTCTACCCCCTATAGATTTTGATTTTAAGTGTACAGTTCAGTGATATTAAATAATTCAAATTATTGTGTAACCATCACCACCATCCATCCCCATAACTCTTTTCATCTTGTAAAACTGAAACTGTACCTGTTAAACAATAACTCACCATTCTCTCCTTCCTCCCAGCCACTGGCAACCACCACAGTACATCCTGTCTTTATGATTTTGACTGCTGCAAGTACCTCATATAAATGGAATCATATAGCATTTGCCTTTTTGACTGGGTTATTTCACTTAGCATAAAGTCCTCAATGTTTATCCATGTTGTAGCATATTGCAGAATTTCCTTCCTTTTTAAGGCTGAATAATATTCCATTGTATGTATTTTTTTAATCCATTCATCTGACAATGAACACTTGAGTTGATTATACAGGTTAGCTATTGTGAATAATGTTTATGAGCATGGGTATACAGATATTTCTTTGAGACTCTGTTTGCAATTCTTTTGGGTATATACCTAGAAATATGATCGCTGCATCATATGCTAAATCTATTTTTAATTTTTTGAGGAACTGTGTTTACAGTGGCTACATCATTTTACATTCATACCAACAGCTCACAAGGGTTCCAATATCCACATCCTTGTCAACATTTACTGTCTTCTGGTTTGTTTGGTTGTTTTATAGTATCTATTCTAATGGGTATGAGGTGGTATCTCATCGTTTTGATTTGTATTTCCGTAATGGTTAGTGATGTTAAGCATCATTTCATGTGCTTATTGACCATTTGTACATCTTTGGAGGAATGTCTGTTCAATTCCTTTGCCCATTTTTGAATTAAGTTTTTGTATTTTGTTGAATTTTAGGTAGTCTCTATATATTCTGAATATTAGTTTCTTATCAGATAATATGATTTACAGATATTTTTCCCCATTCTATGGGTTGTCTCTTTACTCTGTTGTGATAGGGTCTTTTGATATACAAAATTTTTTAAATATTGTGAAGTCCAGTTCATTTATTTTTGTTACTACATGTCTTTGGTGTCATAGCCAAGAAAATCATTGTCAAATTCAATGTCATGCTGCTTTTGTTCTATGTTTTCTTCTAAGAGTTTTGTTCTTTTAGGTTTTATGTTTAGGTCTTTGATTCATTTTAAGTTTCATGTTTGTATAGGGTGTTAGGTAAGGGTCCAGGTTCATTCTTTTTGTATGTCAATATCCAGTTTTCCCAGCACCATTTGTTGAAAAGACTGTCCTTTGCCCATTGAATAGTCTTGGCACCCTTGTTAGAGATCATTTGACCATACATGAGAGGGTCTGGGTTTATGTCTGTTCTCTTGGTCTATATGTCTGTTTTTATGCCAGTACTACACTGTTGTTTTATATGTTTTTTTTTCAAAGATATTATTTATTTATTTATTTGAGACAGGGGGTTGGGGAAGAGCATGAGCAGATGAAAGAGCAGGGGAAAAGAGACAAGCAGACGCCGTGCTGAGCGCGGAGCCTGCTACAGGACTGGATCTCAGGACCCGAAGATCATAACCTGAGTAGGAATCAAGAATTGGATGCTTAACCAACTGAAACACCCAGGCACTTCCAGAACTATATTGTTTTGATTAATGTAGCTTTATAACAAGTTTTAAATTCAGGAAGTGTGAGTTTTGTTCTTTTTTAAGATTGTTTTGATTATTCAGGGTCCCTTGAAATTCCATATCAATTTCAGGATGAGTGTTCCTATTTCTGCAAAAAAATATTACTTGGATTTTGATAGGGATTGCATTGAATTTGTCGATTGCTTTGGGTAGTATAGATGTTTTAACAATAGTAAGTCTTCCAGTCCACGAACATGGGTTGTGTTTCCATTTATTTATGTCTTTAATTTCTTTTAGCAATGTCTAGTAGTCTTCACTGTAATGTTTTTTAGCTTCTTGGTTAAGTTACATCCTAATTATTTAATTCTTTTTTTTTTTTTTTTTTTTTTTTTTTAATTATTTAATTCTTTTTGATGCTATTGTAAATAGAATTGTTTTTGTCATTTATTTTTTAGATTGTTCATTGTTAATAGAAATGCAACCCAATTTTTGTATGTTGACTTTGTAATCTACTTTGCTGAATTGATTTATTCTAGCAACGTTTTTTGGTGTGGAATCTAGGATTTTCTGGATAAAAGATCAAATCATCTGCAAAGATAATTTTACATCTTCCTTTCTAGTTTGGATGCGTTTTATTTCTTTTACTTGCTTAAATTGCTTTGGATAGAACTTCCAGTATATATTTAAATAGAAGGGGTGAAAGCAGGCATCCTTGACTTGTTCCTGATCTTAGAGGAAAAGTTTTCAGTCTTTCGCCATTGAGTATGATGTTTGCTGTGGGTTTCTCATATATGACTTTTACATTGAGATAGTTTCCCTCTATTTCTAGTTTTTGATTTTTTTAATCATGAAAGGGGGCTTTTGTCAAATGCCTTTTCTGCATCAATTGAGATGATCTTGTGTCTTTTTTTCCCTTCATTCTGTTGATGTGGCCTCTTACACTGATTGATTTCGTATGTTGAAATCATCCTTGTGGGATCCCTGGGTGGCGCAGGGGTTTGGCGCCTGCCTTTGGCCCAGGGCGCGATCCTGGAGACCCGGGATCGAATCCCACGTCGGGCTCCCGGTGCATGGAGCCTGCTTCTCCCTCTGCCTATGTCTCTGCCTCTCTCTCTCTCTCTCCCTGTGTGACTATCATAAATAAATAAAGAAAAAATATTTAAAAAAAAAAAAAAAAAAAAGAAATCATCCTTGTATTCCAGAATTAGATCCCACTTATATAGTGTGTAATCCTCTTATTGTACTGCTGAATTTTGCTTGCTAGTATTTTGTTGAGTATTTTTGCATCAGTGTTCATGGAGGATCTTGGTCTATAGTTGTATTGTCTTTCTCCAGCTTCAGTTTCAGTGTAACACCAGCTTCAATGAGTTGGGAAGTAGTGTCTCTCTCAATTTTTTTGGAAAAAGTTTGAGAGGGATTGATATTAATTCTTTAAATGTTCAGTAGAATTCACCAGTGAGCCATCAGATTCAAGGCTTTTTCTTGTTGGGAGATTTTTTACTGATTCTGTTTCCTTATATATACAGATATATTCATATTTCTTCTTATTTGTGATTATGCTTTGTTGCTTGAACCTCTGCTCAAAAGCAGCAATCAGCAGAGCATAGATCCCCAATATTTGGAGAACAGGATCTTTTTTGTCCATCCTGGTTCCCATAATGCATATGCAAGCTGCTTTAGGAACATGGTAGCTGCCTGCCATTTGGCTTGGGATGAGAGATGAGTAGCTGCTGCTGCACTAAGAGCTAAAACTGGACAAAATTAAGGATAGTTTTGCATCCAAGGCTTCCCCTGCAATTTGCAAGCCTTCCACAGACTCCAGAGTTCCAAAATAGTTATATCAGACAGTTTCTGTCAGTGTAATTGTTGTCTAGGTGGGAGAGACAGATTCCTGGCACTTCCATCTCCACCATCTTCCCTTCGGCTTGATGAGTTTTGACACATATATACTCCTGTGGAGCTGTCACCACAGTCAATATAATAATATATTTATTACCACCAAAAGTTTCATCTTGCCACTTTGTAATGGCTCCTGTACCTCATCTTGCCTCCCCCACCCCAGGTAAACAGTCAATATAATAATATATTTATTACCACCAAAAGTTTCATCTTGCCACTTTGTAATGGCTCCTGTACCTCATCTTGCCTCCCCCACCCCAGGTAATCATACTATATATTAGTGGTTTTTGTCTGTTTTTTAAAAATATATATTCAGCATAATAGTTTTGAGATTTCGTTCGTGTCTTGTGTCTCATTTTTATTCCTGAATATTATTCCACTGGGAATAAAATTCCACTGGGATATGCCACAACTTGGAAATTCATTCACCTATTGATTGACATTTGGGTTATTTCCAGTTTGAGCCCCATGTTGGGTGTAGAAATTACTTAAAAGATAAAATCTTTAGGGGCACCTGGGTGGCTCAGTCAGTTAAGCGTCTGCCTTCAGATCAGGTCATGATCTCTGGGTCCTGGGATCAAGCCCCGAGTCCGGCTTTCTACTCAGCAGGGAGTCTGCTTCTCTCTGTCTCTCTCTCTCCCCTCCCCACTTCTGCTCCTCCTCACCATTAGTTTTTTCTCTCTCTCTCAAATAAATAAAATCTTTAAAAAAATCTTTTAAAAAATTGGGTTGCTTATTTTTTAAAAAAGATTTTATTTATTTAAATAAATAAATTTATCTCTCATGAGAGAGAGAGAGAGAGAGAGGGAGAGAGGCAGACACATAGGCAGAGGGAGAAGCAGGCTCCACGCAGGGAGCCCAATGTGGGACTCGATCCCAGGACCAGGATCATGCCTTGAGCCAAAGGCAGAAGCTCAACTGCTCAGCTACCCAGGCATTCCTCTAGATACAATTCCTATGTCAGATATATCTTCTGCAAATATCTTCTCTGTGGCTTGCCTTTCATTTTTATAAAATAGAGGTTCTGATTGAGTTGTTCAGGTTTTGGGGCTTAGACATCAGGATTTTCAAAAGTTCCCAGGTGATTTTAAATGCAGCCCAGGTTTGAGAACCACTGCTTCTAATGTGAGGTTTTGGTCTACAACCATACCACCCTGAACACACGCCATCTTGTCTAATGTGAAGTTTTGAAGAGCCCTAATGATGTATGGCAGTTTTTTTTTCTACAGGATAATTTTGGGAGAAAACCTCAGAGGTAAATTTTTAGCTTTTCTGTTTTAAACCTTTGTTTATTGTACTTAGACATCACAGCCAGCAGATGGCAATAGTATAACATGTAAAAATTATTCTAGGTTTTATAGCCCGATCAATCAGGTTAAAGGATTTGAAAGATTATCTACGTCATTTTTAAGTCTGGTTAGTGATAGTAGGTAAGACAGGATGTGAATTTTAAGTGAACAAAGCAGAAATCCAAATAGTATGTATGTCCTGTGAAACTAATTGAGAGAACAATAATGAAGATCAGAAAGTGCATTCAGAGCTATATGAATACTGTTAGTTTAACATTAATAAGATATTTTCCCCTTATTAACCTTCATTCTTAGCAGTAACATTATGGTACAGATTTTTTTAAAAAATTCAACTGTTAAGGTATGAATTCAATTCTTCCTTGAATCTTTTTATTAGGGAAAATTTCAAACATATGTAAAAGGAGAGGGACTAGTATATCGACCCCCTAGCTCAATGATTATTAACTCATGGCCCCTCTTATTTTATTTATACTTCCACCTGTTGTTCCCTTATCTCTCAGATTATTGTGAAGCAAATCTAATCTTAATCATTTGTCCTATAAATTATAAATTCACTTCACTTGTTTCTTTTTTTTTTTAATTTTTATTTATTTATGATAGTCACAGAGAGAGAAAGAGGCAGAGACACAGGCAGAGGGAGAAGCAGGCTCCACGCACCGGGACCCTGACGTGGGACTCGATCCAGGGTCTCCAGGATCGTGCCCTGGGCCAAAGGCAGGCGCCAAACCGCTGCGCCACCCAGGGATCCCCACTTATTTCTTTTACCGTTCTCAAACCTGGTAAACCTTTTACTTTTCTTTTACCGATACTTCTTTGTAGAGTGATTTTTCTTAAAGAAATACTTTAGAAGAGCAAAAATCTCTACACTCAATGTAGGGCTTGAACTTACAACCCTGAGACCAAGAATCACACACTCCACTGACTGAGCCAGCCAGGTGTCTTAAGACCCCCTTAAATTCTTAAAAATTAAGGACTTCCTGAGAGCTTTTGTTTATGTAGGATTATATTTATTGATAATTACTGGATTAGAAATGAAAACCAAGAACCTTGGGATACCTGGGTGGCTCAGCGATTGGGCATCTGCCTTTGGCTCAGGTTGTGATCCCGGGATCCAGGATCAAGTCCCGCAGCGGACTTCTGCGAAGAGCCTGCTTCTTTCTCTGCCTATGTCTCTGTCCCCCCGCCCCCCCCCCCCGCCTCTGTGTCTCTCATGAATAAATAAATAACTCTTAAAAGAAGAAAACCAAGAACCTTTAAAAAATATGTATTAATTTATTTGAAATAACAATATAAAAACTATTACATGTTAATATGACTAACATTTTCTCAGTAATAACTGTCATCCAAAACAAAAACAATTTGTGAAACAGGAGGCATTGTCATATATTTGTAAATGTCTTTATTTACTTGCCATAATAGAAGATAGCTGAATTTTTGTATCTGCTTCTGTACTCTGTTGTGATTTTGGCTGAAGCATATGAAAAAAATGGAGGCTCATTAGAAGTAAACATAGTTAGAAAAGATAAGATTATTTTATTCACATTTTCAGATAATTATGTTTATTCTTTGATATTATATCAAAACTCCTGCATACTTGTGAGCAAATGTGAAAAGGGCAGATAATATGTTAATATTATTATAAAAATAGTTTTTAACTGACAGATTTCCTGAACCACAGTGAGAACCACACTGCTTTAGAAATACTCTACAATAGATATAGTTTCCTTTTTCTCTCTTTGAAAAGTTTCAGTAAAATTTATCTCTCTCAATTATACAAACATTAACAAAAAATGTTAAAAAAAATCTCAATACTCAGCATTTTTTTCAGCATATTTTCTATTTAATGTCTTCTATTCTCTTTTAGTTCTTTTTTTTAAGATTTATTTATTTATTTTAGAGAGAGAGAGAGGAGAGCACTCTAGTGGGAGGGGCAGAGGGAGAGGGAGTCTTAAGTCAGACTCCCTGCTGAGCAAGGACACCCCCCCCCCCCCAGCCAGGGCTCAATCCCAGGACCATGAAATCATCATGACTTGAGCTGAAATTGAGCATCGGACACTTAATCCACTGTGCCACCCAGCCACCTCTTTTTCACTTTTTTTTTTTTTTTTAAGATTTTATTTATTCATAAGAGAGGCAGAGACACAGGCAGAGGGAGAGGCAGGCTCTCTGCAGGGAGCCCAGGATCAAGCCCCAAGTTGAAGGCAGACCCTCAACCACAGAGCCACCCAGGTGCCCCTATTTTAGTTCTTACTGAAACGAATTTCATCACCATCTGTCACTTCAAAATGGAAGTGTTTTTGTTCAAGGGGATCCCTGGGTGGCTCAGCGGTTTGGCACCTGCCTTTGGCCCAGGGTGTGATCCTGGAGTCCTGGGATCGAGTCCCAGGGATTGAGTCCCACATTGGGCTCCCTGCATGGGGCCTGCTTCTCTCTCTGCCTGTGTCTCTGCGTCTCTCTCTCTCTCTGTCTCTCTCTGTCTCTGTGTGTCTCTCCTGAATAAAAAATCTTAAAAAAAAAAAAAAGGAAATGTTTTGTTCTAATCACAAAATTTTTTTAAATAAAATTAATATTTATTAATTATAAAAAAATTTCAGTCAACATAGATAGGTCTAAAGAGGGAAATAATATGGGGATCCCTGGGTGGCTCAGTGGTTTAGCGCCTGCCTTTGGCCCAAGGCATGATCCTGGAGTCCCGGGATCAAGCCCCACGTCGGGCTCCCAGCATGGAGCCTGCTTCTCCCTCTGCCTGTGTCTCATGGAGCCTGTCTCTCTCTCTCTCTCTCTCTACGTTTATCATGAATAAATAAATAAAATCTTTTTTTTTAAAGGGAAATAATAGCCTACAATGGTCCTCTCATTTTGAGCTTTTAATGAAACTCTTAAACTTTAATCACAGTAGCAGTCCCCCATAAGCCTGTGATTTAAAACTTCTTAAATAAAACTTTAATGACTTGGGATTCTGTTTTCTGAAAAAGAAATTGGAAAAAAGCAAATCACCTGTAGTACATTTAATTGAATTTTGGGGGTTAAGTTTAAATCAAACCATTTGTTCTGCTTGATATCTCTTGAGTTAATTGACAGAGGGAGACCTTCTGGTGTTTCTCAAACTACAGACTTAAGACAGCACATTCACCTGAATGAATGTCAGTATAAGAACCGATCTAATGTAGGTGTTTGTTGTTGTTATTATTATTGTTTTTAGTTTGAACGGCAGTGGCAAACTTGAAAGATGTGAATTGACTAAGCCCTTTGTTACAGTATTCAGAACTTAGCACTCTCATCTTTTCTGGGTTTGAAGCTCAAGTTATCTCTAAGATGAACTATGAGGTTTCCCCCCAGTTTTAAAAAAATGTTGAATGGCAAATGACAAACTTGTGGGGTTTGCTACTTTAAGAAAAAAACCTGAGAAAAAAATGCAATAATATGCTAAGTATAGTTATATGTATATGTATGTATGTATTTTGAAGTCTCTATAAAAGTCCATTAATGAATATAGTCCTTAACTTAGGAACATTTTACCCAATGCATACTTAATTAGCTATTAATGTTATTCCCCATTCTCTCTTCCTTAGCCTTACAATTGAAAACTGGAAAATAGGCATGTCATCCTTAGATCATTCAGGGTGGTGAAAAATCAATGAGTTTTGAAGTACAGGAAGGGTGAAAACATAAAAAGAGAAGCAGATAGATTCTTTGCAGTGGCCTTGTCAATGTCAGATATTTCCCTTATATCTGTATTCTTCTTCATTTTCTCCTATATAGTACTTGCTGAAATTCTTCCAACTGGGATCAAGTCATTTTCATTAGAATTGGCTTTAAGCAGTGTATTTCCTTCTGATCCTTGCTGAATTTTGTTTTACAAGGGAATGGGAATTTTGTGTGGTTGTGGGTGTTTGTTGCCTCTGTTTTAGAGCTGGGTGGGCAATTTTTAGACATGGAGAACAGTTTTCCTGATAGATTTGTAGAGGATGCTAGAATGGGAGGTTTCATGAAGATTACAGTGCCAGAGACAAGGATAATGGCGCTTTTAGGGTGGAGATTTGAATAAGGTGGAAGTGTACAGATGAAAAACTTGAATTATTTTTTTCTCAGGCCAAAGACAAAGTCTGGTCTCTCTTACATCCTATGATCTTTTCTCCCTTAGGTTCAGGGGGGTACTGCTATTATAATGTAGCCCCATTATGTAGTTTGGCATGGAAACCAGGTCATTTCTGATAAATTTGGACTTATGGGAAAAATATTGTGAGTTCTAAATAACCAATTTATAAGTGAAGTTTAGAAATAATGTATTGGAAGTGAGGCACTACCCAGGGTAAGCACACTTTTTGAGTTTTCTTTTCCTTAGGAAATAGATGCCTCAGGTTTCTGATTCAGTTTTTCTTTCACTGTTGAATAAATGTGTCAGTTGTTATTGCCTTTTCACTTGGTCTCCCTGGAGAATAGAATAGGGACTAAGATAGATTAGAAACAATAACAAACTGGTACTGAAGACTGTTTACTTCTGAGGGAAGAGAAAACTCTCAGTGTGAAATGGCAGCAGCAGAAATGTTGAGAATAAGGGCAAAGGTCTCCTTCATTCTCCATGTGGCTCCAAACTCCTAACTCCTGATCTTTGTGAAGATGTCCCTCTAGCCCCCTTTCTTCTCTCAGTTAAATAGAACTTTGTCCTTCTGGATATTCAGATATCAAAATTGTCACTCATTCTGGACTTCCCTCTTTCTTTCCTTCATACCCTACCGCCAGCTACCAGAAAGTCCTGTTGATTTCCTTCAAAGGATTTCTGACCATTTTTCATCACCTTCACTACTACCAAGCTTTTGATCCAAGCTACTGTCATCTCTAGACCAAGCAATTGCAATGGCCTCCTAACTGATTTCCCTGTTTCCCAATGCCCAAGTTTGTTTTCAGTTAGTAATCCTTTTGAATCCATGTTGGGTAATGTCACTTCCCTGCTTAAAACTCTCCAAGAGCTTTCCATGTCACTCAGGCTGAAACTCAGTCTTTACAGTGACCTGCAAGGCCCTTTGCAATCTTGCTCCCCTTTAGCCTCTCAGATCTTACTACATTTCAGCTGTATTGGACTCCTTTGTGTTTCTTTCTTTTCTTTTTCTTTATTTTTCCTTCATATTTCTTGATCCTAGTAGATATGCTCTTACCTCAGGACCTTTGCACTTGCTATTTCCTCTTCCTCCAAATATCTTCATGATTATTCATCTACTTCTTTTAGCTCTTTTTGCATCTGTAACCCCCACACCTCACCCAAGTATTCTGTCCCTGCTTTATTAATTTTTCTCCATAGCACTTATTACCATCTACATACTATATGTTTTGTTAGTTTTTATTATCTTTTTTTTTTCATATTAGGATAGAAGCTCCATAAAATAGGAATTTCTGTGTGTTTGAACTCTGTGGTGGTATCCCCATAACTTAGAACAATGCTTGGCATAAAGATGCTCAATTTGTTGAATTAATAAATAATAGTTACCATTTACTAAATGCTTCCTGTGTATCAGGCACTGTGCTAGATCTTTGTTTTCCCTAATCCTTTTGATAATCCTCTAAAGAAGGCAACATCTCTTATTTGCTAGGCATCAGAGAGGTTAAGTGACTTTGCCAAGCCAAATTTGTTAGTTTAGTAGTAGAGCTAGGGTTAGAACCCAAGTCACTAAAATCTGAGTTCTATTCATTAACCTTACCTATATTTATAATGAAATACTGGGCCACTAAGAAATTTAATAATATTGTTTGGTGTTTTTCATTTGATAAAGGAAAGTAAGCAACATAATTCTAACAACACTTTCTATCTTGAGTTATTTTGACTTTAAAAGATTAAAATGGAATAAAGTTGGGTATTTAAAGGAGCATGCCTTAGTTATCTGGAACACTTATATTCCCTCAAAATGCAAGATAGAAGGGAGTATTTGTATTCTCGAAGAAATTCAAGAGATCTTTTACAATATTCTCTTTAGTTAGTTTTAACTATGCTTTTAAAATATAAAGCATACATTTACGTAAGGCTTATATGCTAGTCACTATTGTGAATACTTTACAACCGTTAACTCATTTAACATCTGTTTGTTTGGTTTTTTCTAGAATTATTTATTTTGTTTTAGATAGAGCTCAAGCAGGAGGGGCAGAGGGAGAGAGAATCCCAAATAGACTCCTGGCTGAGCATAGAGCCTGACTTGGGGCTCAGGCGCCCCTAACATCATCTTTATAATAACCATTAGAAAGTTACTTCATTGCAGTAGTGTTTGCTTATCCACAGTTTCACTTTCTGCAGTTTCCTGTAGTCAGTCATGGTCTGGGAGTAGATGATCCTCCTGATATAATGTCAGAAGGTCAGTAGTAGCCTAACGCTGCATCATAATGCCTGTCATTTACCTCACTTCATCTCATCACATAGGCATCTTATCACCTCACATCATTATAAGAAGGATGAGTACAATCTAATAAAGACATTTTGAGAGAGAGAGACCACATTCACATAACTTTTATATAGTATGTTATTATAATTGTTCTATTTTGTTACTATTGTCATTAATTTCTTACTATGCCTAATTTGCATATTAAATTTTGTCATAGGTATATGTATGTATAGAAAAAAACCCAGTTTATTTGAGTTCAGTGCTATTGATGGCTTCAAGTATTCACTGGGGGGTTTGGAATAAATCCTCTGTGGATAAGGGGGGACTGTTTTCTTGTTCTCCGTTTCGTCATCTTTAAACAGAGCAGATTGAACTGCATAATCTCCAAGGCCCCTTCCAGCTCTGAAATGTTGAGACTTTCTAATTGTTGCCAGGCAACCTAGCTATGTGTTAAGTAAGGTAAGGTCAACTTTTCTAGTGGGAGCAGAGATGAGGGTGGTGCCCTGAAAACGGTACAGAGTAGAAGAGAAAGTTGTGATTTAGGTGCATAAAAATGCAGAATCTGTATCTAGCACAGTGTCAGTCTGGGAAGGAAGAACGGGAGCATCAAATCATTGCTGAGGTTTCAGGGGGTAAGGCTCTTTACCTCTTTGCCTTTCAAAGGCAGAAATTCAAAGTTAAGTCTTGAGCAGAGCACTGCTTATTATTCAGTACTACTTTGTAGCTATATGTTGAAACTTGGCCAATGGTTCTTCTCCCGCTAGCTTTCAAGAAATAAGAGAGAAGAGTTTAAGAATGTGGTATGTGAAAGTATCAAACTTGAATCTGATCAAACATCTAGAGCCAACTACTGATTTACAGGAAATATAGGGAATATGTTACACCTGAAGGCTACAGTCCAAATCTAGTCCATGGGAAACTGTGAGACAACCCAGTATCTTCCAATAAGTCAATTACAAGGAGACAGAGACCAATTTGTATTATATCAATCATTTGCAGGGTATGGACTGTACTGGGCTTTTGTTTAGTTATTTTTGGTATATTTTTTTATCGGGGTTCAGTTTGCCAACATATAGCATAACACCCAGTCCTCATCCCGTCAAGTGATCCACTCAGTGCCCGTCACCCAGTCACCCCAACCCCCTGCCCACCTCCCTTTCCACTATCCCTTGTTCATTTTCCAGAGTTGGGAGTCTCTCATGTTCTGTCACCCTCACTGATATTTCCCACTCATTTTCTCTCCTTTCCCCTTTAATCCCTTTCACTATTTTTTATATTCCCCGAATGAATGAAACCATATAATATTTGTCCTCCAATTGACTTACTTCACTCAGCATTACACTCTCCAGTTCTATCCACGTTGAAGCTAATGGTGGGTATTCATTGTTTCTAATGACTAGTAATGGGCTTTTATTTATTTACATATTTTTTAAAAGATTTTATTTATTTATTCATGAGCGACAGAGAGAGAGAGAGAGAGAGAGAGAGGCAGAGGGAGAAGCAGGCTCCATGCAGGGAGCCTGACATGGGACACGATGAGAGAGAGAGAGAGAGAGAGAGAGAGAGAGAGGCAGAGGGAGAAGCAGTCTCCATGCAGGGAGCCTGACATGGGACACGATTCCCGAGTCTCCAGGATCACACCCCGGGCTGCAGGTGGCGCTAAACCGCTGCACCACCGGGGCTGCCCTGGTATGGGCTTTTAATTCCTAATTTGAATGATCAGAGAATTCTGAACACCAATTTGAACAATCAGAGAATTCTGAACATCAGTTGTTGGAAATATTAGGAAATTACTGTTTATTATTTTTTAGGTGTAATAATACTAGTGAGTTATATTTTGAAACTATATTTTAGAGTTACACACTGAAATATTAGGATTGCAGTCTGGGCTGCAGGCGGCGCTAAACCGCTGAGCCACCCAGGCTGCCCCAGGAGAACCATATTGCTTTTGCTTTGCAAAAAGATTAATGTCTGTTCTGGAGTTTTAAAAAGATCCTTTTCCTGTTAATGCATTCTGTAGTGAAAACTATAGCTGTAGTGGCAATCTGGAATGCTCCATTGTGCATCTATCTACCCCTGTCTTTAGTGCAGGTGGCAACTGCAGATTAATTCCAATGTGGTTAGGCCTTCCATGAAGGGAAATTTGAACCTGAGAGCTGATGTTCTCAGCAGTTCTAATTGGAAGATGTGGAGTAAGGGGATTTCCACTCTTTGTTAATAAGATCTCCAGGCGTATTTCCTCTTTGTTTTTGCATTTTCCTGAGCTATGAAGCAGCTGCAGGGTAGTAAAATGTGATTTCCTGCACTTAGGAGTACCGTCTTTACTTTTGGAGACTTATAATTGGAAGAGTGGAATGTTTATGGGTTGAACTACCTACACCGCTGATTTAAATGCTTGTTTTGTTTTGTTTATAAATTCACTGCATTTGTGCCAGTGGTAGGTGTTTGCTCAGTTGATTTGAAGTAGCAGATAACTCAGTTGTCCCAGAGGCAGGCATCCATCTTGATGGACCACTGCTTTTACTAACAGTATGCTTCTTTGTGAACCAGCAGGAAGACTATGAATGATAAAATTGCATTCTGCCATATTAAGAAAAATACTCTATCTCCTTTGCAGATTAATACAATATGCATGCTTGTCTTTGGGGTTGAACTGATTATTTAACCTATAAATTCCCCACAATGAGAAAAGTGAGAAGGGGGTATTTTTCAGGAAAATAGGATTAGGCCCATATGAGGTACTATGCTGGGTGCAAGGTCACTGGGAGATGAAAAGAACTTATTAGTAAAGCGAATGCTCAGGAGCTAGTAAACATAAGGTGAAAGGTAGAAGGCATTATCATAAATTAGCACCTTTTCTGCAGTCAGTATCCCATGGCCTAATAACTGTGATTCATTTTTCCAAAATATATTTAGGGGCCTATACTACATATAAACATGGGCCAGACCTTTGGCTAAAGAAATTTTTGGGGATCCCTGGGTGGCGCAGCAGTTTAGCGCCTGCCTTTGGCCCAGGGCGCGATCCTGGAGACCCGGGATTGAATCCCACGTCGGGCTCCCGGTGCATGGAGTCTGCTTCTCCCTCTGCCTATGTCTCTGCCTCTCTCTCTCTCTCTCTGTGACTATCATAAATAAATTTTTAAAAAAAAGAAAAAAAAATTTTTGAGGTGACCTCTTCCCAAGTTGCTCACTATTGTGGTAATAGTATCAGGCTTCTGTGCAGAGAAACACCAAATGATTATTAGAAAATAATAAGGGATTATTCTTTTTAAATATTTATTTTTCTAATTTTATTGAGATATAAGGGACATACAACATTGTATTAGTTTAAGGTGTACAACGTAGTGATTTGATATATGTAAGGAAATGATTGTCACATAAAGTACCAAAATAACCTGACATCACTTCCAGAAGTAGCAGAGCAGAATAATCAAATCCAAAGCACAGCATGCAGGTTCCTGACCATCAGCCGTGTTATCAGTGAAGTGAAACTAGTATTGAAATCCAAAAGGGTTTACTTTTAATTTAACATTATTGTGTTAGAATAAAACTGTTAAAGTTGAATACTCTTATAAAGGAATGATAGTAGATTTTCAGGGGAGAGGAAAAGGTCATAACTTTGCCTTTTGTTTTGCAATTAACTGGTGGTTTTTAGGTTTTTGTTCCATGGGATTCTGAGCCACCAGAAACTTCAGTAAAATTTTGTGTAAGTATGTGTGCAGTGTTTTAGGTGGGTTTTAGACTGATAGATACCACATATATATTCAAGGTAAAATTAGATTAAATTTCCTGTTTATATATCTAAGGACACCAAACTTTATCTGAAAATGGTCAAAAATGGAAGAAACAAGTGCAGTGTATTTCAGCAGACTTTCTCTAGTTCCCTGGAGTCCCAAATGGGGCTGAACAGCCAGTGACAATGGCCATTCAGGATAGGATCTCCCTATCTTAATTCACATTGCATCACAGATCTTGTAGACTTAGGCTGACACCACTGTTTACAAGGACTTAAACCACTATCTGGATGACTCCCTTAAGAGGACTTTTACGAATATTGGGCTCTCCTGGACTCCATGTCCTCTCCTCACCAGAGGAGAAAACTCATTTCACTACCATGGAATGCATTTTTTTTCTCCTGGAAGAAGACCCAGAGGCATTTTTTTTTCTCCTGGAAGAAGACCCAGAGTCCCAAATGGGATTTTTTTTTCCCACTGAGCTTTAGTGTTCCTTTGTCCAAATGACTCCCAAATTGTCTTCTTTAGTCCTGACTGTTCTTTCAAACATCAGATCAGTGTAATCAACTGTGTGACATTTATCATTTATATGTGATACGCCATTATGAACTCAAAGTCAGTGCGTCACAAATCAAGTTCTTCATAAATGCTTCTTCCCTTTTAGCTTCTGATCACACACCATTGAGTTTGTGTGTGTGTGTGTGTGTGTGTGTGTGTGTGTGTGTGTGTGACTTTCCTCTTTGCCACCCGGACTGAAGAGAATAAAACTGCTTTTGACTCCTCTCTTATCCTTAACCTTTGTGTCTAATCAGTCACGAATTCTCTTGTGCACTATTTCTCTTACCTTCCTCTGCTGTTCCATTTCCACTGCTTCCATCCCTCCATTGCTTCCTCAACCTCAGCCTCCCATCTGGTTTTCTAATAACACTCTCCTCCTCCTGTCTTTCTTTCATGCTATTGCCAGATTAGGTTTTTCAAAACACTAATTGAGTTGCTTATTCATTCCCTTGCCCAAAAACCTTTTGCAGTTTCCCATTCCTACCCTAAAAATAACCCCTTCTTTGGCCACAACCCACTTTTCAAGCCTCATCTCTTATTATTCTACAAGCAACCACTGCAGCCAGAGCTTACTGCTCACTGGCTCTGGCCCACTTTGCTGCTTTCTTCCTCTACTTTTTCTCCTTCTCTAAAATGTACACTTGTCTCCAAATCCTTTCTTTCTTCAAGGCTTCTCTCAAGTCCCTTTTCAGTCATGAAGACCTCTCTAGTCTGCATTTATCTTTTCTTTTTTTGAACTTGTAGCATTTCTGAACCCTGGCAGACACTTGGCTCCTAACCCTGTACCATATGTTCTCGTTTTAGTGCTTAGTTTTTCACACTGGTATCTATTGTCTCTTCAACCCTATTATAAACTCTTTGAAGGACAGAGTACCCTTCTTTGTATTCCCCACTATGCTTGGGATTTGGGAGGCATGCAGTAAATATTGTTATTTATACATTTCATCCAGTGTTTATTTCTTTTTTTCAATGTTTATATTTCTTCTGTAATAGCTACCATGTACCATGTTAATCAATTATATTGATTACCCTTTACAATAACTTTGAGGAAAGGAGTATGTTGCATACTCTAGAGAAGAGGAAACAGGCTCAGTGAAGTTCACAGTGTTTTAGTCATAAAGTCGGAATTCAAACTCAGATCTTTGGACTCAATTGCACATGCTATTTACCCTTATTAGTAACTCCTTCTTACTAGTTTATGCATATTTTTTCAGAGTGGAAGAGTGCTTAACACGTACCTTGCTATTACTTGCTTAATTAATGTTAGCAGAAAAAGTGTGCAAACATGGATTAGCAGTCATTACTAACAGGGATAATGCAAACAGATGCAATCTGTGCCAAGCAAACTGTGTCAGAGTTCACAGGAAAATAGAATTTCCCCTTAATCTTGTTGGTTACTGGTGGAATGACTCATCTTCCAGTTGTACGTTGTTCTTAAGTTATTCAATATTTGTGTGAGTTGGACACTGGAGGGAAAACCACTGATTAGATATACAAGACACGTCATTTGAGCTTATGAGTGTTCCTGGGATATCCCCAAGATGTCTGCCTGTGCATTCTTGCCTCCAATTTACTTCTGACTCTTTCACCTTTTGGATTTCTTTCAGAGTGAAACCACTTTCCAGTTCCTTTCTGCCTTCCACGTAGACAGCTTCAGTAGGCTACTTTTTATTATTGTGATGCACAAGCCTTTAGTAATGCTTATTTTACTGTAGTCAGATTTACTTTTGTTTACTCAGACACTAAAAATTCCAGGAATTGAAATTTTCCCTTCTCTATTCTCCCTTTTCTATTCTTGATTTTTTTTTCATTAAAAGAGGACAAAAAGACAACCCAAACTGTTTTCTTTTGTAATTAGAAATAAAAAAAGAGTATAGGTGATAGCAAATTCTGCCTCATTGGTAGTGTGAAAATTTTAAGTTTTGATGGCTTTTGCAGATACAATGTTTCTGTTTTATAAACAAAACAAATAGCTTATTCAGCTCAGTAAAGTAATGAGTTAAGTAAGAGTCAGAAATACAAGTTTTGTATTTTTTATGTAGTCATTAACTTGGTATTTTTTTCCTCTGTGTGTCTCAGTTTTCTCACAGTATTGTTTGTTTGGAGGACAAAATCAGAAGATACATGCACATTGTAAAGCATAGTTTTCGAGGATGCATGACAAGCAGTCCCAGTAGAGAACACTTGATTTATGAATCATCTGTACATGTGTACTGCAAGGGCAATCATCTGTACATGTGTACTGCAAGGGATCTAATCTCACAGTTGAGAGCCCTTCTGAAGGAGATGAGCTGAATGGTTTCCTTGGCCCCTGAATCAGAATACTTGGGAAAAAAAGAAGTATAGATATTTGTAGTATTGACTTTTTATAGTTAAATCATTTAATTTTATTGAGTCTTTATGATAGTGCTTCAAAGTAGGTAGGTGGCCCCACTTTATACCGGAGGAACTTTGAGGCCGAGAAAAGTGAACTGCTTGGCCAAAGCCACATAAGATAATGAATGGCCCCACAGAGATGATGCAAATCCAGATAGTTTTATCGCTAGTCTTATCACACTCCACGCTCTTTTAGTATCCTCACAGCTCCTCAGAGGGCTTGTACTTGTATCTGAGAAGGATAATAATAATATGGTATCTGAAAATACTGTTAAAGAAAACATTTTGAGTTTAATCATTTTTTTTAGAGTGGGCAATGAAAAATCTACAAGGATTCTTAGAAAGAGCCTTGGGTAACCCTCTATAATTGCTTTTCTCTGGGAATCTGTCTATTAAGTGCTATAATTGCTTTTCTCTAGAGTTCTGTCTATCAAGTGCTAAATTTTTCTTCAAGATTTTTCTCTCCCTTATTTGAAAAGTGTTTACTTTCTGATTTTGGGGGGGGTGTTTTTCACTGAATTTTAGCTATGCGTATTTTTATTTTGTTCTGTTTTGGGATCATCCAGTGAAAGGACTTAAATTTTCTGTGTGTTTGCTTCCAAGAAAGGAGGGCAGTTTGGCACAGTGTTGGTGCTTTAGAGCTGGTTCCTGGTTGGTTGTGAAGCAGAGGGGATTTCCAGGATATGTGAGCATGGATGAACTCCTTTAACTGAAAGCAGAATTTAAAAAAAAAAAAAAAAAAAGTGGTTAGCAGCATTCCTGGGAGCAGTGTTTATTGCCTTTCTTTGCCTGATTTGTTCCTTTCTAATTTGGGAGCTAGATTCTGCAATTACAAATATATTGCTTTTTTGCCTTTCTTTTAGATGTTCTTTGTAAGTTAGTCAGGAAATGATATTAACAGGAAAGAGAGTGAGATTAAAAAGAATATAGCTTTTTGTTCTCCCTGGAAATTTAATTTCTAAGCTATTTTTAAATTGATCTGAATAAGATCTATTTCCTCAAAGCCCATGCAAGATTTAAGAAATAACTGAACTTGTGAGTAAATACCATTCTGTCTCGGATATATAGT
This sequence comes from Canis lupus dingo, assembly GCF_003254725.2. Taxonomy (NCBI): domain Eukaryota; kingdom Metazoa; phylum Chordata; class Mammalia; order Carnivora; family Canidae; genus Canis; species Canis lupus. The sequence goes on from NC_064250.1 coordinate 13,945,510, forward strand.
AGAAGAATCTACTTATAAAATATACTTAGCTGCTAGATAATATGTGTTGAACACAACCCAAGGTAAATGTGGACAGTGAAGAACTTTCTAGTCCTTGTTACAAGGAAGGAGACAGAGAGATAGATTCAAAGCACCGCCTCCTTGTAGGGTAAGTACAGGAAGCTTTTATTCAGTGTGTTAGGAAGCGGGGCAGGGACTTTACAGACAACTTGTGGTTCAACTGCACATGCCTAGCATGTCAACATACTAGTGTATACATCATATGTTCAAAAAATGGCAGGAAACTCTGCCCATAGGAGGAGATCTTAGTATTATAATGAGCTTAAAGGTAACTTCAGGTCAGCTTCCAGGGTGCCCTGCATAGATTCTCAACTCCAGTCCAGCTCCAACTGGCTCACGTGTAAGGGGCTACTAGGTAAGACATAGAAAGGGGCTATCAGGTGGAACACCTAATTAGTGCCTCCTTCTCTGGAACTGTTGATTCTGCAAAACAAAACACATTCCTTCCCTACTTCGATCCCTTCTCTTTCTCCTTTCTGTTTAATAGCTTTCAGCCCTCTTAGATTTTAGTAACTTTGCTTTGCATCCTAGCTAACAGAATGACCATAATTTACTTATTTTGTCTTCTATTAAGGGATTTTTAGGTTGTCTAAATTAAGTCTTACGGGATCCCTGGGTGGCGCAGCGGTTTGGCGCCTGCCTTTGGCCCAGGGCGCGATCCTGGAGACCTGGGATCGAATCCCACATCAGGCTCCCGGTGCATGGAGCCTGCTTCTCCCTCTGCTTGTGTCTCTGCCTCTCTCTCTCTCTCTCTGTGACTATCATAAATAAATAAAAATTAAAAAAAATAAAATAAATAAATTAAGTCTTACTATTGCAAAAATGCCACAGTGAATCACCTTACAAATCTGTAATTTCTCACATTTTCTAAGACAGCTGTAACATTGAATTGCCAAGGCAGTGGAAATGTATCCATTTTGATCACCTCCATGGAAATTTATCAGTATATATGCACACTGATCAGTAAAGTAAGAAAATTCTTGTTTCTCTACATCATTGTGTTCCAGTGTGTCATCAAACATTTTGATTTTTGCCTACCTAAAGTGAAAATGGAATCTCAGTATAGGACTAATTTACATTTTTCTTAAGTCATGCATCTTTTTATAGGTTCAAAACCACTGGTATTTCTTTTCTGAAAACTGCTTGCTTCTGTCATTTAGAAAAATCTACTTGTAAATCTATTTGCCTGTGTTGTATTTTAATTGTTTACTTTCCTTCCAAAATACTGGTTGCAACCTGTTAAATTGATTTCATGACCCAGTACTGGGTTGTGACCTGCAGTTGTAAAATACCTCATTAGACTTCTATGCAGGTGAAATCCCTTTTCTCTACAATAGTCATTTTTAGGGTTGAGAGAGGGAGATGAGGGATATCTCATCCTAAACAAACAAACAAACAAACAAACAAAAACAAAGACCACTTCAAAGCAAGTAGGATTTCTCAACAAAAGAACTCAGAAAGGATATTTGCATTTCTCTCCCATTGTTTGCAAGTAGGGGAGGTCATAGCCTTGATTGGCATGCCTTGCATAAGAATATAGACCACTTCTGAATGCAAATTGGTGCAGCCACTGTGGAAAACAGTATGGATGTTCCTCAAAAGGTTAAAAATAGAACTACCCTACAATCCAGCAATTGCACTACTGGATATTTACCCAAAGAATAGAAAAACACTAATTCAAAGGGATATGTGCACCCCTGTGTTTATTGCAGCATTATTTATAACTGCCAAGATCTGGAAGTAGCCCAACAGATGAATGGATAAAAAAGATGTGATGTGATATATATATATATATGTATATATCATATGTATATATATCATGTATATATCATATGTATATATGTATATATATACACATATATATTTCTGTATATATGTATATATATCCACACACAATGGAATATTATTCAGCAATAAAAAGGAGTGAAATCTTGTCATTTGCAACTACATGATTGGAGCTAGAGAGTATAATGCTAAGCAAAGTAAGTCAATCAGAAAAAGACAAATACCATGTGATTTCACTCATATGTGAAATTTAAGAAACAACACATGAGCAAAGGGGAAACAAAAGATAAGTAAACCAAGAAACAGACTTTTAACTATAGAGAAAATGATGGTTACCAAAGGGGAGATAGGTGGAGGGGATGGGTAAACTAGGTGATGGGGATTAAGGAGTGTATTTGTCGTAATGAGCACTGAGTGATTAAAATAAATACTTCTTTAAAAAAAGAACATAGAAAAAAAAAAAAGAACATAGGCCACGTTTAAAATTAGATCTGGGGTCTTGCTATTGAGTTGTATGAGTTCATTATATATTTTGGATATTAACTCTTTATCAGATATGTGGGTTGGAGATATTTTTTCCTGTTCCATAGTTTGTCCATAGTTTGTCTTTTCACTTTATCAATGATTTCTTTTACTGTGCAGAAACTTTTTAGTTTGATGTAGTCCTGCTTGTTCTTTAGTTTATTGCTTTGCTTTAGGTATGATTTCCAAAAAATTATTACTAATACCCATGTCAAGGAGCTTTTTTCCTGTTTTTTTTTTTTTTTTTCTACAAGTTTCATAGTTTGGGGATTTACATCTAAGTCTTTCACCCAGTTTGAGTTATTTTTTGTGAGTGATATAAGACAGGGGTTAAGTTTCATTTTTTTACATGTGAATATCCACTTTTTCCACCTCATTTATTTATTTATTTTTAAAAGATTTTATTTAAGAGAGAGAAAGTGAGTGGGGAGGAGGGGCAGTGGGAGAGGGAGAAAGAGGTTTTTGTTTTTTTTTTTTCTAATTTTATTTATTAATGGAGACAGAGAGAGAGAAAGAGGCAGAAACACAGGCAGGCTCCATGCAGGGAGTCCGATGCGGGACTTGATCCCAGGACTCCAGGATCACGCCCAGGCCAAAGGCAGGCACTAAACCACTGAGCCACCCAGGGATCCCCGGGAGAAAGAATTTTAAGCAGACTCCACACTGAGTATGGAGCTCTACATGGGGCTCGATCTCATGACTTTGAGATCACAACCTGAGCTGAAACCAAGTGTCAATGCTTAACTGACTCCACCACCCACGCACCCCTCCCAGCTCCATTTATTTAAGACACTATCTTTTCTCCATTGAGTATTCTTGGTTCCCTTGTTAAATATTAGTCAGCTGTATATGCTTGGGTTTATTTCTAGGCTCCTCATTCTGTTTCATTGTCTGTTTTTATGTCAACACCATATTGTTTTAATTACTATAGCTTTATAAGATAGCTTGAAACCAGGAAGTATGATGCCTTGCTCTTTGTTCTTCTATTTTAGGATTTCTTTGGCTATTTGGAATCTTTGTGATTCCATATAAATGTTAGGAGTGTTTTTTCTATTTTTATTTTTAAAATGCTCTTGGAAACTTGATAGGCATTACACTAAATCTATAGATGGCTTTTTGGTAGTATTGACATTTTAACATTAATTCTTCCAATTCACCAATACCTTTTCATTTAGTTGTATCCTCTTAGATTTCTTTCATCATTGTATGAAAAGTGGACAAAGGGCCTGAAGAGACATTTTGCCAAAGGAGATATATTAATGGCTAACAGGTACATGAAAAGATATTCCACATCACTAGTCATTAGGGGAATACAAATTAAAACCACAATGAGATATCACCTCATACCTATTAAAATGGCCATCATCAAAAAGATAAGAGAACAAATGCTAGAGTGGGTATGGAGATAAGGAAACCCTTGTGCATTGTTAGGGGGATCATAAATTGGCAGAGCCACTATGGGAAATAATATGGAATATGGAGGTTCCTCAAAAAATTAAAAATAGAACTACCATATGATCCAGTAATTTGTTCTGGGAATACATCCAAAGGAAATAAAAACACTAACTCAAAAAGATATCTACATCCCCACATTTATAGCTTTATTTACAGTAGCCAACACAGGGAAACAACCTGAGTGTCCCACTGGTGGATGAATGGATAAAGAAGTTGCATTTTATATATATATATAAATATAAATATATATATATATATATAATGGGAATATTTTTCAGTCATTAAAAAAACAAGAGAATTTTACCATTTATGAAACATGGATGGACCTTGAAGGTATTATGCTAGATGAAATAAGTCTGATAAAAAATACTGTATAATCTCACTTATCTGTAGAATCTAATTAAAGAAAACCACCAAAGTCAAAGAAAAAAAGATCAGACTTGTGGTTACCAGAGGCAGAAGATGGTGACAAGGAGATTTGGAGGAAGATGGTCAAACGATGCAAAGTTCCTGCTATAAAATAAATAAGTACTAAGTACGTAATGTACAGCATGATGACTGTAGCTAACACTGCTGTAGGACAAATGGGAAAGTTGCTAAGAGAGTAGATCTTTAGAATTCTCCTCACAAGGAGAAAATTTTTTTCCTTTTATTGTTCCTGTAAGAAATGATGTTAACCTTATTGTGGCAATCAGTTCACAATGGATGTAAATTGAACCATCATACTGTACATCTAAAACTTATATAGTGATGTATGCCAGTTATTTTTCAATACAACTGGAAAAAAAGAGCATAGACCATAATTTATTAGTATGTACTGTCCAGGAAGAAGGAAAAACTGTTACAAAGCAGGTGCCAGGGGTTTCAGGCCCACGTGAGGCTACTCTACCATCTTTAGTTGTTTTGTTGTCTTCTGGCTTTTTTGGTTACCAGCTTGATTTTTGTTGCTCTGAGATATTGTGGTGCACATGAGAGCATGACTCCTAGCTTTTGAATCCCAGGGCCACCACTTACTAGTTTGGTGACCTGCTTAACTTCTCTGTGCCTTAGTTTCCTAGTCTGTTCAGTTCCTAACCATTTTTAGGAATGAGTTAATTTTTTTTTTAAAGATTTTATTTATTTATACATGAGAGACAGAGAGGCAGAGACACAGGCAGAGGGAGGAGAAACAGGCTCCATGCTGGGAGCCCTGTGCGGGACCATAAGGCGGGGTCCCAGGATCACGCTCTGAGCCTCCCGGGATCACGCCCTGAGCCAAAGGCAGATGCTCAACTGCTGAGCCACCCAGGCGTCCCGAGAGTTAATACTTGAAAAGCACTTAGAATTCTTGTTTTTCTATATTTGGTGATCTACATGGCACTTAGAAAACACTGTAAAAGTCTTATTATTCTTATTTGGCTCGATGTAAATACAGGATTTCTTTCTTCAACCTCAAAATTAAAAATTTTGTGAGAAGAGGAGGACTAGATAAATTTTTTCATTAAGTTTTCCCTGAATCTCATGAATCCTTAAAGATGCAGATTTTTTTTAATATTAGGAAAGTTTGGGGTTTTTTTTAATGATTAGTTCTGATCTTTTTGTTCTGAGTATTCCTCACTGTTGTGAGGTTTAAATTGTCTCTATTGTCTGTCCTTTGTATCTATAATTTTTTTTCTCTTAACATTCTCTTTTAGTTCTTTTCCCCTGCATTATGGTAGAATTTCTCAAGATTTGTGCTGCATTTCACCAAATCCATGTTCTCTAAATTACTTCTAATCTTGACTGCTTTTCATGGAGATTTAAATTCTGCTGGTGCATTTCACTTTCCCTTGCATTGCTATTTTATTTTTGCCAGATCTCTTGTCATTTCTTGCAGTTCTCTCCTTAAAGCTTACTGCTCTTTCTTCACAGATGCAACTGAGTTTGTCCTCAATAGTAAATAAACAATAATTAAAAAATGTCCTCTATCCCCTAATTTTTTATTGTTTCTGAGGGCTTCTTCCTTCTTCTTTTGCTACTCTACCCATTATCTCTGGCCATTTCACCCACACTGGTTTTCTCTAGCACCTGTGCACCAGTGACTCACAGATATATATAGCTGTAACCCTCACATTCTCACTGAACCCCAAACTTCCTGTTGGGCATCTCCCTGAATAACATTATTTCAGTGACAGGATAAGAGTGGTAAACTGTTTTATTCTTTGTCTGTAAATGTCTATTTGAATGATAGTTTAATTATGTAGGATTTAATATTTTCCCTCAACACTTTACAGATAGTATCGCAATATCTTCTGATATCTGTTTTAATTACTGTTGAGATATTTGCTTTCCATCCAGTTTTTTTAAAGTTTTTTATTTAATTAAATAATCTCTACACCCAGCATGGGGCTCAAACTCATGACCCTGAGATCAAGAGTAACATGCTCCTCTGACTGAGCCAGCCAGGTGCCCCATTGGTCCAAGTTTTATTCTGTATATCATTTCTATCCTCCTCATTGCTTTTAAAATGTTTTTTTTTTTTTTTTTTTTTTTTACTCCTGTTTCATTATGATGTGTATGTATGAATGTATTTATTTTTCCTGCTTGGGATTCACTGAGCTTCCTGAATCTGAGGTTTCATATCTTGAATCATTTCTGAATAATTCTCAGCCCTTGTATCTTCAGTTATTACTTCTCCTGAAATTCCTATTAGACTTTTGTGGGACTTTATCACTCTTCACCATGTCTCTTACTCTTTCTTTCATATAATTCATCTTGTTATGTTTCTGAATTGCATTCTGGGTAACATCTTTTGATCTATCTTCTAATTCACTATTTTTTACCTCAGATATATCTATTCTCTCTACCCATTCATTTACAGGTTTTTTCCCCACTGTTTCAAAAATTTGCAGGCCACCAAATTCACTATTTTAAGTGTACAGTTCAATGATTTTGAGTAAATTTATATATTTGTGTGGCTATCTCCATGACTTAGTTTTAGAATACTTTTTTCACCCCACAAACTTTCATCATGCCCTTTGGAGAGCATTCCCTGCTCCTATCCCTAACCCTAGAAGTCATTGAGTTGCTATCTATTTCTTTAGTTTTGCCTTTATGATAAATTTCATGTAGATAGAATCATAATCTGTAATTTTTTTGTTTTTTACTTAACATAATATGTATTTGTTTTTAGAATATTTTAGATATAGTTTTAAATATGTTTTTGAGTTTATGTTACATGTATCAGTAGTTCCTTTTCATTACTGATGTATTCCAGTGTATTAGGACCTCACTGTTTTTTTACCACCACCTGACGGACATTTGGATTTTCTCCCATCCATTTAGTATCCATTATTTTAGAATTTTAACTTTAGAACTTCTCTTTCGAATTTTTTTTATTCTTTCATAGTCTATTTTCTTACAGTTTTGATTTTGTTTTTACATTTTAATTATTTTTCATACTTAGTTTATATCATCTCTTAGGTTTCTCTGTTATCATTTATCTTAAATTCTTTGGGCTTTAACCCTTCTGTTGTGCCAGAGGACTCACACGTGACATTGTTTACTCTTGTGTTTCATAATTTTAAATTGGTGACTTCAAAAAAAATAAATAAATAAAAATAAATAAATAAATTGGTGACTTCAGTTTTAGAGGGGCTTGCTCTTTCTGTGAGAATCCCTTTATTGTCTGGATTATTGATAGTGTCTCTCCAGAGAGGTTTTCTGTTTGTTTCTGCCAAGTGTCCAAGAGATATTACTGGATCAGAACCAGTTTTTGTTTTTGTTTTTGTTTTCGTTTTTTTAAGTAAGCTCTACATCCAACATAAAACTTGAACTCATGACCCTGAGATCAAGAGTCACATGTTCTACAAACTGAGCCAGCCAGGCGCCCCTGGATCACAACCAGTTTTTTTGTAATTTCTTGGTGGAGCATCATGAGTTTAGTATCACATAGTTTGTCTACATTTGTACTCCAAACCCATTTAAAACACAAGCCTGGAGTTTCTTTTTGTTCAGGGATGTCTTTTCCCCCTATTTAGATCCCTGGTAGAGATAGAGAAGGTGGTGTATTACGTTTTGACATCAGTGTTCTGTTTGTAAAGGTTCCTCTTTTATTCAGGAGTTCACTTCCAATTTCTCCCTTCATTTGTAGAGTTTGCTATATCTCAAGTTCCCATGGGGATATCAAAAGCCAAGCTCCTGTTTGCTAATACCCATCCCATTTCTTTTCTTCTCTCCTAGAAAACATTAGCATCTAACTTAATCCTTACCATTCCGATTTTCAGATTTGGCTTTATCTCTGGCACTGGGAGATTTCTTTCTTTTTCTTTCTCACAAGTTCAACCACACATAGGTATTTTTGTACAGCTGTATTTTATACAGCTTTTTAGATACCTATAGCGGGTAAGATTTGTTTTATTCTTGTTTTCATCTTACTGGAATCAGAAAAGTCAGATAGTATGATCAGATAAGATTGTAAGTATTTAAATATAAGATAGTATACTATGGTAAGTATAATTACTAAATGAAAAATACCTTCTAAAACATAACTTGCTATTAAATGAGGATAAACTTTCTAAGACTATTAGTTGTTAGATTGCAGTGACGTTTTCCAGACACATACATTAAGGCAATCATTTTAGTGTTTTTATTTAGGATTTATTTGTGCATCATGATTTAAAGAAGGCACACAAAGAAATTTGGCCATCAGAAGCAGAGATAGATTTTTTATTGTGGTTCCCATGTTAAGAGCAGTGCTTCCCACCAAAATAGCTGGTATTCCCCTGTTTTTCCATATCCATTATGACTAAAGCCAGTTGTTTTAATATTCCCTTTCTTCTAATCTTTGGAAAATATAATCTGATTGTTGTAGTACATTGGATATAGTCAACATAAATTCACTGTTTCTTTTATGATGTAAAGTTTCGAGTATAAATTGTTGTAGTCCTCCTGTTTCCCCTGAGTTGCCATTCTGGAGTAGGATGTTAACTCAATAAGATAAGTGACATAGATGTGTTTTGAATTTCCTGGTGAGATTTGTATCAAAGTCTTGGAAGTAAACCACCATAAACATGGATTATCATTAAAAAAATGGAAGATTTTTAACTTCCTCTAAGTGGCAGGGTAAAAAAGAAGTTTTCACATCTCTTTGAGTATCATTTGTTGAGAAAAGTCAGTTGCTTAACCTCTTTGCCTTCTCATCCATAATGTAGGAAGAGTAATAAATAGAAGGGTCAATTTTTACTGCCATGTATGTTTTGAGAGTCACTCTTAATTATGAAGTCAGCTCTTTGATGGCAGGTGCCAGAGTCACCTAGAGACACGTGACACCTCTAGAATTCATGTGTAAGGTATAAGCTGTCCCATTCTTTTATTTCTCTTTTGGTGCACATATTTGGATCATTTTGCTATTCATTTGTGATTAGGTTACAACTACAAAATAATAAATATTAGTTCTGCTTCTTTGTTTCTAATAAGTTGAATAAGGTAGAGAATTGAAAACTTTTGATTAGCTGTTCTAGAATTGTTTTAAACTTATTTACTCTTTCCCATATTGTACTAATAAATATTAAACATGAATTGGCTTTTTAAAATTTAAACTTAAAACATGACTTACAAAGACTTTATCCTTATTCTTTGAGGTTTCAGATTGCTCAGTTGTTCATCCTCAAACATGCAAAGCTCTTTGGTGTTTAACTAAGGGCCTTGGCAGTTCTTCCCTCTGCCTAAAAGGCTCTTCCCTCAGAGGAAGCATGGTTGACTCCTTCACTTCTTTCAAGTGTTTTTTAAATGTAACCTCATTGGAAAGGCCTTTTCCTCTCACCATATCTTAAATAGAAAGGGGCTAGGAAAAGTGGTATTAACACCCTACCCTAATTAACTTGTTTTCAAGGCACTTTTCTCTACCTAAAATTAAGTTTTTATTTGTTCTCTTAGTATTGCTTGTTCCCTCTACTAATATATAAATTTCTTAAGCTCAATGAATTTGTTCACAGTTCTGTTCCTAGGGATAAGAACATTATTTGGGGATGCCTGGGTGGCTCAGTGGTTGAGCATCTGCTTTCAGCTCAGGGTGTGATCCCGGGATCCGGGATCAAGTCCCACATTGGGCTCCTTGCATGGAGCCTGCTTTTCCCTCTGCCTGTGTCTCTGCCTCTCTCTCTCTCTCTCTCTGTCTTTCATGAATAAATAAATAAAATCTTTTAAAAATTATTTGGTGCATAATAGGTGCTTAATGAAAATCTATTGATTGGTCAAGTGAATATACTACAAACTTGTGGTTTGTGGGTTTAATCTAGCTCATCTCCCTTTATAACGAACCTACATTCTCTAGTTTGTCAGTCTTTATCCTTTTCTTTCTTTCTTTTTTAAGATTTTATTTATTTATTCATGAGAGACACAGAGAGAGAAAGGCAGAGAGAGATACAGGCAGAGGGAGAAGCAGGCTCCATTCAGGGAGCCCAACATAGGACTCGATCCCAGGTCTCCAGGATGATACCCTGTGCCAAAGGCAGGCGCTAAACCGCTGAGCCATCCAGGGATTCCGCCAGTCTTTATCTCTTTCTATAGAATCTTGGACAGTGAGGCTTATACCATTTGCTATTTATCATTTTGCCTGCTCTGTTATGTTTTCTTAGACTTGGCCCAATTATTTATGTCACCTGCCTGGTCCCTTTAGGCATTTGAGGTAATAACCTCTGTTGCAAGTCATGGTATTTATAATTCCTATGCAGTAACACCTCTCAGATTTAAATTTGAAAGTATAAAATGAGTAAAGATAATAGAAGTTGTGACTGTTATTGAAAGAGCTATACATTGAATTTATAAAACCAATATGTTACAAAAATTAGGAGCTACCTTTAGGCCAATGAGCACATGAAATAAAGCTCAACATCATTAGTCATTTGGGAAATGTACATCAAAACCACAATGAGGTACCACTTCACACCCACAAGCATGACTTTAATAAAAAACACGTACCATAACAAGTATTTATGAGGCTGTGGAGAAATTGGAAGCCTCATACATTGCAGTTGGAAATGTAAAATGGTGCAGCTACTTTGGAAAACAGTCTGGCAGTTCCTCAAAAAGTTAAACATAGAGTTACTGTTATTACATATAGTAAGTAACTCATGACAGTTTCCCTCCTAGATACATACCCAAGAGAAATGAAACATACTTCCATGTAAAACTTGAACACAAATGTTCATAGCAGCATTAGTAACAATAGCCCCAGAGTGAAAATAATCCAAATGTCCATCAACTAATAATGGATAAATAAAATGTGGTATATCCATATAATGCAATATTATCCAGCAATGAAAAGGAGTGAAATACTGATTTATGCTGCAGTGTTAATGAACCTTGAAAATATTAAGTTGAGTGAAAGAAGTCAATTACAAAAGACCACATATTTGTATAATTTGGTTTATATGAAATGTCCGAATAAGTGAATCTACAGACACAGAGATAGTTTACTGGTTGCTTTGTGGTAGGGTAGAGAAATGGGGATTGACTGCTAATGGGTTATAGAATTTCTAGTAGGAAAGCCAGAATATCCTCAAGTTAGATTGTGGTAATATTGCACAACCTATGAATTGTGTACTTCAAAAGAGTGAATTGTATGGTATATGAATTATATATCAATAATTTTTTTTCAAAAGAGCTCCTTTTGTTAATTGAAAGATTGGTGGAGTTTTATACCCCAGATCATTAGTGAATCTGTAATCAAATACAATCTAGCAGCAGTGCTAGAAAGAAATGATTATTTAAATTTACCCTCCATTAAAATAGTTAGGCTTGCATATTTCTTTTGCCCTATATACTATAGTTAGTATGCTATCTCAATTGGTCAGCTCTTTTCTCTGTCATGCCTTATCAGCATGCATGGTCTACTCAGTGGGTTTTTTTTTTTTTTAAGATTGCATGTATTTATTGTTTGTTTGACAGAGGAGTGTGCAAGTGGGGGTTGGGGGGGAGCAAGCCAACTTCTGAGTGCAAAGCCCGACTCTGGGCTTCATCCATCCCACCATTGTGATATCATGACCTGAGCCCAAATCAACAGTCAGACGCTTGGGACACCTGGGTGGCTCAGTGGTTGAGCTCTGACTTCGGCTCAGGACGTGATCCTGGAGTTCCAGGATCGAGTCCCACATCGGGCTCCCTGTAGGAAGCCTGCTTCTCCCTCTGCCTGTGTCTCTGCCTCTCTCTCTATATATATATGTCTCTCATGAATAAATAAATAAAATCTTTAAAAAAATAGACACTTAACCAACTGAGCCACGCAGACACCCCTACTCAGTGACTTTTAAGTACAATGATATGAAGTTGTTTAGTTTGAAAACTGAGCATCATGGGGACGCGGGGGCTGTATTACAAAGTAATAAACTTTTACTTCCCAACTAATAACATTAGTAAATGGAGCTTAGTAATAGAGGGAAAAACCCAACTTGACATCTTGAACTTTTCTGTGTATTAGACATGGATCAGGAGGATAATCTTTGGATGGGATTTTATTACACATTCTATGATTGTGCAGAGGCTCCTGAGACTCATCTTTCAAACAAACCATCACAAGTATACCCTTTTCCATTCTACGATTTTAAGGGATTTCCAAGTCTTGTAAAATAGAATATCACAACTGGAAGGGGACTTTATAAATTATTTAGCTTAACTCTTGATTTTTACAGATGTCCATTTTGCCAGTCATAGTGAACCACCTTAGTTTGTCATACTCCTGAGGTGAATATAATGTGGTACTAAGAGCAGCACCACAATGATACATTGGAAATATAGTGGGAAAACCTTTTCCATGTTAATTAGTGGAATCTGAATTTTAGAAATTTAATGCACTTGTTTTGTTTCCCTTGGCTCATTCAGACTGAAACAAAAAAAGGTCATATTGTATGCAATATTTTTAATTCTTCTTGATAGCTTTATTTCCACTTATAAAAAATAGTATTCCTGTTGCAACCAATATTTAGTTTTGATATTAATTGGAACTTTCTAAGCATTTTGTAGAAATATTTTAGAGCAGAGAAATTTTTTTTTTTTTTTTTTTAATTCATGATAGGCACACAGTGAGAGAGAGAGAGAGAGGTAGAGACATAGGCAGAGGGAGAAGCAGGCTCCATGCACCGGGAGCCCAACGTGGGATTCGATCCCGGGTCTCTAGGATCGCGCCCTGGGCCAAAGGCAGGCGCCAAACCGCTGCGCCACCCAGGGATCCCAGAGCAGAGAAATTTTTAAAAAGGTGTTTTGCTGAGTAGAAAGGAAAGAGAATAGTTCTATACGGCTGGAGTTGGCAAGGATAGAAAAGCTAATGAAGTCAAATGAGAAATGAAAGGATGCATATGGTCCAGTGCTAATTTTATTTCATTTTTATTTATTTTTAACTGAAGTATAGTTGATATATAATATTATAGTAGTTTCAGGTGGACAACATAGTTATGTGACATTTATACATTATGAAATGCTCACTGAGATAAGTAGTTACCACCAGTCACCATACAAAGCTATTACAATATTATGACTGTATTCCTTATGCTCTACTTTACATCCCTGTGACTTATTGTAAAACTGTAAGTTGATACCTCTTAAAATCCTCACCTATTTAATCCATTCTCCCACTCTCCTCCCCATTTAAAAGCTACCAATTTGTTCTCTGTGTATATGAGTCTGTTTCTGATCTGTTTTGTTTGTTCCTTTGTTTTTTAGATTCCACATATAAGTAAAATCATATAGTATTTGTCTTTCTCTGACTTAATTCATTTAGCATGATACCCTCTAGGTCCATTCATGTTGTTGCAAATGGCAAGATTTAATTTTTTTTAGTGGTTGAGTAATATTCTCTTGTAATACTTTCCACACTTCTTTATCTGTTTATCTACTGATGGACACTTAGGTTGTTTCCATGTCTTGGCTATTGTAAATAATGCTGCAATAAACAGGGGTACATATATCTTTTTGAAATTCATGTTTTGGGGGTTTTTTGGGTAAATACCCAGAAGTATAATTACTAGATCACATGATATTTCTATTTTTAATTTTTTGAGGAACCTCTGTACTCTTTTCCATAGTGGCTGCACCTGTTTACATTCCTACCAAGATTACATGAGTGTTCCCTTTTATTCATATCCTCACCAACATTTGTTATTTCTCATTTTTTTTGATACTAACCATTCTTATAGGTGTGAGATGATACCTCACTATGGTTTTGATTTGCAATTCCCTGATAATTAGTGATATTGAGCCTCTTTTTTTTTTTAATTTTTTTTTTAATTTTATTTATTTATGATAGTCACATAGAGAGAGAGAGAGAGGCAGAGACATAGGCAGAGGGAGAAGCAGGCTCCATGCACCAGGAGCCTGACGTGGGATTCGATCCCGGGTCTCCAGGATCGCGCCCTGGGCCAAAGGCAGGCGCCAAACCGCTGCGCCACCCAGGGATCCCGATATTGAGCATCTTTTGGCAATCTGTATGTCTTCTTTGGAAAAATATTTATTCAGGTTCTCTGCTCATTTTTAAATTGGATTGTTTTTTTGGTGTTGAGTTATATGAGTTCATTATGTTTTGATCAATGGTTTTTTTAATAAATTAATTTTTTATTGGTGTTCAATTTACCAACATACAGAATAACACCCAGTGCTCATCCCGTCAAGTGTCCCCCTCAGTGCCCGTCACCCATTCACCCCCACCCCCCACCCTCCTCCCCTCCCACCACCGCTAGTTCGTTTCCCAGAGTTAGGAGTCTTTATGTTCTGTCTCCCTTTCTGATATTTCCCACGCATTTCTTCTCCCTTCCCTTATATTCCCTTTCACTATTATTTATATTCCCCAAATGAATGAGAACATACAATGTTTGTCCTTCTCCGATTGACTTACTTCACTCAGCATAATACCCTCCAGTTCCATCCACGTTGAAGCAAATGGTGGGTATTTGTCTTTTCTAATGGCTGAGTAATATTCCATTGTATACATAAACCACATCTTCTTTATCCATTCATCTTTCGATGGACACCGAGGCTCCTTCCACAGTTTGGCTATTGTGGACATTGCTGCTAGAAACATCGGGGTGCAGGTGTCCCGGCGTTTTACTGCATCTGTATCTTTGGGGTAAATCCCCAGGAGTGCAATTGCTGGGTCGTAGGGCAGGTCTATTTTTAACTCTTTGAGGAACCTCCACACAGTTTTCCAGAGTGGCTGCACCAGTTCACATTCCCACCAACAGTGTAAGAGGGTTCCCTTTTCTCCACATCCTCTCCAACATTTGTGGTTTCCTGCCTTGTTAATTTTCCCCATTCTCACTGGTGTGAGGTGGTATCTCATTGTGGTTTTGATTTGTATTTCCCTGATGGCAAGTGATGCAGAGCATTTTCTCATGTGCATGTTGGCCATGTCTATGTCTTCCTCTGTGAGATTTCTCTTCATATCTTTTGCCCATTTCATGATTGGATTGTTTGTTTCTTTGGTGTTGAGTTTAAGATCAATGGTTATTTTAAAGACAAAACATATGTTAGTATTAGGATTTTTTCTTTTGTTTTTTTAATCAGTTTTATAAAGGTATAATTTACATGTAATAAAGTTTGAAAGTGTACATACAACTCAGTAAGTCTTGACAAATATATACAATTGTGTAATAACCTCCATCATAAAGATTTGAGATAGTGATATCCCCCAAAAGTTCTGTTGCATTTATTGCAGTCATTTCCCCCTCTTCACTTCCTAGAACCATTTATCTACTCTCTGTTGCCAGAGTTTTGCATTAAATTTCATATCTGTGGAATCATACAGTAAGTAACTCTTTGTGTCTGCCTTTTTTTCACTTAGCATAATACTTGAGATTCATCTATGTTTTTGTGTGTATCAGCAGTTGGGGTTTTTTTTTTTTTTTTTGAGAGAGAGAGCGTATATGTGTGTGTATATGTGTGTGAGTGGGGGAGGGGCAGAGAGGGTGAGAAAGAATCTTAAGCAGGCTTCATGCTGAGTGCAGAGCCAATTATGAACTGAGTCATAATCGAGTCGGACACTTAACCAACTGAGCTACCCTGGTGCCCTGTCAGCGGTTTCCTTATATTGATAAATAGCATTCCGTTGTCCGGATATACCACATTTTTTTCTGTTCTTTCCCTAGTAAATGGACAGTTGAATTGTTTCCACTTTTGGGCAATTAGGAATAAAGCCATTATTAATATTCATATATAAGTCTTTGGGTGGATGTATGTTTTCATTTATCTTCTTTGAATAACTAGAGGTGAACATTGTTGAGTTGTAGAATAATTGTAGGCTTAACTTTATAAGAAACTGCCCAATTGTTTTCCAGAGTGGTTGTACCATTTTACATTCCTTCCAGCAATGTTTGAAAGTTCCAGTTGCTCCACATACTTCTTATGGTCAGTCTTCAGCCATTCTAGTGATGTATAATGATATCTCACTGTGGTTACAAATTTTCATTTCCCTAATGGTTAATCATTTTGAGTATCTTTTCATGTGCTTATTGGCTTAAAGGGAGGAGTTCATCTCTGTAATACTGATACAATAATATTATCTAATCCATAGCTGATACTCAGGTATTGTCAGTTATGCCAATAATGTCCTTATAAACTTTTCCTTCCCCCATATCCAGTTTTCTCCAACTTTTCCTCCTGTTAACTTTCTTATTTTTCTGTTTCTTTGATTCTGTTCCTTATTATTTTGCTTCTTTGGAATTTCTTTTTTCTAGCTTAATTTTTCTAGCTAAAAATTTAGACCAATGACTTAGAAATTTTTTTTTCATTTGAGGATTTAAAGCTATACATTTTCCTCTAATTATTTACTCTTATGTAGCCCATAAATTCTGATATTAATATTTACTATGTATCACTTTGTTGAAATATTTTCTAATTTCCTGTATAATTTCTTTATTGACTCCTGAACATTTAGAAGTATTATTTAGAAATATGGGACTTTAGGGGTGCCTGACTGGCTCAGTCAGAAGAGCATGTGCCTCTTGATCTCAGGGTTGTGAGTTCGAGTGCCACGTTGGATGTAAACATTACTTAAAAAATAAAATCTTAAAAAAAAAAAAAAAGAAATGGTCAGCCAGGTGGCTCAGCAGTTTAGCGCTCTCTTCAGCCCAGGTCCTGATCCTGGAAACCTGGGGTTGAATCCCATGTCGGGCTCCCTGCGTGGAGCCTGCTTCTCCCTCTGCCTGTGTCTCTGCCTCTGTGTGTGTGTGTGTCTCTCTCATGAATAAATAAATAAAATCTTTAAAAAAAAAAAAAGAAATATTGGGACATTTATAGATATTTACTGCTGTTGGTTTCTGGGATTGTGTGTATGTATATGCAAACATACCTTTCAGATTTTAATATTTTGTGTTCCATGTGTATATAAAAAGAATAAATATTTTGCTGTTGGGTGTAGTGTCCTTTAGATATTAAGTCCACGTGGTTAATAGTATAGTTTGTTTTCTCTATCCTCACTGATTTTTTTCTACTTGTTCTATCAGTTATGAAGAGGAATGTTGAAATTGTCATCTATATGGACACCTGTGTAGCTCAGTGGTTGGGCGTTTGCCTTTGGGTCAGGATGTGACCCCGGAGTCCCAGGATCGAGTCCCACATAGGGCTTCCTGCATGGAGCCTACGTCTCCCTCTGCCTGTGTCTCTGCCTCTCTCTCTCTCTGTCTCTCACGAATAAATAAATAAAATCTTTAAGAAAAAAAGAAATTGCCATATATAATTGTAGACTTAACTGTTCCTTGTTTCAAGTTCAGTTAAATTTTGCTTCATATATTTCTAAGCTCTGTTCTTATTTATGAACATGACTTCCTGATATATTGATCTTGTTGTCATTATGCAGTTTCCCGTTTATTTTTTGTAATATTTCTTTTCTGGAAATCCGTTTTATCTAACGTTAATGTTATCCCTGCAACTTTCTTAAGCTTACTGATACATGGTATTTTCCTCCTAATTTTCAGTTTATCTGTACTTCATATTTATAGTATATCTGTTATAAACATTTTTTTTAAAGATTTTATTTATTTATTCATAGAGATGCAGAGAGAGAGAGAGAGAGAGAGAGAGAGAGGCAGAGACACAGGCAGAGGGAGAAGCAGGCTCCATGCAGAGAGCCTGACGTGGGACTCCATCCAGGGTCTCCAGATCACGCCCTGGGCTGCAGGCAGCGCTAAACCGCTGCACCACCAAGGCTGCCCTATAAACAACATTTTTGATAGAGTTTAATTTAAATATTTTATTTTGTAATTTATTTCTATTCAAAAAAATTTTTTTTGTCTCTTGTCCTTCCTTTCATGTTCTTTTGGGCTAATCAAGATTTTTTTTTATTATTTCATTTTATTCTTCTGTTCACTTTTTATCTATACCTTTTCTGCATTATTTTTTAATGTATGACTTGGTATTACAATAAGAACCCTTAAGTTAATCCAGTTGACTTAGAGTTTAGTTTAGATTGTACCATTTTGCGTTTTTTGTGAATGGTACCATTAGTACCATTTTTTGCTAGGTACCTAGCAAAAAAAAAAAGAAGAAGAAGTAAGTACCTAGCAGCAATAGAATTCCATTTACCACTTCCTGTCATTTGTGCTGTTGTTGTTATACATACCACATCTGCGTGTTCCATTTACCTATGATTTATCCTGCTTTGTGTTCAGCCTGCTTTGTGTTTGCTGTGCTTCTTGGGTCTGTAAGTTACATTTTTCACCAAATTTGGGGGAAATTTTGGCCTTTATTCAAGTATTTTTTTCTACTCTCTCTTTTTTATCCTCTTTCTAGACTGTAATTACCCATATGTTAGTCTGTTTGACATTATTGCACAGTAGGTTACTAAGGCTTTATCTTTTTCTTTAAATTTTTTTTTCTTTAGATTGTGTAATTTCTATTGCTCTGTGATTCGTGTTCACTGATTCTTACTTCTGCCATCCCTAATCTGCTATTAGGTACATTTTGTGAATATTTTATTTCACACTTGTGCTTTGGGTTCTAGAATGTTCATTTTTATAGTTTACATTTTTCTGTTTTCCCTTCTTTGATTTCGTTAACTGTATTTTCCTTTAAACTCTTGGATATATTTAGATGAGCTACTTTAAAGTTCTTGCCTGATGACTTCAGCATCTAAACATTGGATTGATTTCTGTTTACTTCCTTTTTGTCTTGACCATGGGTCATATTTTCCTATTTCTTCTAATGTTTATTAATCTTTTTAAAATTTTTTATTTATTCATTTGAGAGAGAGAGAGAGAGCACATGATTGGGGGTGGAGAGTAGAGGCAGAGGGAGAGAGAGAAAAGCATACTCCCCATTGAACAGGTAGCTGGACACGGGGCTCCATCCCAAGAGTCAGAGGTCATGATCTGAGCTTAAGGCAGATGCTTAACCATCTGAGTCACCCAGGTGCTCCTGTTTATTAATCTTTTAACTGTATATTGGACATTGTGGGGAACACAATGAAAAGGCAAAAGATTATTTATCTTTTTCCAGAGGTTATTGATTTTTTGCTTTGCCAGGCTATAAAAAAGTTGGTTAGACTCTGACTTCAGACTGTCATCTCTGTAGTAGATAGTAACTGAAATCTCTGCTCAGATCTTTTAAGTCTTTCATCTGTTGCTTTTTTGCTGGGTCCACAGTGTCTTCTCCATGCATGTACAAATAGGAATTAGCCAAGGATTGGAGCAGAATTATGCAAATTTTTATGATTCCTTCCTTTGTAGCATCCCCTTTCTCACTTTCTAGCCTCTCTGACAGCCCTAAATGTGATCTTCTGATTTCTCAAACCAGTAAGTCTGCAGTTTTCTGCTTGATTTCTAGCTACCTCTGCCAACCATGCTAACTGGAGAGTACCCTTTGGGAAAAAGCCATAGACAGGCAAATTTTACCTGGTGCAGTTCCATTCTTTTTTCGTTATCCATAGGTTGATAACAAGCCACCCTAATGTAGTGGCTTTAAACAGAAACATTTATTATTTTTATTATTATCTCTCATGGTTCTTGAGTTTGACTAGACTCATTTGTGCAGCTCTTGCTTGGGTATTCAGCACAAATACCTTTAGCCCCCAAATGGGGGCGGAGGTCATCTTGAAGTCTTCTTTAATTCTCACGAGTCTGATGGTTGTTGCTGGCTGTTGGATGGGACTCAGTTGGACTATTAGGTAGAATCTATACCTGGCTCCTGCCTGGACTTTTTAATGATGGTTGGGTTCTAACAGCAAACATCTGGGGAGGGAGAGCCAGATGGAAACTGTACAGCCTTTTATTACCTATCCTTGAAAGTCACGTAGAGTCACTTCTGCCACATTTGTTCATAGAGGCATTCACAGAGTAGAGCTCATATTCAAGTGGAGGGAAGTCAGCTCCACCTTTGGAGTGGGGGGACAGATCTCAAAGAATTTTCAGACATATTTTAAGACCACCACAGTGTCTTTCAAATTTTGCATTCTGTTGAATTTCTACCTGGCTTTTGGTCATTCTCTAGTACCTAGAGAATCTTTAAAAAATAATAAAATAAATAAATAAATCTCCCTGGCTTCAGAGCAGGATATAGAAACTTTGACATTTCATTTTCATCATGACTGCCATGTGAGTCAATTCAACAGGCAATAGCTGGTTACAGATCAAATGCAATAGCATGTGGAAGTACTCTATGAAGTGTAAAGTGCTATGAGGTTATAAAGTATATCAGATAATTACATACAATTGCATGTATTATTCTGGTCTTTTCAGATTTAATTTTTTTTGAAGATTTTATTTATTTATGCATGAGAGACATATACAGAGAGAGGCAGAGACACAGGCAGAGGGAGAAGCAGGCTCCACACAGGGAGCCCGACGTGGGACTTGATCCCGGGTCTCTGAGATCACACCCTGGGCTGCAGGCGGCGCTAAACCGCTGTACCACCGGGGCTGCCCTCAGATTTCATTTTTAAAGTATTTTTGAGTTTGTATATTTTTAAGGGATAAATATTTTTATTTATCAGAACAATAATAAAAGTTACGGCAGTGTGTTTATAGTAAAGTCCTTGCTAAGTTCTTATTAATATTTTATCTGGCTTTTCTTTTTCAGGAACTTGAAAGATTTCAGAACTTTGTAAAATGCTGTCCTCCTTTTGATATCGTCATTGATGGACTCAATGTTGCCAAAACATTTCCTAAAGCTCGTGAATCTCAAGTTGTAAGTATAATTTTATATTGTTATTCCAAATCTCTAGAAATATTGTACTTATTTGTGATCTTCCTTGGATCTCTTAACTCCCCATTTTTCCTTCCTCTAAAAATAAACTCCTAAAGATGTCACAATAACTACTTTCTAAGATTCACTGTTTTCATCTTTGGCAAAGAAGTGGCTATTATAGGCTGGCTAAGAGTGATTAAAAAGTCTACTGGGTGGCTCAGTTGGTTAAGCATCTGACTCTTGATTTCAACTCAGGTCCTGATCTCAGGGTCATGAGTTCAAGGTCTACATAGGGCTCTATGCTGCGTGTAAAGCCTTCCTAAAAAAAAAAAAAATCCACATAATAAAGGGCCATCTCAACCCTTTTTCTTATATAATTTTTAATTAACCTTCTTCTACACCTCTCCTCTTTCTTTGAGGTTATTCTAACATTTCCCTGTGAGTCACATTCCTCTATTTGAAATTTATCAACATAAACTATCAAGAGACATTAATATTTTTGTTTTTTCCAAACATAGTATGCTCGTAAACGAATCTAAGCAGTTTTCAGTAAGGTAATCATTTGTTCTATCAATTTATAAATGTCTAGTAGTTTCTAGTAGGAATATCATTATTTTTTATAGCAGTAGTGAACAATGATTTTCCTTTTTATAGATTAGAATATTAGAATATTAGAAAAGTGAAAGTGGAGGAATTGTTTACAACACATGTGACAAAGAGCTAATTTTCCTGCTGTAACATTGTCTCTTAATAAGCCTATAAGTAGAAGAGTGATTTAACTTTATTCATGATTATAGGTATACAAATAAAATCCAGATTGGTAGACTTAAAAATTGATAGTATCCAGTATTTTGAATGGTTTGGAGAGGTAGGGAGAAGAGTATCAGTACAGTATTTTTGGGGGGTGATTTGACAATTTTGAATACTTAAAATGTTGAAATGTATGAACTGATACATTGAAACAAACACATAAAGTTACATTTTCAAGCATGTTTGTTAAGCATTATTTGTAAGCAGAAAAGTCTAATCAACCTAAATGTATATCAGCCTAGGTCCATTTTATTTATTTTTTAATTTTAATTCCAGTATAGTTAACATACAGTGTTAAATTAGTTTCAAGTAGGGACGCCTGGGTGGCTTAGCGGTTGAGCTCCTTCCTGCCTTTGGCCCAGGGCATGATCCTGGAGTTCCAGGATCAAGTCCCACATCAGGCTCCCTGCATGGAGCCTGCTTCTCCCTCTGCCTATGTCTCTGCCTCCCCCCGCCCCCCCCCCGTATCTGTCTCTCATGAATAAATAAATAAAATCTTTAAAATAAATAAATAAATAAATGTATGTATCTATGTATGTATGTTTGTTAGATAAGTTTGTATATGCCCAGAAATTTTCTAGAAACTACTCATAAAAACTTAACAGTAATAAGCTTTTTGGAGGTGGAGATAGAGTATAAGAGAATGAGAGGATTTCAGTTTTTCATTTGTTTTTTTCAAATTTTCTTTCACAAGGAATATGTATTATTTTAAAATAAAAAGCAGTCTAGGATCAGGAAAAGAAAGAAGTGAAGAGGCATTCTTGGTAAATATTCTATAATAACTACGTAATACTTTGTATCTCATGGATATTTCACAACTCTAATCATTTCCCTGTTGATCAGCATATTAGATTGTTTCCTGTTTTTCAGAATGGTAAATAATGCTTGGAAGATCTCCATGCAGGTTTCAGATTATTTATTTAAAATAGATTCCCAGAAATAGAAGTCAAAGAGTATGGGTATTTTAAGGTCTCACTACATATTGCCAAATTGCTTTCCAAAATAGTTGTAGCAAGGTATATTCTTAACAAAGCTTCCAAATAGAAGTTCCTTAAAGGTTGCTTATTATATTATTGCCGCAACTATTTAGCTACATTTGTGCAGAATCTATTAAATGGAAAGAACTGGACAATTTCCCCTTCCCCACCCCCCACCCCTGCATTTTTTAGATCAAACATTTAAAACATATGTTAACAAAACTAAATAGTCTAGAAAGGTAATATTCTTGAGTGTCTTATCTGTCCTTTCTATTTCTGTGTGCCTTAAGGTTTTTCATCTTTGTGTGAAGAAGTTTCTGGATATCTTCTGTGGAATCACGCACAGATTATTTATGTTTTTCCCATGAATTCTCTGCATAAAAATTACAAATTCTTGGTCTTTTCCATTAATGGCTAATTATTACATATCCAACAGTGTTCTCTGTAAGTCAGCTTATAGATAAAGAAAGACCAATTTTACCTTCACTATTAAGGGAGTAGCACCATGATTATATATCTTGATCTCAGAGCCTATAGCTTAGGAGTGACAGAGGTCAAGGAGCTAAAAATGTGGCTTATATATAATGTCAGCAGGAACTTGCCAGTTGCTATGTGGAGTTGAGACTTATTGGCAGTTGTCATTGCTAGGGTATGTGCAGCTTTAGCCATACGTATATAACGTGTCTATCTATCCACTCATCACCTCCATTGAGTTAGTTGTATTGGCAGCTCTATGTTGTTTAATATTAACCTTAATCTTAACTTTAGATATTTGTTGAAGGGTTTCTAACAATGCAGTAAAAGGTAGTGATAATTGACACATTTTTCAGAGTAAGGTTCAGAATTTTTAAACAAGGAGAGGTTGTTAAAAACTAATTTTTGTTGGGCAGCCCGGGTGGCTTAGCAGTTTAGCACTGCCTTCGGCCCAGGGTGTGATCCTGAAGACCCGGGATCAAGTCCCACGTCGGGCTCCCTGCATTTAGCCTGCTTCTCCCTCTGCCTGTGTCTCTGCCCCCCCCCCACCCCCATGTCTGTCATGTGTCTGTCATGAATAAATAAAATATTTATTAAAAAAACAAAAAACAAAAACCTGATTTTTGCTTTTTGAAAAGCTGTCACTCAGGCTGCAAACTTCTGTCTGCCAAAACCTTCCCATAGACATTCAAGTATATAAACTTACTTGGTAAATAAGAAAATATTGTTTACAACACATGTGACAAAGACAAAGTGGCATAATTCATTGAAAGAAAAAGCAATAATCAATGTGGAATACAGGTAATACCTCAGTATTCTTCAATCTGTCTTTGCTGTTGGTCCTAAAAGTGATATAAGAGTAAAGATGAAGAACACAAATTCTAAGGAAAATGGTATGTAATATATCATCATGAGGATGTACAGAGCTGTTATGGCTTAAAGTGATTCGGAAGAGTGTTTAACTTAGATGTCAAGGTTTATATTTAAATGTTACTGTGATTCTGAAGAACGAATATGGTATGGGAAAGTAAGGGTTAATGTATGATTTTGTTCACGGAAAAAAAACTTTTTTGCTTAAAAGTTACTACTAAATAAATATTTAATTTGTTTTATCTTACAGTTTCTGATGTCTTTACAGTTACAGATACAAGATATAGTAAATGAAAATGGAGTTTGTAAAGCCCCTGACTAGATTTCCCTTTGGGCATAGTTTAGTATCTTGACCAAGTCATACCTCAATTCTTTAATATCTGCATTGGTTTTCTTTTTCTTTTATTGAGATATAATTTATAAACCATAATAGACTTTTAAAGTGTACAGTCCAGGTGCGCCTGCGTGGCTTAGTGGGTTAAGCATCTGACTCTTAATCTCTGCGCAGGTCTTGACCTCAGAGTCATGAGTTCAGGCCTCACGGTAGGCTCTACCCTAGTTGTGGAGCCTACTTGAAAAAAAGTAAACATAACTAAAAACTTAAAATGTATTTAAGTATACAGTCCAACTTGGCCTTTTGGCTAAGATAATGCATCAAGTGTACTATCCAATGGTTTTTAATATATTCCAAAAGTTTTGCAACCATTATCACTATCTAATTCCAGAATATTTTTATTCCCCCAAAGTAATAACTATACCCATTAGTAGACACTTCGAGTTCCTTCTTCCCCTTAGTCCCTTGGCAACTACTAATCTGCATTCCGTCTTCATGGATTTGCCTATTCTGGACACTTCATATTTTCACTTAGTATGATGTTTCCAAAGTTCATCTGTGTTATAACATGAATACCAATTTATTCCTTTTTATTGTAGAATAATATTCTTTTGTATAGATAGGCCACATTTTACTTATCCATTCATAGTTTGTGGACATTTGGGTTGTTTCCACTTTTTGGCTATTGAGAATAGTGTTGCTGGGAACATTTCACATACAGGCTTTTGTGTGGATATGTTTTCTTTCTTTTTTTTTTTTTTTAAGTTGTCTTTATTTAGACACTGAGGAATTACCTTCCTGAATGGCACCCCCAAGCATGAAGAATTATGCTTATGCTTATGTTTTCTTCTAAGAGTTCTATAAAATTTACTACTAACCTTGTAGATGTTTTTCAAGTGTAAAGTGTAAATTATGCTTATGCTTATGTTTTCTTCTAAGAGTTCTATAAAATTTACTACTAACCTTGTAGATGTTTTTCAAGTGTAAAGTGTATCCTGCTTATAATATATATATATATATATATCCAGCTTATAACATATATAACATATATATGTATATATATAGCATATATATATATATATAGTTTCAAATTTTCAGAAGAAGGTTCTGGTTTGTATTTTTATTTTGTATTTTTGTTTGTATTTTTTATTTTGAAGAAGAGGGAAGGGTTCTGAATGACCAGCAGATTAATTAGATAGCCTCCATTTTGATAACAGTTAGAGCATCTTATCTGGGAATTACGATGTAGATTCAGTTACTGTTTACTGAACACCTATTCCATGACAGATACTTTTTTAAGATGTGAGGATATGTCTTTAGACCAATAAAAGGTAGGAATTGCTAGGAACATGATTCAACTAATGGTTATATTATCTAAACAAAACATTCGGGGTGCCTGGATGGCTCAGTCAGTTAAATGTCTGCCTTTGGCTCAGGCCGTGATCCCAGCGTCCTGGGATCCAGCTCTGCATTGGGCTCCTTGCTCAGCGGGGAGCCTGCTTCTCCCTCTCCCTCTGACCACTGCTCCCCCTGCTTGTGCACTCTCTGTCTCTGTCAAATAAATAAATAAAATCTTTTTTAAAAATAAAGTAAAAATAAACAAGACATTCATAGTATATTGTGCATGTTGTTGTGTATTAACAGTCATTCTTGTATGTGATTCTTTTCTTAAAAATTTACTAAAAATGTCAGACTAGAGAATAACGTTTACTCAAAATACTTGGATAAGAATTTGTTTTAAATAGGTATTGCAAAACAGTTTTCATAACACTCATTTCTCCAGAATATGTTGTAACTTGGGAGAAACTAAATTTGACTAAATTTTAAATTTTGACTAACTTATTTTACTTATTTTTTAAAGATTTTATTTATTTATTCATGAGAAACACAGAGAGAGAGGCAGAGACACAGGCAGAGGGAGAAGCAGGCTCCATGCAGGAAGCCCGATGCAGGACTCTATCCTGGGACCCTGGGATCACACCCTGAGTCAAAGTGACACTCAACTGCTGAGCTACCCAGGTGTCCCAAATTTTGACTAATTTAAAGTGCCAAGTATGAACTCTTATACCATTGAACCCTTGAGTCAGTCTTTATGTAGCATGTTCATGTTACTTGCTGTAAATTAGAGTATTTTGGATTTTCTTAGGTTGCATTTATTTTCTTTTAATTTAATAAACTTACCGTCTTAGAGCAGTTTTAGGTTCATGAATCTTTTTGTAAACAGCCATTCCCCAACAACATGCTGTTTTGACTCTTACAAATAATTCCAAGGAAAAGCATTGCACAGCCATTTGGGTAGAAATTAAATTGTATTTTTTAAAGCTTAAGTGAGTAGGTAATTAGCACCACCAGCTTCCTAATTGTTTAAGTCAAAAACCAAAGATTCAAGCCTCAATTGTTCTTTTTCACTAGCCCCACATCCAGTTGGCTGGCAAGTTTTATTAGTCATATCCCCCAAGTATCCCATAATCTTATTATTTTTTTCCATCTCCATTAAAATCATTTCTCACTTAAACTCTTATGTGGTTTCCTTCCTTTTTCACCCTTGTTCCAGTGACTTTCACCTATACTTAGAATAAAATCCAAGTTCCTGATCATGGATTATGGTACCTTTCATCATCTGATCTTTCCCTCTCTTTCAGCCCCCTGTTTGTTTTTTTTCTCTCTTTCACTGAATTATGGACACTAGAATTTTTCCTATTCCTCAGATATACCAAACTTATTCCTGCCTCAAGATCTTTGTGCTTGCTATTCCTTCAACTTTTAATATTCTTTCTACATCATCAGCATCTCATAGGTCTTCCCTAGTTCTTCTAAAGTAATCCCAGTCTGCTCTCCTACCTTCTGCCTGTATCTTCAGTCACATCAACCTTATTTACTTTAGTGGTGGATTAAAAATGGCCACAGATTCTTTGCAGTTCGTCTTATCAGGAGATGGAGTCTGTTTCCTCATCTCTTGAATCTGGGCTTGCTTAATGATTTGCTTTGATGAATAGAATGTGGCATAAGTGACATTATGGAAGTTCCAGGCAAGGAGTTCAAGGGGCCATGCAGCTATGCTGTCACTCTCTGGGAACCAGAGCCTTGTAAACAAGCCCGTGTTAGTCTCCTTGAGGATGAGATGCCACATGGAAAGAGAGGGAGAGGGAGAACGAGGACAACCATCCCAGCTAAGGCTCTGACATGTGAGTAAGGTCATCTGGAACCTGCCAACTGACAACACATGGATTGGCCTAACCAATACCATGTAGACCACAGGAACTATCTAGCCGAACCCAATCCAAATTGTCAACCCTTAGTACTGTGAGAAAATAACTGGTTATTTTAACCCAAGTTTTGGGGTAGTTAATTATACAGCAATAGTTAACTTATTAAATACCTTCATAACACTTCAGTGCATGTCTTGTTTACTTTATTAATCTCCATCAGAATATAAATGCCTTAAGATTGAAGATCTTGTGCAGCTTATTCACAGTTACATTCTCAGCACTAAGGAAAGGGCCTCGCACATAATAAATTGCCCAGTAGGTACCTAGTAAATGAATGAAAGAATGAACAAGTGGATATACAGTAAATTGTATAACTTGTCAGAAATAGCATCTATTTTTCAGGATTAATTCTAAAAGACTTCTTGAGTTTCAGTCTTTGTACCCTAGTCCACTTGCTAGTGTCACTTAACCTTCTCATGCCTTATGTAAAGATTAAATCGGGTAATTCTTAAAAAGCACTGATTGCAATACCTGGCATATAGTCCAATTAATTTAAACAGAAAAGAAAAAGAACTACCTTGTGAATCCATTTAGTTGTCTATGGCCTTAAGTTTTTTTTTTTTTAATTTATTTATTTATAGAGACACAGCTAGAGAGAGACACAGAGACACAGCTAGAGAGAGAGGCAGAGACACAGGCAGAGGGAGAAGCAGGCACCATGCAGGGAGCCTGATGTGGGACTCGATCCCGGGTCTCCAGGATCACGCCCTTGGCTGCAGGCAGCACTAAACCGCTGCGCCACCGGGGCTGCCCTGGCCTTAAGTTTCTAGGAACAATAGCATGGTAGTTTTTTGTGATGTGTTTAGTCTCCTAATTTAAATAACTGACAATCTCCTCTTTTAATTTTTTTAGTTTGAGGGTCTTCATTTTTTTTTCAAGATTTTATTTATTTATTCATGAGAGACACACAGAGAGAGACAGAAACACAGGCAGAGGGAGAAGCAGGCTCCATGCAGGGAGCCCAATGTAGGACTCAATCTCCAGACTTGGGATCACACCCTGAGCCAAAGGTAGATGCTCAACCACTGAGCCACCCAGGCGTCCCAAGAGTTCTTTTTTTTTTTTTTTTTTTTTTAACTGATGCTTAGATTCTAAACTTGAGTGTCTAAATTAATGGCTTACTTTTCTATAAAATAATTAAATAAGGAATATATTAACCATATAGAGAAAATAAAAGATTATTAGTATTAGGATATGTTATGCTGCAGTAATAAACCCCAAATTTGGGTGGCTTAAAACAAATTATTTCTTGTACATGCTACATGTTCATTGTGGATCCTCTGTGTCATCATCATTCTTGTCCCCCATGAGACTCAGAATAACTTTCTGAGATATTCCCAGTCACTGTGACAGAGGGAAAAGGGAAGGTGGTAGAGCACACACTGACTCATAAAGCATCTACTCAGATATGATACCTATCACTTCTCATAATTTATTAGCAGCTAATGCAAGCTATGCAGCTACACCTTAGTTCAGTAAGATAAGGGAGGCAATCCTACTACATGTACCCAGAAGGAGAAAGAGAATTAGTATTTTTGAACAGCTCTAATGACGGCTGTACTGGGGTTGGTGATGTCTTGTTTGGTATAATGGTCAAAGTCTAGCCCAGGAGCTAGAAATGAGTTTCAACATGACCATGCAAACTGTCTTTGCCTGGGTTCTTTTTTTTCGATGTCAGTTTCCTTCACCATGGTTTTATGTGGAAAGAACTAATGCGTTTGTTGATCATTTTTTCTAGAATGATCAGGTTGAAATTCTAAAGTCTCCATGACTCATAGTTTACACATACTTTCACAACTTTCATTTTTAAGATGGGTTTTTCTTTTGAGTCACCGAGTCATCATTAATAATTGGCAATGTGAGATTGCCTGGAGAAGACAGAGGCACTTTACTAACCTTTCATCTAAAAAATAAAAGGATATAGGGGATCCCTGGGTGGCTGAGCGGTTTAACGCCTGCCTTTGGCCCCGGCCCGGATTGAGTCCCACATGGGGCTCCCTGCATGGAGCCTGCTTCTCCCTCTGCCTGTGTCTCTGCCTCTCTCTGTCTCTCTCTCTGTCTCTCATGAATTAAAAAAAATAAAAAAATTAAAAAAAAAAAATTAAAAAAAAAAGGATATAAAGTGGAAAGCTTCTTATCTCTAGTTTATCTCTGTCTCCACACACACACACACACACACACACACACACACAAACACACACACTCTCCTACCCATAAGTCCTAGTGTCTTTGTTCCTTGCTCCTTTTGCAGCTTGCATTTTGGGCTTTCAGTTGTTCATAAGCTCCTTTAGTAGAGGGGGTATAGGGAAAAAGTACATCATTTTAGATAATCTTACTAGCTGTTCAAAACTCTACTACCAATTTTTGTAGATAACTGAGAATTGGTTAAAATAGCTTCTGCAGAATGAAAATTTATAATGTAATTTAAAAGAATTACGACCAGAGATCAGCATTGAATGCTTTCATTCTTATAGCATGCTTGGGGCATTGAATAGAAAGCAGTTTGATGGAAACACTGCAGAATTTGTTTTGATTGCCATCTCTTAGTTGGTTTTACTACAGTGAGAGAAAAATGGAGACGTGGGTCTTAGCCATTAAAGGTCATTTGGCAGTAGCATTTACTTGGCAATGAGTTTTCTTTTTTTCCTGCCACCCAAGTTATTTTATTTCTTTCTGTTGATTTATATAACCTCTTACAAATGTTTCAATACCATAAAGAACCTAAGATACAGTAAACTATGCTTGGTGGCTTTTTTTGTGTGTGTATATATAAAATCTTGGGCATATTTTTTTTGCCCAAATTGTAGAAATTCTGTGGAGTTTAACACCAACTGTGCTTGAAATTATCTTTTAATGATGTTAAAGTAGCAAAGAAACTCTTAAATACTTTACTGTGTTTGCAATGGCAAATGTTAGATTAAGTATTGAAGTATTGGGATCCCTGGGTGGCGCAGCGGTTTGGCGCCTGCCTTTGGCCCAGGGCGTGATCCTGGAGACCCGGGATCGAATCCCACGTCAGGCTCCCGGTGCATGGAGCCTGCTTCTCCCTCTGCCTGTGTCTCTGCCTCTCTCTCTCTCTCTCTGTATGACTATCATAAATAAATTTAAAAAAAAAAAAAAAATTTAAAAAAAAAAAAAAAAAAAAAAAAAAAAAAAGTATTGAAGTATTTTTATTATACCTCTGCAACTTTTAAATACTTTTCTCCATATAATTGCTCCTCCTGCTTAAAGACTAGCTCTTAAGGTCTGGCTTTAGAGGTAGAAGGTCTTGTTCCTTGGTGTCAAAACAAGGATGTCGTGCTGCTACTGTTGCCTTCAAAGAACATGTACTACCCCCATGTTTGCTCTGAGAAGGTGTTTGAGTAATTTTTTTCTATATTGAAATCTAGAATCAAAAACTTGTCATTTTTCCCAGTTTACTTTCGTAAGTTTTATTGATTACTAATGATTGGAAATAAGTGATTGAAGATTATTTCTAAATATTTTCTTAATTTTAGTCAACTGGTTAACAAGTTTCTTTCCAGTGGAATTTAAGGAGTGGTTCTTGGGGCACCTATGTGGCACAGTCAGTTAAGCTACCGATTCTTAGTTTCAGCTCAGGTCAGGATCTCAGGGTAGTGAGATTGAGCTGAGCCCTGCTACAGGCACCATGCTCAGCATGGAGTCTACTTGAGATTCTCTCTCCTTCTCCCTCTTGCCCCTCCTGCTTGTGTTTGCTCTCTTTCTCTAAAATAAATAAATTTAAAAAGTGATTCTTTCAGTGTTTTTAAGGGCAGGAGTTATAGGAACAATTATTAATCCAGTTATTTCTAGGTTAAACTCTAATCCAGGATAGCACATTTTATTTTATCTGAATTACATATTTCTACAAATATTTATTATATTTCTTTAGAAAAAACTAACTTATTCTTAAAGATAAGAAACTTTAAAATAAATATGTAGTATTATAAACTTAACCACTAATGATTCTGCTGTATTTTAGAATATTGATTCTCAGACTTTAGTGAGCCTCAGAATCACTTTGAGGGCTTTTTAAAACAGGATGCTGGCCCTATACACCCAGAGTTCCTGATTCAGAAGGACTCAATTTACATTTCTAAAAAGTTCCTAGGTAGTGCTGATGCTGCTGGTTTGGGGACCACATTTTGAGAACCACTATTATATAAAAGCAGTTTCTCAGAAGTGTGTTCATATTGCTTTACAAAAATAAGCAATTTATAAAAGTCAAACACTCAAAATTATTAGAAGTCTTAATGATTCTTAGATTGGGAATCTCTTTTTTTAACTGACTTTATGAAACTCATTTTAAGGTACTGAAACGGTCCTAAGAATAATATACTTCTTCCACTTTCAAAATAGAAGTTTGTCATATTTCCATAACCAACTAGTAGTATATATCAAGTACTTGTATTATAAGTATACAATTGTATATTTAAATTTTATATTATTTATAATATATTATAAATTATATATATACTTTATATAATATATACTAATTATAATATTAGAAGTATTATCAAGTAGTTCTATTAGCATTATGATGATTTTAAGGTACCTAGAGTACTCATTACACCTTCTTGACTCGTAAGAGTTCTATTTTGGCATGTGACTGCTGGAATAGTTTATACCACTTAGAATGGTTCTTACATGTACTGACTGCTAATGGGGTGTATGATCAAGTACCACATAAGTGGGTTTTGGGTGAAGTAATCAAGGGAGTAAGTAGAAAGCTGAATGAAGCCAGGCAAAATTTCTATAATGAATTTGACCTTATATCTCTTTCTTTCCAGATATCCCCAAAAGGGTATATTTTGCATGGTGTTTGAAACAAAATTTCCCTGATTGCATTAGTCAGCCAAATGATTGTATGTCTTAGAACAGCATTGTTAGGAATACAGCGTTGCCAGGCTCCCATATCTGTTTTCTCTCTGACAGAATATTAATGGCAAGTTGATTCTTCTCTTGATGTGCCCCTGATAATGTTTGTGTGATAACTACTTGGGGTGTTGTGAGATTGTCTATGTGAATCATTGTGGTATACCTTGCTTCTATGGCAGTATTTTTTTTTTTAAAGCTCCTTAAAGAGCCAGTTTTCTTTTCTTTTTTTTTTTTTTTTAGATTTTATTTATTCGTGAGAGACACAGGGTGGGGGGTGAGGGAGAGAGAGAGAGAGAGAGAGATAGAGGCAGGCAGAGATACAGGCAGAGGGAGAAGCAGGCTCCATGCACGGAGCCTGACGCGGGACTCAATCCCGGGTCTCCAGGATCACGCCCTGGGCTGAAGGCAGCGCTAAACCACTGAGCCACCCGGGCTGCCCTATGGCAGTATTTTAAAACACACTTCTTAGGAATGTGCTAGGTAGAACTACCTGTGAAAATATAATACCCACTTTAACCAAAATTTTAAAATACATATTATTAAATCTGCAAGGTAAACAGCAGTTCCAGAATGAGTAGTAAATTAACTTAACTATGTTTTTGAAGTTTTATAAATTGTTCATACCTAATTATTATGACAGTGGTACTATTTTATTAGTCATTAATTTTGTGTTAAAATATTTATTTCAAAATAACAGGTCTTTTCCCTTTTAAAATAGTTTCTGTTTCAGACTTCTAACTCTTGGAAGGCTGATTTTTCTCTCAATAACAATTAAGATGAATTCAAAGCTTAGATTTTATTGCAGTATTTCACTTAGACATTTTTTTTTTTCAAAATAGTATTAGGAAGAGTATGTAGTTCCTTCAGGTTTATCCTCCCCACTCCAGAGTAGGTACTCTTTATTTTTAGATTATTTCTGTTTTGCTTTGTTCTATGAGATAAAAGATGATTATAATGATGTATGCACTGCAAAAAATAAACTTAAAATAAGTTAAAATAAAGGTAAGATAAGAGCACAAAGGGAAAATAAGTTTAGGAAAAATTAGAAGTTTAAGGTTGGCCCACAAAATTCATACCAATGAAGTGCTCTAGTAATTTAGCTGTAAATTCTATCCACAAACTTGAAGATGAAAACGTGAGTGCCAAAGAGCAGGGATTCATCCTTTTATCTTCCTGCACATCATTCATAAGCACTCCACACTACATTTATAAACACCCTCTTTACCTAAAGAGATTCTCAAAGGGGCCAGGATGGGCTTGAGAAAGAGTTAAGATATATCAGTAAGTGGAGAAGTTTGAAGACACATAATTCTGGTACACTTTCTAAGGAAGTTATTTCCACTGTAAGATTCACTGATTTTGAGGATTCACATAGTTCATCAGATCAAATGGAAACAAACTGTTTAGAGAAAGTACCATTATTCCTAATATTTAAACCAACTAAAACAAAATAAAATAAAATAAAAAACAAAATGAGTTCTGTTGTAGGCCCTTTCAGTACAGGGCATGTGGGCATTGTGAGTGCTCTTTACAGCATCCTTGTTAGGAATAAATGAATGAAAAAAAAAATGAATAAATGAATGGATTGTGTAAAGGAGTCAGCAGTAAAGGAGTGAGAAACACAGTTATATGAGCTTGAGAGAACAGGCCTCAATAACTCCATATCACTAGTGCTATCTCAGGTTGGTCAGAAGGCCCAGTAGCAGGACTCATGCTTATTGACCTCTTTGGAAAATGGAAAGCTGATTCTTCACTTTGGATTCACAGTAATCCGTAGCAGTACTAGACCTTGTTTTAAAAATTTATAATTTTATTGCAGTTTTAAAAAAATCTGGTCAGGAAGTATATATCCCTAATATACCTCCTATAGAGTAAGCACTCTTAAGATTTAAAGAGATACTCAGGTGGGTTGGAGTATCAGAATTGCCTTTGGTATTTGTTAAGTAATTATGGCAAACATCATTTCTTTAATGTGGGGCGGGGGAGAGCTTGCAAATGCAACATTATTTAGTCAGTAGAGCATTTTTTCACTCTGTTTTGTGTAACTCATAAATGCCTAGAAATTGCTTGTGTATATAAAGTTACAGAATTAATCTAAATTGAAGTTTTCCAGTTATCGTAGATCTCCCTCTCCAGAAAAGATCTACACATCCTATGATATGAATGGCAGGAAAACCTCTTGAAAATTTTCTCATCGGTTTAGGAAAGAGATAACAGGCAATCTTCCTGGGTTTAAGCTTAGAAGATAAATGGAAACAGCACTTCCTCTTCAAATGGACCAAAATAACCCTGCAAAATATACATAAAGTGTTTTATCAATATCAGTCTTTTACCAAAATAAGAACTTGAAAGTGAAAATTGCAAAGCCACATAGTTTCATGGTTGTAAAAACATTCTAAGTTTACCAAATTCTTAATTACTTGCCAGTGTTTTGTTTTATTAATTCCATTTCAATGTCCATCACCTGGTTATCACTCTTGACATGTCATCAGAAAGAAAAAATAACATATAGCTGACAACATCTGTCATAGGATCTCATCCAGAATACCACCTTACATTTAATTCATCATGTCTCATTAGACTCCTCTTCCCTGTGAGTTTCTAAGACTTTATTTTGAAGACCTTGACAGTTTTGAGGAGTGCTGGGCAGTTATTACATAGAATGTCCCTCAACTGGAATTTGTGTGATGTCTTTCTCATGATTAGCCTCAGATTTTAGATTTTGGGGGGAAAGACCATAAAGGTAAAGTACTGGCCCTATAACATCACATAAAAGGTATAGTATCAACATGACTTATCCTTATTGATACTAACTTTGATCACCTGGCTGAGGAAGGGTTTGTCAGGTTTCTCCAATACGAAGTTTTTTTTCCCCTCTTTTCATGCTGTAATCTTTGGAAGGAAGTCAGTGTGCAACCATGCATGGGGTGGGGGGGAATGGTTGTATGCTTTACCTCTTTAGAGGCAGAATATTTACATAAATTATTTTAAATTCCCATGTAGAAATATGGGAAATTTGTATATTCTCTATTTACTTATTTATTTAATCCTTATTTATAATAGTATGTACTCATGGTGTTTTTATTTTATATTTTGGGTTATAATCTAATATTTATTTTGTTCAAATTAGTCTGGCTTTGGCAATTGCAAACTTTTTATTGGCTCCTGTCTCTTTGACATACCCCCATCATTGTGCAGTTTTTTGAGCACTTCTTTGCCGTCTGGCACCACAGTATACCTAATTTGTACAGTGTTCTTTTTTAAAAGCTAAAAACCATAGATAATTAGGTTGGCTGCTTCAATCTTCTTTGAAGGAAAAGTTATCAAGATTATCGGAATTATAAAAAAGACTGGCTAGTATTTTTTTCTACTTTTACTCCATTTTTCAATATCTGATAATATTTGTTTCTGCCACTTAGTCTAACAGTTTTGCCCAGTCACCTTTGATTTTTTCTTCGAGGTTAGTCTTACTTATGGATTGCCTGTTTTGGAGGATCAATGTGTATTTGGGATTTTCTTTTTCCTTTTCTTTTTCCTTAGTAGTGAGTAGGAAATGTACAGCTCAAAGGAGAAATTGAAAAATCAGTATAATCTTGTTCAGAGCAGCTCTCCTATTACTATTCTCAAATAATCAAAAAAGTGGCTGTTACCCAACTGATAAACATTAGTTACTTCCGAAGGGAAAGGTTATATAGAATGTTGGTTTTCTATATTACATATTGCATAGTGTTAGAATTTTTTTAAACAACAAATATATATTTCCTTTATAATCTGGAAAAAATAAAGGTTTATTTTTAGAGTCAGTGGAAATGCAAAGAAAAAAACTTACCCTTTCTGTGGTTTGAAATGCTTTGGAACTTAAAGACTTTTCCCCCACACTGATGTTCTCAAAATTTTTGGTTATTTTTCATTAATATTGTTTACCAGTACCTGTACTAGTGAAATTGGCACATCTGTCCAGTTGTTTTATGTAATTGTAATGCCTGCTTTAGCATTTGACAATTATTTGGGGTTCTCTGACAATTGTTTCAAGTGTGTAAGACTTCTTTTTAACAAATTTTTAAATATATTGTTAGTAAAGACCGCTTTTATGGTATCTTACAAAAAGACATAGAGTTGTTTTGGTGTGTTGCTTTAGAAGGAATAGGTGGGAATCTTTCCCACTCTTTCTTTGTTCTGCTACTTGTCATGCTATCCTGAGATTTTCTTTCTTTCTTTATATCCACGGTGTTTTCTGTTCTGTGCGTGCTGACCCTTACCGCCTGAGATTCCTTCTGGTTTTTTTGTGGGTTTTTTTTTGCTTTTCTCTCTCTCTCCTTTAACCCACCAACTCAAGGACCCTGTCAACTTAAGGAAACCCCTCTCCACATTTTCCCTGGGATATGACATGGTCTCAAAATAAGAATGTCACTGCAGCCAGTAATCTGTATGTTTTCTAGCTCTAGTAGGCAATAGCTTCACTCTCTTTATTGCCTTACTGCCACATTCTACCCCTACCCCTTACCAAGAGCCCTGTGTTTAAATTCTCAATCTAGTTATGCCATTTGGAAAATAAGATATTCTAAGATTTAATAGCAGAAGGAATAAATAAAACCTTGGTAGAGTTTTATTTACATTTCTTTGTGCTACTGTAGAAGCCATAAAATCTTTTTGTCCTCTCCATGTGTTCTTATTTTTATTTCAGTACAACATAAAACAACCAAACATTTGTTTTATGTAACTCCAAACCAGAAGGTTTTCTTTTACTATGTATTTTGTTTGATGGAGTTTAAATACAGCATAGTCGCTTTCTAATAAAATCTACAAATCAACAAAAGTAAATTTAATTATCTGTGCTCAGATTCAGTTTAATAAATATTAAGTGACTATTATGTGGTTCTGGAAATGACCATATGGCTTGCCCTGAGAAAACTCACAGCTCTGAAGTGATAAGACATACACGATTCCGGGGAGGGACGGCATATGAACACCGTCAGTGAGATGTAAATAAGGAGGTTGAGGAAAGACTTCATGAAGAGGGTGGCATTTGAGATAAACTTCCTCAGGCTGAGTTAGTGGAGAGGGTATTCTAAGCAGAGACAGCAGTTTGAGTCATGAGGGTTTAGAGGCAGAAAATAAAGGCATACTTGAAGAATAGTGAGTAGACCCCTAGTAGCTGGAGCATATCTTACTTGTTTGGTAGTAGCAGGACATGAGGTCAAGAATGTTGGTTATGGGGATCCCTGGGTGGCGCAGCGGTTTAGCGCCTGCCTTTGGCCCAGGGCGCGATCCTGGAGACCCGGGATCGAATCCCACATCAGGCTCCCGGTGCATGGAGCCTGCTTCTCCCTCTGCCTATGTCTCTGCCTCTCTCTCTCTCTCTCTCTCTCTGTGTGACTATCATAAATAAATAAAAATTTATAAAAAAAAAAAAAAAAAAAAGAATGTTGGTTATGGCCCTGGTTTGGAACACCTTAAATATCATATTGTGAAGGGTCCGAATTTTCTTTCAGTTATTCAGCAGCTAGGTTGAGGATACAGTGGTAAATAAAAACAGGCATGATCATTGTCCCCATGGAGTTTTTAGCCTGACGTTATAATAATCCTAGAAATACAGGTAAATATGCAAGTGTGATAAGTGGTACCAAGCAAACAAAAAAAGGTACAAGGTCCTATGAAGACATTTAAGAAAAAAACTTGACCTAGATAAGGAGATCAGGGAAGGTTTCCTTGAAGATATAGCAAGTGAGTTAAGATCAGAGGGATGAATAGGAGTTAACTAGGTAAAGAAAGATAACAAAGAAGGATGAAAAGAGCATTTTGGGTGGAGAGAATAGCATGTGCAAAGGCCCTTACTGGGGGCTGGGTAACAGAAAAATGGAAAGTATGAGAGACTGAAAGGTCAGAATGGTAGCAGAAAGGGTCCAGACCTTGTAACTTCAAGGACTTGGGTCTTTATCCTAAGATTGCTAGAAAACAGGGAATTGACATAATCCAGTTTTCATTTTAAAAGTATAATTCTGGCTACAGTGTGGAAAGTGAATCAGTGATTTCCAATCAAGGTGGTTCCATAAATTCACACTTCGATGTACCACTTCTGCACCAAATACGTATCAATGATAGATGAACTTACAGAAACTGCAAACCAAAAGGATATTGCCAAGCTCAAAAACAAAAGAAAACATAAAGGAAATCTTGAGTAGAGCTAAAACTATTGGCCTGCTTGGTTCTGAGTCCTAGAATAGGCATGGAGACAGGGATTTCAACTCCTTTGGGATAGTAAAGACTAAAAGTGTGCAAGGTGAGATGGGGCAAAGTCAGATTTATTTTTTAGAAGTGGAGCAAGAGTGAGGCTTCTCAAAATGGCAAAAGAATCTAAGGTAAGGAGGGGGAAAAAAACCCTTATAACTACCATTTGAAGTCAATGGCCTGTAACTCTCTCTCAAAACAATAAAAATAAAGTACGTTTTATATGCTCAGATTCAAATTAATATATTCCATTTAAGGCAAACAAGAAAATATTAAATAAAAACAGGCAGAAATGAAACAAGAACCAGATGAATGTTTAAAAGAATCAGTTAGAATTCTTGAATGAAAAATAGTCATTGAAATAATTCAGTGATATGATAAACCCTAGACTGGCCACAATTAAAGAATTTATTAATTGGAAGTTGGTACTGAGAAACTCACCCAGAATAAAGCATAGAAATATAGATTTAGAGAGGCAGAGACTAGTTGGAAATGGATGAATCTTCAGATATTTAGGAAATAAAACTGAGAGAATTTGATAACTGGATGGGAGTATGTGAACTGGAGAAAGAGATCAAGGATGACATCAGCATATGGATTTGTTTAACTGGTTGGAAGGTGATGCCCTTTACTGAGAATTTGAAAGACATTTGGAGGGAAAATTGTGAGTCTGGCTTTGGATGTATCTAGTTTGATGCTTCTAGGGTATCCAAAAGGAGATACTTAATAGATAGTTGGGCATATAGCCCTAGAGTTCAGAAGAGAGGTCTGGGCAGCAGATAGAAATATTTTCAAATGCCTGTGGGTGATAATTAAAATCATATGAAAGGAGAAAGAAATTCTAAGACTGAGCTTTAAGGTATTTTAATATATAACTGTGTAGTAGAGGATACGCTTGCCAGAGGACATGGAAGAGTACCTGCAGAAATTGGAGGTTAACTAGACAAGTATGTTATGGCAGCCAAAGGAAGAGAATGTTTCAAAAGGCAGGCAGAGATTAATATTGTCAAATGTTAACACAACAATCATGGAGAATGAGGATCAGGAAGGGTCACTGAATATAGTGATAAGGAGATGATTGGTTGACTCTAGAGTAAGCTATGGAAGTGGAGGGAAGGGAGAAGCAGCCAAATGGAGTAGCTTGCAGGTTGTATAGGAAAAACACACTATGTGTCTCTCTTTTATCACTGACACAGAACATGACACACTTAAACTCTGTCACCAGATGTTTTCACACATCAGGCAATTATCTGTGATATCAGCTGGTTGTCCTACAATTGAATAAAGTTTTTTGACACTAGGAATTAGTGCCGACTCCATAGGTCAAGGGCTGAGTTCCACAAGACTTCACATCCCCTTCAGACATTAGTTGCAAGTCCCAGGTTGTCACCTGTACTTCTGACTGATTGCTGTAAATTGGAAGTTCCCACGACCCCTCTTTGAGTTTTATCGTTTACTAGAATGGCTCTCAGAACTCGGGGAAACACTTACTTAAGGTTACTAGTTTATTATATAATAAAGGATAATGTAAAGAGTACAGATGAACAGCCAGATGAAGAGATACATAGGGAAAGGTCTAGAGAGGTCCCAAGTATGGGAGCTTCCATACAGAAGGAATTGGGGTGTGCCACCCTCCTGGTATATAGATGTATTGAGCAGCTCTCCAAATCCCATACTTTAGGATTTTTATGGAGGCTTCATCATGTGGGCATGATCATTAATTCCCAGCCCCTCTTCATTTCCTGGAGAGTGGAGGGCTGGAGCTGAAATTTCCAAGCTTCTAATCATGGCTTGGCCTTTCTGGTGACTGTCCCTCATGCTGAAACTATCCAGGAGCCCATCAAGAGTCACCTCATTAGAACAAAAGACACTACTATCACCCAGGAAATTCCAAGGGTTTTAGGAGCTCTGTGCCAGGAATCAGGGGCAGAGACCAATATGTATACTTCCTATATTTCGCAAGTAATGATGGAAATTGAGACAGGAAGCAGGGAGGATAGAAATAGGGCAGTATTTGGAAGGGATAAAGTGAGTGGACAAGTGGGAGAAGATCCAGATAGGGGTTGAAGCTGACTGTGTAAGAGGAAAGGAGCGAGTGATAGTGAATTCAGGAACATAGAAAACGATAGGGTCCAAAGCATAGAGGGAGGAATTAGGCAAAACAACAAATGTGGAGGGAAAGAGATGCAGATATTTTCCAAGAGAAATATACTGTTTGACTATGGAACTTTTTTCACAGAGCATTTTGAAGGACATATTCTTCAAAATACACTTGGGGTAGATTTTGCCTTAAAACATGACTGCCTTCTGAATTTTCTAAGTCATCAAGTACTATTCACTTCTTATATGAGAAGCTATGGCAGATTTTCAAAATTAGTGTTTTTAATGCTTTTTAATCCTTTATTCCAGAATAAATTAAAAGTAATTTTAGATAGCAAAATGTTCTTTACACTTTCTTTTTTTTTGTTGTTCTTTACACTTTCTTAACATTAGTTTGTAATAGCAAAGAAATTGTATATTAATGTAAATTTCAACCTTATTTAACTTTGCTTGATTTTGCCACTAGTAACATCTAGATTTTAGTATAAGGGTGTTCTTTTGATAGAATTGAACATTTTGTTAGTGTGTTGAGACAAATAAATCTGAAAATCCAGCAAGAACATCCTAAAGGTTTTTTTTTTAATTGAATCAGTTAATTAAATTCTGAATAACTAAATACGTACACCTTCTATAGTTACCTTGAGCTTTGTATTTCACAAATGGTATCTCTTATCTCCTTTAATCTGCAACCACAAAAAACTTCCTGCAGAGAAAGAGCTTATATTTTTAGATAATACCCTGTTTACTTACCTTTCTTCTTTTAAATTTTTTTCTTCCACTTTAACATTTGTCAAAGGTGATACTCATGTCACATGGTTGTGTTACTGGAAAGTCACATTGGGAGAAGATTTGTGAAAGAAATGAGAAAATGAATTTCACCTGTGCCAGGAACTGTTCTGAGCATTTAATATGCATTATCTCATTTAGCCCTCATGATAGAGGGCTAAATCTGCTTTGTTTTTTAACAAATACATACATCTGCTTTGTTTTTTAAGATTTATTTATTTATTCATGAGAGACACACACAGAGAGAGAGAGAGAGAGAGAGAGAGAGGCAGAGACACAGGCAGAGGAAGAAGCAGACTCCATGCAGGGAGCCCGACGTGGGACTCGA
Source organism: Canis lupus dingo (assembly GCF_003254725.2). Taxonomy (NCBI): domain Eukaryota; kingdom Metazoa; phylum Chordata; class Mammalia; order Carnivora; family Canidae; genus Canis; species Canis lupus. The sequence goes on from NC_064250.1 coordinate 13,987,510, forward strand.
TCCTGGGTCTCCAGGATCAGACCCTGGGCTGAAGGCGGCACTAAACTGCTGAGCCACCCGGGCTGCTCCATCTGCTTTATTAATAGAGAAAAGCAGCTTCAGAAGTGAAAGTAAAGCCATCAATGGTATTCATTTATTTTAATTAGATATTGATACGATCTTGAAATAGAAAATGTTCATAGTCTATCAAACAGTTGAGTCTTATATAATATCACCATAGTTTTGTGCCCTTATACATGTAGCTTCATTAGTCTGGCTAATTTTTTCTTTTCCTTCAGGGCTCAGCTTGAGAATCTTCTCCAGGAAGTCTTCCCTAACCCCCTTCCCCACATTCCCTACCTTCACCCAGAGGTCCTCATTCTTCTGGGCACATGGCCCCTTATGTGTGCTTTCTGAGCACCCTGCTCTCATCTATGGCATAGCACCAGTCACCCGATTATAATTATCTAGACTCCTTGATAAGCAGGAACTGTTCTTTTTAGAAATTTCAACATCCAGCACAGTGTCTGATATGTGGTAGGTATACGAAAAAGGTTGAGTGAATGTTTGACCCAAAGTGTATTTTTAGACTTACGGAATGTTTGGTGACTGTGATAGTGGTGCTTATGATAGACAATGTACCTTTTGTTTGGTTCTCCAATCTTTCTGGTGAATAAGGAGTGTTTTTCATATCTCTGAAGTCTTGAAGTCATCAGATGGGAGAGGGGTGAGGAAATGCTGTTGGTGAATTCCCTGAGTAAGGCAGAGGACATTGGTGTTATTTTTCCTTCCCTTCCCAGTGAGAAGGGAGCCAAGTTGTAGAATTAGGGGGAAGATAGTGGCATTCAGATGAAACTTCAGAGTCTATCAGTAGCTTACTATTTACTGGTTAGAACCTCTAATTTAAGTATTGGCTAGGTCTACACTGTTTAGGCCCATAGCTGTTTTATACAACTTTATATTCCCACCAACCAGCACCAGGTTTAAACTTTTGTAAGTCAAGGTGATAGATCATTCCTAAGTGTTCACCCCTAACCTGAAGCCAATGTTTTATTCTCTATCACAAGTCTATCGACTAGCAATATTATCGTGTATCAGAGGGCAGGAAAACTGCACACCGTCCCCATCACCAATGTTTTTTGACTAGATGACCTTAGGTAAGACAGTGAGCTTCTCTGGGCCTTATTCATCTCCTTTCTAAGGTGAGCGCCCAAGTTTTTATGTTCATGAGACCATAGATAACTTGGATTGTCTTTCAAGGTCCATTCCATTTCTATTTTTGGATCCATAATTTATATTAATTATTTAGCAGTGTTCCAGTGCTGCTCACTGAGAAAGTTGATTAGAAGTGTTCTTCTCTGTGGCAGTTACACATTTGCCATTTATCATTCAGCAGCGTTGAAATTTAACACATGAATTTACTGCATTTAATGTATTGATTTTTTTTAACTCCTACAATCTTGATAGTTGATTATTATCATGTGTAGTCCTCGTTTTGAGTTTCTCTTCTCAAGGTAGTTGTGTTTCTTTTATTTTTTCGCTTTAAGGGTAACAGTCTAATACTGCTGAATGAATACTGTCAAGCTATTTACCTACGAACACCAGAGCCTTTTGGGCATGTGCATACATTTATATCAGCATATATGATAAATGCTGGAGTGTTCTTACTGAGGTTCTTTAACTCTCTACTCTCAAAAGAAAGTTTTTGAGTGTAAAATAAAAGACCTTATAATTATTTATTAAAAGCCTTACTTCCAGGGATCCCTGGGTGGCTCAGTGGTTTAGCACCTGCCTTTGGCCCAGGGCATGATCCTGGAATCCCGAAATCGAGTCCCACGTCGGGCTCCCGGCATGGAGCCTGCTTCTCCCTCCTACTGTGTCTCTGCCTCTCTCTCTCTCTATGTCTATCATAAATAAATAAATAAATAAATAATAAATAAATAAATAAATAAATCTTTTAAAAAAAGCCTTACTTCCTGAAGGCAGAGATCAAATAACAAAAATCAAGAACTGTAGTAGTCAGAAAAAAGTATCTTCTTCAGTATTACTATGAATACATTAATAATTCATTGTCCTATTCTCCACCAACAAAGAAACTGCAAAGTATACATTTTAACAGCAAGGGTATCTGGAGCAGGCCTCCTAATCTCCAGTATAATCCTTATGCTATTCCATACTGATAGAACCTTCCTGTTTCCCCCCTTTTTTTTCAACGTTTTATTATGAAACATTTTTTTAAAGATTTTATTTATTCATGAGAGACACACAGAGAGAGAGAGAGAGGCAGAGACACAGGCAGAGGGAGAAGCAGGCTCCACGCAGGGAACCTGACATGGGACTCGATTCCGGGTCTCCAGGATCATGCCCTGGGCTGAAGGCAGTGCTAAACCACTGGGCCACCGGGGCTGCCCTATTATGAAACATTTTTAAAATACCTGAAAGTTTAAAGAATTTGCAGTGAACATCTGTACACCCATCTCCTTGATTCTACCATTAACATTTTACTACATTTGTTTTATCAGCTGCTTTTCTATTCATTAATTCATGTTGATTTTTTAATGTATTTCAAAGTAGATTGTAGATATAGGTACCTATACCTATTCTCTTTTGATCAATATTTATAATACTTCTGCCTACAGGCATGACCACTGCTGATTGACTGATTTGACTGATGTAGTTCTTTTTTTTTTTTTTTTTTTATGATAGTCACACACAGAGAGAAAGAGAGGCAGAGACCCAGGCAGAGGAAGAAGCAGGCTCAATGCACCGGGAGCCCGAGGTGGGATTCGATCCCGTGGGATTCGATCCTCCAGGATCGTGCCCTGGACCAAAGGCAGGCGCCAAACCACTGCGCCACCCAGGGATCCCCTGATGTAGTTCTTAACCCATTATCACCAGCCTTATTAGTAGAGTGCTGTCAGCCTATACAAAATGGTCTTCACCAGTGACAATCTAGAGTAACATTCTAGATCAGCACTGTCCAATAGAAATATGCTAGATTAAATCTTTTAGTAGCCACATTAAAAAAAAAATTAAAAGAAAAAAATTAAAAATTAAAAAAAAAATTAAAAGAAACCGGTGAAATAACTTTATTTATTTATTTATAAAGATTTTATTTTGTTTATTCATGAGAGACAGAGAGAGAAAGGCAGAGGAACTCCATGCAGGGAGCCTGATGTGGGAGTCAATCCTGGGTCTCCAGGATCACGCCCTGGGCTGAAGGCAGAGCTAAACCGCTGAGCCACCTAGGCTGCCCAGCAGTCAATTTCTTAATGAATGCAAAAGAAGTAGTGGTATTTGGAGCACTTGGGTGGCTTAGTAAGTTAAGCGTCTGCCTTGGGCTCAGCTCATGATCCCAGGGTCCTGAGGTCAAGCCCTGTGTCCTGCTCCCTGCTCAGTGGGAAATCTGCTTCTCCTTTTCCCTCTGCCATCCTCCCCCTTCCCCGGCCCTGCCCACCTCCCTGCCCCATGCCCCCGACAGCTCATGCTCTTTCTTGCTCTCACTGTCTCTCTCTCAAATAAATGAATAAACTCTTAAAAAAAAAAAAAAAAAAAAGAAGTAGTGGCATTTATCATAGCAGGCCCTAATTATACCTTTTATGTTGAGGTCATTTTTATTCTTAGTTCCCTGATCAGAAACTTCTTAGTCTCCTCTTATTCCCTTAGGCATTTCTCTTGATTTCTTGGCATCAGTACTTAGAGTTGAATTACATTCCCTATAGCAATATTTAGTGTATTTTATTACTTTTCTGCCATTCTCCACATAGTTTCATGCTGTACCAATTTATCTTCTCCCATTTTTGCTAGAGCAGTCTCTCTAAAACAGATCAGATCTTTACATTTCAATTATAAAAATAAAAAAAATACGTGCTAGTGTTAGGGAGTTTTAACCAGAAGAAAAAAAAAAAGAAAGAAAGATTTCTGGCTGAATAACTAGAACAATGTTCCTATTTATAAAGTATAAATTGAATTTCCTTTAATGATTTGTCAGAAGTCATCTATATTCTTTCATTTTTCACTAACAAAATATTTAATTTTGGATAATGAAGAAGCTGCATCTCATTCTCTGCTTTCAGTTGGTGTATTTTATCCAGAAAATGGATGAGAAAAAGTCAAAAGTTACATAAAATAGATCTGATTTCAGATTATCTTTGGTTTTTATTTTTAACGTTTAGCTCGTCATTCTGAGTCTTGACTAGCCCACAAAGAAGACCTAGACTGGAAACCACCAGAAGGGGCAAGAGTAGCTAGTAATCTGGCAGTGGCAGAATTTCACAAGAGAGGGACACTTGGGTGGCTTGGTGGTTAAGCAGCTGCCTGCAGCCCAGGGCGTGATCCTGGAGTCCCGGGATCGAGTCCCACATCGAGCTCCCTGCATGGAGCCTGCTTCTCCCTCTGCCTGTGTCTCTGCCTCTCTCTCTCTCTTTCTCTCTCTCATGAATAAATAAATAAAATATTAAAAAAAAAAAAGAATTTCACAAGAGGCTTATGTTGATAAGTGCCAGTTATCTTGAAACTCAGCACATGTGACTAGCTAGAAATACCTAAAACATTGCCTAATTTAGATACTGGATAAATAAAGTAATTTAAATATCTGGGATACTAAGATATGCCTGCTAAACTTCCGGAGGAAAAAAGAGCATAGCAGTTCACCTCCTCCAGTAGAGCAAGTCACTATAGGCTCCATGCCCCTGTCAGATAGCATTATAATGGACAATCTATAAAGGATTGATTTGGTTGCCACAGTGATGAACAATTTTTAGTGGGTGTTCAACACTATAAAGATTAATTTTAAGGTTTTCTTTAGGTACTCATTTTACTGTCTTCACATTTCACTATCACCTTGTTCATTTATTTTTTATTTGTTTACTAACAGTTTCCCACTTTACAGGAATGTCCATTCCATGAGAGCAGGAACCTTCCCTCTTTTATTCACTCTTATATTCCCAGCACCTAAAACCATGCCTTCCGGGCCTGGGTGGCTCAGTGGTTGAGCCTCTGCCTTTGCCCCAGGGCGTGATCCCAGAGTCCAGGGATTGAGTCCTACATCGGGCTCTTTGTGTGGAGCCTGCTTCTTCCTCTGCCCATGTCTCTGCCTCTCTCTCTCTCTCTCTCTCTCTCTCATGAATAAATAAATAAAATCTAAAAAAAAAAAAAAATGCCTTGCAGGTTGGCAGCTCAGTAAACATTTATCAAAAGAATTAATGATGCTTACTTACCTTTACAGATTCATCAATAGACAACTATCAGCCAAGAATAAGTATCATAGCCCCAGTGCAACTACTTCATACTTTGAAGGCTGTTAAAATGCCGCTGATGATAAAAGCCATACATTATTTTATTCATCACTTGTCACAGTGTCCATTTGTTTCTTTTTGTCAATCATCCTTCAAATAAGAGGAAAACACAGGGTATACTTTCAAAGAATACTATCTGTCAGGGAAACAGGTGTAATGTTTAGATCTAGAAGTAGAATGATAAAAGCTAAAATGGCAGTCCTTATGTTATTTATATTTTTGGACAGGAGTTATATACTGTTTCTTTCCCTTTATGAGTGGCCATTCATAAACCAGCCTAAGTAGTGAAAATGTAGGACTTTACTTCAGAATAATATCCCAGTTCTGAGTGCTTTAGCATTTTCTTGAAAAGAAATGAAGAGAGAATCTTACCTTAATTTTATGTTTTCAGACTCCCAACCTTTGAGAACTGGCATCTAATTCCTTAAATTTATAGAGATGAGGTAATATAAACCAATTTTTGATGTTATTGATACTTCTAGAAGCTTTCTTTAATGTTGATTTTTTAAAATCTTGCAAGTAATGTTTCAAGGAAAAAACTTTAAATATACATAATCTCACCCACCTGCATTGAATTCCCCATAGGGAGTTTGCTTCTCCCTCTGCCTATCTCTCTGCCTCTCTCTGTGTGTCTCTCATGAGTAAATAAATAAAATCTTTTTAAAAATTACTCCTTTTAATTTAAAATATTTGGTTTCATGAAAACAATTTAAAGTTATAAAAAACACTTGTGACATATAGTTAAGATTTATTCCTTTGTCTTAGTTGTCTTTTCTCCTTTTTAAATTAACAATGCAAAAAGTTTGAAACTGGAATGTCATTCTTTGTGAGTATTCACATTTCGTAAAAGCTTATGAAGTACTCAGATTTTTAAGCCCATTTTATAAATTAGTAGCTAGGGTAGAGTGATACGGGCCTACAAAGACATTTTTTTTTTCTACAAAGGGACATACAGCATTTATGAAAGCTTGTGACCTACACGTGACATTGTTTTGACACTGAGTACTTGGAAAGTGTTTGGCAGCCACTCAGAAGAGCATACTTCTCCCCTTACCTGCATAATTTGGATTAGCTACCATTCCTTAAGTGCCCATGCGTGACATTTGGATGAAGTCCACATCTAATGGCATTCTACATGTTAGATATAGCTTCATGCATTTGTTAGAGATAAGTTGCTACTGTGAACCTTACAACATCACCAGTTAATTTATTGGTAATTTCAGTATGCCAACTTGATTGCATCAAAATTAACATCCTCTTCTTCATTGCCTAAAGAGTAGAGGTGTCAGTTTCTGAAAAGTTTCTGGAAACATTGCTACCACTTTCCGAAGTGTTAGCTTTCCACATAGACTCTATTTTTCTGTTTTTGTTTTTGTTTTTCCCACTAAGCAGGAAATGACTAGAAACAGATTCCGAGATTTAGAAGTTCTCACAAATCTACTTCTCTAAATTCCCCCTCTCCATATCATGCCACTTTCTCTGTGTCTCTAGGCCGCTCTCCTTCTGTCTCTTATAGAGTCATTGGATTTAGAACTCAGCTGGGTAATCCATGATGATCTCATCTTGGAGATCCTTAACTTGTTTACATCTTAAAAGAGCCTTTTCTCAAACAGGTTCACATTCACAGGTTCCAGACAATAGGACATAGATACATCTTTTCGAGGTTCACTATTCAATATCCCACCCCAGTCTCACTCCACTTGCTGCCAAGTTCACTTTGCAGCACCTTGATAAGGAGCTGCAGGATTCATGGTCAAACGGCACCTTCATCATTTCTCATCTCTACCCATCCTGTTTATGAACAGTCCTAAAGGTTAAAAATTATTCATTCTGTTAAGCCTAAACCTACCCCAGGATAATATTTGACAATGGAATCTAGGTCTCCTACAAAGCTATATGGGATAAGTAAAACTTGTTCCATGACAAGTCCCAGCCTGATGCTGGGCTAAGAATGAAATGTTCATCTCAGCTGCAACATTTAAGGGGATGCCAAAAAATTCAGTAATTAATAAGGATAAATATTTTAATGCAATTTTTAAAACTCACAATTAATGTAGAAAATCCATGATGGGGGTGTCTGGTTGGCTAAGTCAGAAGAGCATGTAACTCTTGATCTCAGGGTTGTGAGTTCAAGCCCCCATTGGGTGTAGAAATTACTTAAATAAACTTAAAAAAACTCATGATGAACAAAATACCAATATTTTAAAGAAAAAAAGGCACACAACACTGTTATTGATTTTCCCTTTTGTCTCAGGTACCAGTATGGCTAGGCGTGGCGCTATTGTTGAACCTTTTTTAAAATTTTTATATTTTGTTCATCATGGATTTTTGTGCATTAATTTTAATTTTGTAAAATACTGCATTGAAACACTATTTATCTTGTCCAGTGAGTTTTTTGGTGCCCTTTTAAATTTTGTGCCTAAGGCAAGGAAGGGTCTTAGTCACCTTATTCTGGTCTCAGCCCTATAACTAAAACAGACACACAAGATCCATACTTAGCCAAGTGGACTCTCCCTCCTGGGACTTTCCCTCCTGGGACTTTGTGGAGGATGTAAAGACGAGGATGTTGTTAGAAACATTTCACAACAACATCAACAGTGGAAGTCAGTATCCTACCCTACTGTAACTGTGGTGTGTTTGTCTGCACACACATGCAAGCCTGTTCACCTGAGGGTCCAGCGGCAGGCCTCAGAGGCAGTGCCTAATTAACCACTCCTGTGGCATAATCTTGATCATATTACTACTCTGGCTTTGCTGGGTCTTACTCCTTTTCTGAGCTGGTGGTCTGGCATTCAAGACTCAATTTGCTTCCTTTTTGAAAATCAGTCATGTTTGTTTATCTCCAAACTTCCATTCTTCCTTACTTCGAGATGTTGCATGATTATATATGTACGTTTTCTTGGTATCTTAGGATGAAAGTCATCCAGGTCTAGAAAAATGAACTCATTTGGAGTATTTTTTTCAGTCATTTTCCTTGTTTTGTATTTCTTTTCTCATTCAGTCTTTTTTCCAAACATTTCGAACTTGAATATAACTTTGAACATTTATTTTTTGTTGTCCATAACTTATAAATTATAATAGTCCCTGGACCTAACTATATGAACTGCAGAGATTAAAGGGTGCCAGACTCAGGGGATCTCACCAAAGAAAAGCACCAGAGGCATCCACGGAGGGAAACAAATAATGTTTACCAAGAAACAGTGCAATATTTAGAGACATCATTCAGTATTCACTAGGCTCAAACTCCAGTCTTTGGGAAGAATGGCCTTTAAAAATTGGCATATATCTAACAACTACAGATTTGGAAGAACTTTAGAGTAGAAAAACAAAGAGCATTTTCAGTAAAAGCAACAAAAAACTCAAAATAACAGTTATCTGAAGGAGAAGTCACAAGAAATATGGGAAATGTGGGTTTACCACCCAGATCCACTGATGGAGCTAGCCCAGTCTGCCTCATTTCTCTAGATCATCTGGAACCCTTAGTCCAAGCCAGCATTTCCTGATTTTAAGATCAGGAAACAGTCCACTCTGTTGGCCATAAAATAGCCTATTTGGGATACTGCCAAGTCCCTACCAGTATTTGTCTTTTTCCCATTTTGGACTTTCAAGTTCTTTTCCCAGGCTGAGGTTCTAATTCTTTGGTCTCCTCACTCCTAGGTAGAATGTAACCAGCAGTTCTGACCTGCAAGAGAAGGGGAGGAGGAAACAGTAAGGTGCTGTGGATAGGAAAAGAAATATTTACCTCCTTCTGGGCATTAACTTTACTGATGTTATTATGGTGAATTTGCACCACTTTTTGTAGTCACCCTCTAATAAATACATCTCTACCTGTTTGTTTGTTTTTTTTCTTTAATTACTTCTCTCCTTTTTTCCTCATTGGAGTCAATAATATTACAGTTTTGTTTTTTAGGCCTCACCTTCCACCTTTCTTAACTTACACTCCCTTATAGAGTTTCTAGCTTGGAATTACCCCATCCTATATCCAAACACTTTGGAATTTACTCTCGTAGGATCTAGAGTCCTCCCATGTGAAAGGTTTCCTTCCTTTGCTCTTACAAAGTCTGAACTTCCTTTGCGAGGACCATTACTTCTTTTAAAGCTCTTGTCAGGGATCCCTGGGTGGCTCAGCGGTTTGGCGCCTGCCTTTGGCCCAGGGCGCGGTCCTGGAGACCCGGGATCGAGTCCCACGTCAGGCTCCCGGTACATGGAGCCTGCTTCTCCCTCTGCCTGTGTCTCTGCCTCTCTCTCTCTCTCACTGTGTGCCTATCATAAATAAATAAAAATTAAAAAATAAAAATAAAAAAAAAATAAAGCTCTTGTCACTCCTACATCATCTACAGCTTCCTCCTCCTCAGTCTTTATAGTCCTGAATAGCAGTCCTCTTTGTTGTTTCTTCTACTTTCTGAGAAATGAAATTGTCAATATGCTATCAACTTATCAGGTGCTCTACTTTTACCAGAATGAAACCTCTCACCCATGCTGGGAGAGGTGACATTTCCCGTTACTACTGTATATAGTGTCTATATCTATTTTGTTATCTGTATTAGGCCATCACTGTTTGTCGACCACAAGAGCATCATTAGAATAGAACATACCTTGCCAGTGTCACAAGTTTCAGTGATGTTTGCCTCCATGTGTTAATCTTCTAAATTTTCCTTTTCTTATTATCCATGTTCTACAGATTGTTATTAGGAATAAGGCCATTAGCTTTGCTCTCCATCTACCTGATTTTTCACTGATAAATTATTGGAAGGCTCTATTATTCTTTAGGTACCACACCAGCACCTCTGTGTGGAGGCTCTTCTGATTTTACATGATTTATTGAAATTTCAGACCCCACTGTATCATCAGCTTTAATCCATACCATCATATATCTCATAAGGGAAGTGATGTGTGTGTGTATATTCCCTTTAGTTTCTTGTGGCATGTGGCAGATTTGGAGGCAGTGTACTTAAGAACCCTGAGCAAAAGTTATACTATTTCCTAGATAATTATCTTTTAACTAAAATGATAGAAACAGAGTTAAAAAATCACAGGGGAGAAAATGAAGGACAGACAATAAAGTCAAAGCAGGGCTTCTGCAAAAATAGAAAACCTTTCTTTAGGTTATACCGAGTTTCATTACAATAAATACATCTGGAGACCTTCTCATCATGGGAGCCAAACTTTTTTTAAGTCAGATGAACAGCTGATGTATTGAGAACAGATTTTATTTAGCAAACATTCATATAGCACTCACTCTGGAATACAGTTCTCAAGTGCTTTATAAATAATAAATTAGTTTACTAAATTAATCATTTAATCCTCATAACAAATAAATCCATTTTTCAGATGAGGAAACTGAAGCTTAGAGAGGTCAAGTGACATCCCTAAGGTCACAGAACTAGTAAGCAAGAGCTAGAATTTGAATTCAAGAAGTCTGCCTTAAGACAGTACTCTAACCACTACATAATTGCAGTCTCTTCAGTTTATTTTCTTTCTAAAGTTCCAATGAGAAAAATGTTAAAAATGTTAAAACCTATACTGGAAAATGGGCATGAAACATTAATAAAACAACAACAACTAACAACTAACTAAGGACTTTATCAGATGTGAAATACCTTGACCCTCGTAGTTATAACTTAACCAAAAGCTGCTGAATTATAATAATGTTCTCTCCCTATTAATTATTGTCTCCTTGGTTCTCCCCACACTTCCCAACTTTCAAATTACATGGTTAGTATCTGGCTCTTCTTTGACCACAAACTCCTTTTGGTTGGTTGTGATATGTTGTGGGATTCTGGGAAGTTTATTGATTGTTTCCAGGGTCAGACTAATGACATCCTTTCATCTATTTCTCTTTTAGCTTAAGTATAATTTTGCCTGATAATTATTTCTGCCTGTCCATATTCATATATAATCTTCCATATTTGTTTTGCTAGCATCAGAAATTAATTCTTGCATGTGTCTGCATGGATTCTATGTTCTTCTTTTCTGAATATATTGCTCTTGTTTTAAAAGAAACTCTGTTGTAGTTAATTTCACATAATATAGCCTACCACGTACATAAACTTACTAGTAGCTCTGAATTAATCTATGGAGGGCTTCAATACTTGAATACCTTGGTAGGACATCTTTCTACCATAGTGAAGGGAGCCCCAAGTAACTAAATCAGTAAACATAAGGCTAAGGATTCTAATACCTGCCTTTCTTCTCAATATTTTGTATGTTTTAAAATATGTTATGCTTTCCTTTTTGGTAGTTATGACATCTCCCTGGCTGTAGTACAGTCTATCTATAAATTAATGATAAGAGCTTTAGAAGTATTAGCTCCTTGTAAATCACAGGCCCCTAGCCTAATCAAAGCTTTGACAAGTTATAACATTAAGTTGTCACTAGACTGCTGGTGACTTAATGAAACTAATGATTACTCATAAAAACCATGAGCTTAAGTACGTATATTTTACTATAGTTGCCAGAGATTCTAGCTTTCCTTGTCCAAGAAATATTTTTTAAGATTTTATTTATTTGAGAGAGAGGGGGGAAGAGAACATGGGAGGGGGGGAAAAGGAGGAAGGCCAGAGGGATAGGGAGAAGCAGACTCCCTGCTTAGCAGGGAGCTTGACTCACTGTGGGGCTCCAAGTGAGGCTCCACCCCAGGACCCTGAGATCATGACCTGAGCTAAAAGAGGATGCTTAACTAACTGAGTCACCTAGGCACCCCATGTCCAAGAAATATTTGACAAAGACCCTTCTGTTGTTGATCTATGGGCTATGGTATTTCTCAGAAGAATTAATTTGGTTTACTGTGAGCCATGTAAACTTTCAAATGTAAACATACATTATTCATTAAATCTTTGTTGACTTCCTTTTCTATGCCAGGCACAGTGCTAGATATTGTGGCAGATGCAAAGATATATAAGATGCAGTTTTCTCCTTGTCAAGGAGTTTATAATCTAGTAAATACACAAACTGTTAATGTTAGAATATATATAAGGGCCCTAAGAAGTATTTGAGAAAAAAGCTAATAAAAAAATTCGTATTCTAAAAAAAATACTTCTAGCTGGGGAAGAATCAAAGAATACTTAATGGCTAGACATCAGCATTTAACTGGTACCTCATTTTTAGGTTAGGTTTTGATAACTAGAGTTGAGAGGGTGGAAAAGAAGAGGGACTAATTCTATATCCAGACAACACTGTTCAAATAGCACCATGTAACAAAGTAGGACTTTGGAGGTAAAAGGTAAAGGGTGGGGTAAAGTACTAAATATCACCTTTTATTCCTATTGTCAAACATACCACAGGGCTGCTGGGTGGCTCAGTCAGTTAAGCATCCAATTCCTGGTTTTGGCTCAGGTCATGATCTTGTGGGTCGTGATATTGAGCTGTAGGGCTCGCACTCAGTGGGGAGTCTGCCTGAAGAGTCTCCCTTGCCTCTCCCCCCACTCACTTGCATACATTCTTGTTCTTGCATGCTCTCTATCTAAAATAAATTAATTGGGCAGCTCAGGTGGCTCAGCGGTTTAGCGCCACCTTTGGCCCAGGGCAGGATCCTGGAGACCTGGGATCGAATCCTGAGTCGGGCTCCCTGCATTGGAGCCTGCTTCTCCTTCTGCCTGTGTCTCGGCCTCTCTCTCTCTCTTTCTGTCTCTCACGAATAAATAAATAAAATATTTTTAAAAATAAAAATAAATTAAATAAATTAATAAATCTTTCTAAAAATTTAAGAATAAAAAAAGGCCCACATCACATCTTTAATAGGATGAGATTTGAGAAAAAAGATGAAATCTAATACCCAGTTGACAATGGTTGGTTAAACAACCTAGAAAAATTCTCACTGTCTTAATATTATTATCTTTGGTTATCTCCAAAATCAAATTTCTTCTTTTTAATTCTAAAATATAGTTTTAATGGATTCCACTTATTTACCTTAAAGCTGCATTGTGACAACACAACATATTGGTATAATATTCTCTTGGAAGCATGAAGATTACTTGTGTTTTGGAATAACTTCATTTAGGTTTTTCCAGCTTGCACCTATAAATCAGAGTCATGCTGTTCACTTTTGATGTTCTTCCTCCTTTTCCATCCTGTCTGTCCCTAGGCTAGCCCACAGGTCAGTAAAGAGGAATCTCACCAAAAATAAGAGACTCTTCACTTCAAAAAAAGGGACTCTCTTACTTCTCCTTGGAAAGCCCCAATTTGTGTCTTATAGCAAAATGAAATAAATGAGCATTGGAGCATATTAAAAATATTTCTTAAAATTCTAGCTCAAAATTACAAATTACTTCTTTTTTTTCATTATTGATAGTTACATAATATTTAAAGCCTTAAAATCATAAGCTCTAGCTTTACAATATTAATTTTTTTACAATATTAATTTTTAAAAGACAGTAATCAGCCCATTAAGTATTATTACCTTTCAAAATATGTAGAGAAAACATACTATGTAACTTTGATAAATGCGTGTATTTAAAAGGACATAAAGACGTTATCCTATAATATGCTAGGCTTTTCATTTCAGTTATTTCTCCCCTAAAAAAAATAACCATGATTCCTGCATGTACTATAGATGGCAATACTTATATGGAAATGGAAGTTTGAGAATGATTAGCAGATAGAGTCTTAAATGAGTAAGGTTCAGTTGAAATGTTCTTAATTTTTCTCCTTCACTGGATTTTTAAAAAATAATAATAAACTTTCTTTTTCACTCATGATGTTTCCATTCAGTTTTATTTCACCATCACCTGACCTTCTTCCCCCCCTCACCTTTGTTTCAGAAATCACATGTTATACAACCATTTTCTCTTTAGATGGCAGTGATTGGAAACCAAGTGATTATGCACACAGGATCCTATGTAAAGTGCTGTAGAAGTATTTTTTCTCAGGCAGGTTGAATGCCACATGGCCTTGCTGTAAATTCCAATAGGGACAGGGAAAACACTGTCATGTATGTTTCAAATACACCATCATTAAACATCTACAGTTCCAGGGTTGATGAAGTCTATCTTTGCATGGAGGGAAGTAGCTCATTCTCAATAGCTCATAGCTCAATATGGAAAGCTCTCATTCTCCTTAACATTAGGAATTTGGGGACACCTGGGTGGGTTAGTGGTTGGGCACCTCCCTTTGGCCCAGGACGTGATCCTGGAGTCCTGGGATCGAGTCCAATATTGGGCTCCCTGCATGGAGCCTCCTTCTCCCTCTGCCCACGTTTCTGCCTCTCTCTGTGTGTCTTTCATGAATAAATAAATAAAATCTTAAAAAAAAAAAAAAGGAATTTTGCTGTGGGATTCACTCAGTAAATATATATTAAATGATATTACATGTTAGGCCCTGTGCTGGGTAAGCACCTTGCACTATATACATAAAAGAGCATGGTGTCTACCCTCAGACACCCCTTCCAAGCATAATAAAGTATAATAATTCTTATAATAGAGGCATGTAGAAGATAAAGTAAGGCACAAAACAGGAATAAATGGCTGTAGCAGATATTACAAAACATTCACAACATACTTTTTTTTTTTTAAGATTTTATTTATTCATGAGAGAGAGAGAGGCAGAGACACAGGCAGAGAGAGTAGCAGGCTCCATGCAGGAAGCCCGACGTGGGACTCGATCCCGGGTCTCCAGGATCATGCTGAAGGCGACGCTAAACCACTGAGCCACCCGGGCTGCCCCACAACATACTTTCTAAGCCTACTGGCCTCAGACTCCTTCACAACACAGCTCTTCAGGAAGCTGCTCTTGTTCTATCAAAAACAAAAATAAAAACCCCACATGCAAGAAGAAGCCTT
Source organism: Canis lupus dingo (assembly GCF_003254725.2). Taxonomy (NCBI): domain Eukaryota; kingdom Metazoa; phylum Chordata; class Mammalia; order Carnivora; family Canidae; genus Canis; species Canis lupus. The sequence continues at coordinate 14,002,562 of NC_064250.1, forward strand.
TTGCCTATCATTGGCATAGTGGGAGATGTGTCTACCTAGAAGTGGTATACATTATGCCACCAATTGTGCAAAGAAGGGGAAAGAAAACACACACACTTTCTTGCTTGTTCATGTCTCTTGAGAGGGCTACCCAAGAAGCAGATAGTATTGGTTGCCACTGGGGAGAGGAGCTAGGTGGCTAAGGGATAGGGTGAGAGGGACACTCTTCAATGAATACCCTTTAGTTTCTTTTGACCGTGTGGATTTATTACCCATACAAAAATAAGGCTTTATTCACTTCGTATATCACATTACCACATGAAGAGAATATATATACCAGTTGTCTTTTATTTGGTGCATTCTACAAGTTACTAAACTCCTAAACATATAAACATATAGTAGATAGCAAACAGGTATTGCTAAGGATCATGTAAGTATCTGTAACATTTTTTGTTTTGGTTACAGGGAACTTCCCACTCTATTTTTCACAGCTCTCAACTAGTATATCCTGATAAACATCAAGTGGCTGTGAGTAGGAGTGGTTCCTCCCAGAGAAGCCAACTGTAGATTTTGTATACAGCGAGGAGCTATGTGTTTTGTTTTTGTTTAGTTTTGTTGTTTTAGTGGAAGTTACAGATGGTGTAGGCCAAAACCCATGGCAGAAAACAGATTATGAACAGAAAAATTATGGGTCAGCAAATATCTTTGGTATTGCTCAGAATTTAGAGCAACTTTAGCAGATTTCCTTGATGAGAAGAATTGTTTGTGATATGTCATCAGAAGAATCATTATAGGACATGTAGAGTCATCAGCTCTCTTGAAATAAATTTTTGTAGCTGAAAATTTTCAAAAGTGCTCTAAATGTGTAAAACTCCACAGTTTTACACATTCACTGGGTGGCTTAGTCAGTTGAGCATCTGACTCTTGGTTTTGGCTCAGGTCATGATCCCAGGGACACAAGATCGAGCTCTGCATTAGGCTCCATGCTCACTGAGGAGTCTGCTCAAGATTCTCTCTCTCTCTCCCTTTCCCTCTACCCCTCCCCCATGCATGCTTTCTCTCTGTTTCTTAAAATAAATAAATCTTAAAAAAAAAAAAAAGACACCACAGAAACTCCACAGAAATAGCTATAGCCCATGTCTCCACAGAAATAGCTATAGCCCATGTCCATAGAAATTATATATATATTTATGGGATAAAGATGATAGAGAATTTTAAGGAAACAGAATTTTAGGTCTTGTTGAAGACTGATCAATAGAACAGAATGAAAATCAAGTATACATAAGGAATACATATTACCTATTTTGTATACATGCATATATGCTAAAGTTCAGAATATAGTCAGTAGACATTAATTGACTGGTTAATCTTTATGAACTCTATTTCTTTAACTTTGATAATAAAAAATAGCTAACACTATGGTAGCATATAACAATTTAGAGATCACTTCTGCAGTGTTTATATTACTTGATCATGTGTTCAAGAATTTATTTGGGGGAGGGTTCATATTTTAGTGAAAATCCTCTTTTCTTCTGACTTCCACCTCCTTGTATGGTTATGGACACGTAGATACTTCTGATTTAAAAAGAAAAAAAAAAAGCAGTTGAGGGACACCTGGGTGGCTCAGCGGTTGAGCATTTGCCTTTGGCTCAGGTCATGATGCCAGGATCCAGGGACTGAATCAAGCATCAGGCTCCCCATGGAGAGCCTGCTTCTCCCTCTGCCTGTGTCTCTGCCTCTCTCTGTGTGCCTCTCATGAATAAATAAATAAAATCTTTTAAAAAAGAAAAAAGCAATTAAGTGAACTTTTCTTGACATACTTAGCCTGTTAACTAAGAAGAAAATCTCCCATCTATGCTATAAAATGGTCTTTCCACCCTTCATTACATAATTTTTGCTTGACCCTTCATAAGTCCTTGAGCAAAATAAAACTTGGCAAGACAGTTCAAAACTGGCTCTATCATCCCTTCTTTCTCCTCCTTTGTAACAGGTAAGAATTCCTTTCCAAGTTTCTGGATTTTTTACTTGGTCTGTTTCTTCCAGTTGTAAGGAATCCTTTCCTAACATATACTTCCCCTCTGCTCTCAAACTTCCATTTCCCCTTTTCTTTCATTCATTAGCACATTCACTCATGCAGCACATTTTAATTGATCATCTGAAACATCAGGCCCTGTTCTTTGTGCCAGGGATACTGTGATCAAAACAGAAAAAACTCCCTGCCCTCTTGGAGCTCAAATTGTTTTTAATATATATGTGCCATCAGGGGTGCCCCTCACATTTTGGTCTGTGAATGTTGCCCTAGAGTCGTTCAGTGCACAGCCACCTCAATTCCACATGGTGGCCTTGTCTACTAAGCTTAATTTGGATGTTTGTCAAAATTAATTTCCTATAATAAAGTCAGTTGCCACATTCCATTGTTGCCAGAGAGCAACCCTTTGCTTTAAGGAAAGCATGCAGTCATCTCCATGGGGGTGGAAGAAGATTTTGTGGAGAAACCAACCTTTGTCTTTCTTTGTCTGTCTTTTAACACAGACTAACTGTGTTAAAGCTGCTCTAAAATTCACTTACCACTTTTTTCTTCACCTAAAGTAGTAATTGGAGGATATTTTTAGTTGCCTTTAAGGAGTTCTCTAATTATTTTCTTTCTTCCTTTCTTCCTTTCCTCCCTCCCTCCCTCCATTCTTTCTTTTTTTCTTTCTTTTTGTACAGCAAAACATGGGACTTTTTTTCTAGTTTTCTTTCCCTCTCAATCATCACAGCATCTTTTTTTTTCTTTTTCTTTTTTTCTGAGCTATGTAGTGATTCTTCTACCTTGATTTGTGATCAGTAAATGACCACAGAAGTCTGTGCCCTGAAATGTGAAGACAAAGTTGCATTTCTTGTATTTATTAGGGAGAGATATTTGGAAATAGAATTGCATTGGATTCCGTTTTACTATTATCTTGCCTTGTGAGTCTGGACAGTTCTAAATTCTTTAAACCTTAGGTTTTCCTTGTAATCAACATATGAAGCTGAGCATACTTATTGATAATTTCACACACACATGCCTCCCCCTCCCTGAAATAACTCTGAATTTATCTAAGAAAGCTATAATGTCAAGACTCATTACTAGAACAAACTGTGTATTTGAAGAATAATTCTTTGTGCATGTAGGGTTGGAAACATTGAGAAGTGTGTTTGCACATCTATTATAGTTAGAATCAGATGGAAAGGTTTAGAGATTGTGCAATTAGAGAATGTTTTCTACCCACAAATTCCCTAGTTGTGTGCTTCATATTCATTAACAGGCCCAAGGATGCTTGAGCTCAAATCTACTTTGGAAACTAATTTTCCTAAATATTTTGTTTCCTAGATCTTTGCTAAAATGATCAACAGCATCAGGTATCAGTTCCATCAAAACTTTACTCCATGAAGTGGCTTGTTTGTCCTGTGATCTTTTCCATGTCCAGCATCCTACAGCTCCCATCTCTGTTGCAAATTGCATCCTTTGAAGACCAGTAAGGGACCTCTATTTCAAATAACTCAGGGACATATGCTAATCATGTGTAAGACATGAGGGCTCCCCGGCCTCACTTCCCTCTTGGCATTTTATTTGCTTCATTCTTTTTTAGACTTCAGACAAGATTAGCTCTCTCAAATCCCTTTCCTCTTTCAATTCTTGTTCCCTATTTTTAGTATTTCATAACTGAATGTCTTTACCTGGGGCAGGCAGCTTTCCATCATCTTCACCGCTTAATTGAAATGACACTCTTCAGTGTTACCAGTGACTACTGGGGGGCATTGGGAGCTGGTATTTGTTCAGTATGTTCAGTGGAGCAAGCAGAAGGTGCCTGTGTGAGACACTTAAATGCAGCATCTCATTTAATTTCCACAACAGTTCCACAGATAGTGGTATTTCTTTCTTAAGGATGAAGGAACTATGGCTCAGAAAGGGTTAAGTAACTTGTCTCATAGCTAGTAGGTGGTAAAGTCACAGAATTAGATACACTTCCTTCCAAAACCCATATTCTTTCATCTGTAACAGATCTATTTATCCCTTCCTTCTTGAAATACTACTCTGGGCTCTTTGTGTCATGCTTTTTTGATTCTTTGGATCTCCATTGCTTTTTTTGTTGTTGTTAAGATTTATTTATTTATTTGTTTGTTTGAGAGAGAGAGAAAACAAGTGGAGGGAGGGGCAGAGGGAGTGGGAGAAAGAATCCTCAAGCAGACTCCTTGCTGAGCATGGAGCCTGATGTGGCGCTCGATCCCAGGATCTTGAGATCATGACCTGAGCTGAAATCAAGAGTTAGATGTTTAACGACTGAGCTGCCCAGGCACCCCTGGATCTCCCTTGCTTTAATCAGTAACTCATACAGCTGGCTTGCTCTAGCTTCTCTCTTCCTCATCTAAATTTCTCAAAAGACTGGTATACAATTTATTTCTTGCTACCCATTTACTCCCTAACCCCTAAGGGATGGCTTACCCCCATCACTTCATTGAAACTGTTCCCACTTGGGCCATTGTAATTTCCTAATTGCCAATTCCAGTGGACATATTTTAGTCCTTGTATTAGTCTGTTTGAGCTGCTGTAGTAATACCATAAATTGATAAATAGCAAACATTTATTTCTCACAGTTCTGGATGCTGAGAAGTCAAGTTAATGTTACTGCAGATTCAGTGTCTAGTGAGGGTCTGACTCTGTGTTCATAGATAGCCATCTTTTCACTGTGTCCTCAAATGGCAGAAGGGGAAAGGAGATCTCTCTAGCCTCTTTTAGAAGGGTACTAATCCCATTCAGGAGGGACCTGCCCTCATAACCTAATCACCTCCCATCTCCAAATAATATCACATGAAGAGTTAGGTTTCAACATGTGAATTTAGTAGGGAGATACAAATACTCAGACCTTTTCTCTTTTATTTGGTACTTTATTTTTTCTTCTTGAAACTGTGAATTCTGTGAGTCCATACTCATTCTTCTCCTTGTCCTCTGACCGTTCTTTGTCATCTCTTATTGAGCTCCTCTTCCCCCTTAAATGTTGATATTCTAAGGCTTCACCGTGATTGATCTCATCTACTTTGTGTGCTGTCAGGCTCCAAATCTATATCTCTACCTTAGACAAGTACTTCGAACTAAATATGTCCAAAACTGAACCTTTTCTCCTACGGATACGATTGTTCTTCAAGCCAACCAACCCAAAACCCTGGAAGTGATCTCTGACTTCTCCCTCTCTATAATCCTCAAATCCAGTCATTCAACAAGTCTTGCCAATTTCACTTTCTAGTTATTTCTCAAATCAGTTCTCTTCCTTCCCTCTATTCCATAGCCTTCTTTAAAAAAAAAAAAAAAAAAGATTTTATTTATTAGAAAGAGAGACAGTGCAGGGGGAGGGGCAAAGGGCAAGAGAGAAGCAGGGCAGGGCAGAGCTTGATCCCAGGGCACTGGGATCCGGACCTGAGTGGAAGGCAAATGCCCAACCCACTGAGCCACCCAGGTGCAACCCCAGGATGGATCTTCATAAGGTCAACCTGTGTAGGCCCCAATGGTCCAGTTAAAAGAGAAGGCTGCCTCTTTTAGAACATGTTTGCTCCCTGTCCTTCTACTTTAGTTACATACACATTTCCTGCTGAGGCTCTAGGGAGGAGCTGGCAAATTTACTTCCTGAGAATTATAATGTTTCGTGTTTTTTGCAACATTATACAGTCTTCAGATCATTATTAGCATCTGCTTAAATATCTACCATATCCTCCTTGTGGTTTCTCATCTCCAGTTTTGTTTCTTTCAAGTTCATCCTATTTTACAGGCAGAAATGACCACGTAACTCTCAAGCTTAATTTACAGTTTAACCGTAGATTTACATTTGTTGTCTTGACCAGGGAGATATCTGAATATTTCAAAAGACTTATTTGGGGAAAAGATGTGAACTGTGTTAGTAAGTTTGTTCCCCTTTCCAGTGTAGTTTTTATCTTCTCAAACTTTAGATATAATACCTGCTTACTAAGTGGAACAAATCAAACTCTAAATATACAATGCACATAACCTTTTTCTCATTAACATTTTCTTTTTCTGCCTGTTTTATATGAAGGGATAGAAACTAAAACACACTAATGAAGTTAGACACTGTGCTTAAGTAACCCTATGAAGTAAGCGTTTCCATTTTACAAACTGAAGTACAATTAAATCATTTCCTGGAATAAATAGATATAAGAAACAGGTCCAGAATTCAAATGCCAATCTAACTCCAAAGTCCATGCTCTTCCCTCAAATGCTAACAATTTGTTATGTTGTTCTCTGTTACAATTTCCAAACCGTGTATCTAGCCCTCCCCTCACTAGGTAGCTCTGAATTTGTTCATGCCTACATGTTAGGATAGCCTACTAATCCCAGAAATTGGGATGAATCCCAGAAAGTGGGATGAATAGGAAAATGATAATAGAAAGCAATGTTGCAGGAAAAGTAACCTGGCAATGGTCCATGAGAAACCTGTTTGCAAAACCAACCAGCAGACCTAATGGCATCTTGAACTAAAGTGATGACAGTCAAACTAAGAAAGAAGAAATGAATGTACTTAAATCAAGGAAGTTAAGACTCTTTGAAAATAAATATGTCTACTCTATTTTAATGAAAACAATTCTCTTAACATCTTAATCATTTAAGGTCTGTCAAACCTATATATTAACATATCACAATTTTGTGCTTTCATAGCCTAACAAAAACAATATGTAGTCTTTTTTTTTTTTACATGGCAAAATCAGAGCTTTTATATTTGAGTTTATTCTTCATTTAACTTTTAAAACATTACTATAGTTGAATATCAAAACAAAACAAAACAAAAAAAGAATATCAAAACAAAAACAATTGCAAGTAGTGAACTATTATTATAGTCCTTCACTTATTCACTACTGCATATAAAATGCCAACAGTGTTATTCACTGGCCCCCATTAAGAGGTCTGACACTGAACACCACCCCTAGGATGATGTTCACCATCCTCATATCCTTCTCCATTGTAATGGCGCCATTTTTCCTGATTGGGATCAAAGTCCACTAGTTCTACCTGGTTCATTTCATCAGTTCTTCTACTTCTTTCTCTCAAGTAGGAATTTTTCCAGCAAAGAAAGTTTATCAGAAGAGAGAAAGCCATTCTCAGGGAAGTTTACCTTAAATTCAATGATTAGGCGACCCTTCTCATGTGGTCAACGATAAATTGACAAGCCTTCATTTAGCACACACTTGATATCCCCATGCTTGACAATCTGACCTGGATGAGAGGTGATGACATTGGTTCAGTTGTCAAGAGTAGATACTGGCTTTTGAAAGCTGTGCAAGGCTTCAACCAGCTATATGTCCATACATATGAAAAGGTCTGCTCCTCATCAAGTAAAAATAACATGATCCTTCTGATCTAAAACAATGATAGTATTTCCTGGTTCCAGTCCTGGCTCTTGGTCTCCTTCACCATGGAACGTTATCTTCTGGCCATCTTTCATGCCTTTGTCAAAATGCACTTCTAGAATCTTCTCTTGTACTATCTTCTTTCCATTGCAGCTTTTACATCTATCTTTATGACTGATCCATTCCCCAGGTCCTGGCACTCCATTCACACAGATTGAATTTGCTGAACCATTCCAGGTCCTATCTGATGAATTCTTTTTTTTTTTAAGATTTTTTATTTATTTATTCATGAGAGACAGAGAAGAGAGAGAGAGAGAGAGAGAGAGAGAGAGAGACAGGCAGAGGGAGAAGCAGGCTCCATGCAGGGAGCCCAATGTGGGACTCAATCCTGGGACTCCAGGATCAGGCCCTGGGCTGAAGGCAGGTGCTAAACCGCTGAGCCACCCAGGAGGATCCCCTACCTGATTAATTCTTATTTGCATTCCAGTACCTCAGCAATTGGGACAACATTCAACTGCTCCTTTCTTACTACCTAGGCCTTCACATTTATCACAGATCAGTTTCTTTTGCAGAGCTAGTTTTCTTGTTGTACCATCATATAAATCTTCTAAGGTTACTGAGAGCTAATGCACATTTATACCTCTCCTTTCTCTCTGCATCCTTCCTCCTCCTCCAAAAAACATATCAAACATGTCTGTGGGGGAGCCAAAACCACCACCAGCTCCACCTTCTTTAATTGCCTGTTCTCCTTTGTCATATTAATTCTCTTTTCTTTGCATCAGAGAGTACTTCATAAGCTTGAGAAATCTGTTTAAACTTCTCTCCTTCATTTGGATTCTTATCAGGGTGGTACTTCAAGGCCACTTTCCTGTAAGCCTTTTTCAATTCCTCCTGGGTGGCATTGGGTTTGACCCCCCAAAACATCATAGTAAGTGGTTTCTTTGATCATTTTCTACAGCCCCTGAGAGGGCTGAGGCCCGTGTCGGGGGAGTGGGAAGGAGCGCATTGCTGGGCACAGCTCCGGCAGCCAAGCTTCTCTCTGTCTCACCAAAGGTTCTGGAAATTTCCCCAATATGTATTCTTTTAAAACGTACTGAGTCCTTTTATAGATATTATCTGATTTTATTCTCACATGTTTCTTTGGCGTAAGTAGTTGTATTTTTGTCATGTTACATATGAGGAAACTGGCTCAGAAGCTAAGTGACTTGCCCAGGGGTTAACAGCTCTCTAGTACTACACTGAATCCACAGTCTGTGCTTTTTTTTTCTTTTTTTTTTTTTTCAGAAATGTCGTTTCCCTGAAAACAAACAATTTTTTTTTCAAATCAAATGATCACATTCTCAGCGTCTAAATACCAGCTTAGCAGCATATTATGAGTTGGTTAGATCAGGCATTGAGTAGATGAAGAACAGAAACAGATGATCTGATTCATGCCATGGGCTGAATTGTATACCCCTGCCAAATTCACGTGTTGAAGCCCGAACCACCAATGTTTAGGTTTAGATGAGGTCATGGTGGAGGGGTCCTCACGGGGAGATTAGTGTGCTTATGAGAAGAGGAAGAGACAGAGTTCTCTCTCTCTGCCATGCCAAGGACACAGTGAAAAAGCAGCTCTTTGCAGGCCAGGAAGAAACCCATTACCAGAACTTGACCACACTGACATCCTGATCTCAGACTTCCCAGCCTCCAGAACTGTGAGAAATACACTTCTGTTGTTTAAGCCACCCAGTCTATGATCTTTTGTTATGGCAACCGAAGCGGATTAGGATAGTTCATAAAATTATTTTCTTGTGATGACTCCCAACTGCAGTATTTTGTAGAATTAGATACTTGCCTGGTCTACATCTTACAAGCAGGATTCTTGTTCCCTTTGACAGGTGGCAGATACTAGGCACGTTTTTTATTCTGCATTTCATACATTTCCAGTAAATGAAGCCATACTATTGCTATGTCAACTCACATTCATATGGCATGTCACATTCAAACAAGTTTCTCATTCACATGAATTATCCTGCCTTGTCTACCTATGGAAAATCAAGGGCCTTCTGCTCTGTTCTCTATTTAAAAACTTAGAAAAAAAAATTAGAAAAGTTATAAAATCTTTAAAAAAAAAAAAAAAGGGGGCAGCCCCGGTGGCTTCACACAGGCAGAGGGAGAAGCAGGCTCCATGCACTGGGAGCCCGACATGGGATTCGATCCCGGGTCTCCAGGATCGCGCCCTGGGCCAAAGGCAGGCGCCAAACCACTGCGCCACCCAGGGATCCCTCTTAGTAATTTTCTATTAGGTTATTTGTAAAAATTAATATCTTCACCTATAGTATGAATATAATTTTGATGAAATCTTAAAGTCCCACTTCTAGGCTAGGTGTATATATTTACAAAGTAGGATAAAATACCTTACAAATTATATTTTTTATGTTAGATTTTTAAAATTATGAACATTTAAAAAAATCTCTTACTATCTTCAAAAATATTGACAATTATGGCTATACTATTAGTGCAAGAAATTATTAATTTGGAAATCGAATGTACTGCCTCACATACTTGGGGGTTTTTAGTTTTAGTTTTTTGGTTTGTTTTTAGACACATAGCAGTGTGAAGGTATTTCATATTGAATGAAAATAAAGGAAGACTTTGACCTCCCATGCCATATCCTTCTTTTTTGTCAAATCCTCCCTCAGAGGAATCTTTAGAAAAGACTGGGTGCATCAGAGAGATCCAGATCAGAATTCTGTGCTATCATGTGCTAGTGAGGTCATCTTGGGCAAATAACTTCATTGCTTAGTTAACACTCTAAAACCAAACTTTCTGTCCCTTCCCCTCTCAGACCTAGTCTTCTTTCTGTATCCTCTATTTGGTTTGCCAGTACCACTCTCCATCCAGTTATCTAAGCCAGCAATTCCAGGTTTTTCTACCTTTTTATTGTCCACTAAGTTAACAAATCCTGCCAATATCGCCTCCTAAATTAACCCTTCCAGTCCTGCACTAATATGGTAGCCATGAGCCAGTGGGGCTGTTGACCACTTGCGATGTGGCTGACCATATTGAGAATTGCTGTAAGTGTGAAATACACACCAGATTTTTAAGATTTAGTATAAAAAAGGGATAGATACTATAGTGAGTTTTACATTAATTTCATATTGAAATAATATTTTTGGTATTGTGGGTTAAGTAAAATATATTACTAATATTTATCTCGTGTTTATTTTTGTTTTTTAATGTTGCTACCAAACTTTTATTTGTGGCTTATGTTCTATTTCACAAGGCCAGTACTTCTCTTGTTTACTTTGTCCTATGTTAGTTAGACTCTTCATCTCTCACTACTGTCAAAGTCTAGTAACGGACCTCCCTACATTCTGAAGCTCAGTGAGAATGCTCTTTCTGAAATGAACATCTGAAAGTATCACTGCTCTGCTACTATAGCTCTTCAGAGGCTTGTCATCACATAAACCCAAGGTACTGGGCAGTGCACAGTCTTGATTGTTTGACTTCTGTGTCCCTTTCAGCCTCTCACCTTCTCAGCACCTCCTTCCCCCTACCCTGCACTATACGCTCCAGCAGTCCTCAAATTTCTGTCTTGCCCTAAACACATCATGCTGTTTCATTCATCTGTGCCTTTACATATCCAATTCTTTAATGTAGAATGCTCGCCCCCATACCTCCCCCATCTTACTGGGGAGTTGCATTTTAACCTTTAACAACTTTCCAGAGGCCCCTCTTTTCTCCCTCCCTTGTAGAGATTCTACCAAACCTTTATTTACTCCCGCTGAGCTCTGAGCTCCTTGAGGGTCGGGGCCATGTCTTATTCATCCTTATGTCCATCTGTGCTTGGGACAGTACCTGGAGCACAAGTTACATTCATTTGGTAAGTTTTTGTATTAGTTATGTTGCATTAAAATCATATATATTACAGTGATTTGTTTACATGTCTGTCTCCCTGCTATGGAGTGAACTCTTGGAAGAAAAGAAGTGAATTTTATTGATACATAAAAATCCAAATATCCCAGCACCTCAAGTAGTGCCTGTGAGAGTGGACGCCATATTTGTTCAATTGAATTAAATAAATTCAGGTAGGACCTACTCTGAAATCTGCTGACTTTCAGGCTCAATCATTCAGAGGGCTATTGACTTGGAAGATCCCTAGGAATCCTTTTTTATCTTTAGTTTTTGGGATTATTTTGTGTGCTATTATTACTGTTTTTCCCTTCAGGTTTATTGAGATATAATTAACATAGAACATTGTGTAAGTTTGAAGTGTATAGCATAATGATTTTATATATATACATGTTCATATGTTTATGTATATATTTGATATATACATAGTGAAATGCTTACCACACAAAATTTAGTGAACATTTCCATCACCTCACATAGATATAATTTTTTTCTTGTGATGAAAACTTTTAAAATCTACTCTTCTAGCAACTTTCAGATATATAATACAGTATTGTTAACTGAGGTCACCATGCTGTACATTACATCCCCAGAACTTATGTACCTTATAAACTGCAAGTTTATACCTTTTGACAACCTTCATCCATTTCCCCCACCTTCTTGTTGCTGTTTTTTTTAACCTTTAGATGTTTTTCATCCTATTTTATAAAGGTAGAATACATGTTGACTGGGGGGAAAAAAAGTCAAATAATATCAAATGATGGAAATTGAATATTCTCTCAGTCCTGCTTCCCAGAGGAAACCACTGATAAGAGTTAAGTGTGTGTCTTTCAAGACTGTTTTTACACATACACACATAATTATTTTTTTCAAAAATAATGTCACTGAGTACAAAGTTTTGTAAGTGTATTTCAACAGTCAGATTAGGGTCATGTTCCATGTCATAACTTTGTTCCTGGGCTGGGCAAAGTGCTGTTCTTAGCTGACTTATTTTACAATCCAGTGCGCAGTCCTCACACTGCTTGCAAAGAAGAAAGAGCTCCTATACCCACAGGGGTTGGAATATATGACCCTGCTGCAAGTAGAAAATATCTTTGGAGTCTTATTTGTTTTGTCTTAAAAGATGGTGTAGGGGCCCCTGGGTGACTCTGTCAATTAAGTGCCTGCCTTTGGCTCAGGTCATGATCCCAGGGTCCTGGGATGGAGCCCTGTGTCAGGGTCCCTGCTCAGCGGGGAGTCTGCTTCTCCCTCTCCCCATCTGCCCTTTCCCCACCTCATGTGTGCTCTCTCTTGCTCTCGCTCTCTCTCTCAAATAAATCAATTTAAAAATCCTTAAAGAAAAAGTTAGTATAGATCTTGCTTTTGAAGATACATCTCTGTTTTCAAATAAAAAACAAAGAAATCCTAAACAAACAAACAAACTTAAAGTAAAATTGTCAGTCCAGGAGGATATGCCTATTTGTCCTCTGGGCTTCAGGGTAGCCCCAATATATTGCCAAGTACTGTTTGTGTATACTCCAGTGTAAGAAATACAGTGTTAGGCTTTCAAATAAAAGTAGCTAGGGATTTCCCACAACTTAGGAAGGAGGGAGCAATAGATGGTACTGGAAAAATCATTTTCACAGTTAGCTACAGAATAAGGGACAGGATTAGGAAAGGAACATTTTGAAAAGAAAGGAGTTAGAATAGAGAGGTATTATTATAAGAGGGTTACTGATTAAGAGAATGGGTTTGAGGTTAGAATTAACATAGGTTTGAAACCTGGCTCTGCTGTTTACTGGCCTGTGACCTTGAACTATTTCTTTAACCTTACTGAGCATCAGTTACCTCATTTGTAAAAGGGCATTAGGAATAGGATAGCAATAATGGTGCCAAAATCATAGGACATCTATGAGGATGAAATGATGATGTATATAAAGACATTTAAAGTGCTTCTGACCTGTCAGAATTGCTCAATAAATTATAGCTAAAGGGGGGAAAGTAGAAGATTCTTCTTTTTAGTTTACATGAATTTTTAACCTATATCTTGGAAAAAGAGCCTCAGATAGGTCTTCTATCAAGAACCAACTCAGTCCACCCATATCTCTGCCTTGATGAGAGAATAATGAGCACACTTGTCTCATTTAATATCTAATTCCTCCTCTCACACCTCTCCCTCAAATCACATCCTCATTATTACTTCCTGTCATTTCCAGTTTCTGTGCCCCCATTTCTGCTAAGAAAAGCAGAAGTGAGGGAAATATGAGGGTTTGGGGATTTCTAAAAACTGTTCCTAAGTTCTCGTTGTTACCTTATATTGAACTGTAGCTCTGTGAATATAACATTTGCTGGATCTTTTCTCTGGGAAACAAAGGAATTTCCCCATTAGCTTTGCATTTTAACTTTTTAGAGGATGAAAATTATTGTATTAGGCACATACAGTATGAGAGTTATGCAGATCCAAGAGTTCATTACATCAAAGAAATTCTCTGTTGTTTTATTTTTCACTCTGCATTGTGCAAATGGGGAGACTCAGGCTGTTGACTTGCCTCAAGGGTGCAGGTACATTGCTGACCCTGAACTGCTAGTTGTTGTTGTTTAAGATTGTGTGTATATATTTGAGAAAAAAGAGATTGTATGTGAGCAGGGAGGGGCAGAGGGGAGGGATTAAGAATCTCAAGCAGACTCCATACTAAGCCGGAGCCCCACTCAGAGCTTGATCCCAGGACCACAAGATCATGACCAGAGCCAAAACCAAGAGTCAGACACTCACCCAACTGAGCCATCCGGGCGCCCCCTGAACTGTTAGTTTTAAACATTTGAGGTTGCTCTTTTGTACCTCAAAAATGATAGAATATGAAGACCTTCATATGATTCATATTACAAAGCCTTTGTGTGCATGTGTGTGTAACATATCATAAAGAACACTTTAAGCGTAGATATATAGTGTACACAATAATGATAAAACTAACTCTCCTGTGCCTACCAGTCAAATTAAGCTGCTGTCTGTGTGCCCTAACTTATTTTTCTTCCTCCTACTAACCTCTTCTTCCCCCATGCCCATAGCCTGAGTATGGTGTAAATAATTTCCTTGCTTTTCTCTATTTAGGTTTGAAAAACTAAATAGCAAGTTCAACCCTAGCTGTGTAAGGAAAGAGCAGTATTGCCACTATTAGATGACAAGTCCCCAGAGAAGGTGAACAGAATCTTTGGTTCATGGCTTCTCTGAGCTTGTAAGAGCCCTTTCTGGGGAAGTAAAGGCTTAAGGTTATGCACAAGCATTAGGAAACAGAGGTTTTACCTCAGTGAGGGCATCTGGCAGAGTTGTAGTTTGGATCAGTTTCACAGCATTTGACAGAAATATGGTCAAACACAACAGGCTGCTGTTTACTACCTCTAAACTCGCGTGGCTTTCCTCCAGATTTTAGGAGTAGATCAAAACAAAAGCTTCATGCATTTTCAGTAAAATGCAAGTCTTCACTGCAGCAGGGCATGGAGTGGGAGTATAGTAACTCCAGACCATGGTTAAGACAGTATAAGATCATGCAGGCATTCTATGCTTAAATAAAAATGATGATGTGATGGCAGTGGGGATCGTGGTGATGACTGTCCCAGTGTGGCTCTCGCTTGAGTCACTTTCCAATCTGGATTGTTTGCCCTCCGAATCTGATACACAGCCATTATCCTGGAATCTCTCTTCATCATCATCCTCCACTTCCCACTGTTTCCTGTCTTCCTCTTTCTTGGGCTAGTGTCTTTAGTGGAAAACATTCTCCAGGAGCTTCTTAAGGAAGGATGCCTGGGAGGTAAAATTTCGGAGCGCTTTCATGTCTAAAAATGTCTTTATATTATTCTTATATCTGAAGAGTGGCTGAAAATAGATCTCTAGGTTAGAAATAACATTGCTTTGTTTCCAATGTTGGAAATCTGAAAACTTCTTTTTAAACTTTTTTTGCATTTATTTTATGCAGAATTTACTCCTGGGCCGTAAGTTTTTGTTTCCTCTAGGATATCTTTTTCTTCTGTGTAACATCCTCTTCTGGCTTAGGGACAGTCTGCTCTTTTTCAGTAAGGATGATCTCAGTATGGCAAGGAGAGCTCACATATGGGTGAATCTGCCCATGAACCCTGTAAATTCTACACCGCATGTTGGGGGTTTTGTTCACCTGGATGTGCTCAATGACACAGAGACAGAGAACCTACATCTAGACCCTTAAGTTCAGCATTACCCTCTGCATTTTTAAGCATGTGCAGCAGAAATTCAGCACTCTTTTTGGGCCACCGACCCTATCTATATCCAGCTCCACTTTTTGGCCTAGACACACCTACCAACTCCACCATTGTAGCGACAGAATGGTACACATTGCTTCTGCAAAGTGACATTCTTCAGATACTTGGTGGCTTTTCAGATATGCATCCTCTTGATGGCCTGGGCAATTTCACATGTGTTCTTAAAGGAAACATGAAGATTGAACCTCTTGATTTGCATGATTTTGTAGGGTTTTCTGAGTCATGTAAGTAGCAAACCATTTTCAGAGATCATCTCAGGCTGCTTATGGGAAGAGTAGAAATCTGAAGACATTCTGATGCCTGATCTTTTCTGTATGATCTGTTTTTTTCTTTCTGGAAGCTTTTAGAATTATCTTTTTTATCTCCAGTATTCTAAGCTTTTATAGTAGTATGACTTGATATGGTCTGTTTTGCCATTCATTGAGTTGGGTATGCAATGGACTATTTCATTCTAAAAACTCACTATCTTTCTGTTTTGGGAAATGTTCTTTTATTTTCTGGTGACTCCTTCTCTCTGTTTTCCCTGTTTGTTCCCTCCTACCTTCCTCCCTCCCTTCTCCTCTCTCTCTCTCTCTCCCCACCTTGCCCCCTCCCCCTCTCTCTCTTATCCAGATGTTAGCTCTCCCAGGCTGGCCCTCCAAATTTCTTACTTTTTACCTCTTTTCTCCTTTTCTAGGAAGTTTTCTCAGTGTTCTACCCTCTGTTGATATATATATTTTTTTTTTTTTAATTCATGGTAGCAGCCATGTTTACATGTTCCTAAGAGCCCTTCTTTATTTTCTTCCTTTAGAAAAAAAAGCATAGTGAATATATTGTCTCATGGAATTTTTTTTTTAAGATTTATTTTGAGAGAGAGTGTGCACATACATGTGCAGGGAGAGAGGCAGAGAGAAAGCATCTCAAGCAGACTCCCTGCTTAAAGGGAGCCCCACAGGGGCCTGATCTCATGACCTTGAGATTAAGAGTCAGAGGTTCAACCAACTGAACCACCCAAGTGCCCCATTATCTCATAGGATTATAATGATGGGTTTTTTTTTTTTTAACATTTTGTTAATTTATTCATGAGAGACACACAGAGAGAGAGGCAGAGACACAGGCAGAGAGAGAAGCAGGCTCCTTGCAGGGAGCCTGATGTGGGACTTGATCCGAGGACCCCAGGATCATGCCCCGAGCCGAAGGCAGACGCTCAACCACTGAGCCACCCAGGTGTCCCTGATAATAGGTTTTTGTAGGGGTTTTGCCTTCTCCCTTTATAGTCTTTTTTGTTTGTTGGTTTTCCTTATTTGTTTTAGACTCTTCCATTTCACAGGCTCTCCACCCTGTGATAATTCTTTGCTATCTGCTTATGATTAAACATAATCTAACGATGATTACAAGCTCTAAGTGTGTAGGTGGGGTTATTGACTGTTGACTTCATGGTAGGGTGATCTGGGTCAGCCATTTGTTGGGGAATTCCCAGTCAGTATCTCTAGGGGTTTTTTTTTCCTTTGCCCTGGTCAGATCCCCAAAGGAGAGTTTCCAGTCTCTTAACTGCAGGGCAAAGGCCTTACTACTGCCAGTGTTTCTGAGAGCAAGTAAGGAAACAGGTCTGAGTTTCTCTAGGTTCTAATTTCAATATGCATATATTCACATAATCCTTATTTTCAGTATGGTATGCACGCTGTCACATGTGCTTGTTACGCCAGTGTAGAGATCCTTTGATTTACCACATCCACGTAATGAACCTTCAGACTTCCTATCCCCACCTCAGCAGAAGCAATATGGATGTGGGGTGAGAGGGAAAATTTAAGAATCTGATGCTGCTTTAACAGCTTTTACCAGTTCTCCTGAGTTAGAACATATACTTCCATTTAGCCTGCCACCTTTGCTTTTAGTTCTGGAGAAATTAGGTTGGTTCTTAGCTTATCCCTCTTTAAGTTTGACTTTGTTGGATCTGCAAGGTTAGTTGCCACCTGTCCATCTCTTTCCACCTTCCAAATTTTATTTCTGTTATCTCCTCTCTTGTTCTCCAAGTTCTTGTGGGTTTGTCATTTTAGAAGGTTGTATATTACAGTTTTACTGGGATTTCAAGTGGGATTAATATCAGATGCATGTATTCCTTTTGTCTTCTTAACCTGAAAGCTTATGTTCTGCTCTTAACAAGTGCTGACAGAGAGATTAACATAAAAATCACCCAAGTCTGTGATAATACCAAAAGAATCTCTTTCTTTTTTTTTTTCAGTTTTTTTTTTAAGATTTTATTTATTTATTCATGAGAGACACAGAGAGAGAGAAAGGCAGAGACATAGGCAGAGGGAGAAGCAGGCTCCGTGCAGAGAGCCTGACGTGGGACTCGATCCTGAGTCTCCAGGATCATGCCCTGGACTGAGGCAGCGCTAAACCGCTGAGCCACCCGGGCTGCCCCATTTTTTTTTTTCAGTTTTGATTCTCTTTCCTTTTTAGTTTTTTTCGGGGAGATGGGGTGGTGGTGGATGGATACAGTGAGGTTTGGGAGGTCTAAATGTACTAATCCAGCCTGTACTGTCTAATAATATCTAGTATTATTCAGTTCTTTTCCATATACTTTGTAGCTACGTTAATCCTCATAATAATCCAGTTTGTATCTCCATTCTACCAATGATGAAACAGAGGCCCAAAGAGGAAATGTAAACTTCCCAAAGTCACACAGTTCTGACATAGTGGAACCAGAATTTGAATCCAGGTAGCCTGATATCAAAGCTTGTTGCTTTAATTACTATACTATCAAATACTAGGTATAAATTGGAAAAGTCTCTTTTATGCCTTTTATGTTTAGTTTCTTTTATGTTCAGTTTCATTTACTATATAAGCCTCTCTTACTGCAGAAGTGTATAACTGACATGAAGCATCTATACAAGGGGTCTTTTTATATTCTTAGGTCTTTTGTATATTTTGAACTGACAGGATTACTCCAGAAAACAAAATCAATAGCCAAAGTGTACAGTTGTATGTGGCTCGTACTAAAACAGAAGCTATATGAATCAGTGCGGCCATGGAAAGGCTACACAAATTTTCAAGCCTCCACAGCCCCCTCATCTTATTCTTTCTCTTCTAGTTATTAAAGAGTGTCTATGATCCTGAAAGTATTTACATACTTTCCCAGTGTGAGCAGATTATTCCCTGTACATGAACTGGAACCCTGGTGGAAATTTTTAATAAATTTTTGAAAATGGAAATTAAAATGCATCAGAGTAAGTTAATTTAATCTTCCTGAAATTAGTTTTCAATCTTCAAAATACTGTCCTTTTTTACCTCACAGTGATAAAGGAAACACAAATATAGAGAAATTAAAAAGACCAAAGAATGCATGTAAATGTTTGGAGAAAAGTCATACTATGAGTCAGGAGCCAATCTTCTGTCTTCTAGACAGTGCTGATTGTCAGCTAGATGGGGAAATCCATCTTGGCCAATTTTAATCATTCTCTAAAAGGCTGGACAACTGTGTGGGTGCTAATGGCATTGGAGAGACATGGTACGCAGGAAAAACATCCCACACTTGACAGGATGTTCCCAAGTCAGGAAGGGCATTTCTCTTCCTCCGTAGACTGTTTCATTGACTAAAGACAACATGAGATCATTGAAATCTCCCCAAAATACCAAAGACTGACGAAAGCAGGATATAGGACATGGTGAGTCTAATGTAAACCAGTGGGATCATTTACGACATCATAATAAAGTTGATAGTATTTTATGTATCTGCTTTCTTCCAAGAGACTTAAAGAGCTTTATAGAGTCAGTCAGTCATCAGATTTTTAAATCTTCGGTGTTCAGAGTACATGGTCCCAAGGATAGGAGTAGGACTCTGCTTCAGTCTCAGCATCTCCTCCCTGGAACTCCACTACCAGGCTTTTGAAGCTTCCACTTCTTGAGTACCACCCAGTGAAGTTTCCCTCCCCCTCCTCACCCCAGCTTCTGCTGCTTCTCTAAAACATTTCCTTTTTTCATCTTCTTCCAATTCATTTTCATCAAGTGTTAATCTGTGTCATATGTGGTATTTGGTTCCTGAACAGTTCTAGCAATAAAATGTCATTAATCTTATTTAAGTAAAGAATGATCTCTCTCTCTCTCTCTCTCTCTCATTCTGTGTAAGCAGCAACAGCTATTCTAGGTAGAACTAAGGCTAAGACCACACCAGTAAGTAGTTGGCAAATGAAAACGTGATGAGAAGCCTTGAGCCACAACTTTGATGGATTTCCTGCACTCCTTCCTTGGTGGCATTTTCAGAGGTGCACAGAAAAATACTGAATCTAGCAGTCACCTGAGGACTGTCTCTAGGGCAGGAATTCTCTTCCCTATACTTAGCTTGAGAGAATAATGAGAGTTACAAAGACAAAGAAGAGAATGAAACTGGGTATGAGCTTACCCACAGCTAGTAGGAACACAGAAACAAGTAGAAAACTCCATTGCTCTAGTGTAAGTTATGACTTGCCTTGTTTTTTTCTGCTGCAAACTTTGTGGAGAGCACAGTGTGTCAATTTATAACACTGTGTAGTCTTCTGAGTCTGAGAACATTGTCTCTATAGAGTTCATCAATCATTATATCTCTAAAGTTACTTCATGTTCTCTTGGGAACATGGGAAATAATTGTCAAAATTAATTAATGCACATGAAAGAAAAGGATCCAAAGAATCTTTATTCACTTTTCTTGCTTTCTCTTGTCTGCCTTTAACATAAACCCATTGTATCCTAAAACCCAGCCAAATTCAAATAGGAACCCTCCACCTCCCATCCATCCTAGTTCAAGCCTGGAGTTACCATGAGGTTGTCTTGAGTGAAGCAATAGCATAAAAAGTAGATGTGTATTTCCTGGCTTTAGTGTCCAAAAAAAAAAAAAAAAACTATGTAACTGATCTTAGAAATTGGTATTCTTTTATGTTGAAGCCAGATGTAGGCAGTTTGTGATTATTTTAAGAATTTCTGTTTCTTATGGAATTTTAAGTCTCTCCACTTAGAAATAATGGAAAATAATCTCTTTAAC
This sequence comes from Canis lupus dingo, assembly GCF_003254725.2. Classification (NCBI taxonomy): domain Eukaryota; kingdom Metazoa; phylum Chordata; class Mammalia; order Carnivora; family Canidae; genus Canis; species Canis lupus. The sequence continues at coordinate 14,023,074 of NC_064250.1, forward strand.
ATCAACATTCTCTTTTTAAAGATTTTATTTGTTTATTTGAGAGAGAGAGAGAGCAGGCATGAGTTGGGAGGAGGGGTAGAGAGAGAGGGAGAAGAAGACTACCCACTGAACAGGGAGCCCAACGCAGGGTTCGATCCCAGGACCCTAAGATCATGACTTGAGCCTTAAGATATTAAGCCACCCAGGCACTCCTCAACATTCTATTTAAAATTAACCTGCTTTCCTTTTGCAGCTCAGGTGCTGAACTTAATAGCTGTGTATATGTATAAAGAGGAGACAGGTCAAGGACAAAATCACTTCACATCTTCCTCAGTGTGAGCACTATTTACATGGTTTCATCTGAGAAAAATGAGGCCTCCAAAAACTTAGACCACTCAAGTACACAATGCCTTGTTCCTCAAACACCCCATCTGATCACTGTTTGCACCTATAACAGCTACTGACCGTTTTCAGAGAGAACAATTGCTACTTTAATCAAGCTCCTCTTCTGCATCAGGTCCTTTAAAGAAAACTGTCCACAGCTAAATGTAGGAATCTTTGGCCTTCCCATTTCACACCTCGAATACCAGCATCAGAAGCTGCCAGAGAATGACACAGGATGCCTTATTCACTGGGTACTGTGGGCTCTGACTAGCTGGATAGAATTGGGGAAGAAACTGCCCAGAGATAAGGCTAAGATAAGTAAATACAGCTTCTCCTCACTGTTCGACTGATGCATTAAAAGGAGAGAGATTGGACCGAAGAAGGTAGAGAGGTAGGTTGAGGAAGAGAACATACTTCAACACTAACCTGCAGCCTCCCAGGGCCACCTTACCAATTGGTTGGTTCCAGAAGTCATTAGAAAAGGGAGACATTGCCAGAGAGAGCATGCCCTGAAAGCCACATGGTTTTGAGATACTTTCTCCAATGAGCTTTTCATATAGGAATTGTATGTGGCTGTGATGTCATTTTACATTTTTGTTGATGACTTGACAGATAAATGTTCATAATACTGTTAAGGATAGTCGGGGAGAGGAAAGAGGAGAGGGGGAGGGTACCTTATTTCACATTTAAAACGTAAAGCAATCTGAGCAAATAAATAAAATAGGAATTTGGAATTCCTGACAAAGACCTGGATCCTGACTTAGATCCAAACCACAGATCCTATATTGATCTAAATTTGGAATGGTATCTTCAGTAGGATATAGGGAGAGTGATATTAGATGAGTGATGTTTTGATTATGGTTCCACCTGAAAGTGCCTTTTGACCAAATGTTAGTGTGGAACAAGGAATGATCATTACTCACACTGGCCTTCTTACTCAGCCAGGACGCTGAGTGCTGAAAATCTCCCTACTGTGCAGACTGCTGCTGCCTCTAGGCACTCCTGGCTTCCACCGTCTTCTGGGTCTTTACACTGATTGGCTTGATCTGTGCATCTACAACCGGCTTCCACTTCCAGCCGTACACCAGCTGCATCTCCTCCCTGCCTCTGCCCTTGAGCCTCCAGCTCCTCGCCACCACCACCCCTTTGCCAGTGACTCACACAGAAAATAGAAGCTGTTAGGAGGAGCCACCTCTTGTTTCGACATAACACACCACACACACACACCACAGTCAAACTAGTTTATCTCTGCTCAAATCCGCCTCTGTGCTAGAGTTCTCTCTCCCACCTCTTCTCTAGAGTCTCTTGCTGCTTTCTCCCAAAACCAGTTCCAGCAATCATCCCCTCTATGCCTGTACCTTCAGCCACTTTATCTGATCAGAATATGAATACTGTCAGGTTTCTTCCATCTTTAAAAAAAAAAAAATCAACCACCTACTCCCTTCATAACGAAGCTTCTGGAGGTTGGAAGTTTTGAAGAGGACATACGACACAGTTTCTGAAACGAAAAAGCGGAATTGATTGATATCTTTGGTGAGCAAAATAGAGCTATGCTCGTAAGACACAGTCTCTCCAGATAAAGCAAACTGTAACCATATGTAGTTTAGGAAACTGACTGAAATCTCACTCTTGTCACCATGGTATTGTCAAAGTGACTCCTCCAAGTTGCAGGCCGCACTTTGGTGTCTCTAAGCACTGATACTTAACCTCTCCTTTCTTCTAGAAATGCTTTTATAGTCTTTCTGAGAGACTTCTGTCTCTTGGTTTTGCTTTCATCTCTGGCCATTCCCCAAGTTTATATTAAATTCTTTTCTTATTCTTGTCTTCAAAAAGTAGTATTCCTCGTGTTTCATCCTCAGCTTTATTCCTTTCTAAGTCTGTATCCTTCCTGTGATACCTCATCTACTCCCTGATGGCTCCAAATCTTTATCTCTGGCCCAGACTCCTCTGCTAAATAGTGGAGTCAAAAAACTGGCTGCCCATTGGAAATCTCCCACCTGGGGATATCATGAGCTTTTCTTCTCATAGATCTTGTCTTGGTAGCATCATTTGTCCAGTTGTCCCAGTCTTCCTGGATTTTCCCTCTCTTCATATCCCACATGTGATCAATGATTAAGCCCGATCAGTTCTGCTTTTCTCCTGACTCTCAGAGGGCTCTCTTCTCTCCATCTTTACTACCAGGTCTCATCTCTTACTTGGATTACCACAGAAGCCCCCTACTTGATCTCCTTGTCTAGCTTTCTTGCAGTTTACAATTTTGGTCTCTAAATTGGTAGTCATGTCATGCTCCTGTTTTCAATCCTTTGTTTTCCCCCCATTGCTTTGAGGTGGGGAAAGATTCCATATCAGAGCTTACACAAGGACCTTTGTGATCTGACCTCTACATTCATTTCCAGCATCATTTCTGGCATTCATCACTGTCGTCCCACACTTTGGCTTGAAACACATTTGACAGCTTGCAGTTTCTCGAATTCAGTGTACTTAATAGAGAGCTTCCACCTTCAACATGCTATTCCTTGTCCTTGGAAACTCCCATTCCTTGCCTGGATAATTCATCTGAAACTTCAGGTGTTTGCTTCCTCAGTGGAGACTTTCATGACCACCCTCCCCACCTCCAGTTTGATTTAAGTGTCCATCCTTTGTGCTCCCTCTCAGCAGTTAATAAATTATAATCATTTGACCGCAAATACCTGGAGGTTAGGGATAACTGTATCTTTAGATCTATATCTCCAGGAACCTCTCCTTATTGACTGACAGAGAAGTGCTCATTAATACTTGATGAATGGGGATCCCTGGGTGGCGCAGCGGTTTGGCGCCTGCCTTTGGCCCAGGGCGCGATCCTGGAGACCCGGGATCGAATCCCACGTCGGGCTCCCGGTGCATGGAGCCTGCTTCTCCCTCTGCCTGTGTCTCTGCCTCTCTCTCTCTCTCTCTCTGTGTGACTATCATAAATTAAAAAAAATACTTGATGAATGGAGTTTTCACCTAATCAGAGCCACGGTTTTGAGTACACACATGTACACACATGCACATATACATACATAAGTGCACATCCAAGAAATCCTTGAATCTGATCAAGTGTTTAGATGCAGCTACCAATTTATAAGAAAAACAGACAACTGGAGAGTATGTTATATGGGGATGCAGTCAGCAAAATCTAAGTGTGGGAAATTCTGTCAGACAAACAGCTATGTTTCTTTAACTGCAATCAAGCAATTGCAATATATGAAGCTTTTTTAGATCCTGATTTTTTTGAAAACTGTTTAAAAAAACCATGACTCAAGGAACACTGTATATTTGATATTATGGAAGTGTTAAATTTTTAGACCTGATAATAGCGTTGTGCTTTTTTTTTAAAAGATTCCTTATGTCTAGATGTACGTACTGACATATTTACAGACGAAATGATCTGATGTTGGATTTGTTTCAAGATAATCTGAGAGGGAGAATAATCTGGGTGGGGATATAGATGAAATTGAATTGGCCATCAGGTGATAATTATTGAAGCTGATGACAGACACACAGCAGTTTATTATGCTATTTTACCTACTTTTGTTTATATTTTTAGATTTCAATAATAAAACTTTAATTGTTTTATTGAAATATACATAATGTAAAATTTATTTTAACCATTTTTTTGTAGTTTCTAGTTTTTATTTAAATTCCAGTTAACAAATAGTATAATATTAGTTTCAGGAGTAGAAGTTAATAATTCATCACTTACATTATAACCCACTGTTTTAACTGCTTTTAAGTATACAGTTCAATGGCATTAAGTACTTCACATTGTTGTACAGCTGTCATCACCATTCATCTCTAGAACCTTTTCACCTTCCCAAACTGAAATTCTGTATCCATTAAATAATATCTCCTCATTCCTCCCACTCCTACCCCTTGCAATTATTATATTTTCTTTCTCTATGAATTTGACTACTCTAGGTACATCATATAAGTGGAATCATACAATATTGGTTCTTTTGTGTCTGGTTTAATGCCTTAACATAATGTTAACATAAATGTCTTCTAGGTTTATCCATGTTGTAGCATGTATCAGAATGTTATTCCTTTTTAAGGCTGAATAATATTCTGCTTTATGCCTTTACACATTTTGTTGTCCAGCTGTTGTTAGACATTTGGGTTGCTTCCAAAACTTTTTCCAGACTGTATCTGATAATGAGTATTTTAATATAGGGTATACTAATTATAGGTATCCTGCTGAAGAACTGGCATGAAACTAATTTCTATAGACATCAGATCCCAAAGGCTTTTGAAGATCTACAGTCCACACAACCCAGGAAGTGCCAGACACTGCAGGCAGTGGGGTAACAAGTTAAGAATAGGGAAAGGAAGTTACACTTGCTGTTTAGGATTACTCAGAAAAGCTCTTGCTCTCATTGGCCTCTACCACCTCCTGGGCAGCTTTTCTACTGCCTGAGTATCCCTACGCAGTTATTTATAACACATGTAGCCATGCCAAATGTATTTTTACCCTAAGCTCAGGAACTACCTTTCAGCATTTTTATGCCAAAAATAAGTGTGTCGGGCAGCCTGGGTGGCTCAGTGGCTTAGCGCCGCCTTCAGCCCAGGGTGTGATCCTGGAGACATGAGATCAAGTCCCACGTCGGGCTCTCTTCATGGAGCCTGCTTCTCCCTCTGCCTGTGTCTCTGCCTCTCCCTCTCTCTCTCTCTCTCTCTCTCTGTCTCTCATGAATAAATAAAAATAAAAAATCTTTAAAAAAAAATAAGTGTGTCACTTACAAGTAAAAACAAAACAAAACAAAAACCTTTTATCTGTTCCTGCAGGAGATAAAGCAAATTAGAATGGAAGCTTAAACCAGAAAATGTTTGCATTAAATATTAGTCTGAAATCTGTTCTTACTCTTCTGGTTTTTGGAAAATTATCCTTTAGACATATTAAGGAGCAGTAGGGGGGTGAGGAGGGGGCAGTTAACCTTTAGGTACCCAGAGAAGTTCCGGAATCAATTTGGAATTTTAGATATTCTCTTAAAAGGAGCCAAACTATTTAGTGTGTTCCACTATGTGGCTCAGATTCTAGACTCCTTACATAAGCCCAGAACTGTTCCTATAAGCCCATAAACCCATTCATGGTTTCCCAAGTAAGAACAGTCCAGAGTGGGGATGCCTGGGTGGCTCAGCGGTTGAGCATCTGCCTTTGGCTCAGGGCATGATCCCGGAGTCCCAGGATCAAATCCCACATTGGGCTTCCTGCATGGAGCTTGCTTCTCCCTCTGCCTATATATCTGCCTCTCTCTCTCTCTCTCTCTTTCATGAATAAATAAACAAAATCTTTAAAAAACAGAAATTAAATAAGTAAATAATAAATAATAAAATAAAACAAAACAGTCCAGAGTGGATTGTGGCTTTTATGGTCAGGACTGCCCTGAGCTCAAGAAAATTCTTCATCTTTCTCATCTAAACCTATTTCCTGCTTATAGTCTCAGGAGAAGATTGCCTTTTATATCTTATATTAACCATCCAGCATGGATTGGATATTTGTCACAGACCCCTTTGTCCTTAGAACCTCCAGTTTGTTTGGCTTAGAGGTTTTGTTTTTTGTTTTGTTTTGGCTTTTTTGTTTACTTTTTATTTTGAGGTCATCGTAGATTCATATGCAGATATAAGACATAATGCACAGGGATCCCATGTATCTTTTACCCACTTTCCTCCAATGGTAGTATCTTGCCAAACTGTATTATCACAATCAGGATATTGACCTTGATAGAGTCAAGATAGAAAAATTTCCATCACCACAAGGATCCCTCCTGTTGCCCTGTTATAGCCACACCTACTTCCTGCCTGACCTCACCTCCAACTTAGCCTCCAGTTGCCACTAATCTATTCTCAATTTTTAGGATTTTCTCATTTCAGAAATGTTATATAAGGGGAATCGCAAGTACATAACCCTGTTTGGCTTTTTTCACACAACATAATTCTGTGAAGATCAATCCAGGTTGTTGCAGTATCAATACTTTGTTCCTTTTTATTGTCAATTAATATTCCATGATCTAGATGTACCAGTTTGTTTAACTATTCACCTATTAAAGGACATCTGGATTGTTTCCAGATATTGGCTATTAAGAATAAACATAAGTAGTTGTCTGTACCCATCGGCATTTTGGGGTTTCTGGCTCCAAGTCTAGGATATATGAGGCAAAATGGAAATCTAGGGAACTCACTGCCATGTCATTCTTCATGCCCCCAGTACTCTAGCCAGTCTGGTTTTTTCTCTTTACCTTTCATGGTCTTCTTTTTCTTAATTTCTGATTTTTTTTCTTTATTTGGAAAATAGGCATAAATTTCATTTTATGCCATATTTTTGTTTTGTTTTGTTTTTTGTTTTTTTTTATGCCATATTTTTTAAAGCAATATCCACAACCAACATGGGGCTTAAACTTAAAACCTCAAGATCAAGAGTCTCATGTTCCACGACTGAGCCAGCCAGGTGTCCCTATACTGTAGTTTATATCTTAAACGTGTTTGATTTTTGGAAACATCAAACTTTCAAAGTCTTTCTGGGTTTGTTTTGTATAATATCTGGGGGTTTTAGTTGTACTTAGTGGCAGAGATAGGAAAATGTAGATTTACTCCCATCTTCCCAGAAGTGGAAATCCCTCCCATTTTTATTTTTGTTCTAATATAGAATTAATGTAAATTTTCTTTTTCTTTACTGTTCTGAGTATACCTATGACTCTGACCTAGCCCACTGGATCCAGCCTTGGAATTTACCTCAAAGGAAGTTGACTCATAGCTAGACTGTCAATAGTTTCAGGCCAGTGCTTTTTTCTGTATACTCTTCTTTCTTTCCTGTGTCTTTCATTTATTCTCCTTTGTTTGCATTGTTTCAGAGAGAGAGCTGCTGCTAGTCGACACCTCTAAGCCACAAGATGGTGCCCCAGAGCAGTTCAAGTTAATCCTTTTCTGTTCTCTGGGCCCCTGTTTTTAACATGGTATTAGTAAACTTAAGGCCATTTATCTAAACCAGAGTATAGCTCTGAAGACTCAGTTGTATTTTTCTTTAAGCCATGTACGGAAGCCAGTTGCGTGGAAATTTAAGCAATCAATATCAAAATGTTTTTGTTTGATTAGGGGGGGCATCTTTTAATTTGGTAGGAATTCATATGGAAAATTTTAAAAGTAATTGTAATTTATCTTCAAGAATCCAGTTGCTATTTTGTAATTGGGCTCACTGAAAATAATCTGTAATTTCAACATAGCTTTAGGAAAGGACCGTTATAGAGGTGCCTGGGTGGCTCCATCTGCTAAGCAGTTAAGTGTCTGACTTGGGCTCAGGTCATGATCTCAGTGTCCTGGAATTGAGCCATGCATTGGGTCCTGCCTCGTGCTCAGCAGGGAGTCTGCTTGTCCCTCCCCCCTGCTCATGCTTTCCCTCTCTCGAATAAATAAAATCTTTAAAAATACATAATAAAGTAAGTAGATAGAAAGAAAAAGGAAGAAAAGAATGTTACAAGTACTTTCTGAAGGAGATGCACCTCTGAGTATCTTTTGAGGTATTTGGATCGATGAGCCAAACTTTCTTATAGTGTAGATGTTTGTTTTTGATTGCTAGCCTTAACTTTTAAAATGCTGGCTTAAAAAAATAAATAAATAAAATGATGGCAGGGCTTCCTGGGTGGCTTAGTGGTTTAGCGCTGCCTTCAGCCCCAGGGTGTGATCCTGGAGACCTGGGATCGAGTCCCACGTTGGGCTCCATGCATGGAGCCTGCTTCTCCCTCTGCCTGTGTCTTTGCCTCTCTCTCTGTGTCTCTCATGAATAAATAAATAAAATATTAAAAATTAAATTAAATTAAATGATGGCTTATAAGCTTATAAGATTATATAAAAATGTACGGAATAAAACCACTGTTAAATACATGTTAACAGTCTTTGGGTGGTAAGATTTTAAAGAGAGAGAGATTTTATTTATAGGAGAGAAAAAGAGAACAGGGTAGGCAGAGGGAAAGGGAGAAGCAGGCTCCCTGCTGAGCAGGGAGCCCGCTTAACCCACTGAGCCACCCAGGTACCCCAGAGACCAAGTATCTTAAAATTTTGTAGGTTGAGATACCTACCATGTGCCTTATAATTAGAGAAATCTGGGAAATAACTGTTGAATGAACACAGAAGCCACTATCCCTAGCTTTGAAGGAAAGAATCATATTTTACTAGTTTTAAGCTTTGGGTTTAGAGGCTTTACACTGACTGGTCTTGGTATACTTTTCTGCTTAAGTATTAGCACACATTCAGTGGGCAAGTTGTGTCCATTCTGTCTTAATTCTAGAACTACTAATTAGAGATAATAAAGCCATCTGCAATTTCCTAAAATAAGATTAGTAATGGAGTAGGATGGACAATGTAAATCCAAAGCATTAAGCAGTAATACTAAAAATTTGGCCCTTGCTAAATTTATTCTTAAACTGTTAGAGAATCTACATAGATATTATACTAACAGTGCTAAAACTATATTTGACAACTGACCAAATAAACAAATGAAGTTTTATTGATTAAGGAATTTTAAATAATATTCTAAAAATCTACAGGGGAAGAAATTATGAGTGAAGAGAAGCTAGATTAAAATCAGTGCCCTTGGGATCTCTGGGTGGCGCAGCGATTTGGCACCTGCCTTTGGCCCAGGGCACGATCCTGGAGACCCAGGATCGAATCCCACGTCGGGTTCCCGGTGCATGGAGCCTGCTTCTCCTTCTGCCTGTGTCTCTGCCTCTCTCTCTCTCTGTGTGACTATCATAAATAAATAAATAAATAAATAAATAAATAAATAATAAAAATAAAATAAAATCAGTGCCCTTTCCAACCATGACTCAAGAAAATTAATTTCTTCGTGACTTTTAACGCATGATTTTCATAGGCTCAGCAATTATTATAAATAACTTTTATATTTCTGATATTGTATAACAATTTACAATTTTTCATTAACTTCTTTTTTTAGTAATATCCATTGATAACTTAGTTTAGTACATTGTAAACAAAAGTAATCTATAGACTTCTTAGGAAAGGTTGAATGTAGGCAAGCTTACCAAAGTACCAGATTTGCTAAAAATCCAGACTTTTGAGAAGTGGTCATGTGCACACAAGATGAGTGGGAAGTAGAGAAAATGGGAGTAAATTCACTGAAAAGGAGACTAGAGAATAGAAACTGACAGAGCTTTGAGTGGAAAAAAAGATTTTAGTGAAAGGTAGCAGTCTTAACAAAATCATGACACAGAAAAGTTGGCTGAAAAGACGCTTTATAGACTAGCCATATACAAATTTAAAAAAAAAGAAGTAGAACCCTTTATTCAAATGGAAACTTATGCAGAGTACTGATATGTAAGTATATAAAAGCTGAGCTGTTTTGGTTGAAACAGGTTGGGGACTAAAACCCATCCTTGAACCTTCCTATATCTATCCCAGTGTGCTCTGTGAAATAGACATTAAAAACAACTCATCTTGTCTGGGCTTAGAGAACCCCTCCCTAGACCGATTGAAAAGTAGCCTGACCAGTAGGCAGGTATTAGTTAGACTTTAATTTGTAATAAGGAAGCATTTTCTTCAGGCTTACAAAGATGGAAAATTATTTTAAGGAATGTTTTCTCACCCCTTACCAGGAAAGAGTATTTTACCATTGAATCTACTAGCTGGAAGAATCACTCCACTTACTTGAGATTCTTCCCTTGGCCTTCTTGGGCACTGGTTTTGTGTTTTTTAGCTCTTGGATGTGGTCTCTCAACTAGCCAAGCAGAATCTGGAACTGCTGGTCCTGGGCCGAAAGCACATGCTAACACAGCACTCCAGGTGGAGAAAGGATGAGATGAAAATGGTGCAAAAACAAGCCAGCTGCTTCTTTGCTGACAACATGTAAGTACTGAAAGTTCTAGGTGAATTACACTAGGCCTAAGTCATCTGCTTGTTAGTTACCTATATTCACCATTTTTAAAGTGTATGTGTAATGAATCCAAAAAAAGATTTGAGGCAGCTTATAAAAATATATTTCCTACACAGGATAAATTTAAATAGATGAAATCAGGAGAAAGGAGAAGTAGGATGAAGATAAAGTCAGAAGTGAGATGAGTACACAGAATGCATGCCATTTAGGTCCTACCTAAATCATTAAGCAAATATTATATAAAGATGAAAACCTTCTGTGTTCTTGGAAAACAACAGTTCACCAAGTCCCTGCCTTCATGGGATTTAAACAGGTAAACAAATTAAAAAGTAATGTAATTCTAGGCAGTGATCAAGGCTAAAGACAATAAAGCAGAATAAATAGGTAAAAAAGGATAAGGGAAGGGGTAGGATTTGGTGGTCAGGAATAGCACATATGCTTTCTATGTATTTGGTGCCCTGCCACAGTTTTATATGTATCAGGGCACCAAGTACATAGAAAGTATATATGTAGTGCTCTCATCATCACTATTATATTTCTTAGGTAGAAGAATTGGATAAATGCAGCAATAAAACCAAAAAGCCTGTTGGAAATTGGTCTCATACTTGGTTTGAGACTTGTACTTATTGCGTCCATTAAAGTGACCTTCTATGGCTTCAGATTTGAATACTTAAGTTTTAACATTAATTCTATTTTCCACCAACGTGCCAAAGAAGTCTTTTCAGACGTACATTACAGAGAATAGTATAGTGAATCCCCATGTAACTGTCACCCAGCTCCAACAATTACCATCATTTTTCTAATCTTGTTCCATTTAATCCCCTATGTTTTTTTCTTTTTTTCTTTCCCTCTCTCTTTTTCCTGGAGATTTTTTTTTTAAAGATTTATTTATTTATTTATGATAGACACAGAGAGAGAAAGAGGCAGAGACACAGGAGGAGGGAGAAGCAGGCTCCACGCCAGGAGCCCGACGTGGGACTCAAACCCGGGACCCCAGGATCGCGCCCTGGGCCAAAGGCAGGCACTAAACCGCTGAGCCACCCAGGGATCCCCTTTCCTGGAGATTTTTAAGGCAGACAGATTCCAGTCATTTATCATTTCATTCCAAATAGTTTAGTATAAAATAAACACTAGGGATCCCTGGGTGGCGCAGCGGTTTGGCACCTGCCTTTGACCCAGGGCGCGATCCTGGAGACCCGGGATCGAATCCCACGTCGGGCTCCCAGTGCATGGAGCCTGCTTCTCTCTCTGCCTGTGTCTCTGCCTCTCTCTCTCTCTCTCTCTCTGTGTGACTATCATAAGTAAATAAAAATTTTTTTAAAATAAATAAATAAATAAACACTAAAATGTCCTACTTTGGGTCATTTGGATCAAGGCAAAAGACCTATCACATGCTGAAGTCCTAATCTGAGTCAAGGCAGCTACTACTGTTCTTACAGCACACAGTACTCCAGTGGTAAGTGCCGAAGTTGAGGGTCCATTGGAGACTCTGAGTCACTGACTCTTCTCAAAGCAGGAGATGCCTTCGGGTGCTGATCTGGGTGACTTCCCAGAAGCTACTTTGAGATACCAATTTTAGCTTTGAGGGCAGCCCATTATTTTTGGTAACTTGCAAGCAAGTGTCATCTTGCCCTGTTACTATTATGAACATTTTTTTAGTTTGAGTGAGGAAAGCGGGGGAAGGGTGTGCTCTGTGGTGGATAAGGCAAATAGGAACAGCATCTGGGGCACACAGAGACCAACTTTTGAATGAGAAGAGAGGATAATTGTTAGAATTCTCCATTTTAGTGGAAGAGCCCAATTGAGCCAAGGTGAATATTTGCATTCCCTTCCCTTTAGCTTTCATTCTGTATTCTAGATAGTGCTGTCAAATAGCAAAGGACTTGGAGGTGGTTAGTTTATAAGCATCACTGAAATCATGTCAGTTAAGAATGCAGAGCATCAGGGTGCCTGCCTGGGTGGCTCAGTCAGTTAAACGTCTGCCTTCAGCTCGGGTCATGATTTTAGGGTCCTGGGATCAATTCCTGCATTGGGCTCCCTGCTCAGTGGGGAGTCTGCTGCTGCTTCTCCTTTTGCCCCTCCCCCAGCTGGTGTTCTCTCTTTCTGTCTCTTAAGTAAGTAAATAAAATCTTTAAAAAAAAAAAAGGGAAAGAAAAGAAAAGAATGCGGAGCACCTCTAAAGAAAGTAGAATAAGAAGTAAAAAGCATGGTAAAGAATTCTGTACTCTGCTTCCTTGGGGTTATGTTTGATTGTATTCTTTCTTATGCCTGGCTCAGCTCAGAGGACGATCCATTCCTTCTCTATGCCACGCTGCACTCGGGGAACCACTGCAAGTTTATCACCAAAGATCTGATGCGGGACCACAAGGCCTGTCTACACAATGCCAAGACCCAGCACCTCTTCTTTAAGTGGCAGCGGGGACATCAGCTAGCAATTCTTAATAGGCTTCCAGGATCAAAAATAATCTTTCAGGTATGTTATTTGTTCTCTACTTAATGTCAACAGAATCCAGAATATAATAAAAATGTGGCATAGTAAAAGAATGTTGCAATTAGTTGAAGGTTCTGAATGCTTTATTTTTCTCAGCTGCAGTTTGGTATTTGGAATTAGCCAGTTCCTGGAAACAGAAAGTCAGCCAGGGCAAAAGTTTTCATAGACCAGCCCCACATTAATTGATACATTGAAAACATCTGAGATGTCATCAGTTGTGACTTCAATTATGTTACCAATTATAACTCCTCATACATATTTTTTAATTTTCCTATTTATTTGCAATAGCTGAAAATTCCTTATCCCTTGTGGTCCATGAATACCTCTGCTAAGGAATTCCTTTTTCCTGTTAATCCACTTCAGCAGCACAGACTCAACTGAGTTCTCCTTTGATTCCAGTTTATATTCCTACAAATACAAGGAATGTCTCTTGTGTGAAAGCAAAGGGAGAAAATCCAAAGGAGAGTTATTATAGAAAAATACATTAGCCAGTAGTAAATATGGCTCAATGGTCAAAAAACATACAAAACAAGTCTGTATGAAAAATCAAGACTTTGGGAAATGATACAGAACAACTGACTTGGTTTTCTCAACAACAAAAAATTACAAGAAAAATAGAGATGAGAAGTAAAGGTCTAATTAAAATTAAGAAATAATTCAGTCATGATGTAACAACCTAATTTCAATGCCTATTCAAAGAAATCAACTGTAAAATATATGCATGCACATGTAACAATTGGAGAATATGAACAGTAGACATGATAAGGAATTATTAACTCTTAAGTGTAATAATAGTATTGAACTTATATTCACAAAATAGACCCTTATCTTTTAAGGGTACATACTAGGGATCCCTGGGTGGCGCAGCGGTTTAGCGCCTGCCTTTGGCCCAGGGCGCGATCCTGGAGACCCGGGATCGAATCCCACATCAGGCTCCCGGTGCATGGAGCCTGCTTCTCCCTCTGCCTATGTCTCTGCCTCTCTCTCTCTCTCTCTGTGTGACTATCATAAATAAATGAAAAAAAAAAATTAAGGGTACATACTGAATATTACAGAAGTAATATAATGTCTGAGATTTGTTTCACAATAATCTTGAGGGGTGGTATGGATGAAACAAAATTAGCCACGTGTTGATAATGGTTGAAGCTGGGGGGGGTGGCTGGGAGTTCATTTTACTATTTCTCTACTTTTATATATATATGAAATTTTTGTCTCACTGATAAAGGCAAGAAAAGGGATACTATAGCCTATAAATGTGATGTTCCTATAGAGAGCGTTTAACCTTAAAAATGAAACCCCCCCCCCAAAAAAAGGAACCCCTAATACTAGGGTTTATCTTCACAGAGCTAGCTGCTCTTTGAAAATTCATTAAGTCAAAGAGAATACTCCTGAAGCAAACTGAGAAGTTGTCAGAAAAGAAAGGGAAATGGCCAGGTAACCCCTTAGTGTTCTCAATGTTTGGTTCCCTTTTTAATTCAACAGAATATTCCCAGTTATGACACAGTGGTGCAAACAACTGGAGACTCATGGCACATACCATATGATGACGACATGGTGGAAAGATATTCCTATGAAGTGCCAACCAAATGGCTTTGTCTTCACCGAAAGACATAAGGATTCTACTCTGCCCCATGCCAAACTTGTGTTTGGGGGCCCTTCTGGTTGGCATCAGAGCTCTTCAGTCAATGCTTGTTTAGAGCATTGCTCCTGTGTGATCAAGTTTGTCCTGTTTGGTCCAGTTGGTTTGCATGTCAACAAATTGATTTTTTTAAATTAAATAAAATATAAAATCTTTTCATAACAAGTTGCATTTGTTTCCGGAGACTTACCCAGAGTTGGGGAACTCAAGGTAGAATGAAGCCTGTTTCTCCTGTTGGGCCAGATATCCCACTTACTTGGGCAATAAGTGCTCTGATATCCATTTTGCTACTCCTGACCTCACCTTTCAGGTCCTGCAATAGTGGAACCAATGCATCTAGGCCTAGGCCGCTCATGTTGTATCTAAACGCCTTCTCCCATTTCCGGTATCTTCTCATCCTGTAAAGATTATCTCCCACTCACACTAAATCACTTAATGACCTCTGATAAATGGGCCAAGATATCAGAAGCTTCTTAGAGGATGCCTGGGTGGTTCAGCAGTTGAACATCTGTCTTCAGTTCAGGGCGTGATCCTGGAGTTCTGGGATTGAGTCTCACATCAGGCTCCCTGCATGGAGCCTGCTTCTCCCTCTGCCTATGGCTCTGCCTCTCTCTCACTCTCTCTGTCTTTCATGAATAAATAGATAAAATCTTTAAAAAACAAGAAAAAAAGCTGGAATGCCTGGGTGGCTCAGCGGTTGAGCATCTGCCTTTGGCTCAGGATGTGATCCTGGATTCCTGGGATTGAGTCCCACATCGGGCTCCTTGCATGGAGCCTGCTTCTCCTCCCTCTGCCTGTGTCTCTGCCTCTCTTTCTGTGTCTCTCATGAATAATAAATAAAATCTTAAAAATAATTACTCTAAAAATAATAAATAAAAAAATTTAAAATTTAAAATTTAAAAAAAAGCTATTAGCTACTTTTACTTAACCACCCAATGATTTGGGTTGAAGAGAAAGGAGCAGTGCATTCTCTTTAGCCTCTGGTCATTTGTTCTTCATTCTACAATGCCTTTATTCAGATTGATTCAAAATTTTATGAACACTATTAATTCCATCCCTTAGTATATGAGGGCTTTTTGAAGGATACAATTTTTTTTCCATTTAATCAAGTTTGACTTAGTTTAACAAAGTGATTAACTTTTCATATTTGCCTCTGTTTTACCTGCCTTCCAGCCAACTTACACCTCACTGGACCTTAATTTTAGCTGGAAATATTCATGTTCCAATACTTAATGTTCTTTACTTATTTGTACATACTGTATGATTTAATATTCAAGAATAGGCCAAGTCAATCTATGATAATAAAAATCACAATAGTAGTGCCTGAGGCAAGGGCACAAGAGAACTTTCTGGAGGGTGATAGAAAGTTCTATGTATTGATATGGGTGATGCCAACTTAGGTGTATGTGTATATTAGTCAAAATTTATCACACTAAACACTTTAAAATAGATGCATTTATAACAACGTATCCAAAAATGTTAACATCAAAAAGATAATTATTTAGGGGTGCCTGGGTGGCTTGGTCAGTTGAACGTCTGGCTCCTGGTTTTGGCTCAGGTCATGATCTCCTAGGTGGTGGAATGGAGCCCTGCATCAAGGAGTCTGCTTGAAGATTCTCTCTTCCTCTTCCTCTGCCCCTTCCATTCATGCTCTTTCTCTCAAATAAATGCATAGATACATAAAACCCTGGGACAACTGGCTGGCTCAGTCAGAAGAACATGAGACTAAATCTCAGGGTTGTGAGTTCAAGCCCCACATTGGGTGTAGAGATAACTAAAAAATTAGAATTAAATAAAATACCAATTTCTACTTGACAGGAATTGAAGTACATCTGTTCTTTGTCCAGGAGTTGGGGAAATCTAGGGCTGCTTAGGTAAATCACAGTGACACAGGACCCTGGGGAATGCAGAGATCTTCTGAAGGAAGGCGGCTTGCCCCAAACACATAGACTGCCCTTTTGTATTCTGATCACCTGAGTGGAAGAAAAAAACTACCTGTCAAGCAAGGTCCAAGACAGTGAGAAGAGGAATTCTTTTAAAAGTCGTACTCAGGGGGATCCCTGGGTGGCTCAGCGGTTTGGCGCCTGCCTTTGGCCCGGGGCGCGGCCCTGGAGTCCCCGGATCTAGTCCCGCGTGGGACTCCCCGCATGGAGCCTGCTTCTCCCTCCTCCAGGGTCTCTGCCTCTCTCTCTCAATGTCTATCATAAATAAATAAATAAATCTTATAAATAAATAAATAAATAAAAAGTCGTGCTCTGGGGCATCCCTGGGTGGTTCAGTGGTTTAGCGCCTGCCTTCGGCCCAGGGCGTGATCCTCGAGTTCCGGGTCGGGTCCCACGTCGGGTTCCCTGCATGGAGCCTGCTTCTCCCTCTGTCTACGTCTCTGCCTCTCTCTGTGTGTCTCTCATGAATAAATAAATAAAATCTTAAAAAAAATAAAGCAGGAATGGAAAGAGTGTGTTATGTGGGCACCTGAATTCTGGTCCATCATGGTGAGTTTTATATTCATTTGCTAAAAATTAATATTATCAGGGTAATTGAGGGCAAAGTTCAGATCTGGTATTTTGGCCATCCTTCAGTAATTTGGAATTCTTAGAGTGAAAAACATCTAAGGGAGCCCTTGTGGGAATGACAGAGTACAGGAACAAAGACAACTATGATGAAATGAACTTAGATTTAGGTATTCTTTCAGGCTGGGACCTAAGCAGATAGAGTTCTCAATAAGAGGGACCAGGCAGCTATTAGGGCCCCTGGTAACCCACAGCGTTGAGAGGAGTGTCTCCAGGTAAAACGGGACTACAAGTTAAATTTGAATTCCAGATAAATAACATTTTTTTTTAAGTAAAAATATATCTCAAGTATTGCAGGGACAGACTTACACTAAAAGTATGAGCTATCTGAAATTCACATTTAACAGGTCACTCTGTATTTTTATTTGCTACATCTGACAATCCTAGGTGAGAATTACATGGGAGTGTGAGCGATAGTGGGGAATGAAGCATCTGATAGTCCAGCAGTCCTACAGGAGGCAGGAAGGGATGAGTAAGAGGCACCTGGGTGGGGAAAGAAAGATGAGAAGACCAGCTTTTCCTTGCTTTGTCCCAGCCGGTGACAAGCAGTCTGCTTGAAGATATATTCTATAGAAGCAAAGGGACTTCCATTTAGAGATCTAAAGAAAGCCATAGAAAACAGTGAAATGAAAAAATACAGGAGAATACCAATGAGTAAATGCAGTAAATCTTGAGAAAAATCTTGAATTTCCTCTTATCATATCTATTTCATGGTATTTCAAAATTCCCTAAAGCTCTCTCTCCTGAGGTTTGTTCTTTGTTGGCAATTTTCCATCTGATGGGTGCTTCCAGAGATCCCACATTCACAACTTGCATTCAACCAGGAATTGATATAAACAGGAAGACAATTATCTAGTCACTGATGGCAGCTAAAAATAGTTTGTGTTGCTATCAGAGTATTGTCAGTACACTCTTATCAAATGAATTGTTATTAAGGTAACCATGATAATTTGTAGATAACAGTATCATATGAAGGGTTTTCAGTAGTTTCTGACAAGAAATGTGATGTAAAATTCAACCACATAAAAATAATTACCCCTGTCTGCTCTTAAGTTAAAATACAGCTCAAAGAGCAAATACTTGAGAAATCACTAAGGACTTTAATTTCTAATACAGTAGAGACATTAATTCATTTGTAAGAGACCAGGTCGGCTGGACTAAAACATTACTTGGTATCAAGTTTAGTTCATATTCAAAATACTTAAAATTGATTATTAAAACAGATTTCTTTTGCTTTCTATGACTGCATCAGAACAGAGAATGTCATTGTTAGGTGCCAGTGGAATTCTCTGACAATTCTGCTGTTCATATGACTGGCTGGGGCAGAGTGGCGTCCCAGCCTGGGGGAATAGAATGGGCCTCCACCTCCATGAAATAGGTTCCTTTGCAAGTGGTGATGGCAGGTCTTCCCAAAGGTAAGTCCCCTGCCCAGACTTGTTGCTTAAGATGTACTGTATTAGTCTTTTTTTTTTTTAAACCCCAAGATCAAGATGCATGCTTTACCAACTGAGCCGGCTAAGCACCCCTTTTACTAGGTCTTTAAAGGTAAATTATTCTTATAGTTTCTTCCTGTTTTCAGTGACCTTATCTTCAAATCCAAAGCTGCATTTTTTTCTATCCTCTGCTCCAGACCTGAGCTGTCAATTGCTATTATGTTTTTATTCATATATATATGCCTATTACATAGATAAATATTTTTATATACAATTTTTTTAAAGTATCATTCTCTGCAAGCTCTTTTGTAACTTTTTTCACCTGACAGAAAATGAAAACTTCTTTGTGTGGTCTTCTACATCTTCCTGGTGTACTCTAAATCATAATAATGTAAATTCATAAAGAGAGGTAGCCAAGTTAAGCTACAGCATGGTTGTATACCATAAAATACTACTTGCAGAGCTGTATACTCATGAACTCCTCCAGGCTTCCTTGTGTTCAGAAGGAAATTTGTGTTCCAGGAAGCTGTCACTCTGATAATATCTATTGGCTCAAATTAGTGGTTATGTCCTTTGGCATTTAGTCTTGTTTTGGCTGGCATGGTCAGATCTTTGAAGAAGTGGGTCTTTTCCAAGTTAGGCCCTCTAATACCCAACTACTAAAGAAATAAACTGTAGTCAGACCAAGTTTTTGAAGAGAGTCTCAGGAAGGATTGCTGCTTTACACAGATAAAGAGCTTTTTATCTTTTAAAGCAAATCACATGACTCCTTTTGTTCGTTGACACACCAGGGGAAGTTTATATGAGGATATGAGTGTCAAACAGTTGGTGCTTTTTAAGCTGTCAGTAGACTTTTTATTCCCACCCACTGCCATTGTCCCCAGAGTGTCCAACACCATGCATGTTTTGGTTTCGTTTCTAAACCTCTTTTTTTTTTTTTAAGATTTTATTTATTTATTCATGACAGACAGAGAGAGAGAAAGGCAGAGACACAGCCAGAGGGAGAAGCAGGCTCCATGCAGGGAGCCTGACGTGGGACTATCCCAGGTTCCCAGGATCATACCCCGGGCTGAAGGCGGTGCCAAACCGCTGGGCCATCGGGGCTGGCCCTCTTAACCTCTTAAACTTGGATCTTTTTCGCCCCCTGTGAGATGGCCAACCTAGGCCTTTTAAATTACTAAAAGTGTTCCACCTTCAGGATTGCAAACTTTCAAGTTCTTCATTTTGATCACAACTCTTTACCTGCCCCACTCTTTCATCCCAACTACCAGCTCCTTGGTGTGTTCTTAGACCCATCCCTTATTCACCTAAAGGCCTCTATTCCTCATCCTCATCTGGGTTTGCTTACCTTCCTCCCCATCCCACTCTTTTTTTTTTTTTTAAAGATCTATTTTATTTATTTATTTGAGAGAGAAAGAAAGAGAGAGAGCAGGGGGAGGGGCAGAGAGAGAGGATCTCAAACAGACTCTGCATTGAGCAAGGAGCCCAATGTCAGGCTCAATCTCACGACCCTGAGATCGAAATCAAGAGTTAGATACTTCATTTCCTGAACCACTCAGGTGCTACATCCCTCCATCCCACTCTTAAAGCATTCATCTTAGAGATGGGTTTCAATAACACTGCAGATTCTTTCTTTCCTTTCATCTCCTGCAGTGCCTCATATAAACCTCATTTTGAATAGCCCCAAACTATTCCACTTCATTCCAACACACAAGTATTGCTAGAAAAGTCATGAAATTTTACAGCTAGAACTTCAATTGAAGATTCATGATTTCATCTTTCATTGAATTCCCATTAATTTCCTGAAGGACTTCTCTCAACGTTTGCAATCTGAACTTGAAAAATAGTTTATCTCTTGGAACTTCCATTTCCTTTTCTGTTAAGTGAGGAAGATGGGCTACAGCAGTACTTCTCAAACTTTAATAGGTATAGAATCATCTGTGATGTTGTTTAAAATGTAGATTCTCATTGGGTCTGGTGTATCTAGTGATGCAATGCTGCAGACCATATTTTGAATAGTATTTTAAGTAGCAGCAAATGAGCTGAAGCTTACTTTAAAAAAATAATACAACAACCCTCATGAGTCTTAATCCTGAGTCATAACTTCGCCATTCTCACTGTCAGCAGATGACTTAACCAGGATCTACAAGCCATCTGTAATGAGCCTCTTCCTCAATTTTTGCCCTTTCCAGTAACTTTTCTGTCCTGACCCTTTCTCTCTTTTCTTTTCTAGGTTCTTTTTCTACTTGCCTCTATTCTGTCATTCTATCCCTTCTTGGTGACTTGAGACCTTGTTCTCTTCAGTTAATTAATCCCTCTCCACTGGCTCTTTTCCCATCTGACTGCAAATACTTTTAGGCTGGTAGCCTGACAAAACCATGCCTTGTTGGGGTTAGTTTAACAGACAAGTATCTCAAAGGAAGGTGCCATCTCTACCCTTGGTTTCTTTCCAATTCCATATATGTAGCTGGCATTTCTACCTGGGTGGCTGGCAGACCCTCAAACCCAAGCACTTTAGAAACCACTCATCTTCACCCCAACAGAGCAAATTCTCACCATACTTTGTTATTTTTTCTTATTCCTTCCCCCCTCTTACTTGCATACGTATACAATTAGCAAATTGTGTTGATTTTTACCTTCAAAATATCTATTTGGGTTAGTCCATTCTTGACTGCCTTTCCAAAGGAAAAGTTCTTTTTTAAAAAAGCTTTGTACTGAAGATATTCATAACAGTGCTATTGATAATAATAACAAAATTGTAAATAAATGCTCAAAACAAGGAAATGAAGAAGTAGGTGTAATTTTAAATGTTACAGAATGTTAAATTTCTATTTTAAAGATATAACATTTTGCTGAATCCAAAATGTCAGTAGATATTTCTGGGTGTTAGAATTGTGGATGATTTTTACTTTCTTCTTTTCATCTTCTACATAGTCTGAAACTGTTACAATGTATGTGCCACATTCCACAGAAGCACAAATGTACTAGATATAAAGATTCCCAGATGAGGGTGAGGCACATACCACATAGGCAGATTTTACAAAGAGAATGAAGGAGAATCTGCCTCACAACCTCAGGCCCCTTAGCCAGGCCAAAGATATAAAAGAGTCAGAGGAGGGAAAAAGATAAAGAAGTTTCTTTGGAGAGTACCTGTGCTCTGAGTTCCTTGGGTGTCCTCTGACCCCAGAACCCCAAGAATGATGCCTTAGTAGAAGGACTTGGAAGATCCTCCTGCAGTATGGCTGACCCAGAGTGCTGGTGCCTGGGAAAGCTGAAGCTTGAGTCTGCCTGCAAATATAGATGACAGAAGGGTTGACAAGGGGCATTGGAAAGGAAACCGGAGAGGATTCTGGCTTGGAAGATCTGATGGGGGCCAGATATGGGAAAGAGAGGGTTGTTTTGGACTAGAGGGGAACTTCTGGATGTCTAGGAGGTTCAAGAAGGAGCTGCAATTGGCCACCTACATATAAAGATAAATGGACCCAGCAGAGAACCATTGATGGACCCTGAAGAGTGGCCAAGAGAAGCAGCATCAGCTTTAACCATCTGTCAGGCTCGCCAGAAACACCAGCTTTAAACATCTGCTAGGCCTACAAAGTATTAAGCCACTCATTTTTACCTACCCTCTCTATTCTAGCCCTCCACTGCCCATCCTCCACCTTGGCTAGGGACAATTTTGAGCGAGGAGTGATTAGGAGGAAAAGCCAACCATGCTCCCAACCCCTTTCCACTAGAGGCTTTAACCTGAAACCAGCTTAAGCTTGGCGGATTAGAAGTGATGCAGTGATTAGAAATGGTTCAGTGCTGTTTGGAATTTTTATCGTTTTAGAACTGGATATTCTAATTTCTGGAGTGAGAATGCATTTGTTATTTAAAGTGACCATAGCAGTGCATATCATCTAAGGAACAGAGAAGCAATAAGACCTGTCAGAATTTTCAAGTAGGGGCAAGAAATAGTGGGAGAGGAAGAATCATATTGTAGTTTTACCACAATCTGTTCATCATGCCTGTTACCAGAACCCAGATGCCTGCTTCCATCATTTTTTGCCCCCACAAAGGTAACCACTATCTAATCTTCTAGCAGTATAGATCCATTTTGCCTGGTTTTATACCTTATAAAAATAGAATCATTCAAGTTGTACTCTTTTCTGCCTGGCTTCTTCCTTTCGGTAGTAGGTGAGGTCCATGCATAGTGTTGCATGTAATTGTAGTTCATTCATTTTCATTATTATACGATGTTCTGTAGTGTTAATATGCCACAAATTATTGATTGTACTGTTGACAGGCATTTAAATAGCTTCCAGTTTTTGCCTATTACAAGTAGCACTGCTTTGAATAGTATATTACTTTCAACAATTGAGGGAGAGTGATTAAAAAAATCTCTTGCAAATATTCTTTCTCTTCAATTCTCATTACTACCACCCCAGTTCAGGATTTCAGAAACGTCTTCTTGGACTATTAGCAACAGCCTCCTGATTGATATCCCCATGTGTAGTTCATCATAAACACTGCCACCAGGTTTATAGTTCCAGAACATAATTCTAATCATGCTGCTTCCCTAACTCAAAAACATTGTATATCTCCCCATTGCCTTTCAACCAGAGCCTAAGTTCCTTAGCTTTGGCATTCAAGGCCTCCTCCCTGCATTTGTATCCTAATCTAGAATATTTGTGAGTCTTAGTCAAGCTAGGCCATTGCCATGTCCTAAAGACAGGCTCTTTTTTTTTATTTCCCCTGCTTCTTTTCATGCCACTCCCACTCCATGTTGCATCGTGGTACCACTCACGCTGCTCATAACTAACATGCCTCTCAGAGTTCTTGCCCTCCTAAGCTGAGCACAGATAGACTTCTTCCAGCAGGCAGCTTACCTTTCCTATGACCCAAGGTAATTTCCCATTTACAGTGGTCTGTTGGACTCTACCTTATGTATCATGAACTGCCTCATGTTAGTATGGCTTTTTTTTTTTTTTTTTTTTTAAAGATTTTGAGAAAGAGAGAGCACAAGCAGGGGTAGCAGCAGAGGGAGAGGGAGAATCTGGATCCCTGCTGAGCAGAGAGCCCGATGCCAAGCTCAATCCCAGGACCCTGTGATCACGACCTGAGCCTAAGGCAGACGTTTAACCGACTGAGCCACCCAGGTGCTCCTGTTAGTATTGGTTTTATTCATGTTTCATCTTCCCCACTGTGGTGGGACCCCTATCTGGTTCATCTGTGTGTGTCCTAGAGCAGCCAGACATCTTCTTACCCATAGAAGGGGCTCAATACATGTTTGTTGAATGACTTTGGAGAAGTTGTTTGAAAATGTCTTCCTGATTTTTACCTCTGATTCCCACTTTTTTTTTTTGTATTTAAACTTTAATTATTTATTTCCTTTATTTTAAATAATAAATTTATTTTTTATTGGTGTTCAATTTGCCAACATACAGAATAACACCCAGTGCTCATCCCGTCAAGTGCCCCCCTCAGTGCCCGTCATCCATTCACCCCCACCCCCTCCCCCCGCCCTCCTCCCCTTCCACCACCCCTAGTTCGTTTCCCAGAGTTAGGAGTCTTTATGTTCTGTCTCCCTTTCTGATATTTCCTACCCATTTCTTCTCCCTTCCCTTCTATTCCCTTTCACTATTACTTATATTCCCCAAATGAATGAGTGATTCCCACTTCTTTGAGTGAATTCCCCTCAGGCTCCCTGGTAATTTGAGCTGGCTAGCTCAAGAATATAGTCTTTGGTGTCTGATGCTTTGATTCTCAAGAAATAATAATTTCTCAATGCCACCCTCTGTAATCATTACTATTTAGACCCCCCTGTGTCTAAAATATTTATGTATTAGGCATGTATTGTTCTATGAACTGTGATGACTAGAATGAAATTTGCTATACCCCTGTAGGACATCATTCCAGAATTTTTAATCTTTTTTTTTTTAAGATTTTATTTATTCATGAGACACAGAGAGAGAGAGAGAGAGAGAGGCAGAGACACAGGCAGAAGGAGAAGCAGACCCCATGCAGGGAGCACGACAGGGGACTCGATCCCAGGTCTCCAGAATCAGGCCCTGGGCCAAAGGTGGCGCTAAACCGCTGAGCCACCCAGGCTGCCCCAGAAATGTTAATCTTGAAAATGTTTTAGATCTGTTGTCTGGTTGATTTTTGAAAGTTGCCTTTGTTTCATCACTGTGGACAATTGCACTCTGGGTGAAGTTTGGGGATCTCAGCTAAGGTCCGTCATGTCATTTCAAAGGAGAAAATCAGACTGGAGCACTCTCTTGCTTTCCCATTGATAACTGGCTTCTCAAGAACTAGTTCCTAAATTAGTGACTGAAGATATTGCTTATAATGATCAGAAATCTCATTCGTTTGTTCTCTTCCCCATTACCCCACGAGAGCCTGGTTCATTCTGAGCATCAGAGATGACTTACTTTTGTGGTAAGAAAATAGGAATTAGTGGAAGCCAATTAGGAAACCTCAAGGAAGAGGAAGTGTCTCTAGGCTAAAGGGAAGGCTGTTGAGTCTTATTTCCTCTCTGTTCTTAACTCACTGTCTTGGTGCTTAGCCAACTTCTATAACTCCCTTTCCCCACCTGAGCAGGGGGCTGGAATAAGGGTAAGGGGGAGGGTGATGAGCAGAGTGAAAAATTAAATAACATTCATAAGGACCCCAATATGATAGGCATGAAAATTTTACCAATGAACTGATTGTTGCTTACAGTTGCCATCCCCCTGTCCACAGCTGTGGGTGAGACTGAGTGTGTGTGGGACAAGGTGGGTAAGAACTGGCTGCTCTCCAAGTTAAGAAAATAGACTTTCACTTCTGAACAATAGCGGAGTGCAGTGCAGCTTGGTGTAATACTTGGTTTCCTTCTGTACTAGGGAAAGATTGAAGCAAAATAGCCAACAGCCAATCCTAACTCACCAGTGGCCCCCACCTTCACAGAGAGAGAAGCTGAGTTCAAGTCTACTAGGTAGCTTATTTTCACTGTAGTGGTTAATATTTTTTTCTCTGTGCCTTAAAGGTGGGTACACCATGCTTACCTGATTGAGAAAAGAAACCAAGGTCATGGTCATCAGACAGTCTGTGGCAAGGCTCAGATTGTAATTCAGTGTTTCTGACACTCAGAGCAGAGCCTAACCATGTTTAAGACTCCAACCCCTCCCTTCCCCTTCTGATTTTTCACTGGAACATTGCAGTTCTCTCAAGCTATGAAGGGCTTCCTGTGTTATCATGCCTAAGGGGAAGTTGTATGTTAAAAACCACCAACGGTTAAGCCCAAGCCAGCTGGGGTCTTCCATTGCTTCTTCCAGTATTCTGAGGAGACCCATGAGAACTCTTGATGTTTCTCAAGATCCTAGGGTTCCAGAAACAAGAGATCAGTTGAGCGCTCGGTCTTCATTTCAGTGGAGTTTGGGAAAACAAGAGAAACATGAAATATTATAAGAGGGTACTACTGAGGTTGTTATAGCTAAAAATCAAGGGTGAACTGAAAACTAAAGATTCTGGCTCTAAAAAAAAAAGGATTTGCTCTACAGAATTGCGGGGGGGGGGGGTTCCTGGGTAGTTTTAATTAAATGTCCTTTGGGTTAGGCGGATTCAAGTTAATTCCCTTTCAAATCAAAGGACAGTATTCTCATTACTGGTGATGATTTAATGGAATCCAGGCACAGAATTATACTGACTGGTAAGGAAAGAAGGGAGCATAAGGGAAATGACAGTTGTGTCATTGCTCTGCTCTGTTGACAGACATCATGTTGTACCCACCACTGGTACTAAAGAAGAGAGAACCACACTAGATGTTATGGGCAAGGAGGCAGGGGAGTGTTGCTTTGTTGGCATCTGATCAGGTAAAGGATTTGAAGGGCTTTCACACATGCTTCATGTAAGTAACAGAAGCACACTTCACCCCATGTTTGATGCTGTATTTGTCCTCTTTTGCCCATAAAGTATAGAACTGGGGTACAGAGAAATCACTCTTCTCTTCCTCAGAGCCTCAGCCAGAATGACCATTCCCAGACAGCCAGCCATAGCTACTGGGGTGCAGGAAAAGCTGCAGCACTGAGAATACTGTGAGAAAGGTACAAATAGGTAAAGCTACAAATTCAGCCAGGTTCTTTCCCTCAGCCCCCTGAGGAGCACTTGACTGGTAAATGTGGCCAGGGAGCTGGGCAGAGATCTACTTCCCTCCTACTGTTCACCCAAGCTGTTATATCCCTAGCCCCATCCTGGCCACTGTTGACCCCTGGGGTCAAGAAATCCTAACTCTCCTAAAGTACTATATTACCAGTGTTTATGGCTAACTCAGGGCATTGTGTTTCAACATCCACTAATACCACATGGAAACACAGACAAGCTTCATTTTTTATATTCCTTGGCTCACTGAACTGCCAGCAGAGCAATTTAAGCTTAGGGCTAAATTCTTATCTTGCCTTCAAACACCATGTGATTCAGCATGCCTGCAGTCACTGGGAATCTACGCTGCCACTTTTTACCTTTGCCTTGTGGGTAACCCCAACCTTCCACCTACCTCCACCCCCAGGGGAGAATGTGGGCCTTGCCAAATGGAGGCCCCCAGGAGATTTTCCAAGACTCACAAGATGTCAAGTCATCTCTAAAATTTTTCAAAAAACCAGAAAGTCATTTCAAAAAGTCTACCTTGGTGGCCCCACAGAGAGGAAGATGAAACTTTCCACACAGACACAGCAAGTCTGCCCCCATAGGCCTGTATTAAAGCTGCAAGAGCATTGACGACTCTGGTGAAAGCTCCCCAACCCAGGGGGAAGTCCACCTGGTGAGTAGGTTAGCTGCTGCTTCCTACCCAGTGGCACATATTCAGTCTGCTTCCAGGGGATTTCCCTCAGCAGTGGCATCAGCAAGGGGTTTGTCTTTCTGAAAGATTTCCCAGAGGAATTCATATGCCTATATGGAAAAATATCAAATTCTAATATAAAATCTCTGGACTTTTAGGTTTTTGAAATTTGGATTTCTCATTTATTCACAAATCTCTTCAAATAAAGAAAGATAAGCATAACAGAAAACTCAAGTCACGAGCCTGCATATTCACTGAGTGATGCTAGACATTGTTTGGCATTGAGGACACACGGGAGAGCAACACAGATGTGACTACTGCCCTCAAGGAGTCTGATGTTATCATTGTTTTCCAGTTTGTTTGAAAAATGAGGCTGATTCTTTCCAGCAAATATCCTTAAGAGTATTAAAATGCATATACCATCCAAAGCCCAATGACTCTTTGGGGCCCAGTTTAAATGCAACCTCAAAAGGGGATCAGGATTTCTCTGAACATGTGAAATTCTCATGGCCTACAATGTGTATGATTTTAAATATCCCATCACTGCATGGCAGTGAATACTGAGAGGTGCCTATGGCAGTCATATCTACATGGGAAGGAAAGTATTGTGGCTATGAAAACATTTCTCAGTTATTCCCTTTCTTTTTACAGTTTTCTGTTCAATTTAACAGTCATTTACTGAACTTGAATGAGCCAAGCCTCTTACCAGAGGTGTTAGAAGATACAGAGATGAAAAGTACCCAGCCTCTGTTCTGCTAATCTTTGGTGAAGTCTAGACACACAACTCTTTAAGTTAAATCATATAATTACCAATATTTGACCATTTTGACCTATAAACATGGCTGTTCCATTTGGTTCAGGCTAATAAAAGATTCAAATTATGTGCATTGGACATATAGAGAGGAAGAGATCAATTGGTGGACTTAAACTTCTTAAAAGAGGGGATAGGGAGGGGGATCCCTGGGTGACTCAGCGGTTTAGTGGCTCAGCGGTTTAGCGCCTGCCTTTGGCCCAGGGCGCAATCCTGGAGTCCCGGGATCGAGTCCCACGTCGGGCTCCCTGGTGCATGGAGCCTGCTTCTCCCTCTGCCTCTGTCTCTGCCTCTCTCTCTCTCTCTCTCTCTCTGTGTGACTATCATAAATAAATAAAAACTAAAAATAAATAAATAAGAAAGATCAGTATTATACAGGGACAGAATAAGTTTTGGAGAATTGAAGACTGCATCAAGGTTTTGGCTCTGAGGACTTAAGTTGGTACATGGGACAGGAACTGGCTTGGTGTGAAAGAGATGAAATGGTGAGCTTGGTTCTTGTGTTTCAACAATTTTATTTTTTTGAAAGTGAGAAAGCATGCGTAGGGATGAGAAAAAGAAGCAGACTCCCCACAGCAGAGAGCCCAAGGCAGGGCTCAATCCTAAGACCCTGAGATCATGACCAAGGAGAAGGCAGACACTTAACCAACTGAGCCACACATCAACTAACTGATGAGCTCTGTTTTAAACACAATGGGTTTTAAGGTACCATGTGTCTCAATGTAAAAAAAAAACAGACAACTAGATAAGACTGTGCTCCATGGGGCACCTGGGTGGCTCAATCAGTGGAGCGTCTGACTTGATTTAGCCTTGGGGATCAGATTTAGCCTTGGGTCATGATCCCCGGGGTCTCTGGGTGTTAGGATTGAGTCTTGCATCCGGCTCCACCCTCAGCAAGGAGTCTGCTTGGGATTCTCCCTCTCCCTCTGCCCCTCCTTCACACTCTCTC
The DNA here is from genome assembly GCF_003254725.2 of Canis lupus dingo. Taxonomy (NCBI): domain Eukaryota; kingdom Metazoa; phylum Chordata; class Mammalia; order Carnivora; family Canidae; genus Canis; species Canis lupus. The sequence continues at coordinate 14,052,022 of NC_064250.1, forward strand.
AAATCAATCAATCAATCAATCAATCAATCAATCAATCTTTTAAAAAGAGAACGTGCGGGACACCTGAGTGGCTCAGTGGTTGAGCATTTGCCTTTGGCTCAGGTCATAATCCCAGAGTCCTGGGATCAAGTCCCACATCGGGCTCCCTGCATGAAGCCTGCTTCTCCCTCTGCCTATGTCTCTGCCTCATTCTCTCTGTGTCTCTCATGAATAGATAAATAAAATCTTTAAAAGCAAATAAATAAAAATAAAAAATAAAAAGAGAGAATGCTCCAGAGAAGGATCCAGTTAGAGACCTAGGTTTGGGACACACCAGCATAGGGGGGGCTGTTGAGGCAGTCCATCCTCCTTAGCAGCCTTACAGAGAACTCTTTATTATTATTCAGGCAACGTCTGGAAATTACAATATACCAGGGTAAGTCAGAGTGTGAGAGGGGAAAAAAGCACTGAAAATGTCAGGAGGAGGTGGTCCTGAGGGTAGGGATCTGAATCAGAAGCAAGGGACAACTTTTATCAGTACGCTTGGAAATTAGCTAGAGCTGGAAGGTACCCGGTGTGCCAGAGATGCTGTTTGCATTTAGCATTTTCTTTAAGTTCTGGATTTTTTTTTCAGGTTGATAAAATAGAAGTTTATTTTTAAAAAACATTCTTGAAAATTGGAGCTTCCTTAAACTCAAGAGGTTCTTACACATTTTCCCCCCTCTATATGCAAAATGAGTTTAGGAAAAAGTATGTTGAAAAGGTAAGAATCCCTACTTCGATATTACTTACAGCAGGCACTGAAGTGCCAGAAACATTGGCATAACTGGCCCTCCTAGTGCACAAACTCTAAGGGGGGAAGGGGGGAATGACACCGGCCTACAGTCATGTTTTGCATTTTTTATTGGTTAAATAGAAGTGTGCCTTGGGGAAAAGTCAAAATAGGCAATTTTACAATTTGAAAAGCCACCTGCTGTGCTCCCGGGGCTACCCAGTTCGCTTGGAATTACTCCCATCAATTCATTCAACAACAGCCTCCTATACGCCCCGTCCCTTCTGTTCATTATCGATCAAGGCAACTTAACCTCCTATTCCTCCATTACACCCATATTTCCTGTTCCATTTCTAAGACAAACTGTTGGGGCTGCTGGCCAAAAGGGTCTTGCCTGGCCAGACAACCCTGCTCTTTGCAGTGCCTACCAGAACCCGCTCCCTTCCGTACCTAAAATGAGCGGTTACTGCCGCAGTCGCTGCAACTCCTTTTCCCCTGTGGTAGGAAGGAAAAGTGGGTGAGTACAGAGCAGATTAGGAACGACGCCAGCAATCTAGACCCAAGCTGGATTTACACGTCCCAAAACTAACGACAGACTTAAATACGCCATCCATTTAAGTCCCACCGGTAGGCCGATCACTAGTCTGGGCGCCCAGAAAGGGTCTTAGTCCTCGCCTCGGGCAATTCACTCGCCAGATGAAAGCTCTAAACTGCCTCAACGCCAGTTCCACGGGGCTTCTGCACAGCGCTCAGCCCAGGGGCCGGCGCAAGCGCACACCGAAGGCCTCCCGGCCCTCCCCACCCCCAACGAGGGGCGGGGCCTCGGAGAGCTCTCCGCGCCCGCCTGACGCTGGAGCCCGGAGTTCGGCGCGCAGGAGCGGATGCAGCTCGCCGGTGCCCCGGAAGCAGTCGTTGAAACTTCCGGGGGGATTTGTACGCCTGGTGTGGGAGCTACGGGGCTCAGAGACAGTGCTTGAAGTAGTGGGTTCGCCAACATGTCCCGTGGTTCCAGCGCTGGGTTTGACCGTCACATTACCATTTTTTCACCCGAGGGCCGGCTCTACCAAGTAGGTGAGTGAACCGAGTCCGCCTTTGGTCCACTGGAATTGCTCTGTCATGGTATGGCCTGGAGCAGGGAGACGCGGCCGGAGTGTAGTCCGCGAACGAGGCATGGCCGGAGCTGGGACGGGAGAAAGGCCGAGGCAGGGTCCAGCCTCACGGTGTTCCCACCCCTCTCGGGAGGCGGGGACTGGCGGCCCGTTGGCAGAAGGCCTCGGGCTCTTCGGGGCTAGCGGCCGCAACGCCTAGACACAATAAAGAGTAAAGGTAGGTAGGACTGCAATTCCTGACTGTGGCTTCCAGATGCCTCTTCACTGGTTACATTTTGGCCTGGGTGGGCCCAACGTCTGTACTTCTCTAGAGGATAATTGGCTCCTTAACCTTGCCATTGAAACGCTTCTCTCCGTTTTCCTTTGTTTGCAGCATGCACTTCCTTATCGTAGTTAATTCCACACTTTTATGTGCCAGACACTGCTGGTCCTGCGGCGTGCAAAGATGTCACACACTCTCCTGTACTGTAGCACACAGCTTACAGGGAGTGATAGATATGTAAACGGATGAAAAGAAAAGATGTCAAATTACAAGTATCTACGTCTTTGGAAAATTGACAGTGAATGAGTGGTTGTCAATTCTAGAGGTGTTGTTGAAACTAGCATGCCCTTTTAACCCACATCTGACCGTTTCTAAATAGTTCAAAAGCTGGTTCTGACTTGTAGGTGAGGTACGGTGAACTAGCTGTTTCCTGAAAGAACAGCTTTAGTGGAAAGAAGCCCAAAATTAGTTATTCACTCAGTGTAACAATATATTTTGTTGGATCGAAGTGGTGTCAGGGCTTAGGTTATAATTACAACCCGGATCCTTAACCTCCTGCCATAGGAGATCTGGAGAATGTGATTTACATCTGGTCCTGTGATCCTTTGATTTGGGGGGAGGAAAGTAATATCTGTACTTAGAAATCATAAGGAGAGAATTGGCCTATAAATGAGATTCTCTTCACCTGTGTATTTTAGAAATCGGATTAAAAAATAACTGGGAATGAAATTTACCCAGTATATGGCTGCATACTGTATATAATGTAGCAAGAAACCAAGGTAATTCAGTAACCCTTTTAACTTATCCCCCCGATTGAAAAATAAGATCAAAGAAGAGAGATAACTGTATCCTTAAGAAGGTTTCATCTATAGTTTCTTTCCCGAGTTTTAAAGAATTTTTCTATGTTGGACCACTGCTTTAAATGTTCTGTCATTCTTAATATGTGAACAGGAAAAGTCAGAACTACACTTTGCTTTCCCATACTATGTTTTGAAATCCAGCCATAAAACATAGTCTTTAATGCTTCCCAGATTTGGTGAGTAGAAAGGCTAGATATTGTGTCAGTTAAATAATTTTTTAAAATTTGGAATAAAACATGTAGTCAAAAACAAGCTTAATATATAGACAGGATGACTTGAAGTTCTGCCTTGTTGAATAACATATTGTCTCTACTATTCAGGGTGCTAATAAGACATTGCTAGGAGAAGGAAAGTGAAAGAATAGTATGATCAAGCAGTATAGTGGTGAAGAGTTCAGGCCCTGGAGCCATACCTGGATTCAGATCCCTGGGTGCTCCATACTAGCCAAGGTGGGCAAGTGATACACAATGTTAGCTTTAGTTTCTTTTTTGCAAAGTTGAGTTAATAATTGCTTCTTGTGTGGTTGTTTTGAGGATTAAATAAAATGATATATGTAGGCTGCTTAGCATAATATTAAGTGTTCAATAAGTGTTATTAGATACCTATTTGATTCTTTTGCTTTTTTTTTTTTTTGTCTATTAGATTAGTAGCTCTGTAGACATGGAGTATTTTCTTTATTATGGTCCATCCATGCTTGGTTCTCTAGTGATTTATACATCATGATAACATTGTAAATGCTATTTATGAGTTTATAAACTTCAGAATCCACCAGAGACAAAGCATACAAGAATTAGGAGTGCAGGGCAGCCCCGGTCGCGCAGCGGTTTAGCGCCGCCTGCAGCCCAGGTCGTGATCCTGGAGACCCTGGATCGAGTCCCATGTCAGGCTCTCTGCATAGTGCCTGCTTCTCTCTCTGCCTGTGTCTGCATCTCTCTCTCTCTCTCTCTCTCTCTCTCTCTGTCTCTATGAATAAATAAATAAAGTCTTTAAAAAAATTATGAGTGCAAATTGTTAACCTTGATAATGGAAAAATAATATAGCAAAAATGGAGAGATAACAGGAAAGAAAGATTAATGGAAAGGTGAGTGTATGCTCCTCATCTTCCATAGTTGGTACTCAAAAGATAAATGTAATCTAAAGTTGATAAATCATAAGATAGAGGTCTAAATTTAAAGTTACAATGCTAACCTTAATTATAAGCAAACTGTTGACAGTGCTTGCTCCCAGGGAATAAGAGAAAGAATTTTGATTGTCATTTGTGCATTTGTACTCTTTAGTAACTATGGACAGATTTATTTTAATGAATGTATTCAAGGGGTGGGTGTGTGGGTGTGTGTGTGTGTAGAAAAACTGTAGAGCTATACACGGAGCATCTAGCTTTGAAATCTAATTTCAGAAATTACCCAAGTTATCAGTGGGGAAACTAAGGCCCAGGTGGGACAAAATAAACCTGATTACTTTCGGGCTCTTCTCTTCTGGTTGCTGATCCTTTGCTGGATGGGTCTGGCAAGGGAGGAGAGGAGTATCACTTGAATTTGCCCAGTAGGTGAATATGAGCATTGCTTAGTTGCATCTAAGGGAGCATACTGATGAGGAACAGGGGAAAAAAATGGACTGGTAGAAATAGATTGAAGACAACAGTTTTCTAATCTAGAAATACCGATCTGGTCTTGGCATAGAAGCCAAGATTCCTGGGTTCAAGTCCCTGCTCCACACCAACTATGAGAACTTTCTTCATTTGTAAAATAGAAATAAAGGGCTTACAGAGCTCTAAGGATTTTTTTTTTTAACATTTTGTTTATTCATGAGAGAGAGGCAGAGACACAGGCAGAGGGAGAAGCAGGCTCCATGCAGGGAGCCCAACGTGGGACTCGATCCCAGGTCTCCAGGATCATGCTCTGGGCTGAAGGCAGGCGCCAAACCGCTGAGCCACCCAGGGATCCCCGAGCTCTAAGGATCTAAGCTCTAAGGGGGACTTAATACATGTAATGTACTTAGAACAGTATCTGTCACATAGTAAGTGCTCAGTGGCTGAGAATCAAGAGTTTTATAAATAAATGGACTGAGAAGTACTTAACTGTTTGCATCTTTTGCTATTAAAAAGATACTCGTTTTAAAGTAGTATTTCTGAACCCAGACTTCTCATGCCTTCCTTGAGTTAGATTTGCAAGTAAACGTATGTGTATATATAAATACATATGTATGATTTTTTAAAGATTTTATTTAAGAGAGAGAGAAAGCACAGAGGGAGAGGGAGAAGCAGACTCCCCACTGAGCAGAGAGCCCAATGCAGGGCTGGATCCCAGGACCCTGAGATCGTGACCTTAGCTGAAAGCAGATGCTTAACAGACTGCTTAACCAACTGAGCCACCCAGGTGCCCCAATACATACATAACTACTCAAAAAAGTAATGAGATCAAACACTGCTATGTTTTCAAACCTCATATTCACCCCCCACCCCTGTCCCATGCTGGTGCCAAGATTTCTGAATATCCCACCTGCTAAAAGATCATGATGGGGCTTAGGGTTTGTTTTTTGTTTTTTGTGTTTTTTTTAAGATTTTATTTATTTGAGAGAGAGTGTGTGTGTGTGTTGGGGGCTGGTGCATGTGCTCAGGCATGTGAGCAGAGGCAGGGACATAGACAGAAAATCTCAAGCAGACATGATGCAGAGCATGGGGCCTGTTGTGGGACTCCATCTCACAACCCTTAGATCATGTCCTGAGCTGAAACAAAGAGTCAAACATTTAACCTACTGAGCCACCCAGGCACCCCCAGATCATGGTTGTAGAGAGGATAATATTAGGTGGCATTACAAAATGAAGCATATGTTTGTCTTGCTTTTTTATCCATTCCGACAGTTTCTGCTTTTAATTGGAGTGTTTTGTCCATTACATATATGTTTAATAAGTTGTTGACATGATTCTGCTGTATTCCTCCAAAGAATGTTGATTCATTCTAGCAGGCAGTTACTTTGGGTGGCAGCTCAAATCTCACTTTCTTTTACCCTTAGCTAAGCTGCCTGGAGTCTGTCTTACGCGTTTGTGGTTGGGGCTTTCCCTCTCCGGCTCTCACCCTTCTTTCCCTTATTTTCCAGCAGCTGTAGTTACCTTCAAATTGTTCTCTAGATCTTCATGCCAAAAAGACTGAATTTTCTATAGGTGTTTAGCCCTGACCAGAGCCTGCACTCAGTTTGTAAGCCATGAAAACGGGAAACTCACTTTATGCCATTCCTTTCTTCCAAGCATTGTCTCCCCACCTAGAATCTGCCTACTTTGGGCCACTTTCTGGTGTCTTTCAAGTGATTGTTCTGTGTAGAGTTTATAATGTTTAGCTGTGGAAGTTTGATCTGGTAGAAGCTTTTTGGCCATATGAGAAATAGCACTGAGAAGCATTTTGAAACACTGTACTTTAGAAGTTATTTGTGGTGTAATGGGATGATAAAAATAAACTTGTAATATAATTAAATCTAGGTTAGATTGAGGATTTCCCCTAAAGGTAGAGTCGTTTTACTCTACTTTCCTGTCTTCAATATATAGCCACTTAGAAATATTTGATAAGAGGTCTTTATTATAGTTCCTATTAAAGGAAATTCTGTGGCACAAGTAGTATCTTTTTCAGCTGGTCCTCATTACCATTTGGCTTTTTAAAGAGATGAGGCCAGGCTTCAGACCCATTGCGCAAAGTTGTACTTGACAGAATTTTTAAAACGTTCATATGTCAAAATGTAGATGATTGGAGTTAGAAGTAATTTTTTTCTTTTACGTTATCTTCTGTATTCCCCATATTTTCTACAGTGAACATATATTGTTACTGTTTTTGTAATTACAAAATATATATTTATATTAGATTTAAATGTTGTAGAAATACCATACCATTGAAAGGAGTAGTCTTATCTGTAATTATTTCTGCAGAGGCAGTCATTGTCAACTAAACTGCAGGGTGCCCAAGTAGTTTGTTTTCATGCTACCACTTTGATTCATCTGTTTTAATCTAGGGGATGTTTTTTTTTTAATATATAAATTTATTTTTTATTGGTGTTCAATTTGCCAACATATAGAATAACACCCAGTGCTCATCCCATCAAGTGTCCCCCTCAGTGCCCATCACCCAGTCACTCCCACCGCCCACCCTCCTCCCTTTCTACCACCCCTAGTTCGTTTCCCAGAGTTAGGAGTTTCTCATGTTCTGTCTCTCTTTCTGATATTTCCCACTCACTTTTTTCTCCTTTCCCCTTTATTCCCTTTCACTATTTTTTATATTCCAGTCTAGGGGATGGTTTGACAGCAGCTGGAAGTGCACAAGCCGAAAATGGTTTTAGACAAACTAAAGAATCCTTGTTTTAGGTATGAAAATTGGAAAAACCGTGATCCAGAAAATTTCAACTTAGCGGGGAGAAAGAAAACAATGGAGAATAATCTAACAGCAATTAAAATTGCATATAGTCAAACTAGTTACTGGCCAAAATTAACAGAAGTAGTAAATCTTGAGAAAATTTAGAGGAACTAAATTTGACTCAGGAAAACTGGACATGGTAAAAATAATGGCCACAAAACAAACTTTTGAAAGATGTGATTGATAATGACTTATACGACAAATTCATTAAATCTTTATTGGAAATTTGGTACTTGAGCCTAATGAAAATAATTACAGGAAACTAAGATGGAATGAAATGGAGTTGGTTTAACAATGATTTGTAATTATTATTATTTTGACTTTGCATATCTTGGGCAACATTTCATGTTAGTTCATAGAGCTCTAGCTCATTCTTTTTAAAGACTGCTTTTATGCTATTGCATGAATCTAATAATTTATTCTACCTTTTAAAAACACTATTCTGTTTTCCAGAATATGCTTTTAAGGCTATTAACCAGGGTGGCCTTACATCGGTAGCTGTCAGAGGGAAAGACTGTGCAGTAATTGTCACACAGAAGAAAGTACCTGTAAGTAATACTGCCTGGGGGCGGGAAATAATGCTGCCTGGATAGCCAATTGTTACGGAACATAATGTAAGAAGTCTTTACAAGTTGGTACAAAGGTATATTACTACTTATATACATTGACATTATTCTTGCTTTGCCTCTGCTTTCCAGTTTCATTCAAGAAGTATTTACTGAGCAGGTATGAATGGTTTAGCTGAGAAGACAGAATTAATGTATTGGACTTTGTGGTATGATTATAAGCACAATGGGAATTCTAGGTCTTTCATCTTTAGGAGCCTTGAAACAGCTTTTTGTGAGCTATAGTTCTTACCCACAAGAAACTTGTCATCTGAAAAAGGAAGACTGAATCTCCTTCCCGCCTTTTTTAAAAACTGGTTTTAACTATAAAATGAACAGAAAACATTTTTTACATAGTTTATCACTATAATTTTATAGTATTTTTTATTGCTGCACAGAAACCTCTGATTATTACGAAATTATCTTGATTTATTTTGTTCATTAGGACAAATTATTGGATTCCAGCACAGTGACTCACTTATTCAAGATAACTGAAAACATTGGCTGTGTGATGACAGGAATGACAGGTAATTGGCTTGATGTCTACTTAGATTTGTTATTCAAATTATTTTTGAGTTTTGTATTAATTTTAAAAGGCTCTTTTTAGCGCATTTGCAAGTGATTGGAATACATTTGCAGTCTTCCAAAGTTAATATCAGTATATTCAGAGTATTTTGAGCTTTTTTGAAATAGTAAGTCTAATAGAATTAGATCTCTATGCTGTTGCTGTCAGGAAACTGAGCTGAGGCTCCTCTCATAGAAGACTTGTTTCATATATAGGTAATAGTTTAAGGAGATACAAGTCAGTATATTTGAAACCTGGTAACAATGACCCTATTAGAAACAAGTGAGAATTATAAAAATTACTTCAGGTTTCTATTTTCTGAAATCAAGGGAAAATTCAAGCCTAAAGAAAAGATTAAGAGAAACATTCTCTCTCCTTAAAACTTGTTCTTTTGGGAATTATTAGACACCTGTAGAAACTATTTTGACAGCTGGTGAGGGCTCAGCATGAAAATACAGTGCTGTGTGTAGAACTTCTATCTTTTAATTTTTTTTCCTTTTTTTTGTCATGTCCTTGTTGCTGAGTCCTTGACTGTTCATGAGTGGTAGAAAAAGCCATAGTGGACCACTTCTACTTTTGTTAAGTTGTAGTGGAGATTTTATATATATATAAAACACACACATGTGAATTTATATATATATATATATACACACACACACACACACATAAATATATATACATACACAAACACACACACATGAATTTTCTACACACACATACACACACACACACATATATATATATATATACACATATTATATATATTGAAAATTGATTTTCAGGTTCACTCTTTCCTATAAAGAAGTAAACTTATGTTTTTTATGCTCTAAGCTGACAGCAGATCCCAGGTACAGAGGGCACGCTATGAGGCAGCTAATTGGAAATACAAGTATGGGTATGAGATTCCTGTGGACATGCTGTGCAAAAGAATTGCTGATATTTCTCAGGTCTACACACAGAATGCTGAAATGAGGCCTCTCGGTTGTTGTAAGTATACTAAGAAGTCTCCCAAAGAATTGATGAATTACATGTTTTATTTTAGAGAATATGAATAAAGTTATTGCAGTCACATTTGGGTTCTGAACATGTGGTTTGGAAATTATATAAGGTGAGGAACCCTTCATAATAAATCAGCAATGAAGGGTAAGTTTCACAGCAGTATTTTAGGCATTATGTTTTAAATTTTTTTTTTTTTTTTTTTTTTTAAGATTTTATTTATTTATCCACGAGAGGCAGAGACACGGGCAGAGGGAGAAGCAGGCTCTGTGCAGGGAACCTGACATGTGGGACTTGATATCCTGGGTCTCCAGGATCACAGCCTGGGCTGAAGGCAGCGCTAAACCACTGAGCCACCTGGGCTGCCCTATATTTTTAGAATACATTACATTTTTTAAAAATAAGTAAGATTCTCTCAGAGAGATGAGTTTACTGATTTTAGATTTAATGTAACATATTAGTCTAAAAAATTCACATCTCTTTCTGATATTGTGTCATTTATGAGAATTAAAGCAATCAGTGTAATGATTTTTCTTCATCTGACCCTGTTTTTGAACTCTCATTTAAGAATGTTCCCTCAGACAGAACATAAAGACTCCTAACTCTGGGAAACGAACTAGGGGTGGTGGAAGGGGAGGAGGGCGGGGGGTGGGGGTGAATGGGTGACGGGCACTGAGGGGGCCACTTGACGGGATGAGCACTGGATGTTATTCTGTATGTTGGTAAATTGAACACCAATAAAAAAATAAATTTATTTTTTAAAAAAAAGAATATTCCCTCAGTTTCTTCAGTGATACTCTTCCTAACTTTCCTTAGCTCATCCTCTTCCACTTTTCCTTTAAATATTTTTGCTCACTGGGTTTTCTCTGTGGTCATTCTCTCCCCTTTGGTTCTGTCTAGGTAATCTCACCCTCAGGTTCATGCTTTCATTTACTATGTGTATATAGTCAGTCATTGTTACATTAGTATTAGCCCTGTCCCTTACTCCATGCCCCACAGATACTTCAGGCTTGAAATCATTGCTGTTTTCCTACTTTAATCCTCAGCCTCTCTTTCCTACACTCACCTCACTTTCCCGGGTCATCTGGTTAGTCATTGCACCTCACCTCAGATATGTGTTCCTTCTTCATCATCTCTTGCTTTGCCACCTAGTTTACTTGTGTCTTCTCTTCTCATTCTTTCCTCATCTGTCTTCTGTTACTATGTGAGTTACCATTTTAAAATCAAATTTTGATTTTTGCTCCCTAGAAAAACTGATTCCTCTTCAGATCTGGTGTAAAATTCTAAACTCCTTAGAATGATGTGCAAGTCCCTGATAGTTTATTCCCAAGCAACCTCTTTCATGTACTGCTTTCTTTCCTTCCTCACCAGAAGTCCCAGTAGTACTTGGGTCTTTTGTCATCACCTGGTATACCATTACCTTTCATGTCTTTATACCTTTGTGCATGTTGTTCCTTTTGCCTTGATGATTGCCCTTCATGTCCTTATGACCTGTTAAACCCTGTTCATCTTGCAAGATTCTGAAGTAGAGAAGAGTTGTGTCCCCCCAAGCAGTAAGTGGATACCTCTCTTGTGTGGTCGTGTACTTTGTGTATATCAAGTAAAACATGTAAAGAAAATTATGGGGTGACATAACTTTTGAATAAAACAGATACCTGATCACTATCATAGTGTTTATCAAATAAAGTTGAAAATTTCTCATTAATAGACTGTAAAACATCTATAAATGTGAATAAAGTAATTTCTTAATACTGAAACTTAAAAGAGAGGACAGTAGAAGCACACCTTTGGAGATATTGCAGGTTCAGGAGAATAGTTAACATGCTATTGTATATTATTTTCTCTAAAAGAAAATATATGAAAAATATACTTTACAAATTTATTTGCCAGTACCATCTCAAAGGAACATGTTTTGGATAGTAGCAAGGATTAGAAAATTGCTTGTTAAGTTACACTTTTTGATAATTCAAATTTTAAAAACATCTGTGATAAACCTTTGGTGAAATGGAATTTTTCTTTTTAATAAAAAAAAAGATTTTATTTATTTATTCATGAGAGACACACAGAGAGAGGGGCACAGACACAGGGAGAAGCAGGCTCCAAGCAGGGAGCCCAACGTGGGACTCGATCCCGGGTTTCCAGGATCACACCCTCGGCCGAATGTGGCGCTAAACCGCTGAGCCACCTGGCTGCCCCATGAAATGGAAATTTCTTGATTACCTAATTTATCTGAAGTAGTAACCTAATAACCAGTTTCTTTTGGGGGGTGGGGTGGGAGGGTATTTTTGTTTGTTCTTATTGAAGTTCGATTTGCCAGCATATAGTATAACACCCAGTGCTCATCCCATCAAATGCCCTCCTCAGTGCCGGTCACCCAGTTACCCCATCCCCCTGCCCGCCTCCCCTTTCACTACCCTTTGTTCGTTTCCCAGAGTTAGACTCTCATATTTTGTCACTCTCCCTAATTTTTCCCACTCATTTTCCCTCCTTTCCCTTATAATCCCTTTCACTATTTCTTAAATTCCTTGTATGAGTAAAACCTAATAATCAGTTTCTTAAAGCAAAATACATACCCTAAAATACATGGACAGAATAATGATTAACAACGGCTTTTTGACGATACTAAGAGAAAAGAAATTGTGTTGTACAAAGGTATAAAATATTTATTTTAAGATATTTAAATATATATTAATGTTAATATTTAATGTATATGATTATATATTATATAATTCCATACAATACATATTTAAATAAATTTAATAATTAATATTTAATGTCTTTCTAGGTATGATTTTAATTGGTATAGATGAAGAACAAGGCCCTCAGGTGTACAAGTGTGATCCTGCAGGTTACTACTGTGGGTTTAAAGCCACTGCAGCAGGAGTTAAACAAACGGAGTCAACCAGCTTCCTTGAAAAAAAAGTGAAGAAGAAATTTGATTGGACATTTGAACAGACAGTGGAAGTAAGTTGGCCAAAAGGAGCTTTTTTTTTTTTTTAATGCTATGTAGAATAGTGAAGATCATTGTATAATTGGCAGTTTATAAAGGCTCTTCCTCAGGTTTATCACAAGAACCAGGTTTGTCAGCTGGTAAAAGTGGTGTCATTCAGCTGACACGGGAAGAATGAGGACTGCTTTTATTTATTATTATTCTAAAGATCTTACTTATGAGAGAGAGCGTGCAAGCACAAATGCAAGGAGGGGTAAAGGAAGAAGGAGAAGTCAGCTCCCCGCTGAGTAGGGAGCCCAATGTGGGACTCTATCCCAGAACCCTGGGATCATGACCTGAGCCGCCCAGGTGCCCCTGAGGACTGCTTTTATTCACTTCATTACCTGTCTCATTTCATAATGTATTTAAGACTGCTTTCAACAAAACACATAGAGAATGACAAGATGTAACTAAAAATAAGAATCAAGACTAGGGTCTAAGGGACCTACATGGTTGTGACTCAAATTAGGCTAAGCTTCCTGGTAACAAAAGTGAAAAAATATGGTCAGTAATGTTACTCTTAAAGCCCTAAAGGAAAAACAGCTACATACCAAATTCTCGGGAAACAAACATCTTGGTAAAAGAATATATGCTCATAGGATAACTTGGCAGAGAAATTTTGCTATCCAGGATGCAAAAGTAAAGCTAGCTTAATGCAGAGATATTAAGAAAATTTTTCAGTATGATTGGGACATTTTGACACAATAAGCTAAAATTCTTATACAAATATTTAGTAACCTTAGTCTAAGGAAGCCTCTTATTTACTACTGCTAAGAAGTTAAAAACAAAAAGTTTAATAGATTTTGGAAAGGAGAGTCTGAGATATAGCCATTCTAAAGACTAACACTGTGATTCTGAGAAATGACAAATGAAAAATGCCATCTAATACTTTCATGTTTGGTTGGCAGTATTATTTATGCAAGAGATATAAGCTAGTTCTCATCTGGGAGGTACTGTGCCCTATTTGATGTTTCCAAAAAGTCTTCACTTGCAGTTCATAATTAACGTTAAGTAATTCATTATGTCAGATACAAAGCCACTTAAATACATTCTTAGGGCACCTGGGTGGCTCAGTTGGTTAAGTGTCTGCCTTTGACTCAGGTTATGATCCTAGGGTCCTAGGATTGAGGCCCGCATCAGGCTCCCTGCTCAGGGGAGCCTGCTTCTCCCTCTCCCTCTGACTGCTGTTCTAACTGCTTGTGCGCTCTTATTGCTCACTCGCTCTGTCAAATAATAATTAAATAAAATCTTTAAAAAATATATATTCTTAAAAATGTATAAACAAATAAAAATAAAAAATATATATTCTTAAATTGTTATTACTGCAGATTTTCCTTGAAGGAAGACTGTATCATTCATGTTTATCCTCTTCTTCCTTCTCACCCCAAGTGCTAAGCATAGTCCCCAGCATATAGTAGTCATCAAACAGACTGTTGTGTGTTTATTACCTGTTCTGTTTGATGGACCCCTTTCATTTATGACTTGAATTTGTTTTGTTTTTTTTTTATGACTTGAATTTGTATAAGCAAGTTTCTTCTCGTTGGTAGGCAACACATTAGAATTAAGCAATCCACTAGTAACACATGGCTATAGAGCTGCATCACTGAAACATGAAGCAAAAATGAATAGCTAGCTTGTGGTTAAGTCATGATTTGAATAAGCTTGGAATTAGAAAATCGTGGGATCGCTGAAAAATACTATTTTACTGTTGCTACTTTTTTCAGACTGCAATTACTTGCCTATCAACTGTTCTATCGATTGATTTCAAACCTTCAGAAATAGAAGTTGGAGTAGTTACAGTTGAAAATCCTAAATTCAGGTGAGTTATATTGCCAGCCATGTGCTTAAAGAAGTTTGCCAAGAGATAAATTGCAGTCTAGAAAGGTAAAGGTGTGTGGGTCCATTTGTCCTACAACTTACTGGATTTTTTTTTTTTTTTAACTACATTTATAGTTTTTTCCTGAGAGATCTATTTTAAAACTTACTGGAATTCCCTTTATTTTTATTTTTTTTTTTAATTTTTATTTATTTATGATAGTCACAGAGAGAGAAAGAGAGAGAGGCAGAGACATAGGCAGAGGGAGAAGCAGGCTCCATGCACCGGAAGCCCAATGTGGGATTCGATCCCGGGTCTCCAGGATCGGGCCCTGGGCCAAAGGCAGGCGCCAAGCCGCTGCGCCACCCAGGGATCCCTGGAATTCCCTTTAAAAAGCCAGACATAACTGCTTTTCTTCTCATTTCAGAGTGATTTTATATCTATATCAGAGGCAACATAAAATAACCTTCTCTATATTAGAAGTAAAGTAAGCATAGATGTTTTCTCTTTTTCAGCCTAAGGCCAATAGAAATTCATTTCCCAGAGTAGTATTTTTTAGTTTTTTCAGGTGGAGCTTTGATTATTTCGGTTAGTTAAGTGGAGCTTTGAAAAGCAGTATAAAATTCTCATCTACATCAGAGCCTATCTGGAGATCTTTGGAAACCCCAAATTTTGAATACAGCTAATTGAATTGCAGATGCTGGATGCTTGTCTGTTCTTACTAAGTGACTAACTCCGCAAATCAACCTTATGGCTTCCATGAGTCAAATCTATACTGGGTGCTTAACATATATGTTACTCATTTAATCCTCCCAGAACACTGTGAGGTGGTTTACTTACCATGAACCTGGATGTGCTTGTAAAAATACCTCAGGTAAATCCACAGATACAAGGAAGTGCTGGGAGGCACGTTAACTATTATTTGTATCTACTCTTAGGTCACAGTTATACGGACACATGTCATGGTTAGAGGTGGGGTATTAAGGTGGTAAATTAAGCTTAACTGGGCCTTGAAGAGTTTCTTGTTACTATCCTTTTTTCCCCCTAATTTACTTTTTGTTGCCTACAGGTAAGTGATTTAAACATGAATGATTTAAGAAAAATTCATAGAAAATTTTTGAATCCTCTCCCCCTCTCCCCCTTAGGAAAAAGTTGTGGTCTTATTTTATTTTAGCAGTACTATTTTAGCAGGAGCAATTTATAAATCTTAAAGAGCCTGCAAGTTCTTTTTTCTTTTCTGAGACCCTCTTACAGCTTTTAACATTTTTATTTCTATTAAGAAACCAAAGAACCTGTATCTTCAAAAAGTTCTGGTATGATTTATAAATTTAGTGATAGTAAGTATGCTACTACAATATATAACATAAGCATCAACAACCACATATAAACTACTTATATTGCCCCAGTCTACACTAAAAAATGTCACTTTGACAAATTTCACCGTTTAGAAATCAAGCAGTAATAGGTCCTATTAAGGTTGCCAACCAGTTGATTTCTTTGGAGAAAATACCATGTGTTCATCAGGAAGTGCCTTATATCTTTTAGCTGATACAAACTTGAGTTATACTAGGTGTAAAGGTATTTTGACATAGGAGCTAAAATATAGTTAGCTTTATATTTAATTTAAGCACTATTATAGCTGCAATTGAAAGGACTTGTCTTCAGAAGACCAGATTTCTTGATCTGATGTCAAAAAAGTAGATGCTTTTGTGTATAGGTGAAGTTGATAGAATATTTGGGAATTATTTCAAAATAATCTGAAGGGATGAGTGGTGGATATACAGATTTTTAAAATATTAGCTATAAATTATTGATAATTGTTGAAGTTGGGTGTTTAGGTACTCAGGAATTCATCACTATCTATTCTATTTTCTTTAATGTGTATTTGGAATTTTACATAATAAAAAGTTTTCAAAAAGTAAAATGGTTGTGGATTTTTTCTCCCTTGCCTTCTAGGATTCTTTCAGAAGCAGAGATTGACGCTCACCTTGTTGCCCTAGCAGAGAGAGACTAAACATTGTAGTTAGTTTACCAAATCCATGACGCCACTTGCCTGTGTCTGGTAGCAACAGACCAACATCATGGAGGCCCCTGGATTGAAAAAGGAACCTCTCCCACTCCTCCTGCCACTGTGAAGTGGTTAGGACTCTGTATAAATAAAAACAGTGCTTTTGGAAAATAATCGCATCCTGTTTTACTTTCATCTCTAGCTTTAAGTAGTAAGCTTCTGGTGCATGCAGACTGTTAAAAGTTCACCATCCCCACATTGTACCTTTACTCATTTTGTTGATGGAGATCCAAGTTTCTTTGGCCTCAGGAGCTTAACAGTTTAACTATAGCTATATGGCCTAACTAATAAATGGCATACTAAAAACTCTGGTTTCAAAACTTGCTCTGACTCTAAGCTGGTATGTAATAAGGCAAGGCCTTTATTTTGCAGTTTTTCATTTAAGTGGGATATTTCTGAACCTAGATTCCCAAGTTCTGTCGGAGGTTTTAACTATAGTGAAAAGATTGGCATTATTATTCAGTGGTTTTGAGATACATATTTAATCTCTACTACGTAAGATCCAGT